>NW_008805073.1:0-1368305 GCF_000004825.1 Heterostelium album PN500 | reverse complement strand
GATATTATTCGAATATATTTGATTATTGCTAAACAGTTGAATTATTAATTTAAGTTATTTGAAATCGTGTCCATGAACTGTTTGAATTGTGATAGTTGAGTTCTTAATAAATTATTGAAGTGTCAGTTGATTTGATTATTATAATTCTAAAATGTTAATTTTAGAACAATAACAATCAAGCTATTCCAAGTGATCCATTTCAATGGGTTCGTCCTTTTTTTTTTCTTTCCAGGGTCTGGGATAACTGGGTGTCATTGCTTGTGATCCTTGCCTCTCTTATCAAGCGTGACGGCATGTCTCGATCAGTGAACCCACTGATGAGAGCCTAGTTATTAGAGAAACCTGGCGACCTGTACACCCGACCCGCCAGTTGGGGAGATTGTTGTGAGCGGTTGCCTGTGGACGGACGAAGTTGGGATGAGCGCACTTGCTTGCAGGTGGTCTTGCACATGGTAACCTCTGTGTTGATCTACAGGATGCATGGCACTGGGTCAAGGGTAGGGAAACCTCCAACACATGTTACGGCTTCATATAGTCTGAAAGCAGGTGATACATACGCTGCTAGTCTGTCGCATCTTCGGGTGTGGCGACACAGAGCAGATGGAGGCGACATTCTCTGTACAGAAGGCAACGCCACAGCTATCACTTTCTTTGTTGCCTCTTCGAAGTTGTTTTATTTGCTTCGGCTTCTAACTCCGCTGTCGATTAGGAACAACAACAATTAAAGATGCTGCCGATGGTTTGTGGCAATAAATCCATCGGGGTCTCTAGGTGCCAGTAGACTCCACCTCCACGTGGTTGGCACCGGAAACTCATGGATCGACAAGATTTAAAAAATTTTTTTTTTTTTTTATATAGTAAAATATGTTTAAAATTAAAAAATATTTTCTTATCGATCCATGAGGCTGAGAGAGTCTAAATTTTAATCTTTGCAGCTTTCGATCGATCGATATTAACAGTGATCTTGGATCACCCACACTTCACGCACCACACTCATACTCACACCCACACTTACCACATCACAGCTCAACTCAAAATTTTTTTTCACTTTTTTTTTTCATTTTTTTTGCCACCAAAGTCAAACACCACACATAATTAATTATTTAATTAAAGTAATTCGAATTGATCAAGCAACTATCAATCTATTTATTATAACATTTATTCATATTTATATATATTTCTAATTAATTAGCACACCAACAAATTTGAATTTATTTATCGCATTTATTATAATAGATATAAAGAATAACAATTTATTTATTCATTTTTTTTATTTTTGTATTTTTTTTTTACTTCTTATTAACAAGTTGCTTATATACTCTACAGATATTTAAAATGTTGTAGATTGTATTGCATTTTTGTGTTTTTTTATTTTTAAAACAAGTTACTTTGTTAACTCTTATTTGTACTGTTTCAATTGCAAGTTTATTTATTTATTTATAATTATTATTAATCTTTAGGAAAGAGATATTGATATTCTTATTATTTATTATTATTATTTTATTAATCTTTGAAAAGATATTAATATTCTTTTTTATAATTATTATTTTATCAATAAGTTAGGTTATTGAACAATCTTAGTAGTAGTAGTACTTCAAATTCACTATGATCTTTGTAGTTACAGGACCACCAGATCAACAACAACAACAGCACCGACAACATACTAATATTTAATTATTATTATTATTTCGTAGTAGTTAAAGATATCATTTGACGATTTTATTAGAAATATCAATCCAGCAACAACAATATAAATCACTTTAGTTTCGCAGACGATGACAACAACAACACTAGAATTTCTTCGTCTTCAGCTTCAGCATCTTCACAACATCACCAAACAACACATGATACTGCTAATAGTGGAGGAAACGACAGATACCATTCTCTCACCAGACTTGTTGTTCTCTGCCAATGATTCATTCGTCGTCTTAACTGATTTCAATCAAATTTTAAATAAATAATGTTGATAACTTTCAAATTCTTTATAATTTTTTCTTTTATTAACTGAGTTGATTCCACTGAGTTGCCGGACTCAGTACCGGACTTAGTTACCGGACTGAGTTACCGGACTCAGTTGATTCCACTCAGTTACCAGACTGAGTTACTGGACTGAGTAGTTACCGGACTGAGTTACCAGACTCAGTTACCGGACTCAGTTAGTTACCGGACTTAGTTGATGACTTAGTTATCGGACTCAGTTGATTCCACTCAGTTACCAGACTGAGTTACTGGACTGAGTAGTTACCGGACTGAGTTACCAGACTCAGTTACCAGACTCAGTTACCGTACTCAGTTGATGACTTAGTTGTCGGACTCAGTTAGTTACCGGACTGAGTTACCTGACTGAGTAGTTACCTGACTCAGTTACCTGACTGAGTAGTTACCGGTCTCAGTTACCTGACTGAGTAGTTACCGGACTGAGTTACCAGACTGAGTTACCTGACTCAGTTAGTTACCTGACTCAGTTGATGACTTAGTTGACTCAGTTACTGGACTCAGTTAGTTACTGGACTCAGTTAGTTACTGAACTCAGTTGACTCAGTTACCGGACTCAGATAGTTACTGGACTAAGTTGACTCAGTTACCGACTGAGTTATGAGTTACCTGACTGAGTTAGATACCGGACTGATTTAGAAACCGAACTGAGTAACTATACAGACTCAATTGCCATACTTAGTTGCCCCCGAAGCCAGAGTTTCAGTCAACTCCACAACTCAGATACTGTAGATACTTACCTCAACTACATATCTTAGTTTCGATCAACTCTACAACTCATTTACCATCAACTCCATAACTCGGTTACCGATGAACACATCACTCTCAATTTCCATCTGCTCAACTACTCCTTACCATCAGTTTCACAAATCGATAAAATAAAATCAAAAGATATAATTATAAAGGTAGTTTAAATTTTTATTTAAAGAGTAAATTTGTTGAATCCAAATACTTATAAATGTTGAATTACTTGACCAGGAGCAGAAGTAGCAAATGTCATTCCACTATCACTAATCTAACAACATCATCAACATCAACTTTATGAAATATTTCTGGAAATGAGTGGGTTTGGAGGTGTTGATGAATTATTTGATGTTGTGGTTGTTGTCAGTTGTGGTTCAGTTGGTAGTTGTATTTTATTGTCTAAATGTTTATATAAAATCTTTGATAATTTTATTTGATCTCTGAGTAATTAAGAACTTAATTCGGAAGCAACTGATTTAATTTAATTATAACAGTGAAGTGAAACCATTCAACCTATAAAAAGATTTAAATTTATTATTTAATGAGTTTCTCTTAATTCTTTATAATCTTCTTGCAATATTGGTCTATTGTAAATCACCTCACTTCTCTTAAAATAGTATATATTATTGATATTTGTGTGGTAGTATTCTAACTTACTTTACAAAAATTGATTTGATCGATTATCATTACTTTTATTTATTTTTTTATTTTTTAAAATATTTAATTCAAAATAATCATTTTTTACAAATATGATTAGTATCTTAATACTATTAAATTTTGATCTAAAATTTCAACTATTATCTGATTTCAAATTATTAATATCTATTTAATTTATTACTTATTGTATCTTTGTTATTAATAATATCTTTCAAAAATTAAATTTTTAATTAATTATTCTAATTTAAAAAAACAACATTTTTTTTTGAAGCACCAACAAAAAAAAAAGATGAACTTGTCAAATAAAAGTGGGGTGTTGCAAATTCAATAAATTAATAAAATTGAAAATTATGCTTGTTGTTTCTTCATTGGTAATGATCACCTGTTTTTTTTATTTTTGAATATTATATTATAATAAAATGAATTATTTAATTAATTTTAATATTTATATTTCAAATTTGAATATTAATTCATACTTTTAATTGGCGCTAAACAGTTACCGCCATTTTTGAGTTCAAACTGTAAGTTAACGAATCAAATTTAAAACTATTTAAACCTATAATTTCATTCACAATGTCATTTTTCATTATTTTTCAAATACAAATAATTTTGTAAGTAATATCTAACAATTATAACTCTAACTTATTTATATTTATGTTTTACTAACTTATCTCTTTTTTATCTCTTTCTTCTTTTCCAAGTCCTTGTTACCATGCCTGTTGCTTCCTTACTATGAGTGACGCCTCTTCTATGCCGGTTGTCTCTCGTAGTTATGCCGGCTGCCTCTCGTTGTTATGCCGGTTGCCTCTCGTGGTTATGCCGGTTTTCTCGTTACTATGCCGGTTGCCTCTCGTCGTTATGCCGGTTTCCTCTCGTTGTTATGCTAGTTGACTCTCGTAGTTATGCCGGTTTCCTCTCGTCACTATGCCGGTTTACTCTCGTAGTTATGCCGGTTTCCTCTCGTGGTTATGCCGGTTTCCTCTCATCACTATGCTGGTTTCCTCTCGTGGTTATGCCGGTTGCCTCTCGTCACTATGCTGGTTTCCTCTCGTCACTATGCTGGTTTCCTCTCGTCACTATGCTGGTTTCCTCTCATCACTATGCCGGTTTCCTCTCGTGGTTATGCCGGTTGCCTCTCGTCACTATGCTGGTTTCCTCTCGTAGTTATGCCGGTTTCCTCTCGTAGTTATGCCGGTTGCCTCTCATCACTATGCTGGTTTCCTTTCGTAGTTATGCCGGTTTCCTCTCGTAGTTATGCCGGTTTCCTCTCGTAGTTATGCTGGTTTCCTCTCATCACTATGCTGGTTTCCTCTCATCACTATGCCGGTTGCCTCTCGTAGTTATGCCAGTTTCCTCTCGTCACTATGCTGGTTTCCTCTCATCACTATACCGGTTTCCTCTCGTCACTATGCCGGTTGCCTCTCGTCACTATGCTGGTTTCCTCTCATCACTATGCTGGTTTCCTCTCATCACTATGCCGGTTGCCTCTCGTAGTTATGCCAGTTTCCTCTCGTCACTATGCTGGTTTCCTCTCATCACTATACCGGTTGCCTCTCGTCACTATGCCGGTTGCCTCTCGTCACTATGCTGGTTTCCTCTCATCACTATGCTGGTTTCCTCTCGTCACTATACCGGTTTCCTCTCGTCACTATGCCGGTTTACTCTCGTAGTTATGCCGGTTTCCTCTCATCACTATGCCGGTTTCCTCTCGTCGTTATGCCGGTTTCCTCTCGTAGTTATGCCGGTTTCCTCTCGTAGTTATGCCGTTTGTCTCTCGTTTCTATGCCAGTCCATTTCCTTTATTTCGACCACCACTCCATCCTCATCACGATATCTCTGTCTGCCATTCCTTTCTCCAGGTACAACCAGAAAAGGTTTTCTTGTTGCTGGTTACTACCTGTTTCAAACGAATATATATATTATAATAACTCTTGTAAATAAATTCATTATAAATACTTTTTAATATTAATAAATAAAAGCATTATTTATCTGAGCTCAATTTCATAATCAACTGTTAAGAATATTAGTTTTATACTTTTTTATTTCACTGCAATCGCAATCAAGATTGATTTAATTTCCAATAAAAGATATTAGTTTAGTTTGGTTGTTAAAAGACACAGTTGGATGATATACAAATCTATGACCCCAACTCCATCCTACATCACACTTTCTTTGTTGTTCCGATTGTAATTGTTGTTGTAGTTTCAATTGTATCTCTTTTTCCTTTTCTTTCTTTTGTTTTTCTTGTTGTTGTAGTGTGTGCTTTCGTCTACATTATTATTTGATTGTGCATCAACAATTGTTGATGACGAAGAAACTGGTTGTATATTAGATGTTGATGTCGATGTCGATGTTCTAAAATTAACATTTTAGAATTATAATAATCAAATCAACTGACACTTCAATAATTTATTAAGAATTCAACTATCACAATTCAAACAGTTTATGGACACGATTTCAAATATGTATATTATAATATGATATTATTACCATTGTAAAATAACAGTCGATAATGATGGTGTTGTGTTTGTTTTTGTGTTGGTGGTTGTGTTTGTTGTTGACTGTGGATTAATTAGATTTTTAAAACTAATGAAACTATTACTGCCACTCCAAGATGATATAGATCTACTTAATAAACTCTCAAAAACTACTTTCTTTCTATCTTCGACTGTTGCTTCTTCTTCTTCTTCTTCTTGTTGTTGTTGTTGTTGTTGAATATCTAATGTTGATTCTCTACCTCTTTTCAATGACAAAGTAGATACCGTATTAGATCTACCACCAATTGTATGACTTGAAAGTGAATTGTTAACATTTAGTGACGTTGATGATGAATAATTATTATTATTATGTGATGTTGATGTTGTTTGTGTTTGTAAATTGGGGTATAGTTGAATGAAAGGATCATCTATAGTAACAATACTGATGTCACTATTATTATTGTTCATTGATTTAAAGTTCCACAAACCCAACATTCTCTGACAATATGAACAATGAATATTGATATGGTGGTTGTTGTCATCTCTGTGGTCACTGCCATCAGAAGCATTGCCGTTACTGTTGTTACTATAATAATCCAACCACATAACGCCAGAATAACAGAGATTCTTGCTTTTAACCGCTATCACTTGTAATCTTTGACGACGATAACAATGCTTCAAAAGGTTTCTTTTATCTTTTTTCTGTACATTTGACTATATTTAGTGATATAAATGAAAACAATCACAAACAGACTATAATTAATATATATATAAACCTAAATCTTTATCAGTCAATTATAAATAATAATAAAATACAAACCCAAAACTCGATATCTAACAATGGTAATATACTATTGGATAAATGATTCTAGATATTTTGTTCTCTCTTTTGAAAACTTTCGATTTGTATCAACGATGGAATGATTGATACATGCCCATGGAAAGACAATGGATGTCTTGCGTAGGGCCTGTATTCTTTTATCACCTATAGAAGTAAAGTAATTCCAATTGAAATATTAGATGTATTTCCTCTTTTAAATTAAATAATTTATTGTGACATTGATATATGTACGTACGTTGTTGCTGTGACAGTGAATCCGGTAACTTAAAATAGAGTCGTTTGTTACATGATAGGCACTCTAGCATATCGGGTTCACAATTGATCCAACCGAATCTTGAACACTGAAGAGGGTCTATCAACGATGGCTTAGTAAACCATTTGCCAATACTGTAGGTGTTGACACGAAAGTAGTAATCATCGGTACTCCACGGTCTGTGCTGATAATCCTGTTGCTGTTGGTACTGCAATTGCTCTTGTTGCGCTTTCAACTCTCTTGTCTGCTGTGAAGGTATTGACAATGTTTGAATGACAGTTGCACTATCGAGTTCATTCAATGCCTTTTTTTATTCTATCCTCCATTCATACAACAAAAAATCAATATATATTATATTTTATTTCGAAATAGTGGTGTATTATCTTGATCGATTGTGCATCGTGTTTTGTCACTGCATTCTATAAAGCAAGAAAGCACACTGCAATGCAACAACAAAACAAAGTATTTTATTATTATATATGATAGTAAGAGTTAACACATACCAAGCTAATATATAGATGCGTTGTATCATTATACTTGTTTAAAATATTATTAATATTATTTATCATTATTTTTGAGTTTAAAAATTTATTGATCAATGAAGAAAATTTGTGTATTCTCTTTCATACGCTTAATATTGTTAATTTGTTTTAAATTAGATTTATCTCAAGTATCACTTTAAATCAAACACTACACATATTATTTATTTATTATATTATTATTATTTATTTATATAAATTCTAAAAGAAATCACCTCTCAGAACTAAGCTACAAGTATCAAATGATGTTTTCTTGTAATCAATCAAATTAAAAATATTTTTTACTACTTAATATATAGCCAGGTGTAATTGGATCGTATAAAACAAGTAAGTAAGAAATAATTAATTAAAAATCGAAATTATTTAGTTAAAACTAATTGTTTTTAAAATAATTTTAATTAAAAGTTGTAAAAGGTGAAAAAGTTTATATATTTTTGTAGATTTGATAGGTGATGGAAAAAAAGGATTTGTTGATCAATTCTATAAAGAAAAGACTGTTTATATTGGAAATGGAATATCTCTATTGGATAGATTAGATTATTTCAGTGGTAATGGTGGTATGGCAATCGAAATGACTGAGAGAATCTATGAATGTCCACCATTCCCCGATTTACTGTAGCTTTTCTTGGTTTGGGAGCTTCTGTAGTTGGTTAGTCGGTAACTGGTCATTCGATCTATTTCCTGACTGAAACTTTGCATGATTGTCTAATAAGGAAGAAGAAGTTTGTTAATCCAACCACTTTAAAGAGAATAGCAGCACGTGCAGTTAGTTAGTGGAACCACTAGAGAGATATTATCGTACGGTACTGAAAGAAGGTATTATAATAAAGTATCATATTATATTTAATTTACTAAACGGTTTATCATATCTATCTATATTATTATATTCTTATAGATTAGGCTTTAATTTGATTACCTGCTGATAACTTCGAGTCATTAGATCAGCTGACGAAGTGCATTGAGAAGACTACAGGTAGTATAGTATTCTTCAATGGTGTCTACATAGTATCGGGAATATTGATGTCCAAGTACACTTCGACCAGGCAAGCACGAATCTACTGCTCCATACTTTACAATTGTCACCTCTAATACTACAGGTACCGCTAATGATACACAACAATAAGATCAACAACAGTAACAACAACAAACTAGAATTAGTAGTTTTATTTGATTCATCGATTTTGGATGTTATTCTAGCGTCACCACCCGATAGTAATTAATAACCAAACTACCAACACTCAAACCAACAACATCAATAACAATAGTGCAATACTACACAACAGTAACAATTACAATAAGGTAAACAAATAAATGTTGATCCTTTATCTCTAATCAAAGGATCAACATTAACAACATCATCAACTCTATCAATTCAATGCTAAATATTGAGTGCTGTTAACTAACAACAATTCAATATGAATTAGAACAATCATAACTTTAATAATTTAAATAAAAATCAAAACAATTTAAGAATTATAATATCAAGTATTTAATTTTATTAAATTATGTCTTTAACTTTGATTATTATTTGTTGTTGTATACACGAGTGACAACCAGTATAGTAGCGAGAGGAAACAGGCATAGTGACGAGAGGCAACCGGCATAGTGACGAGAGGTAACCCGCATAGTGATGAGAGGTAACCCGCATAGTGATGAGAGGAAACCGGCATAGTGATGAGAGGAAACAGGCATAGTGAGGAGAGGCAACCGGCATCGAAACGAGAGGAAACAACAGCAACAGCAACAACAGCAACAACAGCAACAACAGCAACAACAAATTCAACAAGAACAGCAATTACCATTCCAATAACAGAGACCACCACTCCATCCTGTTATTATTATTTACTTTTTATTGCTAGGTATTCTGAATTGATATGTATTATTATTTTGTTTGTTTTTGAGTTGATTAATAAAGTTATTAATGTATTTGGAAGTGTTGTCAATGTGGTCAATGTTGGTGTTGATATTGATTATTTTGTTGTTGTTGGTCTTCTAAATTGGAAGGTGTTTTGGTTTGGCTTTGATTTATTATTGATTTTTATTTTATAGTTGTGAATGTAGTATTTGATGTTATTAATGTAATCAATGTTGGGAGTTAAATTGTTGTTATTAATATTCTATTCTATTTTACTATGTTGTTGCTGTTGTTGCTGTTGTTGCTGTTGTTGCTGTTGCTGTTGTTTCCTCCTGGAAAGCTTTGGATAACTTCCTCCAGCGACTTATAATTAACTTTATTATTATCTTGTTGTGGTTGTTGTTGTTTGTGTTGCTGCTGTTGTTCATCGAATTCCTTCATTACTCGTGTATATAATATTGCGAAGTTGCAAAACAACAATTTTATGACAATAATTGAAAACTATCAATAATAAAATGAAAAAGTAAATAAAAAAAAGATAATTTCTTAAATAAAATTAAAATTAATTTATTTCTTATTTTTAAAAGAAGAGAGTAAATGAGAAATCAAATATCTCTTTATTATTATCAACGATCACTATCTAAAACTATATTTGTTTGAATTTTGAAAGAAATATTTTAGTTTAGATCAATATTTTTATTGAAAATATTGTGATATTAATAAATCTTACTTATAAATAACAAATTAATATGAATATTGCTTATAATGAAAAAACAAAATTTCGATATTAAAAGTATTTACTAAATATATTAATAGAAAAAAAAATTTAAATAAATATACTCAAGAATATTACACACCATTATATTTAAATAAATAGATGTCTTAATTTAAATTTAAAATTTTTAAAAGTGTTTGGTAGATGTTTTTTTGCAGAACCCACCACACTTGACATTGTCATTCAATTCCAATAAATCGTGAATCAAATCAATTAAATTGAGATTCACTTTTAAAGATTAATTTGATTGTTTATTTAAAAGTGAATCAAAAATAAAGTTTCTATTCTTTTTTTTATTTTAAAATTTCAATTATTTAAATAATATGTAATAATCCTTTTATGTTGAGCTAAAAATTTTGATTTAAAGCTTTTTAAATTCTTTATTTTATAATCAATTTATTTATAAATAATATATTTAAAAGGTTAAAAAGATACAATAATTTGATAATCATAATAAAAGAAATACAGATTAGAAAATGTTTTTAACCAATATAGATTTTCAAGATATCTTTTAAACATTAAAAAACAAAATATTCATGAGGATTACTACAGATCAAAAACAACCTTCACCACAACAACAGAGGCAATTGCAACAACAAAATGAAATTAAAATTGAATTTGAAAAAGTATCCTACAAAATATAAACTTCTTAAAATTTAAATAAATAATTATAGTTTCAATACCTTGTATTCTATATAACATTTTATTTTTTATTTTTATATAAGTTTGAACCAACTATATTTTCTCTCTCATTGTGAAAATTGTAAAGTGATAGATAAAATCAAATTAAATATCAAGAATATCAATATTTAAATTGCAAATGAATAAATTAAAGATAGAAATTAAATCATCTTTCAATCTATCATCAACTATACAACTTATCAAAAAGATTAACAGACCACAAAACACCTATTTATTATTCATCAAATCCATTTGATTTATTAAATTGTTAATATCTTTACAATAATAATATTTCTTCAATTATTTTAATCAAAAAAAAAAAACAACATTTTTTTACTTTTGCAACAAAAAAAGATGAACTTGTCAAATAAAAGTGGGGTGTTGCAAATTCAATAAATTTAATAAAATTGAAAATTATGCTTGTTGTTTCTTCATTGGTAATGATCGCCTGTTTTTTTTATTTTTGAATATTATAATAAAATGAATTATTTAATTAATTTTAATATTTATATTTCAAATTTGAATATTAATTCATACTTTTAATTGGCGCTAAACAGTTACCGCCATTTTTGAGTTCAAACTGTAAGTTAACGAATCAAATTTAAAACTATTTAAACCTATAATTTCATTCACAATGTCATTTTTCATTATTTTTCAAATACAAATAATTTTGTAAGTAATATCTAACAATTATAACTCTAACTTATTTATATTTATGTTTTACTAACTTATCTCTTTTTTATCTCTTTCTTCTTTTCCAAGTCCTTGTTACCATGCCTGTTGCTTCCTTACTATGAGTGATGCCTCGTTGCTATTCCGGTTTCCTCTCATTACTATGCCGATTTCCTCCCGTCGTTATGCCAGTTGCCTCTAGTTGTTATGCCGGTTGCCTCTCGTCACTATGACGGTTTCCTCTCGTCACTATGCTGGTTTCCTCTCGTCATTATGCCTGTTTCCTCGTCACTATGCTGGTTTCCTCTCGTGGTTATGCCGGTTTCCTCTCGTAGTTATACCGGTTTCCTCTCGTCGTTATGCCGGTTTCCTCTCGTCATTATGCAGGTTGCCCCTCGTAGTTATGCCGGTTTACTCTCGTTAGTTGTCTCAGTTGACTCCATTGCCCTGGAAGCCAGAGTTTCCATCAACTCCACAATTCAGACACTGTTGACTCCATAACTTAGTTACCTCAACTACATATCTTAGCTTTGATCAACTCTACACTCAATTATCATCAACTCCATAACTCAGTTATCGATGAACATGCCACTCTCAATTTCGATCTGCTCAACTACTCAGTTACCATCAGTTTCATAAATCGATAAAATAAGATCAAAAGTTATAATTATAAAGGTAGATTAAATTTTTATTGAAATAGAAATTTTGTTGAATCCAAACACTCATAAATGTTAAATTACTTGACCAGGGCAGATTTAGTAAAAGTCATTCCACTACCACTAATCCAACAACATCATCACCTCAACTTTATGAACATTTGGGGAAATGAGTGGGTTTGGAGGTGTTGATGAATTATTAGTTGAAAGAATTTGGTTGAAATAGAGATACAAATTATAAAGAAAAAGGTATGTTTATTAATTTTTATAATATATTGTGAACTACCTAGCGATCGCTAGAGTCGTACCACTGTAGAGTGGCCCACCAATTAAGTTTAGTAAACTATAAAATCAATAAAAAAAAATAAAAAATAAAATCTTGAAAATTAAAATTTAGTACTAAATTTATTTAATTGAGATATTTGGTACAATCTTTTCCATATCACTACCAAACACAGTAGATACTCTATTAAATGTGTAGTTTAACTCTAAGAATTGCAGAGGTTTGTCATTGAATCTAGTTTTTTCATTCTTTAAGAATCCATCGTGATCAACATTAGGATCCGTTTCGAATTTAACTTTTTCATCTAATTCTTTCTTAACTACTGGTTGTCCATCATTTTTGTTACAATCAATGTCATTGTTATTGTTACCATCAATGTTATCGTTATTGTTTTCAATGTCATTGTAACCATCAATTTCATTGTCATTGTATTTGTTACCATCAATTTCATTGTTATTGTTATTGTTACCATCAATGTTATCGTTATTGTTTTCAATGTCATTGTTATTGTCATCTTTTTTGTCATTGTTATTGTTGTTGTTGTTATTTCTGATACTTAAACCTAAAAATTTAATTGTGGCATCAAGATTATCATTGAAATATTTAGAACCATTGATGATGTTTAGTTGGACAATCAGATGTTTGATAGAGTCAAATGAGGCTCCTGGTGGGAGTGGAGTGTGAATTGCTTCCATATATTCTCTTTGATTTGGAAGGATGTGAGGTCTTGTTTGGTGAAGTGATACCTTGACCACACGATTCGATCTCAAATCTGCTTGAATTAAGCTATAGACCTTGCTTGCTTCGTGCTGTGACAACAAGATGAACACGGGCGTTGGTTCCCACAGCACCAACACATAGTTGATCAAACGACAAAACTCCATTGTATTCTTGATGCTTCTGTTTGGTTCGTGGACACGTACAAAGTCTAGAGTCGTCAAAATGTTACTATCGAAAACGTTGATGATCTTGCCGTTCCTTGTGAGGAGTGAACCAATAGGTGTGTTGATATAGATAGCAGAGACGGGCAAAAATGGTTGTTTACAGAACTTCCTCTCATTGCCAACCGAACTGATACGCCTGGCAATGCTTAGGTAATTCTCATTGCCTTCGGATGTTGGAACCATTAGGAATGGACTTTCACCTTTGACCACTAGCTTAAGGGTAAGCTCGAATGTCGGTTCGTATGAAACGATATTCTCTGTGAGAGATTCATCTTCTTTTTCTTCTTCCAGTTCGTTTTCACGCTCTTCTTCACCATCTTGGTTGGTCGATGAGAAAATGGAAATGTTGTCACCAATATCTTTGATCCTATTCTCAAGCTGATTCGACATCTTCTTGTTTCCTGACTTGGCAGCCTTGGCAATGACCTTATCCATTTCTCTTATACTATCGATATCCTGTTTGAATGAAGTAACCATTGCAATCTTGAGATGGTTTGCAACGACTTTGATGTCTTGTTTGATAAATGAAGGTTCATACATCGCCTTGAGGGTGGTTGTCTCAGGGAGTGACGAGAGTTGAAGGAATTCCTTTTCGAAAGGCTCACTATTTTGAAGTACAGATGCACAGTGTGATCGATAGAAATGAAGTCCCTGTGTCATCCAAATGTGAAGTGACTTTTCGATTCCACGTATTGTATTGTTGATTGTCCATCTAAAGATATCGATAACGTTCTCACCAATTCCCAAGTGGTCTGGAACCATGAATGAAACTGTTTGTCCAAATCCAAGTTTTCTCATTCTCATGCATGCTTGCATCAACTTGTCTTTGGTCATTCTTGGTCCGACTGTAACGATTGCGTGTGTGTCCTTCTCGAATTTAATATCAACACCTCTTGTATGATAATCGTCAAGATAGACAATAACACGGTTCAATCTTTTGGCGTAGGGTGATTGGTGGAACAAAAGTTTCTTATCATCTCTATCCATTGAAATGAGATTACCATTCTCAAAGTAAAGAACTGCATCGGCTTTACTGGGATCGGTTTTCTCCAAGAATGATTTGGCAACTTGGAAATTGGTCATTCCGATCATCAATGCACCGGAATCAATGAATACTCTTGCAAATGTATCAGTCTTTGTGACATGATCGAGAATATTGCAATTCTGAGGAATAAAGTGCACTTGATTATCCTCTTGATTGAGAATATAGTTAAATACCTCGGTATTGGTGTATAACAACGATGGAAGATCTTCTTGTTTGATAGAGAGTGGGAAGAGAATCGATGTGTCGTTGGTCCCAGAGAATCCTGCAATGTGATTGCCAGTAACAATATCCCATGAAGAGGCAAATATCTTCTTTGGATGTTGTTTAGTTTCGAATGGGAATACCAGTTCATTCAACCAGAAATGAATGACAAGCATGTTGTACTTGAGATGCTGATACAAATCATTGATGAATATATCATTGGAGAGTACCACACTGTTGAGACTATGAAACTCCACTGGAATGGTGCTGTCAAATTGAATCCAAGAGTTGTAGACTTCAAACTTTTGTTGATTGCAAACCGATATCAATCTGGTGAGAGCATCTCTAAACTGTGAGAGTGAAAGACCCTGGTGGTAGTAGGTGAGATGAGTGAATCCAAGCACTGCATCTGGATGGCTGAGTACAGCTCTCTCTGCAGGCACATCTTTGGCACGATAGGGGACAGCCAGTTGTGTAAAGAATCCACCCTTAACTGCTTTTCTCTTTCCAGTCGTATGAATCAAAGAGTCGCTGCTTGAACGTGAGCCATAATCCTTTGACCAGATCTTACTGAGACAATGCTGAAGAATTCCATATTTAAACAATGCACGATATATTAAGAGGACAGTATATCTAGGATTGTTTTTCAGAGCATCCGTTCCAATATTGTCTGCAGTTGTGTAACCACAGAAAACCGGTAACATATCCCTGATACGTGGACTTCTATATATAAACTTTAGCAATAACTGATCTAAAAGACTTTGCATAAGTCTCATTCCTGCCTCTTCATTGTGAATTGTAATCATTGGGAATACACTCGGTCTGTCTTTGTGAATGATTTCGATATCCGATGCTGCAAAGTCCAGTTTACCGATCAGCTCTTTGAGTGTCAAGAAGATATCCTGGAATGTTGTACATCTATCTTTACACTCGTCGAGATTTGTCTTGTTGCCATATGGGAAAATGAGTTGGTATTTGGTGGAGAGTAACTCGTCACATTCATCGAGAATGTTAAACAAATTATTGTTTGACCATTGAATGATCGCAGAGATTTGGTTCTTTGATTTGTTGAGCAGCTTTCCAGAGAGTTTGAATGAAAGCCAATGGTCAGGTGTCGAAATGATGATTCCTTGCTTCGCTTTGCAAAGCTCGAGATTGCCAAGTATTCGCTGAAGTTGAGAGCTATTCAGCTGAGAGACAATATCTCTTCTGAATGGATAGATGTGAATTGGACGATTGAAAATAGATGATCCCATTGTCAAGAGCATGTCTTCAATCGATGTTTCCAAGAGCGATGGTAACACATTGATTCTGGCAATACGATCTTTCAATGCCAAACACATGATCGGAATGATCACCGATGTTTTACCTTGACCCATTTGAAGTTGAATACAACGGTTGTTTTCTGTAGAGTTTAAGAGTACCATTGCTATTTCCACTTGAATATCATAGATCCAAATGTTTCTCTCCAATTCAAACAGTGCCCAATGAGGATGATCTGTAACGCTCCACTTTCTTGTCTTTCTGCTTTGCGAGAGAATCTTGACCAATGCATCACGATCGGTTGATTCAGTGATGGCACGTTCCACCTTTTGAAGATAGGTGACAAGAAGAATGTGAATTCCAATCAATTCAAAGAGTTTAAGTGGAATCTTTGTTTGATCAACGTTTGATTTATATTTGAAATCAATGAAATCTTTATAAACATTGACAGGAATACATTTCTTCCAAAGACCACATTTGATAAACGCAGATCGTTTCTTCCAATTGGAATTGTAGAATGATTCAATGAATGCCCAAATCAAACCTTTGGCTTCGTTGATCTCATGGTACATCTTGCTCAGGATATCTTGAACCAGTTGGATATCTGCCAGTTCGTACAATGGTGTCGACTCGATCTGCGTTCTCAGATGTTCTTTACTATTCTCGAGTGCATCGTGGTAATCGGCACCAATCTTTGTGGTTTCCTCATGATCTTCGAAAAGTAGATTGATCTCCTCGGCAAATGGGAAGTGAGCATCTTTCTCGACGAGACACGCCATGAATTCATCTTCAAAGTTCATATCATAACCAAGATTAAACATATTCGACCATCGCGTGTCTATGTTAATATGTCTGATCGTCTGGCTATCTCTCCAGTTCACCATTGTCTTCCAATCGTAGGTATATCTTATGATATTATCGATACCCGGTGTATTGTCGCGGATGGCTGGGTACACATCGGCAGGAGCACTGACATTGTTGTTTGGCATATAAGTAATTCTGGAAATATTGCGTAGGAACAACAACAACCTGTAGTTATGTCGCCATTCATTATATTGTCGTGTCAACTGCACAATAAAATCGTTGGCATAACCCTTGAATGTAATCGAACGAATAAACTGTAGATTCGGTGCCTTTCCAATGATTGTCTTCTCGTCAGAGACCCACATCTCCTGCCAGAGCTTTAGCTTTTCGATATTTTGGAATAGCTGATCGGGCTCTTCCTTTTTCTTTGATGCCACCCTCGATCCAACTGTTGGCGCAATGATATTCTTGATATAGCTGGAATCATAGGTTACCCAAGGATTACTGAACTGTCGGAGATCGGGCTCTTGGCACTTTTCCAACTCTGCATCTAGCTCAGGAGCGAGCGTTGCCAAGTAAATTATATGGTCAAACAACTTGTGGTTCTCAACAGGTTTCGAGGATAACAAGTTCATAAAGGACAACAATAGCGCCAGCTTTGATTTGTGATCAGTATTCTTCCTGATCGACTTGGCCAACTGATAGAGAGAAATATAGTGAGTGCTAAAGCTAAGTTCATCCAGCTCCAATATATTTTCCAGCGACTGTTTTTCACCATTGAAAAAATTCATCCGATTGGAACTGACACAGGATGGGTTGAATGAAAGATCCAGTTTGTTCAATTTTGCTGCTGGATTGCTAAGAAACTCGGAAACTCTGTAGGTGTAGGCCGATCTCTCAGTGGGCGTGCGTATACCTATGACAACTTCGTTGGCAACGATGAAAGTCTCTGGAACAATGCTAATAAAGAGATCTGCGGTGAT
Organism: Heterostelium album PN500; assembly: GCF_000004825.1. NCBI lineage: Eukaryota > Evosea > Eumycetozoa > Acytosteliales > Acytosteliaceae > Heterostelium > Heterostelium album. The sequence goes on along the minus strand of NW_008805073.1, from coordinate 1,350,637 downwards.
CTGATATGAAAGAACTCTTCGATTACGCCAACAACTCGCAATATTAATTGCATTTTCATAGATATTGATGGTGGTTTGACTTTGCTCGTTGGTATCATAGAGGAATTTACATTCTTGATTCTGTGAGAGGATTTTGTTGACGAGCAGTAGAGTTAGATCGTGACAAGCCACGCCTGAAAGCAGTGGATGATGATAGCTAACATCTTGAATGGTACTGTTGTTTTCGTTGGCAGTTGCCTTCTTTCTTCTGTAGGGATTACGAGTCGGTGAGATAGTCTTGATGAGATTGAGGATATTCAGTGACTGTGGAGTGAACAGACGATTGGTCTGGAATCTCTGAAGCAGAGTGATCGCCATTTCGAATCCAGTCTGGCCAAGGAATGGATCAGTGTTTGCTGTCGAAGTCATCAAGTGCAGATAGGCAAGGAAGAGATTGGAACTGATCTCCTGTGGACCCAGCACTTTGAGTTCATGGTTTATTTGATATCGGAAATAAGGCGGATGTTGTAGATGTTCCAAATCTGGCTTGCACGTGTGATACTCTGTTTTGGCAACACTCTCAAGCATCAACTTTGAATGAGGAACAAAGAGAATCTTCTCATTGGTTTTCTTGTCCTCCAGCAACAGATAGTTGGAGAGACCAATCAGCGTTCCAAAGTATTGATTTCCACATATACTATAGGTGGAATGATCGACTGACTTTGCTTCAGTGCCGTCATCTTCGATTCTCTTGTTGATGTCAAACACCAGATCCTTATATTGATGTAGTTGAATTGTTACTTTGAGAGTGTCAGACGATATCCATACGTAGATGTGTTGCGACAGTTCCAAGTTGAACAACTTGTGAATGTGAGGAATGAGATTGGGTGACTCTTTCAAATTGACAAGCACATTGTTCGAGCCGTATTGACAAATGGAACCATCTAGATTTCCATAGTACTTTGGTTCGTATTTGTTGAGGAAATGACCTATTTCCTTTGGACGGAATTCAATAGAATCGTCATGCTTCAGCCAGTGAGAATAGTCATTTACCATAGCAAAGGGTAGATTCTGGAGAAGTGACTTTGGTATCAAATAGAAATAATCGCCATTGTCATGAGTTTCCTTGATAGACATCTGACCACTCTTTGATAACGAGAATTCATAATCTCTATTACCCAACTTATTGGATATTTTCCTAGAAAGGAAGTAAGTTTTTAAAAGAAACAATTAATATTTCCTGTCAAATAAATTGAATGGATAAAATAGTATTTGAATAATATATATTTACCATCTATTTTTACCAATACTATTAACAGTAAACTTTAATTTACCAAATACAGATTTATAACTTTCATTCAATTGAATGGAAGATGGAAGCTGATGATTTGGATCTCCATTGACCAATACTCTACCGTCAAGTATATTTAGTTGAATACTGGTTTCCTCTTGGAATGTACATGAGTAGAAATTGGTTTCAGGTGTGTGTGTCCACTGTGAGAATTGATTCATATGTTCCATTGGAAGTCGCCAGTAACTACAGAGGAACATGGAGAGTAGTTGTGGTTGTCTTCCAACGTATTTTCTCATTCTCGAAGCCAGTCGGAAGGAAATGACATATGATTGGAACATGAGATATTTGGAGAGAGATGTATCCGGCATCTTGGATGCAATACCAGAGTTCTCAGAGAGTATAGAATTTGCTCGAATCAAAATGAACAAATCATTGTTGGGGATATCGTTGGCATCCATCTTGAGACTGCTCTCCAGCGAGAACAATTGATGTGAACGCAGCTTCTTTGTGAATGGCATTTGGTCGTAGGTGAAGATGATAGAGATTGCACTGAAGAGTAACTTTTGAATGTAGAGATCGATTGCACTTTCATTTTGATTGTCGGTTAGCATCAGACGTGAGAGATGCTCAGAGATTTCATCCAACCACTTGACTCCAATCTTTCGACACTGCATAATGTTTGTCTTCAAGAGGGTTCGAAGAACTGCATTCTTTGTAGAGTTAAACATCATAATGAGGAACTGGATGATGAACAACAGTGAATACTGATCTTCGACATTGAGTGTCGGTAGATAACTACTGACAATATCGCATGCAAATTCGACAAACGTAGGTTGGTCAAACACTTCACGGTCGATTCGCGTCGACACCGAACCAGCTTCGTAAATCAAGTGGTTCAACATGACAAACGATTCGATGTTGTTGATACTGTTTTTCTCCTCGAGATATCGCAAAAGATTGAGCATCTGAATCGATTTCTCCGAACGAAGTGTCGCGAAATTGAGAAAGTTCAGCTTCGACATCGAGGAAGGAGTGTCACGCTGGGAAACCAAAACTTCATTCTCATTCTCTCTGCCTTCACAGTAGCTTTGGAATGGATGATCTTTCAGTCCAGGAGTAGGTGGAAGTTTAAGCATACATTTACCAGAGATATCTACAAACTCTCTGATCGGCTGTTTATAGTCAACCGTATTGTAGGTTCTCGAGAAACTGAGGAAGGTTTCTTCGGTCACCAAACGAATCATCTTTGATACCTGACCAGTTATAAATCTCGATAACCTCAAATCAGAACTGGCATAAGAGGAATGGTGATGGTGCGATTCTTTTACCGATTTTTGTATCGCTTGATTCAACAAAGCATAGGCTGTTCTCACCACTTTGATCTCAGGCGGGACGTTGTCTTCAAAGACAATGACACGCTCCAGTGTTTTCTCCTTTGGTAGCAAATTGACGTGTGTTGGCGTTGCTCTGTTCTCCAGCTTCTTGTGATCTCTCATGATCTGGTCTTTGGTTCTAACATTTTCGGGCGTGTGTTTGGCCAGCTCAGCCTGTAGCTTATCGAGCTCTGCTTTGTGTGCCAGCTTTATCGCTCGGAAGCTGGCAATGGCTTCTTGGTTTTGAGTAGTCACTTTTTGCAGCCACACTTTGTGCTTTTGAATCATGTGCTTGGCTGCCCAGCGATACGCCAGCCCGTTCTCCGACAAATCAAAGATATTTTCGTGTTTAGCATTACGTATTCTCGTTGAGAAATGTTGTTCTACCGATCGCAGTGCCCGATACTCGACACCGTTCGTAACGAAAATGTTGGACAGTGTCTTTAATTCTACGTATGGCTGATACTCTAAGAACAACAGACGATCTCCACATTTGTCAGCGGTGCATTGGTCAATCAGTGACGTCAGCAAATAGAATACCAAGATACTTCTACTCAGTGAGAATGGATCGCCATTGAACTTCTCAACCATATTATAATAGGTTCGCATCAATTCGAGCAGTTGCCGTGATGTAACATCTTTCAAACGATCCTCGCTCGTCGACAGTGCAAATACGTATTCCTCAAGCTGATCGGCCAACAACAAGCGATGATATTCTCTACTTTTGAACTTTGCAACTCGTTCGTTGAGCTCTTCGATCGTTGTCAAAATAGTTCCCGACATCTTGATAGGAAGCGGCTCCTCTTTGAGCTCTGCCATCGAACCCTTTTGTTTGGTGGCGCTGGTGGACTGCTCGAGATTCTCAAAGGGGAATTCCATGAGTGGCTGAAAGTCAAACACAGTCGATAGGTTACCTGTATCGGACAGTCCATCGACCACCGATGTAATGGTGGCAGAGATATCGGACTCTGTTTCTTGTGTGGCGCAATAATTCTGCCAATTCGATTGGAGTTGCTCGCTTATTGCCTGAACGGTTGTGTTTGTGAGATCCACTGTACTCTTGAGCATCAACATTATTTGAACGGGCAATGTATCAACCTCTAGCTCGCGCTTGGTAACATCACACAACTCCTGTAGCTTCTCACAACGATGAATCAACTTTGGAAACCACTCTGAGTGACGACTGGAGAGTTTCGACTTTGACAACACCAATGAATAGAAGGTGGTCATCATCGACTTGTAAATGACAGTTGAATACTTCCGATCTTGAGCAACCTCGAGAAAATGAACAAACAAATAGTGCATCAACGACTTTAGTCCAACCCAAAGCGGTGATCGTTTCCAAGGTTTCAAGATATCGCCACCGATTTTATTTGGTAGAGCGAGGCCATCACCAATAATATCACCGCCATCACCATCGTCATCGTCATCGGCAGCTTGCTCACGTCTTTGATTGCGAAGCAACCTCCTTATTTCGTATTGTTTAGTTATTTCCTCAATGGTGTGGCAGTCCTCCATTTCGCGATAGTCAGCTACATCTGGTTCCTCCCTCGGAGCCAATAGGAAAGGTGATCGAGCTTTACTAGGTGTACTACGTTTATGTGTATTCACACTCACTCTTGGTGTATTCCCTCTGACTGGAGATGCTGTGTTGGGTGTGTTTCCCTTGACGGGAGCGGTAGTCGATGTTTCTTTGGTGATAATCTGTTCCGGTCGAATAGATTTGTAGATGATTGTCGGTTGGTGTTGTGAATGAATGAGATATTCGACCACCCGTACCGATTCACAGCCCGCCAGTGAAGGCAACAGCCAAGACGTCAGCAAACCAAGTCTACCTTCCTCATTGATAAACTCTGAATTCCAGATGTTCCTATATCGCAACGATAGATCATAGTTATCCCTGAGCACCGTCAGGTAGTGAAGGAAGTTTGTGTCGAGCAGCGACTTTGCCGGCACACTGAACGATTGCAGCGGAGTGGCAATCCGCAGCTTCGTTGTCTTGGCAGTGTATTCATTCCAATCGGGATAGATCTTGATGACATCGATACGTGCTTTCTCCGCCGACTGCATATAGAACAACAATATGCAATTGAGATTGGAAATGTAGAGTGCCAATGGTTTCGAGCGTTCTGCGTCAGGTTGTAGACGCTCCTGTAAGAGTTGAAGCAGCATCGCTTCAGAGTGTGGTGAAACAACGCATTGCACTAAATCAGCAACTACATCTGATAATTGTGATGATTTGATCTTTATATTGAAATTACGAGCCAATGGTTGCTCTAAAAACTTTTGAAACAACTGAATAATCTCCAATTCCGCTTTGACATCTGCTTCTCCCCACTTTCCAAACAGTTTGGAACCCATAAACAAATGAGTTAAACCAACCTCATTCAGTTTACAAATTAAATTATTATTTACCACAATAACATTATTATTATTGTTGATATTGTTATTATTATTCATTATTTATCCAATGGTTTATCTAAACAAACAACTTAACATTAATAAACAATCTAAATTATAAAAGTTTAAAGTATATTTATATTCATTACCTTATTTTTGTTATTTATATAACTATTTTACTATTTACAAATCATTTATCTGATTGATTAAATAAACTATTAATCTATAATAATATTATTGTTTATTAGTTAATAAACATTAAAGATTATGTAAAAGATCATTAAATTCATACCTTTATTTTAAAGTTAATATAGTGAAAAAAAAGAATACTATATTTTATTGATTATCTTTATCTAACAATATTGTTAGAACTTATTATTGTACAATGTCTTTAATTTTTCATTGGCAATAATAATTGAATTTTTTTTGAAAAACGAGGGTTGAATTTCCATCATCTTTTTTTTTGTTGCACTATTAATTATGATATGTTCATGTTATATAAAAAATGCATATATTAGTTATTGGTAATCAATTTTGTTTAATTTAATCAAAAAATCAATTATTATTATTATTTGTTATTTTTTTTTATTAATTTATTTATATAAAATGGTTGCTTGATGATCTTTTCCTTTTTTGAATGATGATCCGGTGACTTTTGGATCGTTTGTCACTTGGAATGAAAGATGAGTGTCTGCTCCCTTTGGACGAGCATTGTTATAGGTGATCTGCTGTGAGAATTGAACTTTCAAGCGAATACCTGTGAGTTTCTGAACTTGTTGTACAATGACTGTGGTGATCTCAGAGAGTGCTTCGTATCCGTTGATTCCGAGATCGAGTACCAAATCACGTTGTGGTGGCTTACAGTGCAACACAAGGAAGGTGTCTTGATTGGGCGATGCAGAGATCGAGGTTATATCCGCAAGCGGGGTTCCCCACTTTTTCACTTTGTAATTCTTTGGGTCGTGTTTGTAGATGTTGGCGTTGGTCACTACTATACCACGCTTCTGTGGAACACCTTTAGGATTGACTTTGATAACGTAGTCAGCAAACAACACTTCGGTGTCACCGTAGGTGGAAAACAGATTCTGCATGGCGGCGACATATTTTGGTTGGAACGGATTCGTTGGCTTCTCGAGGTAGTCGGCGTCAAAGATACGTCCACACTTCCAGGGTTTGTTGCCACGGAAGATGTCGAGAGCAAGTACCTTTTGTCGCATTGCCGGTGCACCTGCTCCGAGCTTCATTACCATCTTTTCGGCACGCCACGTGTTGTGAATCTTGTGGAGCAACTCGACGGCGCGATTAATTGTCGACGGATGCTTTGGCCATGCAATTTGCTTGCCGTAGCTGAAAGCATTGACGACGTCAGCCATTGCTCTATTGAGATCGCGGAACCAACGTCTGAATCTGTAGTTACGGTAGAACAGCTGGATTTTGATGGCAGCCTTTCTCTGGTTCCATCTGGAACGCGCGCGGTATCCACGCCATGTTTTCTGGATGAGAGTGGCGATTCTTGGCAACTCCTCTTCACGCTTCTCCTCAAAGTAGAACAGTGTAGTTGGATTACGAATGAAGATCTTTGTTTTTCCGAGACGGAATTCGTCCTTGGCGATGCCGTGCGCGGCAATGATCGCCTCGACTGCCTGCTTGGGACTGCCTCTGAAAGTTGGCCAAGTTTGTTTGCATGTCATTTTGTAACGCTGTGAGAAACGTTCGTAGGTCTGACGATTGGCGAAACCAGCTCTTCTTACACGCACGTTCTCGAGAAGACCGAGGTATCTCACTTGATGACGAACACGCTCCTCATCAATGACACCGGCCTGCTTGTTATCGTTACTCTTTATACAACGAACGTAGTGTGGAGAGCATGCCAACAGTGTTGTAATCAACGCATTGATAGCAGTTCTGAATTGTGAACCCGCTGTCTCTGGACGTCTCTTGGAATCCTCTGGCTTGGGTGAGGGGAAGATACTACGAATCAATGGATCTGCAGACAATTGCATGGAATTGATCAAATCAACAAACAATGTATCCTTATTCTTGTCCAAGAATCCAGAGACATCATAAGTAACATCACCGGCATAGTGTTTCAATCTAAAACAATTCTCACCAATACTTCTATCTTTTGTTGATTGATAACTTTGGAAATGTTGATTCTTATCAAATGTACTGAATTTTATAAAATAATAAATATATACATTAATATATATATATATATATGTTGGATTGTTGATTTACTTATTACTTACTTTGTAATTTGACCTAAGAATGTTTGATCTGTGGACTTGGCAATTAAACAAGATTCATCCAACAAGGAAATCAAACCCATTGGTTTCTTCTCGATCAATTCACAAATTGGTTTGTTGTTGAAATAATCGATATTCTTCCATTCGATACCTTCTCTTATATACTCCTCTTGTTCACTCTTCAAAGTCAACTCAATGAATAATTGTTGTAACTTTTCATTACAATAATTGATATTCAATTGTTCAAAGCTATTTCTCTATAATATTATATTAAAGTTAAAGAGAAATTAGAGAAATAAGAATAACTACTACTACTTCTACTACTATTTCTACTGCTACTTACATCGAATACTTCGAAACCATAAATATCTAGAATACCAATTACAAGACCTTTCTCATTGGCATTGATTTCATGATTGATTCTTGTCACTAGCCATTGGAAGAGACGCTCATAGAGTGCCTTGGCAAGTGCATCTCTTGAGAAGATGGCTTGGACATTATCGAGTGGCACTGCAATGACGGACATTCTACGACCGACACCAGTATTGATAGATCTGTAGGTGAGAGCACGAGTCAATTGAGTTGGTTCAACCTTTAGACAATTGGCAGCGGCAGCCAAAGCCTTTGGATCTTTGATTCCAACTGATACCTGTCCAACCTTTTGCTCTGGCAACTCTTCGAATGTAATATTACCAATGTGTAGAATTGCACCTAATATTCTCCAAATCGATGATTGTTCATTTTCCTTCAATCCAAGTGTTTCCATTGCTCTCTTTTTAAATTCAAAAAAAAAATAGTTAGATTAATTCTTTTTAGGAATATTGAAATTTAGTTACATACAACAACAGCCTTGAAATCGGCAACATCATCAATGGTCGCTACATCAACACAATTGCTACTCTTTAGATATTGATAGGTTTGGGCAGCCGATGTCAAACCGAGTTCTGTCAACTTTGCCTGAGAAAGTCCCTTTAGCATTTGGTAGAAAATATGGAAACTTCTCTCGCCACTTGCTCTTCCTACAACTCTTGATTTCTCCAACAAATCTAATAGATTGTAATTACACAGTTAGTATCATATTGAAAGAATATATGTCGGAGCAGACAAACAAACCACTTACAATTTGTAATCTTTCCACCAGTTGGTACACCGGATGGACTGAATTGCATCTCCATGTATTTACCGAAACGCGAAGAGTTGTCGTTTCTCAGTGTTTTGGCATTACCGAATGCCTCTAACAATGGATTGGACTCGAGCAACATCTTTGTGATCTTGTCACCCTCCAATGTGGCCTTATTGGATACGTAGGCCAAGAATTGCATAATCTTTTTGCTGGCCTCAGTCTTACCGGCACCAGACTCACCACTGATAATTACACATTGCTTCTCTTGATTCTGTCTCATTGAACGATAAGCATCATTTGCCAAAGCATAACTAGTAAGTTAAACAAAGTAAAAGTAAAATAATAGAGAAAAAGAAAAGGAAAAGGAAAATATATATTGATTATTAGTATTTCCAAACTCAGAGTTTTAGAGTGAACTGTGAACTGAACTTACATATGTGGTGGCATTTCATATTTATATCTACCATTGTAAGATTTGATATCACTTTCATTGTAGATGTTCATCTTTTTGAATGGATTGGATGAAATGACTACATCTCCGATGTAGGTGTAGATTTGATCGGACTTGTGTCTGGTAATAAGATTCTCAATGAATGCATTCTCTGTGATTTGGTTCAAAAGTACGAAATCTGGAACACCTTCTCCTTTTTTATACATTTTCTATTGTGTGTGTTGTGTTGGTAATGACAAAACAAACAAGATAATAAATAATAAGATTTAATTAAATTACAGTAAATAAATAATAATAAATAAGTGTTTATAGGTATAATAATAAATGATTTTGAATTGATTTTGATATTGAAATAAATAATAATAAATAAGATTATAATTTTTTTTTCAGTGATTGAACATTAACATACTAACTAACTACAACTAAATTGAAAAATAAAAGTGAGGTGTTAAGTTAAGTTAAGTTCATAAACAACAATAGATTTGATCGAGAGTAGAGCAGAACAACAATAAATAATTATTTATAAATGTTTTTAAATGAAATGATTTGATTGTATGAAAAAGTAATAGTGTTTTTAGTGTTGTGTGTTGGTGGTGTGTAGTGTTTGTGATCTTGTTTAAAAGTGGGTTTTGGATGGATTGACTAATTTGATGATCTTATAATAAAGAGAAATAAATTAAAGAAGTACAGATTTATTGGGGGAAAAGCTTAACTAACTAAATCAGATTTGATAGTAAATAAAAAAGAATGAGTCAATTAAGATTATCAATGTTTACTCCAACAAAAATAAAAATAAAAATAAAAATCATTGTCGAACCATCAAAAAGAAAGCCAATTTTTCAAGTAAAATCACACTTTTTTAAAAAAAAATTTCACTCCTTTTGTCTTTATCATCGATGAATTTTTTTTGGTTTGCAGATTTTATTTTCAAAAAAAACAAAACAAGATAATTTGATTTGCATAAGCAACAATCATATCTTCCTCTTTTATAAAGTGCTAATTGTAATTGTACAATCGAAAATAATTAATGATCAAGTAATAGAAGAAAAGAGAAAAGCTAAAATTTTCAGATATTAATATGGTATTTTACATTTTACTCTTTAAAAAAAAAAAGTAAACTAATACCAATTGTTTATTTAATGTTTCAATTTGAATATAAAATTATTACTATTATATACATTGTTTTGTTTTTGTAGTTGGTAAATATTGTTCGATTAATCTAAAAAATAAAAAAAATAAAAAAATAAAAAAAAATAAAAAAAAAAAGTTGGGTGTACATAAAATTATTATTGTTAAATTCTCTTTCTCTCTCTCTCTGATCACTCTTAAGAAGGATGATAAGATATAAATGTTGTTTTTTTCACCTTAGTTATCATACTCTTTGAAGTGATCTACTTTAAAAGCAACAGAAAAAAAAAAAAAACAACAACATAGGGTGTGTGGGAGTGTTGGTATGCATATTTATAACTTTGGTTTTATCTAAACACCCAATCATAATCAATAGTAGGAGGAGCAGTGTGTGAGTAAGTATATATAAATAGGTGTGAGAATATATAAATATATGGAGGGTTGGTTATGATACGGAAAAAAACAAACAAACTGTTGTATGATAAATTTTAAAACTAAACTAGAGATTGTTATGGTATGGTGATGAGAAAAATGATGTGGTTGTAGGAAGGTTGTGGTTGGAGGTCGGTGGTGAAGATGGTGGAGAATTTATAATTGATGAGTTTAAGTGGAGATTTCTGGTGATTGGAAGTCGCAACAATCGGGGTGGTGCAAATTCAAACGGTTGGAGTGATGGTGATACAGGTGTGGAGGTGGAGTTTGACGGTGACGAAGATGATGACGATGAAGAGCTATTGAAAGGTGGCATTGGGATGGGAAGCAGTGGATTGTTGCTGGTGGTCGACGATGAAGTCGATGACGACTGTGAGTTTGACGAGGAGGTAGTTGCACCACTCGACGACGACGACGAATGCATAGAAAATGGAATCAAGAGACTGGCGGTGGCAGTCTGTTGTTGGTTACTGTTGTTGTTGTTGTTTGGTAGATTGGTGTTGAGAGATGATGACAATGACGATGCCATCTGTGAACGAACGTGTTGGAGAACCTGTTGGGTCTGCTGATTCAATTGATCGAAATGCTGCTGGTGGTTGATCGCTGTAGAAGTGTTGTTATTGCCGCTGTTGTTGTTAGGGTTGATGCTGTAGTGGTTACCATTGAGGTTGTTGGGGTTGGGGTTGCCAAGGAATGGACTGTAGTGTGGAACGTCCATCATACCCTGAGAAGATCCCGGTAAAAAGTAGAAATTTCTTGGATTCTCACGTGGAACATAGGAATAGGGTTCACGATATCGTCTTAATCCTGAAGTATGTTGGTGAGTCATTCCCGAGCTCGAAACACCACAGGTTTCCTTTATTATTTCCTCAAAGTAAATTCTAGTTGATTTATTATTTACATCAAACTTGTCAACAAATTCTTCAAAAGTAACATATTTTTCACCCTAATAAAAAAAAGAAGATAAAAATTAATATAAACAAACAAGGGATTAATATGTAATTTGAAATTGATATTTACTTCTTTTATTTTTCTATCACTTATTTCCTAAAAAGTTCAAAAAAAAAAAAAAAAAAAAAGAAATGATCAATGTTAGTTTCATTTGGTTATATAATCGTTCATTTATATATTAATATTTACATCAAAGATTGATCTAACTTTGCTTATAAACTCTGTTTCATATTTAGCTTCTGTCCATTTTCCCATTATTACAAAGATTTATACTCGTTCGAACGTTGTTGCTGTTTATTATTGTATTGTAATATATGTATATTTTTATTGTATTTTACTTTTTTAAAAGTAATTGTTTGATTAGATTTATAGAAATATTTTATAATTAAATATTTACTATTTATAGGTAAAGAGATTAGAAAGAATCGTTTCTTTCTTGTTATTGATATGATGAGAACTTTTAAAAGAGCAAAAATATTAAAAATTAAAAAATTAAAAAAAAAAGTTTGTTTTAAAAAAATACGAAATTTCTTATTATTGTGAAGTTAAGTTAATATGCTATGTATGGTTTTTTTTTATATTGTATAATTGCAAAGTATAAAAAAATTAAAATGTATAAAAAAAAAACAATGAAAGTGAAGTGTATGTTGTAATAATAATTGATTTATAACAGAACCCTTTTTTTTTTTTTTTGTTTAAAAGTATTTGATTTGATGACACGAACGAATAAATTGCAATTTATTTTAAAGAATTAATGTTTTTTTTTTGGTGATGATTAATGTTATAAAAATATATATTAATACAATCTAAAATCTAAATAGATATAAATAATAATTTACTGTATTATTTTTAGTTTCTTAGTTTGAATAATAATAAAAAATAAATAAACAGATAAAATTTTTTTTTGGAATTATTTTTGTGTGGGGGAAAAAAAAAATTTGCAAAGAGTGAAAAAAAAAAAAACTGTTAATTTAATTTTAATTTAATTCAAATTTTCGAAAAAACCGCGAATGCTAATAATAAATAATAAATTGTACAATTTCATTATTTTTTATTTGTACAAAATTATCATTTTAATTGAATTTGAATGTTTGATTTATAGTTGGTTTTTATTTGTTGTACAACTATAGTTATAATTTAATAAAAGGTTAAATATATTATTTAAAAGGGAAGAGGGGATTATTATTATTATTATTTATTATTTATTATTTATTTATGTCATCTGGGAATCTTTCATGAAGATAACTACAAAGTGGAGTAGCATATCTATCTAGCCATTTAATATTATTCTGAAAAAGAAAAAGAAAAAGAGTTGGGTTAATAACCATAGGTTTGGTAAATTATTAATATGTGAGCAAAACTAAATAGTACTTACTTCAATAATTTCTTGTGTTGATTTAATAAAGTATTCTGGAATCTTTGATTTGCCTTGAACAAACTCGTTGAATTCCTGGAGGAGTATCTTGCTGTTGAATTGACCACCGATGGTATTGGTGAATTGTCCGAGTGATTGTGCGTTGAGATTCTTCTCAAAGAACTCGTAGTTCTCACGGAAGTAACGCCACGCTGCGTCGATACCGTTGGAGTTGAGCGACAGACTACGAATGAGATAGATGTAGTCCTGAATTCTTACGGTGCCATTCATGAACATGTCGAGCGATCGCTTGACGAGGTATGGTTGTCTGGCTTGACCGAGTGCCAACAGTGATTCGGTCTTCTCATTGTTGTTGCCGTGGAGGAATCGCTCGCGTACCCAGTTGTACTCGTTGTTGCCACCGTTGACGATGATCGATGCGTACATCGAACGACGGTAGTCTGGGTTGATCTTCTCCGGTGTCGATTTCAAGTCGTGCCATGTCTTGTTGAGGAATTCAACGGTCTGAGTAATTCCGGCACTGTTTGACAGGCCGATGATAGTCTTGAATCTGACTTTGTCCAGGTAGGTAGTCGGAGTTGCCGAGTAGTTGAAATCGGCCAATACATTACGGAAGTAGGATTGTTGGAGTTGACGGAATTGTGGATAGCATTCCTGCTCGGTAATACTGCTTCCGATAGTGGCGATTCCGTTGAGAGTGGCCGACAAGATGGTTGCGGGAATGTTGGTGTTGTTGCCGAGGAACGATGCCATCTCGAATGCACTCGATGGCTGCAACAAACCGGCTTTCACAAAGCTGAATTGGTCGTCAAGGAACTCAACGACACCGAGTGGATCGAGCGAGTTGATGTCTCTCGACATCTGGTGGATGATTGCATTGAGTGTCTCGGTGTCATACTTGTATCTAACGAATGAATTGGCGTGGTTATTGAACAGTGCATATTTACACTCGTTCAAGTCGATTGCAATCTCAGTGGTGGCGCCATCCATATTGGATTTGCTGATGGAGCAGTTGGTTGCCACAGAGATTGGGATGTTCCAAATGGTGGTGTCTTTGGCGACCGAGTCGATATTACCGAGATATCTATGTTGAGAGAGAGCCAGTGCTTTGCCACCTTTGATAGAGGTGACATTGATGTATGGTAGACCTGGAGCGGTGACCCAATTCTTCATAATTTCATCGACTTGAATAGTTGGATTCGATGCCTTGGTCAACTCTTGCCAGAGATCAGCAGTCTCGGCATTCGAGTACTGGTGTTTATTCAAATAGTTACGAATACCAATTTGGAATTGATCGACACCACCTGATTTCATTAAAGTATCCAACATATTCAATACACTTGCACCTTTATCATAAGTAATCTATATAATTATAACAAGTTAGCATATTAATATAATTCCTTTCGATATTTAAACTTGTTTTGATATGTATACATACCGAATCAAATGAAGCTTCAATATCAATTACTTTAACAAAGTTATTTGAAATTGGATGAGTGTTATTACTTGAATCCATAGTTAAACCAGATATTTTAATAAGATTTAAAAAGTCACTTTGACTCTACATTTGATGATAAAACATTGTATTTGGTTAGGAAAGATAAAAAGGGTAAGGGATTAGTTTGATAAGTTAATACATACATTGAAATCTGGGAATGCAGCACTCAAACATTTGTATGACATAAATGTAGCAAAACCTTCGTTCAACCATAAATCATTCCACCATTTCATAGTAACCAAATCACCAAACCATTGATGTGCAATCTCATGTGCAATAACTTCCGATACTCTTTGTTTGGATTCAACCGATGCTGTTAAATTTGAATAGAAAACATCTGTATTTCTAAATGTAATTAGACCCCAATTCTCCATTGCACCAGCTGCAAAACTATATTAATTATTTAGAAAAATAGTAATTTTGTTTTTGGTTAATTAATTAAATTTAAATAGATATTATTATTTAACAATAAAAACATACTCTGATACACCAATAATATCCATCTTTGATAGTGGATAGTCAATTTCGAAATATTCGGTATAGAATTTTATGGAGAGTGATGCTGCCTCTAGTGGGTATGCAGTCTGGTTGCTCTGGAGCAGGGATGACCAGATACGAACGATGATCGATCTACCCTTACCGAGATCAACAGTATCATTGATTTGAGTGTATTGATGTGTGATGATACACACCAGATAGGTTGACATCTTTGGTGTTGTACCAAACTTGACCAACTTTCTGTCGCCATTTACTTTGGTTTCAATTGACTCCATATTGGAGAGTGCATTGTAGTCACCGTCTATATCCATCCAGATGGTCCAGTTTGCTTTGAAAGCTGGTTCGTCGAAGCAAGGGAAGGTCAAACGTGCATCGGTCGGTTCAAACTGTGTCATAGCCAACTTCTTCTTGGTATTACCAATCTCATCATACTTTGAAATATAATAACCTTTGAGAGAATCAGTCAAATTCGAATGATATGAAATATATAATTTAAAATATTGATTTCCATCCTATATTTGTTTTTAAACAAAATAAAAAAAAATGTTAATAACAATCAATTAATTATTATAAATTTGTTGTTTGTTTTAACTTTTACTTACACTTAAATATTTTGATAATTTATCAAATTGAATAATATAATATGTGTTATTCTTATCAAATGTTATTTTATCTGCAGAGATTGAAGATTGTGGAGCGGTGTAACTGTCTGGGTAGGAAGTGGACACTGATTTTAGAACTTCTAAACGTGCTGAATCCAATACGAATTCATCACCATGAACGACAATGTAATCTTCATTGTTGCTGGTGGTGATGTTCAAGGTAATAACAATGTCACCGCTGAATGTATCATTACTCATGAATGTGGTTACATGTGCCAAGTAATGAACGGGTTTAATCCAAGATGGTAATTTCAAATCTGAATAAATTAAACCTGGTATCTTTGGTTCTTTTAAAATGATAATAATAATAATAATTTTTAATATTATTAATAATTTGAATATTAATTGATTGATTTAAATAAAAAACTTACTTGATGATCTCGTGGAAAATGAAACGGTTAGAGTAAGAGTTAGGAAAATTAAAAATATAGCTGTAAGAAGGATTGCCTTTCTGGTGTTGGTGGCGGTGATGTAAGCAAATCCGTCTTTCAATAGATATCTAAGTTTGTCGATGGCTGACGCATCTTTGGGGTGATAGAATTTCTTCTTTGGGTGATCATCCAATTCAAAGTTTTGTTCGTCATCATCGAACGATTCAACCTCTTTCAATTGAATATGTTGTAGATTTCTCATTTTGTCCACTGGATGCGTGGGTAGGTGTTCAATGATAGTACAAAATTGATAATTAGTTTAGATATTTGTTTTTTTCTTAAAAAGGAAATTAAAGCAAAGAATGTAATAAAAATAGTAATGATAATAGCTACAACAAAAACAACTAAGTAATGCTGCAAATAACAAAACAAAATATAAATATAGAAATGTTATAAAATGTTTTGTTTGTTAAGTTTATATATGTATTTTTATAAAAGTAGTAGTAGTGTAATGTTTGCAAAAGTAATATTAGTAGAAATGAACAACATTGACAATGTTTAGCAAAAACAATAACATAACATTCACCAAAAAAAGAAAAAGAAAAAGGGAATACTATGACTGGAGAATCCCAAGACAATATATATATATATAGAAATAAGCAAAGAGTTTTTAGGAGATTTCAACAAATGTTGTTGACAGTCTCTTCTCTCTGGTGATTAATTGTATTAATATATTGTTTTGTTTTTAGTGATTTCGAATGTTGGTTGGTTGATTTGTTTGTTGTTGTTGTTGCAAATGATTTTCTGAATCAAAAAATGCTCCAAATATAAACAAATATAAATATAGCAAAACCCTGTGCGTTCATTGTTCAATTCAATCGGGCCTATCTACTAATCTTTGTTATTGTTTTGTTTGGTTGTTGTAGCTTCATTCTATTCAGATATCATTCATTCATTCATCATTCTAGATTCTAATGGTCGACCATTTTTTGACAGTCATGTCTTGATACCGGTGACAAAAACACAAAAAATATAAAAAAAACACTAGACAGACACTACCACCAACAACAACAACACAACACAACATGATATAAATTAAATTAAAATATAAAAGAATATAATAATACAACATGCAAACGGACAACCAAAACATTAATTACCACCAAAAAAAAATAAATAAAAAACACATATATTTATTATGCTAATAGAGTTTATTTATAATATACTACTTACTCTTGTATTAGATTGAGAGGGTGTGTGTATTGAAAATCAAAGCAATCTACCACATTCACAATTGAAGAGACAATGTGTAGTAATTCTATGATAGTGCGTGAACTATGTAAAAACCAATCACTTGTTCGCTTCTTTTCAAGTTCCTGCTAACTACTTTTTGAATTTAATAAATTCTAATTGTATAACTGTAACTGTGTATAAAAAATAAATACTCAGAGTCACATTAATGTCGTTAATTTAATTAATTAAAAATTGGACATCAAGAAGTGTGAAATTGGTGGTAATGTTGATTCTCCTTGTGTATCCACACACAAAATTTTTTAATACTTTTTTAGTTTTTTTTTTTTCAAAGATCTCTATTTTTTAGTTTTTCATTTTTAATTTTTTTTAATTTTTATTTGTATTTATTATTTTTAGTATTATAATTACAACATTCATTATTTGTTCTAGAAAACAAAAAAGATAGATATTCAATTTCAAGTAATTTGAAATTCACAAATCTTTTTTTGCAGATTTAAATCATCAAAGTTTAACTTTAAACTGTTTTTTTTTTGGTGATCTTTAATAATTTTGTAGGGTGGTTTGATAACTATCATTAATATAACTTGACTTTTGTATGATGTATTATCAAATATTATATTTTGACTTTATATCAAAAGTCAAAGAAATATTACCTGTTTTAAAAGATGATGAACTATCTTTAATTACTCTAATATATTAGAGTTTGTTGTTACAGTATTGTATACCATTAGTACTCTAATTTGTTATAAATGTTATACATATATACTTACAGATATATTATTATCTATTGAATTATTTTAGTTTTTGAAGACTTTTGACAATGACCTCTACAACAAACTTAAACAAACATTGATTCAATTGTTTAAAGATATCAAGCCAAGCTGTAGCGATACATCAATCAATCATTTAAAGCTAGTATGTGATCTTAGTGATATTCGTAATTTCTATATCAACTTTGCTACATGAAACTGATAGAAGCAAAGAATATTTAACATTTTACAATAACCCAATTCTCTTCGCTACCAACCTATAAACAACTTCAAAGCAATTTCACAGATGTTGCTCTTCATATTATCGGGCTATGCAATCGAATCTCTATCAATCAAGAGTGTCATCAATATTGGATAGGAATTATCTCTATTCAAGAATACACCTCTACATTTGAAATCCTATGAATTCAAATTCATACCAAATGAATTTAAACAATCGTGTATAGACAATTTGGAATCATATATTCAGTACTTTGCAATCCCCAGAAGAACCTCAGACTTGGTCATTCTTATATCAATGTTGTCAATGCAAAAAATCTCGAGAATATTACATTTTATGACACTAAGGACCTAGAGCTGATAAAAGATGAGGTGAAATTTGCAGGTAGTTTGGATGTTGATAGATTTGATTTCATTAAACACAAAGATAATAAAACTAATTTCAAAATTTCAATCAAAGAATTTGAAACTTTCCTTCAACTTCAACATATATATACAATGTTTACAATATTATCTCACCCAGAATACCAATCGATTCGACATGTAAAATTATATTTTCACATCAAATCTAAAAGAATACCGATAGTCTCCCAAAATCATATTGACAGGAATTTAATTAATCTTGGAAAATTTAAACCTGTAAATCAATATCTATTTACTTTTTGCAAATAAACAATTGTATATCTACTTTTTACAAATAAACTTTTGAAAGAACACTACTATTTAATTACTGGTTTTTTTTTTCTCATTTAATCTTATATTTTAGATTTTATTACAAAAAATAAATGATTTCTTTCTTTAATTTTTAAGGTTGTTGTTGTTGTTTTAGTTTTGATGGGCTATTTTTTGGTGGGTGATTGTGTTATGAAAAAAAATGATGATGTACTAATTAAATAATTTCACTATAGTAATACGACGTTTAGATTCTTTGTTCTAACAACATGTTGTTGTCGGGTGGGAGACCAACACAGGCCTTAAAAATATTTTCAATAGCAGCTCTTTGTTTAAATAGGGCGTTGACAACGTTGGCCTTCTCTGGGACTAATGGGGCCTTGAGCAAATAGGAGAGCAATGAGAAAACTGGATGGAAAGTGATGAATTCGTTGGCGGTGTCGAGACGCAAGCTGATACGATCGCACATCTCTGCCAAGATGACCAAATCCAAAATGATTGGTGCGGCGAGCAATGAGTCTTCGCAAGTGTTGTGGATGACGATGGTGTTGTGACCACCCATGAAGATCTGTGAGGTGTACTCGTCCATGGCACGCTTGGAGTCACCGACGTATGGGACGTACTTGATGACGATGACGTGGTCTGGGTGCTCACCCTCCTTGTACAAGATCGAGTTGGAGGCAATCATGTCGTCGACGACATTGGATTTGGTGATCTCCTTGGAACGGAATTGTTGTGGGGCAGACAAGTTCTTACCGTCGTTGTTACCGAGATGGTTGTATGAAACGATAGAGGTTGGCTTGATACCAGCAGAGACGAGGAAGTCAGTCAAGACGGACTTGATCTTGGTTTGACCGGTCTTGAAGTCGTCACCGGCGATTGGGACGTTCTTTTGGATGGCCAAATCGAGGACACCCGGTACAAAGGTGTTTTGTGGTGAACCGTTGATGTAGATGGTATTCTCCAAGATACAGGCGACGGCGAACAAAGTCGATGGTGAGATCTCATCGTCACCACGCTCGATCGATTGTTGGAGATTCTCCCAGGTATCGTTGGCACCTGGCAAGATGCTGGAGAAACGCTCGGTGTTGGCAGACCACAAAACGATGACCTTGTCCAACTTGTTGGATTCCTTGAACTCACGAATATCACGACGGATTTGCTCCATCTGCTCCTTCTTGGTTCCGGTGAGGACGTTGTTGGCACGGTCCTTTTGGTTGGCGGCAATAAAGTCTGGGAAGTAGATCGATGGCAATGGACGGATCTCCTTCATGTGTGGAACCAACTGACGTTGGAGGTCGTGTTCCAAGACTTGAGCACGCTCCATGGCTTCGGCGAGATCGGCGTTGTTGATGTCCCAACCACCGAAAACAATGTCGTTTGGATGTACCATTGGGAGCAAGCTCTTCAATGGTACGTAGGAGTCACGACCCTCGGCGTCACTACCCAACTTGATGGTCGATGCCATGACGACGGAACCGTAGTAGTTTGGCTTTTGGAGACCGGTTTTGGTCTTCCAGCACAAACCTTCTCTGTTGGCGATGACACCAGCAACAACTGTAGTACCATTGTTACCACCCAAACCAACGATCATACAACCCAACTTTGGAACCTTACGGTCGGTCTTGAAGACGTAGTTGGTGTTGACTGGCTCAACGATCAACTCTCCATTGACAACCGAGGTCTTTGATGTACTATATGTGTAGTTTGAGATGATTTCCTCATCTGTGTATTGAACCTTTGAACTGTTCACCTTGAAATTTTCATACATTTGAGCTGACATTTTTTATTATTTTTTTGTTTTGTTATCTAAATATAATAAAAATTAATATTATTAGTTTAATATTTAATTAATTTATTTATTAAATATAAAAATGTAGATAAATTTTAATTTATTGATATTATTTGCATTATATGTGATATACACAATATTATTTTGCGACATTTTAAGACCAATCTTTAAAAAGAAAAAAATTAAAAAAATTAAAAACATAAAAAAAAAAATTGAGTGCAGTCTTTGTTTTTGGGTATGGGTTACTGTTTGTGTGTGGTTTTTTGTGTGTGTATGTGTGGTGATCAGTCAAAGAGAATGACTAATGATGAAAAACGATGAATCAAATATCTTAACTGACACTACATAACAATGTTATGATAATTATTATTGATGATATAATTTTGCTTAATTGTCTCTGTCTATCTATCTTTTATCTGTGAGCGAATGTGTTTTAAATATTTATATGTTTAAAACTATTTATCTTTTGATTATAACCCAAAAACCAATTGATCCAATTATTTACTTTTATATCCTAAACTATTTATATATTAATGGTTTATTTATTTACCTTTGAAGCAAAAGCAATAAATATATTTTTTAAAAAAGGGAAGAAAGTAATATTAAGTTTTTTAAAAAAAATAAAATAAAATAATAATTTAATTTAATTTAATAAATAAATATAAAACTTTAAAATATAAATATATTTTTGAATGATTATTATTTATCAAATATTTGAAAAAGTTTATAACTTTCGATTTCGATTTTGATTTATGATTATTTATGATTTTGTTGTAAATGAATTTATACAAATAAATAAACTTACAATTTGGAGCAATAACAATGGGCACGACTGAAGCTAAGTGCGTTGTCTCAATAATATAAGGAATAGCTGGACACCGTTGCACACCAAACAAAGCAGTGCTTAACAATACACACACAATTAATTTAATTTTTTTTAATTTTTTTTGAATTTTATTAAATATATTTTTTGATTTTTTTGATTTTTATTTTTTGGTGTAAAAACAGTGATCATATATGACAAAATTTTCAAAAAAAACAATTTATAAATTAATTCAATTTTTTTTTGATTTGGTTGTTCGAAAAATGGTTGTGGTGCTATAATTCATCATGCCCTAAATTTTTTTGGCATAATTCAAAAAACCAACCAGTGACGATTTTTTTGATAAAAACACCACAATTTCCATTTTCAAGCACTTAAATTGATGATCTACCATAGTACCACAGTAAGTTACTTGTAACGTTCGATTTTTTTTAAGTCTCTTGATGCTTCCACCACACACATTTTACAACACTCAATTTATTTTATTACACTGGAGGAAATTTCGAGTATTTATATGGTTGATGCAAGTCATCTAAAACCCCCATTGACAAAGCACTCTTTTGCAATGGGTTCTTTGCATTTACTCTATTCCAAAGGTTTTTTTCAACTCATCAAAGGATCTTAATTTTTTTTATTCGTGTGATTTCCCAAACTTAATTGGGATATGGAAACATCTAATTTACTAAATACTGATAAAGATATCGAAGTGCTGGGGTTTGAAATCACACAACCACAATAAAAATAAAATAATTAATCAAATCATTTATCTTATTCGAATGTATCCTTGTCAAACATGCAACTTCACTGCTGGTTATTGCGACTAGTTACATTTGTACTTTGTTGTTTATTCTGACATGACACATGACACTTCATCAAATAATTAAAGATCTTTTAGATTTCAAAATACAAAGAATATTTCTCATCAAAAAAAAAAAAAAAATAAAACTTTTTATCATAGAATTTTTGCATTATTTTTTTGTATGAATAATTTTGATTATTAACTCATAAATATATCAATGGATAAAAGCATTCTACTGGATAGAATAATGAATTCAATAGATTTGAGGAACAAGATATTCAAAGCAATGAAAGAGATCAATTCATTACTTATATTGATTGGTCAACGTAAAATGAAATTTGATTGAGTATGATCTCGGTTGTTTCCCAGATCAATTGATCAAATACAAAGATATAAACATATACTATAAAGAGATATTCAATAGTATAATAAGAGATAACATCAATAATAATAATAATAAAGAACGTATTCATATTACAACGATATTTGAACAATCAAAATGTTAAAGAGTTATATATTGAATCTTAGCATATCGTTCAAGAGTATCACCACAGAGAGTTGCACTAGATATTAAATCTGATAATGTATTGGTATTCACTGGTAAGTAACTTACAACAAAAACAACACTTCCAATCCCAACGAATGCTCTCGATATGGCAGCTGCCATACGACGAGTTTGATCTTGTAAAGTATCTCCACACCCTTGGGGTTAAATGCACTGTCTCTTCAATAAATAAAACCATTTGCATGGAAATACTTGAATTTTTTCTTAATAATCGAACCGAAGGTTGTTCAAGCGTAGGAATGGATTTAGCAATTAAAAGTGATGATATTCAAAGAGTTAAATTCTTTTATCCAGTTAGAAATCAAGTACACTCAGATCTTAAACATCTCTTCGATATTTAGAGATCAGAAGACTATGATTTCACTTCAAGATTGCAATTATTAAATCAATATAAAGTTTATTATAATAAACAGGTTAAATTAAAAATCGAATACTACTAAGTTTGAATACTTTTATTCAATCAATAAATTCTTAAAAGAAATAAAGAAATTGTATTATTGTTGAATTAAATGAATGACTGGTGGAATATAAACCAATTGTAAATAGGTTCCAATTGAATCTTTTTGATAGATGAGAATAACATTAATATCACCTTTAAGATTAACATTGTCAGCTGTTTTATTGCTAAAAATAAAATTATTATTTTTAAATTAACTTACTAATAAACAATTATTTAATATTTTTTAAATACATACTTTCTAAAGCATACAATGGACTAATCAACTTGACATGAAAATACTTTAATTTCTTCATTAGTAATCGAACTCAAGATTGTTCAAGTTTAGGATTTGATATAGAAATTGAAAATAATTATATTCAAAATCAAATTGCATCATCAAAAAAACTTAGATAATATTCCTTTAGTAACTATTATAATTTACAAAGGATATGATTTCACTTCAAGAATGTAATTAATAAAACAATATAATATTTAATACAGAATAAAGCTAACTCTGTCTTTTTTAGAATTGTTATTTAAATTTTATTAAATAAAATTATAGAAATAATTTTAATTTATTATTCCTGAGTGAAATGAATGACTGGTGGAATATAAACCAATTGTAAATAGGTTCCAATTGAATCTTTTTGATTTATTAGGATAACATTAATATCACCTTTAAGATTAGTGTGGTCACCAGATCTATGGTAAATGAAATTCGCTTTTTTATTACTATATAATTTAATAATAATTATTAATAAAATTTTAAATTAATTAAATTAATTATTTTTTAAACTCATACTTTTCCAATGGAATAAGATCAATTCTTAGAGTAGCATTGTATTCTTCAGCAATTTTCAAAAGTTTCTCTCTACTTTCATCATCAATGTAAGTGTAGGTGACATGATCTGTTTTAAGATCATGTACCAATGGTTTTACATTTAAATTATGATCGGGTGAGATATTCCACAAAGCATTACTCTCTGGAAGAGTTGCTTTAATGGTGAAATTTCCAATTATATTTGATTGAAATGAAGTCATTATTATTATTTATTAAAAATTATAAAAGAATTAATTAGTTGTAGAATTATATATTTGTTTTGTTAAAATTTTATTTGATTTAATTGATTTGATTTTATTGATGAATGATGTTTGGAAACCAAGTCTTTTTATAGATAATCTTTGGTATCCTATCAACTTAAAAATCATATAATATCTATCAAATGATTTACTGAATCCCAGATATTTGTTGTATACCATATTTAGATATGCCAACTTGATTCCACAATTTTGGCAGCCACAAAAAAATTCAATCTTACATTAACTTATAATAACTTTAGATATTTTAAGTGATTCATTATGAGTATTAATGAATCATTTGTTATCTATAGTTTGATATAACTTTTAATTAAAAACAAAATGATCAAAAAATTAAACTTTTAATTTTTCTTTTTTTTGTTAAAAACTTTTTTTTTTTTTTTACTTAAAAATCTAGAAAACTTGAAGTAATATGTTATAATTATATATTTATTTGTTATTAATATAAATGAAAGTACCAAAAGAATTTAAATTCTATTATAGTAGTGATATATCTATTAAATATAAAATTAAAATGTAATAATTATTAGTTTGATTTCTTTTATTACTTTTTTTTTAAATATTAAACTAACATTGCTTTGATTGATTTACCTTTTCACTATAATACAGATGTTCGCTTAAGGGTAAGAGACAGAAAGAAAGTGCACCAGAAACAGTTACAAAATGGATAGATGATCCTTTCTTAAAGAATTCTTCATTGTATAAAGAGTATGTATTCAAATCAATCAAACAAACATTCAGATATCTATCAATCATCAAATATAAAGCTAACTAACTAACGATCTATTTTAATTAACTATATAGTAAAACATTAGATTTATATATTTGTTGTACATTATATTCAGATGGTAAACCGTTGTGTTCACCAGAGCAGACCATGTTCTTCCCTTTTGCATCGGGAGATAACAAGTGGGATGAAACATTGATTATGCCACTGAAGCATCAGGATTTACCACACGATACACTCATAGTATTCACCATTTGGGATATATATGCACCGTCAAAGAGAGTACCCATAGGTGGTACTTCCTTTGCTGTCTTTGGTCGCAACAGAATAGAACGTCGTGGTAAACACAAGTTGATCATCTATCAAGACGTCGAAGGTAACGGTGATGTTAACTCTGCAACACCAGGTCAAATACAAGGTAAAGAAGAAGTATATAGATTAGAAAAAGTAAGTAGTATTTCAACATAAACAATAACAAACATAATATATCTTATATATATAAGTATATTAATCATGATTATCTTTTATAATATTTAGTTATTAAAGAAATATGATAGAAATCTTATACCTCATAATGATTGGTTGGATTATTATGCGATGCGAGAGATTGATAAGATTACAAAAAATGCAGAGTCGTTGAATAAGAATGCATTGTATTTGACTATAGAGTTACCAGAGTTGGATCTACCGATTCTCTTTAAGCAACAGACATGTCACTTTTATAAACCTATTCCGACACAGAAGAAACGATTGGTGTTGGTCAATGACGTAGAGATGAACGATCATCCTTGCGAACAAAAATACTATCGTCTCAACTCTTACGATAAGGATGACAAAGATCATAAGGATCTTAAACCGAATCAATCTGAGTTTAGAAATCTTACTGTAAGTTATTGGTTATCTCATTACTCCAGCTTTTTAACAAGTCAATTACTAACTAACTACATTTTAAAATCACTTTATAGAATCTATTGAAAACACCACCAAATACACAATTCTCTGCAAAAGATTCGATTTTAATGTGGAAGTTTAGATATTATTTGGTTAATAACAAGAAGGCATTGACAAAGTTCTTGAGATGCGTCGAGTGGAATGAAGCACATCAAAAGAATGAGGCACTCTCTATACTGCCAAAGTGGGAGCAGATCGATGTGACAGATGCCCTAGAGTTACTCTCTTCGACTTTTAATCACAAGAATACTTTGAATGTCAGAAAGTACGCGGTGGATATCCTCCGAAAGGCAGACGACGAGGAGTTGCTTTACTATTTGCTACAGCTGGTGCAGGCAACCAAGTACGAACCTCAGGACATGGTGGAGTCGCCACTCATCAGTTTCCTCATTGAGCGATCCACCCGCAACTTTGTATTTGCCAATCGATTCTATTGGTATCTCACCGTTGATTCCGTACTGAAGAAGTCGGCTCACTGCCAGCTCTATTCGAAGCTGGGCGATGAGCTTATCAGCCAGTTGCCGGCTACCGAGCGTACCAAGCTGACACGCCAAGCGCACTTTGTGAATAGGCTATCGGAGTTGTCGGCTGAGCTCAAGGCAATGAACATTCTCAGAGAAAAGAAGATTGAGAAACTCAAACAGATGTTGTCCGACGGCGACTACAAAGATCTTTCCGATTTCCCACCTTTGGCGTTGCCTGTCAATCCCAACATCGAGGTGATTGGCGTCATCCCCGAGAAGTCGACCATCTACAAGTCGGCCAAGACCCCACTCGGTCTCAAGCTGAGAACCAAACAGGGACCGGAATACGGTATCATCTTCAAGACGGGTGACGATCTCCGACAGGATCAACTCATCATCCAGATGATCAGTTTGATGGATCGTTTGCTAAAGAAAGAGAATCTAGATCTCAAACTGACACCCTATCATGTGCTTGCCACTGCCGAGGAGGATGGAATCGTAGAGATGGTCTCGCCATCCGAAGCTATGGCAGCGGTAATCAACAAGTACGACGGTGAGATTCTTAAATACTTTAAGGGACATCATCCAGATCCAGACGCACCACTCGGTGTCGCGCCAGAAGTACTCGATACCTTTGTAAAGAGTTGTGCAGGTTACTGTGTCATCACCTACATTCTCGGTATTGGAGATCGTCATCTCGACAATCTGCTCCTCACACCGAATGGAAATCTCTTCCATATCGATTTCGGTTACATCTTGGGTAAGGATCCAAAGATCTTCCCACCACCAATGAAGTTGTGTAAGGAAATGGTCATCGGTATGGGTGGAGAGAACAGCAAACAGTATGAAAAGTTCAAGCAATATTGTTGTGAGGCCTACAACATCTTGAGAAAATCGTCACATTTGATCATCAATCTTTTCGCACTGATGGAAGAATCGAATATTCCAACCATTAGCGAAGAACGTGAGAAATCAATCCTCAAGGTACAAGAGAAATTCCAACTAGAGTTGAACGATCAAGAAGCTGCCAATTCATTATTACAATTACTTAACGATTCTGTTAGCGCACTTTTCCCAGTCATGGTTGAAATGGTACATAAATGGTATCAATATTGGAGAAATTAATAATATTACTTTTTTATTTTATTTTTACTTATAAAAACAAACAAATAAAAAAAAAAAGAAAAAAAACATTGTAATAATAAATTTATTTTTAAAAGTAATCATATTTCCATCCATCCTTTATTCATTTTGTCCTTTCCACACAAGAATATTTCTTTTTTTAATTTTAATTTAATTTTTTTTTATTGAAGAAATTTCTATTAAGTTTATTATTAGTTATATTAATAATTGATGATCATTCATTAAAGATAGTTTAATATTTATATATAGATAAATGTCACAATTACCAGATTACTTAAAAAAGTATTTATCAAATAGTAATGACAATAATGATGATAAAAGTAAAGATACAAAGAAGAAAAAGAAGTCTAAATCAACTTCAACTTCAACTACAAGTAGATCAGTTATTAAAGATGTAGATGATTCTGAATCTATATCAATTGGTGTTGATAATAGTAAATCAAAACAAAGAATATTTGATGGTATGTAACATAGTTTGTTGAACTACAACTTCTTTCATTTTTATTTTTAATATATATTAATAATAGTATTATTCATTTAAAAATAGAATATAAACCAGTTATAGTCAATCAAGATGAGTTCGATGATGAAGTAATAGAAAATGCTAAGGATTATGAAAAAGGTACTTGGACAACCGTTGATAGTAGCACATCAAGATTGGTAGACAACGATCTGACGCCACCTAGAAATAGAAAGAGAGACGACGATTTAACACCACCTAGAAATAGAGGTAGAGATATATCACCACCTAGAAACAGAGTTAGCGATAGAGATATATCGCCACCGAGAAACATAGGAAGAGATAGAGATATATCACCACCCAGAAGCAGAGTTAGCGATAGAGATATATCACCACCAAGAAACAGAGGAAGAGATAGAGCTGAAGATTTAGAGTTGCCAAGAAAGAGAAATAGAGATGACGATTTGACTCCACCCAGAGCTAGAAAGAGAGACGACGATTTGACACCACCTAGAAATAGAAGTAGAGATCAAGATGAAGACCTAGAGTTGCCTAGGAAACGAAATAGAGATAACGACGATTTGACACCACCAAGAAATAGAAGTAGAGATCAAGATCAAGACCTAGATTTACCAAGAAAAAGAAACAGTGAGGATATGACTCCGCCTAGAAAGAGAGGAGATTCAACACCACCTAGGCACAGAGACGAAGATGGCGATATGACACCACCTAGAAACAGAGATAGAGATATATCACCGAGAAATAGAGATAGAAAAGAAACAGCGACAACAAGCGATTTACCAGCAAATGTAAAATTGAAAATGTCATATGGTGCAGAAGCTGGATTACACTCTGGCGAGAGTATACGTGAACAGATTCAAAAGAAACTACACGAACAAAAAGAGATGTTTAGAGTTGCAGATCAAACTTTGCTGGGCAAGAATGCACAGACTGTATATAGAGATTCAAGAGGAAAACGATTGAACACCGACGATATCAATAGAGAGAAAGAAGAGAAAGCAAAAGCCGAGGAGGAAGAGAGAAGACAAGATGTCTTGGTAAAGACAAGTAAGATGCAGAGACAGCAGAAAGAAGAACAACTGCGACGTTTGGAAGAAGAGAAGAATCGTCCTTTTTCAAGGTATGCCGATGACGAGAACATCAATCAATCGATGAAGGATAAAGATATATGGGGTGATCCTATGGCTAATCAATCTTCCAAGAGTCGAAGCATCAAGAAGAGTAAGAAAAACAAAAAAGAAGCAGCAGAAAAACCAAAGTATAGCGGTCCTGCAGCACCACCCAATCGATACGGTATCAAGCCTGGTCATAGATGGGATGGAGTGGACAGAGGCAATGGTTTTGAAAAGGAATACTTTAGAGCACAAGCTCGTTCAAGTGCTGCCAAAGATGAAGCATATCTATGGAGTGTTGAAGATATGTAATCATACAAAAATAAACATTACTACAGTCTTTTTGTTTTATTTTTTGGTTATAATTAACTTTGAACTTGTAAAAATTATCTAATTTTATTTTCTTGTAATTATATTTCTTAGTTTGTTATACCATTCTGAAAGGTCACTTGATGATTGATATCTTTCAAGATTATAAAAAGATTCAGCTACTTGCGTTGAACAAAACATAACGATTCTATTATCCATACAGAATTGTATCATTTCAAAACGACCATGAGCTGCCAATGAGTTGAAAGAAAGCTTAAAGGAAACTCCATGTTTAAATAGAGTTTTTAAACATTGTACTCTGTTGTTTTGTATTATTTTCCTTAATACGTGAGTACAACGTGTACACGTTGGAAAATCATAAGAAATATTACCCAAAAAGTAGTCGAGAACATCTGGATTGTTGTACGAAAGGGCCCTGTCTATATGATATTCTACAATGGGTAAACCCAATTCCTCATGGATATATCTGGCAGTGGCAACATCATTGAAGCAAAAGAGGTTGGTATTTTCCATCTCTGGACAACGAGAAACCAGGAATTTCAAAATCTCCACATGACCTTGACTAGCAGCAACCTCCTTTGCATTTTTATTTGGTCTTTCAGTTCTGTTTTCAAAGAGGAATTCCAATACTTCCAGATGGCCATTCTTAATCGCTCCGTCAAATGCTGCTGGAGTGCACCCTTCACTTCTATTTAGTATCAAGAATTCTACAACCTTTAGATGACCTTGTTGTGATGCTGTGTTTAACGCTCGAATGGTGCATTGAGTAGTAGTGTTGTTGTGTATGAATGTTACAATATCCAAGTAACCTCCAGCTGCAGCAATATCCATTAGTGTTTTCTGACTTTTGATATTGGGATCTTGTTCGAACACCCATTTAATGACTTCCAAGTGGCCGTTTGTAGCTGCAGCATCAAGTGCCATCGTTGAACATTTCATGTTATGTTTCTCGGTCAATTGTCTGAGAAGTTGAACATTTCCATTCTTTGCAAGTATAGTCAATGTAGCGTTTGTGATGGTAGTTGGAAAGTGTTCGCTAAAATAAAGAATCAACTCATCACGTGAATAGAGGGCTGCTCTCTCTGCTGACTTTGGATGACATTCCATGTGTGAAGTTTCCAAAAAATGCTTTACAATTTCCAGGTGGCCTGCTTCGACTATCCTTAGGAATTGTTCTGGTTGGATAACTGTAGTTGAAATCTTATCTGCAATATATTTGACAATCTCCAGACTTCCAGTTTGTGCAGCTAGAAATATCATCTTTTTCCTATCTAGATATCCTGCATGTTTGGATTCAACTCCTTCGAAAAGAAACTCCATGATATCCATTCGTTTGACTGGTATGGAAGATTCCAATAGCTCTGGTAATGCATCATACCATGCTGTTCCTTCGAAAAAAGTACAAAGATATTTAAGCATATCAAGATGACCAAACTTGACAACCATCGGAAGATTATGCAGTATATATCGATACTGAGTAAGGATTGTCATATCTATATTCTTTGGTAATCGATCGATATATTCTTTGAGTAACCCCAAGTAACCATAATTCATCAGAACCACCGGATATTGTTTCAAAAGATTCCACCTCAATGTCTTTTCATGTTTGATTGCTCCTATTTCTCTAATATAATAAAATATTTTATCTATTAACAATGAATTATTTAATATTGAAAAAAATTGATTATTCATTATTTGAACTAATTTAGTTTCTATATTTCTATTGTAATTAAATTCTTTACTTGTTTTAACTTCATAATGGTTTGATCAAAGAATAATTTTAACAAATATATTAAAAAATTCCCAAATATTTCTGAGAAAAAAAAACAAAAACAAGCACACTTTTTTGTGTTTAATAGATGATCAAATTTTCTTGGAGTGAATGATCACTCCACTTTTTATTGTAAGATACGACAATATGTTGTAGTAAGATACTGTCAGATTGAAATGCTCGATGTATGTGTTCACCTTTGGTATCGAGAGATCTGATGTCGAGAATTCTAATTGGATTGTTGTGTGTTGATATCAATTCAGAGATATACGAATCCATTTCTTCGCTATTAAAGTCATAGGCTATGTTGATTGTTAGTTTCCTGATTGTTCTATTCTGTTTGAGTACTTCGAATAGTTTTGGAGTCATCGATGATCTTATCAATGTTATTTTGAATGATCTTAATCGGGTTGTCTGTGCAATTGATTGACATAGTTGTTCATTGATATTTTCGAAGCAATAAAGATTCAACTTTGTAAGTGTTTGATTCTCATCCAATAAATGACTTAAACCTGATAGTATATTTATATAGTGTGTATCCAAATCCTCTACTCTCGATATCGATAAGGTCAAAGAATTGATATTGTTATGACTTTTGAGTGCATTAAACATCTTCTTATAGATTCTTCTATCGTATTCATCATCGTCGGACGAATTGAATTCAATGTTCAACATCAATTTCTTCAACCGTGGCACTCCTTTGATCACCTTAGCTACATCTTCTGCATATCCGTTATGCAATTCAAGTTTGATAATATTGGTAAATGGCTTTAGTTCAAAGCTTCCAATAGTTGAGTAAAACTCTCCATAAGATTGTAACAGATGAATAGGAGATAGAGGGAATTCTTTCTCAATTCGTAAACATATATCGAGTCCATTTACAGCGTCTGGGTGTCTGTCGAAAATGATTTCCATTGTATTGATTTTGTTTTCCGATGCTTTCAAGTAGTTAATGATCCTGTCCACATTTTTCGAACTATAGTTGCAATCCATGATCAATGGAACAACATAATATTGAAATCGATATTTCTCAGATCTATGAGATGATAGGAATGGCTCCAATGATAACAATTCACTCTTGACAACCACTGAACTGAGGAGATCTCCACTTAGGATATAATCTAACACCTGATTGTAATCTTCTTGCCAAAAACCAACGTTTTTGATTATAACAGTCCGCAAATGATTGACTTTTAGCAGACTGGATTTAGAGCGAATATGTTTTTCAAAGGTAGTGAGTGGTATTCCCAATGAATTGTTTATTCTTCTGGTACCACTGAAACTATGAATACCAATTTCATAGTGCTTCCACCCCTTATGGAATGAAATCTCGAGTTTATCTATTAGTTTCGATACTATTTCGAACCAACACCAAGAAACCAATGATAGATTAATCAGAGAATGACAATGATATGTGTTGTAATGCAGTGGATCTATATCTTCACCTGATAAACTGATCATCCCTCTTCTGTAAATTAAATCACATGGATTTATATAATCTAATATCTTTTTAGTTAATTGATTATTAAACATTTTAAAGATCTTTCCTTTAACAAAGTATTGTTTTACTTAAAAGATAAATTCTGTTCGCAAAAAAAAAATTAAAAAAATATTTATTTTTAAAAGAGAATATCTTAGTAAAGATCATTTGTTTTTTTTAAAATACAACACACAACAAGTTTTCTTGATCTTATATATTTTTTATTTAAAACTAGATATTATTAAGGTATGAATTTTTAGCGATGTGATGTTTGATTATTTCGCTCGACTCGAATGATGTACATTTGCCAATTAAATTCTGATATTGAATGAGTTGTTGAACTGAAACATCAAAATTCTCTAACAACCAATATAGATTTTTATGTCGATTCATAGTAATTTGGAATTGGATTTGCTTTTCAATGTCAATCGATTCGAGATATAACTCTGATTGATTAGCAAATAACCATGGTACAAGGTCAGATCCGTCTGGACGATAGAGTAGGGATTCGTTGAGAGCCTCAATAGAACAACCGTCAGTTCTATTCTCGTGGAACCATTTGACAATTTTCAAATCGCCACTTTTAATAGCCAAATCCATTGTTGATGATGAGAAATAGTATCGATTTTTGGAACCATTTCGTTCATGAAGATATTCGATAATATCTAGATACCCAAACATTACTGCTACTTCTAATGAATGATAATTGCATCGTTCCTCAGTGTTCTCTTCTAACCATTTAATGACATTCAGCTTTCCATTTTCAATAAATTTTTTGATGATTCCAGGTGTAAATCGTTCAGTTCGATTTTCATATAGCCATATAGCTGTTTCTAAATGTCCAAGTTTTAGTGACCGGTCCATTGCTTTGACAGAACACTTTTCGGGTTGATGTTGATGTAAATATTTAACAATATGAAGATCATTCTTTTTAACCACCGCATCTAACAGATTCTCTGAACAACCTTCAGTTCTATTCTCTTGCAACCATTTGACAACTTCGAATTGAAATGAACGACCTGCAATATCCATAGTGGATGTATGAAACTGAATGGTTGTGTTTGAATTAATCCACCTAATGACTTCGAGATTCCCACAGGCTGCTGCAGTGCCGATTACGATATTCGAACATTGACAACCTAGTTGATAAAGTCGAATGAATAAATCGATTCCACCAATATTCTTGGATACTGCTCTCAAGTAATTCTCTTTATCTGGCTTAAATAGATATCTGTGATTCTCCAACAAGTATTCAACGATATGTGTATGACCATTCTCTATGGCATTAACAAACATATTCGAACCTTTATGACCATCGGTATATTTACTAAACAACCACTCTATCATTTGCAATCTACCATATCTCGCTGCGCTATCGAATACATCTGCATACTTGGGTGCTTTTGTATATCTATCGTATTGAACCAATAAGAATTTAAACAATTCTAAATTACCTGACACTGGTACTCTGATCAAAGCACCGCTTACACTCCAATTATGATCAGTAAACCTCTTAAACAAAGATAGAGTTATATTCATTCGACCATACTCTGCTGCATGTGACAATAGTTCATTTAAGATAGTTTTGCAGATGTCGCGTACTGATATTCTCTCTTCCAATCGATAGTGATCCAATAGATATTCAAACATCTCCAAGTTTCCACATCTGATTGCATCTTCCAATAGTCTAATATTAAAACAAAGCGCATCAACGATCTTCATATTATTTAGATACACTTTCAAAAACTGAAAGTATCCATATTAAGCCAAGGTATTTGGAGATTGCACTACTTTTTCCCATTTTAAACACGGTCTTTCTTTAATTCTCGATATCAAAGATACATATTGAAATATTATTTTTTGTAAAACTCTATTATTGAAAACTAAGCCATAAATTAACTTATTCATTTCATAACACTGTTTAATATAATTGTTTTTAAAAGTATACTTAAAAAAAAATACCTAGAATATGAAACTTTATTTTATTATAAAAAAAATAGAATTGAAAAATTTTAGTCAAATTTTTTAAAAAATAATAAACCTTACCACATGGTGTTATATGACCTAGGGTAAGTGATTCAATAATAGTTGTTGTTTAGTCATTCTCAAACCATTGTTGAGTGTGAATTTAGGAATATATACAATTTTTAAAATTTGATGTTTATTTGATGAACTTAAAAAACTGTTGGTTGGTTGATTTGAATCCATGAAGCTGGATTATATTTCGTTCTATTTGATAATGATTAATGATTGGGATACGTAGAGATTGTTTTCCAATTTTTTTGATTTGTCTTTAATATACAATTTGAAACATCTTATCGATTGAACTCCACTTGTGACATTAAATAAAATAATTGATTAAGAGTTTTGATGGTTATCGAGCTGCTTAGTTCATTGTTTGCCGATGCATTTGCTTTGAAAGTAATTTTTTCGACACTAGAATTGTTTCTAATGAATCGAAGTGGTTCCGATGTTAGGTCTCCAACCATTTTCAAAAATCGAATGGAAGGTACCAAGTCGAAAATATTACCTCCATCTGAGAAATACATATTCTCCCTAGGGATAGGATTGTTGTAACAAAGTTGCGCAGATTAAATTTTTTGGCAGTGGTTGGGTCGAATCCACAAATATTATGATCTTTGATTTTAGTTATTATAGAGTATTCTTGTGGAGTGCATTTCGGAATAGTCATTGAATCATTATATGCTAATCCCAGAGTTTGAGCAAATCCAAAGGCACCTTTATAGTCTATCGAAACGTTTAATATTTCGCCTAAAATCAATGGTGATAGATTGATATTGAATTCTGGATAGATTGGTTCCGGTTGTTTAGGTAAATGCTTTGTGATATAATCATACTCCTTGGAATACACTCATTTGTTTTAAATTCAATGAAATCATTATCTTGATTATTTATAAAACTAATGAAAATGAATTAAATTAGTAAAAGTATATATATTGATTGTTGCTGTTTAGTTTAAGCTACATATTTGTAAACATTAATAAAATGATGTGATAACTCTGTTATTCTTTTAGGATAATAATTTAGAATCGATATGACTATTGAAGTATATAGACTATCTACTTCATCTTTAACGGTGTGTATCATATCGATGATGTTGTTCTATGCTGAAACATTGATTCAGCGTTGGGTAACAATTGAAAAG
This sequence comes from Heterostelium album PN500, assembly GCF_000004825.1. NCBI lineage: Eukaryota > Evosea > Eumycetozoa > Acytosteliales > Acytosteliaceae > Heterostelium > Heterostelium album. Next base: position 1,314,800 of record NW_008805073.1, on the reverse strand, counting down.
GTAGGACGGTCTGTCAATGAGCAAAGTATGGAATAGCAGATTACAGAGATCGTTGCTATTATTGAATGACTTTAAATACTCTATTAATGTCCTATTTGTGTACAACTCTGGGTTATACTGAAAGATACTCTGGAATGATTCAGTGTTTGGTTTAACATTCTTTATAAACTTTACTAGATTAGATTGCAGTAGTAGAAACCTATCTTTTTCGGATTGAAAAGCTAAACCATTTCTAAAATCACTCTGACCAAAGCTATAGAGATACTATTGTATATAAGAATTGATAAGAATATAATCATTAATTTACAATCTACTCTTTAAATGTTAAAGAAAAAGCGAAAAAAAAACAACTATTTACTTTTACAACAACATACAACATATTTCTACTTGATTGGTTTACATTCTTATTTGTCAAATACCAATCTGTTTGACTTATGTCTTTCCAAAATATTTTTATATAACTATGATAGCTATTTTCTTCCATATTGATCTAAAGATATTATTAAGAAATCATAACCAGTTACTTTATTTTATTTTAAGGGCCCACTTCCTTTTCCTTTTTCTTCATCGATCTCGATCTGGAAAATTGATACCAAAACAAAACTGGCTCCCAACAACTTTCGCCTGCGCATTAATTTTAAAAAAAATGAAAAATTAAAAATTAGTGGGGTTAATATGATCAGAGTTGTTTTTTTGATTTTATTCGATTTATGGTTACAAGCAGGAGCCAGTTTTGTTTTGTTTTTTGACTTTCATTAGATAGAACATTTAGTCTCTGATCTAGCAATGTTCTCGTCTATACAATCTGTTAATCATCATATTTTATTATTACTATCCAAATCAACCTATAAAACTCTTGTTTTAAAATCTTATTATCGAATTTAAATGAGATACAAACAAAATATCTTACTATTTTGGATAAAAATATTTGTTAACATATATTTATTTATTCAATTTAATTTAAACTAAAAAAATTTAAAAAATTTTCACTCGGCAATCATATGTAATCTCTTGATATTTTAAGTAGCTGTCTCCTTGTCTTTTGCTCACCATCTGGTAGTGTAATTGCTTGTTTGTTGTTCGAAAGTGTTAATCCAATTTCTCGGTAAACCAATGTTTGTTGATGACCTAATCTTAATGATTCCAATAATAGTTGTTGTTTTATCATTCTCAAACCATTATTGAGAGTGATATCTTCATTTTGAAATAGTGTCATTCCAAGGTTATAATAGGGTTTATAATTCTTTGGATCACATTCTATTGATTTCAAGTATAGTTGTTGTTGTGTCATCGATTCTCCATTAGGAAGTGTGATTGATTCACCTCTTGAAAGTGTTGTTGCAAGGTCATTATATGATGGGGCATCGGTTGGATAACACTCTATCGATTTCAAATATAGTTGTTGTTGTGTCATTGATTTACCATCATTAAGTGTGATTGATTCACCAACTGAAAGTGTATTTGCCAGACTATAATATGATCGGGATTTGTTTGGACGACATTCTATTGATTTCAAGTATAGTTGTTGTTGTGTCATTGACTGACCATTAGGAAGTGTGATTGATTCACCAATTGAAAGTGTTGTTGCAAGGCAATAATATGATCTGTAATAGTTTGAATCACATTCTATTGATTTCAAGTATAGTTGTTGTTGTGTCATTGATTGACCATTAGGAAGTGCGATGCATTCACTATAAAGTCTCCTTGCAAGGTTAAAATATGAACGTGAATTTTTTGGATCACATTCTATTGATTTTAAGAAAAAATTTTGTTCTGTCATTCTTTGTTCACCATTATGAAGTGTGATTGATTCACCAGATGAAAGTTTCACTCCAATGTTATTGTATGAACATGAATTGGTTGGATCACATTCTATTGATTTCAAGTATAGTTGTTGTTGTGTCATTGATTGACCGTTATGAAGTGTGATTGATTCACCTCTTGAAAGTTTCACCGCAATGTTATTGTATGAATGGGAATTGGTTGGATCATATTCTATTGATTTCAAGTATAATTTGTTGGTTGTGTCATTGATTGACCGTTAGGAAGTGTGATTGATTCACCTCTTGAAAGTGTTAATGGCAAGGTTTTTGTATGAGTTTGGAATTTGGTTGGATCACATTTCTATTGATTTCAAGTATAGTTGTTGTTGTGTCATTGATTGACCGTTATGAAGTGTGATTGATTCACCAATTGAAAGTGTTGTTGCAAGGTTATTGTATGAGTTGGAATTGGTTGGATCACATTCTATTGATTTCAAGTATAGTTGTTGTTGTGTCATTGATTGACCGTTATGAAGTGTGATTGATTCACCTATTGAAAGTGTTGTTGCAAGGTTATTGTATGAGTCGGAATTGGTTGGATCACATTCTATTGATTTCAAGTATAGTTGTTGTTGTGTCATTGATTGACCGTTATGAAGTGTGATTGATTCACCAATTGAAAGTGTTGTTGCAATGTTATTGTATGAGTTGGAATTGGTTGGATCATATTCTATTGATTTCAAGTATAGTTGTTGTTGTGTCATTGATTGGCCGTTATGAAGTGTGATTGATTCACCAATTGAAAGTGTTGTTGCAAGGTTATTGTATGAGTCGGAATTGGTTGGATCACATTCTATTGATTTCAAGTATAGTTGTTGTTGTGTCATTGATTGACCATCATTAAGTATGATTGATTCACCAAATGAAAGTGTTGTTGCAAGGTTTTTGTATGAGTTGGAATTGGTAGGATCACATTCTATTGATTTCAAGAATAGTTGTTGTTGTGTCATTGATTGACCGTTATGAAGTGTGATTGATTCACCTCTTGAAAGTGTTGTTGCAAGGTTATTGTATGAGTCGGAATTGGTTGGATCACATTCTATTGATTTCAAGTATAGTTGTTGTTGTGTCATTGATTGACCGTTATGAAGTATGATTGATTCACCAATTGAAAGTGTTGTTGCAAGGTTATTGTATGAGTCGGAATTGGTTGGATCATATTCTATTGATTTCAAGTATAATTGTTGTTGTGTCATTGATTGACCGTTATGAAGTGTGATTGATTCACCTCTTGAAAGTGTATTTGCAAGGTTAGTGTATGAGTCGGAATTGGTTGGATCACATTCTATTGATTTCAAGAATAATTGTTGTTGTGTCATTGATTGACCGTTATGAAGTGTGATTGATTCACCAATTGAAAGTTTTCTTGCAAGGTTATAGTATGAATTAGAATTGATTGGATCATATTCTATTGATTTCAAGTATAGTTGTTGTTGTGTCATTGATTGACCGTTATGAAGTATGATTGATTCACCTCTTGAAAGTGTATTTGCAAGGTTATTGTATGAGTCGGAATTGGTTGGATCACATTCTATTGATTTCAAGTATAGTTGTTGTTGTGTCATTGATTGACCATTAGGAAGTATGATTGATTCACCAATTGAGAGTTTAACTGCAATGGTATTGTATGAGTCGGAATTGGTTGGATCATATTCTATTGATTTCAAGTATAGTTGTTGTTGTGTCATTGATTGACCGTTATGAAGTGTGATTGATTCACCAATTGAAAGTGTTGTTGCAAGGTTTTTGTATGAGTCGGAATTGGTTGGATCATATTCTATTGATTTCAAGTATAGTTGTTGTTGTGTCATTGATTGACCATTAGGAAGTATGATTGATTCACCTCTTGAAAGTGTTGTTGCAAGATTATAGTATGAGTTGGAATTGGTAGGATCACATTCTATTGATTTCAAGTATAGTTGTTGTTGTGTCATTGATTGACCGTTAGGAACTGTGATTGATTCACAAACTAAAAGTGTTGTTGCAAGGTTATTATATGAATGGGAATTGGTTGGATCACATTCTATTGATTTCAAGTATAGTTGTTGTTGTGTCATTGATTGACCATTAGGAAGTATGGTTGATTCACCTCTTGAAAGTGTTGTTGCAATGTTATTGTATGAATTGGAATTGGTTGGATCATATTCTATTGATTTCAAGTATAGTTGTTGTTGTGTCATTGATTGACCGTTATGAAGTGTGATTGATTCACAAACTAAAAGTGTTGTTGCAAGGTTAAAGTATGAGTTGGAATTGGTTGGATCACATTCTATTGATTTCAAGTAAAGTTGTTGTTCTGTCATTAGTATCGATTATCTATATAACTTCAGTTATTTTTGATCTGAACTAGAATAAATAATTATTGATTGAGCATCCAAAAGCAATTTTTTGTTTTTAACTTAAAACTGTTGACAGTTTTCATGATTTTGGTTGATTGCAACTTTTTTTGTTTTTTTTGATCATTTTTTTTCGTTGCAATTTTTTGATTACTAGTAACAATGGGTTTAACTTTTAAACACACACACACATAAAGCTAAAAACAAAACAAAAGTTTGAATATTTTCGCTCTCTATGATATGATATGCGTTCTAATCAGAGGTTTTTTTTTTATAACAACACAGGTTTGTTAAAAATGAAATAAAATATGTGATAAAAAAAATATCCATGAAACACACTTTTGATTAATATTAATCACTTTTTTATTCTTCAATAAATATTTATTTACCAACAACACATGTCATTAGATATAAAACCAATATTTCCAAGAGAGTTAGAGAATTCGAAGATGCATACAACCTGCCTTCACCAGAAATTTTGCAATACAAATACGATGGTCATAGAATGATCATCGATTACAACGCACAAAGCAAAGTGTTGAAATTTAAAACGAAACCTGCTAAAACAAAGAGTTGGGCTACCGAGCATTTATACGACCGTTGTTTGAAAATGTAGATTTCAATTTCATTGTCGACGGTGAATTGATCATGGTCAGTGACAAAGGCGAACGCTACCTAGCGCTACTCATACCAAAGACACACTCAAACAAGGAAAAGATCAGCTGTGCTTGAAGATGTTCGATATCCTCAGGGATGGTGATGAAGAACTCACTAAAGTCGTACTCTCCAAGAGATTAGAGAGATTGAAAGCGCGATTCACACCGCTATTAAAAGTCAACCGATTGGAAATAGTAGAATCATTTCAAATCGAAGTATCAATGGAGAACAGATTGGTATTGAAAGATCATTTTAGAGATTCAATCGAATCGTATGCTGAAGGAATAGTTCTCAAATATTCAGATCCATTATAGTTTCAAATGCCAAAAACACCTGTAATGCATGGTATATATCATTCACACAAAACTACCCTTTTTTTATTTGTTTAACTAAACTTTATATTTCTATAATAATAATAACATTAAAACACAGGTACAAATATGAAAAGTTTAGATCGGTTGATTTGCTAATCGGTGGACTACATGTAAAAGACAATGAAATACTATCTGTTTTATTATTTTTACAAGATGACGATGATGATGATGACAACAATAACAACATAAATGATAATAGTAATAACAATAATAATCATAAAAGTAGCAAATCATCTTATTCTTCTATCCTTAAAATCAAAGCAAATCAAGAAATTAAAGATATATATCATAACTATACTGATATGGTTACAGAGCAACAAGAAAAATTAAAGATAAATACTCGTAACCCTAAACATACCGATGGCTTACTCAAGCTGAAAGAAGAGCACTTTGAGATAGTCGAGGTACAATTCGCAACCAATAGCTATAGTAGACAACACACTTCTGGATACTCATTGAGTGGCACTAGAATACGATCGATGAAACCAAACAAAGCGAAACCAGACACCATCCAACACCTCAACTCCATTGCTATTCGTGAGTATGGATCTACATTGAGAAAGGAAGGCGAAGAAGAAGAGGAAAAGGGTCCTTGGACAATCACTGTTATCGATAGGACAATCTACAGCATACCAAAGGTGAACAAAGTCTTTGAGGAAGACGACGTTGTAGTATTTATTAACTTTATGGATGCCGAAGGAAATTACGAAATTGACCGTTTACATGGTCGTTTTACTTGGTGTATTCCCGACAGACTCCAAAAACTTGCCTCTGACGCCGCAAAAGACAAACAGAACATCAACCAATTGGGTACCTACTCTATATTGGAATCACCAATCGGTACAGACAAAACGGTATATTGGTGTAGAATTTGTTGTATTGAGAACAATCGATTTCAAGCAAAAGATTTCGAAAAATGCTCTTCGTTTGGTAATCGAGGAGATTGCAAACTTTAATACAATTCACGTTGGTCGCTCATTTTTTTGTAGTCCAGGCGATTGGTTTAATATAATCAACAACAATATTAAACACATTAAAACAAACAAAGAAAATATAAAAATAATAAACTATCCATAATAAAATTAATCAAAAGAAGAAGAAGAAGTGGAAATAAACAAAATTTATTGTTATGTTGTTTATTCATAATTTTGTTGATGTGAAAACAAACATGTGTATATAATTATAATGTTAATAAAAGTTTGACCAACTTGTGATTAACTCAAAGACTTTGACTGGTCTTTTACAAATTACACTAGTTCATTGATGATTGGTTGACCATGGATCAAGGTTGTGAGTGTTGTTATTTTAATTTTAGGAAATCGAATTAAATATATACTATATTTGTCTTGATCTTGATCTTGGGGGTGTTTGAGACATGTAAATCGGTGATCCAACAAACAAAATTAATAAAAATAGTTTATTGGTGGACCAAAAACTTATTTTTACACAACACGTTCCAAATTTAACAGTAGTTGTGTCATGTTTGAGAGGGTGCGTCAGTGCGTCACCATGGTTTGTCAAGGTCAGAGCAAAAATACTCAAAGTGAAAAATTGATGGTGTTTTGATACAAAAAAAAAAAACCTTTTAAAAAAACATTTTTCTTGCACCAATCCATTATTAGAAAAAAATAAAATAAAATAGAAAAAAAGTTAAAAAAAACACATTTGCACCTTTGATAATATTAAAATTAAATTTAAAAATAAAATAAAATTTTGCCAAAATGAACAATCATATCATTAAAAAAACGAAAATAGTGCAAATCTGAAAAACGAAACCATTTTGATTTTCTGATTTGCTTGTGATTAAGGACACCCCTCCATAGCTATACCCCAGGGTGTCATGGCATATTAATTTCAACAAATCTTTTAAGATAGTTTGCTTATTTGTTGTTAACTAAGAGCACTGACTGACTAATCAAATCAAAACTAACTAATTAATGTTTTTTCTGAGTTTCCAAAATAATTGATAAATTATTAATTATCATTTTTTTAATTTATCCCGCCGTCTTTTGCAAAGAAATTCTTTAAACCATTTCTATAACCCAATATTTACAATCATAAAAATCATCGACAACTTGATTAGTAAAGAAAGAACTTACACCGTTCTATCATCCTACAATATAATTACGACAATCAAAAAACAACAAACAACACAGATAAATAACCAATCATAAATAACAATACAGATTAATTTATAAACCTTTCTGTTTTTCCCCTTTTAACCACACACTTTAAAGTGATCACACAATAGCCACATTAAACCACTCTAACCACACACACATTAAGATTAATACAAAGAAACTCATTGCATCTTAATCTTTTCGATATATATCTATTTATTTATATACAATATTAATATTTTTTAACACACTTACACCAAAGAAATAATACTTTTTTAAACTACCTTAAACAACAATAAACAGTTATATTTAAACTAGACTAAACAACAATCATTTTCATCAAATCAATCAAAATCTAAAATCATCATTCATAATATCAAATAAATAAATCAGTCAGAATTAATTTAGTTAAATAATAAGATAATTCCAAATAATTTTCAAACAAGCAGCAAACAGAAAAAAGAAAACAACACAATAGAGTGGAGTGAGTTTGCTCTTTTAACATTCACTATACTCATTTATATTATATATATATATTAAAAGAGGAAGTGTGAAAAGAAATGAATAAATCAACAGATAGTTTTACTTCCACAAGTAACAGTGCCAAAGTTCCAATGTTAAAGTCTGGTAGTCCAAAAGTACTACTGCGAAGAACAACTATTTCCGAAGGTTCTTTGTCGCCACCCGGCAGATTGCTAGGTCGTCAACTTATATATGGTGCCGCTTCACCAAAGAGTAGCTTCAACTTGTTGGATCACGTTTGCTCTGAAAATCACCACTATGTCAATGGTAATAATAATAATGGTAATCATCACCTTCCACAACCACCCACCAAATGGATATCGGTCAAACCGAGAGCATCGGTGCCTCGCTCCGCCAGAATTCCAGTTTCATCGACACGCACACCCACCTCGAAACGCAGAGAACGCGAACACTCCAATCCACGCAACATGATAAATTACAACAATCAATCGAGTTTTTCAGAGTTGGAGACGATTCTGCCACCGGTTGGTCCCGACGAAGATTGCAATGCACGCATTCCATACTATCCGAATATGCTGAACATCGGTGTCAGTCCATCGATTCTCGCGCCAATCAACCATGGATTTCCCTCGACAACCATGATGACCACCATTGGTGATTGGAAACAGGCAGTTCCACCCAACCAGCAGATCGCCAAACCATCGGAAAACCATCCACTCATCTCACAGCAATCTGCAGCTGCTCAACAGCAGCAACAACAACAGCAGAATCTCAAAAAGAATGAAAAGTATGCACTCGTTTTGTTTGATTTCGAAGCGGATTGCTCCGATGAATTGCAACTGACAAAGGACGGTGTCATTATTGTCTGTGAGCAGACCACCGATGGTTGGTGGCGTGGTCGTCACCTCGATGATTCACCTTCGAAAACCGGAACATTCCCAGAGAACTATGTTAAACTCCTGGATATTAGCGATCAATCGATTGCACAGTTGTTCCATTGCTCATCGACACCGTCAGCAGCAGCAGCAGACGGTAGTGGATCGCACCTATCACAACTCCAATACACAGATCCCGAGATCTGTTTCTCCAACTCGATCAGTCATCGCAATAAGATCGTAACACCGTACAAACAACAGAAACCAGACATCAAAGTCAAAGTCTACGTTCCTCCACACGGCGAACACATCATGATAACATTGGGACAGAACGCAACACTCAAAGATCTCCTTGCCAAAACCGGAAGAAAGCGTAAGATTTGGCAACAACTAGGTGTTTCCGTGCACTTTGAACGTGTCAATCAACACCAACAATCACTGCCACTCCCAATGGATACACCCGTTCTAATGTTAGGTTCAAGTAGAGAATCCGGTATTAGATTATTCATTGAAGGTTTAGAATATAGACAAGAACGACAACAACAACAACAACAAGTAAATAACAATAACAAATTATCATCATCATATTCATCATCATTATCATCATCAAACCCAAGATCAAGATCACAATCACTTACAAACTCACCAATGATGTCATCGTCGGCAGCTGTTTCCACTTCGATAACATCATCTATCAACAATCAATTTCAAGGACACTTCAATGTAAATATTAAAGGACAAGAAGAGTCAAGCGTAAAACAATGGGTAACTTTAAATAGTTCATCCATTAAAGTATTTAATTCACCATCCGTAAGTTTTTTTATTATTCTTATCTTATATTAATTCTTAATACTAATAATAACAATGTTAACATTATAATAGGATAAAAAGCCATTACGTATACTTGGTATAAAGTTCTCAACTGTAAAGTTACAGCAAAAGATGAACAAGTATACAGTTATCTTTAAAACAATCTTCCAAACCATCTATTTCATAACGGAATCAAAGACGTTGGCAACCTATTTTTTACATTCAATAGAGACATCAAATGAATATCGTGATAACAATGTTTTACTTGTAAGTAATTAATAGATTATTCTCTTATTATTATATTTAAATATAAATAGATTTATTAATATTTTGTTTTAGAAAAAGAGACAACAAAAACAATTGATAAAGTCAACGGAATCACTTGAAGATGCTCTAAGTTTAGATCGTAAACAGATAATGATGGATATCAGATCAAGATATTGCAATAGATATTGTGCAGATTGTAACGGACCTGATCCAGAATGGTCGTCGGTATCACTCGGTTGTTTCCTCTGTGATGACTGTTGCCATATCCATCAGAATCAATTGGGTCTACAAATGTCAGAGATCTATTCAGTTCTATTAGATGATACTTGTTATGAATTATCAAATTTAACAGTAAGTTATAAAAATATAAATATCAACAACAACAACAACAACAATAAGTAATAGCAATGTATAGATTACTAATCTTTTTTTTTGATGTGTTATTTATCATGTTTAGATATTCCAAAGTATTGGTAATGCAGTTTCAAATCAGTATTGGGAATATAGATTAAAAGATAAGAAGATCAATTCAAACAGTACATTGACAGAGAAAGAAGAGTATATCAAGTCAAAGTATAAGAACAAAGATTATATTCCATTGGATATCAATTTATTGTCACCAATAGAGTTACATCACTCTAGAATAGAACAAGATAATCCAACAACAACAACACAATCGAAATAATATAATTTAATCGAATATATAGATCAAAATTTAAAACATAATAATAATAACAACAATATATTAACGAGATAATAAAAACTATCAAAAATATATAGATAATTTTATATATATATATACATATTTATGAAAAAAATAATACAAAAATTATCTTTAACGTTTTATAGAGTGTACTTATATATGATAACCTAATCTCAAATAAGTAGTAAATATTAGATAGAAGTAGAGCCAATCGGTTGGAATCATAAACATTGATTATCAACTACATAGTTATATCTTGACAATTAAGGAATCGTTGTTAATCACTTATAACTTTGTGATTTAAGTTATAATAATAATAAAAAGATAATTCAATTGAATTATCTGATCAGTGTTATAATCTTTTAATCGTAAGAAAAGAATTGTTTTGTTTTTTTTTTCTCTTGAAACTTTTCAGAAGATTTTTATTTTTAATTTTTTTTAATTTTTTTCTTTTGTCTTCATTATTATATTTGATTCATTTAAATGAATTAATATATATATATATATAGATAAATCATTATAAATACATATAAAATATAGATAGATAGATATAGATAGATAAGAATTGAAAATATAGAATATTCTTGTTTAGAGATCAAATAAAAATGTCTGTAAATCATTTGAATTTTGATTTCGATCAAATGAAAGAATATGATCATTCATCAGGTGTATGTAAAGAATATAAAGATAAACTAAACAAAATTAATAATGTTAATTGTTATATATATATATTATGTATATTTTTTTTTATAGTTTATTGAATATGGTGATATGGGAAGTAGAAATGAAGATAATAGTAATGTTGGTAGATTAGGTGGAATGCCAACCAGTAATGAACAGAGATTCATGGATGATGTACCGATGTTCACGCTGGAACAGGTAGATTACAAACCAAAGGGAATTCAACAGATGTTGGTCTGCTCGAACAGAATCATCATTGCGACACAGTACTCACGTATCATTCGTCTCGATCTAAACAATCCATCCGATCTCGAAGAGATTGAATTCACACGTCGCCCGGAAGAGCGTATCTACAAGATCTTCTTGGACCCGACCGGTCATCATCTGATCATCTCGATGGAGACCGAAGAGGTCTACTACATCCACTCCACCTGGAAGAAACCAAAACTACAGGCCAAGTGGAGAGTCAACCTGATCGAGTCGATCGCATGGGATGCCGCCGACGTCACTCCACAGACAATCCTCATCGGTAACAACAAAGGTAAGATCTGGGAGACGACCATCTCCTCCATTGAAAAAGGTATCTTTGAAAAGTTAGATTTCTCACAGAAGGAACCAATGTTAAAACAAGTAAGTAAAGAGAGTTTATTATTATTAATCTAGTTGAGATTAGCTACTTATGCTGTATGTCTGTGTTTAAAGTTATATTTTAGTGATGATGGTAGTCCTATTTCGGGAATGAGATTGGAACGTGCTCAGAATAGATATTTTGCAATCATAACTACACCCTCGAGAATCTTTCAGTTGATAGGTGGTCCGACAATTGAGAATCTTTTCCAACCGGATAATATTAGATTCGATGAGTTGCCAACTAGTCTTAGTTACAGTGAGTTGGCATTCTATGCGAAATCATCGATCAGTTTGCCTACTTCGTTTGCCTGGATGATTGGTAGCGGTATCTATCACGGTGATCTCATCTTTGGTTCACAGAATCCCGGTGATAAATTCACTACTGCCATCTCCATTCTCGACTTTACACGCAAGGATCATCGTGGTAATCCATTGCCACCCTTGGCATTCGCACTCACACAATTCCACTTTTTATTCCTCTACGAAGATAAACTACAAGCCATTGGTAAACTAAATGGTCAAATTGTATATGAATATTCATTTAACCCAGTATGTAACAAGAATTTTTAATCTATATAAAATATTGTGTTGATTATTAATATTGATTCATCAATAATTGTTATTTTTAGAAACAAATTAGATTAAAAGGATTATGTGTAGATAGTGCAAATGGAACGACATGGGTATATGCAGAGAATATTGTTTTTGAATTGTGTATTAGAGATGAAGATAGAAATGCTTGGAAGTTGTATCTCGAGAGAGGACAGTTTGAGACGGCGTTGGAATACGCAAAAGAACCATACGCTAGCGATAAGAAGGATATGATTTGGGCAACTCAAGCCGATTACTACTTTAAGGAGAATAAATTCGAGTTGGCCGCCAACTTTTATGGAAAGACACACAAGATCTTTGAGGAGATTACGCTAAAGTTTATCAATGCCAATCAGCGTGACGCTCTGAAATCTTATTTGCTACAGAAACTTCAGAATATTCCACGTCGTGATACCACCCAGAAGACTATCATTTGTACCTGGCTCACTGAGATCTTCATCGCCAAGCTGAATACCCTCAGAACCACACCCGGACAACAAGGAAACTACCAGAAGATTCAAGGTGACTTTAGACAGTTTATCAATTCCTACAAGGACTGTCTGAATCAGGCGACAACCTTCCACATCATCAGCAGTCACGGTGCAATCGACGAGCTACTGTACTATGCCGAGTTGATCGAGGACTACGAGCGTGTCATCAGTTATCACATTCAGCATCAGGCATACGATGTTGCTCTCAACAAGCTGACAACTCTCAAGTCGACTCACCAAGATCTCTACTACAAGTTCTGTCCGGTGTTGTTCCATTTCATTCCGTATCAGACTGTCAATGTCTGGATGCAATCGCCATTCCTCAATCCGAGAAAGTTGATTCCATCGCTCATGAGATACGACCAGAGTCGTGCAGGTCGTCCAGAGAATCAGGCTATCCGTTATCTCAGATACTGTGTACAGAATCACAACCAGGATCGTGCAGTGCACAACTACCTGTTGTCGCTCTACGTCAAGCAAGACGACGACTCACAACTCCTCACATTCCTGCAGTCGCCTGATGTCTATTACGATCTTAAATACGCGCTGCGTCTCTGCATGAAAGAACACAAGCTAAAGGCATGTGTTATCATCTACGGATCTATGGGATTGTACGAGGAGGCAGTCGATCTCGCACTGACCGTAGATATCTCGCTGGCCAAAGAGAATGCCGACAAGTTGAAGGACGAAGATGAAGCACTCTGTAAGAAATTGTGGTTGCGTATTGCTCGTCACGTCGTCGAGAAAGACAACAATATCAAAGAGGCAATGGAGTTCCTTCAGCATTGTCCGTTGCTGAAGATCGAAGACATCTTGCCGTTCTTCCCAGACTTTACTGTGATCGACGATTTCAAAGAGGAGATTTGCAAGTCACTCGAAGACTACAATCAATATATCGAGGAACTCAAGAATGAGATGGATGATGCTACTTCATCGGCCGATCTCATTCGTAAGGACATCCAGAACTTGAGAAACAAATTCGGTGTGGTTCGTGGAGACCAAAAGTGCGACATCTGTAGCTACCCAGTGTTGACCAAGCGATTCTACTTGTTCTCATGCCAGCACGTATTCCACTCAGAGTGTCTGATCTCTGAGATTATGAGACATCTCGATAGTCATACACGTCAAAAGGTTAGAGAGTTACAAGTCATCGTTGACTCTGGTGGAGGAATGTCGACCAAACAACAGCAACAACCAAACAACAACAACCAATCCAATCAACATAATATTGGAAACTCTTCAAACATGATGATTATGGGTGATGAAATGAGTCAAGAAGAAAGCATAAAGAATGAACTCGATAGAATTGTAGCTAAAGAATGTTTATACTGTGGTGACATAATGATCCGATCCATCGAGAAACCATTCATCGCCGAAGATGAAGTTGATGTTATTAGAAGTTGGGAGATTTAAAAAATAATAATAATAATAATTCGATTATCAATTATAAAATATAAATAAAAATTGTACAACAATCAATAAATAATAATACTTTTTATTTTTTAAAGTTTTAACTCTTTAATTAGCTTCAATCTTGAAATATATCCGTAACATTGACTTTCTTTATGATCAAGTAGATCATAGAAAGTTTCAGGCTTAATTTGGTGAAGGAATTTAATGGAATGAATATCATTGAATCTAATGGCACGCTCATATGCGAGGTGAGTAAATCCTTCAGTTCTATTGAAATGTAGAAACTTTAGGATTTCAAGGTTGTTGGTTTCATCCATTGCACTGGTTGAACAGTTAGCACCAATTGAATGAAGATATTCAACAAAATCCAAATGCCCTCTCTTAGCTGCTTCATCCAATGCATTGAATGGAATTGGAAGTGTTGTATTCTCTTTTATCCATTTAAAATTCATTAGTTTTCCATTTTTAATTGCGATCATGTATGAATCTATAGTAATATTGTTGGTTGTGTTCTCTTTTAACCATTGGAGTGCTGTTGGATCGTCACAACCTGCAAAGTTGTCAAGAATTGGATAGTCATCTTGGTCTGTCCTATTAAGGTGAAGGTATCTATAGATTTCGAAATGACCACTAATAGATACACTGCTTTTGGTACCAGAATGACAACCTTCGGTTCGATTCTCATTCAAGAATTTAGCAGTTTCCAAGTGTCCACCAATACAAGCATTGTACATTGCTTCGTCTGTGCATCCTTCACTTCTATTATATTGTAAAAACTTTATAATTTCCAAGTGTCCCGATCCATTGTTCATCGCAGCCACAGTGCATCCTTCACTTCGATTGTAATGAAGATACTTTAAGATTTCAAAGTATCCATTTGTCGCAGCATAATCCATAGCACGAGTCGTACAGCGAACCGTTGTGTTTTCATGTAGATATTGAACCAGTTCCAAGTTTCCACTGGATGTTGCATGATCTAACATGAGTTCCGGTAAGTTCAAATAGGGTACATTATTCTCAATGAGATATCTAATGATTGGAAGAAGACCTTTGTCCGATGCAAATAGTATCCAATAGTCAGAGATTTTATCTGGACGGTTTTGAATTAGGAACTCGAAAATATTTAAAAAACCATAACTTATGGCTGAATCCAACACACCACGACATGTATCTGTAAAGTTGGAGTGAATGTATTTAACAACATCCAAATTTCCACTTGATATTGCTGATTTCAATGGATGTCCAGCTGGGGTATCCAATTTATTTTCGTGAATAAACTTAACGATATCGAGATATCCAAGTTCTGCTGCTCTTAGAAGTGGTTTGAAAAGTGAGCGACTATTGAATAAACCTTGAGACAAATTATATTGATGAATGTATTGAAGTATCGAAAGATGACCTGCTTCCAATGCCGGATATAAAATAGATTTGAAACAAAATTCATTGGGTAATGCTTGATGAATGAATTCAATCAAGTCAAGATGACCAAGTCGAGCTGCTGTTACTGTTGATTTTAAATATAATTCCTTGAATTTGGCAATGGTATCATCATTGTAATCTCGATCTCGAATGACAGTGTTGAATATGTTTTTATATCTTTCTTTTTGATTGTACTTGATCATCTCCTCTGGAAAACATCCAATATCATACCAACCTAAACCTGTTATTTGAATAGGTGATTGATAGACATTTTTATGATTCTTATGGATTAGCTTCACAAAACTAAAGATCTTATCCCTCAAATAGAGTGAGTTGATTATTTTCTTTAAAAGATTATAGTTATTATCAAAAGATATAGATGATGACATTGAAATTATATTTATAAGAAGAGTAAAAATTTACAAAAAAAAATGCTGATATTTATTTTTAATAAAATATATTTGAACAATTTATTCTGTCAGACTTGTCATTTTGGAGAATAGATTCCCATTTGTTGTTTTCAAGTGAGTATATGAAATTTCTATCTTTTCCTTGTATTGAATAAATATAAGTTTGACCGCTATCCGATTGATGATAAATCAAATTGTGATTATTATTAAAATTGATTTTAGTCTTATCAATTAATTTGATTTCTTGGGTTTCAATATTGATTCGCTGTAGCCCTAAATCCGATAGAATGTATATATTGCCATTGCCGTCTGTGCATGCTGCTCTTGATGAGGTGTACTGAGGAATGTCGATTGATAATTCAATTGTTGTTTTCCTCTCTATATTAAAACGGAATATCTTTCTTGTGGCTCCAGTGAAAGTATAGATATAACCTTTGAAGAAGAATGAAAGTTGATGGTAGTTTGTATTGATTTCTATGGTTGCGTATCTTTCGAATGTTGAATTACCGATGTTGTATCTGTAAATATCGGTTTTTGGTTTATAGTTTCCATCGAATAGATAGATATGATCTTTACCATCATAGCAAGCTGATACATATTGGCACGGATCAACCCCTTCCATTTCATTGGTAGCTACAGTTTCGGTGTTGATTGAATACTTTAGAAATTCATTGTGTTTCTTATTTGCACCACCAAATATATAGATAAAGTTACCGGCTTTGACTAGGGAGTTGTATGCTGTAAATGAATTATTAATTTTAATATCTATATCTTGTTGTTCGAAATGAATGTTGTTTCGATAGGTAATATTGATGATTGATATTTTATTATTTTTATCAGTTGTAAATATATATTTGTTTTTAACTGATATTATGAATATGGATGATTGAATTTGATTCTTAATTTGATTGATTTGTTCATTATTAACGATTAATTGATATTGTTGTGGTTTTGGTTGTTGATGTTGTTTATCATGATGACTATCGATTTTAAATGCTTTATTGTGTTCAAGTAATACATTTAAAAGTGAATGATCATCATTGTTGTTCACTTTGTTGTTATGATCATCTGTTCTAAAATTAACATTTTAGAATTATAATAACCAAATCAACTGACAGTTCAATAATTTATTAAGAATTCAACTATCACAATTCAAACAGTTTATGGACACGATTTCAAATAACTTAAATTAATAATCCAGCTGTTTAACAATAATTAAATATATTAGAATAATATCAACATTCAGTGAATCAACAAAATATCAATCTACCAAAGTTAACATAAAGAAATAACCAACAAGTTAATCTACAATGAATACCAAATTAGTTAATCAAGAACAGATTTCTGAGATTGAGCAACTGCACTGGTCAAAGAAATCCAACAGTATAAATAACATGGAAATCCATTATAGAAATTAATTATTCAACATTATTCAACATTACCAAATATTATTCTTATCTTCAAATTGCAAAATAAATAAACTATTATCTTTAAATATTATACTGTAAATTATATCTCTAAACTTTATTACATTCATTAAATCTATATTCCTCGTACCAAAACTACTCCTAAAGTAATTCCTAATCTTATATCAAAGTTGTAAGTATTATATTTATATGTTTATATGTATATTATAATATGATATTATTACCATTGTAAAATAACATGGTAGCATCTGCTCTTTAAAGCATCGATCGACTATAGCACCTCCAAGTGCATAATATATATATCACCACCAAGTGATTCTCACCATCAAGTGAAATACATATATATATATATCACCACCAAGTGATTTCACCACCAAGTGAACAATATATATATACATCACCACCAAGCGATTTTCACCATCAAGTGAACACAAATATATCACCACCAAGTGAATTTCACTACCAAGTGAACAATATATATATATATACATCACCAACAAGTGATTTTCACCACCAAGTGAACAATATATACACATCACCACCAAGTGATTATAATTAGAAATATCTATAAATATTTACTAAATTAAATTATATATAAGTTTTTTATGTTTTTTTTTTTTTTTAAACCAATGTCTTCTGACAATACTATGTCCATAACAAACTCCACCAAGCGCGTCCAGCGCCGGAGATATCCAAAGTGCGACCAGCACCAATGCAACCAATAGTGGTTCTCCAAGAGATACCCAAAGTGCGACCAGCACCAATGCAATCAATTGTAGTTGTTCAAGTTTAAACCAAAGTGCGACCAGCACCAATACAACCAATGGTGGTTCTCCAAGAACAACTGTCACCAACGGTAATCTAAGTACTTCGAGTACCATCAACAATGTTCCAAACTTGCCAAGTACTTCAAGTACCAACAAGAATGCTCCTAGCATTTCCAATCACGGAACAAGTCCCAACCACAATGTGAACACCAACTCCCACGGTAAAGGACATCAATACCACCGATCTAAGGACGAAGATTCTAATTTCGAGTCCGAAGACAATATCAACATTACCTCAAATGGTATAAATAAAGACAGTTTTACATTATCAAAACAAATAAATAAAAACATATCTATTAAAGAATTTAACATACCATTTTTTATAATCAATTCTAAAACAAAATTTTATTCTGTTGGGAACAGAGGGTTACAAAATCTAAATTTGAAAATTGATTTTAAAAATAAAATAGATCTTTACCTAACGCAAAAAAAAAAAAAAAAAAAACAACATTAAAGAATTAGCTATAAAATTCCGCACTCTAAACGATTCTATTCAAACAAATTTAGTTGAAACTAGAAACTGTTTAAATTTGCAAAGCGAGAGTGATAATGATGAATGTTTTGCATTAAGTGTATTTAAATGATATTAGAGTAGATGATAATACAAATAAATCAAACCCACACGAAAGATGGATGAAAGTAAATTTTCTAACCACACTTTTGAATCAAATTTATAAAAAAAAAAAAAAAAAAAAAAAAAAAAAAATAATAATAATAATAATAAAAAAAAAAAAAAAAAAAATCTCATCTTAAATAAATAATTAATATCCTGATGCGGTTAAACCTTTTAACAAAAAACTACCCCCATCTCACGGAGATTTTGATTTTAACATAAATTTGACAACCCAAAACCAAAAAATAATTTATCCAATCCAACATTCGTTTTAAATGAATTGGAAAAAACAGATAAACACTTATTTGGAAAATGGTCAAATCACCCCATCTCAATCCGCATTTGCGGCACCTCTTTTATTTATTAAAAAAGAAAGATGGAGGTTGGAGACTCTGTGTAGACTACAGATCTCTAAATGGTATAACTATCAAAGATACATATCCATTACCAAACATCACTGAAGTTCTTAACAATACAAGAGATGGTGTTCTCTTCTCTAAAATTGATCTACTCCAAGGTTACCACCAGATTAGAGTTCATGAGAATGATCAATCTAAGACAGCATTTCAAACTTCATTCGGTGTATTCCAATATACTGTATTACCATTTGGACTCACAAACGCACCAGCGTGTTTTCAGAGACTCATGGACAGTATATTCCAAAGACATGTAATTGCCAAAAAAATTACTTGTTTACCTCGATGATTTGTTAATCAAAACAAACATTGATGATGAAGACAAACACATTCAAGATGTTTTAGAAATTGTTGATTTATTAAATCAAAACAAATTAAAAATAAAACTAACTAAATGTATTTTTGGTCAATACTCACTTGAATATCTCGGCCATATTATTGGTCATAATAAATTGATTCCTATAAATGATAAAATCTTAGCAATCAAAAATTGGAAACAACCTATCACAAAGAGAAAATTGAGAGGATTCTTAGGTTTGACAAACTACTACCGAAAGTTTATCCCCAAACTCTCTGAAATAGAAGCTCCATTAATTGATATAGCTAGAAAGAATTAATTATTTAAATGGGAAGACATACATACAGAGACATTCATTTTGATTAAAAACCAAATAAGCGATAGTAGTTTTCTTTTTATACCCGATTATAAGTTAACATTTCACATCGATTGTGACGCCTCCAATGATGGAATAGGTCATGTCATTTATCAATACAAAGACAATATTGAACAAGAAGATAATAAACAAATCCAAGAAGTTTAACACAACCGAAAAGGATTACCATGTGTTTGAACAAGAGGTTATGGCAATCAAACATGCTCTCGAATCTAACTATCATATGCTATTAGGTTATAAGTTAGTTATTCATACCGATCACCAAAATATACTTTTTATAAATAATAAACTTAATGACAATACAAAACCTAAATTAATTAGGTGGTTACAATACATTTTCTCTTTTAACCCAACTCTTATATATAAAAAAGGATCTGATAATGTAATTGCTGATGGTTTAAGTCGTTACACTTACTCCACCACCATTTCCATTGATAATAATGATCTAATTGCAATGATTGAAAATGGATATATTGAAGAAGAAACACAAATAAAGAATAAAACAATACACCCTTCAAAATATTACAAATCTAAATCTGTGAAAACAGAAGGTAAACTTAAATATTTTGAAGATAAAATAGTAGTTCCTCAAGTTCGCTCTATTATTAAACGTATTCTTTTCATGTACCATGATTCATTACTTGCAGGTCATCATGGAATAGAACAAACTTTAGAATAAATAAGTAGACATTTCATTTGGGAAGGAATAGCCAAAGATGTCACTAATTATGTCAAAGCTTGTCATACTTGTAACAAAGCAACTGATGCTCGTGGACAATCAATTGGTAAACTTCAACCACTTATTGTTCCAACTAAATGTTTTGAAAGCATCAGTATGGATTTTATTCCATTAATTGATACAGAATACAAAGGTATTAAATATAATAAAGTCTGGGTAATTGTTGATCGTCTATCAAAGATGGTACGACTCATACCAGTTCATTCAACTTACACTTCCAAAGATTTAGCTGAAATCTTTATGAAAGAAATATTCAAACATCATGGCATGCCTGTTGAAATTGTCTCTGATAGAGATTCAAAGTTTACTAGTAAATTTTGGAAAGATCTGATGGATATATTAAATTGTGAAATCAGAACTACCACTGCAGAAAATCAACAGGCCAATGGACAAGTGGAAAGTATAATCAGATACTTAGGTAACTTGTTTCGTAAAGCTATCATTGCAACTTACAATTAAGAAAACCACGATGAATGGATAACTTTAGTTGATACAATTGAATTTTGTGTAAACAATTCCATCCATCACGGATGCGAATACTCTCCTTTTAAAATCTATACAGGTGAAAATCCAATAACACCACTCTCTCTTATTCAATACAAATTGAAAATGAACTCATCAAACGTTGATATCGAAAACATGATCAACTCAAAGAGAAATCAACTCAAAATTGTTAGAAATTGGTTATTCGATAATCATTATAACATGAGAATTCAATATAATAAGAATAAGAAAGAAATGGATATTAAAGTAGGTGATAGTGTTTATCTAAGAAAGTTTAGATCAAACCCTAAAAACAAAATCAAATTAGAAACAAGATTTGATGGTCCATACGAAGTAACGAATGTCAATGGATTAAATGTCACAGTTGCCAACGTTGAATCTGGTACAAAGAGAAAAAGAATCAATCCATCCTTCACTAGACATGCTAAATACTTCAAGAAACACAACTCTTTAGACGATGAGGATGATGATGATATTGAATTTGGCGAAGTTGAAGAAGAAGATGAAATTGAAATCGATTCAATTACTCAAAATGAACAAAACAATCAGAGTAACAACAACGACGACACAGATGACACTGAAGCCATGGACATTGATTCAGAATTAGATCTGGTAACAAACAACAATTCAACTACAAACAACAATCCACCTATCAATACACCAGATTCAAAGACTTTAATTTTGGATAATATTCCAAACTCAACTACTACTCATCCAATCATTCATAATACATTCACATTCCACAATGAAAGATGATTTTCAGAATCTTCTGAAATCACTAATTTCCAGAGAATATCTGCCAAAGAAATCAAAGAAGCATTCGAAAAGAAGAATAAGTTAACTGTCCTAGAAGAATACATCAAATACCACAATTCCCATCCGAACCATCCACCAACCAAACAAAGTGCCAAGATACTCATAGCCTTGATCAACGCCAATATCATTCGTAAAGATACAATGTTCGTCACAAGAAAGAGAATTTTCAATCTCACCAACAAGAGAGATGCCAAGACCGAATATCTTTTCAATATAGGAGGAGTCCAAGGATGGATACTGGATAACGATGTTCACCAATCATATAAGTCTTTAACCGGAGACTATAGAAATTGGTTGAAAACTAATTCAAACTAAAGACAGTGTTCTAAAATTAACATTTTAGAATTATAATAACCAAATCAACTGACAGTTCAATAATTTATTAAGAATTCAACTATCACAATTCAAACAGTTTATGGACACGATTTCAAATAACTTAAATTAATAATCCAGCTGTTTAACAATAATTAAATATATTAGAATAATATCAACATTCAGTGAATCAACAAAATATCAATCTACCAAAGTTAACATAAAGAAATAACCAACAAGTTAATCTACAATGAATACCAAATTAGTTAATCAAGAACAGATTTCTGAGATTGAGCAACTGCACTGGTCAAAGAAATCCAACAGTATAAATAACATGGAAATCCATTATAGAAATTAATTATTCAACATTATTCAACATTACCAAATATTATTCTTATCTTCAAATTGCAAAATAAATAAACTATTATCTTTAAATATTATACTGTAAATTATATCTCTAAACTTTATTACATTCATTAAATCTATATTCCTCGTACCAAAACTACTCCTAAAGTAATTCCTAATCTTATATCAAAGTTGTAAGTATTATATTTATATGTTTATATGTATATTATAATATGATATTATTACCATTGTAAAATAACATCATCGAAATAGAACAATGTATTGATGTTGGCTGAAATGAATTCATTGTGATGAGATGATTGTGAAATCGATCGAATTATTGTTGATATTTGATAGTTATCTGTTGTATCTGTTATTGTTAATGATTGTGAATCTGATCGATCAGATTCATCATCATCATCATCATTATTATTATTATTTGATTTAACTTTAAAATGATTATTAATTGTATTCAAAGATTTCATGATTTTGATTTGTTTATCTATTTGTTGTTCTAGTTGATCTTTACTATCGATGATTGGTGTCTTTAATCTATGTTCTTCAACAATAAGGAATTCATGTAGCTCTTTGAAACTACTTTCGATTTGATGTTCTGTTTGTTGTAATTGTTCATATTCTTTTACTTTTAGTTTCAAAGAATCGAATGCTGATTGAATACCTGTTTGAATATCTGTAATTTTAGTAAAACTACTATTATTATTAGTATTGTTATTATTTGTGTTGTTATCATCTATAGGTGCTGTTTGTGTGGTATCATGATCGTTGAAATTTGATTTAATATTTTCAATATGGTCAAAGGTATGACGTGCATGTTTTGGTGAACAAATAGAACACATCAAAACATTACAATCATAACAAATGAGATCAATACTTCTTTTATGAGTACCACAAATATTATTACTATCCATTTTTTTTTGGTCAAAAGTAAAGACAATTGCTATGAACAATCAATGTTAAGTGGATCAAAGGTAGCGACAACTCAACTGAGGGATACACAATTTAAATTGTGTATCCCTCAGTTTTAAAACAAAAACTTTTCTTTCTTTTTTTTTTTTTTTTTAAAAGGGTGTTTAGATTCGAATTATCTGATAAAAAGCTACAAATAATAGAAATCTTCAATCCCTATTCAAATGATTTCTAAACTGGTGTAGGTTTTACTGTGACTGTTGACCTAAGAAACAAAATTCCAATCACAAATTATTCAACACCAATAAGTTTAACTCAGTTTCAACTATATCAATCAATTGATTGTTTATTTGTAAATATATCAACCACTGTTTTATGAACAAATATATTTAAATAAAAAAAATAAAGACACTTTTGTAAGTTTTAATAAAGATTTATTTGAAAGTTAGATTTGTGATTTTTAGATGATGTTCTTATATATATATTCGTTTAAAGGGTTAAAAGTCATGGTAAGAAGAGAACACGTTATATTTATATTTTTTAAAGTTTTAACTCTTTGATTAGCTTCAACCTTGAAATATATCCATATGATTGACTCTTTTTAAGTTGTTTAAGAATATATGGAGGTGATTCAAAGTTGCTACTGGGTATATTTTGGTGAAGGAATTTAATGGAATGAATATCGTTGTATTTGATGGCACGCTCATTTGCCA
The DNA here is from genome assembly GCF_000004825.1 of Heterostelium album PN500. Classification (NCBI taxonomy): domain Eukaryota; phylum Evosea; class Eumycetozoa; order Acytosteliales; family Acytosteliaceae; genus Heterostelium; species Heterostelium album. Next base: position 1,290,404 of record NW_008805073.1, on the reverse strand, counting down.
TGTGGGTACATCCTTCAGTTCTATTGAAATATAGAAACTTTAGGATTTCAAAGTTGTTAGTTTCATCCATCGCACTGGTTGAACAGTTTGCACCAATTGAATGAAGATATTCAACAAAATCCAAACGTCCTTTCTTAGCTGCTTCATCCAAAGCATCAAATGGAATTGGAAGTGTTGTATTCTCTTTTATCCATTTAAAATTGAATAATTTTCCATTTTTAATTGCAATCATATATGAATTTTTGGTGAGTTCGTTGGTTGTGTTCTCTTTTAACCATTGGAGTGCTGTTGGATCGTCACAACCTGCAAAGTTGTCAAGAATTGGATAGTCATCTTGGTCTGTCTTATTGGAGTGAAGATATCTATAGGTTTCGAAATGACCATTCATCGATACTTGGTATTTGGCATCGGCATTACAACCTTCGGTTCGATTCTCATTCAAGAATTTAGCAGTTTCCAAGTGTCCACCAATACAAGCATTGTACATTGCTTCGTCAGTGCATCCTTCACTTCTATTATAATGTAAAAACTTTATAATTTCCAAGTGTCCACCAATACAAGCTTTGTTCATCGCAGCCACAGTGCATCCTTCGCTTCGATTATAATGAAGATACTTTAACATTTCAAAGTATCCATTTGTCGCAGCATGATCAATAGCGTTTGTTGAACAGTTAGCAGTAGTGTTTTCATGTAGATACTGAACCAATTCTAATTTTCCACTGTATGCTGCATAATCCAACATGTCATCAGGTAACTCGATATCGAAATTGTCTTTATTCTCAATGAGGTATTTAATGACAGATAGATGTCCTTTAGTTGTTGCTTCAGATAACCTAAGGTCAAAGAAATCCTCGGTACTTCTATTTTGGAATAGGAACTGAACAATATCTAAACAACCACCACTAATTGCTAATCCTAAAATACCACGACATGCATCTGTATAGTTGGAATGAATGTATTTAACGACTTCCAAATTTTTACTTTTGATTGCTGATTTTAATGGATGTCCATCTGGGGTATCCAATTTATTTTCGTGAATAAACTTAACGATATCGAGATATCCAAGTTCTGCTGCTCTTAGAAGTTGGTAACCAATATATAAACCTTTAGACTGCTTATGTTGATGGATGAATTGAAGTATCGAAAGATGACCTTCTTCCAATGCCGGTTGGAAAATAGATTTGAAACTAAATTTATTTGGTAGTGCTTGATGAATGAATTCAATCAAGTCAAGATGACCAAGTTCCGATGCTTTTACTGTTGATTTTAAATATAATTCCTTGAATTTGGCAATGGTATCATCATTGTAATCTCGATCTCGAATGACAGTGTTGAATATGTTTTTATATCTTTCTTTTTGATTGTACTTGATCATCTCGTCTGGAAAACATCCAATATCATACCAACCTAAACCTGTTATTTGAATAGGTGATTGATAGACATTTTTATGATTCTTATGGATTAGCTTCACAAAACTAAAGATCTTATCCCTCAAATAGAGTGAGTTGATTATTTTCTTTAAAAGATTATAGTTATTATCTAATGAAGATGATGGCATTGAATTAATAGATATAATATATATATAAAAGAGATAGGTTTTTTTATTAAAATAATTAGAAGCAGCTTCTAATTATTAGAAAGATAAGTGCAAATTAAAAAGTCTGTTTTTTTTTTTAAAATATCATTTTTTTCCAATTTTTAATCAAAAATTCCAAAATGTTAGAAATTCACAAAAAATCTGTTTGATTTGTTTTATAATATGTTTATCTTAGCTTTTGAAGTTGTTCTAACTCATAAATTAATTTCATTAATCGAATATTTTGAGTGATTATGTTGTTTTATACTTTGTATGAAATCAGAATAAAACAAAAATATTTTTAATGTAAGTTTTTTTGCAAACATTTTATTTTTAAAAAAAAGAAATAGATATTTTTAATAATAAGATAAGAAGTTTCTCGAATCAACATGATGGATCACATAGAAAGAAATTAAGGGAGGAAATAGAGAAGTTAGGAAACAACAAAGTAAATATATTTTCTAATCATGTAGATAGAAGAGAAAATCAACAAAATATGTCACCATGTTTTACTTTGGTTAACTTTGTTGTTTCCTAACTTCTCTATTTCCTCCCTTAATTTCTATGGAGAATTATAAGAACAATAAAAGAGGTTTGTTTTAATTTTAAAAGTTTTAATACAATACCAATCTAATCTAAAAGTAATATTGTTATAGGAAATCAACCCAATTACAGGTGAGAAAGTGGTAATGACTATTAAAAAGAACCGATTGGAACAATTGTGGAGAACCTTTTTATCTATGGTTTAAAAAAGAGGTAATTATATTTTTTCCTCTGATAACTTTTTATGGAATTTATTACTTTTGACAAAGAAAATTCTTTTTTGGATCAAGGATTACAATTTAGTGTTAGAGTTCAGTCATCTTCAGCACATGGAGAATTTAATCAATAGTAAGATTCTTTCAGATCCAGTAGACAAGTACTAGTAGATAAATTCGAAAAAGAAGAACTCAAAAGAATCAGTATTCCACTTCCAAAACCAACTAACTTCAAAAAACCTTTTTCGTAAGATATCAAGGTAAAAAAACAATCAGATTCCGATTGGCATAGTTTTACAATTCAAAAAAAAAATTTGAATAAATAATAAAATAATTTTATAAAATAAAAGTAAAAATAAAGATAGATTAATAATTTCACATTTTCTTTAAAAAAAAAAAAACTTGTTGACAACTTCAACAAAAAAACCAAATTGGTAAATATGAATCTCTTTTTTTTTTGATTTGTTTTTTTTTTTTGATATTTTTTTTTGAAATTTTTGTAAAGTGGATGATATGATTTTGACCAGTTGTTAATTAAATTGTTTTAATTTCATTTTTCATTGAATGAAATTTAGTTAATATATATAGTAGATAGAATAGAGAGTAAAGATATAGATAGCAGAAGAAATATATAGTCGGATAGTAGATAGAGATACAATTATACATATATACTTAGTAATGCCTTGTATATTGAAAGTTAGAATAGTAGAAGGTCGAGACCTTCCCATTATGGATCGTAGCTCTGCACTTGCCGATGCCTATGTAGAGTTACGATGTGGAAATCAAAACGATCCACAAAAGACAGATATCAAGAGGAAAACATTGAACCCATCATGGAATCAAGATTTTCGTTTCGATTTCCCAAATGAAGCTGATCTTCAAGATAAACCATTGGATATAAGGTATATTCATTATATTAGATTATATATATAGTGAATATTAATAATATTAATCATATATATAATACTTTAAGAGTATGGGATTATGATGTAGTTAGTAAGAATGATATGATAGGTACGGTTTTAATTGATTTGAACTGTTTGCTGTCGGGTTTGGAGAGTGGAACGTCACAGATATCCGGTTGGTTTCCAATATACGATACACTTCGTGGTATTAGAGGTGAACTCTACGTAATAGCTAAGTTAGAGATATTTCAAAATGCAAATCCATTCAAAGATGCATCGGCAGGTGTACAATTCTTTTCGAGTAAGTGATTGATTTAATTATCAACAGCAAAAAAATAACAAAACTAACAATAATCTCTATAATAATAACAATATACTATAGTATCTACACCATTCTCAAACTATCGTATTGTTAGTATACATCAGTTTGTTGAAGAGCTGATAGTTGAGAGTGATCCAGAGTATCATTGGACAGATACATTCAGAGCATCAAGACTTAGTAATTTCGAAAGACAATATTTATTCTATACTTTATCTGGGTATGTTGTTAAATGTGTTAAACATATTGATATTGATTCAAATGTGTGTATACTAACTAATGATGATAATGATTACAGTAAACTTAGAAGACAGTTGGGTAAGAAGGTTTTGGAGATGGGTGGTAATGCAGTGTTGGGATACAAACAACATTTCGATTTGGAAGGTGATAGTGGTATTGTTGCTCGTGGATACGGTACAGCCGTGACTTTGAGAAAGATAACAGAATCAGATATATTATCACCGACATTATCACCAAAGATGGCACAACAACAGTTATTATTACAACAACAACAACCACAATCACAACTATTACAACAACCACAACAACAGACACAATCACAACAACAAGCTATAACAAGTTCGAATAGTTATAGTAAAGATTTAGCATCATCATATTCATCGAGTTCATCATCTTCAGGACATTCTTCAGACTCTGACACATCGACTTCTTCATCCGACCGAACTTCCTCCACCGACAACGATCGACCATCCATCGACTTTGCATCAGACGTTCAACTTTTAACATTAGAAAACTTTCAGTCTCATCTGGTAACTCATATTGGTGGTCTTGTTTCCGTAAGTAATATATTAGCATACATTATTAAAGAAAAGTTAACTAATAATTAATACTTATATATTATTGCTATAATATATTTTAGACAAAATCAGTAAAAATATTAAAGAAATCAAATACACAAGAAAAGAGAGATAGTTATTGGAATGAAATAAGAAATGAGATAAAGACACACGCTAGATCTCTGGGATGTAATTATATCGTTGGATATTGTGAAACCACTGCTATTCAACAGAGTGAAGATCTATGTTTGTTCAGTGCAACCGGTACTGCTGTTGTGCTCGACTTTTCATCGCATCACAGTAGTAGTTCGCACGGACATTCATCGTCGCTCAGTCGAAAGATCTCAAAGATGGAGGATTCCAGTGAGGATCTGAGTGGTAGTTACAAAAAGTTGAGTCTTGTATCGCAACAGCAGGTGGTTGGCTCGGCCGGAAGTGGCAATCCACTGGTGAAGCGAAAACCGATCACAAGAAGTGGATCGATATCTGGTTCCGTCGAAGATCTACCGGATTCATATACCGACCATCATATCAGACGATCAAACATCTCCTCACAGACAAATAACAACAGCCACAAGCATAGAAAGACAACAAACACTGGCGGTGGCGGTAGTAGCGCTACAAAGCTAAGAGAGGGTTGTGCCATTTGTCATATTCCTTATCCAAAAGACGATTCACCATTTGGCAATCAACACGTAAAGTGTGCCGTTTGCAAAAAGAAATATGTACCAGAGATTATTCTGGCGTCGATCGACTTGCCACCTGGCATTCCAATCACTGGAAAAGGTGTGTTGGTTCAGGCGCGAGTCTGTCGGCTAAAGAAGAAATCTCAGGGTGATTCGAACGCCACCATTCTCAGTGAGAACGTTCCTTTCATTGAGTACGACTTGCACAATCAGATTATGTACAAGCTGAAAGTACTCGGTATGAATGCAGCGTTTGGATTCAAGTCACAGATTACCTTTAGCGATACTCTGGTGATTGGTGTCGCCACTGCCACTGCGGTGTTCCTCTCTGCGCTGCCAGCACCGAGAATCTTGCATATCAATCGAACACTCGATCCTCTGCAACACCAGGAGGAGAAGAACAACACATTCGCAGAGATTCAAAAGACGATCGAGGATCTCAGTAAGTTGAATCACGACAAACTTCAGAATGCTCAGCGTCATCATCAACCCGACACTTTCGAGCGATACAACAATCATCACTCCCAACGAAGAGGACGTTCGCCAGCACCGATGATCTCAAACAGCGAGAGCGACGACAACTTTAACAAGTCGCACAACGATGATTCACTTGACAGTTCAATGGAGATGAACAAATCGGATTCCAACAACGATCAACAACAGCGCACTTCCAATACTAAACGTAGTGGATCTCATAAGCATCATCAGGAAAAGGAGTCGGCTGCGAGTAACAACAAGAAACATACTCCTTCAAAGAAGAAGCTAGTTAAACGTGTCCACAACAACAATAGTAGTAATAATAATAACAATTTCGATACATCAAGTGAAGATGATGATTACTATGAACGTAGTAGTCATAGGAAGAAGAGAGACAAGAAGAAACAGACAACAAAGAGAAGAACGGGTCGTGCTAATTCACTCGGTGTCAATGAGAGCAATAACAAGGCAACGGAATCGGAAGCCTATTCTCTGTCGTCTTCGTATGATCCTGGACAATATACAACAGAGGCATCGAATGACGATGAAATGGATACCGATTCCGAGCAATATGAATTCAGTGACGATGACATTGGTAGCAGATCAAAGACTACAACCACCACCTCCTCGAAACACTCAAAGAAGAAACAATCGAAACGACAGATCGCCGTATCGAAATCAAGCAATCCCATTCGAAAATCAAAGAAACATCACTCAACAACTGCGTCCAGTTCATCGGATGACGAACAAGTTCTCTCCTATCCACCAGAGCGTATCAACGAAGCAAACAATGCATTCGTAGTGGAGATTGACGATAAGATCGACGTTGACAAACTTACAACTCTTATTGATTTCTACACTCCACCCGGTTTCTCATTGTGTAATACTGAGTTGCTGCCTGGTCAATCGAAAAATGTAACAAACGTACGACTTATCACAGCGATTCGTTGTGTGGAGTGGGATGTCGACTCTGCCTATCTCAACCACCAGCTGTCCGTTGTATTCAATGGACTGTACGACAGTATCATGTTCAAACTACGTGATCTTGCACCTTGTATTATCGCTGGTGTCAATGTTGATATCAACATTCCCGAAGACGACCAAATCCAGATGTTACTCACTGCGATGTGTGTCATTGAGAACGAACCTCCTACCATTCCAAACTCTCCACAGGAATCAAACAATCCATTGTTACCAGCACCAAATCTTCCTCCCATCAATCTTTCAGGTCAAACCAACAACACCACCAACACCACCAACACCAACAAACTGTCACACATTCAAAGCATATCAGCACCGGCTTCTTCCGTATCAACTCCTTCTTCGTCATCGTCACACATTCCAGTAGCGAAATCCATCAATAGTTCGCCATTCTTTAGCAATCCAATTAATATCAACACCTTAAATGTTACTTCCAATGAGAGTAGCAATAACAATCTATGCATAGACGATCACGTCCACGGTGGAGATCTACAATTCGACATGTCACCTCCACGTTCACCAATGAAGAAATCACTGGAATCATCTGCGCATAACTTTAGTCTCAATCAATCCGGTCACACCACCGGCCTCGAGATGAGACAGGTCGAACTCACCCCACTCTCTTACCTGCCCAAGTGCAAGATGGAACGTTATCTCGGACGTGTAAATATCCATTTGATCAAAGAGAGTTTCTCTGTTCGTGACAATGGTGGACTCGGTGTTTTCAGTCATGTATTCCTCACAGAGGCAAACGCAATTCTCCGAGCTCATGTTTTGTCACTCGGTGGTAATGCATTGGTTGGTTACCACATCGATGAATTCAACCTGATCCTCGATAGCGGACCAAAAGGACAAGCCTACTCACTTATTTCCATAAGTGGTGATGCCTATCTCTCAAGTCCAATCTCTCATGAGTACTATCTCTTTAAGAAACCAACAATGCCACAACTCTCCACACCAACAAAACAATAACTCCAAACAAACAAAAACAAAAACAAAAACAATATAAAACATTCCAACTTTATTTAACAATAAATAAAAAAAATCATAAACATTGTAAATATAAAATAAAGTGCAAAATTTGATTATTGCTTGTGTGTACATGTACTATAATTATCAATAATCAATATAAATAACAAAAAAAATAAAATTTGACTTTATATGTATATTTAAAAGTTAAAATGGAAGAGGTTCTTTGGAGTACTTTGTCAATGATATAAATTGAACTTGTTTTTTAACCTTGAAAGAAAATAATAAAAAATTGATCAACATTTATGAATATATATGAAATTTTTTAAATCTTTTATAAAAATCATAATTTTAAAAAGGAGAATAGAGATTTAAATTATTTGAATAAGAATCTAACCAATAGTTTCCAAAATTTTTATCAGTATCATATTGAAATTTCTTCCTCACATTTTCACTTTGCGGTACAATCAAAATTTTTTGAAATTTAGAGAAGCCAAAAAAAACAAATTAAATTTTTTGTCACATAAAATGTATTCTTATCATTTTCCCTGTTTTAATTTTCATGGGGAGAAAATATATCTATATATATTTTGTTAACATATTCAAAACTCAAACAAACAAACAAATATTCAATACAAATAATTAATTTTAATAAACTTTTTTTAGTTTTATTTTTACAATCCTACTCTTTTAATTTCAAAAACAACCATGACTGTCGAGTCTATCGCATCACTAACTACCCCAATGCAAGCGTCACAGCTTAGAATTGGAAAGGTTTGTATTAATATTTAAAAAAATAAAAAAACAATATTAACTAATAAATTATTTTTTAAACATTTTTTTTTTTTTAATAACTAGTATTGTCTCTTTCAACAACACCCTTGTAAAGTTGTTGATATGTCCTCATCAGGTACCGGAAAACATGGAAAATGTAAGATCCACTTTGTTGGAATCGACATCTTCACCGGTAAGAGATACGAGCACAGCATTAGCTCAGTCAAGAATTTGGAATCTCCAACTGTAGATGTATTTGAATATCAAGTAAGTTTTAACAAAGTTGTTTATTTGTAATTTATTTATTAATATATTTATTCTATTTTTTTCATAAATAGTTGATTAATATCGAAGATGAATTTTTATCTCTTTTGGATTTGAAATCTGGAACAATCAGAAATGATTTGAAGTTACCAGTAGCCCAGGAGCTCCGTCAGAAAATCATCAAACTTTTCGATGACTCTGCGGAGATAACACTCTCTGTTATTTCCTCTATGGGTCAAGAAGAAGTAATCTCCTACAAGCAATTGGATGGATTGTAAATGCCCGTGGTAAGGGTGGGGTCAACTTGCATTCTTATGCGAGGGATGACCCCTCCTCTCCATGGGAGGTGATAAATTGATTTCAAATTGTTTTGTATATATATTTATTTATATTCTTTTTAATAATCTTCAATAGTTTTTTTTCTAAAAAAAACAAAATTACAAAGAATTAAAAACAAAAAAAACCAAAATATAATAATATATTAAAAACAAAACTACAAACAAATTTGAAATCAATCACCTTTTAGGAGAAAGGAATGCAAGAAGTGGACCTGTTATTTTTATTGATAGAGACGTCTCAATTGAAAAGGAGCCCTCTAATCAAAACAAAAATATAATAAAATACAATTATTTTTGTTCACTTTCTTTTCAAATATTTTAACAATTCAATGTTACTTTTTTTTTTTTTTGTTTCTTAAGAAAATTAGTTAACTATTTTATTTATTAATATTTATCTATTATTATTATTATTATTCAATTATTGTTAATCTATCACTTTTATTGTTGTTAAAGATAGTTGAAAATATAGATAAAATATGTTTTAGTTTAGTTTGTAAAAGATTGTTTGAAGAACGTGATAAATATCTATATTTTAATACCGGTCATATAAATATCCTTCATCAAATAGAGAAAGAAGATGAAGAAGTAGTAAAAAATAGATATTATAATGGAATATTCAAATTGAAATCATATCAATCATTAATAAAAAGATCATTCAATCAAAATAGTAATAGTAAACCAAATATCACTTAAGTTTGTTTCGAAGAAAAAGAAGAAGATATTTTCGATTTGAATGAATACGATGAAGATGATTTAAAGAATCTCTATCGAATGATATCGAATTCAAATGTGTTCAGCCTCAAAGGAATATCAAGTTTACCAAGTGCATTGCCAATGAATCTGACATCGATAAAATTTGGTCCAGAGTTCGATGAGCCATTTTTGGCAGGTTATTATCCACCAACTAGTTCTTTGGATATATACACAAGATATTGTTATATTCTATACATAAACATTTTGATCAGTTAAAAGTTTGTACCTTTGATCAAGATCACCAGCATCATCACAATATTCAGCTATTGAATGATATCGAATGTTATGTGATTGTTTGAAATAGTTAAGATTGTCGTCTTTGAACTGACTTTCATTTGTTAAAAATCAAATAAAACCCCACACTTGACCAGACATAGCAAAAATAGTGTCCTGCGGTCGCCACAAACTTTTTTTCATGCAAAAAAAAAAAAATGTGTGAACAGCAAGTGGTTCGCTATGTTGGTTTTTTTTTGTTTTTCTCACTAGCTTTAATTGACTTTTAACATTTAGAGTGATTGTGTATAATTGTGATCTTTTTTAATAACTCTGTGTACAAAGATATTTCATTATAGTTTTTATTCTTAAGAGGTAGTTTTATAAAGATTATTTGATATTGATTATCTTTTATATATGGTTGAGCGTCCACTCAAAAAACATTGAATAGAATTTTTGTGGTGTAAATTGAAATCTGCTGAGTTAGGTCTCTATAGGATTCAAGACACCAAGGAATTCTTGATCGAAGTTGTATTGTATATAGAAGTAACTATTCAATCAATTGTTGAACAATTAAATAAAAAGTAAAAATAATTTGGTTTTCGGAACATGCATGAGGTTCAAAGTGTTTCGGATTAATTCGTTACACCACCAAATCATGATTTAATTTTTATCCAAAAATAAAAAACAAGACTTTAAAAAAAAAAATATCAAAAAAAAAAAAAATAATAATTATTTTTTAAATTAAAAAAAACTGAAGATACATATACAATACACATACGATTTTTTATAACATTTATAAGATTATTGTATTGTATATAAAATAATATATAAACTACTATTTGTTGTGTTTCTAATCATTTTATATTTATATATATATACATTATAATTAGTAGTATAAAAGTGATAAAAGATCATATACAATTAATAGATAAATTAGAAACTTATCTATTAAAACAAACAGAATAGATGTCATCTATAAGTAGTAACAGTAGTGGTGGTGGTAATAATAATAATAATAATAGTAATAGTAATGGAGTACAACAACAACAAACTGCTACTTCCTCTCCTGCTTCTGCTGCTGCTACTGTTCAACAACAACAACAACAACTTATAAAGACAAGTATTGTCAGTGGAAAATTGGAGATTGACGATGTCGTACTTAAGGATACCTATGTACTGAGAAACCTGAAGGTGCAATCGCAGGTCGACTATCCACTCACGGTTAGTCTGCGAAGTGATTTGGCACAGATTGCATTCCAGTCGACCAACGAGAATCTACAGGACACAGAGACAGAGGTACCGGTGCAGGACGATGACTTTAACCAGTTGTTTAACGAGGTCAATGTCATCGATCAACTCGAACTGCTACCTCTACAAACCAAGAACATCGTCATGTCATTCCGACCATCGCTACTACTCTCTGACCACCAGCTACTACACCAGAATCAATCCGATCCAACAACCGGTAACAACGTTGGATTTAATAACTATTTCGAAGTTAAAGGAAAGATATTCTTTAGTTGTAATCCAACAACAACAATAACAGCAACAGATAATAATCAAGATAAACAACAGCAACAACAACAACAACAATTGGTAGTTGATGTAGTAACTAGAATATGTCGTTCACAGATAAAAGTAGATTTAAATGAGATCATTTTCGATGATTGTATAGTTGGATCATCTTATATTAAGGATTTGACGATTTGGAATCGATCGGAGATGCCACTGGTGTTCTCTATCTATTGTAAAGAAAAGATTATTAGTTTATTTCAATTCACCGATGTTACGGGACTGCCTCTAGCCACTGAGAATCAGGTAGTACCCAGCTACTCATCAATGTCAATGAGAATAGTATTCAAACCAAACGCTGCAGGCCAATCCACCTACAAATTCAAACTAGAAAACAAAAACGATTCCTCCAACTATGAACTTATAGTAATACATTCAACTGTTACTTCTGAACAACAAACTGTAAGTGTTTATTATACTAAAGAATTTAAACAAAAACAACTAACATTATAAACCTTTAGGAATTGATTCAAGTTAGTACAAATTCATTTGATATGGGAGATTGTTATAGTGATGAACCGACTTATGGTACTTTTACGGTGAAGAATATCTCTGAGGATGCTGTTGAGATCAACTTTAGTAGTGATCTTGTCGATGAGGTATCGTTTATGTTGCACGAGGAAGAGGTGGAAAGTACCAGCAGCTCTGGTAGTAAGAAGAAGAAGAAATTGGAGAATATGGCAATTGGTGACCATCGAGATGCAGAGCAGCAACAACAACAGGAGAAAGACGCCGCATACCATGGACGATCGTCACGTACTCATCAAGAGTCGAATGAGGTCATCGATGAGCTAACACTCAATCCAGGATCGGAGCGTGTCATTCAAATTAAATACTGTCCGAAATCACTGTTTTCGCTGGCCAGTGATCCACGTGCGCTACGACTGAACAACAAGACATTCCGTCTCCTCCTAAAGTATGGAAAATCGTTAAAGTCTACGAAACCAAAGAATAAAACCATCAAGGTGTCCAGTCGTGTCTGTACTTCACTCATTCAGATTCCATCGGAGATGAATCTTGGCGATTGTACGGTTGGCCAGACACTCTCGCCCATGGTACACATTGTCAATCTCTCGGATTTGCCTGCGCAGATCTCAGTGCGTTACCAGTCGAAAGTCATTGCGTTCAAGGATCACCAGATTCACATCCCACCGAAGCAGGCATTCGATCTGCCGATGGACTATCTGCCACGTAAGAACAACCCAGAGTACCGCAAACAGATCACCTTTATCAACATGAAGAACACTGCCAACGACCAGTATCTAGAGGTGCGCGCCAACAACGTCGATGAACAATCGATGTCGGTGCACTCGCGTTACTACCTCTTGGAAACACCGTTCTCGCGAAACTACATTGATTTCGACGAGCTCATTGTCAATTGTCCGTCGATGCGATCGTTCAACATCAAGAATATCTCGAAATCGAAACTCACCATCAACCTCAGCACATCACTGCCCGACGAAATCAAACTCTACAAAGAGAATATCGGTGATCTCAGTGCCATTCCAACGCAACACCAACTCACCAAACAATCGTTGGTTCACGACTACATTACAAAGTTCTTTGATGGCGAGGAGATCGATCCGCTCGGCTCGAAAACCTATAGTAATCGCAAGGTTGGCAATTCTCAGTATCTGGATCTCGCCATGCCCAAAGTCAACAAGCAGTCGGCTGCATCGTCGTCGACACCGACGCTTCCACAGCCACCGACACCATCGGTAGCTTCGTCGCTCTCCAAGAAAAAGTCATACCAACTGGACAGCCAGAACACCTCGAATGCATCGTCTGCCACCAACTCGCGAACCAACTCGCGTGCCAGTTCGCCTACACTCGAAGTGCAGCTCGACAAACAGTTGCACATCTACGAAGACAGTCTGGATAGCGACGTCAACTCTACATCGCTGCAACTCGACAGTGCATCGTCGTACGGCACACCAAACATGAGTAACTTTGCACTCTCCCAATTGGTACCATCGTTTGAAGATAACACGCTGCCGCTGTTCACCGACTTTGAATCGGAAACCAACTACATTCAATCGCAAATCGAAAAGTACAAACGATTGGAAATCATCGTACAATCCGGTCAATTGGTAGCAGCAAAGAACATTGAACTTGCACAAAACGAAGAGATCACCATCTACATTGTATTTATTGTACTCGATTCAAAGAGACCTTGGTTAGGTGGTAAACTAAAGAATATGGAAGCAAAGTTATTTATTGGTTTGGATAAATTGGATGATAAACCACTTATTGGTACACCAACAAGAGAATTAAATGTATGTTACATTGGCTAATTATGATTAATAATTATTAAACTAAAACTAATCATAATAATAACAAATCAATTCATTTCAATTCATTCATCTTTTTCTAGATAAGTACAAAAGTATGTAAATCAATGATGGATCTTGCACAGAGAAATATCAATTTTGGAAATATCATTCAATATGACTATAGAACAAAGACATTGTTGATACATAATCTTACACAAGTACCATTGGTATATCGTATCAAAAAGTCTGGTTCTATTACCTCTGGTAATCTTAATATTGCAAATGTTGATAGAATGGGTATTATTAGACCATTTAGAAAGAGAGTAAGTAGTTTTATTTATTCATTTTAAATAATAAGAAAACTAATTTTATAATATTGTATTGTTTAGGAAGTACAATTTGTATTTAAACCAACATTCTCTGGTATTTTCGATGAGAAATTGATTATAGAGAATATTTATGATAGTAATAATAATCAGATCGTTCACATCAAGGCAAACGTTAAGAAACCACGTCATTTCTTCTTGAATACTTTGGATATCGATTTCGGTGTTTGCATGATCAAAGGCAAATCGATCACCAAGAGAATCACAGTGACCAACACCTCCAATCAGAAGCGTATCTTTAAGATCATCGATGATTCCCCGAGTTCCTTTGAGAGTTGTTTGAATAAGCTATTCTTCAAGTTGGAGGAACGTTCTGCAATGTCCGTTTCCAAAGAGACCGAGGTGGAGATTGATGCACTCGAGCGAAAGCTAAAGATCTGTCGTCGAAAAGGACAACACGAGAAAGCACTGAAGATCAACATGCAGATCGAAAAGCTGAGAAACAGTGGTAATCCATCGGTTGCAGCTGTTCCTGTTAGTAGAGCTACTTCACCTGCCATCGAGTCGGAAGTAGCTGATGGATCTGTACTCTCACCAATGCACTCTATCTCTGGAAATGGCGAGATCGGCGGCGGTAATGTTGAAAAAGTAGATGCTTCACTTTTAAACAACTCTGCTCCACCTAAACCAGCAGCAAAGATTGGTGATAGTTCAATCACTTTTGAAGTGGATGGTGGTGGAATTCAAAATATCTTGGTGTATTTCGCACCGATTCCCAAGCCTGGACGTAGACAGTGGTATGGAAAGGAAGATGGAATTGGATCTATTCTTGTCTACGAATCAAAGAATAGCGATGTCACAAAGAAGATCAACTATAATGCAACGATTTGTTTCGATGAGGAGACCTATCGTCAGAACATCTCACAGGCACAACTAGCAGATGACGCAGGTGTAGGTGGCCACCACCAAGCCGGCAGTGGTAGCATCAAGTCACCAATCTCCAATGTCATGACGAGTCCAACCACTTCGCCCAAATCATCGACTATTATCACCTCGACAGCAACTCTAATCAAACCAACCGCTAAACTAGCTGCACAACCAACGGTGATGACCATATCACCACCGAAACTCGACCTTGGAGAGGTACGTGTCTACGAGGATATTGTATTCCGTTTCACACTCGCCAATCATACAGGACATCGTGTCAACTATGATCTCTCTTTGATGGTGCCATCTACATCTTCAACTTCAGGAGGCAACTCGGTTAAATGTCCGATTACTCTCAAGGAGAAGCAAGGTGTCATCGAACCATACGGACGTCGTACACTGGAAGCTGTCTGTCAACCACAAGTTCCAGGCAAACAAACACACACCATCTTGGTTAAATCTAGCAACTACGAAGGAACCATCCAAGTATCACTCAGTCCCAGACCTCCACAATATGTATTATTCCCTGATTTACCATCATCACAAATCCTGGATTTCGGTGATTGCTACTATGACAAATCAAAGAAATTCTCAAAGACCTCTTCATTTAGATTAGATAATTTATCACATGTAAGTTGTTTTATTTTTATAATTATTTTTACTACCAAACATATTCACTTATTAATAACAATTTATATATTTCTAGAAATCATTGTATATCAGTGTAAAATCTAATCTTTCAATGCAAATATTTGTATTCCAAGATGAAAAGTTTACAAAACCAGCTGATAATATATTTTTGAAAGGCTACGAGAAAACAGTTGTCTATATTTGTTTGCAACCAAGTATGACCTCTGAGAATTATATCGATGGTCACTGCAGAGAGTTGGTCGGTGGTATTAGAATCAAGGTTCACGATACCGAACATAGTATGCTCTATGAGAATACCATAAAGTTTACTGCAATCGTTGGAAAGAGTATTATAAGAGTTGGTAAGACTCTTATCGATCTCGGTTCAACTAGTAATCTTGGTGAGGTGGTCAGTGGTAGTTTCAATATAAGCAACCTCACTACTCTGTTGCCATTGAAATACACGATGACACCTTCAAAGAATTTGAAACTCTCAAAGACTGAAGGTACTCTAGATGGTGCAGAAGTCTCGCATGGTCTCTCGAAAGAACGTATCTATTTCACTTTGCACACCAATGTCTATGGATTGTACGAAGAGAAGGTCACCATTGCCAATCTCTCTTGTCCAGGACAGAAACTAGAGGTCAACATCCGGTTGTTGGTGGATGACGCTTCACTCCTAACTAATCTACCGCTCAACTCTAATAGTTGTGATATTTTGAAGTTGGAAGATGTCTATGTGGCACCGGTTCAGTCTGCAGTGATTCTGGAGGAAGCTCGTCGTACCACAGACTTTATTATTTCACAAGGTTATACCAAGACAGGAACTCAATACACTCTGCTGAATCCATTCACCATGAGAAACTATCTCAAGTACGACATTCGTATCTATCCCAAGTGTAATATCAATATCATGTTGTTCCTACACGAACCATCGATTGAAGAACTACCGACATCCAATGTGAATAATGTTGCCGCTGACAAACGTAGATCTATGCGTCTCTGTGGAAAACCATTCGTACTCACCAACGACCAAAAGATTATCGTCTACCCTCATCCACCGGAACCGGAATCACTCTTGACACCCAAGAAAAAGTCATTACTATGGAAAGGAAGAAAAGTTCAATTCCAAGGTACTTTGGTTTTCGAACGTTCCGATACCACTCACTATCCAATCGGTCCTGGTGAAGGTAAGACACACATCAGTAAGCTCGTTACAATCAATGGATCGTATTGTATGTCTCTGGGTGCTCTAACCGAGGAGAGTGTCGATATTGGACGTATTGGATATGAGAATAGTTGGAAGGAAGTTGTTATCATGATCGAAGTTCAGAATCTTTCAGAGATACCACTTCACATTAGAGCGTTACCACTTCCATCGAAATCAATTAAATTCACCAATTTGTCAGCACTTTCAGGTTCGTCTATGCTGAGCGCACCGCCAAGCGCTGCCAACAGCACAACCAACTCCACCGATATGCTGCTAAAGAGAGATCAACAAGTTGTTTCACCAGGAATCAATAGCTCTACATCTATCTCTGGAAGTGGAGGACTTCAATCCAATCTTATTAATGCATCGACTGGATCGTCATCATCCTCTTCGATCTTTGATCAAGACGGTTATTTCGAAATCAATGAATCAGAGTCTCGTCAAATCTCAATCTCACTCGATCCAAAGAAGATAGAACAACAAACAGCTGGTCCACTCACTCTACCGATTCTCTTTGAAAATATCTACAATCATAATAACCCATTGAAATTCAACATTAATCTGCATCATACTCTTCGTGTCATTTCTTTTGGTCGTTTGGTCGAAGGTGAATTCGTACTACCAAACATTCATCATCCACCAATTCCAGGCACCAGTTCTCAAGCAGATGAATGGTTTACCATTGAAAATACATCAAACAAAGTACTAAAGATCAATGTTGATATCGACTTGCTACCAAACATCCAAGAGTTGATCACTGTAGAAGTAGTTCATAAATCATCGAATGCACCAATTCCAAGTTTCTCGTTGCGTCCATCAGAGTTGATCGAAGTGAGACTACGTGCCAAACCACGTCCCGATTCTAGATTGAAAGAACAATTCGATCAGATTTCACCATTCGGTAAGATCTGTATCAATACCAATCTTTACCCGGTGGAAGTGATACCAATACGTGGAACTATCGTTGCCGGTCAAACATTTTCACTCTCTGTAGCAAAACTCAACTTTAATTCCATGGCAAGAATTACCAATACCGATGGTACAGAAGAACAGATCCTACAGTCATCGCTCACCGATTACTTTAAGATTCGTAATCTCTCTACTCATTTCCCAATGAAATTCGCTGTTGAACCAATATTTGTGGGTGGAGCATCCAACTTCCCTGCAAACATCAAGATTTCGCCAGCAGATGGTGAAATCCAACCGAATGAATCATTACCAATTGATATCAATGTTGAGTTACCCAACGAAGATATGCCACCAAGCAGTACATTCCAAGTACAAGTTACAGCACTCGATACTTTCAACAAGGAAACTCAAAAGCTTGCTGTCAATATTCTAGGTGGAAATAAACCTATTTCATCGCCAACTGTAAACTCCTCTCAAGTCTCTTCAAGTACACCAACATCATCCTCTAGCTCATCATCGACCACCTCTACAGACCCATCAACACCTCACGTCACCACCCAGTCGTTATCCACTCAGGTATCATCACCATTGACACTTCCACAAACTCAAATCAATACTCAACTTCCACCATATCAACTACAACAACAACAACAACAATCTCAATCTCAATCTCAATCAACACCTCCACAACAAACCACACCACAACCTAATTTACCACAACGTATTTCATTAAAAGGATGTACACCTATTCCAAAGAGTAAGAATTGTTATGAAATCAATTTAAATCAACAAGAATATACCACTGGTAACGTACAATGGGAGATTACATTGGAGAATATAAGTGCTGGTAAATCAGTTGAATACTATATCTTTACAACCAAACAATCGGATGAACAATGGTTGGGTATGAGTAGAAACAGTGGAAAGATTGAAGCACACGGTCGTCATAATATCACTCTTACATTCTCTACCAAACGAATGGATATGTATTCTGCGTATCTCATAGTTGAGAATAAGAATAATCCAAGTGATCAAAAGACTATTCATATTACAATGGATGTTGTTGCCAAGCAAAACACTCACTACAAAGTTTGGGTGGATGGACGTCAAGAAGACTCGCCTTCTATCAATCTCGGTGATGTATTCTACAATACAACTTACACTGATCGTTCATTCATAATTGCCAATACATCATCTATGCCTTTGGATTTCATATTGACAACAAGTCTATTGCCAACCGATTGTACAGAAGTTTGCTTCTCGCTGAGCAGATCGTATCTTCGTTCTTTCAATACATTGTATGTCGCTGCCAATTCATCGGTTAAAGTCTACATCTTTTTCCATCCTTCATTTGCAACGGTGACCGACGATCAAAATGTTGTTCAAAAGGATATCAAGATCTTTGTAAACTGTCGTTTGATTCGTGACTTCCAGACTGTAATCAACTTACAAGCTACCTGTAGACATCCACAAATTAGATTATCAGATTACAACACTGTATTTATTGGTCGTGTATCAATGAAAGATAGTTCAACTGTAGTAGCTCAACAACAAACTTCACCAAATACATTCTCACCTTTGGAAAATTCACTGGAATCATCATCATCAACAGCAATACCCTCTGAATCCAATGCAATTGTATCCGCAACATCAACATCCACTTCATCAAAGATTAAAAAGTCGTTTGAAGCCAGTTCATCATTGCTGTTAACAAGCACATCTAGTTCTCTAAAGTCCTCTGCCGTCAGCGGTAACGTTAATCCTTCGATCAAGAAATCAGTGGTTGATATCGACTTTGAGAGTGAAAGTCGTGATATCTCTATTTACAACAACTTTGCACAAGCCGATCTACATTACTGTGTTCGTTCCAACTTGATGTTCTTTATTGTCGACTGTGTTGAGAGTGGTATTATCTCTGCCGGTGAATCAACAACCATCTCTATTCATCCAAATATTCAAGCGATCCTCGAGAATTCCAACTTGCTCTTGAAAGAAAAGTACTTTGAGGAACATATCATCGTTTACAATAGAAATAGACTCAGCGAGAAGCATGTTATTTCACTTCGTATCACAATCGGTAATCTCACTGCATTCTCTACATCGTCTGGTCTCAAGGGTGGTTATCACTATAGAAATCTAGAGTACATCATCACCAAATTCAATAGAAAATTCAAGAAATTCTGGTTCAGAGTACTATCAATTCAACAACAGGCTGCTGCTACTGCTGCCGCTGCTGCTGCTGCCAACTCTGCAAGTGGTAATGTAACAACATCTCCAACAACCACCGCTGCTGAACAACAACAAACCAATACCACCAACACAACAACCATTTCATCACCACCAAATGATTCAACAAATGAAGATATCAAATCAATAGAGAAACTCAAGGAATTAATTGAAATCGGTAGTAAAAATGAAAGATATCCACAAATGGTATTCGATCTACAACATATCACCAATGAATTGATTCTATTTGGTTTAAAGAAACAAGTTGGACAATTAACATCTCATTTAGCAAGTTTATTCTATTGGTAAGTTTTAAATTGATTATGTTAAAAAACAAAACCAATAATATCTAACTAAACACTTTTCATTTTCCTACTAATTGTGAATACAGTAATTTATTCAAACAAAACATATTCAAATTAACATCATCAGAGGCAAAGATAACCGCATTAAAGTCAACAGCAATCGTTCAATGTTGTATTAATAGTTTGGGTGAATTCCTAAGTTATTTCCCAGAGAAGAGAGAGGATCTTTTAGAGCTTCGCAACCTACAGGATCAAATTTCAAAGACAAATTCTACAACTATTTTAAATAATGAAGATGATGATACAAGTGATGACGATTCCAATACGAATTGATCAATCTACATTTGTTTAACATACTTGGAATAAAGATAGTTAATATTAACTAAAATATACATTGTACAATCCTATTGATGCTTTAACTACATCTACAATGGATATGAATCAGAAGATAAGAAACTACTTCATTTGAGTATATGTGAAACATTTTTGATAACTCTTGTGATTCTTACTACAGTCAAAAACACTCTACCACTTGAGTTAAAGTCAGAGGATGATTTTTAGGTTGAAATATCATTATCCAAAGTATTTAAACTTGATCAGTAAACAAATCGCTAGTTTCTGTTTTGAATTATATTTATAGAATTACCAGAAAACACGATTAAAGTGCTCAATTCAATTCGACGGTCCTATTCTTACTACTGTCCATTTCACCCATTTTTTTGTTTTTTTTGTTATTTTGTTCTTCACCCATTTACTTCTGCTATCGTACATTCGTTATTCGACGAACTTATTATGTTCAATCAATATCTAAAAAAACCAATTGGTTACACAAACTGTAACCAATGGGTTTTCCCGCTATGCCAAAAGGGAAGTTAACTAATTATCATCTGCTCCACAAGCATCACACAGATGAACCTTCTTACATACTCCCCCTGTTACAAAGAACCCTCTTAACTTTGGAACAGCAGCAAAGACAGAGATTTTCAGATTTACGGGGTTTTTCAGATTGCGGGAATCGAACCCAAGTCGATCGAGGATGCTACCAATGTAACAAGATGGATTTATCTAGAATAAATCAGAGTATTGTATATAATACAATCAAAGAGAGAACACTTGAGAGTTCAGATTAATAATTGTCTTTTTTTAATGCATTGAATATTAGTTATACATACCTTGAGAGTTCAGATTAATAATTGTGACTCTCAAGGTTTCGTGTGAATTGTTTATATAGTTCGATATTCTGATTTCTTGGAATTCTTGATTATTTCTGGAAATGGATTCCTTACACAAACCATTACCGCAAGCGGTGTCCTTTTATTTACCATTAGGATAAAAGTTGGGGCTCCACCGGGAATCGAACCCAGACCACTACCACCCAAAGGTAGTATTGTACCATTCAACTATGGAGCCTTATATGAAGTTCACCAAAAAATTTTAATTATCTATCTTGTAATTATCCCTATAGGTCATTCAAGAAGAAAACATAGAACAGATACTATATTCCCCCTTCTTATTAATTAGTTTATTGCAATAAAACCCGCAGTACAATTAATAAACAATATTAAGTATGGTTTCTTTTTTAATTATAACTAATTAAGCTTAGTATTTTTTATTTATAATTTCAATCCACTAAATTGATAAAATTCATCTGCAAGCTTCTTTTGACCACTATGATATCATAAATTATCGGTATTGAGAAGAAATATATTCGAGTGAAAGTTTGTTTGATCGCACAATAAAAAATAGTCGATCTACTATTTTTTTATGTATCGTTAATTATTTTGTTCTCTCTTCCATTGTACATGTTTTTCTTTCAGGCAATGACCACAAGGTCTGTATCCATTTGCTAAAGCCTCCTCTTCTGATTTAAAGAAAACTCTGTTTTCCACCTTCATTCGTTTTCCAGATGAGCATGTAAGTAAACCATAGATCTTTGCTTTTTTGTAGCCACCTAAAGTAATCTCACCACTCCTAATGAGAGGACCAATAATTTTCTTTCTTTCTTCAACTGTTTTTCCTAAATCAATATGATGTATCATTTTGATTCTAAGTAAGAATATCAACAACCTATTCATATTTGCAACAAAATAAATGTTTATTTTTTTAAAAGAGAAGAAAAAAAACCAATTTCCAAGAAAAATCTTTAAAATTAATGAAATAAAAAATTATTACATAAAAAATATTTATCATTCTTTTTACTAAAGTGTATGGATTGTTGATAGTGTTTTTTTCACTTTGCAGTTTATTATGATATTTATGTTGTTTTTTTTGTGCTACCCAAATTTTGATGATGTTGAAATGTGCGTTGGTGTTCAAAATTTAGTATGTTTTTTTAAGCTTTTTGAAATGCAGCGCATTCATACCAATAAAATAAAATATTTTACCATTACCATATGTACAAAATATGATTTATTCAAATATATAAATATCAATTTATAAAAAACAAAAGGAAAGATAAAAGGAAATAAAAAGAAAGAGAAAAAAAAAGTTATAAATTGAAAATGTCATAATTATAATAATTATTTAAGAAATTATGATGACAAGTGTGATACATATTTATTAATTTTAATGATTCTTTATTATTTTGTTCTTAATTCCCTTACAGCGAAATCGCAGTATGATTCTACGAAGACAACTCAAGCAAATCCAAACCAAGTTGGTGACAAACTATGTTGCAGCAACCTATCTGGAAAATGAATATGTGAAAAGACTGGTATTCAGAGTGGATAATGTAGGATTTGATCCACACAGCCCAAAGATGTGCTCTCTACCAACTGAGGAGCTATCCTGAACCTCCTATCAAAAAGTTTTTTTTTTTTAGTAAGGAATCTGAGTGTGGTAACCCGCAAAAACATACACTTGACTCAACACACTCTCAACTAAACAAGTTATAGATTGATGACAACTTAATCTTCTCAACTAAGTCAAATATTTTTTAAAACTAACAACATCAACTATAAAAGCAACTGGGAACTATCTTTGTTTCTGTAAGTTTTTTTTTAAAACTTAAAGAATCTCAATTGTTCTCTCTGTTTTCTCTCCTTTCATAGTAACTGTCTCACTAGAATAGACCTATCAGTAGTTGAGTCTTACTGTATACTGTCATATCTAGCTACTGTCTTACAACCATCCTTTTGGTTTTTTTTTTTTTTTTTTTTTTCAAAAAAGATTTGTTGACTCAATATCAGTCAACAAATTGCAGGTATTGATATTAACCTGCTAGTTGGTGTTTTAAATTATATATACATTCTCACACAGGCCGTGAGAAATAGCCAATAAAATATTATTATTATTATTATTGTTTATAGTTATTATTAATAAGTTGAGTAGTATAAGGATAGAATAGAACTAACAGTAGCTGCGTGTTGATGAACAACAGTATAAAGTGGTGGCACGTAGTTGGAAGGATTTAGATTCCAATCAGATTTAAATTTACGCGTTATTGCAGAGCAATCGACAGTGATTCCTTGGGAGATAGAATTAGCGATTGTGAAGTTAAGCTTGTGGTAATTGGCATCGATTAATTTGGTGTAATGGGTGACTGCTCTCTTGACGGTATTTTCCAGTTCAGTGAAGGTGTCACCACAGAACTCACTGACATGACCAGTGCGCTTGTGGTTGATGGGGATGGTGTGAGAGTACAGCCGGAATATGCTTTTACGTAGCATAGGCGCTTTGACCTTGGATATATGCAGGAACTGAGATTGGAGAACCAAAGAGTGACCAATCTGGATGGTTAGTTGACCTTCAGTACCGCGGACTCGGGGGGTACTTATGGTTGAATAGGACAGAATAGATTTCCTTCAGAGTAAGGAGACTGCCATCATCAGCAAGGATGAGATTGCCTGGTGTGACTCTGGAGTGGAAACAATAGTAGAAGTGATTGTTTCTAAAATCCATCCAAGACGAATGGAACAGTTTTGAAGGATGGTGAAGAAGTTGGATTAGTAAATTTTTTGGCACAATCAAGCATGGATGACCAAGTTTTGAAGTAGCCAAATGAGTTGCTTCTACTTAACAACAGGAATCTATTAAAAACCCATATCTTATAAGCAGCAGAACGAAGAGATAGATCCCACAAATTCAGACCACCATCATTCCAGTGAAAGCAAGACCTGTCCAAAGACATCAAAGCGGTGAACTTGGCTTTGGCATCAGGTGCACTGGTGAAGGTTCATCTGTGTGATGTTTGTGGAGCAGATGATAATTAGTTAACTTCCCTTTTGGCATAGCGGGAAAACCCATTGGTTACAAATAGTTGGCTGACCTCAGGACGCATGCGGACAAAAAATTTATAAAATTGACCTCCCTATCCGGGAATCGAACCCGGGGTTTCAGTGTGAAAGACTAATGTGTTACCACTACACCAATAAGGAATTGGGATAAAATTTAATATTTTTAAAATATTTATAACTTTCTTACGTCAATAAAAAATCTGTAAAATTATTGTTTTAAGAATCTCTAAAGTTTCAAAATAATAATACCATAATTTATCATTCTTTTCAACCTATTCATTCATTTTTATTTGACAATAAACTAAATCAATCAGATCAACTTAATCATCAGATAATTTATTAATTAACACCAAAGTAACACATTATTTAGAATGAAATCACATTCATAATTTTGTGATAAAAATTATCTTTCTTTTATTGCTTATTCGGGGGTGTGTAACTTTTTAAAAAAACTTTAGATGATTTTCATTGTTTATATGAACCCCAATACTATGCATTTTCATTCACGACAATGAACATTGATTTTGTTTTTAATATTTATCATATGATTATGTTTACTATCAATATTTATATGAAACCATTTCATTTTTAGTGATATTAGTAATAAATCCTTAAAGATGAACAAAAAAAGTTTTTTAGTTTTAGTTTTACTATTATTAAATATAGTATCATCAACTCTATCAAACCCTGTTGCTGTTGAAGATGTATGTAATATATAAAGAAAAGAATATTATTATTTTTATTAATTAA
Organism: Heterostelium album PN500; assembly: GCF_000004825.1. Taxonomy (NCBI): domain Eukaryota; phylum Evosea; class Eumycetozoa; order Acytosteliales; family Acytosteliaceae; genus Heterostelium; species Heterostelium album. Next base: position 1,265,228 of record NW_008805073.1, on the reverse strand, counting down.
AAGAATAAATTACAGGCAGAGTTGACACCTTTGGAAAAGTTGCTTGTTGATCAAATGATTGCTATGAGAGATATCAACAAAATTCTCAAGAGTGGACTAACCCTTCAAGAAAAACAAAAAGAAATTCAAAAAATTCAAAGTATTGTTCCAATCAATAATGGTGGAGGTGGATTTGCATCTGGTAAATATTTTTAGACTAATAAAAAATAAATAAAAATACTAATATATTTTAATACTTCAAAAAAAAAAAAGGTTTAATTACTGGTGAGAATTTAGGTGGTGGTTTTTTGTCTGGATTGATTTCTGGTTTACTAGCTGGATTTATTAGTTCTGGAGGTATGAAAAACAATATATATAGAATTTATAATATTAATATACATATTTTAATTCTATTTTTTTTTTTTTTTAGGTGGTTTTATGGCTAATCCAAATTGGACTGGTGCTTACTCTGGTAACTAACTACAGCACCTCATCTGGAAATAATCAACAATGGAGAGGAACCAATGGATACTTGGGACCATCGACTGGTTCAGTAGGAGGTCAATATGCAAGCGGTGATCCTTCTGGTTACTACTCGGGTCAAAATTCAAACGCAGGATACCAAAATGGAGTCTCCAATGCATATTTTGGAGGAGGACAAGGTGTTCCAGGTGTAGTTATTGCATAAATAATTTTAACAAAAATCTATTTTTTTTTTTCAATGAACAAAATTAATTGGTTCATGTACCAAAAAAAAAAAAAAAAAAAAAAAACTTATGATAAATAAATAAAAATCTTAAAATCTATCTATTATTTTTAAACAGTATCGTCCTCCCGATTAGGTTTATTATTATGATCTAAACTATTTATATCATTGCTTGGCTGGACTACTATATTTGAATTATTAAAATAACTATTATCATTAGATTCATTATTGTTATTATTTGATTCATCTTGGGAAACAACTACGGTTGTTGATAGATTATCCAATTCTACTTCAGGATTATTTCCAAAGTCTTCATCTAAAATATTGGTTCTACTAGTTTCCAATCTATGTTGATTCATGATTTGTACGACTCTTTCTTTTCTACGAATTGCCGTCAACCATTCTCCACTGTTTCCAGTGAGTACACCACTTCCACTCGATGCTCCGGTGGTTACACTGGTGGTTACTTTTCCTGTTGATGATGTAGTGGTTGAAGTCAATGACCAGTTATTCTTTAAGATAAGGAATTTATTAACCACAGCAATAACAACCTTTGAAGTTTTAACCATTTTCTTATTTCCAGGGTCCTATAGTTAGTTTATTAGAAATTAAAAATATATTAATATAAAAATTATAGATTATATTAAATTATTGATCTACTTACAATAACCAAACAAACAAACTGAATAATACCTAAACCACCAAATGTTATAGCAGTAATATATCTAATTGCAAAATCTGGTATATATATTGGACAAACTGAAGGATCTTTTTGATTACTTGCAATACAAAGAATCCAGTTTTTAATTATTTCAATATAAACTTTTGATCTATTATTCATAAAGAATAAATAGAAACAAATGAATGCAGAGATAATCAAGATATAAATCATCAAGAGAATCATCTTTATATTAAAATAAATCATTTTTTTATCTTTTTTTATAATAAAAAAAAAAAAAAAAAAAAAAGTTAATATTAATCAAAAAAAAAAAAAAAAAAAAGATAGCTAACTTTACATACCTTTGACAACGAAATAAATCTTAAAAAATTCTAATCAATGAAACAACCATACAAAAAGTAATGATTAAAAGACAAATCCAAACAGGAACCAAGAAACATACGTATTGCCAAACACCTCCATCTACGTTCATAATCCAACATGAGGTTGTACTTACAACAGAACCAACTTTTTTGAAAAAAATTGGTAAAACAGTGAGAAATATAGCTAGAATCCATAAACCAATTCTAAAAAATTTAAATCTCTTAATTGTTTCTATAATGATAAAATGATTAATTTAAAATGTAAGGAAATGATCAAAACAATTAATTGTTACTTACTAATATATGAAGAACTATAGAAATCATAAGATACCATTGTCCACCAAAATAAAATGGTTAGACCACCTAAATGGTAAAAGAAATGACCAAAAGCACAATCGACATCGGTCCACGCATATTTGTAACGTCCAGGATCACTTGAACACTCGAAATTCTTTTTAGTTGCTTGGATAAAGTATGCCAAATTGATAAAGAGTGTTCCGCAAGCGAAATAAATAATAATTTCCATACGATAGGTAATCTCGGTTGGTATAACTGTAAAAAAGAGAATAGTGAGAATCGATCCAATGAGAGAGACTACTCCTATGGCATGCGATGTTTTGGTATAGATATCATCATATTTCTTTTCGAATCCCATCAATGGACATGGTAATGCGCATCCATTGTCATCTACAAAACTATAAACCATATTCTTTCTTTTATCTGGTTCTACATAAACCAAAGGTTTTAAACAACCTAATTTTGGTTGAGCTTTTTTTAAAATATAAATTAATATCTAATATAATAGTAAAAAATCTTTTTAAAAATATTTACTTGAATTTGATTCACTCCTACATTCAACAGGTGTTGACCAAGGACCACCATAAGCTGAAGTATCAAAAATGGTATAAGTATCTACAAATGATGGTGTTCCATCGTTATTTGTTGTATCGCAACTGAATGCTACACCAAAGCTTTGGAAAGGGAAAAAGCATGTTTCGTTTGTACTAACTAATAGAGGGAAAAAAAATGTTTAATAAATTTAAATAATAGAAATCTAAGTTGTTACTTACTACAAGTAGACATGCACGTTGATGAAGGTAAATTAATTATTGGATTCGTGTTATTAAAAGTATTGCAAGCTCTATATGTCTAAACACGATAAATATTAGTAACAAAAAATTTAAGCTTTTAATTTAATTTATTTTAATGATATTTACTAATAAACATGTTAGAGGTATAGCTCTATCTTGGCAGGTTTGTGGAAGAAGTCGTAAAAGACCAATAGCATCGGTTGCATTTTTTTCGAGAGCAGTTTGGTTTACACCACTCGGTAAATAAATATAGTCATATGTAAGATAGGTTTTACAAATAGAATTTTGATCTAGGGTTTCGCACTTTGAACCAAAATCGATTGTATATGATTTTACAAAGTTAAAATTAAGAAATACAAAAGAAAAAATAAATATTATAAATAATCTAGAGGATATAAAACTACATCTATTTTTTAAACTATACATTTTCTGAAAATGTTATTGAAATATTAATAATAAAATAAAAATAATAAATAAAAATAAAAAATAAAAAATAAAAAAACTAAACTATTTAAATTTCTGCTACTATTTTCTTAAAAACTATAAATTACTATTATCTTTCTTGAAATATTCTAAGTATAAATAAATTATTATATATCAATTATATAAATAATTTCTAAATATGTTATATAAAAACATTGAGTAAATCAAAATGATGGTAGGTTTGATGATGTTGGCTTTTGTTTGGACAAACAACTTGTTAGTTTTAATCCAATCATAAAATTGCAAGAATTTAGTGGTATTGAATGTGTTGGAGTATCTATAAATCTTTCGTTTACAACATATTTATTTTTGTTGAAAAAAACTATGCGTGGAAATGGTGTTCTCTCACAGCATGATAATTTCTTTTCTATTTTAAAATCATTGGAAAACAAAAGTTTAAATGATTTTGTTATTGATCGATTCCCCCAGAAACGACACCCCCCTGCCACTGTAAAAAGAGATTTTCAATGGTTTGCAAACAAAAAAAAAAAAAACAAAAAAAAAACCGTGCCTTGTGTGGATCTAATGAGAAAAACTACTTCCCCAACAAAAAAAAGCATAAAACAAATCTAATCAAATGAAAAACAAAAAAAAAATAAAAAAAATTCCAACTTCAAGTTGATGGCAACTTGCTGCAGATGACCAAAAAACAAAAATAAAAATATAAAAATAAAATGATCATACCATTACTTTTTTTTTTTTTTTTGCACAAATAAAAATAGTGGTATCTGGCTGATCATTCAACACAAATTAACCAAAAATAGTTCAAAGTTGCCCATTTTCAACATTGTCAGGGATCGAATTTTTCAAAAGATGTTCGCACACTGATTTTTGCAACTTAGTATGAAGATATAAATTTTCAGAGGACCAAAATCTGTATGCTATGTGATCAAAAAAGACTGTTAATCAAAAACGTGCAAACTTACTGAGAAATTGTGTTTTATTTGTGTTTATTCATGCTTAGCTATTCCTATTCCGTTTCAACTTTTTATTATTTTTGAATGATCATGTTTTGTTTTGATTTGTGGAGAGTAATTTAATTGCTGCGATAGAGAAAACAACTCAGCTACGCAAAATCTATTTATTTATTATTTAAACACAATTCACAAATTGTTTCTAATAATGTGGTTGTTCTATTTAGGAAATCATTGATTTTTAAGTCTAGATATTCTAGATTCTGTATGACTTTGAGTATTCTGATTTGACAGTCTTCAGGGAGACATAGAAATTGGGCAAGCATCTCACCGTCCAACACATTGCGCATCATTGACATCTCTGATCGGTAGCAAAGGTGGTCGTTTGACAGTAGTGGTGCAGTCAGCTTGAATTCACAGAGGCGACGCTGTAGCTCTAGCAACAAATCATAATCTTTGGTGTTATTGATTTTAGAGATCATGTGAACACCACCCAATCCACCTCCAACAATTAAACGATTATTATCAATCTATTGAAAAATAAATATCAAAGAGTTAGTAGTCAACCAAACAAACCAATCAACTCTACAGTTAATCTCAATGTTTACATTGTTCGAAATTTCATAGATTAATTAATTAATAGTTTACTTACTCTATGTAGTTTTGTACAAGATTCTTTTATACTGAAATTGGCTATAGTATCTAAAGTTGTATTTCTATCTTCATTGGATGGATCTATAATATTAATGAGCGCTTCAAGTTAGTAGCTAGATGTCAAAGTAGTATCGATACAATTTAATATCATACCAGAGTTATCATGTAGTACTGATATATTACCAAATATGTCTACAATAACATATTCATCGGGCGATAAAAATAAACAACTAGAAGTAAGCATTGGTGTTTGTTGACTTTTAAATATAGGGTAGTAAATATATATTAAAATTTAGTTGTCTATCGTCATCATCTTGTTACATACTATTTTAACTTGCCAAGTGTGTCTGGTTGATTGTTAAGAGATTGAGTATATCGGTAGACTTTTAAACCAGTGTTTTGTGTTCCAACCATTATTCTATTGTTTTGGTAGGCAAGGTCTACTGCTGACGCCAAAGACGGTATCATCTGAACGCCAGTGATAGTATTCTCTAAAGTCATTATCTTTGTATCTTTCTCTGTCGATATGATATATTTGTCATTCTCAAGCGGTGTCATCGAATATATAGGACTTGTAGTTTCAATAGATTCTGTCTCGCCAGTGTATTCATTGGCAGTGGTATCTTGTTTCTTTTTCAAATACGTTAAATACAATATACCTCTATTGGCTTTAACTTGATCTATTTCACCACCAAATGCTATAATATTCTTTGATTGCCAATCTGGTTTAAAATAAAACACAAATTATTAACATACACTAGTTACAACTAATCAAAGATATATATTACTTACAAATTAAGAATCTAATTTCTTTTAATTTATGTTGATATTTGTAGTAGGTAGTTTGATTATCTATATCTCTCAAAACAATGTAATCTTCATATAGAATAGCATTTATATTATAATCCTGTAGATAGATTACTCTCTTTGGGTTCTATGCAGTGTATTAAAATAAATCAATAAATTAGTAGATATAATTAATGATGATGATATATAGAGCATATATGATTATTGTTCTTATTACTTACATCTTCACTGCTATTATTATTATTATTATTATTATTATTATTATTATTATTATTATTATTATCAGTTGATTGTAGAGGTGAGATAAGAACACTCTTTGTTAGGTCAACAGAGAGTAGTCCAACACCGATTTGTGGTTTGGTGAATATGATTGTATTACTATCGCTTTTCAATATTGCACTGGATGCACCATCGAAAGCAACCTTTGAAATGATAGGATGTGTCTTCTTGAATGTCAGATAGTACATCTTTTCTTCACTGATTACGAGTGCACCTTGGTCATTGTCATACGGGCAACTAATCAAAACGTGTACTCTTGAGAATTGCTTGGAGTACATAGATGAACTGAATGGATCGGCCAACAGATTATCCCATTCCCAACGCAATAGATAACCATCTTTCAAACCAGCGATGATCTTTAAATGAGTGTCACTTCTATCACCAAGCCTAACCAGTTTTATAGAATGAGGAATACCAGAGAGTTCACCGACACTATATAATATATCTAGAGGTGAAGTAACAGCAGCAACTGATGCAGTAGCAGTAGTAGCAGTAGACGACTGGTGTTGTCCACCAAGTGAAATAACATGTATCTCTCTATTCCATGTACCAACAAACAGTAGATTGGAAACGATCGATCTCTCTTGGTTGGTACATTGTTTCAGTGTTCCGGGGTGTACTATCTCAATGATGGATATGGCACTTTCGAATGTCTTGGTTGCGATCAGTTGGAATGTCGATTGCCGGTCGATACGTAGATACACTATGGTATTAGAGTTGTTTCCAAACAATATGATATCGCTGTCTCTCGATGTGCAATCGATGATGTGACCAATGTCCAAATGGTTGTCGGCTGGCATCCAATCGATGTGTCTCGAAAAGTCGGGCGATATCCATCGCACTCTCTGTGAGGTACACTGCAGATATCCAGCGCCTGCACCGACCTGATTACTATAGACCGTCGATTCATTCAAAATGAATCCAGATTCCTCGGAATACTCATCGATGTTGCACACATCACTCAACCTAAATACCATCGTAATATTAGAGTATCTCTCACAGCCAACTACAATCAATGAACTATTCTTTAGTTGGGTATTATTACTCTGAATAGGATAGTTCCAAATCTCAGATAGTTCACTATTAATAAGATACATTAATTAATTTGTTGTTAGTATATATATATACTTTAAAGTTACCTCTTTGTTTAAACAATAAAACATTTGATATACATACAATTGAATTTGAATATAACCAAGAAATGATTGTGGAATACAATATTCTAGTGAGTAGAGCTGACCAACAGTGTTACCACCACCACAACACATCAGTAGTGACGTCGAATCTTGAAGTACACTCGATGGTTTTATACAAAGATCGACAATCGGTGAATAGTTTAGTATTGTACTATCAGTACTACTTAATGTACCATCTTTTTCCATCTATTATTGATCAAAACATCAGAATAGTAATTAGTTTAAAATAATCTTAGACTAAGGCTGAACATATTAAATAGTTATTAATAGTTACTTTAAATATACCACCATCACAAATATCACCGGTTGTCATTATATGATCGTTTCCAAGATTTAATAAATGTTGAATTGGATTCACCTCCTTTAGCAATGTAATCTCATTGTTTAGATCCACTCTAAACAATGTACCATTATCACTTGATAATAGTAAATATGGTTCATTATCAATATCTATCATATTTTCATTATTATTATTATTATTATTATTTAACCATATAAATGATGTTATTAATTCAGAATCAACACCCATTGTAGATATCGATTGATTGTTATTGTTATTTCGATTGAAGAGTGATGTGTTTGATATCTGTTTTAATGTAGAGTTGAGAATATCCAATTCCATCTTTATTATTCTTTCATCTCTCTGTGTATTATTAATAAATATACAAAATAATATATATATTGGTTAGTAACTAAACTTATAAGTAAATATTTACACTTAACGATACAAACATTAATTAAATAGAATTGTGTAGTGGATTGTGGAATAGATATAAATTTATATGGACGTATTTCACTCGATATCAAAGTAGCGATAGAAGTAGCATTGGAATTCTTATAGTCGTATCTATATATATGAATTTTTGATTCATTGCTTTAAGATTTATGACTTTATTAATATAATCATATTATACATAGTTAGAGTTATAGTTATCTTTAACATACATAGTATCAATAGTAACTTGTAAATATATAAAGTTTGAATTACTATCAGAATCTAAGAATCCCAATGTACTTATGAATCCATTCAATTTGATATCTATTCGCTTTGAGAATATTTCATATTTGTTGGAAAGATCATTCTGTACAGGTAGTATCGATATGTTGTTCTTATATGCAGAGATTGCTATGATTCTATTACTAAAAATAAAACAAACAAACAAACAAACAAACATTGATTGAGATAATGTTAATTAAAATGCAAATAAATAGGTTAATCAGTTGTTTAAACAACATACTTACCATGAAGAAACAATGATTTGTTTGCCTAGATCTTTAGCATTGAATTGATTCTGTTGCGAAGACGATGATGATGAGTGTAAAGGTGATGGTGAATTGGGTGGTGCAAGGAATAGCTGTTGGACGGCAACTAGTTGTTGATATTTCTCTGACCAAGAGAGCACAGATAGATAACCAGAGTCAGAGGTCATCAGTAACATATCTCTATTTCTAAAGCTTGCATCGATATAGATATTCGGTTCCAACTCGAATCTCTGTTGATTTAGTTGTGAATTTACAGATAATGGTTGTGGTTTCTTAATTGGTGATAGTAATTTAATTGGTTTAATTATACTCTTTGTTGGTGTTGTTGAAGAAGATGATGATGTACTACTACTTGTAGTTGTTATTGATGTTTGTTGCTGCTGCTGCTGTTGTTGTTGTTGTTGTTGTTGTAAATAAGAAGATGAAGATAGAACAGCAATGGATTTAGGTATTGAGAATAAATAAGTTTCATCTTGTAGTTTAAGATTGGTAGAGTGTATATTGAATTGGTAGATCTCCAAGTATGATCCTTTTAGTAATATAATATCTTTATTATTATTACTATCATTATTATAAGTAAGAGAAGAGGATGATGTAGTATTTCTAAGTCTTGCTGTTGTACAATGTGTTATGGTACATGGTTTAGAAATATTTTTACAATAGTAAAAGGATGACCTATTGTTGTTGTTATTGCCAACATTTTCTAAAGAAGGTGAGTTATTACCACTACTACTATTACTACTACTACTATTATTTAAAGATTCATTCATTTCACTTTGAGTATTAATAAATAACTATATTTGGTAGGTAATTAACAAAAAACACAAAAGCTTTTGTGTTTGGACGAATGTAATGGTTTTTTTTGCCACCACAAACAGGACAGGTGTTTTGAACTTCAAAGTATTTTAGATTTAATATCTTTTTTAATTAAAATAAAGATACGATTAGTTTAATATTTAATTTTTTCTAATTATTTATGTTTATAACAAAAATTATAATAGAACACCTATTCTTTATTGAGTTGAATCACGACGCAATGGTAGAGAATAACTACATTAATCATATGTAGTGATTTCTGTTAGAATTATTTTATTTCTTTTTGAAGTTATAAACAATAGATCTACTTGAACTTCTAATTTAAGTGCACCTAGTTGATAAAAACTTAGATATAGATGTTCTATCTATAAAAAACATTTTATTAATTTCCAACAAATAAATAACAAACTTCTTTAGACAAAAAAAAAAACGAATGATTCGTTTTTTTTTTTCGTCTAGTCATTATTTAATTTATAAAGTAATAAATTAAATATTTATATTTATTTAAGATGAATAATGTATTAAAAGTAGCAGCAGCTCTAGAACATCAACTTCAAAAGAAAACATATAATCTTTCGAGTACATTTCTGAAAGACTTTAATAGTAGAACAGGATTTGTACCATTCAACAATGCAAAAGATCTTTCGGGTATTGCTTTGGTAGATACCACAATGGATCCACCTATTCGTATACTTTCATATGAACATCAAGATTTTGATCAATCATATTTAAGGTATTTATATAGTTCGATTCTTTTTATTTAAAAATAAAAGAATGATTTTCATTAAACATCATTATCATCATATCATATTTATCTTTAGACATTCAATAGATGATGCCATTAGATATCGTGAAGAGATGAGTAAACTCGGTAAACTTGATATATCAAAGAATGCAGCATATCGATTAATCAATGAAACAGGTGATGGATTACCTGGTTTAATTGCTGAAGTATTTGGTGATTACTTACAAATTACTGTATGTATAAATCAATCAACAATATCAACAATAATAATTTGGTGATTATTAACTATTTTTTTACTCTTTTTTTATATATATATATTTAGACACACTCTGAATTTTGGTCAAATCATATCAACTTTGTAAGTGAATATCTATTGAAACAAACTGGAAAGAAAGGTGTATATTGGAAGACAAAGTTTAAATCTGGTCATCCCGTTTGCAAACATTATATGGGCGATGCAGTTAAGAGAAAAGATGGATTTTTTGACTTGGTCGTAGAGGAGAACGGAATGAAAGTACAGATTGATCTCAACGATATTGCATCAACGGGATTGTTTTTGGATCAGCGTAGCAATCGTCAATATGTTAAATCGCTATTCGACGGCAGAGACAGTGGATCGATTCTCAATACATTCTCACATACCTGCTCGTTCTCATTGATTCCAGCGTTGCACGGCACCAAGATCTCTTCGTACAACATCGACAACTCACGTCAGTACCACAAGATTGCCAAGAAGAACTTTGAGTTGAATGATGTAGATGTCAATTTCCACCGGTTCATCGAGAAGGATGTATTCTCAAAGCTGTTGGAAATGAAGAATAAATCACTGGGTTTCGATGTGATCATTCTCGATCCACCCACAATGGCAAGAGGTTATAAGTTTGGTGTATTCACCACAAAGAATCGTTATAGAGAGTTGTTGGATATGGCACTCCCACTGTTGAACGAAGGTGGTTACGTAGTCAGCTTTGTAAATACCAGACAGGTCCGAGAGGAACAATGGTTGCGACAACTCGGTGTAGAAGATTATATGGCTGAAGAAGGTGATAACAATAACAACAGCAACAACAAAAAAAAAGAAATACCAACTAAAAAGACAGAGGAACAACTTGAATTTGAAAAGTTAAATATAGAGACAGCAAAGTTTTCCGATCAGACCAGAATCGCTAAACACACTTCATCGGTACTTCCATTTGTTAAATTAAAAGGATTTAAGAATCTACAATCACTCGAACAAGATGTAGATTTCCGTTGGAGAGTAGGTGATGAACGTGTTGGAAAGCATCTAAAGGGTGTTGTACTAAAACATAAAGTAGACTACCATCAATCGAAATATAAAACATCACCATTTCAATCGAATTAAAAAGAAGAAATAGAGAATAATAAAATATATTATATATTTAGGAGGATAACAATATATTATTATTTGTTAATTGTTTTTTGTTTTTTAAATTTTATTTTATTTATTTTGGGATTGGGAGATTTCTAAGATAGTAAAAATACAAATTCTTATTCTTGAACAAATTACTTATTTGATTTACACAAGATTAAAAGTATACTTTTTAAATTTTTGTTTGATTGATTAATTGTTTTGTTTAAGATTTTAAAATAATAATAGTTATGACAGGATTTTGTTTTAGATATTTGATTGATTATTATTTACAATTATTTTCCATGTTCATCATGAAAATAATATTGATGAAATTGATGAGCATTTGGGTTCAGCTCATTGCTATGGTTACTGCTGTTCGAAAAGTGATGGTGATGAGGTTGACTACTATTGTTGTGATGTAGTATTTCGTGGTTAGCATTTAAATTGCCGTTTCCAGTGGTTGCACCTGGCTGATAGATATTCTGATTGCTGTAATTTAGTATACTTGGAATATTATAGGAGGGTGATGGTGGCAGCATATTGTGATGGTCTACAATGTGGTGGAGTCCATGCATACTACTACTGTTGCTATTTTCAAACATGTATGAGGTAGGTTGTCCAACTGTGGGACCACCGTTCTCTCCATTTGAAAAATCATGTGACAGACTTCTCTTTTTAGGACTACTAGATGGGCTTATTTGTTCAGAGTTGGATGGAGTGATTTCCATAGAGTATGATCTCTTAATACCAGCCTGATTATCTGCCATCTGTTGTATCTGATAGTATTGAAGAAAATCTGGATTATAATTACCTCTATGCATTTCATCCTAATAGAAATATAATATGTTAATAAAAATAAGTAAAGTTATTATTTTTTTTAATATTTACCAATAATTTTCTATCGAGCCTTGGACCTCTCATTTCATCTCTTGGAACAATATCAATTAGAAAATCAAATACATCGGATCTTGAAAGGGCATTGGCAATATCGATTCTCTGCAATGTTCTTCTTTTATTCATTTCAGTATGAACCCATGATCTCAAAGTGATTTCCAAAATAAATAATTCACAAGCCTTTGAAAATAACATAGGTACTTCAGCTGATATTTTCTAGAATTATAAGATTATTATTAGTAAATATATTTCATATTATTTATTAATTATTATTTATTTACATACATTTACTTCTTCATCGGATTTCATTATTTTCTTAATTCTTGCAAGAGGTAATTCATGAGTTGTTTTGAAATCCTCCATCTTTGAAATATCTTTTATCTGGTTTCTCCAGAATTGTGATAGTTTGTTTTCCAAATGTTGATGTAGTTGTTTGTGGTAATGTGAAGTTTGTTGGTTGGTTTGTGTGGTTTGAGGTTGTGGTGATGAGAGATTTGGAGTTGGAATGGTTGGCGAAAATAATTTATTTTCAACAATGAACGAATTTCCAGGTTTTGGGTATGGAGGAATCGGTGGATTCGCCAGACCATGGTGGTGGTGCGGACTCGGGAAGGAACCAGGTGAGCCCAAAAATGAAATTGGCTGCATCATTGATTGGTTTTCTGGAAATGGAGAAGAGTAGGCTTGCTGAGGAGGATGTTCTGTAGAGAGTGAGGGAGGTAATAGAGATACAGGCGAATGTTGTTGAGAGATAGAGGACGAATTAAATAGAGGAGAATAATTGGTATTAATATGAAGTTGTTTAACCTTGTTACCAAGTGTAGCACTTGCAGCACTCTCCATATTTGTTTTGAAATTTTTTTAAATTTTTAAAAAATATCAGTTTATAAATAATGGTAATTATTTGGATATATGTAATTGTTTGATTTTATTGCTGCTGATTTGAATAATGTAAATAACCACCAAGTGGGGGGTAGTTATTAGAACTCAACAATAAAAAAAAGTATAAAACAATACAGTGTGTGTGAAGCTATAATGTGTAAATGAAATTAATAAATTAAAAATGTAAAATAAATAATTTAAAATAATATCACACAAAAAAAAGTATATAAATAGGTAAAAAAAATAGATGGGTGAATTTGGGAAACAATATTAATTGATATCAAGCAATGATTGGATGACTTTAGTTTTGTGAAAAGGGGTTGGATTTCACAAAGTTAACCAAACTACTATTTTTTACTACAAATAGAGTTGACGACAATGTTGCGAATAGGTAATGTCAGGTGAAATTACTAACTTTGAAATGTAAATCTGTGGATGTGGGTAGGATTGGAGATTTGATTTCGATGATGATTACTGACAAATAATATATATATATTAATATTTTTTGGAAGTTGGTACCTTTTAGAACCAACTATTCTGGTTTTTTTTTTGTTTTTTTTTTTTGTTAAAAAAAAACAAGAGAGACCAAAGGCCAAATAATATATTAAATAATAGCTGTCAAGATAATAAATGGTAATAGAACAAATCTAAGAAAATTTAGAGTGGGGGTAATTCAACAAAGTAACTTATTTACAAATGTTTCTGACTGAATGATTATTTTAAACAACCAAACATCAAGTTACTGTAAATATTAATAAATTTATGATTTTGGGAGAATTTGGTTGGCCAAATTGTATTTAACATTAAAAAAAAATTAAATGTAAATATAAAGAAATTTTATTTCATAATAAAATGTATGAAATTTTATAAAATGAGATGATTTTTGATCTAATTAACGACGATCGCCTCCAAATGGTTCAATTGTTGGCTCCAATGAAATTGTTGGAATAAAAGTCCAAGATTTTCAAACATTTTTTTAATTAATGATATTTGTTTAAAAAAATATATATATATTTTTTTTATTAATAAAAAAAAAACTTTTCTAATATGGGTACTTTCATAGTTTTGGAGTCGAATTTAGATTTGTTTTTTTTTTTTTTGTTGGAACCATTTAACTTTGAAGGTGTGTGAAAATTTAAATAAAAAAAATAAAAAAAAGCAATGATTGGATGTTTGATAACTAAATTAGATGGGACTCATATCTAAAATGGTAAGGTTTTTTTTAATATTATTAAATTTTTACCATAGTTGTAGATGGTATGGAATGGTTTAATTTGAATTTTAATTATTATTTAATTTAATTTTTTAAAATTGATTTTTTTATATTCTATTTTTTTTTATAATAATGAAAGATATATATCTTAAAATAAAATTATAAATACCTTTTATTAAAAACAGATAAAAAAAATTTGAACTTTACAAAATATTTTTATTTTTTGATTTTTTTATAGCTATCTCTTTATTACCCATACTATGGTTATTATAAATTAGTTAATTCTATTTAAAATTCGAAAAAAATATATTATATTATTTTGAATAATTTCTTGATATTATTATAAAGATGGGAGTATTGAAAATTTAAATTTGTGTTTTGATTAATAATCGGTAATTAACAAAAATGGTAAAAGCAAAATACAATGAAATTAAATAATTGCAATAGCTACCAAATATATATTAATAGTTGGGTGATTGAATGAATAGTATGATCAAATCTTGTATATAGTAAAAGATTATAGCAATGATAAAACTTACTTGTTTTGGGTCAAAATATAGAGTGTCTGGTTAGTAATGATTGTCTGGAGAAATGAACTTTATAAATTATTATTTATATATTAAGTATACATATTTCCAACTCTGTCAACAACCGTATTAGACTTTCTAATGTAATATCAATAATTTTATATTATATTATCTATAATAAAAAATATATATTGATTTACGTGTGTTATTGTCTTTATTATTCTTAAAACAGAATGGTTGGAATAAAAGATAAGAAAAACTTGAACAAAATCTTTGAGTTGGATTTTGAATTCAAGTGTTAGAGGAGAATGGAAAGGATGCCTATTTACACCCCTCAGTGAACCGGTATTATAGAAAGTGGTAGTGTAGTGGGTGTGTGTGGAGAATATATTATATCACATATTGAACAATCACAGAACCTCTATCTCTATTAATTATAGGTAATTATTTATTTGTTTTAATAACTCATTTTTTCAGTTATTATTATTTTAATTAATTAAATTAATATTAATAATAAATAATAAATAATAATAAAAACAGCAGCAACAACCACATTATGTTATTGTCAGTTTAGATTGTGTGTTGAATATATTTGATCTAAATGATTTTGTGGAGAGTGATTAGGAAAATGTCAAAGTCTTGTCTTTACCTATGTATGGTATTTTTTTTTGGTTTTCTTTTGTTGTCAGGACATGAATGGAGTGCGTGTTGTGGTATTGTTGTTGTTGTTGGTGGTAAGCGTGTTTGTTTGATTTGTTGGGTGGTGTGTGAATTTGTGAGTGGGTGGTCATAACATTTTTCAAAACGTACAACAACAAGTGATTTGAAATTGTTGTTGGTAGGTGAATTTTGATTTTGAGTGTCAACATGAGTAAATAATATCGAAGTGAATTCATCAACAAATATAATTGGATCGTAGGAATGAGTTTGGAGATAACTTCGGAGTGAAACAGATCAAATCTTATCGCATACTTTTACTTTCAATGTTACCATATTTGGGCATATCAATACACATTTTAATTATTAACATCAATTCATATGATAAATCAGAGATGTTGCTCTTTTACACTTGGCGGTGGTGAAAATAGGTGTTGTTTGAAAGACATCACACTAGGTTGTTAACTGTTGATTGAACGATTTTATATAGGTGTTGTTGGAAAGTGTGTATGTGTATTGTGTTTGTTGTGTGCTTCTTTCTAGAGGGAGCCTAAATTACAATGACATGAATTCATTAATAAACTCTGCTTAATTAATATTTGAAATTATTATTGTGTCGTGTTGTACTGGTATTGTAAGTACCGGTAATCCACCAAAACAAATATCACAACAATAGAAAAAGTGGCAAGGTTGGCAATACTTTTCCTATAGTTTGTTTGCAACGGTATTAAAAATCAACAACTAATTATCGTACTACATCCATATAGATGTAGCTTCTAAATGTATATACGCAAATCCAAGAGGAAGAGTTACAATATAAACTAACTATTCATTTGTATTGATGAATAATTGACGACAAATGTTTGGTAAGTGATAAAAAAAAGTATATATAAAAGAAAGAGTGGGTGGTAAACAAAGAAAAAATAAAAATAAAAACTAATGCAAACCATCACTATCTTGAGATTTGTGTGTGTTTTGAAATTAATTATATTTATATAAAATGATCACACACACACTAGTTCAACAACCAATATATAACCTTTAAAAGGATAGACATAGAAATAGAAGTGAATGATTGGTACGTTTATTTTATTCGAGTAGCAGAACATCAAAAAAAAAAAAAAAAAAAGATGTACTTCGTTAGTTTGATTAGTAGTAATCATTTTAATTTTTTTTATATTATATTTACACTTCATTCAATCAATCAATTATAATCTATCATTTTACAACGTAGATTATTGGTTCTTTTACATCTTTGATATATGTGTATTCATTGTATATTTATAATTAGTAAATCTGTAGTTGTTCTTTTTATAATGATTCTTGATTAGAGTGATTTGAAATTAAAAATTTATTAAAAAATAACAAATCAATTTTGTTATTGATATATCTTTGCTCGATCGATTATGTTAATCTGTAGAACAAGATTTATTATTTTAAAATATATTTAATAATAATATATATCGACTCTCTCTTAATCTATTATTCTGTTATTTGAAAACATTATCTTTTTTTTATGATTAATACGATTCTTTTGTTTTTTTTTTTACTTGATTCATAATTTTAAGAAAACAAAAGGGGAAATTATTTTTAAACTTACTTCATGAAATAAACTATATATATTCTTATGATATAAATGGTTATCTTTTTATTTTACAAGATGATTAATATTATTAAATTGTACTGCTAATAGCTGATCATATAACAATTGTCCTACTAATATAAGATATTTTCACTCCTAAGAGCTTCACCTACGAACTTGTTGCTTTCTCTAAGGGTGGTTGATAAAGATGAAAGGTCATTCAAATGTCTAAATTCCTATTGGTAGTACACCTTTCCTCTGACACTTGTGAAAAGAATCCTAACAACCGAAGTATTCATAGTTCAAGGTGAATTTGATGATACTTGTACATCTAGGATAACTACAACACAACAACAACAACAACAACAACAACAACAACAACAACAACAACAACTTATAATAAATATAAAGCAGTGAACTTAGATTCTATCGATATAGACATAGACTATTATGAACATGACAAATCTGATTATTAAATAGTTTTCTTTTATTAAAGTTGACAAAACAAAGATTATTTGGAACTTTGTCCGTGCAGTCTACGTAGTAGGTGGAAAACGGAGTAATTTTAACAATGAACAGAGAATCTTACGATCTTCTTACTTGTGAATCCTTCAGTTCTGTTGGCTTTGAGATATTCAATCAGTTCAACTCTATTATATTGAATAGCATAGTCAAGAGCCAGAGTACTACAACCTTCACTTCTATTTTCATGCAAAAATCTAACAAGCTCCAACGAACCAAAGAACGAGGCACCATCCATTGCATGGTGGGAGCAACCTTCTGTTCTATTATAGTGGAGAAACTTGACGATATCTGCGTGACCTCTATTTGCTGCTAAATCCATAATCGTAGATGAGAATATATTGACTGGATGTTGTGTGTGGAAAAACTTAATAACTTTCAGTGCACCTTTGGTAGCAGCCACCTTTAGTACGTGATAAAAGTCATAGTTACTGTTGCATTTCGGATACAAGTATTGAAAAACAGGAAAGTGTACTGTAGCAGCTGCCAATACTTCATGATTCTCGATGTGATCGAACTTTGTGTACTCTGAACGGTTCTCATATATATATTTAACAATGTCAAGCTCTCCCAAAACTACAGCATTATAGAGTGTATTGCTTTTTAGCAGGTGGTTAATACCCATCTGATGAAACCACACAACAAATCTAGGGTTAGTGGAACCATTGTAATTGATTGTTTTCATTTGTTCATAATATTTCTTGACCACCAACTCCATGGCTCCGCTAGCAAAATTAGGACCATGTAATTGTGTATTGAAAATATCGTGAAGTTCTTTAATCCTATCGACTGTGTTTACATTCTGAATAACATTGACATTCATTGATAAAACAAATCTAACAATATCCAAATCGTTGGTCAAGAGAGCAATCCTCAGTGTTGATCGATAATACTTAATTTGAGGACAATTCTCATAGAGGAATTGAAGTATTGCCAGTCGTTTATGAGAGATTGCAATAATAATTGAATTTCCATCGAATGCTAATGGTTTCCTTTCATGTATTAATTTGATTCCATCCAAACAATTGTGTATAATAAGAGTATCAATGTCATTTGGCGAGATTACGAAATTCACTTGATTCTCTCTGAATAAGAATTGGTTGATCTCCTTATTATCACAGCTCAATACTTCTTTGATCGATCGATTGAATTGTGATATCTTGCCGAAAAAATACTTTACAATCTCGGTGTGTCCGCCTTTAGCTGCTGCCACCAACACTGCCAATGAATTACATTTCTCTGGTTGAAGATTGTAGAGATACTTTACAATCTCAAAATGTCCTTTAGATGCCGCTCGATTTACTGCTTTCGAAGAAAATCGTTCTGTTCTATTTTCAACTAAGAATCGTATCATCTCGAAATGACCATATTTCGCAGCATTACTAATAGCATTGACAGTACATCCTTCACTTCTATTTTCATGCAAGAACTTTACAATTTCCATATGATTTCCTTTTGCTGCTTCGTCCATTGCCATTGGAGAACATCCTTCACTACGATTCTCATGCAAGTAACGTATCACTTTGAAATAACCACGCTCCGCTGCCAGATCAATAGCTCTATTAGTGCAACCACCTCTCTTATTCTCTGTTAACCACTGCACCATCTCCAATCTATTGGAACCAGCTGCATAATCAACTGATTGATCCAAACAATTGTGTTGCGGTATCTTCTTTAGCAGTTCGAATTCACCATATCTTGCAAACATATTGAGTGTTTTCGGTGTGAATTTGAATCTCTTTGAATCTGTTTCCATACTGTCGATGTACCTAACAATGTCAAAGTGATTTTTAACCGATGCCACTTCAACTGTTTTCGCTAATTGCTTTACATGTCCAAGTTGATAAAGATATTTAATGATATTCAAATGACCACGTTCAGCCACTGTAATTACAGATCGCTCAAGTTCCATGTGATCGATTATAGTTATCATTGGATAGAGGTACTCGGCAATCTCCAAACTATTATTGATACATGCAGCAACCAGAGCACCAGCAATATCATGCTCTTGTTCTTTTCTATTCTCTACCACAAACTTTACCACTTCAAAGCAACCAACAGTTGCTGCTTTTATGATAAATTGTTTAGGCCATTTATTTTTAGCAAACTTCAAGTGCAAATACTGAATTGTTTGGAGGTGACCAGCTGCATATCCCAAGTGATATTCAATCGTTGAAAAACTACAAAAATGATCCTCTGAATCCAACAGTCTCTTCAGATCTTCTAGATATCCATAGGAGAGTAGAAATTTAGGTGACTTTGAGACTGATTTCCATTGTTTTGTTGTGATTTGTTTTTTACTATGAATATATCTAACTTTTTCAAATATATATCTAAATAAAACTACATTGTTAAATACAGATAAGAAAATCTTGTTATCCATTTTTATAACAACTTTAATATCAAACAATGAAATAACTTTAAAAAATGATATATATTTAAAAATCTTTTATTTTTTTTTTTCAAAGAAATATTTTAGAAATTAAAATAACCTGAGTATTTTATTTTGATTTTCTTTTCATTTAATTATAATTATCGAAGAGTGTTACATGCGCAGTTGTCGGTACAAGCATCTGTCCTGTTGTTATGAATGTATTTAACCATATGATAGTAACCGTTCTTTGCAACAACCTCACTAAGACCAGGCGAACATCCTTCTGTTCGATTTTTGTGGAGGAAATCAAAGATTTCTAGCTTTCCATAGGTAGCTGCAGAGTTAAATGCTTTCTTTGAACATCCCTCGGTTCTGTTGTAATGCAAAAATTTAACGATATCGAGGTGTCCATGTCCTGCTGCCGCATCCATAACACTCGTAGTAAATTGATGATTATTTGATTGTTGTTGATGTAGGAATTCGATTGTTTCTAGTGATCCTATTTCAGCTGCACGCAATAATAAACTGGTGTTAAATGATGCCGATCGATAGGGATAGAGATACTTAAAGACATTCAAGTATAAACTTCGACAGTTCATTTGATTATGCACAATATAAGGATCTTCGAAGCCTTCAGGATTATTCTCGTTAAATAGCCTAACCAATCGAAGATTACCAGATATAATAGCATGATTGATATGAACACTAGTCATTAAATTGATTCCCAAACGATGAATTGGTAGAATCAATCGGAATTCCACTTGGTTTAGATTGAGGCAAATTGTGTTTATCGATTTTAGATGCTCTAGATATTTGTTGATAAACATCTCCAAGCTGGTACCCGATAGATATGAATGCCAATAGAGTAGCGATTTTAATAGATCTGGTAGTAGATCGCTAATCCTTGTGATATCTTGAATGACATCGATGTCCATCGATAAAACATATTTAATGATATCGTCATCTCTTGTAAGGATTGCATTTGTCAATAATGATTTATAATAGACAATGTTATGACAATTATTATAAAGATAGTCAAGTATACCAAGTTGTTTATGTTCCAAAGCCAATGTGAAAGCGTATCCACCGAAAAGATGTGGACTTCTTTCATAGAGAAACTTGATTCCTTCCAAACTACCTAGTTTAATCATATTCTCTATGTCCTTTAGATTGATTTCAAATGTTATTCTTTTCTCCCTGAATAGGAAATTAAAGATCTCTTCATTTGGGTGTTTCAATACTTCTTTGATAGATCTGTTGAAAGTTACAATCTTGTCAAAGAAATACTTTACAATATCAATATGACCACCTTTAGCTGCTGCCACCAACACTGCCAATGCATTACATTTCTCTGGTTGAAGATCGTAGAGATATACTGCCAAATCATAATATCCATTGAGAGCTGCGTTATTAACTGCAATTGTTGAAAATCGTTCTGTTCTATTTTCAACTAGGAATCGTATCATCTTGAAATGACCATACTTAGCAGCGTTGTTAATCGCATTGACAGTACATCCTTCACTTCTATTCTCGTGCAAAAACCGAACAATTTCTATATGATTTCCTTTTGCTGCTTCATCCATTGCAATTGGGAAACATCCTTCACTACGATTCTCATGTAAATATCGCACGATTTCATAATGACCTTTTCCCG
The DNA here is from genome assembly GCF_000004825.1 of Heterostelium album PN500. Lineage (NCBI taxonomy): Eukaryota > Evosea > Eumycetozoa > Acytosteliales > Acytosteliaceae > Heterostelium > Heterostelium album. The sequence continues at coordinate 1,243,577 of NW_008805073.1, read as the reverse complement.
ATGCTTTATCTATGGCTCTAGTTGTACAAACACCTCTCTTATTCTCTGTCAACCATTTCAAAACCTCGAACTGACCACCACTTGCTGCATAATCTAATGTCTGTTCCAACTCTGTCGAGTTACCATCACAGTCATCTATAGACCTCTGAAGTAAGTCGAGTTGACCATATTTTGCAAACATATTAAGTGTTTTCGGTGTAAATTTAAGTAAATGTTTATCTTTTTCTGAATCGATAAGATATTCCAAGACTTTGTATTGTTGATGAACAGATGCTGATTCTATGACTCTGGCTAGTTTTTTCTTGATATGACCACGATCGAAAAGAAACTTGATGATATCAAAATAACCTTTTTTCGATGCTGTCAATATCACCGACTCTATATCGTTAACTGATAGACTTTGAATAGCAATTGGATACAGATACTCGACAACCTCCAATCTATCATAGATACATGCTTGAACGAATGCTTCGTTGAAATTCTTGATAATTTGATTCTCGTTAATGAATTTAACAACCTCGAGAGAACCATTTACAGCAGCCTCTAAAACTACGGTACTAGTCCATGCTCTTACATTTGGATACTTTGAATGAACATACTGAATGGTTGGGAAATGATCAAATGCATATTTAAGATACGGTCCAATGTCGCCGAACGGAAAATAAACTTCATCCGATTCCAATAGCTCTTTAAACTCGCTAAACAATCGGTATGACAACAGTGTCTTTGGTGAATATAAAACTGAATACCAAGGTAAACTTTTTAGATGTTTCTTATTATGTATGAATCTAACACTTTCAAATATATATCTATGTAATACCTTATTTTTAAATACAAATAAGAAAATATTGTTATCCATTTTTTAAAAACAACAACTAATCGCCTAAACAAAAAATCATGATGGTTGATCCCTTTTTTATTTATTCCCAATTTATTTTAGAAAAAATAAAAATGATTTATTATTTTTGTTCACCAAAAACTAATCATTAAGATAATAACATTATTTATAAGAAATGGCTAGTCGTGAATGATGACTGGTTTTTATATAATAGCAATGAAGCATAAGATTGACTCCCAAACGATGAATAGGTACCATGAAAAAATAACATATTTGCTAATATTGTGAAAATTTGAACATAGCTTTATGTATGAATAAATATCTACTTTAAAACAAACTCTTTATTTATTTATTTATTTTGTATGTAAAGAGATGCTCAGTAGAAATTTTTCAATCTCTGCACGCTTAAAATCATTTGCCAATTGTGTGAGTTGTGGTGTGAAAATGTCGTGATCATCATGATGTTCGTGAAGATATCTGACAACGTTGAGACAACCATTCCTGATAGCTTTTTCAATGGCATTGAGGTAGTTAATAGGTGGTTGACTTGGGTAGTTAAGATAGAGATACTCGAACATCTCGAAATTCTTGATCGACTTTTCTAGACAACCCGTAATCGATTGCTCAATGCCATTGTCATGAAAGAACTTGGCTATCTCTATATGACCAATGTTTGCAATATGAAACAATAGAGTCTTATCGAATGCTTTGATCCCTTTAGAATATAATAATTTAACTAGCTCTATATCACCTGCTCTAACTGGTGTTATTATTTTATATTCGTTTGTGGTGACACGTGATTGATATTTGTCTATCATCAGCTCGATTGTCTCATATAAAACATGTCCCGAAAGTAAACTACACTTGTAGTCGAGCAGTAGTTGAAAAACAAACTTGACTTCATTGTCGGTAGTGGTACTAAAGTCTTTGGAAAGAACATACCGAATGATATCGATATCACCTGACAGACATGCATGCGTTACGATTGATTTCGGCTCAACGATTCCTGGACAATTCTTATTGATAAATTTCAATACTTTGAGTTTTCGCTCCTTAATTGCCAGAGTCATTGAATTGGTATTGAAAAAACTACCACCACTCCATTGATAAACGACTCTTAGACTATCGTGACATCCTAATTGTACCAGACGATCAACATCCTTTTGATCCACATCCAATTGATAACTCTCATCAAACAGAAATCGATTGATTTCTTTGCTATTGTATTGTAGAAAATCATTTAATGGTTTATCAACGTATCGATCGCTGATCATCTGATCCTCGACTGTCAGTTTAGAAAAGAGGAACTTGAAGATTTCAAAGTGGCCACCTTTTGCTGAGTTCATCAAAGCTGTAACTGGATTACACATATCTTCTCCCCATTGATAGAGATATACAACCATTTCGTAGTGACCATTGGATGCAGCGTAATTCATTGCTTTCCTGGTGAATCCTTCTAATCGATTATCACAAAGAAACTTGACCATTTGGAAGTGCCCATGCTTTGCAGATCGATCCACTGCTTTGTAACTACAACCTTCACTTCTATTTTCATTCAAGAATTTAACAATTTCCAAATGGTTTGATTTAGCGGCTCTGTCCATTGCTATCTTTGAACACCCTTCACTTCTATTAAAATGGAGGTATTGAACCAATTCCAGGTATCCTTTTGTAGCTGCAACATCCATTGCTTTCACTGAACATATTCGAGATACATCCGGTTTGTTCTCTGTTAACCACTTGATAGTATCTAATCGATTATTTTCTGCTGCCATATCAATGACATAAGTGAAACATTGTAGAGGGTGATTTTCACCTGTATCTTCATTTCCTCTTTCCAAAAGCATTTGATAAATAGCCAAATCACAGTTTTTTGCAATGAGTGGTAATAGATCTGACTTGATTCTTGCATCTGGGAATCTCTCTACAATGAAATGTACCAGTTCATAATAGTTATATACAACTGCGGTATAAAGTATTTTCGATGCTGAGACCGATCGAAGATGTCCATACTCGTAAAGATATTTCAATGCATTGATCTGACCATTCTCCACAATGACAACTATTGAATCTTCCAAGTATTGGTACGACTTTACTCGCTTATAAAGATAGTCGATTATCTCTATAGATGGCTGTTTAAAGGCAGCAACCAACACCGACTCCATCACATCATCGCCAATTGATTCGATATTCTCTACTAAAAACATTGTAGACTCTTTATTGTGATTCATAATCGTCAAGTAGATCAATGAAATCCAAAATGCTTTCTTTTCTCGATACTTTGAGAATAGAAATCTAAGCGTAGGTAAACATTGAATGTATAAAGCAAAATGTGGTTCTATCAATTTGAAACCATCGTAATCATCAATGATATAGGGTCGATCCAACAACACATTCAACTCTGACAGGTAGCCGTGTTGCAATAGTATCTTTGGATCATTCAAAACGTATTGCCACTTTATACTTTTCAATTGTTTTCTTTCATGAATAAACTTTACAAACTTAAATATATATCTTAATAATAATTTATTTTTAAATACATTATATATTATAATACTTTTATTTGTATCCATTTATTGTAAATAAAAAAAAATGGTGCAGATTTTTTAAGAGTGTTAAATTTTGAAATTTTTTTATAGGCGTGCCGGAATGCGGTAATGAACGGTCATATTGCTACTTTCGATATGCTTTTCAAAAAGAAATCAAATTAAATTAATAACTATAGTATTATTATTATTATTATATCCAATATTGAGGATATCTTCTTTTTGGTGCTAGATTGTTTATGACCAATGCTACAAGCAACATTAGTAATGCTCCCGTTCCAACCGGCATCAACACATATTGGTACCCAGCCCAAGGTGCTCTCGTAGATGTTATTGCGATCAATGCACTTGCAGCTCCTGGAGGATGAAGAGTCCTTGTTAGTTGCATCGCAACGATAGAAAAGGCAACGGCACAGAACGATCCCACTGAGTACAGTCCCAGTGTATCGACGAATGCAATTCGAATGGAAACTCCGATCACTGCAGATATCAGATGACCACCAATGAGGTTACGTGGCTGTGAAAGTGGACCTGCGTAGGCACCGTATATCAAAACTGCAGAAGCTGCAAAACTACCGATCAGCAGTACTAGGTCCTGTTTATTGAGCACATAGTAATGAAGTGCTGCCAACAAGCCCATTCCAACCATCGAACCAAGCCAACTCCAAAACATCTCTGAAAAAGGTACCATTGGAGGTGACGTTTGATTTTGAATGCCTGTCCACTTCTCAAAGTATCGGTAGATAGGTGATAGAAACCTATTGCTATTCTTTTGATTTACAGAGTCGTCTACCACTATTACAGGTTTTGCATTGTCATCGAGTATTTCGATTTTCACAGAATCATCTGTCTCGCTCTTGTTAGGTTGAATCGGGGAATTACCCAAAGAATCTGAACCAATTTCATTATTGGAAATTGCATTTAAAGAACCATCTGATATTTCTTCTAATTCTATTTCATCTAATCTATTTTCATTATTATTATTATTATTACTATTACTACTACTATTTATATTCATAGTTATAATAATAATAATAACAACAAAAGTATATCTAATTTTAATTTTCTAATAAATATGGTATGTATATCTATATAATATATATATAAACAACAACTTTACAAATATAAATAAATAGAAAAAGGATCTAAGATTTCGTAGATAGTACAACTTTGTTATTATTTTTATGTAATATTACTTTAAACGTACTATGTGTTTAATGTTTATGTTTGTATTTTATATAAATAGAATGTTTGTTTGTTTGTTGTTAAAACAACAACTTATAGTTGTTGATTTTTGACTTGTTTGTTGGATGGTGTGCTTAAAAGTGTGTTTGCACAAAGATTTAAAATAAAAACATCTCTTACTGATAATGAAACAATCCAATCTCCAAACTTGCGTTTAAAAAATACTAAAATTCTTGTGTTTATTCAAAAATAAAGGTTTGGGAGTTTTTTTTTGAAATTATTTTTCATTTTTTTGGTCATTTCTGACTTTTTTTTATGAACTTTTTTTGAATAGAACAATGAAGATGATGATCTCTTCAAATAATTGTTATTTTAAACATGTTGATTAAAAAAAAAACAAATATTCATTGAATAAAGTTAAACAAGCGGTCAGAAAGTATAAAAAGCTAATATTATTTTTAAAAAGAATATATTACATCCTTTTGGCGCATTTTTTATTTATTTTAAAGAGTATGTTTGTTGTACAAATTTATAAATATCTTTCAGACATTGAAATAAAAATCATCGTTTTTGAATGTTGAATTAATTATTCGAATCGGTTGTTTTCATTGACATGTTTAATCATTTGGTGATTGTCCAATTTTTTTTTTTTTTTAATGTTGTTTGATGTTTCTGATGTTTTGTTTCTTGTTGTTGTTGGAGTTGGGGGAGTTGTTTGTTGGGGTAAGGTTGTTTTATAACCACCTTACCGGTTTCAAATGTAATAGTTATTATAATTGGATTGTATTGGATTTTATCATCATTTGTTCAAAATTAATATGTACAGTTCAAAATGAGATTTTGTTGTTGAAGTTTGGAGAGGTTGTTGGGTGATGACGACGGTGATGTTGGTTGTCCATTGGTGGTGGTAAGTATTACAGGTGACGACTTTTGGAGAAGTTCTGTTGGTACTTTCAGATTGCTGTTGGCGGTGAAGAAGTTTGGCGATGGTGTAGAGTATTTGGGTGAGGGTGGGCCAGAGAATGGATTGGGTAGGGTGTTGGCTTTAGAAGATTCTCTAACGTTGTCACTCATTCCCGATACCTGTTTGTTATACAGATTCGAGGTGACAACGTTGACTGGCGATGACGACAGGTTGGAGTTGGATTTCCAAGAGAATGGGATCGAGGGGATTGGTGGTGAGATGTGTTGAGTTGCAGAGGCACCTGATGTGGAAGACTGGCTGTGTGGAATAGTTGGACTGGAGAGTGGCGATCCTCTTGGCGATGATGGATTGGAATTGTCGAGGATGGTAATGTTGGATTGAACTGAGAGATTGGAGGGTGGATGCGATGCTGTTGGGTGATATATAGGATTGTTGTTGCCAGATGAGTTGAGTGTGAGGTTATTGCTAAAGTTTGAGAGTGTAAAGTAGGTTCCGCTCGATGCCAACATTGGACTGTTGCCAAGGATCGATGGACTGGTTGTGGAGGATGTGTTGGAACGTGGAGTTCTGCACTTTGGCGACGGTGTCTCGGCGTATATCATTGGTGAATACTTGAGCATCAACAGTCCCTCCTCTTCCATGCCTGCAGACACTGTTTGGATGTCTGCGTCAACAACCTTACGCTTACGATTTTCCAACTCCTCTTCGATGAGAGATCGACGCTTGGGGAAATTTCTGTAGAGTGGATCTTCTCGTGGCGACTTGGAGGGACGTGGCGACAAGCTGGAGTCTGGGGTATATACACCTTCGTCGTCTTCCAACATCATTATATTCTCGCGTTCTGGGGGGAAACTCCATGGATTCAATGGCTGGATGAGACGCCAGTGTCCGTTGCATCCCATTGCATCCCAACCCGACTCAAAGTGACGACAATGACTGAGAGAGTCTTGGACTTGTTTACGCCAACGGTCAGACTTGGCAGTGTTGATCGAAAGCAAGTCCCAGTGATTGTCTACGTAGGTATAGATATCTTTTTTCAGATTGAAGTATTTCTTATCGGGGTGGAGCACACTGAGACAGTAGAGAGCGACTCTCAGCTTTAGTGTCCAGGTGGCACGACGCTTCTGAAGACAACATGGAGTACCATTTACACAGAGCATACAACCGTCATTTTCAAACTGTGGTGTTCTTTGGATAGTTGATGGTGAACATGGTGATGGAGTTGATGGTGATCTACTAATATTTGATAAATTAACAGTTGGAATTACAATTGAAAGATCTTTCATTTTTAGATTATTAATTATTTTTGTTATAGTTATTTATGGAATATATTATTATAATTATTATTTATAGTAATTGATTTTAAAATATTTAATTTCTTTATCAATTTTTTAGATTCGTATCCAGCTGTTTTTGATTATTATTATTATTATATTACAAATGAATTTAGGTGAATGTTGATTTAGAATTTTATAAATTAATCTAAACTACAAGAATCAAAAATCTGTCAATTGTTTATAATATTAGTATCAAATATCTATCCAGACATATTTTATCAAACTATTTTTTACCTTTTCGAAAAAATAAAAAAAAAAATAGCAAACTAAAGGAAATGATGATTTATATTTGACAGATATAGTGTGTTTGTGATTCACAGTAGAATTCTCAACGCGCTGTACTAGTTTTCAATTTCCAAATGTTTAAAAAATGAGAATGAAATCGATATACCAAAAAACTATGATTTGATATTTTTATTCTATATGGAATAGAAAACAGTTAGATTATTTTACTCTCTAAAAATTAATTATTTTGTGTAATATTATAAAATTTTGATGGAGTGATTGATTCGATAAAATAAATTTAACAAAAAAAAAAACAAATAAACAAATAATAATAATAACAATTTAAAAATAATTCCAATTAAAAAATCTAAAAAAGAAAGTAGTAAACTGTATTATAGTGTATTTAAGTAATTTGTTTGATTGGATGATGGATTGAAGGATGGACTGCTATATTATTACTATTATTACTTGTTTTTTCTTTTCTTTTTTTTTTTTAAACAAATAATAAATAAAAATTGTAATTTATTTTGATTTAGTCAAAATGGCATTATACGCAGTCAGATATACAGTGATGATGATGGTGATGCTGCTGCTTCTTTGCAAAAATAAAAATTAAATGATGGATTGTCCCAAAAATATAATAACACATAGATATTATTATTATTATTAATATTATTTGCAGTAGTGTTAATATATATTATTGAATGATATCTATATCTTTGCCATATCATTATTTGATTAGCATTTGTTTGCGTGAGCTCAAACTAAAAATTCTTATTAAGGTGGTTGTGTTGGAATTGATGTGTGGTTTGTTTGGAATGATGTATACAATACATTTAAACAAACACACCTTTAATGACAGTAGTAATTAGTAGAATTGGATTGTCACCAATTTATAAATTACTTTTACTTTTTAGGATGATGATAAGATAGTAGTGTAAATCTATTCTGATCATTTAAATTAAATTACTATTATTATTTGATGAATGGGCAAAACTCTTTATATAACATGTAGAATTGTGTGAGGGTGTGTTTTGTGGGTGGTATTGTGAGTAAAAATGTGTGATTTTTCATTTCTGATGAAATGTGTTGATAATCGAATTCCAATCACATGTATCAAAAACACCCACTCACAGGTTATCCAATATTTATTATATATATTTATATACTAGTGTCTGATGGTTTTGGGTGTGTTTGGTTATTCATTTCAAATATAATATTTATATATATGTTGTTAATAACATTTCGAAACTCGAGAGTTATTATATTTAATCTCTATAGACTAACAATAGCTCTATCGGTTTTTGGGTATGTTGTTGATGGTAATGAATACGATTCTAAAAAGAGAATATATGAAAGAGTAATTTTGGTGGTGAGATGATGGTGTTAATTGATTGTGGGGTATTAAAAATAAATGATTTAAAAATGGTTCCAATATATAAGATTTCAAATGTTTAAATTTTATAATGACATAAAAGATAATAAAAAACAACAACCAAAAAAAAATAGATATTATTATTATTATTATTTTTTTGTTAAACAAATTTAATTTAACTTTTTTTTTTTTGTTGAGTTATTAAGTTTTTTTTTGTTAAATTATTTATACATACATTTATTAATCTATAAAATATTTAATTTTGGATATTAAATAATATTATCTGATACAATAGTGATATTACTACTACTTTTTGAATTTTAAAAAATATAAATAAATAATATTAATATTGGAACAGCTGATATAATTAAATACTGAGAGAGAAGCGAGGATGAATGATGATTGGAAATCAAAGAAATTTTATAATTATAGAAATTTGATATGTTATTTTGTTATTTTTTTAATGTTAATAACTTTTTTGTTTTGAAGGTTTCTTTCTTGATTGTTTATATTTCTTTTGAAGTTTTTGTTTTGTTTGTTTGTTTGCTCTGTTTATTACTTTTATAGATAGATGTGATGGATAAGATATGGTGAATAAGTGTAGTGTTGTATTTGTAGTAGGTTGTTGCAGGAAGTAGTAGTAAAATAAGTACTTATTAAAATAAACATTGATACACAAGTAAACACAAACTCTCAACATTGGAGTATAGAGTATTTGTTATTTGTACTCCTTCAATTTATTTTCACTACCAGCAGCAGCAACACCACTAAAACAAAGAAGAACACTTGCACCACTAAAACCATTCCTACCACCAACCCTATTACTACTACCACTATAAATTATCATTCCACTCTACTCCAAAAATCCACACGATACATATACACCAATATATAACTACATCAAAAGAGTGAGATTATGGATAATTTGTTATATATAAATTAAATGTAGGTGTGTGTGTGTGTTGGTTTATTTATTTAACGCTCTACCAACACAACGACTATTGTTGTTAATGAATTGATTTAATTAAAGAATGACTCTAACACATATATGATGGCATCTTAATATTTTTTTTAATTGAATTCATGAACAATAGAAATTTAGGAATGAGCACAAAAAACAACCACAGTAGTACTACTCTCGATCAACTAACCAATAATAATTTGCACAAATATTGAATTTAATTGAGATATGTTACTAACGTAAATCAATAGAATCAAAAGTTTGTTTTAATAATGATTTGATTCAAAGTGAAAAAATGGGGTAGAGATATATATGTACATTAAGTATCAATAAAATATATTATAGTTGTTGTTTATAACACACACACCACACCACACCACACCACCAAGATCAACAAAAACACATATATTTGATTGATAGAAGTGGTTTTCTTTTTGGTTCTACAGTTATTTTCTTCATTCTTATACATTATATGCATTAAAATGTTTTCAGTGTATTGATATATCAGAAAACCAGTTGGCTTACAATTGGAGGCAGTTGACGATACAATAGGAATAAGTGTGAGGGTGAATGTCGTTGGTTACTGCTGGAATATTATTTTTATTGTTGTTATTATGATGTTTAGTTTGGAGGTGGTGGTGGTGTGAGTGTGGATTTGATAGTTAGAGAGAACAATATCATGAAATAATATGCAGATGCTATTGAACAGGAGTTTTCAATTAACAATGTGGTGATAGATAGATATAGTGTTTGTTTTTGGAATGTGGACAAAATAATAAAGTTTAAAAAATAAAAAAAATAAAAAAAAAATATAGAGATATGTTTCAACAACATATAGGTTGGAATGTTTGTTAATCGAGTAAATTTAAATGTTGTTTGTCAAAGTAAACCCTCCTTTTTTAAATTTGAATGAATTCCATACACACACACACACACACACACTAAAAAAATAAACACCTATCACTAAGACAGATAAATAAAAACAAAAACACACCACCACACACTAAAAACTCACTCTTTTCTCTTTTTTCTTCCCCCAGCTTCTTTCTTTCCATCACTATCTATCTGTAAAACAGGGAAATTTACATCGAATAAGATAGAAAGAATGAATTAATTAATAGAACAACAACCAATACATTTAGCTGATTGAGAGTATGTTCTTGTTATCTGATTAATACATTTTTGATGGAGACAGAGAGCGAATATGTTCGTGCTTTATTTTTATTTTTGAATGTGTCCACTAATATATTATTATTATTACTTGATGAGTCCAAGGATATGATCATATATCCTTTTTCTCTAGATTATTGGAATACGAGTGGTTTTATATCTATCTCTTCTTCTTTTATTTTAAAATCTACCTTTTTTCACTGCACACACACACACACGAAAACAAATAAAATGGATAAAGAAAGAGTAAAAAAACAAATATCCAATAGATATTGATAGCAGTAGCATTTCTTCTCAATATTTTTTTGTTTTATCAAGTCTTATCACTAAACCACTTTTTTTAGTAGGCTGTTACTGACAAGAAGTAGTAGTAAAACAATTGATATGATAGTAAATCGATAAGATATGTGTAAATGAAATTTAAATCTAATTGGTTTGGTTGATTTTACACATTGGTTGTTGAAAAGCGTGGAAGGTGTAGAATTAAACGATTGGAATGTTATTAAAAGTAAAATGATTCCATAGGTTAATTTTTACCAACATGAACAAAAACAAAACAATCGTATTGATACACAGTGATAATCTAAAGATTATCATAATGTGAACGATCAGATCTGATAGATTGTCAAAACGATTCCATATTTATCAAAACAAAAAAAAAAAATAAAAAAATACAGATGTATAAACAAAACAAAAATTAATTACCTTTTTTGGAAATAAATAAATAAACAAATTTTAATAGTAAAACTTTGATAAAAAGTGGATATTGTTTGTTATAAACTTTACTTTAATTAAAAAAATTATAATTAAGAATTAATTAAAGTAAAGATATTTGTTAACAAGATTTTTCAATATATTATTACTTGAATTTGTGATAATCGTAAAAATGATATAGAGGTGAATCTATAAAAATTGGCGATAAAAAATCAATAATCGGTTAAACCTTTGGTTTTATGTTTTGTTGTTTTTAAAAAAAAAAGTATAGGGTTTCTCTCAAAATAATAAAATTAATATTGAAGAAAGGATGAACAAAAAAATCGACGTTGATTGGTTTGATAAATAATAAAAACCAACCATTTGACAATTTTGGAAAAAAGTATTAAGTACACAGGACACTCTTTGAATTATTTGGTTGGGTGGTTTTTTTTGTTTTTTTTTGGTTTTTAACATAAAAAAAGAATTGGGATAAAAGAAATGAAAACACCTATTATTTTTTATGACGTCTTTTTTCAATTTGAAGATAGAAAAGGAATTTTTAACTTACATTTTTTTTTTATATTTATTTTTTTTGTTATTCAAACAATGAGATTTTCAAAATTAAAAAATTAATTTTGTTTAAAATATTGATTTCTTACGCGGTAGATGGAAAAAATTCAATAGAAATAAAGAAATGTGCCAAAAAAACAATGTAAAATTGTTCCGGTTTGGGGATTGATATATATGTTTAAATTTTTAATATTATGATTAGAATTAATAAATAAATTATCTATATTATTATTATTTCAGGTTTTAATATTTTTATTGATACACATAAAATCACAAAATTGATATTTAAAGATATATAGATATTAAATATAATTATATGAGGAGGTATATTTATAAAAACTTTTATATGTTGTTTTATAATTGACAAGTTAAATTAATAAATCTTTAAACCTTAACAATTAATTAATGAATAATTAATAGTTCTGAGATTGGATTATGATGATTTAAAAGATTAGTAATTTATATTTATGGATAAGTTGAATACCTCTACCTATTTTAATTATTTATATTTTTAGAGTGTATATGGTTTGTGTTGTTGTTGTTGTTGTTGGAAAGTGAATGACTTCGGGGATGGAAAAGAATATATAGTTGTTTTTATTTGTTGTTTGATTTAGAATCTGAGAGAATTGATTTAACAAAATTGGATTGGTATTTAAGGAAGAGAAGTGAGTAACACTCTAGTGAGTGGAGGGTATATTTTAAGAGAGATGTTGTTGAAAGAAAGCAGGAAGAATATCTCAAAGTTGGTATTCTGAAAAGTCAACAATGTCAAATAGATTAAACAAAACAACAAAGAGGGGTGCTAAAAGTTTGATTGCATTTTAACTCTATCGATGATTGGGTAAGGTAAAACATCAAAATTCCACACTTTTTAAACCTTATCAAATAATTTAAACCGTCGTCAGTGAAATGCATTTCACTTTTTTTTTTTTTAATATTAGCATGATTCCCTAGGCTAAGTACCAGATTTCAATGTAGTTAAAATTTTTCAATTTAACAAATATTCACCACTAATATTTAATTTTACTTAATTTGTTGTTGTTGTCATTTTTTTTTGTTTCAAGGTTTGCTGGTTCTGGAGGTGCTCAAGGAGATCTTGTAATACATTTCAGAGACAAACCATTGAGCCATATGGCTCTTTGACTCCTCATTATGATAGACATCTTCATCAAACCAAGAACAAAAGAACAACCACTGAAAGTTAAGTGTTGGCTGAGTAGAGAGGTTACCCTGTGTGGTGCCAGTACTATTTATAAATGAAAAGTATTTACTTTTAAAGTATTTTTTATCAATGGTCGATTTGTTTTTGGTTTTTAAAAATTTAAAAAAAATCCAATTTTCATTGGACGACGCAGTGAAATTTTAAAAAAATTCGACCCACCTTTGTTGTGAATTGGTGCATCTCAAGTCAGTTTTCAAATATGAACAACGAATAGTGATACAATACAATTGTGAATAGGGACAAAATTTGAAATAGAATACAATATTTTGTACGAAATTAATATAACCTAAAGTTTGTAAAATACATTTATGATAAAAACAAACATAAAAACACTTTGTGGTTTTCCATTTCACCAAACCATACACTAAATAAAACTGGTAAACAGTGGTGGTAGGGGGATGTGGATAGTATTTGCTGAGTAATTTTTTTATATACTTACTTTAGTTTTAATGGAATATTGGTCGATCGATTTTTTATCAATATATCTAAATGGACAATTAAAAATTTCGTTGCATGCTGCTGTTTTCACTAAATACTGCAGTTACAATTTTTAATTTGAAAATGATAATGTTAATATTAACTAGATGATATAAAAAACCCATTTCCACCATTTTCGGAAGCCAAACTAAACCTAAATTAAATTAATAGATCAAAGCAAAATGTCGATGAGAATTAAAATCAACCTACCTTGAATAATATTTTAAGAAATAACAGTGCTACAGTGTCCATCTACAAAGAGAGCCATGTTTGAAAATGATTATAATGTGGTTTATTATTTTAACCATTCAAAAAATTAAACAAAATTCCTAAAAATCATGAGTGGTGACATTTATTTAAAACACTATACGGTTTGAATCATTAATGTTGATAGGAAAATCAGTTTAAAACATAATACTTAAAAAATGATTCTTAAAAATGATTAATTATTACATAAAATTGGGTGCCATAGTATCCAATTGAGTTAAATCTTCTTTTTAATTTTAATATACTAAAGTTTTTGTTAATCTAATATAAATTACAATATGAGAAACAAAGTAGAATTATAATAAAGGTTTAAAATAAATATAGTAAATAAACACTATTCTTGAAAGATAATTGAAAACTTTTTGCTGATATCATATGATAATATATTTTTAATTTAAAAAATAAAAAAATTTAAAAAATAAAAAAAAAAAAAAAAAAGGTTGCTAAATCTAAAGTTTATTTATTCTTCCTTTGGTTTTGATTTCGGTCTTTGAATGTATGTCTTGATGTAGAAATTCATAAAGAGGATAAGGAAGAATAGATTGTTGAACATGGTGAACATAAATGCACCCCAACCAACGCAATTGTGAGAGATAACACCGTTTTCGTTAATGACGATATCCTTGAGAAGGAATGGAATTGAAAGTACAAATGACATGGTGAACTGGAATAATTGACCAGAAGTCAAATATGATTTCCACCAGATTCTAACTGATGGATTCCAAGCAGTTCTGAAATAGTAGTAATACATAAATACATGAACGAGAGTATTGGCAAACAATCCAATGCTACCGTAAGATACACCTCCTGGTAACCAAGTCCAAACAATCAAAACAACAATCGAATGATGCCAGATGTGTAAGAAAATCAATGGTTTCTATAGAAATAAAAGAAAATGTATACAACAAATTAATATAATAGTTAAATAATCATTATTAGATACCAAACATAACTAACCTTTTTCAAGACAATGATAATTGTATCGATAAACTCATAGAATTTACTGACGAAATATAAATAATGCCAGTAAAAGATACGACCAGAGATTGGATTTGATTTTGGAGAACAGAAAAATCCATCTACACCATATTCTGAATTCTAGATTATATATTATCCACAGCTATTAGAACAATAATTGTATTGCGTTTGTACAAAGATATTGCGCAATAATACTTACAAATGCGAGTTGAAAAGCATCATATGTTACACCTAAAACCATAATCAAGGACCAAACACAAAGAATTAAATTGTGTAATGCAGAGAATCCTCTTAAATTCCATCCTTTTAACTTTGGTGAACTCATAAAGAACTGTTATTGTTTTATGTAATGGTTAAAAACTATTGTATTGAGCTGAAATGTTCAATGTACATACTTTAATAGAATAAACAGTGGTGAGATAGATAATTATTGTCAAGAAAATAAAGTTCTTGTTGGAGAACGGAGTAACACCTTCCTCAAATTTAAAGTCTTGAGAGGGAATCAACTGCTTCCAGTCCCATTTTGAGAAATCAACTTTAAAAAATGTTTCCCATGTGTACTCTGTTGGTGCAAGTGATTTGAAATATTCAAATGGAATCAATTGAAGTAAATCCTATGATTATATTATAGTAAGACAATATTAATATTCATTATGATTTCAGCAATAATATAGATAAACAGTCATACCACCATTTTTATATTTTTTTATATTATAATATATTTGAAAAAATAAAAAAATAAAATATAATGCTACAATGATTGTAATAATACAATATCTAATAGATGAAGGTCAACAAAAAAAATAAATAAAAATAATATAATACAAAAGGATGAATTATAGATTAAAGAAAAGAGTAAATAGTAGTAGTGGAATGAAAAGGTTTGGTTTTGGGTGGTCTCATATGTTTGGTTGTTTTTTCGTGAGGAAGTGGTTGATAAAAATAAATCGATGATAATAAAAATATTTATTTTTCTGATTGGTGGTGATTTTCAATCCACCAATAAACAACTTTATCTTCATGCAAAGTTTTTGAAATAGCACAAAAAAAAAAATATCTTCCTCTTTATTATTAGCAAAAAAAAACAAAAAGGTTTTGCGAAAAAACCTTTTAATCGATTTATTATCAGTTTTGTCACAATGATGAAGAGGAATACGCGATGCCTAACAAAAAAGGATATATAAATAATGTTTTTTTTTTTTTCTATTTTGAAAAACGTTGCAAAAAAAATGAAAAAAGATTTTGAATCAAATAAATTATTATTTTTTATTGGTTATTGATTTTTAAATTATTGTAGCTTTTTTTTTTTTTATTATACATTGTTTATATTAATAATTATATAAAAAAAATTCAAAAAAAAAAACATTATTTTTCTATTATACCCTATCAACAGCCATTATGAGGGAATGTTGTGAAGTTGACAAACTAAGATCGTCTTGTGATAGTGTTTTTGCAGGTGGATTGATATTGTTGTTACTGTTGTTGTTGTTAGTGTTATCAGTATTTTTTATTGTTGTTGGTGACGTTGTTGGAAGATGATTTGGTACGACTAAAGACCATCCATTTCCTAACACCACCGTGTTTACTACGGTAGTGAAGTAAAACACCTACGACGATTGTGATCACTGCCAAGCCAATAGCACCAAAGATCAGCGAGAACATGAGTGTGTGGTGGCTAATGATTGGTCCAGACTCACCGAAAACTGGAGCTCCTCCCTCACTCTCATCATACTGTACTCTGGTCAGTAGAGCAAACGATGTAAAATGATCGGTGTAAGTTGTCACAGTACTTCCGTTTATCGATTCAACAGAGTCTGGTATACATGTCCAACGATTAGTAATCACATCTATATATCCAAGACATATATCTGAGATATTAAACTAAATAATAATAATAATAATATTTAACTATTAGTATAGTTTTCATTTTTAAACAGGGTGAAATAATTAACACTTACATCTGGTGGTGTCATCAATTCAAATACCAATTTAACTTTTGGTTCAAAGTTGGTCTGTGGAATACCTTTGTAGGTTGCTGTTATGTTTATGACTGGCGACAAGAGGAATAGTTGATAGGATGTGTTGACAGGCCAATTGTATTCTCCATTGATGGTGTTGACGTAGGAGTCGGAAACCGGTGACACTGAGAATGTTGTATTCTCAGGGAATGATGTTGGTTCAATGTAAATGTCTAGGAGTTTCTTGATTTCCGTTGTGTAGTTGAGTGGTGAACTGTAGGTACTCACCGGTATCAGTGTTTGTACGTCACGCTCTGTTAAAAGTGTCACAATACTGATCGGTTTAAAGTAGAACGGTGGGTATGGACAAGGTGAAACACACGAACCATCGAAACAACGAAGATGTCCGTCTTTACATTGGTAACACTCTGATACCGACTCGACACAGACGCCGTTTGGACATTGGAACGGTTGATCCAGACTGCATCCGTCGTAGTCAAAACAAGGACCACATTTACCATCGGGACACACTTCGTCATTGCACAGATGTAGCTCATCCGTCAGCTTGGGACATAGTGCAAGCGTAGTTTTACAACTTCCATCGAGACAACGCACCGGAAATTCAGGTGAACAACGCGGAATTATTCCAGTCAATTGTTTTATACATTGGGTTGCTGTTGTTACACATTTTCCATTTGGACAGATTGCACCACTACAATTTAGATTCAATGGAATCTGAGCTAGTTTTGGTAGATTTTTGGTTGCACTCTGTGGAATGACATTGGTGATGCCACTAGCAGTAATAGCTGCCGGTGGGTTTTGTAAAATAGCAGAGGGCGATGGTAGTTTGGATGGCACCTCCTCTTTTAGATTTTTATCAATCTGGTCGAGTGCCCTTGTCAGACTGCCTCCAGACGAAGTGGTAGTAGATGGAACGATAGCAGTTGCTTTTTCCAGGGCATTGGTTAGAGGATTGCTTTGCCCTAAGTTATTTTGTGGATTAGTCAATGGGTCCTTTATGTTTTGGGGTATTAATCCATTCAGGCCTGTTGCTCCCCAATTGGAATTGGCATTGGCATGAGGTGTAGGTGTTGGAGATGTTGATGATTGTTTTGTGTCAGGTGTGGATGATGAAAAATTAAAAGAGGAATCAGGATTTGGTTGCGGTGGTGTACCACTATTGTTATCTATATCATTACCATTTGAAGTCGTCGGGGATGGTGAGGTTGTACAATACACAATATTATTAGTTTGAATAAATAAAACAAATAAAATAACAATAAAAATTTTAGAACAATTATAATTATTATTAAAAAAACTATATTTTTTCTTCATTTTAATAAAAATTATTATTTTTTTTGGAAAATAACTGTGAAATGAAAGAAAAACTATAAATAAATATTAAAACTATTATTATTTTACTTTTACTAATATTATTTATTACATTAATTTAGTTTTAGTTAATTATACTATTATTTTTAAAAAAAAAACAATCCTATCAAATGGTAATATAATATTTATTAAAATATCTTGATATAGAAAGGAAGCAATATTAATTATTATTTTGTTGTTGTTTTTGAATTATTATTATATATTTATTGTATCTTTTGGTTCAAGAAAAGATTAAAAAAATATTTTAATATTGTTTGATTTGATTGATTGATTTGTAGTGGATTGACAAATTTGAATCATAGACTACGCAATATTGCTACTCCAATCCTCATATAGTTAGTATATATTTTAGGTATTTTTTTCTAATGGATTGGAATTTTAATATGGTTTCAATTGTGATTTGGTATTGTTTTGGCTTTATTATTTGATTTCCACCCAAAATAAAAATAATATATATTAAATAAAAATGATCAAGGTTATTGACCTTAACCACTTTTATCTGGTAATCAATTAAAGAATAAATAAATAGAGTGCTAGATGAGAGTGTTGTTTGACCATTCAGTTTGATAATAGAAGTGTAGGTAGGGTAGAGTAAGGGAAATTGGAATTGACAAATAAAAAAAATAAAATTAATTATTTCTTTCAATTGAAACAAAACACTGATTTATTTAAATATCTAATATGGTTAATAATAAAAGAGTGATTGATATATTAAATAAAACTTTGTATTAAAAAATAACAATACATAATTAAAATAAAAATATATAATATTTTCTACATATCATAAATATAAAATTGATTGATTTATAGTAAATTAAAACCCAAACTTTTTATTACATCACTCAGCAAAATCCTATAAATATTAATATGATGCACTGCACTACATACCATATATTACTATCTTTTGTATAAAAGTGTGGGAAAATGTCAATCTTTAATAGACATCAATCACCACCCCAATTATTTTTCCACAAAACTTTCAATAATCCAAACATCAAACACATCTTAACTTACCTGTCTACTCTTACCATATAACAGGTTGATTCTAGTTGAATCAAAGCACTAAATATATACATTTATCAACATACTTGGGAAATACATAGTTTAGTTGTAATCAATTGATAACAAATAAATCTATGCAAACACAATAAATAGCTAAAGTATTATTACTTACTACTTCTTGTTTTGATTGATTGGTTGATTGTTGATGATGATGATGATGATGAAAGAAACAATCCCAATATTAATTAATATTTACCTACAAATTTAAATATATCTTTGATGATCTTACGATGTTAAACCGAATAGATTATAAAAAATAAGAATATTTAAAATAGTAGTAGCTATTTTCAAGTGAAAAGTGAAAAGTAAACATCAAATAATGAACAAAAGATATATGTTGATTGTTTATCGAATATGATTTTTTTATTAACTTTATTATTCAATAATAAAAAAAAATTGTGATTATTTTTAAAATTTTTACAAAAACTATTTATAAATTACCTCTCTTTTCTTGCTCACGTTCGATGGCTTCAAAGAGAGACTTGAAATTACCAGCACCAAAACCTTGATGATTGTTTCTTTGGATGACTTCAAAGAAGACGGTTGGTTTGTCTTCGACGTTCTTGGTGAAAATCTGTAAGAGATAACCCTTGTCATCGTAATCGATGAGAATATGAAGTTGTTCGAGTCTGTCGAGATCCTCCTTGACGGTGATTGGAGCATGAGCGAGCTTCTCACGCAAGCTGGTGTAATAGCTCTTTGGTACTGAGAGGAATTGAACACCACGTGCCTTCATGGCAGCGACAGAGCTGATGATATCGTTGGTACGCAAAGCAATGTGTTGAACACCGGCACCTGCGTAGAAATCGACGTACTCTTGAATCTGTGACTTCTTCTTACCGTTGGCTGGTTCGTTGATTGGCATCTTGATGGCTTCGTCCTTGTCGGTGACTACGATCGAACGCAACGATGAGTATTCAGTGTGAATGGTCTTGTCGTCGACCGACCAGAATCTGTGGAACTTCAAGACGTTCTCGTACCACTCGACGACTGGAGTCATTTGAAGATCTGGTTGATTGCTAACGATGTGATCGATGTGTAATAATCCTGGGGTGGCGGCGATCTTTGAGAGTGGATCGTCGATGACCTTGTCAGTGTAACCTGGCAAGAAAGCACCGGTGTACTTTGATCTGTCGACAAAGGTGTGTGAGGTTTCACCGTATGGACTGGCGATGGTAGCGATCACGACGGATCCGTGCTCGTCAGAGATGGTCTCTGGAGCTCTGATTGATTTGGCACCAGAGGCGACAGCCTGTTCGTAGATGGCATTGACGTCAGAGACAGTGAAGGCGACATCACGGACACCATCACCATGACGCTTCATATGATCAGCGAATACCTCATCATCGCAGGTCAATGGTGAGACAAAAGACATGAAAATCTTGTCTTGCTTGATGACGTGAGTGACGTACTTACGGTCACCAGTCTCAAGACCTCTGTATGCAACATTCTCGAAACCGAAACGAGCGATATACCATCCAGCAGCTTGCAAAGCATTACCTACCCAGAAGGTAACATGATCGAATCCGAAATATTCTCCATTAGCAACAGTATCCTATTATATTATTAATTATAATAATTTATCATTGATTGTAAATAAATATGAATTTAAAAGTATTGATTATTTATAATATTATAATATTTCGAGAAATATCTAGATTTTATTAATTTAAACTTACCATTTTTGTTATATTTTATTTTCGAAAATTGAATAATAATAATGATATGCTTTATAATTTAATATATATATGTATATATAATTAATGAAGATAAAATAGTCAAAATCAAATGTTTAAATGATAAGAGAATATGCACGATACTTTGTTGGTTTTTATATTTTCTGTTTTTTGATTTTTTTTTTTTATAATTTATGAAAAACTAAAAAATATTACAAAAAACAAAATTTCCCACACCATCGGAACAGAATAATGTTGTTTTTTTAAAAAACTTTTTTTATTTGCTCCCAAAATGGATGAAAAAAAAAATTGGAATCACCCATAGAACATTCTTCCATTTACATAAGAGTGGGGAAATTTCACACACGTTTTTTCTTTCATTTTTGATACTTTATTTTTGTTGTTTTTACTGGTTTATATTGATAATAAGAAAAAAAAAAAAAAAAAAAATCCAACCAAAATACATCATGCTTTCATAATTACCTTTTTTTACCAAAATTTTAATTCAATCCTATCAATTTGAATAAAATCACACAATTCTTATACTTTTTAAAATCATTTTTTTTATCTCTTTTGGCAAAGATCTTTTTTTCTTTGCATTATTTGCATCTTTTTTTTGAAATTGACGACGCATTTGCAATGGTTACGAAAAAAAACGATATTTCAGGTAACATCATATGTGTTGAGATGATTACATAATTTCAATATCACTCTGAACCTTTAATTTCGATGCAATTCCATGTAATTCCATCAGATAACACCTCATGTAAAACAAATAAACCAATCCCTATAGGAATAGAATTCCTAAAGATCACTTTGAATTCCATTAAACAATCTTTAATTATTTTTAACTTGTCACACTTCCTTATTTACAAAAAAACAAAACAAAAAAACAACAAAACAACAAAAACCATTAGTAATGTAGGTTTAAATTCATTCATTATTTATTTGCAAAAAAAAAAAAAAAACAAGATATCGAATTTGGTTATTCAATGGTTAGAATTAAATCTATGTTTAAATCTATTAAAAGATCTTAAATCTATCAACTTTAATACTATTATTTTAAATGATTGTTAACGAACAGAAGGGAAATATATAAAGTAAAGTATTCTGAAATATATATATTAATTCGTAATTAATTAAATAAATAAATAATTATAGATTATTTATTATTTTTTATTTTTATTATTAAAGTATTATTATTATTAATATTGTAAAATGAAATAAAAATAGTTGTTGTTTTTGAAGGACAATTTTTTAATTATTATTGTAATTAAATAAATTATTAAATGTTTTGTTTTGTTATTTGTTTTGTTTTTGTTTTTTCTTTTCTTTTTTTTTGTGATTACAATAAATCCTTTCTTGTTAAAATACCGACGATTTGGTTGAATACATTGACTACTACGACGTGTCTCAGACCGACCAGACGGAATAGTTTGTATGCCTCTGAGAGTGAACTGTAGTTTTTGATACTGACGACGGCAAAGTTCATGTAGGGACGCAGATCGATTTCCATGTCCATTTGTTGTGGTGTGAGGTTGTTTGAAAGTTGTTGAATGGTTGGCAGTTTCGACGCCAGCTCTGTGACAAACAAACGATGATCGATCGGCAAGTCAACGTCTTGGAGGAAGTTCATATCGGCCTGTGCCGATCCCGCTTCAATGAATATTCTATGTTTGATGAGAATCAGCAGCTGACTTCTCAGTATGAGACCACACAACACCTTACCCTCCTTCTGACTTTGGAAGAGTTGAACCTCCTTAAGTTTGTTGGTCGATTGTCTAAAGGTAGCACTTCCATCTCTTACACTATAATCACTGTTCAGCGATGATCTAAAGCTGTCTGGACTATTTGGTAGGAATGGTGAGGAATTACCTGAACTCGATTGGTATGAATCATTATTTGACTTATTATTATTATTATTATTGTTGTTGTTGTTGTTGGTACTATTATCTGATTCATGAAGATGAGGAAGTAATACAACTGGGAAACCATTGTGTGGTGAATTATGGAGAACTTCCAGTACTTGACGAACGGAAACAACTTCTGGCAGTGTAATGACGTTGGTTGCCATGGCGTCGGAAACAGTTAGTTTCGACATGTATCGTGAGGGTTTGCTTGGGAGGTAGGGAATGTGTTTCAGTTCGATGAGATGTTCGTAGATGGATTCGTTGAATGCGTCACCGGTCCACTTGGAAATCATTACCACCAAGATGACTGGCAGCAGGTATTGAGTACCCTCGGTGAGTTCTACAATGATAACGACCAGTGAGATGGTCATACGCAAACTTCCACCCATCATAGCGGCCGACCCGATCAGTGCATACAACGATGGATCGACACGTAAGATATAGGCATCGATGAACTTACCGAAAAGACGTCCCCAAGCACCACCGATCAACATCATCGGAATGAAAATACCCGATGCCACATAGACACCGGAGGTGACGACACACAATAGGAAGAACATCACTGTAAATCCAAATAGTGTGCCTGCTGTAAAGATGTTGGAATCACGACTGTACAGCAGCTTCAATGCATTTTCAGAGGTGGTAAAGGTGAGTGATGCCAGTTGATTGTAGAAATCCTTTGGACAAAAGAATTGGACGGTTGGACTTTCCTCGGCGACATCACAGACGTCGGTGGAAGACTGGACGATATTTGGAATGGCACGGCAATTCACTACCATCGCCGGGAAGAAACAGATGACCGAAGTCAAGAGCACGATAATGGCAACCTCTGCCAGTCTATAGAGTGGACGATTTCCCAAGTATACTTTACGGTAGTAGTTGATACGAACGTTCATATAGACGTAGAGGGCACCCAACAGTCCACCAATGATTCCCATGATGCAGAATGGAATCAACTCAGTGTAGGTATAGAGGAAACTCTTGGAGAATCCAAACGTTAGCACACCGTAATCGTGAATTCTCACACCGAATCCCTGGAGGAAGAAGTTGGCAATCAACGTGGCAATCAGACAGGAGAAGAAAGTACGCCAGGTCAGCTGACGATGCCAGAACGACGATCCCTCCTCGAGCGCAAACAGAACACCTCCAATTGGCGCACCAAAAGCCGCTGCAATACCGGCAGCTGCACCACAACTGATGAAATCACGCTTGTCACTGTCGTTCTGGAAGATCCAGAATGGCTTGAAGTGTAGATTCAGTGTTTTCGACTTGAACTGCGAGAATGAACTTCCAATACACGAACCAATGTGGAACATAGGACCCTCTGGACCAATGACCAAACCCGAACTGAATGAAAATATCAACGACGACAACTTTCCAATGACAGTCTTCAAGTTGAACGCTCTACGAATACGAATACCATTCAGGTAACCCTTTACCTCTGGCAAACCCGAACTACTTGCCAACGGACCTGTAATAATTACAATAATACAACTTATCAAAGCATATGCCAAATTGAATGATAAATAAATAAAAAAAGGAATACTTTTGTTTCCTTCATAGACTAAATAAAGAATTGATTGAATTAAAAAAAAAAATGATTAATTAATTTGGTTTTCATCAATAAAAAAAAACACACCACAAACAAGGAAAAAAAAGATATCTTTTTGTGCAAACACACACAAAACATGTGTTGTTAACACTAAATCTTAATTATATTATTATTATTACTATTGTATATCTTACATTTTTCAATTGAATGAAACTTTAACTCTTGAAGTTCATCCACTGATTTCTTTAGACAATATACTACGATACCAACAATGATACCGATGAGTGTGCAAATCACCCATTTACCAAGTGATTTCATAATTTTCTCGCTTCTTTTTAGTTGATTTGTATATTTCCTTAGAAGAATGTTGTCAATCTCTGAGAAATCCAATGATTCGATGGCTTGCATAGATTCTTTCTCTTTCGCTGATACCTTTTTCGAGTGTCTTCTATGTGTTAAACTGGTATCTACTTCATTGTCATACTCATCGTTCTCCTCGGAATTCAAATCCAACAATAAATAATCCTTTGATTCTTTCATTTTTCTTTTGCTTTATTATTATAATATCTATCTATTTGATTACACTACTCTACTTCCAACTAACTAACTAACTATCTAAAATAAATTTATAATTGTAAACTAAACTATTTATTATTCATTTATTTATTTTTTATAAAAATATATACTATAAAAACTATTTATATCTATACACTGATATATATCATTTAACTTGATTGGATTTTACACTAAAGTAAATTTGGTTATGTTTGTTTGTTTGTTTATTCTTCGTTTAGAGGAATCAGATTTCAAACAACAATAAACTAGGAAGAAAGATTTGTTGGATTCTGATTTTTTTGGCAATTTTTGATTCTATTTTATTATTGGGTACCTCCATAAAGTTACTATCAATTAAACCCTTGATATGGGGGCTGCAAATCCTTCAAAAAAAAACATAAAAATCGAATACAAAAAAATAAAAAAAAAAGTTTAGAAAAATAAAAATAAAAATAAATAGCCCTTGAAAATAAGGATAAAAATAATTGACCACAAATTTAATTACTTTTTTTAAGTTTATTTGATTTATTTTGACAACCTTGGACCATTAAATCTTCATCATCTGATGTGGCTGATGTGGTATCCTAAAACAAATCAAATCAAATCGAAACCAAAAAAAAATATGAGAAAAAAAGATTAAAAATGAAAAAAGTAGTAATAATTAATAGTCTTGAAACAGATAATTTCATAAATTACATTTATATTTTCTTAAATTTTTTCTTTTTTTTTGATTTTTTTGATATTTTTTATCTTTTTTCAAGTTTTAGAGTTGTGTTGTTGAACTTTTGTTGTTGTGTAGAGGCGGTGTAATGGTTGAAGGACGGGTTGTGAAGTTTTAGGTTTGTAGTTGGTTTTTTGAATGAATGATTGATTGATTGATTGATTGATATTATTGATTTTTTCATTTCTTTCTTTTATTTGTTTGTTATAACTAATCGAGTAATAACAGTTGCTTAGTTGAACCTGGTGTCTCTGCGTCATTCAAGTGAATTGTTGTAAATCTAAGAGCATTCAATAGACCGTCTGTAGATGACGCTGAATTGTGATCTTTAAGTGTAACAATACATCCTTTGATCTGTATATGCACATATATATATATAGAATATGAAAATGTTAGTTATATATAACTTTGTTGTTTGTTGTTTGTTAATGTTGTTATTTGTTTAAAAACACTTACATTAATTGGAGATTTCTTAACAAAAGCACCTTGTGGATGAATGTGATCGAATAAAATGACGGATCCAACCATGGCTCTCAAGCAAAACATATTGATTTCAACGTTATTGAATTTCTTCTTGTCGACCATGTCGTGACATACGTTGGCCATGGTGGACAAAGTGGTGGTGACGTTGTCTCTTGGCACGGTGACCTCTGGAGTGGAGAGGAATTTAACGGTGGTCTCAGAGAGAACCTTCATCATTGGTGTTGGATAGGCAAAGAACAACGACATTCTATTGGCCAACTCGTCACGAATCTTAATATTTGCATCCTTCTTTGTGAGCTTCATTCTGTTGAGAGTTCTACGATAATATGAGAAATCATTTTGGATTGCTGGGTTTACCATCTACACAGATTAATAATAATAATAATAATGAATGATAGTTTAGTTATTGACTGTTAATATGAATTAGAGTTTGTTTGTTTGTTTGTTATTACCTTGGCATCATCGAATCTTAATACAAAATCAAATACATCAGCTAGTTGTTTGGCAATAGCTTGTTGATTGGAAAGGCTTGCCTTTGGATCGTTCTTGCAGAGAGCAATCAAGAGTTTTGGGAAACAATCCTCCAACTTCAATGAGAAGTCGTAAAACTCTTGAAGTATATCGACAGCTGGCAAAACATGTTCCCAAGCTGTTTCTTCTGTGTCTGGTCCTGGATTGGTGATAGCCTAACAGTTATTAGATAATTTCATTGTTAATATTGTCGACGATCGAATCAAACAAACAAGTTTATAAAGTTACTTACTCTTCTAATATATTCATTGCAACCTGTGTAGGTAGTTAACTTTTGAAGGATCTCTGGTCCTATATTTAATACCTCACCGACTGTGTTGTGGAGTTCTCTTTCTTCTTCTGATGGTTGAGCATCTACAGATTATTTAGTGTAATGTAAGTATGTTAGTATGATGATGATGATGTGGTGTCAATTGATTGAATGGTTATATATAAAGTTTGATAATTACTCTCGAAATCGATAAAGATTTGCTCAGCATGGTCAGTACCGTTGATAAAACTCAATAATTGTCCCATTGTTGTGGTGGTGGTTCTTTATATATATTAACAGTAATACCTTTTTTTGGTTTTTTTTTTTTAAAAAGTTTTTAAATAAATAATTAAATCTATAAATAAAAAAATAATAGTAAAGTAAGTATTGATGTTTTTATCATTATTTCACATTAAGATCTTTTTAAACTATTAATATTTTTATAGCTGAGCTATATTATTATTATTATTATTATGTTAACTATTTTATTAATCTAACTTTTGATATCATAACCTTTATCATCCTATTGTATTGATGTTTTATTTTATAATCTAATTTATTGTTTTATATTTCGTTTAATAATTAATATTGATTGATCAATTATTAACTAAAATAAAATAAAAAAAGATAAGATTTATCACTTTTTTTTTTTCTATCTTAAAATCGATATAACTTTTTAAATAAAATGATGGATGATCAATCTTTTATCCTTTTCTATTGATTGATATCGAAAGTTGATTGCTAATACTACTATTATTTATTACTAGTAAGTAATGATGAGGATGATGAAGCTTGATAAAACTAGTTTATTTGATCTTAAGTGGTTGTTTTTGTTATTTGTTATGTTACTACTACTACTACGCACATTATTAACAAGGAGTAACTTGTAAATCTAAATTGAGCAAATCTACACTATCACTATCAAAAAATTGAATGTTTGTCTAACCTTTGATTTGTTGATATTATCTATACAGTTCAGTTAGTTGCTCTTCTTAATATATCTAAAATAAATAAATAATTATAAATAATTTTGTTTTTTTTTTTTGATGTTGTTGTCTGTTTTTTAGAAAAAAAAAAAAAAAAAGTTGGGTTTTTTTTTGTTGATTGAAAAAAAAAATAATTGTTTTCAAAAAAAAAACAAAAAATTAGTCGTTATTTTTGATGGTGATTTAAAACAAGAGCAATGGTGAATCAATTTATCTGAAGATTTGTCGAATTATTTAAAATAAAATAAAAAGACAAATAATTGAGAATAAATAGTTCATGTTTTTAATTTAGAATCAGAAATTATAAAACGGGTGATTAAGTTTTTGTTTATTGTGTGTAAAATATCACCAACAACTGAGATGTTTCAAAACAAGATACAAATATTCATAAACAAGAAATTAATCTTGTCAAAAATATATAAAACCAACGTTGGTCTACCGCAAGCGTAATATTATTTTATTTTATTTTTTCACAAAAATTAATAAAGTTATGCAGTTTCTGTCTCGATTTTACTAATAAAAATCATATATTAATAATATCGTGTCATCTTTACATAAATAATAATGTCTGCTTCAACAGTTGGTAATCCAATTCTTCAAAAGAGTACTGTACATGTAAGTTGAGATTGATTAGTTCATTGATTGATTAGGTACATTTACTCATTTGTGAATCGTTTTATTTTGTTTTGTTTTGTTTAGCTCTACAGAGATTGTATTAGATTAGCTAAATATATTGGTTCAATGGTAAGTTAGTTGTTGATTGTTCATTTTATATTGATTTAGTTTAGTATTATTATTAACATGAATCAATGATCATTCATTTATATTCTCCATAAAGAATGGATATACAAAGAATTTACATAAACAAGTAGGAAATATCTTTAGAGAACATAAATACGAAACAAGTCAAGAGAAGATCGAAGAATATAAGACAGAGTAAGATTTAAATCATTTTTATCAATATAGAAGATCTTTTGATATATTACAGATACTAACCAACAATGGCAATTAACTTACAACACAGTGCCACACGTTTCTTAACAAATTTTATGCAACACGAAGCAGAAAGACTTGCAAGATTAGATCAAGCACAGAAACAAAAGCATATTAAACCATCTCCAACTTTAGATTAAACAAATAGTAATAATAATAATATGAATAAAACTGCTAATATAAATATAAAAGAAATCACATTGGAGAACAAAACTTAACTATCATTCAATGAGACAAAGAAAAATAATGTGACATCATAGTTTGAAACTATACAACTATAACTATCCAAATCTTTATATCTTTGGATTACACATCATAGTATACATAAGAAATAGATGATATTAGTTAAATAATTATTCGAATAATTAAATTTATTTGTTTTGTTTTGTTTTGTTTTAAAAAAGAAAAAAAGAATGTATATATACTATTGTTACTATTATAATTTAGTGATGTTTGATGTGATTAATATATTATTATTATTATTATTATTATCATTTATGTTGATTATGTTGTTGTTATTTTTTTGTGTTTATTTATTTTGTGGGTTGGCAATGGCATTGAAATATCTTGATGGACGGAACATACGAGAGAGACGAATGAGTTTCTCTTGGATTGGGGTTGGCTTGATCTTCAAGTCCTTCAAGGTGAGTGCATCGGCAGATACCAAGAGATCTTGGTTGAGGTATTCCAACTCGTCGGCAAGGAACACTGGATCACGCATGTATTCGAGGAACTTGGTGGCGAATCTCATTGCCTCGAAGCTAACTGGTATATTTCTCTTGTCTTGTTGTACGGTTGCCTCTGTGATCATATCCAAGAATTGTCCCCAAGCAAAGATCTCGTCACCTCCCAACTCGTAGGTCTTACCGGCTGCCGATTGTAACTCCAAAATCGACATCATTGCATTGGCAAAGTCTACACACTGTGTGTGTTGTATTCAAAAATCAAATGATTCATATATATATATTAATATTCGAGTAAAGAGTAAATGTAGACAATCGCTAACTAATCTAGCTAGATTAGCAGATCGATGATTGTTACTTAAATTGAATTGAATTGAATGTGACTTACGTGTAATGGTTGGAACTTCAAATCCTCGTTGTAACGTGGAATGAATGGTGAGAAAGCGACAACTCTTGACCACTTATTGATTAAACGATCTTCATCACCAAACATGATGCTTGGTCTAACTATGGTACAATTTGGAAGGATTTCCTTGACGGCCTTCTCACCGACTGCCTTGGTACGCGACCACTTTGATGCAGACTCTTCAGATGCATTCAAAGCAGAGACATGTACATATTTCTCAATATCCAATGATTTACTCAACTATAATTTTAGTTATATATATATATAATAGAAATATAAGTTGTTAGTATATAGAGTTATTGTTGTTGTTGTGTTTGTTGTTTGTTTGTTAGTGGTGTATTTACCTTGGCAATCTTTGTGGCGGCATCAATGTTGACATCTTCGAATGAAAAGTTACGGGTTTCATAATTACGTGAGATCATGTTGATGACGATGTTAGAGTGTGACATGGCACGCTCGATTGAATCTTGGTCACGGATGTCATAACGAACTGGGATGATCTGACCGAGTTCACCGAGAACCTTGAGATCACGGAAACTATAATCTTCACCACGATATGGAACTACAACTTGAATACCGGATTTAGTTAAAAGTTGTACAATATAACGTCCTGTAAATCCTGTAACACCAAATACTGTTGCTACCAATCCAGATGAATGTGTACGTGATGCATGTACAATCGATCCTATATTTCTCTATAATTATATATATATATATATATAAACCAAATTATTTTCAATATTATTTATTAGTCATTGTTTCATTTTCATTCATCATGTTTTTGATCAGAAAAAGATTCATCATAAAAATCTTAACAACATCATAACAACCACACACATATGTATTACTATGGTATCAATATAATCTGATCTATCAATATATATTCTATTCTTATCTATCTAATCTTTTTTAAATCCTATCGATACTGAGTTGTTCGTTTCTGTTATGTATTCATTTATATATTCTCTTTGACTTGTCATTACATAATAACTGTTATTGTGGGTGGGTTGTTTGTTGTTTTACTGATTTGCTTTTCTTTTGATAGCTATCTATAGTTTATAAATGTTTATGTGATTGACCTACAGTTTGATATTTAGCAACATTTGGTACAGTTAAAAGTGCTGTATTAAATAAAATTTATATGTTAGTAATCATGTGATTGCGATGATTAGCAGTGCATGCTTGGTTGATTGTATAATCATACTCTTTGATAAAGTCTTAAACATTCTTTACTTTTTATAATTATTAATAAATAAGATCAACTACTGTTTAAAATTATAAATTTTTGAGAACAACAATTGATCACTACTGTTATGTTAATTAATAATCGATATTACTACTAATAATTTATATCAGATGCAATCACTCTCACAAAAAAATTTCTTCCCAATAGTTTTTTTTTTTAAAATTTGGAATTTTTCTTTTTTTTGAACTTCCAAAACTCTTTTGTCATAAATATGATTCTAAATCATTGCAAACTAGTTTATGGATTTCAAGTTTACAAATCATTTATTTCTCAATTAAGTATTCAGTCAATTAAATCAAATCAATATCCTATTTGAATAAAATTAACTTTAGAAAGTTCAACCTTTTTTTTTGTTTTTTTTGAACACTCACCACTAATTTGATGTTGTATAAAAAATTGTTGTCAATATATTAATGTAATGATTTTTAATACATTTTTATTAAATATGTGTGGATAGATTAAACAAAAAAAAATATTTGTTTATCAATATATCCTCGATAACAACATTCAAAAATAAAAATAAAAATTCATTAGTCATAAAACAAAAAAAAACAATAATATGAAATTGACAATATTCTTTATTTTATTAATTTTATCTATTCATTTAACATATCATTACAATATAATTGGTGCTATTAATAGCTGTAACAGTGTTTGTAAGGATAATTGGTTTGATTGCAGTAAGCTCATGAGAGAATTAGATCATAACGGTGTTCTCTATCTCGTTTGTAATGCCAAATTTGAAAACTGTACGAAGCATTGTCCAAAAGAGGTTGAAATTGATATAAACTAAAATTGGATTTTCAATCAATTCAGAATTATGATAAATATTTTAAAATTAATTAATAAATAAACACATACATATTTAATTATTCATTATTTTTATATATGTAACTTTTTTAATATTTTTATTAATAGTATTTTATCAAATAAATTAAATAACTTTATTATAATATAAATGAATCCAACTATTGTAATTGATTGTGTAAGTTTTTTTAATATAAAAATTCAAGTTTAAAATAATCATTTTTATTTATATAAATATAAAGGGATCTAGTTTAACTAAGTCAGGAATTGCAGGAGAATCATTCCCAAAATATGTTTTTCCTACTCTAATAGGAAAACATGTTGATGAACCAATGAAAACATATGTAGGAGAAGATGTTAATGTAAATGATGATCAAATGGCGGTGATAGTTCCTATTAAGAATGGAAGAGTATCGGATTTATTTGGGGTCGAACAGTTATTTGGAGATATTTTCTTTAATAAATTAAAGGTATCCCCATCAGAATGTTCATTATTAATAACTGAACCATCCATTATTAATAAATCGCATAGAGAAAAGATGATATCAATTGCTTTCGATGTATTCCAGGTATCATCTATTCACATTGGTAAACAAACATCACTGTCTTTGTACCCAACAGGTCTTTCCAATGGTTTGGTAGTTGACTGTGGGCATGATATTTCACAAGTAGTTCCAATCTTTAATGGAAACCCAATAGACTACTCCATTTTAAATTCAAACTTTGGTGGAGGAATTCTAAATGAAAGATTAGATAAACTCTTATCTTTTAAAGGACTAAAGTTATCAACCAAAAGCATTTGTGATCTTAAAGAGAATTTGGAGAGTTCACATAAATACACTTTACCAGATGGCAAGACTATTTCATTGGGTGGTAATGAATTGACAAACGGCCTAGATGATTTACTTCAACCTTCTTTTATGGGAATTGAAACGGCAACCGTTGAAAGTCTAATAGAAGAATCAATTAGTTCTTGTGGAGAGGAATTACAGAATGAACTCTTTGGAAATATTGTTCTTTCAGGTGGTACTACAATGATGAATGGATTCAAAGATCATTTAGAAAACAAATTGCAATCCACAGTCACTGGAAAAACAAAAATAAGAATTTTTGAACATCCAGCTAGAGGATATCTAAGTTGGTTAGGTGGATCAATGTTATCTTCCTCCTCAGGTTTTGTAAAAAACCACTTTGTTTCCAAGAGTCAATATGATGAATATGGATTATCAATTTTTAACTAAATAAATAAATAAAATAACAATTTTGTTCAACATTTTAAAATAAATTATTTATTTTTATTTTTTATTCTTTTTCCAATTTTATTTTATTGAAAGAAATTACACATAATTATTATGTATATCTTGAAAAATTAATTTTTTTATTTTTCTTTTTTCGTCTAAAAAAAACATAGATTTAAATCGGCATGTCGGATTGTGTAATGACATTGACTTTGTTCATGATTAATATTAACGCACGCAGTTTTGAATGAATGTATAGAAATACAGTTAGTGAAAAAATAAAAAAGATAGCTGAGCAATCACTTGCAAAGTATGGTGAGATCAATAGTAACACTGTATATACATGGGATGAAGTAAGCAAACACACACAAAAGAATGATTTCTGGACGGTAGTCAATGGATATGTCTATGATCTAACTGCATATCTGCCGCTGCATCCCGGTGGTTTCAATCTACTGTTTCGTTGTGCCGGTCAGAATGCAACCAACGACTTTGAAGCGATGTATCACTCTCGTAATGCCAAGTTAATTCTAGAGTGTTTCATCATTGGTAAAGTCAAAGGTAGTGCACCTTCTTCATCATCATCATCATCAACATCGAGTACTTCTTCTTCTACTTTGAAACCAAACGGTATCAATAATAATAATAATAATAATACATCACCATTTAAGATGCCTACTAAAAGTACAACAATAATCACACCTACCGCTACATCAACTAATATTACAACAGCATCGATGACAACATTATCAATTTCAGATGTTTCAAATAATAGTAATACAACTATAATATATCCAAGTAGTACAACAACAACATTGACAACAACAACACAAAATAACAATAATAATATAGTAAAGATTGAACCAACTAAAACAACGATTACCTATAAACAAAAGATATCACATGATTCTTATTTAATAGAGGTGAAAGCACCAAAGATAGCTAATTGGACTACACCACTGACACATGTTAGTTTGACAACTGTCAATGATGATCTATATAGAAGTTATACTCCAATTGATGTTGTTCAAAGAGATAGTCAATATTATATACAATTCATTATAAAGGTATGTCTAGCAAGTTATACTATTTATTTTTATTTTTATATTAATATATTAAATGATCAATCAATCAATCAATCAATACAGGGATATAAAGAAGGTATTGCAAAACAAATAGTTGAATTAAATGTAGGTGATGAATTGATGCTTAGAGGACCAATAGAAACAAACCAAACATTCAATCTATCGAGTTTCACCAAAGATTAT
Organism: Heterostelium album PN500; assembly: GCF_000004825.1. Classification (NCBI taxonomy): domain Eukaryota; phylum Evosea; class Eumycetozoa; order Acytosteliales; family Acytosteliaceae; genus Heterostelium; species Heterostelium album. Next base: position 1,209,088 of record NW_008805073.1, on the reverse strand, counting down.
ATCATTGGTATTGCTGGTGGTACTGGTATTACTCCAATGTTACAAACAATGAAATCATTATATAATAATAGCAATAATAGTAATAATAATAATAGTAAATCAATACCAAAATTCATACTTATTTATTCAAATAAAACAAGTGAAGATATATTGTTAAAGAATGAATTAGATGAATTACAAAAGAATAATAGTGATAAAGTATCGATTTACTATGTAATAACACAACAATCAAACAACAATAATAATAATAGCGTTGATAAAGTAAATAATATATTATATGGAAGTAGAATAAACCAAGAATCATTAATAAAGATATTAACCAATCATCGTGATATAAAGATTGATAACTTTGAAGTATTAATCTGTGGTCCAAAGTCATTCAATCAATCGATACAACAACTGATAGAAACCATAGGATTCACAACCAACAACAATATACTTCATATACTAGAATAAATAATAACAGTAATCTATCATTAATAAACAAACAAATAATAATATTGTACTATTACCTTAACTATTATTCATTCTTAATCTTATTCTTTAAAGTATAATGTATATATATCTTTTATCAGTTATATTATAATTGTTTTTTTATTTTATTTTATTTTTTAATTATCTATTTCCAAATTTGATATGCACCAATAAATGCAGAGATTAAACCACAGATACCAACGGTACCTTGTGATGTTTGGTAGAATTTCAAGAGATTGGCGGCGATGACAGCGTCGGCACCGTTCTTTATACAGTTGAGGTAAAGTTCGTTCTTTTTCTTTTGTACAGCTAGTAGTTGCTCGTTGTTCTCGCCTGTTGTTGTCTGTGTGAGGAGTGCGTGCTCTTTTCTGAGTGTCTGGTTGAGCGAGTTGACATCGATGATGATCGAGCAGACCAGTCCGAGGAACCAGCTGACACTCGAGTACCATCCGAGCTTGGCGGTGTCGAGCTTGGTGATTCCGACGGTTGTAGACCACGAGAGATGGTCAAACACCCAGTAGAAGTACATTCCAGTCTGACGGAACAACGCCAGCAAGTTGAGAAACTGGAAGACATTGCCTGCCTTTACTAACTGTAGAATCTTTTGTTGCTCTGCAAACGTGTTACCCAAACGCCACACCTTTCTCGAGCCACCTGCCGACGCTTCAATCTTTTTCCAGACACCGGCCCAGTGTGCCATCTTTCTCTGTTGACACAAATAACCAAACAGCTTAGCGCCATACTGCAGAATCTTTACCAACTTGTCTTTACCGGTAGTCTGTGCAAACAACTTTACTAAACTCTCAACAAAAGAGTTCATACTAATAACGGTTTTCGATAATCCTGCCATTATTATTATTACTAATTTATAATATCTTATATATATATTATTATTATTTTACAAAACTGATTAAAAAGAAGAAGATATAAACAAATATAAATAACTATCACCAAAAAGTTTTGCTTAAAAAAATATCCAAAAAAAAACAAATGAAAACGTCAAATTAAAAAAAAAGAATAAATTACTTATTTATATAATAATAAATGGAATAAAGATAATAAATATATTTTATTGTTAAAGAGGATAAATCTGCAGCAATATGTATCTTTCCAAACAAACACACACGATTGTAATTTGTTTTTTTTTTTTTTTAATAAAAAATCATTCATCATGAAATGACTAATTTGTAAATGTTTGATTATTTTTCGGTGTGGTAAATTTCAATTCATTATGTTTAATTTATTGATTTAATATATCACGACATTGAAAATAGAAACTAGTAATGTCATAGAGGAAGTTACTAACTTTTTGATTTTTATTCAAAACAGGATATCTATTAGTATTAGATATTATAAAACTAGAATCAACGATTAAATTTCAATTTAATTCAAGATATCTCTTAAAAATATTAGGCTTCTTTCAAAATCAGATATATCATATTAGATCAAAAGAACTTTAATGATTGGAAATCACAATTTTTTTAAATATAAAAATAATAAAAATATAAAAGAGAATTGATTCAATTTAAAATAATTTATAAAATTGAACTCTTAACTATTCACCATGCATGAAAAATAAATGAAAAAAGTTTTAGACATCTTTTCTAAGATAATAACTTTAGTTTATATTATTATTTGTAGTTTAATAAAAATAAAATAAGGTTGTAATTTTATCATTTGTTTTTGTAAACAGAATTACATTTATCTTAATTCTTATTTATAGTATTTAAATTTATATAGAAATGTTAAAGGTTCAGATCGAAATCTCTCATAATTTAGATTAAAAAAACCTCACAAAGTTTGAAAATATATGTTGTGTTTTTTTTGTTGTTGTTCTTCAATACACATTGTTATTTAAATAAACACATAATCATAACAATAATAATGAGAACACACTCTATCGGACATTAAACCTTTGTTTTTTTTGTTTTCTTCATTTTTGTCAAACCCACCACCCTCTCTACTTTCATCTCATTCTAATGTTACTTTGGCTTGTTTAATGTGATAACAAACATACAAACAAAATGAGTTGAATAATGAACAATGTAGACAATCATATGTTTATTAATTGGATATACTAAAAATAAATAAGAGAGTCACACAACAACACAACATTCATTAAATTAAATTATTCTTCTTTTTTTTTTATTTAATGGTTTGAACAATTGTTATTGTTATTGTTGTTGTTATTGCTTGTACTTTTGTTTGACTTCAAAATAATTATAATAAAACAAATAAAAAAAAAACAAAGTCATATAAATTTATAAATAACTATAGTAGTAATCCGATATTACTATAAAAGACTTTGGGTTTTATTTTTAAACCTATATATAAATAAATAAATAATGCAAGCAATTGATAACCAATTTGTTTTCGAATCTAAAAATTTAGATAAATCATTGGAACTTGAAACATCTATAGAGTTTAAGAATTTAATTGGTAAATATTATAATATTAAAACAGATTGGTTTGATGGTTGGTTGATTTCCAGATGATTAATTTCCAAATTGATTCAACCATTACTTAATAGATACACAACAAGATGATTTACAATATTATTTGAGTCCTAATCCAGCCAATGTTAAGAGAATACATCACCAGTTCGCACAGACCAATGTATTCAAGAATGTTTTAACAGAGCCACCACGTCCAACAGGTTTCCTAATGAAGTTCATTTTCCTGTTCCACCCAATACTTTTATTCCTATTTATTCTACCATCGATTCTTACATTCTGGGTGTTGTTCATCACTGGAAGCAATTCAATGAAACCATTTGCCTATATTGTTTTCTTAATGACTCCATTGGTATTCCAACTTATTCTATTGATCTATCACTCTAGATCTTGTATATTCTTAAGTTATGGTAGACAGGCTGTTTCAAGAAAATGTAAGTTCAATCAACCAAATTTTAATTTAAAAAATTTCTTAATATTAATAACTTTCAAAGATAATATAAATTATGGTGAAGAAAATAGATATCAATTAGTAGATTTACATAGTCAACAAGTGATTGCATTGTTGGATCAAAGGGTAGAAGATGAAGATGCTATGTATCTTTATATGCCAATTTCCAATCAAGTATTTAATATGTCCTATTATGAATCAACCTTTAGAGTTAATGCCATTGGACAATGGAAAGTAATCTTCACCTGGAAAGCATTACTCAGCTTTTTGGTATTTGGTGTTTTGGTAACTGAATTCATTTTACTTTTTGTCTTGAGAAGTTGGTTATTTTTATTATTTTAAATGATAATATTAATAATAAGAAGTAAATACATAATCAATTTAAATCATACAACTACAATTTTTAGAAAATCTCCAGTATATATAATATTAAAACAACAAACTAAATAATATTATTAATCAATCCAAATAACAACAATAATAATATATTATTTTATCGAAACTTGTTGTTTCTTTTTCCTTTTTTTTTGTTAAATAATCTTTTATTAATTAAGTTCATATTTTAAATATGATCAGTTAATCAATCTACCACTCTACTTCTTCTTCTTCTTATCATTTTATTCCAAAATGTAAATAAATAAACATATATTTTATATTATTATTGGTTTACTTTTTCATTCTCTATATTCTGTTGTTCTTTTGTTGTTGTTGTTGATTCTTCTGTTGATTCTGTTGTTGTTGAATCTGTCTTTACTTTTTTATTTTGTTGTTTTTGTTGTTGTTTTTCCTTTTTCGATGGTTTCTCTTTGTTATTTAATGTATGTTTCTTTGATTTTGGTGGTGGAGGTGTGTATAGTCTATCTACATCGTGTACCCAATAAACAGAACCTGATCCTGTCAATCCAAACAATGTTTCTTTTCCTTTAAGTTTGCTGATTCCCAACCATCTTGAATCCACTCTGAGTCCGCTAAAGTGATCGGTCGTTCCCGAACCATTCCAATCGCCAGCGAGTATCTCTGAATCGAGACCACCAAGATATATGGCGCTGGGATACTTGCTTGAGAAATGTGCATTGGTAATCTCGTATTTCAAACAGCTCGACCAATTGCCGAGGTTAGTCCAACGACGACAATCGTAGACGTGCACGGAACGCGATGCTCCACCAACGGCAACGTTCTGTCCATCGGTGGTAATAGTGTAGAGGACATCGGCAGTCGGTTGGAATCTCTGAACGATTGCATCGCGTGGCGCCAAACGTGGATCGTATATATTCAATTGATTGTGTTCTGTCACTGCCAACAACGATTGCTGACTACTCGGATGTTGGACGTATGCAATCTGTGTCGGGTTGTTTGTCAGGTGAAAGGTGGTAGCGAGTCTATCGGTGTCAAAGATATGAACTTGACGTTGGAAGTAACGAGCGACTGCAACATTCTGGATTGCCACTGGATCGAACGACAATCCCGACCAACCAGATTCCGTCTTTGAACCATAGCTATTGGCACCGACGGAATAGAGTGATTTCAATTGAGATGCTTCATTGCTGAATATTTCAAATGCACCTCTTGAATCGATTGCACCGATTCTCTGGTACTTTGAGCTTGCAACGATCGATTGAATCTCTGACTTTAGTTGATTTGGAATCTCTGTCTCGCAGAGTTGTTCGATGGTGATCGGTGTTGGAATTCCTTCGATCTTTGTGAAGTGCTTTACTGGATTGGCAGGGAATTCCACCTCAAGCTGAACGATACGATTGGATGATGCAACCAACGATCGAGTATCACTTACAATGAGAGCACGTTGTGAGTTTAGGAATGCAGGTGACACTGCATCACCATTGAATGACTTTACTTTTGAACAAAAGATAGTACACGATGGTTTTGTTGAAGTTTCATCACCATTGTTATTATTTGTTGATATTACTTCATCCATTATCTATGTACTCTAAATATAAATATATAAATAACCGAATCTTAACTTTTAATATTAAAAATTATAATCGTTTTTTTTTTTTTTTTTTTGAAAAAATTTTGTTAAAAACAATCAAAGCCCAAAAATCAAATGCCATTATTGATATGTTTTAAAGATTCTATCAACTTTTCATTTTTTTTTAATATAAATGCTTTTTCATTGTTCCTCTGTTATATTCTTTTTGTAAAATCATCAAATGGAATAAGATATTTAGATAAATTTATATTTTAGATATTAGATATTAGATACAATTAAGAACTATATTTCAATAATACAGATATACAGAATTAGTTTATAAATCAATAAATATAGATCATTAAAAAATATTAGATTTTTTTTATTATATCTTGATTATTATTTTATAAAAAAATGTTTAATAATAATAATGATGAAAATAATAATAATAATAATAGTTTAAATAATGAAATTGGAAGTATATTCAATAGAAATATAAATAATGTTGGTGGTACTGGCAACAATATCAACATCAACAAAGATGAATTCGCTTCGTTGTTAGAAGCATCACCTATGACTTCACCAACATCCTCTCCACACAATAGCAGTAGTAGATTTCTAAAGGTAGTGAAATCGAAAAGAAAATTCTCTATAAAACAACAGGTGTTGCCATTGGTTGCAATGATTTGTTTGGCATCGATTGTAGTGTCACTCGTTATCATCAGTCGTAACTACTCTGCCAATAACATGCCAGGCAACCAGACACCGTTCGTAGTGATCAACGACCCAGAACTTCAACAGGTTGCCGAGGCATCACGTGCTCATCTCTTAAACATACATCAAGGTGTCATTACTAAACTGGATTTCGCCATTCTCGTACTCAACCCCGTTGGATCTTGGTCATTGGCTGCCTTTCACGGAGATACACTCTCCAATGCATCGAGATGTGTTTATCTACCATTTTTGGCTGCTGCTGTAAAGTATGTTTGTGAGAAATAACAACAATCAAATCATCGTTATTATTATTATTTATCGATATTAATATTTAATTATTTATTACTATATATAAAATTATGCATACTACTAGTTGGTGTTTAGGACAAAATCAAGATCCACATTGTATGCAAGTGGCAACCCAACCAATGATGACCGATTACAGTTCAATACATGCAGGAATAGTAGTCGATACTGTTTCACATGCACCAAATGCACTCTTTAAATTTGCAAATGACACTGGATTTGCCGAGTGGCTAGAAAACAGAAAGTATGTAGAGAAGTTTCTTGATTCCTATGGATTATTAGGTAACCAAACTATTATGAATAAGATTTATCCATCAAATTCCGGTCCAACGTAAGGAGATTTAATTATAAATTAAATATATCTATATTTTATTAATAATATATATTGTAGTGCTTCTTATGGTGAATTAATAGCAGAGAATATAATGGGACCAAATTTAATGGATCCACTTCACTCTGCATTGTTGATGCTCTATGTGGTGTTTGGTGGTGTTGTACCAGAGGGTGATGCCTATATGACAGATTTGTTGACTGAACAAACATTTTCAGATGCCACCTCTTTTGGATTTGGATTGCCACCAGGATCTGTACTTCACTCGGTTCTCGGTACAAGTTCAACCGATGTCAATGAGATTGCACATGTCATTCTACCCAATGGAAGAGAATTGATTATGTCAGCGTTCACCGATGGCTATCAAAATTTCGGAAATCCACCATACCAATCTTCGATTCTAGGTATTTTCGCAGAGAATCTTATTCTCGGTCTGAATTTAACCACTGGTAATCCGACACGTATCATCATGGACACTGCTCAAGCAACGGTATCACCAACCGGTGGTTGGAAAACAGGCCAATCGATACAGGCATACAATAACACCTATCTTTATATGGCCGGTGGAAACATTACACCGTACAGTGTTGTCTGGACGATTCCTATCAACACCACCGGTCTCTATGAGGTGTGTGTATGGTTCCCAGCCGCTCTAAATCAAACCAACGTCGCAATCTACACAGTGGCAACACAATCCAATGACAATAGACAATATGTAATTAATCAACAACACTATGGAGCACGTTGGATTCTCTTGGATTCATTCTATTTCGTCAAGGGTAGTAATCCAATGGTACACATCTCCAATACCAACATTCCTGCCGGTCAAATTGTTGTAGCCGACACCATTAAAGTCACAATGTGGCCAACCACCGATAACATTCCAGGATTGGCACCAAGCTATGTAAATGAAAACTATAACTATGCATACAATTAATAATATTTCGAAATCAACCATTTTTTTTTATTTATTTACCACAAACAACCAAGAAATCAAATCAATACCAAATTCTCCTAAAATAATATAATAGATAATTTAATTAAAATTTAGGGGTTACTATATCACAAACTTTTAATAAAAAAAAAAACAGATAGCCAATTTAAAACATATGCCTTTTTTTCGAAGAAATAAACATATTCATCACCAATCAAATGGTACCTGATTTTATACTATTTATTACTATTGTTGATAACAATAATTGTTTTGTATTATTGAATTGTTTTGAATCTGATGATCGTCATCATTGAATCATGATTTCAAAAATACACTTGAAATGACACTGAATTATGATCTTATAATTTATAATTTGATTTATTTATTTTGGGTTTCTGAAATCTTCACCAGCAAACTTGGAGTTTTTAACGATTTCCTCTTCAATTCTCAAAATTTGGTTGTACTTGGCAAGTCTCTCACTTCTGCACGGAGCACCAGTCTTGATTTGACCGGTACCCAAACCAACGACGAGGTCAGCAATGAAAGTATCCTCAGTCTCACCAGATCTGTGAGAAACCATGACACCCCAACCAGCAGATCTTGCAAGATTGCAGGCTTGGATACTTTCAGTGACTGTACCGATTTGGTTAACCTTTAACAAGAGAGCATTACAAGCCTTCTTTTCAATACCTTCTTGAATTCTCTTTGGATTGGTAACCAATAAATCGTCACCAACAATTTGGACGTGAGTTGAAGCAGTCAACTTGGCATATGATTCCCAATCATCCTATTATTATTACAAAAAAAAAAAAAAAAAAAGAAAGCATTCATTAGTATAAATTGAATATTATATTAAATGATATAACATCATTGTGATACTTACTTGATCAAATGGATCTTCAATTGAAACGATTGGATAATTTTGAATGAAATCTTTGTACAAATCACCAAGTTTCTCTCCAGAGAGGACTTGAGAACCGTCGTTATTCTTTGTCTTGAAATCGAGATCGTATCCCTTTGGGGTTAAGAACTCAGAGGCAGCACAATCCATACCGATCTTGACGTCACCCTTGTAACCAGCACGCTCGATGGCAGAGACCAACAAATCTAGACCCTCCTTGTTGGAGAGAATTGGTGGAGCGAAACCACCCTCATCACCAACATTGATGGCATCTTGACCAAACTTGTCCTTGATGACGTTCTTTAGTTCGTGGTAGACCTCAGCACCATAACGGAGAGCCTCCTTGAAGTTTGGAGCACCAACTGGGAGAATCATAAACTCTTGCATGGCCAAACGGTTACCGGCATGACTACCACCGTTGATGACATTGAATGCTGGAACTGGCACGATAAACTCAGTGTCGGAACGACCGGCCAATTGTGCGATATATTTGTAGAGTGGGACCTTCTTGGCGGCGGCACCAGCACGGCAGACAGCCATACTGACAGCGAGGATAGCGTTGGCACCAAGCTTGGCTTTGTTATCGGTTTTATCCATACGGATCATCAAGTTGTCGATACCGGCTTGGTCAGTGACTTCCTTTCCGATGATAGCTGGCTCAATGATGGTTCTAATGTTGTCCAAGGCTTTGGTGACACCCTTACCGAGGTAACGTCTCTTGTCACCATCACGTAGTTCGACGGCTTCGTATGCACCGGTAGAGGCACCAGATGGAACGGCACCACGGAACATACCGAGGTCAGTGTAGAGATCTACCTCAACGGTTGGATTACCACGACTGTCCAAGATCTCTCTTGCAACAAGATATTTAATAGTTGAGCTCATTATTTTAATATTTATATTTATTTAATTAAAAAAAAAAAAAAGAATATTTATTTATTAAGATAAGAAATAGATAGTTATTATTTAATTAAACAAAATAAACACAATGAAATGTTCCCCACACACTTTTTAAACAAAATAAATTAAACAAAAAAAAAATAATAATTTAATGATATTTTTTCTTTTTAACACACCCATTTCTTTTAGTGGTTGAAGTTGTTCACCACACTTAAACATAATTTTAAAAAAAAAAATGAAAAAATTCATTAATCAAAAAAATTGTGTAAAAAATTTTTTGCCACTTAATGATTAATTTTGGTTCGCAGATTTATCTTTTATTTTTTTTTTTGGTTTATCTTTAATTCCCATTTCAATTAATTATTAGTTAAGAAAGATTTTATTTTTTGTAATAAATAAAAAATAGTTCAGTTGTTATAAACAATTATTTATAAGTTTCAACATAGTGTATTATAATTGTTTTTTTTTTTTTTTTTATCAATCGGCATAAATTCATTCAATTTCAAAATTTCTTGATGAAATTTAATTCCGATTATGCCACTACCCATCTCATAAATCACATTGTTTCGGCCCTTGTCGAACAAGTTTTTTTTTTTCTTTTTAAAAATTACTAAAAATAGAAAGAGTTGTCGTTTAATTGTTATAATACATGTTTTGTATATATATTTTTAAAGATTATTTATTATAATAATAATTAAAAATACAATAATAATAGTATATATTAACTATAGTTTAAAGTTTGATATTAATTTTTGAGAGTTGTTATCGTCGGTTTAGGAAATTGTATCTTCCTTTGGTTGTATTATTTCTTGTGGATCGGTTATTTTATTTGTTGTTGAAACAGTTGGTATTGGAATATCTATTGATATATCTTGATTGGTTATTGTTGGTTGTTCTACAGTTTTGTTGATTATTTCTATTTTCAAATCTGGTTCACCTTCAGTTTGGTTTTGTTGTGTAATTGAATTGGTAGAGTTGATTGTCGAGTCAGAGTCTGTTGAGGTGTTGTTGGAATCGTCTGGACGATGCAATGTTGTTCTGAGTTTGTGTGCCTTGATGAAGAACGTTAGGAGACATCCCATCGCTGCGAATGGTGTTGCCACCAAGAATACCATGGACAGTGATTTCGAGTAGGCATTGAGAATCTCTGCTTTCACTACGGGATCTTCAATGGAATGAACGAATTGCACATCGAAAGAGTTGGTGTCGATACTGAATGGAAGATTGAGATGATTGATGTTCGAACGGAACTGTGAGTTCAAGATGGTGCTGAACAACGAGACACTGACAACTCCACCGATGGTTCTGAAGAAACTGATGGTTGCAGTAGCGATTGCAATGTACTTGTATTCCACAGAGTTTTGGACTATCATAGTCAACACTTGCATTGTTAGACCAATACCGAATCCAATGAAGATTTGGTAGCCAATGTATTCGGCTTGAGTGGACTCCGGTGTCCAGTAGGAAAGTAGGAATGTTCCCACGGTAAAGAAGAGTGTTCCAATCACTGGGTAGGTCTTGTAATGACCGAACGAGGTGATGAGATAGCCAGAGACTGCACCCATTGCTACGATACCGAGCATAGTTGGGAGTAGTTGCAAACCGGAAACAGTTGCACTCTTGCCAATCACGATTTGGAAATATAGTGGAATGTAGTAGATCACACCAAACATGATGAATCCCAAAAAGAATGATGTTAGGATCGAGAGAACGTAGTTTCTGTTGGTAAATAGCTCAAGAGGAATGATTGGATCGTTTGTGAATTTAGCTTCGTTCAGGATGAATACACCAAGGAAAACAGCGGTTCCCACGAAAAGACCGATCATAATGGGCGATGTCCAACTGTAGACTTGTCCACCCCAACTCAGAGCCAACAGGAAGCCAATGATACATGTTACAGAGGTAAGAGTTCCAATGAAATCGACACGCTTGATTCCCTTTCTAAATGGAATGACTTCTTGTTGCAGCTTGAGTGCAAAGAAAACAACAACCAATGCAATAACACCAATGGGGATATTGATCCAGAATGCCCAACGCCAATTTACATTGTCGGTGAATGAACCTCCAACCAATGGACCGATGACGCTAGACAATGCATAGACACCACCAATCAAACCTTGATATTTACCACGTTGTCTAAGGGGAACGATCTCAGCCATGACAATCATGACGGCAGCCATCAATCCACCACCACCAATTCCTTGGATAGCACGCACAATAATCAACATTGTCATAGAAGTGGATACGGCACACAGTAGAGAGCCAATGAGAAATGTTACCAGCGAGAAGAGCAGTGTAAGTTTTTTTCCAAAGATGTCACTGAATTTACCAAACAGTGGACTGATGGCTGTCGACGTCAGCAAGTAGATGGTAATCACCCAAGACATTTGATCCATACTACCCAAGTCCTCGGCAATGGCAGGCAGTGCAGTGGCGACAATGGTCATATCGAGCGACGAGAGAAACAGCGACATCATCAGACCAGAGAAAATAATTAAAATACTTTTTTGTGAGAGTTCGGTTGATTCCATAAACGATGTAGATTTCCTAGAGGGCGAAGGTGACGAGTCAACATTGGATGTCTCTTCCATCGACGATTCTCCTACGCTACCATCATTTTCCAGGTGGTCAACAATTACTTCTATTGATTTTTTCAATTGTTCTTCCAGTATTGATTTTGATGATTTAATTTGTGCTGGCGGCAGTTGTTCCGAGTTGGTGGAGTTCGATAGGTTTGCTAATGTTACAGGTGTTTGGTGGTATGAATTTGATTTTATTCCAATGAATCGACTTGGAAGTGATTTATTATGTGTGAGATCAATTTCTTCGAGTTCGTCTTCTAATGAGGAACCAGAGGAAAATAAACTATTACTACTGTCACTGCTACTATCACTTAAATATATTGGATGTTCTGCAGCACCAGGTGGTGTTGGTGTATTTATTACAATATTTTCGGAAAATTGTGGTGGTGATTTCAAATCTTTATCACAACTGGTAAAAGTGAAATCATCTTGAGTTATCGATTCTCTGAGATGATTTTCAGTTGCTATTTCCACAAATAATCTATTTTTATTATTATTTTCTTCTTTTATACCCATTTTTTTATATTCAATGGTAAAAAAAAAAAAACCTTTTTTTTTATTTTAGTTTAATATTTAATTATTTATTATTTATTATTTTATTATTTATTATTATTGATAATTGGTATTAAAATTAGTTATTTAGAATACAACATTAAACAAAAAAGAAAAAAAAACAAAAAAACAAATTTGTAAAGCAGGAAATATAAAAACAATAAACTAAAAGAGGTAGTTTAATAAAATGGATTGAAAACCTATTCTACAATTAATAAAATATTTGTATTTATATTGGTATAGGTATGATCCAGAAATTTGTATAATAATTTAAATTAAAAATTTTAATTAAAAATACAAATAAATTTTGATTGACAGCAACAACAATAAATATAGAATTGTGGTGATGGTGGTGTTTGTGGTATGTATCTTTAAATGATGATGCTGTTTACAGTGTTTAGTATAATGAATGGGGAATAGTATCTTTTGAGATGTCTTGTGAGTGTTAGTGAGTGTGTGTTGATTCTATGAAATCAGAGTATTGCTACAAGTAGTAGCGCAACTATCTATGCTGATGCTGATGCTAATGGTGAGCTGTTTTGATGATGATGATGAAAGTGATCAAGTTATTATATAAATGTATTTGATGGACTGGAAATAAGTGTGGTTCGATTTATTTATTATTGACACAATTTTCTGTGCACACAAAGTAAAAATGAAACTTGAGCCAACAACAATAACAACAAACACAAAAGCGATCGAAATTATTGTTTTTATAAAATATATGATTTAGTTTGAAATAAATAAATATTGTTTGGAATTCTCTATAGGTTTCTTTTGAAAATGAAAGAGTAAAACAAAATGATATGTTTGAAATAGATATAAATAAGAGTAGAAAAGATAGTTTTTGCTTGGTTATTTCTGATGATATAAAAGTTACTATAATTGGGGGGATCCCTTTAATTTAGTGAGATATAGAGTTTGAGAAAAGATAGATGAGATATGTTATTGGAGAATGGAGGATTGGAAATTAATTCAATCCTTTTTGGCTCTTTAAAATTGTTTTACTGATAGAATGGGTAGATTGTGCCAATATCATATAGGTGACCCCATATTCGTCATATTCCACATATCCTTAACACCAACATCTAACACCACCAACCAAACAACTCTTACACACATTTATTTTGGACATAATAATTAATATTAAAAGCATTACAATTGCTATTACTAATTAAAAAAAGTACATACCCTACTACTATTTATTATTATTATTTTATGAAAACAATAATACCAAAATGATATCATTATAATGATGTTTAAATTTAAACCAGAGAGAGTGAGTAGTGTGAGAGGGGTAAGGAGGGGTGGTATGTCCAAAGAACAATCGATAGATAAAACAACTTTAGGAATTAATTCAATACCGCTTAACAAGCTGTTCCAAATTTACAAAGACATTGATGACACTTTGGTTAGTCTCACAAATTTATACAGAATAAAATAATTTAAATAAAATTCCATCAAATCTCTCCCTTTGTCATTCAATTGACAAACAACAATAACAATAATAACAATATTGTTTTTTTAACCAACGTACGGCTCTTGAGTAACTAAACGTTCAAGTACATATAAAAAAACTGCCGCCGTATTCTATAGTAAGATTGTAAGATATCACATAAATTTACATAATTAATTTAGGTACCACTACATAGTGATTGAATATACATGTATAATATATTAGGTTGGAATACTAATATTGTAATGATATAATATTATCAGATATCTCTTTTAATATCATTATGTCAGGTTTGTCAATCACACAGTATATTCACACACACACACCACATACAACACAAAACACACATCGTCATTTACTCATTTTTTAGTTCTAGGTCACATCTATCCTGACGTTATCAATCAACAATCACAAAAATCAAAAACAATAACATTATCATCATCCTCCTTAAAGATACAAACCATCATTCTTCTTTTACTTTGTGAATCTACCAATAGACATATGATTCTACATATTAAAGTTTATAAATAATTAATTTATAAATATACTGATGATACATGATATTGATTGTAATTGTGGTAGTGATGATTTGTTTGCTTGTTCTTTTTTGTTGTTTGTACAGAGAGATGAGCTGTTAATCCATTCCTGCTACTATGTACTAATATAAATTAAGTGTGATATTGAATATAAATATATATCATTTGAATAATAAATAAATATTATTAATATTTTATTAAGATTTTTTGGTGTGTTATGTTATTGGTTTTGTTTTGTGTTGTGTTTTAGTGTGAGTTGTTACATGTCCTTTCAAAATGTTATGAGTTTGAAGTGATGTGTGTGTTTCAATCTGTAATTGTGGTAGTGGTTTAAATTTGATTTATATGATCTTGGTTGAGAGATAAAATTAAACCTTTATGATGGATTTCTTTTTTCATTCACATATCTGCTAACAATTTTTTCGATTTAATTTTTTTGATTTTATAAGAGGTAGTTTTATGATTGATACAACTTAAAATTTATTTTCATTTTTCGTACTTCTTTTCCGTTTTGTATGAAAAGATAAAGATAAAACAAATTTAACCTAAAATAACAACAACAATAACAACAACAATCTTTTGATTCAAATTCAATTGATCAATAAATTTTTTTATTCTAAAAAAATGAGAACATTGTTAAAAAAGAGGTTAAATTAATTGAGCGTGTATGACTCTCTTTATATACCGAGATGTTACTTTTTTTTATTTGATTGATTGAAATTAAAACTGTCTTTAATCTCACTTTACAACTTAATACAAAATGGATTTAAAATACAATATCTTTAAAAAAAATATTTTAATATTGATCCATTTTAATTTTAAATTGTAATAACATCTGCAGTTGTCAAGTTCTTTGATTTTTAAAATATACAAACAAAAAAGGATTGGATAGATTTTTTATAATTTAAATTTACTTGTTAAAATAACAGATAGACAAAAAGTATATCTGTTCATTGTGAATTCGCGATAGTTTTTGGAGTAACAAGAATTGTATCTAATCTCTATCAAATTGTGTTATGATGTGATGAATTTGAAAATAAAGAGATTATAAATTAATTTTGTAAAGTAACTTTAGTTTACAAACTTTGTTATAAATTATTAATTTTATAATAATTAAAATAATAATGGGTAAGTTGTTGTTGTTGTTATATAATTTATTATAATTAAATAATATTATATTTATATATTATATTTTTGGTGTTACAGTAGTAGTGTCATTTTGATTATTATTATAACCAAGTTACAATTTAAAATTTTAGTTTGATTTTTCGTTTGTCAACTTTGATGAAGATGATGTTCGAGAGAGTATTGAAAATGGACTGCTGCTGTGATGATGAGAGTTGCTATGTTGAGATGGTGGCGAAGGTGGTGGAGCTTGTATCAATCCAGAGGATGACAAAGAATTGGAATGCGTTATTCCATTGGACGATGACATTGGTGACGATGAATTGGATTGATCTTCCAATGTCCAAATCTTTACCAACTTGTCTTTGGAGGATGTCACCAACTTGTTATCACGGAAATGTAGTGAGAATATAGTTTCGTGATGTCCACCAAACGTTCTGCATTGTTCAGTGTTGTATGGATCCCACACACGAATTACACCGCCCTTACCAGAGGAAACTATTTTGTATCGATCGTATTGCACACACCATACCCAGAGTTTCTGTTGAATCTCCTGTGGCACGAATGTAGAGATTGTTTTACCACTACCGATATCCCAGAGACGGATGGTGCCATCGCCAGATCCACTCACTGCTTCACCGCCCACCACGCTGACACATGTGACATCGTCTTCATGTCCTTGGAAAGTTCGAACGCATTGCGATGTTCTGGTGTCAAAGACACGTGCTGTCCAATCGGCAGATACACTCACCACTGTGTTTGAACTGTGTTCACGATCGTATCTCACACAATAGATGCCTTTGGTGTGACCGGACATGGTGGAGAGTGTCGATCCCGTTTCGGCATCCCAAATTTGAAGGGTGGAGTCCAGCGAGCTACTGAGTATTTTACCCTCGACATCTCCGAGATAGTTGATAGAGGTAACAGCATCTTTATGTCCGGTATAGGTACGAATTGCTTTCTTTGTTTTGGTATTCCAAATTTTCGCTGTGAAATCACTCGAACCTGTGATGATTCTCTGCAAATCATTACCTTGAAAATCTACTGCTTTGACAGCACCACTATGTCCTTTGAGTGAAAATGGCTTTGATTTTTTCGTATCCCATACCTTGAGTTTCTTATCGTCACCACCACTCACCAACACAGTGTCACTTACTAATCGGACACAATAAACACTCTTTGAGTGTCCTTTCAATGTATTTTGAATCAATTTTGATTCAAACCATTGTTTTTGTTTACTATTAATAATAATAATAAGTTTATGTTAATTAACTTTTAATTACTAACAAATTAATTTAAACTTACTTTTTAATATGGATATAATTTGATTTCCAAGTTAAATCTTTTGAAATCTTATTAATACCTCTGTTAAAACAATATTTAATCCAGAGTTCGTCGTCGTCAACGATGTTCTTCCATAGTTTGCAAACAGATAGCAAGTTTCCATTTGAAGTTGGAGGTATAAATGTAAAAATGTGAATCATTAATGCTCTTGGTAGAGAGGATATCGTAGTCGTAGGAGTATTTATATGTGATGAGAATCTATATCTTGGTGCTGATGGCATAAGAATTGATAATTCACTTTTTTTTTTTTTGTTTTGGATATATGGATTTAATTTATTATTGAAATAACCAATAAAGGTTAGTAAAATATTCTATTTCTTTAGAAATAAATATACTCGTGTATATTTTTATATGTAAAAGATTTGTTATTTTGTTTATCTATAATTTACATACTGTGAAGAAGGATGTAGTACTTCTGAATCTATAAGGAATGGATGCTTTAGGAGAGTCGATGCGTCGGGACGCTCTTTTGGATCACGTTTGAAACAGAGTGATATAAAGTCGATTGCTTCGGGCGAGAGGTTGCTTGGCATTAGTGGCATCTGGTTGGTCGATGCGATGTGGTACATGACGGCGGCCAACTCTGTGATGTTGGACCATGGCGGTTGTGCAGTGGCCATCTCTATGATGACACAGCCAAGACTCCAGATATCGGAAGAACGACCGTGTCCAGTCTGTTTGATGACTTCCGGTGCCATCCAATAGGGTGTTCCGTGCATCGATTTGAATTGACTGACGAGGCCAGAGAAGATCTTTGAACATCCGAAATCCGAGAGTTTAACAGTGCCTTTTGTATCGATCAGGATATTGGCACCCTTGATATCACGATGAATAATATTGTTTTTGTGAAGATAGTGCAATCCCATCAAGATCTGCTTCGTATAGACCTTGATAACATTCTCTGAGAACGATCCAAACTTGCTGAGCAGTCCACTGATCGATCCACCTGGAACATACTCTAAAAATACATTCAAATGTGTACTATCCAAACAAGTACCTAAATATCTAACAATATTCTCATGTTTCAATAATTTCAATACTTCAATATCTTTACTAAATGATAATAACATCTAAAAATAAAATAATATTAAAAAAAAATTAGTAAACTTTATAAAGTTATCGAAATAATTTTAACAACTTACAGATTTATATTTTGAATCCATCGCGTCCATTAATTCCAATTGTTTTACGGCAACCAATTCACCGTTGTCAGTGTTCAAACCAAGATAGACAGCACCATATCCACCTCTACCAAGTAGTTGACCTTTTTGCCATCTTATAGGTTGTAGATTGATGAGTTCTTCGTGTTCATTGATAATCAGTGTTGGGAAATTATTAAACTTTGATAGATCTGTACTACCTCTATTTGGACTATTATTATTATTATTACTATTATTATTACTACCATTTCCATTGTTGTTGGAACCTCCTCCACTACCATTATGTTGCATTACCAATGGTGATGTTGGTCTTGGTAAATTTTTTGTACCGAAACTATCTTTTCTAAATGGATTTATTATATTATTATGATTATTATGATTATTATTATGATTACTACTATTATTACTATTATTACTATTATTATTATTATTACTATATATTGAAAATTGATTTTGATTATTATTTAAACTACTATTATTACTATTATTATTACTTCCATTTCCACTTCCACCACTACCATTACTATAAGATTGACTCATAAAATGATTGGAAATAAAATCTAATGGATGATCTGGATCGTTATCTCCATCCTCTATGAAACTGTCACCTACAATACTTGGTCTTCTTAACATGTGATAGGAATTGTTGGGTGGTGATGAAGGTGGTGATGGTGGTGGTGTTCTAAGAGGTGGTGGATATTTAGGTGATCCTGGTGGTGTTCTTAATGGTGGTGTAGTTTCACGATTATTATTATTACTACTATTACTATTATTATTATTATTTAATGAGTTATTATTTGAATTTGGATTTGAACCATTTCCATTACTCATTGATGTAAACATAAATGGTGAACCTGGAGGTGAAGGTGGAGGTGTTCTCAATGGTGGTGCATTTGAACTCTTTCTTGGGATGGGAAGTGAAGATGATGATGAAGTTGGTGTTATATTACTATTGTTACTGTTATTTAAATTACTATTACTATTATTTATATTATTATTTACTAAAAAGGAATTGGTAGGTGATATTGATGTGGTGGTGGTGGTGGAAGTTGGTGAAGTTGAAATTGACATATTCGAAAGTAATGAATGAAATCCATTTATATTGCTGCTGTTATTATTGCTGTTATTGATACTGTTACTACTGCTGTTGATACTTCCATTGCTGTTGTTGATACTGTTACTGCTGCTGTTGGCAATTTGTGGTGGCGATGGTGGATCACGGATGGAAGCGGCGTTCGTAGGTTTCAAGAAGAATCGCAATGAAATCGGTTTGTTCTTCAACTCAATACATATATAGATTGCCTCCATCAGATCGGACTTGCCACGTACCGTTATCAAATCACCTTCGTAATCTTCATACTGATAGACCTGTACTGATTGTCCAAACTCTGATTCCAACTGCATCAACAACGCTTCATATTCCACATTGACACTAACTCTAATAATTCTAATATCACCACCCAATATACATTTTATTCGTACCTAATTTTTCATAAATGAAATGATATGATCAGTAAGTTTGATTCAAGCCACATGATTGAGTGACAAAAAAAATAAAAATATATATTTTTTCGTCTTTTGATAAATCTTTTAACTTACCGTTTGTTCTGCCATTTTCTTTTAATATATTATATATGAATGATTATAAGTTTATTATTTTTTTTACTTTTCTATTATTACAATTTTGTTTATTTTTTTTCTTTTCTTTTTTTTTTTTGTTTATATATATAAAATATAATATATAAACTATATAATATCTAACTATTATTAATTTCTAAATAATTAAACAACATTTAATTAATGATTTTAATTGGTTGTGTGTTTGCGCGAATGATTTGAATGATTTCTGATCAGTTTATTAATAACTAATTTTCAAAGTTCTTTCTCTTTTTGATGCAAACAATTATAATTGTTTATATGTTTTTTTTGATTTACTGAATGATTGATTGATTGATTGATGTTTAATAAAAACCACTACTATTGATTTTATCAGTTATAAAAGAAACAAAACATTAGGGGTAAATAAAACACAAAAACAATGGTGTCGATTATCATAAAAGTTAAAACTAAAAAACTTTTTTTTTTTTTTTCAAAAGATTTGATTCTTTTTGGTTTTGGACAAAGATTGTTTGTGATATTGGATTTTTATTTTTTTATTTTGATCAAAAAAAAAAAAAGTAAAAAAAAAATAGAAATAAAAAAAAAATACATCAATTTTATTTTTTATATCAAAATTAGTTAATTATCGATCAATTTTGATTTGATTTGATAGGTATGTCACATAGATGTAGTCATAATCATAGCCATCATGATCATGATGGACACAATGAAGATGATGGTCACATTTGTAATCATTCCGATAGCTCTGGAACTTCACAGACTTTAGATGAACTCTCTTTTGAGCGTGGCGTTTGGGGATCCGTAGTGAACAACAACATTGAGAAGCTGTCATCGCAACTACGTGCGAATCCGGCACTCGCCAACACTGCAGACACCTCTGGATACTATCCACTTCACTATGCAGTGAGACATCACGATGCCAAAGCAACTTTGTTACTATTGGAGCATGGTGCTTTGCCTTTGGTCTACACAGAGAGTGGCCATGCTACACCACTACAAAGAGCTGCTTATTGTGGTAGTTTAACGGTAATGTTGTTTTATTTCGTTTTGAACTTTCAATATTCATTTGGTTTAAACGGATATCGCGTTTGTTTATGAAACTAACAATTTGATACATTACATCTACTACTATAGAGTTGTAAACTATTAATTGAAAGAAGTAGTAATCGTACAATGCTTGATGAAAGAGATTCAGATGGAATGACAGCACTACACAAAGCATATTCACAAAATCATAAAGATATCATAGATCTATTGATAAAGAATGGTTGTTCAACTGAAATCAAAGATAATAGAGGTCGTTTAGCAATTGATTGTAAACCAAAATAACGAATATCATCAACATAAAAAAAGACAGAATGAATATACTTTATTAGATCATTAGCATTGCAATATCATATTTATAAGAAAATATGATAAAAATAAAAGTAAGAATTAGTTTGTTTTTCACAATTGTTATCAGATGAGAAATTTAAGAATATTTATTTGTTACTCATTTGTGGATCTTGCTGAGTTTATTTCTGATCGCCAAGAAACTTGTTTTAAACCAACTTGTATGGAATCATGCTGGAGAGTGGTCTTTGAAGGACATCAAGATATAGTTGATATGATGAATAATCAAATTTTCTATTTCAAGACAGTTCTTCTTAATGAAAAAGGTGGTTCCTCAACTGACTCGTTATGGGAAGCAGAGTTTTCAGGCTATGTTGAAGATACTTGCCCTGATGAGGATAAGAATGCATTTATTAGACCGGTTGAGAAGAATTCAAAGATAAGGATTAGAAATGGTGTATTATATTTAAGAAACGATATACAACATAAAGAACTGTTGTGTGGTCGACATATCGTATTGAATATCCCAAAAGATATTATACAATTTCAGAAACAATGGGGGGGAAATCAACAATGCATTCTACCATATTTTTTTGTTTTAACAGCATTCTCTATAGTGGGTAGAATCAAATATAATTATCAACCATTTCTTTTTTTTTTTTGTTTGAATAATTGTTTCACCTATCAGAAAACTGTATCTTATAATTTTTCCCCCCCCCCCATTGTTTCTGAAATTGTATAATATCTTAATATTAAATTTTATTTAACCAAAGACTATTTTTAAAATTAAGATTTCATCTATATATATTTATAGTGTTATTAATTTAATATCAATAGACTCGGTTAGTGATCGTATATCTTATTTTCTTTGTTTTATCTCTTAAGGTATCGATTCAATAAGTTTCTTTTTAGATCTGATTAAGTTAGTAAATTCCATCCTTCATTATTATATGATAAGATTTATAATAAGAAAAAAAATAATCAGAATTAAAGTTGTGGTTAATTTTTTTTTGTTTTTTTGATCCATTGTTTCTCTCTTTATTTCTAACCTATGTTAAAACTTGATTATTATCTTTTTCTTCATAAAATGAGTAGATACACAGATAATGATGATCAGGATCTACTTGATGATCTGTATTTTCCTTGGGTGATCAATGTTCAAGTATTTTTCTTGAGGTAAATGGACTGCTCCCCCATACCCTGTACTTATTTGGATACAACACTTTGGTCAAGTTCAAGGTTTAATAATCGACCTATCATTCTTCCCAATGCCTTCTTATTTTTGATTGAATAAAATATTTTTAAGAAATAGAGTTATATTTTTATTTATTCTCTTGCTTTTTGAAGTAGTTGTCTTCTTGTCATTTGTCCACCATTTGGAAGTGTAATTTTTTTTTTGTTGTTTAAAAGTGTTAATCCAATGAATCTGTAAACCGATCTTAGTTGTTGACCTAATCTTAGTGATTCCATTAATATTTGTTGTTTTGTCATTCGAACATCATTCTGGAGTTTGATTGTTTCATATTGGGATAGTGTAACACCAAGATGAAAAAATGAACCGGAATCGGTTGGATTACACTCTATTGCTTTTAAGTATAGTTGTTTTTTAGTCATTGATTGTGAATTATTTAATGTGATTGATTCACCAATTGAAAGTGTAGTTGCAAGGTTATAATATGAACGGTAATTGGTTGGATCACACTCGATTGATTTCAAGTATAGTTGTTGTCTTGTCATTGATTGTCCATTATTAAGTGTGATTGATTCACCATTTGAAAGTATATTTGCAAGGTTATTATATGAATTTGAATTGGTTGGATCACATTCTATTGATTTCAAGTATAGTTGTTGTACAGTCATTGATTGTCCATCATTAGGTGTGATTGATTCACCACTTGAAAGTGTCATTGCAAGGTTAAAATATGAATCAGAATCTTTTGGATCACATTCTATTGATTTCAAGTATAGTTGTTGTACAGTCATTGATTGTCCATCATTAAGTGTGATTGATTCACCAATTGAAAGTGTAGTTGCAAGGTTATTATATGAATCAGAATCTGTTGGATCACATTCTATTGATTTCAAGTATAGTTGTTGTTCTGTCATTGATTTTCCATTATTAACTGTGATTGATTCACCACTTGAAAGTGTCATTGCAAGGTTATAATATGAATCAGAATTCGTTGGATCATATTCTATTGATTTCAAGTATAGTTGTTGCTCTGTCATTGATTGTCCATCATTAAGTTTGATTGATTCGCCACTTGAAAGTGTCTTTGCAAGGTTATGATATGAACGTGAATTGGTTGGATCACACTCGATGGCTAATAAGTATAGTTGTTGTTGTGTCATTGATCGGCCTGATGAAAGAATGATAGATGATCGATTTTCAGTTTTAAGAATTGCTGCCAACTTGAAATAAGCATTTGCTTTGTTTGGATGAAGATCGATGACTTTCAATAAAAGTTGTTCTTTCGTTACGGGTTCACCTGTTGGGAGAACTATTGTTTGTTGATCATTAGAATTATAATGATCAAATGTCATTGAAAGTTGGAGGAGGTCATCATTATCTTCAACATTCGAACTGATACTATCTTGTTCATGTTTTCTTTTCATTTTTTTTTAAATAAATACTATATCAATTTAATATTGTTATGTTATCAATTTATGCAAAACAAAACTGGCTTTTACTTGTTACCATAAATCTAATAAAATAAAAAAAACCACTCTGATCACATAAACCAGACCAATTTTTAATTTTTACATTTTTTTTAAAATTTATGCGCAGGTTAAAGTTGTTGGGAGCCAGTTTTGTTTTGTGGTGGAAGTCGAAAATTAATGTGGGATGGGTAAAAAAAAGATTAAACTGTTGTGTTGAACTACCTGCTGGTCACTAAAGGCACTTAATTTGCAGAGAGTTGCCGGTATAGAATAGAATATGGTCAGACAATATTGACATTGATAATAGTGAAGATCCTAATTCTTGTTATCTTTCCCAAACGCTCAAGATTGTGTCTTCTCACGATAATAGTACTCAGCAGGTCTTCAAATGTGGCATTCCTACAAAAGGAGCAAACAGTGTCGTGATTGTAAATGGTGATGTCTTAAAAGATAATAAAAAAAATAATAATAATGTAGAATTAAATATATTAATATAAAGTTAGATAAAGGTGGTGTTGAAAGTAGTAGATTATCACCTGAACAATTGTGGACGATTGCACATCATTTATACAAAAATTTATAGTTATTGACAGGGAAAATAGAAAGGATCCAGAAGAGGATATCTTAAAAGAAGAAGAAAATAGATTCAAGTATGTAGTAATCATAATAGAAAATGTTTTTGCTCACATTAAAAAGTGGCCAAATACAGGTAACTTTTTCAGATCAAAGGCTAAAAATGTTAAACAATTGCTGCTGTCTCACCAAATTTAGTAGTTGATAAACCATAGAATATAAATATTAAAGACATTGGTGATAATCAAAAAAAGTTAAAAATAGAAATTTCTGTAATTATATTTTTTTCTTTCATCACTGGATGATCACTGATTGAAAACAAGGTAAACCATACAAAATGATCAAATATCAAATTTTAACAATAAAAATTTGATTCGAAATGGGTTTTTGTTTTATTTAATATATAAAAATTATGAAATCACTAAAATTACTATTAAAATTTGAAATAACAAACTAAACGTACCTCATTCATATCATATTTGTTTATTTTTTTTTTTATTGGAATTTTTAGTTACAAATAACATTAATCACTATTTATTTAATACTATATGATCTATAGATATTTTTAATATTATTAGATATAGTCCATGGGTATCTAAAGTATAGTTTCTTGAAGCGAACAGGATCGCATCGTTCAGTACGATTCTCGTGAAGCCATTCAAATTCTTCCATTTGATTTTTAATATAGACTTGTTCAAGTACTGATTTCGAGTAACACTCTCTACGTTCATTTCTTGTAAACCAGGCCAATAGATTGAAATATCGATTCTTGACTGCAATGTCTAAACAATTTGTCTCTCCTTCTACCGATGAATATTGATGTACCCATTGAATGATTGCCAGACTATTATTTGAAATGGCTAGTTCAAATACTTTTAATTCTCTATCTTTACAATTCTTTAAGAACCATTCAATAGCTATTAAATTGAATTGATTATTGCTATCATTTTCATTATTATTGTCATTATTACCTAAATGTTTATAAAGACATTTGATAACTTCTACACTTCCACGTTGAATTGCATTCTCAAGTAACTGTTCAGTGTTGTAGTTAGCATTGTGTGAGAATAACCATTCGAGTACTTCTATGGTTACTTGCTTTGATTTGACAGCTTCGTCAATGAGATCATAAACATTGAACAATCTGTTAATCTGTGGTTGTAGGAACATAAAATTGAGCATATCAATATTGTTGCCTATGCATGCTGATCGCCAAATATGACTTTTTCTACCAAGTTCCCTGTGATACATTTCAAATGACCATTGAAGAATCTCTAACTTTCCACTCTTGGCAGCATTCTCGTAGATCTCATCGTGTGGATTACGATCACTATCCATCGTCACCAGTTTTTTTGCTTCTTTGAATGTGTTGGCTGCCCATTTACACAACTCTAGTGATCCACTCAAGGGAGAAGCAATCAAAGCAGGTATTTTCGTAATGTCCTCCAAATCATCACGATCACTATTATTATTATAGAATGATAATAGATAATCAAAAGTATCTCTACGTCTTAACCAATCCTCTTCATTTGGACCAACTTAAGCTTTGCATATTAATTGAAAAACATCCACACCAGAAAAATACAAGCTATAATTAATGTGACTGCCATTTGGAGCTCCATTCTCACCGACCAAGAACTTTAAAACATCTAGTTGATCATTCTTTAATGCATAGATTGCAGTGTTTATCAGTAATCTTGTATCAGACACTTCATATTTTCTAGTTGATAACTTTAACTCTGAGAAATAACGTTTAACAACATCGAAATAGTTGTATTGTATTGCTATATCAGGTCTTTTCTCTAGCTCTCTCCATGAAAATAACTGACTATCCAAATAACAACCTTCGAATTCTTGGAAGATCCATCTAATATTTCTAAATATTGTATCTTTTAAAAATTGATTGTTAAATACTCTATTATAAATATCTTTATTCATTTAACAATACTATTATTAAATATAAAAAAAAAATTATAAAAAAATAAATATAAAAAAAATAAACTAGTTTCTACATAGTAGGTCTTTTGTTTCTATAAGTATCATTGGAAATATTTTAGAATAAGGTTTATACATCTTTTAGAATCTTAATAAGTGATAATGATTTTTAACATGTATCTTTAAATTTTGGAAATTTTTTGATCATTATTTTTTTTTTCTCAATTTTTTCGTCAAAAAAAATATTACTAGTACTATTAATATGCAACGTAAAAGTGATACATAAATAATGGAATAGGAAAATAAAATGGAAGATAAATGTAGAATAGAAAATCAAAAATCTTTTGAAAAAGCATTGGCAAGAGCAGAGCCAATGGGAAAGCTCAGTAAATTTCTCTTTACTCACGAGAAGGAACTTTTGGAATCGGGAAAGCTATTTAATATTACGCATAGGGGATCGACTTCTGCTTGGTTGGAAGCACCTAGCTCTGTGGCACCCGACGGCTGTACCAATGTATACAGACCGATGGGTGATTTAGAGGTACGTTACTTGGTGGAACACAAACTACTGCCTGACACTCAGCCGTATCAAGCGATCATCGAAGGCGAGGTAGGTCGAGCCTACGCCAACAAGTATCTATCCGGTAAGAAATGGACGGACACTGAACCATCGACAGTAGTGGAATTCACATGTCCAAAAGATCTAATAGAACAACTAAAGAAAATACAAATGAAAGTTGAAGACGGTGCACTCTCAATGGGACTGGGTAACAAAGCTGGTGGAGGACTACCACTTTTCAACAAGTGTCTGGCTGATGGGACTTCAACCTTTAGAATAGTAAAAGTAAAAAGAGTTATGCCTTCATAAAAAATTAATCTGTAAAAATAATAAAACGTTCTTTTGTATAAAAAAAAAAAAAAAGAGAGTAGATAGCCAAATCTTATTTGATCTCTTTTATTATAAATAATTATCTAAACAACAAACAACCTATGATTATTACATTGTATTGTTATTTTAAAAAAAGAGTCAGTTTGTAATTGTGTAACAAAAAAAGATAAGTTTGGGAAAAAACAAAAAATGGTAAACCACCTTTGCAATAATCAAGTGGTAAATCCGACAAAAAAAAAAAAAAGGTGTTTTTTGGCTTTTTGGAGGCACAAATGTGGGTTTCAAAAAGTTTTGTTTTAATAAAATTAATTATTGATCATTTTTCAAATTTTTTTATGTTTTCTAATTATTAGGAGGTTGAATATCTAAGATTATTGGTTTACATCTGTCTACCAATTGTTGTTATTCTTGTCAATTTCAAATATGTTGTAGTAGTTTTCTAATTTAATAATAATATTATAACCAACCACTTCTTCTTCTAGTAAATCAATCATTAGTTTGTGTAAATAAAAAAAGAATTATCAAACTGTTTTGAATATATTCAATTAAAAATATTTATTTATTTATGATATTGTATTAAAGTTTTATTGTTTTATATTTTTATATCTTTTTTAGTTTTTTTCTGATATTTTATAATTGTACAAATGGCTAATCTTATAGGATCTGCAAAACTTCCATTAAATGTAAGTAAACAAAGAAAAACACACAAAAGTAAAACAAAACAAAACAAAACAAAACAAAACAAAACAAAACAAAACAAAACAAAACACAGAATTGTTTGAATTAATTCAAATATAACAACAATGAAGAATAGTTCACATCAACATACTAAATATATTCATAGTCAAAAAGACACTCAACTAACTCTTCACTAAAAAAAAAACAAAAAAAAAAATATATTTTTTTTAATCTAAATTGATTGTTAGAATGAAGTAGAAATTATTGCAGAAGAAGTTGAAAAAGGATTTGAAGATACCAATATCATTAGAAAATATCTAGAGAAGCGTATTCAAATTGAAGAAGAATACGCCAAGAATCTTCAAAAGCTATGTAAATCACAACCAAGTTTAAAGAAATTGGGTGGAATCAGTGGAGCATTTTCTGTTATTGTAGATAGTACCAATCAATATTCAAATCATATACTTCAAGTAGTACAGAAAATAAATGATGACATTAATATTCCATTGAAATCATTTATGAAAGATTTAAAAAATGAACAAAAAACTGTATGTTGTACCGCTCAAAAGAAATATAATAAGATAAATACACTTTCTATTAACAATTAATTAGTATATTACAGATGGACAAATGTTGGCAAAAGAAAGAAAAGAAGTATTTGATTCACTTAGAAATGCAAAGACCAAATATGATTCTTTGTTTGAGGATGGTGGCGATGCATCGAAAATAAAGGAGGCCGAAGATGAATATAAACAACAGGTTGTGGTTGCCAATCGCTATCAATCATCGTTTCACAATGATAAGCTGCCAAAGATTCAACAGGATTTCCAGAGACTCGAGACTATCCGTATGCAGAGAATGAAGACTAATCTCAAGAAATTCATTACCGAGTGTGACACCATACCGGCAAAGCTAAGCTCACATATAAAGTCGTCGGAAGAAACAATCAACGGTATCGATACCAAGAAAGATATCATGGCATTCGTCAACTTTAATAAATCACTGAACCAACCTTGGCCAGACTTTGCATTTGAACCGTGTGAAAAGAAAAAGAAAGGCTGGCGAACAACAATGGCTGCATTAAAGATTGGAAGTGGCGGCGGCAGCGGCGGTGGACAATCGACTTCTCACAAAGATCTCATGGCGTCGTATGTTCCGGGCGGTCAACGCGAGACACCGTCCAGCCATCCGAACGCTGTCTTTGGCATCCCAATTTCCGAGGTGATGGAGAAACAGAAGCAACGCTATCCAGAGCTGAATCTTCCCTATATCCTAGTGCTCCTCATCAACTCTATAAAGATTCACGGTGGAATGAAAGCGGAAGGAATCTTTCGTATTCCCGGACACAACACTGACGTTGCCAATATCAAGCGTCGCCTGAACGAAGGTGACTACACAGTGACCGAGAACAATGTACATACCATCACCTCCACCCTCAAAGCATGGCTACGTGAAATTCCTCATGCACTCGTCTCTGACAATCTCTACGAAGACGCTGTCAACTGCGAGAGTATCACTGATATCGTGGCGATCTTCCGTCAACTGCCACCTCACAACCAACGAATCGTTGCCTACATCTCACAGTTTCTCAAGGAACTGACACTCCCCGAGAATGTAGAGTACAGCAAGATGAATATCGATAATATTTCAATGGTTTTCGCACCATCACTTCTACGTTGTCACAACCCAGAGCTTTTCCTCAGCAACATTGAGAAGGAGAAATCATTCATCAGACTCTTGATTGAATCGAATCAGACGCTGGTCGATATTTGTCCTTTGAATTTCGGTAGTTCCGATATTGCCACTATCCAACCAAAAGTACTGAGTAACTCTGATGACGAAGGACCACCTCCACTTGCTCCAGTTGCTGCTCCCGGAGATGATAATAATACAGGTGTAAAAGCTGGATCACGTCCACTTCCACCAAGACCAAAGCCAGCTCCACCAGGAGTCACCGCCGAGAACGCCAAAAATATATTCAAACCAAATTCACTTGCTCATCATCTTCAATATCCAGGTGCAACCAATTCATCTTTTATTCAACAAAGTCATCATCATCATCAACCAACACATCATCAACAACATCAAGTAATTTCACATTCAAATAATTCCTCTGTAATTAAAGATTTACAATCACAATCATACCCATCCAACAACAACAACAACAGTAACCAACCACCAAATCCTCATCTTCAACCGAGTGTATTAAGACCATCAACAAAATCAGGTAATGGAACACTTTCAAGAGCACCAATTTCAATGGATCTATTCAATAATAATAATCAGAGTACTATCAGTAACAATAGCAGCAGTGGAAGTGGTAGTAATATAAGTTTGTCATCATCTGGAGGTAGTAATCTTAGTTTATCACCCTCAGGAAGTTCAATCAATGCAGCACCTACACCTCCACCAAGATCATTCCTTATTACTTCACCAGATAAATCCAATTCAACACCTACATCACCATCCAGCTCTAGTACAAACATAACTTCCCCATCATCGTCAGAAAACAGAGAAAGAAAGTTTTCGATATTCTCCAACTTGCCACCACCTCCAACTGTTCCATATCAATAAGATCTGAAATGGTCAACAGAGTATAATATGATAACCTTTAAATTTTATTTAAATTTTAAAACAAAGAATATGATATCAAATAAAAAGAAAAAACAAATTATTTATTTATTTAAATACTTTAAATCTTTTATTTATAATGTTACAATTGCTGTTCCACACCAATATCTTGTTGATTCATCTTTGCTATAGAAATTATACCAACTGTTGTGCTTGACAGAGTAGATATAGTTTTGATATTCTTTGCCTCCGAGAAGATAGATAAGATCGTGATTGGGATCGTACACCATCGACAAGTAGAACAAGATCTCCATATTGATAGCGTGATTGAGTGTTTCAACTTTTCTCTCGATGACGTTGAACCTGACGAATCTCTGTTGGTCAGTGAGACAGTGTATATAGATATTACCCTTGCCATCGGTGCAGAAAGCAGAGCCATTTTCAATGTGATCGCCATCCACTGAGATGTCATCACGTTGCTTATTGTTTGGATTGAATCTAATGATCTTTGTTGCACCACGACAAACGCTATACAACATATCTTGATAGAAGAACGAGAGTAGCACTGCTTCGTGAGTGTTGTTCAAGAATGCAAAACGATCGAATTTGTTGGTCTCGATGTCGTATCTACTGATTTCCACGTGTGACTTTTTGTTACCGTTCAACAGGTAGATGTGATTCTTGCCATTATAACAAGCAGAGATTCTCTCTCCTTCGACTCTCGACATGTCTGCCTCCAAATCGATGATATTGGTCTTTACAGAGAACCGTTTGAATTGCTTCTTGGAGCCTTCGGCACCACCAAACACATAGACATGCTCACCAATAGTAACCACTGAATTGAATGTATTGACATTATTGAATTGCAACGGTAAATGCTCCTCCTGGTAGTTCTTATTAACATCCAACTTGGTTATCTGTCCATTCTTATCGGTGGTAACAAGATAAACTTGTTTCTTATTCTCTGATAGTTGATTATTGATTGCAGCTGGTATCTTTTTAACTTTTACCTTTGATATAGTTTGATCTTTAAGTAATTGTTGTTGTTGCTGTTGTTGTTCTCCATCTTCATCTTCTTCTTCTTTCTCTTGTTCTGTTTTAACCTTATTGATTCTCTTGATTTGAATTGATTTTTCAAAGTTTTGTTTTATCTTGTTGGTCTGTATTTGATTGATATCCACCTTGTAGTAATGTTTGAGATGTTTCTCAAACTCTGTGACAGCATCGAATCTATATCCATCCAAGTATCTATAAACAGAGTCCAAAATTGAGTCATCATTGACATTTTCCAATTTTGTTTTGTCTACAGAGAACAAAGATTGACTATTGGCAGACATAAACTCTGAGAGTGTAGAACATGCAGCAACAGAATCAATAACACCATCTGTTTGGTAACTATAGGTTATATCACCATCATCATTTTGATCTTCATCACCAGTTGTTGTACAGTCTACTTCATCTATGTTATTACTATTACTATTACTATTTATTAAAGTATTATTATTATTATTATTATTATTGGTAGATATATCATATTTAACAGTATTGACAATGTTAACAAGTGGTTTGAATTGTTTTATATCTGATTCTATCTTTTCACGAACAAAATCAATGTCATTGGTGATCTGTTGTTTATATTTATATTCCTGGGTAATGAGATATTGATGTAGATCTCTAAAGTGTTGTGAAACATCTTCCTCATCCAATTTCAATGCATTGAATGTTTCAACCGATGACTTTAAAGAGTCCCACAATGTTTGTAAATTATTATTAATTGGATTATTAAAATCTATTGTTTCATTATTATTTATTATACTATTATTATTATTATTATTATTGATACTATTATTTAATGTTTGATTTTGTTGATCATTATTATCAACAGTGTTACTGCTGTTAGTTGTTGTATTACTATTATCATTGCACCTTTTTAAATTATAATTATTTTTTTGATTGAGATAGATTGATGATTTAATGTTTCTGACATGATCGAAATGGTGATTTCTATGAAGAGGTGAACATTGTGAACATAGTAACAAAACACAGTCATAACAAATGAGATCAATAGGTATCGTAT
Organism: Heterostelium album PN500; assembly: GCF_000004825.1. Lineage (NCBI taxonomy): Eukaryota > Evosea > Eumycetozoa > Acytosteliales > Acytosteliaceae > Heterostelium > Heterostelium album. Next base: position 1,176,606 of record NW_008805073.1, on the reverse strand, counting down.
GATTTTTGCATTTGATAATAGTGTTACCACTATTATTTATACAATCATTACTACCATTCATTATAAATATAAATATATAATAAATATATATAGTTAATATATAAAGAATAAACAATATATTGTTTTTATTGTTTGATCAAATTAAACCTTAAAAAGTTAGGAAATGTTTTGACTCATTTGTGGTGTTGGACCCGACCAAAAATTATCAAGGGTCATTTTTAAAAAAAATAAATAAAAGTTTAATTTTAGTTTTGTAAATCAGTCAATTGAGGGATGAATTTGATTTGATATAACAAATATGATTTAATTATTCTTTTTTTTTTTTGTAAAAGATTAAAAAAATAGTTTAGTTTTTATTAACGTTAATAAAATAGTATTTTGGTAATATTCATGGTTATTACAATAAACTTTGAAAATAATTTCTCTCATTTATTAAATTCTTTTCTTTGTAATCATTGAAACCATTAATCAAATAAATAATTTAAACTAAAAAAGAAGTATCATAAAAAAATTCTTGTTGCGCGCTGTTTACAAAAAATTCAATGAAATTTATTAACTTTAAAAAAAATTTTGTTTTTTTTTTTTCAAAATATAAGGGTGAACCACTTGTTTATGTTGTTTTTTTCCACTGCAAATAAATGATTCAAATACAAAGAATTCAGATCAAAGTATTCATTTTATTTCAATATATATCTTTCGTTTAATTAAAAGTGTCCAACACACCTCTCACTATCATTTCAACTATGAAGTTGGTTGCTTAAAGATTTCCACTGAAATCTTTGCATCTTTGCATTGTCATGAACCAACCTCCAAATTGATTAATTTAAAAATCCATAAACATTTTTTAATTTAAGTAATAGTTTATATTTAATTATATATTTATAAGTATATATATTTTTTATAATAATAATTGATTTATTTATTTCTTATAATTTAAATTCTTATTTATTTCTATCTGCCCATTATTAAAAAAATAATCATGCAAACAGTAAAAAATAAAATTAAATGTTTTTTACAAAATAAAAGTAATAATAATACAATGGTTATTACTAATAAGAATAACATTGTAAAGATACCAGAATTGGGAAGTTTAGAGATTTTAGATCAACTTTACAACTCTAATCATAAACAATTCAGATTATTATCTCTAGAGAATGAAGGTTATAATAAAAATGTATATACACATTCATCTACAACACCACAACTTCCATCAGTTATTTGGCGTCATATTTTAAATTTTATATTGTATCATTATTTACCTGATAGATGTCCTGTATTTTCTGACAAGTTGGTAAATCTACAATCGATCCTAAGACTATCACTGGTATGCAAATCTTGGTCAAACTCTGTTATACCATTCCTAATGTATCCATGCATTAAGGTGATTAACAACCGATCGTTTGTACAACTGAATCGATTGAAAACGACAGGTGTTACAGGTGTACCACTCCGATTTAGTGGTATTGATTATTCTTTTACTGACTCTTGGTTACTGCCAGCCTATTTACAGAACCACTCACTTTCAAAGACAGTCATTCCAACCGAGAACAACTCTATCTCTGAATTGACCTTTACTTTTGATTCGATCAATAATAATGTCCTCAAATTTTTCACTCAGACTATGTTACTGTCAAGCAATTTGCGGTCATTGGATTTTAGTTCTCTACAACATGGTGATGGCAACAAATTTTGTTTGTTGAAAAGAATGATTCCAAGGATTCCAAAGAATGTAGTTAAATTTGATATTGGACACAACCGTCTTGGAGCTGATATTATTCCACTACTATCTTATATCATTGGTGCGAATGGAACGATTGAATATTTAAATTTGGAAAATAATTGTTTGAAACAAAAAGGGGCAAGTGAATTGGCGCTGTTGATACGAGATAACAAGTCACTACGATCATTGAATTTGTCATTCAATTTAATGATGGACGGTGTTGGAGAGATTGCTCATGTACTTGCCAATGACAATAATACATTACAACATCTCAATCTGAATGAAAATGGAATTGGAGAGGTTGGAGCTATGGAACTATCAAAAATGATCGAACGAAACACTGGACTTGAATCACTGATTTTAGATACCAACAGATTTGGTGAAGGTTCACTCAGACAAATAATATCATCACTTGAAATGAACAAACAAATCAAAAAGATATCATTGGCAATGGTTGGAAATATAGATGGTCAACAACTAGGACAATATATACAAAACTCACCCAAACTAGAACACCTAAATCTCATGGTAAATGAATTTGGTAGATTTGGACAGTGTGTATTTGATTCTGTAGTTGAACATCCAAATATCCAAACACTGAATTTAAGCTACACAAAGATTAGAAGCTCTGAATCAAAAGCTGGACTACAAAGAATGATTGAACAGAATCAAAAGATAACAACTCTAAATCTCTCCTATGCTTTTATCGATAGTGATGTCACTGATATTATGAGAGCACTGCTATTCAATAAGACATTGACATCAATGGATCTATCACTCAATTCCATTGAATCAATACAAGGTGCAATCCTAGGTGCCTATCTTCTCACAAACAAATCATTGATTTCACTTAATCTAGGTGGAAATATACTTGGAACCAGTGGAACATCACCGATATTGAATGCTCTTCTTTATAACAATACATTAAAGACTCTTAATCTAAGAAAAAATCAAATTAAAGTTTTGGAAGAAAATGTCATTTTCCAAGTACTCTCAAAGAATACTACATTGACATCACTTGATCTCTACCAAAATTCATTATCAACCAACATTGGCCATGAAATTGCATGTGGTCTAGCAGTAAATCATACACTAACATCGATCGATCTATCATGTAATGAATTTGGTGTAGAGTGTGCCGATAGTTTCCAACAGTCACTTGTTAACAATAATTCACTTCGATATATCAATTTGATTGGTAATGGATTCGGTCGTCAACCATCATTTGCATTACATGCAACCTATAAAAATAGATTTGAACAATTTAAAATTGAAGATGGTAATTCTTCAAATCCAAAACCAGCAATAACTTTTGAAAAATTAACAACAACAACTCTGAACAACAACAACAACAACAACAATAACAATTCTGTAAAAAAAAAATTTTTTTTTTTTTTAACTAATCCTATTGTAATAGTATTAGTTGCATCTATTGCTATTGGTTGTTACATATCTAGATATCCAATTAAATTAATAAAATAAATTTATCTTTTATATAAATATTTTTTTAGTTTCCAAATGAATATTATCTTGATTGGTTTGTTTGTATTTAAATAGTTGTTTTGTTTATTTTTCTTGTGTGAAATATTATCTTTTATATTATAAATTAATTTTTAATTTACTTTGCCTTTTTAATTGCTTCTGTTAATTCTGGTACAACTTTAAATAGATCACCAACTAAACCTACGTCGGCAACTTGGAAAATTGGAGCTTCAGCATCCTTGTTGATGGCAACGATAACTTTACTGTCTTTCATACCTGCAAGATGTTGAATGGCACCACTGATACCGACAGCTATATAGAGTTCTGGTGCGACGACCTTACCGGTTTGACCGACTTGGAGATCGTTCGATACGAATCCACTGTCGACGGCGGCTCTCGATGCACCGACAGCACCACCCATGGTATCGGCCAACTCTTCCAACATCTTGAAATTCTCACCGCTCTTCATACCACGACCACCTGAAACGACGACACGAGCACCGGTCAACTCTGGACGCTCCGACTTTATCACTTGGGAACCCTCCCATTTGATATTGGTGGAGCTGGCAGCTTGGTCGACGAGTGGTGCGATCCAATCGAGTTGTTCTACGGCAGCGGATCCACCTTCGACCGGTGCCTTTTCAAATGCTGTAGTACGGATGGTTCCAATCTTGACGGCATCCTCTGACTTTACGGTGGCGATAGCGTTACCGGCGTAGATTGGGTGCGTAAAAGTATCGTCCGATTTGATAGAGGTGATGTCAGAGACTGCACCGACGTCCAAGAGTGCAGCGACACGTGGAATGAAATTCTTACCAAAGTTGGTGGCCGGTGTGAAGATGTGAGTGAGTTGCTGACGTTCCTTGAGACCGACAACCACTGGTGACAATGTCTCGGCGAGACCGTGTTCGAGTAGTGGATGGTCAGCATGGAAAACAGTCTTGACACCCTTGATCTTTGTTGCCTTGTCTACCACTGATTTACAATTGTTACCTGCAACCAACAACAATACATCCGATCCCAATTTGTTTGCCGCTGTAATGGTATTCAATGTCGATGACAATAAATCTTTATTATCGTGTTCAGCAACAACCAAACATTTACTGCTATAATATCTAATACCATTATTAATTAATAATGATGAATTGATATGATTCTATAAGATAATGATGATAACTATGTTAACAAAAAGACTATTCATCGATGATTATTGATAACGTTCTATAAACTTATTACATACTAATTTATTTACAAATCTAAACATTTTTTTTAATAAATATATAATATTAATAAGAATATCAGATGACAAAATCAACCAAAATCGAATATATTAACACTGATTAAACTTATTAATGGGAAATCAGTGATCATCAAAAAAATAAAAATAAAAATAAAAATAAAAAAATAAAAAAAAAAAAAAAAACAATTTTTAATCATTCAATATTAAAGAGAGAGAAAAGCACAAAGAGTCTATTAATTATTTATTTAAAAGATTAATAATCGAATTGTACTTAAGTGGATGGAAAAAATGAAATGAAAAAAGAATTATTAATATATTTAATAATTTCTCTTTTTTTGTTATTATTTTCCTTATAAAGATTGTTGATGTTGCTGTTGGTTGTTGGGGTATTACATTATATATGGATTTTCAGTATTGACAAAAGTTGGAATGACATCGATCGATACTTTAGAATAGGTAAATATCTTGAATTTATCATCTTTATCGACTGTCTTCCATCTCTCCATTTCGAAAACGAAAAGTGCTACTCTGATATCTTTGTGTGCTGTAATTGGACGTGTGTTTGTCAGTATCTCTGACTGTGATGTTGTTGATTCCAAACAATTGTGTCTAACAAGATCTTTTATGCGTGGTTCAATTATTTTCAATGCTTTAGGAATTAGATAACATGTAATAATAGTTGGATAAATATGTTTACAATCTTTGGCAAACTCTTTGTCGATCGTTGATAATTTGAAATCAAATGATTCCTCTGCAAAACTTTGAACTCTAAAAAGAATAGAATTAATTAATAAATAATTTTGTATGCAAATGATTAATCACATACTTGAATAAAACTAAATGTGAAACATCTGCTTCTTTGGCATCGGAATTGGCTTTTTCGATAAGATCTGGATTTACATCGATACCTATTGACTTTATTCCATAGTGTTTGGCTGCATAGATGGCAATACGTCCATCACCACATCCAACATCCAATAATATATCGTCCTTATCACAGTTTATCATGATGAGAGATCTTTCAATGGTAACAGGTGATGTTGTTGCATATGGACACTATGAATAATTATAATTATAAATAATGTAATTCTATCTATCTACGATTTCGAAAAAAAAACCTACACATTGACCTGGAAGAGGATCGTCTTCATCTAAAAACGGTATCCACGAATACTGCTCGTTTTCATAATCCATATCCTTGGTAGTGACTACTTCCTGATTATTGTTGTTATTATTTTCTTTTTGCATTACAAATCAACTTACTATTATTCTGTATTAATACAAAACAACTACTATTACTATAAGACTATGTTTTTATAAATAGAAATGATCAGTCCAATTATTAATTAGATGACATTAATAAAAAAAAATAACCGAAAAAAAAAAAAAAACTAATCTTGAAAAAAAAAAAAAAAAAAATTAAGAAATAATAATAACCTACCTTTTACTTTCGAAACTCTAAACAATGAGATCCAAGTAAATATAGTAATAGAAGGATAATTTTAATTGTCTTTAAAGTGATACAAATCGCCAGGAAAAATGAGTACACCCTTTCGTTCGACCAGTTTTTGTAAAAAAAAAAAAAAAAAAAAGTTTGTAAAAAAAAAAAAAAAAAAAAAATTTTTTAAAAATTTGAAGATCGAAAGATATAATATCTTATATCAACTTTTTAATTGAAATAGTTATATAACTTTTTACTAAAGTATCCACTAATAATCATTTTTGCATATGTATAGTTTTTTCAAAGATAGTTGAACTTACAAATCCATTTCAATAGATTAACATAAATATAAATTAATATAATGAAATTAAGAACTAAACCTATCAATCCAATCATTGTGATCTGGTTTACATTATTTTTATTACTGTTTGATCAATTGCTTTTTTGTTATTTATTTTTTTAATTGATTTTTTTTTCTTTTTCATTTTTTTTTTATTGATTGTTTTTTTTTTTCTAAAAATTTTTTTTTTCATATTTACTTTGTTATTTTATTATAACGATACTTTTTCAATATATATTATTAATAAGATGTTCAAAAGATTGATTACATCGAGTTGCTCTTTAACTTTGTTGAGAAGAACACCATCTATTCAGCAGAATGTTAGCATGTTGAATAGAAGTGCTTTGGTTGGATTCAACAGACAATTCTCAACACAGAAACCAGATGATTCTTACGATACTGTTGTCATTGACAGCAATGACTTGAAGGTTGGAACTCACGAAGCTACCGATACACCAAGCAACTTACACATCAGACATCTCGTCAATGGTATCAAGGTAGACGGTAAGACCGTACTCATCTACAGACCATCGAGAATCACAATGCAATCCGGTACTCTTCGTACTCGTAAGTGGCGTCTTGAATTGCCAATCGTCGACAAGTGGCATGACGGTCTCATGGGTTGGTGGGCATCCGCCGGTACTCTCGGTCAAGTACAATTGGCCTTCGACTCTGAAGCTGGTGCAATCAGTTATTGTAAAGAAAATGGTAAGATGCGTTATCATTTGAATATGATAAGATAACGAAAGAACTCGGTTTATCTATTAATAAGTTATTAACTAATGGTTTTTTAAACATTAAATTATTATTATGATAGGTTTAAACTATGAAGTTTTACAAGAAGATGTTGTTACAACAAAGAAAAAGAGATACGGTTACAGATTTTTATATAAAGGAGAATTGGTCAGAGAACAAGAGGATGAATCAAATATCAAATAAACAACTATAGCACCTATTATAAACTTATTGGATTCAAACAAAAAAATAAATAAATAATAACAAGCCGACTCTAAAAACAGATTGATAATACTTTATCTGTTTAAATACAAATACACTCTAAAATAACAACAAACAACAAGCAACAAACAACAAACACTTTAATTCAAATGACTATAGAATATGTAATAAATAAATAAAGATCTTTTAAAACAATGGTCGAAAAAAAAAACAAAAAACAAACTATTTCGATGAGAAAGTATATCTAATTTAATTGTAGTTTTTATTTATATAATTGAAGGGTCATCCATTCTGTAAGTTAGTTTATTTATAAATCTATTACCTCTACCACGGTTTTCTTCTTTTTGAAGTAGTTGTCTCCTTGACATTTGTTGACCATCTGGAAGTGTAATGGTTTGTTTGTTGTTCAAAAGTGTTAATCCAATCCTTCTGTAAATAAATGTTTGTTTATCATTCAATCTTAGTGATTCCAGATATAGTTGTTGTTTTGTAAGTACTTGTCCACTATTAAGTGTAATTGATTCACCACGAGAAAGTGTAGCTGCAAGGCTATTATATGAATCGAGATAGTTAGGATCACATTCTATTGCTTTCACGTATATTTGTTGCTCTGTCATTGTTTGACCATCATCAAGTATGATTGATTGAAATTGGTTGGATCACATTCTATTGATTTCAAGTATAGTTGTTGTCTTGTCATTGATTGTCCATCATTAAGAATGATTGATTTACCTCTTAAAAGTGTCATTGGAAGGTTAAAATATGACCAGGCATGGGTTGGATCACATTCTATTGATTTCAAGTATAGTTGTTGTTCTGTCATTGATTATTGATTCATCATTTGAGAGTGTCGTTGCAAGGTTATAATATGAGTTGGAATCAGTATAGTTGTCGTGTCATTGATAGACCGATGGTAGAATGATAGATGATCGATCCTCAACTTTAAGAATTAAAGCCAACCTGTAATAAGCATCAGCATAATTTGGATGCAGATCGATCATTCTCAATAAAAGTTGTTATTTCGTAATTGATTTACGTGGGGTTTTTAAAACAAAAAAATAAATTGAAAAATAATAATAATAGTGACGGCTTCTAATAGATCTTTAGTAAACCTAGTTATTTTATTAAAGAGGTATTCCAAGGGCATAACTCAAATCAGAATAAACTGGATGCTTATTCTCCCTTGTGACGCAATCTGCATCCAGGTGTAATCTTAGCACGTCCACCACTTGGTTGAGCAATAACGGTGGAGCATGAGCTACATAAGACAACGGTTTGAGCCTATTATCATTGTTTAATTAATAATTAATTGTTTGATTAATAATTTGACAAAAATAAAAAAAGAATAATTATAAATTCAGTTGATTACTTACATGTGAGAATACAACTGTGATGGTGTGACATCCGTGACAGTTAATATCCATAAAGTAAGAGTTTGGTGATTGAACCAATCTCTTTAACTTGTGTTTTCTCTTCTCGGATTCGATGCTTGGGAATAGCAAATCACCACGTTCTCTAGCCTTTATATTGTTTATATAATAGTAAAAAAAATTAGTAAAACGAATAATTTGGGGTTTACGAAATAATAATTTTCATAACAATAAAAATAGCATTTGTTCGTTTAAACTAGTTGTTGTTTCATTATCTATCATTTATAATTTATCATTATTATTAAACTATTATTTTTATTTTATTATTATTATTATTCATTATTTTTATTTTATTTCACTAAAAATATTATCTTTCTACCAATCTATCTGAATCTGTATCGACATTCTATTTTATATTCTAATTTCAACCTATATCTGTATATATATTTTATTATTTTTGATTCTAATATGTAACTACTCTAATGTTTCTATTTTTTTTTATTTTTTTTTGATTATTTTATTTGTTTTTTTTCTAAACTTCTTATTGATAATAAACTAACAACCAAACTAAACTACTCAAATAGCTATTTAAATAATGAAATCATTTCATCATATTAAAAAATAAAGTGATAAAGATACACACCATTGTTTGGATTGATCTGTATGACAAAAAAAAAGGAAGTGAAAAATTCAACACGTGATGCTTTTGAGTGTATGGAAAGAAAATCGATAAAAAAATTTTATTTTTTATTTTTTTTAAAAAATTTCAAAAAAATAATTTGTATTATCATTGAAACGTTGGGAATAACGAAGATGAAAAACGAAAAAAATTCAGCCCGGGCAAAGTTTTGTAAAACAAAAAACAAATTTTTAAAATATTAATTTTATTTTTATATCTTAAGATTTACATTTATCTTTGTTTTTATTTTTTCTAAGAAATGAATAGTAAACTATATAAGATAATAAAATTTATTTATTTATTTTAATTTTTGTGATAGTTTTTTTTTTGAAATGAATAAAAAAACGACGATTTACCAAAAGAATGAGAAACATCACCAAACAAAAAATAAAATAAGAATGAGAAAAACAACATTATGTTTCTTTATTGATAGTGAAAATCAAAATATTCTATTAGCACTAAAGAAAAGAGGATTTGGTGCAGGAAAATTTAATGGACCTGGAGGAAAAGTAGAATCTACAGATTCGTCAATAGAAAGTGCAGCCATCAGAGAATGTATAGAAGAGGTTGGATTGAAACCTAGTAACTTAATTTTTAGGTATGATATTACCTCTGAAGATTGAAATGTCATTGAGATTGATATATTTGTGAATCTTTAAAAAAATAATAACTATTATACCAACAATAAAGAGGAATACTTAATTTCATCTATCCAAAAATAGAAGAGTCAACAGAATGTAGTGTTTATCAAGTAAATGAATGGACAGGTGAACTTGTGGAATCAGAAGAGATGTCACCTCAATGGTTCAGTTTAAATGAACCACTGCCTCTAGAACAGATGTGGGAAGATGTTAAAATATGGTTTCCTCATTTTCGTGCACCTATAGATAGCTCGGATGATCTATCAAATCCATTCGATTTCACTTTTCATATTAATATTGATTATATTTTAAAAAGTTATACAAATAATATAAATAATATAGAGTATATGATAAATAAATAAATACTCAAGTAAATTGTTGTTGTTTACAAATGATCATTTCTTTTTATTTTCTAATTTAATAACGACTTAACTACAACTTTAACATTCATACGTTTGAGATCAGTATAATTTTGACCTGTTCCAAGGAAGATGATTGGATGTCCAGTTGAATAGACCATAGAGATGGCAGCACCGACCTTGTCATCGATGGTATCAAATTTGGTGAGAATGATTCCATCGATGGTTCTGACCTTGGTTTGAGTGGAATCTGCTAGGAGCGAGAGTGACTTGTCGAATTTAACGAGTTGATCTACACCGTCGTTTCCAACGAGTGCCTCACCTACAAAGAGTACCAAGTCGATTGTGTTTTGATTGACGAGCTTCGAGAGTGCTCTCATCAATGGCTCGTTGTTTTGCATTCTACCGGTGGTATCGATCAACACCACGTCGTGATTGGTAGCACGTGCATAATCAATTGCCTCACCGGCAATCGATGCGGCATCCTTTCCATAGCCACGCTCAAATACTTCGACGTTCAAACGCTCGGCATGTGTCTTGAGCTGCTCGATAGCACCGGATCTAAAAGTATCACAAGCTGCCATCATTACCTTGTATCCATGAGCGGTCAACCAATAGCAAATCTTGGCGAGATTGGTTGATTTTCCGACACCATTGACACCACTGAAAACAATAGTGTAGGGACGAGTTCCACGCACCGCCTGGACATCTCTGAGAATGTCGATAGTCTTTTTCGGTGTGAGGATTCTAGTGACTGCTTCCTCCATTGCTTGCTTGACGACAGAGTTGACACCCTGGAAAGTAGACAACTTCTTGCCTTGCAAACTCTGTCCAACGGAATCGACCAACTTCTCTGCAATGTCGAGTGCTACATTCTTGGAGGTGAGATGTGACTTTAATTTCTGGAGAATCGGCTCGAGATCGTTATTGTCAATGGTTCTACTTCCAGTCAATGTTTGGAAGTACTTCATGAAACCAGAGACTGGTTTGTCTTCCTCGTCAGAGCTTACATCCATTTCCATATTGTGCTTTACAAACTTTTCCTTGACGACAACCTTTTTCTTTCCAGATTTATCAGACTTGTCAATCTCTGCCATCTCACTCTTTGAGATCTTTGTATCGGAAACTCTCTTTTCCTTTTTTGGTGGTGGTGTATTTATATCCTTATCCTTATTAGATGATGATGATATAAAAGAAGATGATTTCTTTGTTGGTGTTTTTTTATTTGCTCCAATTTCTAGAAATTGATTGTTAATTATTAATATTTTAATAAATTAGAACTATTAAAATATATTTAATTATTTAATAATAACTTACGTGCTTTTAATAGAGCTTTTCTTGCTCTTGCAATATCTGGATCTTCTTCATCTTCTGCATCATCAAATACACTAGATTGTTTTGGAGAAGTTGGTGTATTCTTGTTGTTATTATTGTTTTGTTGTTGTTGTTGTTTTTCTTGTTGTTCATCAGAATCAACATCTTGTTCATTTGAATCTTCATTAGAGTTTTCTTGATCCGATTCATTTTCAGAACTATCATCACTACTGCTGCTGCTACTACTTTGATTTCTATTACTACTGTTGGCACCGTTCACCTTTTTCTTATTATCCTTGTCCTTGCTCTTGTTTTTATTTACAGATTTTCCACTCTTCTTGTCTTTCCACTCCTTCTCACGTTTCAACTCGATAGCAGCTCTACCCTTCTCGGTATCTTCGTAACGCTTTGGTGGTGCGGCAGACGATTGCTTCATCTTTGAAAGAGTCTCCACCTTGGTGAGAATCAAATCAAACTTTTCCTTGAAAGGTTCAAAAGTATCGATTGCCAAGTCATCCGATGAATTCTTAATGGAAACCAAAACATCCTTGTACATCTTTACAAACTTTCTCTTTACGACATTCAACAATTCATCTATATACATCAAAGATAAAATCTTTTGATATACAACCTGTATATATAAATAATGCGATCGCATATTATTAATATCAATTTTTAATACTTGTTATTTTTTTTTTTTAAACTTATACTTACAACAAATATTAAATCAACTTCATTTGCAAAAGTCCATTTCAAAGTATAGTTATCAGATTGAAATGATGTCTCTGAACCTCTCTCTTGTACCAATACCTTACGAATCAAATTATTGATTGGATGACCTTTGAGTCTTGCCCATTCAATTGATAATAATACAATACCTCCTTTTGTTAAAATTGTAAAATTATCAATCATCTTTTTTTATTATTATTTTATATATATATTAAATTTATTAATTATTATTATTGATTATTTATATACTATTATTGATTATTATTTCTATTTATATCTAGATAAAACTTTTATTTATTTTAATTTCAAAAAAAAAAAAAAAAACAATAATTAAATAAATAAAAAAAGGTATTATTTTATTATTTATAGTTGTTTCGTTTTTGTGTAAAATAAAGAAAAAACAGCCAACAAACACAATTATTATTAAGTCTGACTGTATTTTTGTCAGACACTTTGTGGGGAATGAAAAAAATTAAAAAAATTGCAAAATTAAAAAAAAAGTCAACATCATTTTAATAAAAAATAATTTGACTTTTTTTTTTTTCAAATATCACATTTTTTTTCCTTGACTTGGAATCATAGTTTATTAATTGGATGGTTTGGACATATATCTTTTTCAATAAAATAAAAAAATATTTAAATTGATCAAAATAATAATAACAAAAAAATCCAATAATTATAATTGAATCAATTTCAATCGTTTGATTTTGATCTTAATTAATTTATATTTATTACAACAAATTCTTATTATTAATATTATATATATATTATATTAATTTGGACTGTTTTTTTTGTTTTTTGGTTTGTTTTTTTTTTTTTTTTTTGATTGGTTTTAATTTATTATTGCACAATTTTGAACTATTTAATCACTTATTTTTTAGCGAAAAGGGTATTAACAAAGAGGTCATACTTCACTTGCTTTTGTTCGTTTTCACAAATAGTCAAGAGTTCTTGTAACTAAAATTAAAAAAAAAAAAGATAATAATTTTCAAATAAAAAAAATTAGTAAGCTGTACTGTCATCGATGTAAAAAAATAATTTGGAATTGAATTTTTTCAAAAAAAAAAACAAAAAAAAAGTTGGGTTTCAAAGAGCCAACTTGCTTTCAGTTTTACTTTGAAAAATAAATAAAAAAAACCAAAAACAATCACGTGATTGTTGTTGTTGAAAAATAATGTGATAATGTTGACACATACCTCAGCCTCTGTAAGTTTGTCTCCCAAGGTCAACAAAGCCTTTGCCATATCCTTTGTTGGGATGTATCCCAATCCTTCTGGATCAAAAGTCTTGAATGCATTTAATAAAATTTGTTCATTGCTAGTCTATAATATTGATTGTTGATCGATTGATTGATTGATTAGTAAGTCGTCAGTTGAGATCATTTCAACTAATGATAATTCAACATACTTGTTTCATACGACGTGACATCATGGACATGAACTCTGGGAAAGCAATACCACCAGTCTTGGTCATATCGGCTTCAGCAAACATCTCATCTAATTGTTCTTGGGTGACAAAGATATTGAATTGCTTCAATGAAGTCTTCAAACTGTCCTTCTTGATGACACCAGTTCTATCTTTATCCAAGAGTTCGAAAGCCTCCTTCAATTCAGCGACTTGTTCCTCTCCCAAAACAACTGATGATTCTTCTCTTGTTAATCTTCTCTTTGTTGATGCCTAATTAATCAATCCAAATTTTCAAATTAATATCATCATAATACTAATAATAATATTTATAATTTATATAATGATATTTATTTATAGAAAGATATCTATATTTATAATTTATAAAAAAAAATATATTTTAACTTACCATTTTTTTAAATGTAATATTATATTGGTTGGTATTATATTATATTATATGTATATAATTAAAAGTGAGTTTGTTGGATATTAATTAATTATTAAATAAATAAATAATTATATATATATATTGTTTAAAGTACAGAGAGAAATAAAATAAAATGAAAACAAAAAACCAAAAAAAAAAGTAGAGCTGGTCTGCTTGAAAAATGTGTTTACTCAGGAGGTGCTTCCACTAGAATGTAAAATAATTATATAATGTTGCTGCTTAATTATTGAAATCTAAAAAAAATCAATCTGAAGGGTTAGTTAGAAAATGGCTAGCTAATTTTGTTGGTTTTTAAAGAAAAATAAAATAATGATGAAAAATTAATTTTTTTTTTTGAAATTTGATGGGTTTTCATTTTTTTTTAATAAATTGTGTTGGTTATTGCAAAAACACCACCAACTCCACCAAAACAAAAAAAAAAAAAAAAACTAATTGATTTTTGAAATAATTTTTTTTCAAAAAAAAAAAAGATAAAATCCACAGTAATGATGGTTGCATTCACCCACCATCATTACTGCTGATAGATTAATTTTGTTTTAAAATTATAATTATTTTATTTTTGTTTGTTGATTTATTTTTTTAATTTTATTATTATTGTTGTTCTCTACAATTTCAGATGTGTGAACAAGAAATAAGATAAGTGATTGATTGATACAAAAAAAACAACACACACCAACAAGCTTAATTTAATTTAGCAAAATCAATTAATTCATTGGCAGCGTATACTATAATAGTAGTAATGATAATAATAATAATGTTTGGGTGATCATGATCATGTTATGGGGTTATATTACTCTTTTATGAGTTTAATTTGATTAATGGCACTGCTTTTTTTATTATTGTCATTATTTTAAAAAAATCATTGAATGACAAAGTTGATTGATGAGTTGGAATGGATGAAAAAAAAAAAAAGTTTGATTTACAATAAATGTGTTAATGTATTTGTGAATGTGTGTCGTTGGATCAGATTCATCATAAATCTTACAACTTTAAAGTTATTTATTTGTTGGTGTGAAATGTAATAATAGTAATTTATTTCCATATTCCATATATCAAGAACTAATGGGTTTTACTTATTTCCGAAACCAATAAAATATGGGTATAAAATGGTTGGTTTTGGATTTGAACTAAATATAAATATTATATATTCTATAACAACCAAACATGATTCAAATATAAATGCAATTATCCATTGTCCTGTTGTTCTAATCTAATGTTTCCACTGTTTTGTACAATGATTGAACAAATAAAGAAGAGAGAGAGAGAGAGAAGAAGATGACAAAAAAAAAAAAAAAAGAGAATGAATATAGATAAAAGTAATACTAACAATTGTTTATCTAATGTATCTGTATGCTAATACGAATCGAATCGAAACAAATGAAATGTCGGTGAAATGGAATTATAGATTATTGAAAAATAAGATAAATATTAAATTAAATAATTGTTTTTTTCAAAAAAAAAAAGCAAAAACAGAGAAATCATTTGATTGCTTTTTCCCCTAACCATTAAGGTCATGATTCTTCTAAATTGGTATCGATTTTTCTCGCCCCACCATCATAATAGACGCTGATCAGAGCCAAAGTTTTTCGTACAAAATCATAAAAATGAAAAGAAAAAATTGTCATCAAACTGATTTTATTTGAAAAATGGGTAGACCCATTAATTTGTAAATAATTTTGTTACATCGATGGCATATACATCTCCCATTTTTAGATTCTTTTTCTTTTTTTTTTTGAATTGTGATTGACTTGTGATTATTTGACCAAAACAATGAGAAACAATCAAAATATATTTTTACCAAATGATCATTGTTGTTGATTTACGAAAAAATTCAATGAAAATCATGATCTATTTGATGTTTTTCAATTAATATTAAATAAATAATAGAATTTTATTAATCCATTATTACATTCTTTAGCATAAAAAAGATAAAATAAAATAAAATAAGTTGTGTTCTATTTTTGTTTGTACAAATTTTTACAAATAAATATTTATTATTTAATTTAATTTAATTCTTCTTCTTTTAGTTTTCATTTCATTTCTTGTTTGTTTTGTTGTTGTTGTTGGTTGGAGATACTATTATTATTATTATTATTCTAATCCATTTGATTGTTTTTTCTCTTTTTTAAATTGATAAAGAAATATATTGATTTTTTACTTATATAATTAATGATATAAATTGAATGATATATCAATAGAACCATGATGTAATTGCTATTCTTTCGTTTGCGTTTGATACCAAAACTTCATGTGGAACATACTCGGAAAGGAATATTAAGAGACGGTCACCAAGTGGATCGATATCGATGTGCTCACCGAATAGGTGCAATCGTAGTTGTCCAGCATCCTCTGTTTTCCACTGGTTGTTAAGATAGTAGATGCATGTTATCTTACGATTGTTACCGCCGACGAACGAGTCTTTGTGCTTGATGTATCGACCACCCGATTTGTAGATGGCCAGCTGTGACTGTGTGCGATCCGCCAGTTGAAACGACGAGCTTGCACACGCCTCGCTGATCTCAACTCGCAGTTGATCCATGCGCTTCAGCAGTTCGGATATATGTGGCAGACGGCCTTCACTCAGATCCTTGCAGGTCTCCTTGTTGAGCCACATCATGAGGTCGGAACGAATCGAACTGTCGTTCCACTTGGAATCGCCACGACTCATACCGGCTTCTCGCAGCTTGTTTCCTGCGCTATACAATGACATAGATTCCAACTTGGCAGCGCGCAACAACTCTTCTCCTATATAGTTATCGATCACCAGATAACCTTTACTCTCCAACTGACTCAGTTGATCTTTATTGAAAAACGATAGTTTACTACAATCTATATCATTTGTTAAATCAATGAATTTATCACCTATTTTTTTATTATTACTATTATCATCATCGTCACTGTTATTATTATTGTTGTTGTTCCCATTAATGTTTGTTTTTCCTATTCCATTTATTAAATCTAAAATTGCTTTATTACTACTACTACTACTATTACTACTACTATTGTTACTATTACTATTATTATTATTATCTTTATGCTTTACACCATTTAAACAAACATTATTACTTTCATTTTTATTTATATTACTATCACTAATACTATTATTCTTATCAACATTTTCACTATTACTATTGTTATTTACACGATGTATGATACCATCTCCACCTAGCATCGAAAGTATTTGAAGTTTAATATTAGGAGGTAGATTTGTCAAGTTATCCCTTCATTCATTTAATTAAAAAGTATGAAATGTTATATATAGAGTTAATATATCATTTGAATCAGGATTTATAATTTAGATTGATTTCTTCAAGTGTAGTATAAACTTACATTTCTAAAATGTTATTATAATATGTATATTGTATATATGTATCAGAGTTTACAAACAACAAAAACAATAACAACAATAATCTAAAACTTTGTAAATTATAAATTTAATTTTTTTTTTTTTTTTTTTTTTAAGAAAACTAGTTTCTAATTCAATTGATAGGTTGTGACACATAATCAGAGCAAGATGTGTTCAATAATCTTTTTCCTTTTTAACACTTTTTTTTTTTCTCAAAAAAATCTTTAAATCATGCAGGATGTTAGATTCTAAACGATCATCCACATTTTTTATTTTTAAAAATGATCATGGTTTTGGTAGGTTTTTTTTGGAGATAAATTCTGAATTTCAAAAGACAAAATCAGTCCTCATTTTGATTGTCCAGCATAAAAAATAACAACTAATTATGATAGCATTGTGAACAAAAAAACATCAAAAACAAACAACAAAAAAAAAAAAAAAAGGAAACACCTATTTAAAGAAAACTTTTTTTAGTATAGATATCCACATAGTTTTAAAGTTCACTCGCGATCATCATCTTTTACTAAATTTAACCAATCGAATCATTTTTTAAATTGAGGTCCTTCTTTATTTTGGGGTTTTTCCTAAAACAGAGAACTCTCTAACACCACAAACAACAAGAACATCTAGGTTCGAAACACCACAACACAATTGTATTATCATATGGTATTGGGGTTGTTTGGTTTACTCAAAACTTTAACTATTCATTTTTAACTTTGCACAGTTTTATTTTGGAAAAAAGTTAGAGTTATTTTTATACAGTTGAAGGGGTAACAAAAAATGGATAGTTAAATAAAAAAAAAAAATAAAAGGTTAATAAAGATATCAATATGTAATAAATGAAATTATTTTAAAAAACAAACCTGGACATTAGTTTGGATCACTAATAAAAGTAACTAGATTATAATCAGGTCTACATCTAGGTTTGGTAGGTGGTGATGAACATCTGGCATTTTTTGGAACACATTTTTTACTAAGACAACGAGCAGGTCCTCTACTATAAGAATCTCTTCATGAGCACCGCATTTAAAATTGGGATTATGTACAAATGGTTTAGAAGGATCTGGTGAATGGATATAAAATTCTTTGACAATCATATTGTTTCCACTATCAGAACTCTTCCTTTTATTATTGGAGTCTCTATTAGATGAACTAAATGGTTGAACCATGTTTGATCTAACCCTGGGTATTCGTTTCGATCTCCTGTAGATGATATTGATTTTGGAAAAGATTTGTATATTTCCAACCTTAAATTGTTCACCTGGATTTAGGCCAAAGAAAACTGTTGAAAGAGGATCACTAACCTCCATACAGACCACACATTGTTGATGTCAAAAATTAGTATTATTTATGTACTTTATAAAAATAACAATCAATGTCATCTTTGTCAATTTGTAATTAATAAAATTTTATGTGAGAAGGAATTAATAAACATCGAGTACTTCTTTTTAAATTTGACATTACAATTATTTTTAAATCATGATTATAATATATTATTATATCAATAATATATACATGTATTTTCCATTAAGTTTTAGCTTTTATTTTATTTCTGTTTAGATTTTGTTGTTGTAAATAATAAAGGTGAATACATTTCAATCAATACAAACAACACTGTCAAACAAAAGTATCCAAACGATATCGATGCAACTAAAAGATGGAACAATGCTGGTAGATGAACGGGTGGTTCAATAAATTCGAATAAATAATGACTGACCAACATCAATATAATTGTTATCTATAAAAATATAATCATTATTGTTAGAATTGTATTAATATTTAATAAAGTTGAGTTGTTGTTGTTATTGTTGTTACTTACAATTAAGAATAATTTTTTAATGATTGAGTAACTATTCAGTTGATTCAATTTGTTTAACACTTGGTATCCAATAAAGATATAGAGAAACTGACAAATAAAGTATGGAAGAATCAAGCCATCTTTAAAGAGCAGTGGGAACATACTGAACGTAGATACCAATCCAAACAACCAAGATACATAGCCTGACTCCAATACCAAGAGCGATACGGGTAGCAGTGGTAAAAGGATAGTCTTTTCATGTACTTGGAAAGAGAATAAAAAGAAGGCAAAGGCACTGATAATCAATGAATAGATAAACATTAATTGCTGTGATCTATACATTACAACTTTCCAGTTTGATTTTAAATTGGCAGACCAACATTTCTTTATCAATGGGTATACAATGATTGAAATTGCTGCTAATGTTGTAAGAGTACTAATTAAATATATATAGATATATTACAATGATTGATTAGTATTATGTTTGATTATAATAACAATATGTTAATTTAACATACCATAACTTTAAAAGTTGTTCGGGTGAGAATTTTGTTTTAAAATTGATAACAGTGGATGCTACACACCAAAAGTTTGCTACTTTGTCTTCGAATAGTCCTCTCGCAACAGGGAACAATCTAAACAATACTTGTGATGCTTGTTCCAGCGATAGGAATGGTATCCAACATATAATGAATGTAGTGATTACAACAATACCAATTTTAGCAATATTTAATATTGATTTGAATCTGTTTCAATCAAATTCGTAATAAAAAGTAATATTATTTTATATATTAATGAAAGAGAGATAATAGAATCAATAGTTGATTATACTTACATATTACTAAAAGATAAATTGGTAAATAAAAGATAAAAGAAGAATGCCGGTGAATAGTAGAGTGACATCTGCTTGTAATTTAATGATAGTACAAAGAAGAGACTTGCCAACAACTGTTGATTTCTCAAGATAAAAGTTATACCAAACAATGCAAATCCAAGTGATATTCCATTGTATTGGAAATGTCCATGATCTATTAACAACAAAGATGGCTGCATTGAAATGAAAATGAATGCAATTGACTAAAAAGTAATAAAATAAGTAAATAATTGGTTAATAACAATAATCTTTGATGAAAATATATATTTGTTGTTGAACACTTTTGATAATAATACTTACTCTTTTCAATAATGATTGTTCTTTGTAGAACGTTTGAACAAAGAACAAGACTGCTGGCAACCAAATGAGTAGATCCGATACGATTACAGTTGATCTCATGAATAGTTTACTTGATTTACTTTCATATCCTCTCGAAGTATATAGTGCCATTGATTCTGGTTCAACTTTTTCACCACTATAGTAGTAACATTATTTTGTTTGTTATTTAGTTAGTTGTTGTTGTTGTACATATATAAAAAGTGTGTGTTAATCATCTTACATTTTACCAAATAACCAACTTGAATAGGCAGTCAAAGGTGGATAATCCAAACCCCAATACTGAAGATCATTGTTGGTGGTATTGAAATACCATTCGCTGGTAGGTAGTTTAGTTGTTATCTCCATCCAGTGTCTCTGTGCCTCGTAGTCACCAAACATTGGTGGTTTGGCATGACCAGAGTAAGGATGAATAGAGATGGCATATCTAATCAACACTGACAATGATATTAATAACAACCAAACCAATGTTTCACCTCGCTTATTAAATATAGGACTATGATACTTTAAATCTTCTGGAACTGACATTTTTCTAATATTAGAATATCATCTGATTTTTAGAATGATCAACAAGTTGTCCAACATTTTTTAAAACTTTTTTTTTCACCATTGTTTTTTTACTTTTAAATGATGATCATCAAGTTTAATATGTATAAAAACAATTGATTTCATTGTTATATATCTTTTTTGTTGTGATCACAATACAATTAAAAAAAAATAAAAAAAGTAATTGATTGATTGATTGATTGATTGTTTTTTTTTTTTATTTTTATTTTATTTCTTTGATACACCAACTTGAGCTGGTCTAACTAAACGATCATTCAATTTGAAACCTTTCTTTACTACAGTTTTAATGGTGCCAGCGTCACACGAAGCATCTGGAACTTGGAAAAGAGCGTGATGTACATTTGGATCGAACTTCTCACCGATTGGGTCGAATCTGACGACACCGTTGTTACCCATGACCTTCAAAAATAGATTCTCTGTCATCTTGACACCTTCGTATAAATTGCTGAGTTCTTTGTTGGCCTGTAGTTGTTCTGGGGTGAATTGAGCGAGTGCCAATTCCAATTGGTCGACGACCTCCAACAGATCTTTAGTGAGTGATTGTGCACCGAATTTCTTTGCCTTGTCTACCTCTTCCTTACCCCAACGACGAACATTTTCACGCTCCGCTGCAGTATATAAAAGTTGGGTGTGTTTGTCTTCGAGTTGCTTCTTCAAGTCGGCGATTTGCTCTTCCAATGTTGGTTCAGCAGCTGACTTTTCTCCCTCAGCTTGCTCAGTGGCTGGTTTCTCCTCTGCTGCTTTATTCTCAGTGGAGAAATATCTTTGACTATTTAAATAGGATGTTGTTGCTGCTTGATCAACAAACATTCTCAAACCAAATAAATTATTTGATTGTGTTCTCTATATTATATATAAATATATAAATATAAATATAAATTAGGTTAGTTATATTAAAATCAATCATCATGATGTGTAGATATATCATTTCAATAATAATAATAATAAAAAACATACCATTAAATTGGATCTTGATGCCAATCTTAAAGTTGGAATTAAAGTTTTAGCAAAAGTATTCATTTTGTTTTTATATATATATTTATATAGTATAGTATTACTTAGATACTGTTATATTATTTTTATTCTATCAAATTAAAATAAATTAATTTAGATTTGATAATTAATGATTGATAAAAAATATAAATAGTAAGAATGAAAAAAAAAAACAGCACTCACAACTCAAAATCGAATGAAGTCGATTAAAAAAATTCAAAAAAAATTAAAAAAAAAACAAAATTTCAACAACATTCGTTTTTTCTGGTCAGAGTCCTTGACACGAAAAATTTGGTGGTGAGATGCTATGATTTATTTATCCTGGTTGTTTAATGTTTAAAAAAAACTTGATCAAATAATATTAATCTGGTAATAAATCATCTTTGTATAAAAAAAAAAAGGAAACAGTTATAAAAGAATATTATTTTAAATCTATTTTGGTCTGTTTTGTAAATATACAATTCTGGTTAATTCGTTTTAATAGGATATAGTTATATATAATAAAGTATTGTTTAGTTTTATATTTGTGATTTAATTGCATTGGAAATAATCTCGATTGGTGCATTTGTTACTATCATTGAGAATAAAGCTCTAACTCTCCATTCAGGATGTCTCATCACCTGACAACAGCCAACATCTATAATATCGATACCTAGTGGCACACCCATATCAGTCGGTATAAATATTGAATTGACATTTTCTCTATTTAAATACTGAGAAATGAAATTAATAAAAAAAAAACAACAAATAGGTTAATTATTAAGGTACAATTAACATACTGGAACACCAGACAAAGGATCAATGAAATCTGACCAATATGAAACACTATCACTATTATTATTATTATTATCTGATATTGATTTACAAATCTTTGATGCCAATGCTATAAACTAATCAATAAACTATTAGAATTCTTATTGTGTTTTAATAGAGAAATAATAGAAATCATATTTTTACTTACGGTATTTGCAACTTGTTCACGTTCTACATCAGTTCTATCAGAGTATCCACTCATTGGTAGAGTTGTAGGTGTCCAAACTAAAATCAAATGTATAGGTTGTTGTTTTGATAGAATCTCTGTGATTGGTGTTGGAAACAATTCCTTAAGGTTGGTCTGAAGGTCTTTACTATTACAAAGTTTAATTGTGAATCTTTTATTTAATGCTTCTATATATTCTTCAACATCCAACATCATTACACTATTATTACTACTACTATTACTAGTACTATTGTTATTATTTTCATCTATAGATGTAGACATTCTATTATATATTCTACAATAAAGTTTATTTACAATTATAAAAAAAAAAAATGTAAATTTTGTTTGAATACCACTACAACCACTAAAAGAAAGTTGAGATATGACGACTTCTCTGACGGCACTGGTGTCACCTAATTTGTGATTCAATTCATGAAAAATAAATAATAAAATAATCATAAAAAAAAAATAAATTAAATTATTATTTTTAGAATATATATAATTATTTATATATATATGTAATATAATGAATGTAATAAGAGAGATTCAAAGTATAAATAAAAGGGAATTGGAGAGAGGTGTCTCTGATAAAGCATCTTGGCATCAAGATTATGCACATAGTCCGTGGGTGTATGTTGGTGGAATGCCCTTTGAGATGAACGAAGGTGATATCATCGCTGTCATGAGTCAGTACGGTGAGATCGAAGATTGCAACATGGTGCGAAACAAAGAGACCGGTAAATCACAGGGTTTCTGTTTCATCAAATATGAAGATCAGAGATCGACCAACTTGGCCGTAGATAATCTCACCGGTTACAATATCATGGGTAGATTACTTAGAGTGGATCATGTAAAAGATTATCGTCGTCCGAAAAAGAAGAATGATGATAGTGATAGTGATGATCATAAAGATAATAATAATAATAACAATGAAACAGATACAGAGAGTGATTATGAAAGTGATAGTGATACTGACGATAAAAAGAGAAAGAGAAAAGAAGAAAGAAAAGTGAGAAAAGAAGAGAAGCGTTTAAAGAGATTGAACGAGACACCTGAGGAAAGAAGATCAGAGAAAGAAAGAGAAATCAGAGAGAAAGGCTGCAAAACGTTTGAAAAAAGAAGAAAAGAAGCAGAGAAAAGAAGCAGAGAAATATAAAGATAAAGAAAAAGAGAAAGATCATGATATTAAGCAAGAAACCAATGATCATTCTCGAGATAATAATAATAATAATAATGACAATAATATTCATAAAGATGATAGAACTCAGAGTAGTAAAGATAAAGAAAATCAAATGAGAGATCATCACGACAATCATCGAGATAGAGACCGAGACAATGAAAGAGAAAGAGAAAGAGAAAAAGAAAAAGATAGAGAAAGTGACAGAAACAAAGAAAGAGATAGAGAAAGAGATAGAGAAAGAGATAGAGAAAGAGACAGAGATAGAGACTATAGGGATAGAGACAGAGATAGAGATAGAAACTCTAGAGATAGGGATAGGGATAGGGACTACAGAGACAGAGACAGAGATAGAGACAGATATAGAGAGGACCGTGATAGATATAGAGATCGTGACAGATACACAAATGATAGAGATAGAGATAGATCTAATCAATATAGCAGTGGCAGTAGGAGATAAAGATAATATCAATATATCAAATAAAATACTGTATTTTTTAAACATTATTATTATAGATTTCCATTTTTAAATTGATTATAATAAAGTGATATAATGACAATCTATTGATGATGATATATTTCTTTCCTTTTATAATTTAGTATACATTTTTGTTTATTTATTCATGTTTAACTTGATTTACAACCATTAAAAAGTAATCGTTATCTATAAAAATAATTTGAAATGAAATATATATATGTATTAGTAATGTTGATTTAAAGATCATCATCATCATTATGATTGATTATAACAATAATCTGTTATGATTGAAAGAGAGATAGATTACCAGGTGAAACCATTATATCATTATCTTGTGATCTAACTCTAAAGAAAGATACTTGATCTTTTTCGTCGTTTTGCTTCAACAATGTTGATGCACGTGGAAATAGATCGAGAATCAGTTTAGAGTATTGCTGTGATGTGTCGTTGTCAAATGTAGATTTAATCACTGATCCATTCTTGTTGATGATTAGAATACCTTTTACACCTTTGTGTGTCTGTAACTTTTTGAATGTTTCATCAACATTTAAATCTGTAGTCTGTAATATATATATAACATTATTAATAAAGATGAAAAGTTAAATCATAATATATATATTATTAATAACTAATTTATTTACCATCTTATCTTTATTGTATTTTTCTAAAAATATATATATATATTTAAATATCTGATTAAAAAAAAGGTTGCACAATGAACTTAAAGAATTTTAATTTTCATTAAAAATTATAATTATTGATTATCAATTAAATCTGAAATTCATCTATAACTAAATATCAAAATATTCATTTCCTATAAGATAGTCGATAGTCTGATATTTTTAGATTATATAATAATGGTAACAAACAGATAAATATACTTTAACTTTTATTTATATATATAATATATTTTATTAACAAATTCAGCGGCTTTAAAAGAAAGAAAATCAAAAGTTTGTTTTTAAAGTTATATTATTTTAATAAATACACATTTCTATTTTATTTTATTTTATTTTATTTGATGGATTGTTGTTGTTGTTGTTTTTAATTAATTATACCTATTTTAATGGTATTTTTTGTTGTTTTAATTATTTGATTTTAAGCTTGAGTGATGACGAAACCTGGCTTGACCATATCTCTGGTGAGATTACCTGAGATGTTTGTTAAACTGAATGCAGTAATATCACCTACGACAGCCTCGTTCATTCCACCTTGCATCATTTCGAATTGCAACATGGTACCTTTGATGTTCAACTCTTGGATAAGGAGAAGCATTCCTGGCTTTAAGACACCTGACTCTACAGTTCCTTGTGGAATAACTTTGTTATCAACAAAATAACAATCTGTAACAACGATTCTTAATGACATTTTATTTCTTTTAATATTTGTATTTGAATTGAATTAGTATTTTAAAGCTTTTATATAAATGTTGTTTGATGGACTCAAAGTGTTAACTACAATAAAACAAGATTCTCAATTTTTAATATTTTGATATTTGTGAAATCTTTATTATTTAAAAGTCGAAATATCTCTTTTTTTGAACTCGGAAATTCATAATAAGTTAAGACTATACGTCATCCAATATATAATAGACTTGAATCTCATCAGTGAAATCTATCTTTTCGACCAGTCAACTCTACGTCTGCGACCAGAAAAAATCTTGATTTTTAAATCAATGGTTTTTCATATTTCCAAAAAAAGTAAATCGATTTGAGTTCAATGACATCATCACCATCATCAATCTATTTTAAAATTAAATATTTATTTTTTTAAAACCTGAACTTCAACAAATTTAATAAAAAATAGAAATATATAATAAGCAAAAGTCATCGTTTTTTTATTATTTTGGAAAAACAAAAATTCACAAAAGAAATTGATAAATTTTCTTGAATGTTTTTTTTTTTTTTTTTTTTGAAAACGAAAAATATACGTTAAAAATTTTCAAAAAAGTCTTTAATAATTATTTTCCTTTAGTATTGTTATAATTAATTAATACCTATTGATTAACTTTTATGTTAGTTGATTATTTGTTGATTTGACTTTACCTTTACCTTTATTTTTTATAATTACAAGTGTTTGTTTGAATATATTATTATCATTAATTAGATAGATCTATTATTCAATTATTTTTTTTAAAATTTAACTTAATAACTAGTTTATTTTAAATTTACAAAAAAAAACAAACAAATCAATACCCAATTACTTTTTTTTAGAATCAATAAGATCTTTATATATTTCGTAACTATTTTCGTAACTCTTAGTAGAGCCTATTCGTTCAGTAGATAGATAGTTGATGATCATTTTTGAATCTGTTCAAACTTTCACTCATTAAATACTACTACTACTACTACTACACAAACTTAAGTTTTATATTTTTATCATTTTTCATTATAATTAAATTAACCAAAACTAAATTAGTTGTTTTGGTTTAAATTTATTTATTTGTTTGTTTGTTTTTTTTTAAAAGAGAAAGAGAGAATATATAAGATAATATAACTATAGAGAATATATAAATATAATTAAAACAAAAAAAAAACCAAGTTAAAATAATATGGGAATTCCAGCATTCTTTAGATGGATGGTTGATAAGTACAACGGTATTATCGTACCAACGAAAGAACCGAGACACCAAGATGGAAGTAGAGTGGTTTGCGATAATTCAGAACCCAATCTCAATGGAGAGTTTGATAATCTGTACTTGGATATGAACGGTATCATTCATCCTTGTGCACATCCCGAGCAAGGTCCCAAGCCAAGAAACACACAAGACATGATGGATTCGATTATGGAGTATCTCGACTTGGTATTCGCCATCGTTCGTCCACGTAACCTCTTGTATATGGCAATCGACGGTGTTGCACCACGTGCCAAGATGAACCAACAACGTTCACGTCGTTTCCGTTCTGCTCTAGACGCTCGTCTCACCCGTGAGAAAGAAGCCAAGGAACTCATGGAGAATATCGCCAACGGCAAGATGTCAGAGTCCGAAGTAGAGGCACTCCAAAAGGCAAAAGATGAGAAATTCCACTTTGACTCTAACTGTATTACACCAGGCACCATGTTTATGGACTTGGTTGCACTGACACTACGTTCTTATGTCGCCGAGAAAGTTAGTACTGATCCAGCTTGGAAGAATGTAAGTAGTTCATTAATTATAATTATTATTATTAATACATATATATATGTATCGTTTTTAAATAAATAGATTGTTGATATTAACTTTGTTATTTTCTGAAATCAATAATAATAATAATAATAATTAGTTGAAAGTTATTATTTCAGATGCTAGTATTCCAGGTGAAGGTGAACATAAGATTATGGATTACATTAGAAAGCAGAGAGCACAAAAAGACTATAATCCAAATCAAAAGAATGTAATCTATGGTTTGGATGCAGATTTGATTATGTTGGCGTTGGCTACTCACGAACCAAACTTTGAGATTCTTCGTGAGTTTGTGCAGACCAAGGGAAGGAAGCAACAGAGCACTCCAAAGGAGATGCAGGGTGGTGACGATGGCGAAGAGG
Source organism: Heterostelium album PN500 (assembly GCF_000004825.1). Taxonomy (NCBI): domain Eukaryota; phylum Evosea; class Eumycetozoa; order Acytosteliales; family Acytosteliaceae; genus Heterostelium; species Heterostelium album. The sequence continues at coordinate 1,148,409 of NW_008805073.1, read as the reverse complement.
AAAAGAAGGATTTCCTCACCAAAGACTACCAGTTGCTCAGCTTGAATCTCTTCCGTGACTACCTGGATTCCGAGTTGAAATGCTCTCCGGCGTTTGGCTTTGATATAGAGCGTGTGATCGACGATTTCATTCTGATATGTTTCTTTGTTGGTAACGATTTCCTGCCGCATTTGCCATCGCTACAGATCAACGAAGGTGCTATCGATCGTATCATGAAGATCTACAAGGATTTGCTGCCGACGTTCGACGACTACCTCACAGAGGATGGTGAGTTTAGCATTGATCGTGTCGGTAAGATCTTTGCCAAGCTTGCAATGGTCGAGGAAGATATCATGATGAGAAGAAAGAGCAAGGAGGAAGCAATGATTCGTCGTAAAGCTAGAATGGACGGAAACTTCCAGCAACTTCAAGAGGATCCACAGTCACTCAATTTGAATTCTGGAACTACAAAGCAACATCAAGAAGCAGCAAAGAATCTACTCAATGAAATATTCACAGAGACAGACGATACCCAGCGTCCAAACAAAAAGTTGAGAGTGGAAGATGGTGCCGCCAACAAGAGTGCCGCTGCCAAGATTCGTGAGGAATTGCTTGCACAAAAGAAGGGAACCACTTCCAATAAAGATGCTGCCAAACAGTTACAACAATCGATTGTTGAGCAATCTACTACTGCTCCAGCTGATGGCAAGAAGAAGGGTGAGAAGAGAGGTGCTAAAGTAATTGAGATTATGGAGGTTCCAGTCGAGGAAAAGAAACTACCAAGTGGAAACAAAAAGAGAAAGCATGGAGAGGAAGAGGAAGAAGAGCAATCCAATTCCAATGGTGGAGAAGGACAGTCACTAGAATCATCGACATTCATCGATAGAATGAAAGATGTTAAAATCGGTACCAAAGGTTGGAGAGAGCGTTATTACAATCATCATTTCGAATCGGAGGCCAAGGAGGACGACAATGTTGTTCTTCATGTCTGTCAGAGTTATATCGATGGTCTGGCATGGGTATTGAAATACTACTACAAGGGTTGTGCATCTTGGGGTTGGTATTATCCATATCACTACGCACCATTCATCATTGACATCTCTGAGAATATCGAGCTGATCAAGCCAGCCACCTTCGACTTGGGTTCACCATTCCGGCCATTCGAGCAGCTAATGAGTGTCTTGCCAAAGGAATCTGGTCAATTCGTTCCAAAGCCATATCAAAAGATGATGGGTATCGACGATGGCAGTGGCGATGTCTCACCAATCATTCATTTCTATCCATCGAATTTCATGATCGATGTGCAACCATCTCAACCAATCTGGAAGGGTGTATGTCTGCTACCGTTCATCGATGAGAAGGAGCTACTCTCCTCATTAAAGTCACTGGAGAACAAACTGACCGACGAAGAGAAATTCAGAAATTCTCAAGGTGCCGAGTTGCTCATTGTCAACAAAGATCTCAAGTTGACCAACGACGAAAACGCAGCAGACAAAGATCATAGCTCCATCGACTCAAAGGTGTCTCCAAACTTCTTGGGTGACATTTCTAAGCTACCTGAGCGAATCACCAAGAAGCTGCCACCGATGCAGAGTGCCATTGCCTACTCCTACGAGAATCCTGCCTATCCCGAGGGTTATGTATTCAAATCAGAGATGTTACCAAATGCCGTAAAAGCACCAAGAACTGATATCACCTCACTTCGTTTCTCTATTCAAAACAGTGCCGCCAATAGAATGATTAATCATGCTGTAGATTCCAATCAATACAAAAACAAACATTTCAATAGAAATCAAGGATACAATAATCAAAATAATAATTATAACAAGAACTATAATAATCAAAATAATAATTATAACAACAACAACTATAATAATAATAATAACAACTATAACAATCAATATCAAAATAATAATAATAATTATAACAACAATAATAATAATTATAGCAATCAAAACTATAATAATAATTATATTCAAAATAATAATCCATTCAATAACAATAATAGTAATTATAATCAAAACAATAACTACAACAACAATAATAATTACAATCAAAACTATAATAATAATAGCAATATGAATTATAACAATCAAAATATGATGAATTATAATAATAATCAAAACAACTTTAATAGTAATTACAACCAAAACAACAATAGTTATAACCAGAACAATAACTACAACCAGAACAACTATAGTAATCAATCCGTTATGAGCTATAATCAACAACAACAACAACAACAGTGGAATCAACAACAACAGCAACCACAACAGAATATTATGAACAACTCAAATCAACAACAACAACAGTTTAGACAAAATCAAAACTATAATAATAATGGTCAGCACCAAAGAAGAAATAATAACAACAATAATAACAACAACGGCAATAATAATCAACAACCACAAAGGAGTAAATACAATCCCTTTGCAAAACTTAAGAAATAAAATAAATCGAAATAATTAGGTACAAGACACCAAATTATGTGTTTCATATTTTGACATTTGATAAACCAATATTTTTTGGGGAAAGAAGACAGATCTCTAGAATTGTTATTATTTTTACTTTCGATGCTCCACTTCCTTAACTCTATAGTCTTTGAGATAATTTGATTTGGAAAGAAAAAAATAAAGATTGAAAAGATATTCAATCATAACCATTATTGTTGATTTGGTTAGGGTTATAAGTATTTATTTATTAACATTTCAAATATATTATATTTTAAAAAAATGATGGAATTAATTAATTGTTTCCAAAAAATTAGTTAATAGAAAAAAATAAGTCCGTTCACCTACTCATTCGTCTCACTGTTATGATTATTTAAAATTTAGTGCAATTTTATTGTTTAGTCTTTCATCAAAATACCAATGATGACACCAACACTCTTACCACTGTCAAGGAAATCCCTTTGCTCCCAATAGGAGATGGCACTCTTGAAATCTTCGGTCAAAACGTCACGGTTGTGGAAGATATTGATAATCTCCTTCAAGACAACTTCGATAATTCCATCAGCACCTTGTGACAACTCAGTACCAATAGCTTTAATCTCTTTGATGAAAGTTTCAACTCCACATTGCTCGAAGGCAGCAGTCAATTGAAGAATACCGTAACCAAAGTCCTCAATACCATTCTTTACCATTTTGATTGATTTATCAGAGATACCCATCTTAATTGAGTCAAATCCTGATCCAAAATCAACCAATGTGGCATTCAAGTCGTTGAAACAAACAGTTGAGTTTTCATTAATAGTGATCTATTATTTTTTTTTATAGATATTAATATTTTGTTAGAATTGTTTCAGTTGAATATTTGAAAAACATTTATATATTTTTACCTCTAAACCATAACCAACACCCATTAAGAAATTGGCAGCGTCAGTCCATCCACTGTTTTCACTGCTAGATCCTCCCATTGAGGAACCACTCAAGCTTGAGCTCGAACTTGAGCTTGAGCTTGAGCTTGAACCTGATCCTGAACCTGATCCAGATCCAGAAATACCTGAACCAGAGATAGCTGATCCAGAAATTGAACCAGAGATCTGGGCAGAGGCAATAGCAATAACAATAGCAACAAATACAATACCAGTTAACTTCATTTTGTTTTTTTTTTAATATTATAAAAATGTAAAAAACAACAAAAAAAAATCAAAGTTAAGATGGTTTGCCTCACGAACCAAAAAAAAAAAAAAAAAAAAAAAAAAAGTAAAAATCGAAAAAAACAAAACAAAAAAAAATCTCGAAAATATCTTTCTCGCGAGCTTTGGTAAAGTAATTTTAGAGAATCCCAAGATGGATGAAAAAATTGTAATGAAATTTCAAAAAATATTTATTATTTTGTGAATTTGAATTTTATACATTTGATTTGTTGTTTTATTTAATGTTTCATGTAGGCTTCAATCTCCTCAACGGTTCTTGGAACCATCTTTGAGAAGTTTTCACAACCGGTGGCGGTGACCAAGACGTCATCTTCGATTCTGACACCTCCAAAGTTTCTGAAACGAGCCAACACATCTCTGTTGAAGAATCTGGCCTTGCTTGGGTCAGCGAGTGCTTGGTCCAACAAATGGTCGATGAAATAACATCCTGGCTCGACAGTGATGAACATGTTTTCAATGAGGGAACGGGTGGTACGCAATGAGTTGACCTTTGGCTTGGCGTCACCTTGGTAACCACCGACGTCATGAGTATCCAAACCAAGCAAATGACCGAGACCGTGTGGGAAGAAAACAGATCCAATCTTGTTTTCAACCAACTCTTCGAGGCTACCTACAAGGATACCACCGGCGAGCAATCCACTGAGGATACGGTTCTCTGCCAACTTGTGCATGTCGATCCACTCGACACCTGGCTTCATAGCCTTGATGACAGATTGCGAGGCATCCAAAACGGCATTGTAAACAATCTTTTGATCTTCAGTGAACTTTCCGTTCGCTGGGAATGAGCATGTGACATCGGCAGTGTATCCGTGGTATTCGGCACCCATATCGTAGAGACACATTGCACCGTCACGAATAGTGCTGGCATTTGGCTCACCGGCGTGACCGTAGTGAAGTACACTCGAGTTCTTGTTGGCAGCGCAAATACAAGTGTATCCGACGTTACGGCAACCGAAATCGTGGTAAGCGTGATACAAGAAGATCGACTCGCATTGGTACTCCTTCATTCCAGGACGGATCTTACGCATCACTTGCATGTGTGACTTGCAGGTCGACTCTACCGAGTAACGGAGAACCTCGATTTCCTTTGGTGTCTTGAAGACACGGCACTCTGCGACATAGGGGAAAGCAAGAGTAGTATTGACCTTGAACTCCTCGATACCCTTGAAGGTGAGTGGTTCGGTGTGGTTGTGACTATCAGTGTTCAAACCGGCAACAGTGTAGAGGGTAGAGCAGTTCAAATTCTTCAAATAAGCAGTCATCTCATCGGCAAACTCGACATTGTCAACCAAGAATATCTTTTTGTAGTACTCTTTCGAGTGGATTTGACCCAACCAAGTGGCATATTCAGCTGGCAAACGTGGAATGAACAAAGTCGAGGTTGGATTCTCTTGGCTATCCAATGCGACAACACCATAGCAATCTGGCATATCAGATCCAAATGCCCAGAAGAAGAACTTTTCTTGTCTAAACAATGGTTCTATAGAAGTAAAGTTTTAAAATTTAAACATATGTTAAGCGTAATGACCTATAGCGATAGATAGATAAACACAATGTAATATACATACCATGATCAGTATCATATGCAGTTGTTGATTTACCAGCTTGGAATAATACAAAGGAATTTGGTTCAATTGAATCCTCTTTTAGAAATGTGAATGATAGATTGCAATTATTATTAGTTTAATAGAAATAAATATAAAATAAAATGATAACTTACTATCCTTTGAAGTGAGAATAGACTTTGCTAATCTTTGTCTGTTCTCTCTGTGTAATACAAGTGGTACCTTCAAGGTATCATTACCCAACCAATAGTAACCTGGTGAATAATGAGAATCCTTATGAGTTTCTTCACAACAACCGTCAGACATATTTTGTTTATATAATTATTTGATTAAATTAATTTACAACAAATAATGTTATGATGAATAATTTATAGTTTTTTTAAGATTGTAAATAATTAAAAAAAAAAATAAAAAAATAATCTTTTTTTGCTATTTAAATTTAAACAAATATCATAATGTTTGTTGATGTTTTGTTTTTGACAAACCACAATGCAAAACCAATGTTTCCCACCAAAAAAATTTTGTTGAACAATCAAATTTGGAAATTTCAAGTGAATTTTTATTCGGTTTTCGAAAACCACCCAGGGTATAAATTAGTATAATGTATATGATTATCGGGATTTGTGTAAACAATTGTAGTACTATATCACCTCTATTTTCAACATCATAGTGTATAATATTCTCGAGAAAATAATTGTTAAAAAAAACTAGATCTAATCTGCAGATTCAAAAAAAAAATAGTGTTCTTAAAAAAAGTAAAATATTATATTTAATACTATCAGTTAACCAACTACATTTTAAAAAATTATTATTTAAATTATTAAAAAAAAATAGTGTAGCTCAAACTCTTGTTTTATCTATCATACAAACTCTTCAATTGAGTCAACTACTACTTCAGTTAGTTAATCATTGGGAGGATATTAACTATCATGTCGTCATTAAGAGTTATTTTATACTAAAAGTATAGTTAAACTCCAGTGATACCTAGTTGTTTTCAAGTTCATACTCGTAATTTCAGTTTCGTCTGTGATCATTTGGAGATCATTTATTTATCTTTTTTATTTATTTTGAGATGAGATATTTAATCAGACAAGCCCTTCAAGTTAACTACCTTTCCGGACCATGTTTAATCATTGGGATGATATTAACAATTTTGTCATCATTAAGAGTTATTTTATACTAAAAGTATAGTTAAACTCCTGTGATATCTGGTTTGTATTGACAATATACATGTTCATATACGTAATTTCAGTGTCCTCCAATCTTATGGGAGGACTCAACGAGATTTTGATTAAATTTTGCACCAAATTTTTTAAGTAATTTTAACAAACGAACGAACAAAAGACAACGTTACAATTTTGTAAATAACATTTTTTTTTAAATTTAAAAATAAATAAATAACTATATATATATATTTTATTACATTATATTACAATTCTTTTTTCTTTTAGATCTTACTCTAATATCATTATGATTATTATTATTATTATTTAGTTCTATATTTTCATTGGTGAGACGCGCACCATCTCTACCGATGACTTTTAAAAGTGAAGATGCGGTTGGTGGTCGTATTGGTTGACTCTGTAGCCATAGTTCGTTCAGTGTTCTCGGTAGTACCAAATCTCTCTGTGCGTTGAAATTATAGCTACTGCCAAATCTGAGTTTAAATTGTAGTTGGAACTTTAGATATCGTAGTTTCGGTGGGATTACACCCTCTCTAATGGTATTGGGACACCAATCGTTGCCAAATGTCAGACTGACAAGAGAATCTGGCAGTACATTTGGTAGGAGAGTAGCTTTGTAGCGAGCACCGAATACTAAAGTTTCAAGGTTACCTGGTATGGAACCTTGTTCCAATGGCTGATTGAACGACAGACCAAAGGTGAGTGAAACGAGAGAGTGCGGAAGAATACCCGGTTCAATAGGTTGATTGAAATCCTTGCAGAATACCAATTCCTTTAGAGACTCTGGGAATGTATTGGGCAACAGTGGATGATTGAAACTGTTTCCGAGGGTAAGGTGAACGAGGTTAGGTGGAAGAATGTTTGGAAGAAGCGGTTGATTATGATTGAGACGCAACTGCGTTAGAGTATCCGGGAGGAATCCGGACTGCAACGAATGCTGGTGAAACTGTAAGTGGAGAACGAGTGTAGTTAGATTGGGTGGAAGTTGTTCGATTGGTTCGGCGTTCTCGTAGCTCAGAGACAGACTCTTGAGCGACGAAGGAAACAAGTTGGCAGAGTCAATAGCGTGTTGATAAGAGTATTTAAAGGTGAGTGACTGCAGTGATGCCGGGAAGCAGTGAGCTGGCAATGCATGATCTTTGTGCGTGCAAGACATTGTCATTGCTCTGAGATTCCGCAGCGCCGAGAACGATTGGAATGCATGCGAATAGGCATCGCCAATCTGCAACTCTGTCAGCGACTGCGGCAGTGAATCAAAGTGCATCTGCTGATTGAAAGCGCTACTCAGCTTCAAACTGGTCAAGCCAGAAGGAAGACCGTCCGGCTGGATCGAGTGACTGTACATCTCTAGGAATTTCAGTGATTTCAAATTGGCCGGTAAAATAGTTTCCAAATTCGGTTGGTCGTAGTTTCCAAGATTCAACTTCTCCAGTGAGAGTGGCAAAGCATTTGGTTCAATAACACTGTTGAACAACATTCCCAATCTCAACTCCCTAAGCGATTGAGGTAACACTCCACAAACAATAGGTTTATTAAACGATGTTCCAAGTTCTAGTATCTCCAGACTCTGAGGAAGTAGACCGACGGCAAACTCATGGTTGTATTGCATTCCCAGTTTTAGTTTTAGTAGATTCGGTGGAAGTTGTCCCGGTTTGAATGGCGAGTTGAAACTGGTCTCCAGAACGAGCTCGGTCAGTGAGTCTGGAAGAGCACCGGGTATCAATGATTTCGAGTAGAAATGACCGAGTTTCAACTTGTTTAGATTGGGTGGTAGCACGTTTGCATTGATCCAATGGTCAAACAACGTTCCGAAAGTAATCTCACTAACACCGTCCGGGAACATACCGACCGATAGCTCCTGATTGATTTCATTGCCCAGTGTTATGGATTCCAGAGTCTGTGGAAATCGATCGAATTGAAGTCTAGTCAATGCATTGTTCTTTTCTCCACTACTACTACTGCTGTTGCTGTACAGACTCTCAAGCATCGCCGGTGGAGATGCACCGGATTCATAGATGACCTCTATCGACTTTAAATAGGAGTGAGCTGTTCCATCTGCATTGGTTCGTTTACTTGTTGATAGACCGCTGGATGTTGACGACAATCGTTGGAAACAATCTTGTAGATGTCCCAAGTAAGCCAGTGGAACAACGATCGTTTTGAAACAATTCAATAGATTACCACGATGAAAACCCTGGTCGAATATAACAGGATCGTTCAACTCTGAGAGGAATCGTTGATTCATCAATCTCTTACAACAGTAGTACAACGATATCTTATCATAGTCATTTAGATAACTGAATATCTTTGTCAACAGCAAATCTGATAGCGATGACAATTGAATTGTTGATGTCAATCCTTTTCTATACAATGATAATGATGATATTGTTGTCTTTACAGAGGAATAACATGAAACATTAGTTCCATTACCACTGCTACTAACCCCACTTGTATAACTTTCATTATTTATACCACTACTACCACCACCACTATATAATGAATTCGACAATGACGATATTGAAGATGTCATAATTTAAATTAAAATATTGGAAAACTACTTTTTAAATAAATATTATATAATTTAAATCATGTAATAATACTATTAATACTTTGAATAAATAAATGCACTAATTAATTACATATATATATATATGTAAATGAAATGAATGAAATAAACTGGTAGTAGAATGAAAAAGAAGTGGAATCACTCTCTATTAATCTAAATGATAAAATCCTATTTTATTTATGAATTTGATTGTGTGTGTTTGTGGTTGTAATAAACTAAACGAAACAACATCTTTTATAATCGTTATATATTAATATTAAATAAATCCAAAAAATAAAAACAACAATTGTTGTCTGGTGTTTATTAAATTAATGTGGTTACAACATTGTCAAAAAAAGGACTTCGTTTCGCAATCAAACAACATTATCCTATTTTCAATTAAAAATTTGAAGACACACAGTTATTTTTTTTAATTTAATTTATATTTTTTTCAATTTTATTTTATTTTATTTATCAAAAACTTATCTTTTAAGTATTATTATTGCAAAAAAGATTAATTTTTTTGTTAATTAATTTAGTTTTTCTTTTTTGTTTGCGGATGGAGCCTTTTTGGCAGACAACTTTGGGCTGGTAGCAGAGGTTCCCTCTAACCAATCGCTGGTATCGTCACTGCTGACAACTGAGGATGATGAAGTTGATGAGGTTGACTTGTTTGAACGTGGCTTCTTTGACTTTGGTAATTTACCTTGAACGAGGAAGACAACCAAACCAACAATACCAACTGCAAAGAGAATCAAGAAGAATCTATATATAGATAATGTGTGATTAATAAATGTGTGTGAGTCTTGTTTTTGTTAAACCTGTTAATTAACACTTACTGTTCGAGATCAAAAGTGGATGGCTTTTCAGTGATCAAGACGGTCGAGTTGAAAAAGGTTTGAGTGAAGTTTTGGAGTTCGTTTTGATAGTCCATCGAGATTAAGAGACCGAATTGTCTTGGGTCCAAAAGGGCATCTGGAACGAAACGGTAAGCCAAGGTGGTGTGTTGACCTGGTTGAACGGCGATACCGTATTCACCACGAGTGTAGTTTTGAATGTAATATTTCATTTCTTGTGGGTGGTTCAATGAGGCAAAGATACCAGAGACATTGTATGCGACTTCAGCGTTATTCGAGAAACCAACCAAAACTTCAATGACTGATCCTGCTGGGAACTCTATAATTATTTATGGACCAAATCCAAATTGATTGAATAATTAATTGATTAATTGATTGATTGATTGTTGGTTAGTTATATATTATAATTTTTATATGTTTGACTTTTTTTTGACTTTTCAAGTCATATCACAATTGTTTTAAATTTGACAAATTTACCTTTATTTGGATAATCTGGGAAAATATAAGAGAATGAAACATCAGATGGTCCAGTGGCAACAGTTTCTGTTACTACTTCAACATCTTCGGCGATTGCAACAGCAGCAAAAGCAAAAATTACAAAAGAAAGAATACAAACAGCTAATTTATTCATTTTATATTATTATTATATATATATTATTGTTGTTGTTGTTTTTTTGGTAAATGATTCGGAAAAGTGAATGATAATATAACAAACTACTTCTATAAATAAGAATGGTGTGATGGTGAATATGAATTTATATATATATAAATAAACTACTATACTATTATATTCTATCTAATTGGAGTAATCAATATACAATGATGAATGAAAACCAAAAAAAAAAATATAAAAACAAAAATATTAATTAAAAAAACAAAAAGACTAAAGTTGAAAAAAATTTATGAAAATAGAGGGTGTGGCTCCTTTTACTTCACCAAAAAAAAACCACTGAAAAATGATGATCATGCAGAAAACAATCACCATTTAAACAAAAAAAATACAAAAAAATTTTTTTTTTTTTAGATGTGTGTGGATTTTCAAATTGGTCAAAAAAAAGTCATTTGAATTTTTTAGAACTTCAATTATTATTTTATTCAGAGTTTGGTTGATCACATTCTTTTTCAAAGTAAACTTCAAATCAAACCGAGATTAATTAATATCAATAATAACTTTATTTTAAATTTAATTAGATCTTGCAAATAAATGAACACTTTTTTAATGAGGTTTTTTAATATTATGTGTTTTTATATATTTTTTATTTTATAAGTTTTTTGTTAAAAAAAATAGTTTTAGTTTTTAAATCTGTAGAAAAAGTAAACAACAAGTTTTAGTTTTATAATATATTATCTCTGTGGGTAGTAGTCGACTACGTTAAAGAAGGAGTTTATGATTGATTGTTTGATTGGTTGATTGACTGTTCAAAAACAAGAAAAAAAAAAGGGAAAGAAAATTGAAAACAAAGTTTTGGGTGTGATGGAAAATGATGGGTTGTGATTGATTTGATTTGTTTGATTGATTGATAAATCAAAAATAAAATAAAGATACTATAATAAACACACAACTCTTTTTTTTTTTTTTAATGATGATTTGAGAAATTATTGATCTAACAACATCCGCTCTTTGTTTGAATTGGTGCTGATGATCCTGGAACAACTTTAGCACCACCAGTAGTTGGAGCTGGTTGAGAAGCGGTCAATCTGAAAAAGAAAAAGTAGTTGAGAGGAGTAACATGTTAGTTTAACTTTAATGCTAGTAGTAAAAACAACAATATTGTTAATATACATACCTATTTTTAATCTCAGTAGCCATTGTCATGAAAGCTTGTTCTACATTTGTTGATTGTTTGGCAGAGGTTTCCAAGAATGGGATACCCAATGTGTCAGCAAAAGATTTAGCAGTGTTGGTGTCGACGACCTTCTTGGCGACAAGATCGCTCTTGTTTCCTACCAATAGCTTATTAACGCTCTCGCATGCAAATCTGTCAATCTCTTGAAGCCATTGTCTGACATTGTCGAAAGTGACTCTATCTGTAACGTCGTATACAACAATGATACCATGGGCACCACGATAATAACTGCTAGTGATGGTTCTAAATCTCTCTTGACCAGCTGTATCCCAAATTTGTAATTTAATAGTCTTTCCATTTAATTCAATAGTTCTAATTTTCTATAGATATATATAATATAAGTTGTGTGTTTTGTTTTATGTTAGTCAATGGCCATCCTATTTAAAGTGACATTCTAAAACTTCAAACTAATCTATCTGTTTTCTTCATTATGATTAGTTGTTGTCAACACTTACAAAATCGACACCAATGGTTGAGATGAAACTTTCTGAATATGTGTCATCAGCAAATCTGAGTAGCAAACAACTCTTACCGACACCACTGTCACCAATGAGTAAAAGCTTGAATAAATAGTGACTATAATAATAGTGATTTATGATTGTTGTTAGTTCTATAACTATATTAATTATATGTATAAATAATACTTACTAATCTGGATTCATTTTGTAATAGAATTGTTTTTATTTCTAATATATACTAACTAACTTTAAAGTAATAATAATAATGTTAAGTTAATAAAAACTGTGTTGTAGAATACAAGAGTGAACCTATTAAATAAAATTGATAACAATAAAAAGTAAAAATAAAAAGTTTATAAATATTTAAGAAGGAAGTATGTCTAAAATAACAAAAAGTATTAATTTAAAATGATAACAAAATAAAATATCTGATAGTTGTTTTTATGTTGTTGTTGTTGTTGTTTGAATATATATATAAATAAAAAAATAACACTAATTTATGTATATTTAAAATAATATCAGATAGGAGAAAAAATTGAAAAAATAAAATAAAACAAAATAAAAAAAAAAAAAAAGAATAATTTGATTAAATTGCTGGTGGGGTGGTGAAAACATCGGTGAGGTGAATTTTTAATGTGGTGAAAATAATTAAATTATTATTATTGTATAATTTAGATTGACAAGTTATTATTTACAAAAAAATATGTAGATGTGTCGGTCAAGAGTCTGCGCTACAACCAAACAACAAAGAAAGAAAAGAAAAGAAATAACAAGCTTTTTTTTTTTTTTTTTTTTTAAAATTTTAACATTTGCATTTCTTTGTTATTGTTATTGTTATTGTTTTGACAAGCAAACAACCAAATAATGATAATATCTTTTTATTTTATTGCTATTGTTTTGAATTTATCATTATCTTATCAATCTTAAAAGATAAATAAAGATCATCTGCGTGATGCATTATCAATCATATTTTTATAGAATTATTATTATTATTATTGTTGTTGTTATTAATTTATAATTATTATTATTATTTTCGTTATTATTTTTATTTTATCTGACTGTCGTTTAATCATTTTCTTTATAATAGATTGATTTTTATATTAAAAGATATTTCTAAATAAAAAATGAATAGTCTATAAACTTCTATGACTATTCTATGTAAAGAAATGCAAGTATCTAAATAATAAATACATAGAAAAATATAATATACACACCTATAATAATTGACTTTAATGATTTTATTTGACTGTTTTTTTGCTTGATTTGTTTGAAAATTTATTGATTATAATATTTGAGCAGTTGTTATATAACTCTTACAATACAATATGATATGTTTTTTTTTGTTTTTTGAACAAACTATTCAAAAAAAAAACAAAAGGCAGGAAAAGTTTTTGTGCAAAAATATTTTTCTAATTTTTTTTTTTTTTTGATGTTATCTTCTTACTCAAAAACCAAAGGGTCTTTGCTTGTTCAATTTATCAAAAGAGGGAAATGAATGGTGATTTTTTAATTTACTTACAATGTACAGAATTAATAAAAGAAGATGTTGAATAAGTTAAACTTGTAATTAAATAAATAAAATAAATAATATATGTTTGTTATATTTGAAATTGAATTAATTTTAAATACCAATTGGTTTGGTTAAATAGAAAGAAACAAATTTGTTAAATATTAAAGATGAGCGTGAGCAGTAATTTAATTCAACGATCGTTTCAATGATAGTTTTTATTACAAAAAGAAAAGTTCAATGAATCTTTGTTAAATATTGAATTGAAATAACGACTACTACAAGTTTTTATTCTATATGGTAATTAATATGATTTCTGTAGTAATTTAAGAAATTCTTTATGACTCAAAAACTTTAAAGAAATCTATTGAATTGGAGAAAAATTTTCGTTGAATTTATTTTTGAAATAAACCACCACTTTTCTCACAACCCACACTCTTTTCCGATGAATCGTTACCATATTAAATATCGAAATCAAGATAAGAATCAAGATTTGTTATATATTATTTCTTGTTTTATATTTTTTGTTTTTATTTATATATATATATATTTGTTTTTTTTTTGTTTTTTTTTTTGTTTTTGTTTTTTTTTTTTCGTTTTGTATACTACTCTATTTGTTGTTCTTTTCTGTTATATAATATTTATGTTGTTTGTTGTTTGTTGTTTTGAATTTGTTATTTTATATAATTTTGTTAACTAATTTCTTGATATAGAATTGAAAGGTGTTTGATTGTTGAAGAGATAGCATCTCGTTGGAGAGGATTACTTTTACCTCTTTTTGACGACGAACCAAGTCAAAGCAGTATGCCAAATCAGTCTGGCTGATCAATTTGTTGCTGATGTAGTCTTTGACGAGATCGACACGATCGTGTTCAATTGCATAGCGACAAATACTCTGAGCTGATCGAGAACTGCAGTTGCTGGCGAATGTAGCGGATGAACTCGGTCTGACCAGCGACGAAAGCATCACCCAGATGACTGCGAATCAACTCGATCGTTGCTGTTGTTAGGTGCGACGGTGTAATGTTGATAGGCATAGAGACAACAAACGTGCTGCTGCTTCTACTGAGATTGTTGGAGAGTGACAACGAGGTGAGTGACAACGACAGAGCGGAATGTGTTTTCGCTAGTAATATGGGTGAGTTGTTATTGCTGTTGTTGTTGGTTGTTGATGTGCTGGTTGTAGCGGCGGTGCTGCTTAGAATGGAACTGGAAAGCGGTGAGGAAGTGAGTGAGAGTGAGAAAGTTTGTGAGTTTGGCGACGACGAGTTTAGTGAGAGTGAGTTGAGAGAAGACGGTGCCGATGCCGAGTTGGAAAGTGAGTTGTTTGTGAGAGACGACGATGAAGCAGAGTGAGATAGTTGTTGTGAGTTGTGTTGTTGTTGCTGCTGATGATGATGGTGGTGGTGATGCTGCTCGGACGATGAGTGCTTGTGTTTCTTGGGGGTGGAGGGGTGGTTGTTGCTGCAGGAGATATTGCTGCTGCTGGTACTGATAGTGAATGAGTTTTTGTAACAAAAGTTTGTCACCAAAGCGGAAACAATGTTTCCATGTGTGACTTGTGAAATCTTCGAGTTTGCGATGCTCCAGCACAAAGTCGAGAACTTCCGGGTCGCCGCTGGCCACAGCCATATCGAGGTGTGCTCGAGTCAAACTCTGCTGCTGTGGATGCATCCAAACACTATGGATGAACTTGACAACCTCCAGACAGCCATGATACAACGCCTGTTCGAATATCGGTGAGATCTGACTGTCCTCCCATCTATACTTATGATAGAAGTGTAATGAAGTTTCGTGCTAATAATCCAACTGCTTTATGATTTGTATAATCGAAAAATATATTTTGTTGTTGTTGATGTTGATGTTGATTTTCTTGATGTTCTGTTGTTGTTGAATAATAATTATCTAATAGGAATTCCACTACGTTTAGATGACCGTGTGCAGCGGCAGTGTAAAGTGCAGTGTCGTTACGCTCCGTGCGATGATCGAATAGAAATTTGATGGTTTGGACGTCACCACGGCTTGCAGCGTTGGTCATTGCCTGTAGAGATGAACAACTGATAACACGGTTCAGGAATACGACGATCTCGTAGCTGTTGGCCAAATCCATGAGACGGTGGTATCCGTACATCATCGTTATGCTTTCCATGTTGTGCAGTAGATTCACCTGCTCGATCGTTCCCACCTCACAGGCATATTGAATGAAATAATGCTTGATATTGGCCAACTCTGGTCTCGTATAGAAATATCCGGTAGTGTCCAAGTCCTTAAATCCAACCAGCAATTTTATGGCGTGTGTAAAGTGCACATTCTGATGAATCTGCATTTCAAACATAATCTCCAAATATATTAAAAGTACCAATAAATCTTCTTCTATTGTTTTTTCTATACTACTATTGCTACTACTGTTGTTTTCAATAATATTATTACTAAACAAACTACTACTAATACTACTGCTACTACTATTATTATTACTATTAATATTATTATCAATTATTAAATTACTGGTACTAATTCTTTTGTTGGAAACAGATGTATAATTAAATCTTTTAAGTATTCTATTTTCTATTTCTTGTAAATCAAACTCTGTTTGTTTGAATTTCGATGCTATATATAATTGAATTTCCAGGGTTTTTCTATTGATTTGGATCAATGGCGATTCGAGGTAGGTGTGGTGTTGGTGTGGCTTGTATTTGATTCTGGCTTTGGGATGCTCGAGCACCGATTTGATCGTTCGGAGATCGTTGCAATTCAGCAGTAGATAGAAGAACGGTGTCTCCAGTTTAGTGATGATCTTCTTCTTTATGACGAGGTCGTGCACGAATCGGATCAGGTCTTTGTCGCCGTTGAGCAGCGCGTCTTGCAGAACTTCGGAACCGATCGACTCCAACTTCATATAGCCGGCGTGGTCACAGAGATACTGCGCCATTGCATAGTGTCCACGTGAGACGACACGGTTGAAGAGCTCGAGCGGCAGCGCAGTGAATCCTTCGTGCCGGAGAAATCTGAGAATCTCAACGCTACCGCTCTCCACACACACCAGCGGAATCAACAGCTTCTCAATGGTACTCTTTATATAATGGTAGACGTGTACCAGTGACTTTTGGTTCGATATGGCACTATATACATTGTAGAACAACTCGATGTCGTTGATCTGACCGAACAGCAGCTGCACCGCTTCACGCGTGAACACGACGTGGCCGCCGCGCTGCAGCTTCTCCAGTAGCAGTTGGTAGTATCGATTGCGAATCATCCATTCCGCATCGTTGATATCGTGATAGCGCTGTGCAAACTCACGGTAATACATAATTCGACCACATGCATAGAATTCAGATTTACCACTCGCTCGAATCACATCGAAAATCAATTTACTCAAATATTTATTGCTAAACACCAAATGAAATGAATTATCTATTGTCGACATAATTATTCTATATATAATATGTATGTATATTCTGTGATTTCAATATGTTAGTATTTATTTAAATTAGGTTTTGATTCTATTTTTATAACATTTTAAAACATTTTTTTTTTTTTTGGATATTTACTTTTCTGAAAACGACCACTAACTTTTCTAAAATCTGACCTCTAATGGATTGAATCTAAATATATTCTGTTAACATTCAATTGATTTTGATAATTATATAAATATATAAATTGAATTGAACTGAATTGATTTGATTTGAAATGAAGTTTGAAATTGGGTTATGAAATTAAGTTGACTTATAGTTATGTTTTCTTTAGTTATGATCTCTATCTATGATTATTATTATTATTTTTATATAAATATATGTATGCTAACTAATTATTTCACTATCTGATTGATTGATCAATTGTTTAATTATAAATAAAGTCAGCGATAGGTTGATTTTGATGATGTTGGTGATTTTGATGTTATTGGTGTTGGAATTTATATATTCGAGTTTCGGAGAGTGAGAACGTGTGAATGTAATGTAATGATTGTTGTTATTGTTGTTTTTATTTTTGAATTTTCAAACAAAATATATCTATGTTTGTTTTATTTATGTGTGTTATATATGTGTTCAATAAATGATGTATGTGTGTGATTGGTTGGAGCGAGTGTGTGTTATGTCTGGATTTTAATTTGATTTTTTATTTGGTATTTTTTTTTTTTTGCAGATTACATGTGTGACATATATCTTTTTTTTTATTTTCTATATTTTTCTGATTAAGAGGCAAAAACTTAATTCTTTTTTCTTTTTTTCTTTTTTTTTTGTTTTAGTTTTATTTTTACATTAATTTGTATCACTCATAAATTCATATTAGACCTTACCATTTTTTTCTTCATTCTCCAATCAAAGATTTTTTTTTGATTCCTTTTTTTTTTTTTTTTTCTAGACAATTAAAAAATTTTGTTTTTTATGATTAACCGTTATTTTTTTTTTAAAAACATTCGTGTTTTTTTTTTTTGTTTTTGTTGTCTTTGTGCATGCCCTGCAAACACAGAATCAGTGATCATGATTACTTTTTGTGGTAATAAACTCTGATCATATGAATGCATAACTTGTCACAAAAACCTTCGATTTTTTTGTTTTTCAATTAAATCATATTGATCAACACAAAAATCAGACTTTGTTTAAGAATAACCGATCATGAGTGGATGATCATAGAAATCAGTAAAATCATTATGTTCATTGAAATTTTATTTTTTCATTTTGATTGGCTTTTTGTGTGTTGATCAAGAATAAACGAACTAATTGAATCATAATAAGACCAATTCCCAGTTCAGCAGAAGAAATGAAAAACCAAAAAAAAAAAAAAAGAGATATTTACTTTAGTAATTTCAAGGTCCAAGTCTGCAAAGTCGGTTGACAATGTTGTCGTCGATTTAAAACTAATGATTCACCTCGTCAGGTCACATATGAAAATTTTTTTTGTGAACAGAAAAAAAAAAAAAAAGGATTTTTTATTATTTATGTTTTTTAGTTGATTACTCCTGCTTTGTATTAAATTATCAGTATGTAATAGGTTGTTGTTGTTTTTTGTTGTTAATGAAAAAAGTCATTTCTTCTTGGCAACGACAGCTTGCTTCTTGGTGACAGATTTGATGACACCTACACCAACGTTGGAACCACCGTCACGGATGGCGAAACGACCGAGTGGAGAGTACTCAGAGAAAGGCTCAACAACCATTGGTTTGGTTGGTTGGAATTCACACATTGCACTGTCACCAGTCTTCAAGAACAACGGTTCATTCTCATCCTTGGGAATGACAGCACCGCTACGACGATCAACTTTATCAATAATGTTTACCAAACGACATGCAATGTGTGAGGTGTGACAATCAACGACCGGGGTGTATCCGACATGGATTTGACCGGGGTGATTGACCACAATGATTTGTGCTACGAATCTTTCACATTCTGCTGGTGGATCGACAGTGTCACCTACCACCATTCCACGGCAGATATCACGGTGACCAATCTTGAGATTGAAACCAACGTTGAAACCTGGAATGGCTTGATCGACTTGTACGTGGTGACGCTCAATCGACTTGACTTCCAAGACCTTGTTGACTGGCGCAATCACGACTGGCTGACCGGCCTTCATGACTCCTGTTTCAACACGACCGACGGCCACTGTTCCAATACCACCGATTTTGTAGACATCCTGGATGGGAAGACGTAATGGCTTGTCAACTGGACGCTTTGGCTCGACAATAGAATTGAGAGCTTCATACAAAGTTGGACCATTGTACCATGGCATCTTGGTGGACTTTTCCAACATGTTGTCACCATTCCAGGCAGAGAGTGGAATGAATGGAACCTTCTCGGGATTGTAACCGATTTTCTTGATAAAACTTGAAGTTTCCTTGACAATCTCATTGAAACGAGCCTCAGAGTAGTTGGTGGTCTTCTCATCGTCCATCTTGTTGACGGCGACAATCAATTGTCTGACACCAAGGGTGTAGGCCAAGAGAGCGTGCTCACGAGTCGAACCCTTCTTGTCAATACCGGCTTCGAATTCACCCTTGACAGAGGACACTACGAGCACTGCACAGTCGGCTTGAGACGATCCAGTGATCATGTTCTTGATGAAATCCTTGTGACCAGGGGCATCGATGATTGTTACATCGTACTTGTCAATGTCGAATCTCATGAGAGAGCAATCGATCGTGATACCACGCTCACGCTCAGACTTGAGGTTGTCCATGACCCAAGCAAACTTGAAAGTTCCCTTTCCCATTTGAGCAGATTGTTGCTCATAAAGCTCCATGGTACGCTTGTCAATTCCACCACATTTATAAATTAAATGTCCACTCAATGTTGATTTTCCTATTTTAAAAGAAAAAGATAGAAAATTTCATGAAGCAGTAAATTAATATTTTTATTATTTATGAAAATTATTAGTTTGCTTTTTACATACCGGCATCAACGTGACCAATGACTACAATATTAATACATGGTTTTTCTTTTCCCATTTTTGGATTGTTGTTTGATAAATTAATTATTGATTAAGTTTGAATATGCTATGCTATTTGGAAAGTGTTAATTACGATAAGGATCTTCTTACTAAAGACGTACATATTAATGAAAATATATATATATATAAACTGATTTGTGATTTTATTAGGATGTTCACAAGAGTATTTATACTTTTGATCCTAAGCCAAAATTGAAATTGAAATAAAAAAATTTGATTAAATTAAATAAATTGTTTCCAATATTTTTCCTATATTCTAATTCAAAAGTAGTGTTAATTATCAGGTAAATATCCATTCTGAGTTTTATAACAAAATATAACTACATAACAAGATAATGGGGGGTGGGTTGTATCATATTAGAGTTCCAATTCTTGTTAATACAATAAAAAAAAAAAGGTAATGTAAAAAAAAAAACAAAATAAGTAAATAAACTTAAGTTTTTTCAAACAATCTTGACTTTTTCACAACCTTTCGGAATAGAACCACCTTCAACCAAATTTCCTTATACAAAAAAAGAGGTACCTTCACCAAAAATGATGTTTTTTTTTTACCAAAATGATTAAATAAAATTTATTTATTTAAAAAAACTTATTATTAAAGTTATTACAAAAAAATGAAAATGTCGGAATTTTAAAAAATTAAAATGTTGCTGTTGCAATTGGAGAATATGCTTATTGGAGCCACTTTTGGAGGGTTGACTTGATGATTTGTTGAGCTGGTACCAAGGTGGATGGTGAGTATTGGTTTGGAATCATCATGTCGGCGCAATGGGCAGTACCGTGAATCAAGAGTGAAGGGGTTGGGGAGGTTGGTGGGTTGGTGGTAATTCCAAGTGAGTGCCATGGATCGATGTCACCGTTGACGTAGAGGATGTTGGTGGCAACTGGGCTGAGAGCTCCGTAGTCGGTGTGAGTCCAGTTGGTGTTTGGAAGGAAATCGAATCCGAAAACATCGTTACATTGTTGAGTGGAGAATCCAATTGGGAAGAGATTACCGAATGGTTGGTTTGGTGAGTCTGAGCTTTGGAAGTATCCAAACTCTGTGCAGGTCATGTAGAACCACATTCTACCACCGATAGTGGTGGCATCGTTGGTAATGTTAAGCATCTCTTCGATCACAGTGTCGTAGCTGACATCCAAACATTCGTCACCGCTGAAAGCATTCCATACTGAGATGTAGTTGGTCAATGGATCACCTTTAGCAGTCATCATATCACACAACTGCAAATTTTAATTAAATGATTGATTAAATTAATAAATATAGTATATTTTAAATTATGTTGTTATTTGATATTTACATTTTGAGTTGATGGTCCAGAGGCTTCGAGATTATATTGGACAACACCCATAAAGTTACCGGCAAGTGATTGCATAAAGTTGGCAACATCGTTTTGAGAGGCGAGTGGTGGACAAAGGTTGAACATATTGGAGACTGATGCTAATCCATCGGCTGACTCCAACATAGCTTGAATCTTACCAGTGGCAGCAGCAATGTTATCGATACATTGTTGACCATTTGAAGTAGCAACTGTTGTTAAAATGATGTAAAAAAAGTAAGTTACTTCTTTCTTTCTGACAAACAATATCTATAACTTAATACCTACGCAAAGAGTTTTGAACAACTTCCAAATATTGGTAGAAATTGACTTCGGCATTGACTGGGGCAGATGAAGCAACAGTGTAATCAACGAGAGCTGGATATTTGATTCTGAACCATGAGGTGAGGGCACCACTGTATGAACCACCAAAGGAAACCCATTGTGATGAAGCTGGAACGTTGAGAGTTTCGGCGATGAATTGACGGAAGGCAGCATTGTCAGCGAGAGCTTGTTGTGATGACAAGTATTGGAGGTTGTCTGTTGACAAGTCTTCAGTGGTGAAACTTGCACCGAAATATCTGTGTTCCAAAGTGACAATGAGTGCTCCGAATTCTTGAGCCCAGTTGACAAATTGCAATCCAGTTACAGTACCGCTAAGTATTTATATCCAGTAAACAATTAATATTCGAATTGTCCTTACTATTTCTATCTACTATATATTCTAACTACTTACAGAGACATTGGACCTTCACCGTTAAGCATGAAGAAAACTGGACCATTTCCGTTCCAGTAGGCATCATTGACAATGTATCTTTGTTGGAAAGTTTGTTGATTGGCTTGATTGAAGTGATCTACTCTCTAAAAAATATTAATATTTAATGAGTTTCATTAACAAGTTAGTCAGATTCTAATGAATTTATGATGATCAGGTGATAATATTTTAATCATATGACTGATCAGCTGATAATAAACACATACTTGAGTAAACCATTGGTATTGAACGTTTTCAGCACCATGGTGACCTAAGAGGTATGACTCTTCCTTTGCCTTCTCGATTAAGTGATTTCTACGAAGATCGGTGTGGATACGGAATCCAGTACGACGAGCATCAGCAATAGCTGAACCCAAAACTAAAGTTACCAACAAAACTACTAATGTTGATCTATACATTATTATTATTATTATTACTATTGGTTATAATATATAATTATTATAATAATATATGTTATTGATTAAGTGTTGTTTTAATGTAAATCGGTAATGATGAGATGATTGATTGAGGTGTGGGGGTGTTACCAATGAATGTTGGAGGACGATCTACCAAAAAAATAAAAATAAAAATAAAAATAACAAATTTAATTTTTGAAAATAATGTTTTTTGGTTGTCAGTTTTTATACTCCTTTGAGATGTCCGGAATCTTCTTTGGTATTTTCTGATTCGTTTATTTTAATATCCTATTTAGCAAGTAGAAAAGATTTGGAACTTTAGGTGAAAGAATCTTAGGAAACTTAAGATTTGTTCCTAAAGTGACATCATATTTAAGGTTGGTATTCATGATTTTACAAATAATAAAATCTCTAAAATTGTCAAAAAAGTATACTTTTTTTTTTTTGGATATTTCTTTCATATTTCTAAAAAATAATATATTAAACTTTTGACACCATCAAGTTTTAATCGATCCATTTTTACTGTACTGTTCAAACAACTACCCATATCGCTTTGAATTTTTTTTAAAAGAATTAAGTTAAATCGCTTTTTTTGTTTTTAGCATTTTAAAGATAAGATAGTGCGGTTTTCAAATCAAGTTTCGATGGTATAAAATGAATTCATTTATTTTATATATATTTTATATATTTTATATATAATAAAATTTAAAAAGTACTACTTTTTTTATTATTATTTTTTATTTTTTTTCTAAACAAATAATTAGAAATCTTTTTTATTTATATTTATATAATATTTATCAAAGAGTTATATTATTTGATTTTTGAGTGATTCAATCGTCTTTTCTAGTTTCATAAAGATCACCGTAAAACTCAATGCCAGAGAGCGAAAGGAAATTGTGGTTCGTTGAATTTCTTCCGGTCTGGAGAATTCTAAAATGTCTGTATGCTTGTGTACAATTTTCGATTGGACATGTCCATGTACTGTAGTTACCATTCAAAGAACTATCATTACTGTGTCTCGATAGGATAGTCCAATTCTAAAATTTGAATGAAAATAAATAATATTAGAAACAAATAAATAAATAACACACACTTTAATAAATGTTATATTGATAATAATGCTAACTTACTTTACTATCCATTGAACCTTGTAATGTCCAATTACGAAGACAATCGGCTTTACTGTTACCACCGTGTCGGAGTGTGTAAAAGGTTGGTACCAGTGTACGACTGGATCCAAGGTTGATCGCAATCCAAGATGCAGGAACGTCCATTGTCCAGCATTCAGTTGGTTGTCTACCGACTACATCAGTAACATTACCTTTCTCAATGGATGAGAATGTTACACGAACACGTCCTCTGTTGGCGGGATTCGACCATTCATCCTTCAAACCATTCGTTCCAATATAGTAGAAAACACCTTTCATCTCATTGTTGTACTCTAGTGAGATAGCAAAAGGTGCACGTGGAGTTCTTCGTATCAGTGCAGAACTATCGTTTGCCGACTCTGTAGATGCCACCAGAGAATCTCCAATCGAACTATTACTACTATTATTACTCAAACTTGTAAGTATTGATCCAGTGTTATTATTACTACTATTGCTGTTATTGATATTGTTAATGTTAAGAGTTGATGATAATGCTGATGTAAGGGTTGAAGTGAGTAGTGAAGATGATGGTAATGATGAAGATGTTACAATGACGGATGGTGTAATTTGAATGCTTGATGATGTTGCTGTTGTTGATGTTGATGTTGTGTTGCTGTTTATATTATTTCCACCAGAGTACTGTACGTTGATCGATGATGAAGTGGGTGACTTTGAATTGGATTGCAATAGATTGTTCGATGGTGAGAGTGAGAGGTTCGATGCTGAGTTGACATCTTTTGGACCTTCGTGCAATCGGAGTCTGAGCATGAGTGCTTCAGTTATCAATGACTTTGGAATGAGTGTATTGTCTTGTACTTCCTCGAGCTGCTGATAGTTAAACAGCGGGAATCTGACACATTCAAAGAGTGATTCGATATCTTGTTCGGATAGACTCGATTTGTTGGCTTGAATGTACTTGACTATGGTCTTGTAAACCACAGCTTCGTTTGAGACCGACAGGTTATTCTGACGCATCAGACGAATCATAATAGAGATTGGCAATGACAGTAACTCTGGAATGGTGTGGATAGTTGAGATGTTCAAAGATTTATCATTGGCCATCGACGAAGAAAGTATCGAATTGGAAGGTGATGGTGATCCATATTTTGAACTGATACCAATTGGATTGGATGTTTGTGGAATATGAATTGATGATTGATGATGGTGACTGCTATTACTATGTGTATTATTATTATTAGTTATTGTTGTTGTTGTTGTTGCAGTTGTTGAAGAAGAGAAAGAATCTAAATCACTATCATCACTATCAGAGTTTGTACTTGTTGGCTCGGAAGTGGTGTTGTTGTTCAATGATGATTCAAGGTTACTGGTGAATTGATCTACAGTTGCAATACTATCGAGTTCATCACTATAGTTTGCAGTTGATGTATTGTTGTTGTTGTTGTTGTTGTTGTTATTGTTTGTAAAGTAATTGGGTTGCATTATGAATGGTTGTGGTTGTGTAAAGATATGTGAAAAGTGTGGTTGTATCATTTGATTGAAATGCTTGCAAATCACAGTGATGCACTTGGTCGTAAGGTCGTCAGAGTTGATGTGAATCGCTTTGTTCAGCATGAAGAATGCATTCTCTTTGGTGATCGAATTGGTCAGGTAGAAGGTAGCATACTTTTTCAGGCCTTTGATTTGGAAGCAGTTCGACAGTGACAACAACGGCAGCGCATTCTTTGGTGTCAAATTAACTCTACCTTCATACATATAATTAACTACCATATCGAAATGTTCAATGAAAGGTCCTTTCAGCTCATAGTTATTATTATCAATCTTTGTGAAATATGTTGTTACTGGTATATCATTATTATTACTATTACTATTATTATTATAATTTGTTGTTGTTATTTCTTTTATTGTTGTCATTTTATTATTACTATTATTATTATTATTATTACTATTATTATTATCTAAATCGAAATAGTCTGAAAAGTATTTTGATGAATGCGCAAGTATTACTCGATGAAGATGATATTGTTTGCCTTCGGAGTGAATGGTTAGGTCACTGAATTCACCGGATTTCAAGAATGAACCGAAACCCTCTTGGAAAAGCGGTGCTTCAAAGTAGTTACCAATAGTGTTGTTTCCACCATTGCTGTGGTTCGTTCTGGAGTGTCCTTTGAATGTATTACTATTGTTATTGTTGCTTATATTACTGTTACTAATTCCTATGACACTACCACTTCTAACGTTAGCACCATTGATAAAACTACCTGAATTCAAAGTAGCATTGTTGCCACTACTATTACTATTGTTCGGTATCAAGAAAGAAGATTGATTTCCTGGACTTGTACTAATCATGATACTCGAGTCTATTTTTAATTATTGGGTAAACTATTTTTATCTTTTTTAGATTATCTACTACTATCGATAATTTAGTGTATTAACTTTGATTGATTAAATATGATGATGTTGGTTGTTGATTGTCGTTGCTGCTGCTATTGTTGATCCACGTTTAAATTGCTACTACTACTGCCTTACTACAGATTTTCATTAAAAGCATAAACCATTTATAGACAATGTAGGTGAATATTCATGCAAATCTTGATCTTCAATTTAGATTCGAGTTGGTGATAGATAGATAGATATGTTTTGTGTAAATTAATTTGCTCTATACTTGAAGTTGTTAGATTGCGTGTGGTAAATATATATGTATAAATATATTATGTATGGGTGTGGTGTGTTCGTTGTTAATGTTATTGTTGTTGGTGTTGTTGTTTATACAGAAATAGAAAGATTAAATTGCAATGAAATATTAAATTGTTTTACAAAATATAAATAATAAACAAAAACTACTGTAAATAATAAGTGAATTGAGAAAGGTGCTATGCTATACTATGCTTTGATTTGTTTTATTCTGTTTTGTTTTTATTTTGTTTTTATTTTTGTTTTGTTTTTGTTTTGTTTATATATGATTAGGATTAAAAATAAAATTAATAATTATCTTGCGTGTGTGTGTGTGTGTGTGTTTGTTTGTGTGTGTGTGTGCGTTTTTGTTAGTGAACTTGTAATAACAAAATCAATTATTTTATCGTATTTCGAATTGAATTGATTGATTAATTGAATGAAAAATAAATATTATAACAACAACAATTGATTATACAATAAAAATATTAATGTACAAATAAATAATAAGATCTTATTTTTATTATGAAAAAAAATAATAGCCGACACGAAATATCCAAATTTTTTTTTTTTTTTTTGGATTTTTTTGATTTCTCAAAAGTTTTTGACAAATTTCTAACCTGGGATCAAAGAACTTTATTGTCATCTTCGAAACCAGCATTTATTTACATTGATAGAAATTTCTCTTGCTTATTTAAAATATGGTTCTAATTTTTTTTTTTTTTTTTTGATGTATTTATGTTCTGATTTCCTAAAATACTATAATTCTTTGGCTTAGATAATCTAACACAAAACTAGGTTGGGACCCCTCCAATTCACATCATCATTGGGAAAAAGAGTTTATGAAGATATTCTACCCAACTTTGGTAATGCATTACGGTGTAAGAAACATAATGAAGACCTTCCTCACAGTCAACAAAAAAAAAAGACAACTATTATGATATAAGATCATCTTAATTCATAGAAACAACTTTCTACAATTATTTATTTAAATAAAATAATTATTATTATTATTTGTTATTCTTTGTTTATCTGACTTTATGAAATAATAATTGAAAGAATGAACTTAACTATTTTCATAGTGAAACGTTACTTTTTTAATGAATTTTTTTTTTAAAACAATCAGAGTGAATTTGAGAATAAGTAAAGTAATGTTGTTGGATAATTACAATAAATCTGTGTTAAAATGGATTCAAGATTTCTTATCTGTAATAAATAGATCTATTAAATATGCGTTTTATCATTTACCAACCATTCAGTATCTTCATTCAAAGTATCGAAATGCATAATGGAATAGTACCTTATTAATAGAGGCAGCGGTAACTGGTTCTCTCGATTTTGTTGGAGGTTGTTATTCAGTCTATCAGTTTAAGATATAGAGTTGGTGATGTTGAAATCATTTTTATTTTTAATTCTGCAAAGATGATGATGGTGATGATGATATGATATAAAAACCTCTTGTACTTATTCCATCAACAAATCTTACCGACTCCCAAAGTGCTTTTACAGGTACCCAATAAGTTGGATATTTAAATCTGGCAACATCCATTACCAATGCCAAATCTCTTTCTTGATGATATCCACCCACTGGACTATAATGTCCAGTTCCAACTTGGCCCAATGATTTCCTATCGTAGCATAGTACCAAATGTTTTTTATCAGTACTACAAGCATCTCTTAAAAACTCTCTAAATAAATCCAAATCAATATGATCACCTGGAAACTCTTGAACCGATGCGCCATTACATCTAGATAAACATGCAAACTCTTTGAATGTCATTCCTCTTCTGGTTATAGTCTCTCTTGTCATACAACATGGTAACATATCTTCTACAAACCACCGCCAACTACCTTTCCAAATTCTTTTAGGATCAACTTTTAATGAATTCAAGACCATTGCTAATGTTGCTAAACTACAATCTAATTTAAATTATTATTGATTATTAATACTATTATTATTAATGATAATTAGATAATTATAAATCATACTTGTTAGATCGCTTTGAGGTGTAGAATGTTCAGCTAATACGAAAAAACCTTCCATATATTTTGATTGTATAGCTTCTCTAAATATTTTTTTACCCTCTTCCGATGAAAACTCGATATGATTTGGTGGTAATGATAACTTGTAATAACTTTCAATGTTGTTGTCATTGGAACAACAATTACTACTACTACCACTACTACCTTGATCTGTTTTATTACTTATCATATTTATATATATATGGTTAAAATGATAATCATTATTCTTCTGTCCTACAACAAGGATAAAAAATGATAACTATTATCATTATGTTAGAACAATTGCTAGTATGCATTCAGTTGTGCTTAGGTGTGACCACACGAATTCTAAGCATATCAAGAGTGCACAAGCCAAAAAGTTTGGCGCCTTCTTAAAAAAAAATTCAAAAAAATTTGACAGTTTTGTGCGTTGTTGCCACCAAAATTTATGCAAAAATTTTTTTTGCAAATTCTTTCTTTGATTTAATGGGTGGTCTCAAATCCCATTAATTAATTGCGTGGTTATATTTAACACAAATCAGATCAGGTTCAAGTTTTGAAATTTAAACAGTTTAGTTTTATAGGATCCCTAGTTTTTTTTTTTTTTTTTAATGATCAGTCAGTGAAATCAATAGAAAACAACCCAGTTCTTTAAAGATTGAAAGGTTATTTTAAATCGATTTATTTACAAAATTAGGAGTATTTAATATAATCTGGTTGAATTACAATTGTAATATTGTTGATATGGCATAGTTGGATTAGTCACGCAAGTATCACATGGTGAATCATAAATATTTTGGATATGTCCACTCATCATACAACCGGTTTGATTATAAGAGTAAGTTCTAACAACGAGTCCTTCCACACCTTTAACGACATCAAATTCATAGTATCCACTATTGTCGATTTTTGGAAAAGAAAAGAAAATAAATTAATTATCGAGATTCTGAGTGGTACGTAAATAAATACATACAAATAATCTAGTGAACATGGATCTATGATATACCAACAGGTTTTTGTACGAACAGTTGTACAGGATAATGTATTACAATTATCATTGTTACAATTGGTACAAAATTGGAATGTTTTACCATCATCTGAAGAATCACTACTATCTTGAGATACAATTAAATGTACAGATAAAATGGTTAAAAATAAAATAATAAATAATTTATATGATTGCATTTTTATATTTATTATGTTATTGTTTGCTATTGATGATATGATTGTTTTTTTTTCTTATTATTTTGACATTCAATTTAAATAGGTGAAAAAACGAGTTTTATCTTAATTTGATTTATTCTCTTGAGAAACAGAAAAAAAATCAAGATTTTCGACCTCCCACCTTTTTAATTGAGAACGACCCAGTCACGATCGTTGGAAATTTGCCTTCTCATTTCTGCACAAATTTGTGAAAATTTTTAAAAAAATTAATATTGTTTTTTTTTGAAGCTAAGTTATTAATATCTGTAGATTTTAAGATAAAAATAAACAAAGTTATATTAAAATAGAATGTATCAATGCAATGGTATGTCGAGTTTAACATTATTTAAAAATTATGTTATTATTTAGAAAAGATGGTGCTAATATAGCACTTTTAATAGGAGGATACACAAGAATTAAGCAATATCATACGTGTAACACCTCAGAGGATTAGTCAAATGAGCAGAGAAGAGAGGTTGATGGAAGCAATAAATGAAATTCAAAACGATACAGGTTTTACTCAAAAGGAGCTCTCTCAAAAGTATGGAGTTTCTGAAAGTGAGATATCCAAGAAAAAAAATAACCTCTCCTTTAAGCCAAGAGGCAGATATCTCACCGAAGCAGAAGAATTAGAGATGATAAAGATGGTAGATGAATCAAATACCAAGAATATTCCGATAACGAAAGAGAATATTCTAAATTGGGTGGTCGGAAAGGTATATGACAATATGGCTATACAATGAGTCGTCACCCTGGTCGTGACTGGTGGACAAAGCTGAAACAAAATATCCGATCTTAAAGTTAAGAAAGGTTAAGTTTCAAGATGAAGCCAGATTAAAAGCGGAGAAAGAGGCCGAATTTCAAGGTTTCATCCAGAGTGTTCATAAAGTGATAGTAGAAAACCAAATTCAACCAAAGAATGTGATAACCTCTGATGAGAAAGGTGTTTTATTCACGAAAATGAATCAAAAGGTATTTAATATTCTATTTTATTCTATTTATTAGTTTTTTTTCGAAAGATTTAGCTAATTGTTATAAAAATATAGGTTGCCATTATTGACCGTGGAAACAAATTTGAGACAGTCAAACCTAGGTTTCCCAATTATTTCATGAATTTAAAAAATAAAATTGGTAAAAAACTCTACAAAAATTTGTCATTTATAACATCTATAATTAAGATATTTATTCAAACAAATTTGAATCTTGGTCAAGTGGAAAACAATTAAGAAAAATCAATTCGACGGGGAATTAAGTTTCATCTAGTTGCAAATACCAATTAGAATTCGATCTAAAAGTAAACAATATTAATAAATCAATATTTTAAAAAAGAGAATATAATAATACCTACTCATCCGACTTTAAGTGTCTTCAGATCAAATCACCACCATGTACCAGACAACCGACGAGTTATTTTTTATTTATTCTTGCTTTTTGAAGTAGTTGTCTCCTTGACATTTGTTGTCCATTTGGAAGTGTAATTGTTTGTTTGTTGTTCAAAAGTGTTAATCCAATCGATCGGTAAGCCCATGATTGTGTTTGATTTAATCTTAGTGATTCCAATAATAGTTGTTGTTTTGTCATTAGAACATGATTCTGGAGTCTGATTGTTTCATGTAGGGATAGTGTAATTGCAAGTATATGATATGAATCTGAATTGGTTGGATCACATTCTATTGATTTTAAGAATAGTTGTTTCTTTGTCATTGCTTTTCCGCTAGGAAGTATGATTGATTCATCATTTGAAAGTGTTGTTGCAAGGATATTATAAGAATATGGATAGGTTGGATCACATTCTATTGATTTACAACATAGTTGTTGTTCTGTCATTGATTGTCCATTTGGAAGTATAATTGATTCACCGTCCGAAAGTGTCGTTGCAAGGACAATGTATGGATGGTAATATGTTGGATCGCATTCTATTGATTTCAAGTATAGTTGTTGTTGTGTCATAGATTGTCCATTTGGAAGTATGATTGATTCACCTCTTGAAAGTGTTGTTGCAAGGCCAATGTATGGATGGTAATATGTTGGATCACATTCTATTGATTTCAAGTATAGTTGTTGTTGTGTCATAGATTGTCCATTATTAAGTATGGTTGATTCACCACTTGAAAGTATAGTTGCAAGGTTAGTATATGATTTGGAATTTGTTGGATCACACTCTATTGATTTAAAGTATAGTTTTCGCGCAGTCATTGATTGTCCATTAGGTAGTATGATTGATTCTTCACCTGAGAGTGTGGTTGCAAGGTTATAATATGAATATGAATATGTTGGACCACACTCTACTGATTTTAAATATATCTGTTGTTGTGTCATTGTTTGTCCATTTGGTAGTATGATTGACTCTCCACTTGAAAGTGTACATCCAATTCTTATATATAAATCGGCATTGGTCGGATCACATTCTATTGATTTCAAGTATAATTGTTGTGTAGTCATTGACAATCCATTATTAAGAATGATTGATTCACCTCTTGAAAGTGAATTTGCAAGGATATAATATGATTTGAAATTGGTTGGATCATATTCTATTGATTTCAAGTATAGTTGTCTGTCTGTCATTGATTGTCCATTATTAAGTGTGATTGATTCACCACTTGAAAGCGTCGTTGCAAGGTTATGATATGAATTTGAATGGGTTGGATCCAATTCTATAGCTTTCGAGTATAGTTGTCTGTCAGTCATTGATTGTCCATTATTAAGTGTGATTGATTCACCACTTGAAAGCGTCGTTGCAAGGTTAAAATATGTATCTGAACTAGTTGGATTATATTCTATTGGCTTCAAGAGTAGTTGTTGTCGTGTCATTGTTTGGCCATCATTAAGTGTGATTGATTCACCATTAGAAAGTAATATTGCAAGCTTAGAGTACGAAAATGAATTGGTAGGATAACACTCTATTGATTTCAAATATAGTTGTTGTTCTGTCATTGATAGTCCATTTAGAAGTGTGATTGATTCACCATTTGAAAGTGTCGTTGCAAGGTTAATATATGATTTGAAATTGGTTGGATCATATTCTATTGATTTCAATAATAGTTGTTGTTTTGTCATTGATTGTCCATCAATAAGTGTAATTGATTCACCTCTTGAGAGTGTCTTTGCAAGATTAGAGTATGAATCTGGATCTTCTGGATCACATTCTATTGATTTCAAGTATAGATGCTGCTTAGTCAATGTTTGGCCATCATGAAGTATGATGATTTCACAATTGAAAAGTGTCGCTGCAAGGATATTAAAGGAATCAGTTGAGCCATACTCTATTGCTTTCAAGTATAGTTGTTGTCTTGTCATTGATTGTCCATCATTAAGTATGATTGATTCACCACTTGAAAGAGTGTTTCCAAGATTATGATATGAATTTGAATGGGTTGGGTCCAATTCTATTGATTTCAAGTATAGTTGTTGTCTTGTCATTGATTGTCCATCATTAAGTATGATTGATTCACCTCTTGATAGTGTAGTTGCAAGGTTATAATATGAATCAGAATGGGTTGAATCATACTCTATTGATTTCAAGTATAGTTGTTGTTCTGTCATTGATTGTCCATCATTAAGTATGATTGATTCACCTCTTGAAAGAGTGTTTCCAAGATTATGATATGAATTTGAATGGGTTGGACCCAATTCTATTGATTTCAAGTATAGTTGTTGTTCTGTCATTGATTGTCCATCATTAAGTATGATTGATTCACCACTTGAAAGCGTATCTGCAAGGTTAGAATATGAATCAGAATGGGTTGGATCATATTCTATTGACTTCAAGTATAGTTGTCTGTCAGTCATTGATTGTCCATCATTAAGTATGATTGATTCACCACTTGAAAGAGTGTTTCCAAGATTATGATATGAATTTGAATGGGTTGGATCCAATTCTATTGATTTCAAGTATAGTTGTTGCTCTGTCATTGATTGTCCATTTGGAAGTATGATTGATTCATCACTTGAAAGGTTCAATGCAAGGTTATAGTATGAATTTGAATCGTTTGGATCCCACTCTATTGCTTTCAAGTATAGTTGTTGTCTTGTCATTGATTGTCCATCATTAAGTATGATTGACTCACCTCTTGATAGTGTAGTTGCAAGGTTATAATATGAATCAGAATTTGTTGGATCATACTCTATTGCTTTCGCGTATAGTTGTTGCTCTGTCATTGATTGTCCATCATTAAGTATGATTGATTCACCACTTAAAAGCGTTTCTGTAAGGCTAATATATGATTTGGAATTGGTCGGATCGCACTCAATTGATTTCAAGAGTAGTTGTTGCTCTGTCATTGACTGTCCATCATTGAGTGTGATTGATTCACCTCTTGAAAGCATTATAGCAAGGTTCGAATAATAGATTGAATTAGTTGAATCGCATTCTATTGATTTCAATAATAGTTGTTGTTTTGTCATTGATTGTCCATCATTAAGTTTGATTGATTCGCCATCTGAAAGTGTATTTATAAGGTTATTATATGATTCAGAATTGGTTGGATCACATTCTATTGCTTTCAAGTATAGTTGTTGTCTTGTCATTGATTGTCCATCATTAAGTATGATTGATTCACCTCTTGAAAGTGTAGTTGCAAGGTTATAATATGATTCAGAATTGGTTGGATCATATTCTATTGATTTCAAGTATAGTTGTTGGTCTGTCATTGATTGTCCATCATTAAGTATGATTGATTCACCACTTGAAAGCGTCGTTGCAAGGTTATTATATGAATTGGAATTGGTTGGATCACACTCTATTGATTTCAAGTATAGTTGTTGTTCTGTCATTGATTGTCCATCATTAAGTATGATTGATTCACCTCTTGAAAGTGTCTTTGCAAGATTAGAGTATGAATATGAATATGTTGGATCACATTCTATTGATTTCAAGTATAGTTGTTGTTGTGTCATTGATTGTCCATTATTTAGTGTGATTGATTCACCTCTTGAAAGTGTGTCTGCCAGGTTAGAATAAGCATCTGAAAATGTTGGATCACACTCTATTGATTTCAAGTATAGTTGCCTATCAGTCATTGACTGTCCATTATTAAGTATGATTGATTCACCTCTTGAAAGTGTCATTGCAAGGATACAATATGAAATTGAATATGCTGGATCACATTCTATTGATTTCAGGCATAGTTGTTGTTTTGTCATTGATTGTCCATCATTAAGTGTTATTGATTCTTCATCTGAAAGTGTATTTGCCAGGTTAGAATAAGTAATGGAAATTGTCGGATCACATTCAATTGTTTTCAATAAAAGTTGTTGTCTTGTCATTGATTGTCCATCATTAAGTGTTATTGGTTCATCACTTGAAAGTGTGATTGCAAGGTTTGTATAAGGATGCGAAAACGTTGGATCACATTCTATTGCTTTCAAGTATAGTTGCTGAAGTGTCATTGATTCTCCATCATTGAGTATGATTGATTCACCTCTTGAAAGTGTAGCCCCAAGGCTATAATAATAAGAAGTACAGGTAGGGTCACACTCTATTGCTTTCAATAATAGTTGCTGTTTTGTCATTGATTGTCCATTTAGAAGTGTTATTGATTCACCTCTTGAAAGTGTAAATTCAAGGTAAAAATATGAGTTTGGATCGGTAGGATTGCATTGTATTCCTTTCAAGTAGAGTTGTTGTGGTGTCATTGTAAGGCCAGATAGAAGAATGATAGAAGATCGATTTTCAGCTTTAAGAATTAGTGCCAACTTGATATAAGCATCAGAATTGTTTGGATGCAGATCGATAACTTGCAATAAAAGTTGTTCTTTCGTAATTGATTTACCTGATGGGAGAACTATTGTTTGTGGATCTTTAATGATATTGTCATCATGATGATCAAGTGACATTGCAATTTGGAGGAGTGCATCACTATCATTTGAACTTATACTATTCTGATGTTTTCTTTTCATTTTTAATAGAATAAGAAACTATAATTTCAATTATCGCAACAATTAAAGTGTGCTTATTGATTTACTTTTTTTATGTTTTAGATTCAAAGTTTTTCAAAAAAAAAAAAAAATTAGACAAAAATAAGAAAAAAAACTTTTCTTTAGTTTTTTTGTTGGAAAGGACTTAATAGAGAATAAAATTGCAACCACCATTAACGATATACTAAAAATATAATAAACAAACTTGATATCGCCATTAAATCAGAGAAAAAATGAATTCAAAAAATTAATTTTGAAATTACTAGTATGATGGGTAATGTTAAAAATAGCCAGATTTTATGCAAAAAAATTACCCAAATTAAATAAAAACCACTTGGCTTAAGTTTGCTTAAGTGCAGGTTTGGTTGAGGAAATCAGGAGTTTTGCAAAAAAAATAAAAAAAATAAAAGGGCTGCCCCAGGTCCCGTTTTTATCTGACAGAGACGTAACAAATGGAAATATCGTGAAAGTGCCTGTATGTTCTTCGCCAGATCGTAAGCTTCACAGGATATACATTCATTTTGGAGAGGAAAAGATAACTGTATGTCGACCAGGACATTTAAGTAATTCATTAGAATCAATTAGCTTCCTCCAAGAATCCTTTAGTTCAATAAAAGACCCTAGAAAGCCGATTACACTTGGTTATAAAAGCGAAACTTGCCAGAACTGTTGTTCAGCATCAAGTAACTACCTTAAGTGTAGTACCCCATTAGTCAAGCCACTTGAATTTGTTTTTTTTTTGCAAGTTCAACTGCTTACAAGATTACCTCAAGAATAAGAGAGAATCTTGGAAATCATGGTGTGAAGCAAATATGATTTCTTCAACAGACATCACCAATGTTGACCAGGAATCATAAATCGACCAAGATACTAGTATGCCTCAAGGGCCACCAGCAAAGAGGGGTAGACCATCAAAAAAGATTGTTGACAACTATGTCGATAATACAACCAAAAAAAAAAAGAAAACTTAAGGTAAATAAATAAATTTAATGTCTTTTAAAACTATTCTAATTATAGTTGTGTAAATAGAAATAATTGAAACCCTTATTGAAGATGAAAGTGAACCCCTTTTTGAAGAATATGAACATCGACAGTTCTTTAAACTGTCCAAAGAAAACATTCTAGAGTTATGCAGTGATCATGAAATTATATATGAAGAAGCTTTAGCTTTTCTTTTAAAGTGTAGGCATAACTTTTCATATGAAGTAATGGAAAGTATTTTTTTATACCAACGAAGTGTATATGTATTAAGATCTAATTTTCATAAAGTTCTGAAAATATTGTCAGATTATTGTGTTGGATATTTCGAAGACTTATCATTCGATTCTGATTACTTGGAAAACGAAAGTGTTATTATGCAACATAAACGAGAAAATACTAGAGTTCATTTGGTGGTTGATGGATCAGAACAAAAGATACAAACTCCAAAAGACAAGATACAGAGAGATTTAACTTATTCAGGAAAGAAATCAATGTATTCTTTTACCCTCTTAATCATGTGCAATCCTCGTGGGAAGATTATATAAGTTGGTCAAACTCAAGGAGGAGCCCAGCCAGATGTGGCATTGTTTAAACACGAGTCAAAAAATCTAAAACAACTTTTTTGTGAAGATAAGCATGTCATTTTAGGAGACAAAGGATTCAGAGGTGGTCAAAATATATCCCAAAACGATTTTTCCAAAGATTAAGTCAGCTTCTCTCTCTGATCACAGGGAATACGCAGACAAAGTTCTTAAGAAAAGAAAGAAAGATGATGAGAAAAGAGAGAGGTATGGAGGAATCAAAATCCTCAAAGAGTTTTTAACTCTTCAAAAGAAGTGTGAGAAAGATGGAGGATATGATTTAACTAGAATAATTGAAGATAAAGAAGAGGATAACAAAATTAAAAAAGTACGAATAATAATAGAGAATGTATTCGCTACAATGAAGAAGTAGAGAATACTATCAGATACTATTCAACTCAAGAAGAATGTTTTTTATCAAATGGCAAGACACAATCAATTGTGGAGAGTGATTGCTTATTTAACTAATCGATATACTCATTTGGTAGAACTAATGATTTCTTTGAGGGTACTGGTTGCGCAAATAAAATAGAATAATATTATAAAGCTATAAAATTAAGTTAATTTTACATTTTTTTTTGAGATCAAAATCAGTTTAATAAATAAATATCAACAAAACTGTGATAGAACTGATGATTTCTTTTAGATACACTGAAAAATAAATATACTTTTATATGTAGAGGAAATTAGAGGTTTTAATAAGATAAAAAAGGGCTCCTGGGGCACTCCTTCATTTTAAATCTGTTTTTGTTAATATATTTTTGCAAAAAAATCTTTTTTCTTTTGTTTTGGAGAATTTTTGGTCAAGATACTTTTGCTGAAGAGTCTCCGGATTGTAAGTTGATTTAAGCAAAATTTATTTACCAGGACCAATTTTAAACTATTTAAAATCTTAGTTAAAAAGTGAACTTTTATTTTTATATTAAATATCGATCAATCAAATTAATCAACCAAATTCAAATCAATCCTAAATTTTAGATATAAATAAAATATAAGAGTAATAAATTAATAGTAAAAACAGTTTCTCTTTAAAAATTTTTCTAGTATCATCAAAAATGATTCCAAAATATTTTCAAGCATCTTCCGATGAAGTAGATTTTTCTTTACAAGATTCACTCGATTCTAGTGGCAACGACCAAGGATATATTACTTTTCTGATAGTTGGTTGTGTAATATTATTCATTGTTGCTGTCATTGCTGGAATTTATAAATGTCAGAGACGTCAAAGATTGGAGAGAATGATAATAGAAACTTACAATAGCAGAAACCAACATTGTTGCCATCCAACCTCTAGTTCCGCTGTTGCACAGCCACAAATCAAATACCATCTATCCATTGACGATATTCAATATTACAACTCTACCTATAGCAATTCATTAAACAAAGTCTAAGGTTAACCTTAATAGTTACTATAAAAATAAAATATGTAAATAAATAAATCTTTTATTAGAAACCAAAGAATTTATTATAGGTTGGTTAAAAAAAGTTTTCTTTGAACTTTACAAAAACAAACCTATAATAATTCTTTAGTTTCACATCGTCCCTCATGTAACATGTTTTAAAAAAAAAAAAAACAAAGAGTAAAAAAAACCAATCAACTACTACAAATTGTCTACAATGGTAATATTAAACTCTAAACTAAAATAATAATTAAATTGAAGATAGTAGGAATTCAATGAAAGTGTTATTTTGGTTCCGGTGAAGATCTAAAATTGTAGTTTGAAAAGTTTGATGATGTATTTTAACAAAAATATCTTTTTTTTGCAAAGCTTTTTTTTTTCTCAGGATTTCGAGTTGATTCGGGTAAAAAGGTACTCCGACTTTTAATCAACAAAATCACCTTTTATTATTTTTAATAAATTTCAAATTAATAAATTAAATTAAATCTAATCTAAAAATACAGAGTTTATTAAATAAATCTATCAATCTATTTTAATAGGAGTTTTCCTTGTATAATCAAGTATGACACCAAAATATGTTAAAACATCACACGAGGAAGGAGAGCATTCTTTAAAAGATTCACCTGATGTCGATCATGGTTAAAATGCTTTTTTATAGTTGGTTCTGTCATTATATTCATTTATAGATTTAAGAGACGTCATAGAATGGATAGAATGATAGAGGAAACATACTATAGAAAAACCAACCATGTTATCATCCAACCTCTACTGCCCCCTACAGCACAAATGACGATACTCAATATTACAACTCTACCTATAGCAATAATACAATAATCAAAATCGATCCATAACTTTATAAACAAAAAATGGAAATAAATAAATCTTTTTATTTAATTAAAATAAAAAAAGGTTACTTTGAAAGTTCCTAAATTTCATTCGTCAGATGAATGAACATCTTTGATATTTAAACAATTAAATGTAACTTTTAACTTTATCATTATTTTATTCTTAATATTAAGATCTGTAGTTGACTTTCACCGTAAGTTGGAATACAGACTCTGGGGAGTGCTCATTACCATTTGTAGAATATACGATGGTTGGTCTTCACTATTATCTAAACTATCAATAATTACTTTTAATAAAAGAATCTACGTTGATTAAGAAATTAATTGTTCATTAAAATCAATAATTATTTATTCGAAAAAAAGGTGATCTAAAGAAACCCTAAAGTGCACAAAAATGTCATTTATATAACACCTCACATATAATACCACACATGGTGTGGTTAATTAAAAAATGAATTTATTTTTTTATTTTTTAACAACAATTCTGACACAAAACGACTTATAATATAATAAATTTTGTTAATTAATACAATTTGTTTGAATATTAAATAATTTATTATTTTATTTTATTTTTTGAGTTATTAACAACTCCTGTTGTGTTGTTGTTAAAGAAATATATATATTTAAACAAAACAAAAAGGAAAAGAAAGAATTTGATTTATTATTTATTATATTATTCATTTTTATTATTTATATCAAAATAATACAATTTATTAAATAGATCTAGTAAAATAAATATTTGTTTGTTTTTTTTTTTTTGTTATTTTTAAAATTATATAATTTATTTGTGTTTTGTATATAAAAAAAAGAGAAAAACAATGCATATAAAATTTATATATCCACAGTCAACGCCAAATGTTGCTGTTGTAAGATCTAAAAAAACAGGATACATTAAGAGAAGATGGCAAGCAGAAATGCCTGTAGAACTATCTACTCATTGTTCAATCGAAGATTATGATAAAGCAATACGATCTCTAAACAATGTTGCTGCTATCACTCTGTGGGGCCAACTCTTGTCATTATTACCATCTTTAATCACAGGTAAATTCATTATTAATTTCTTAAAAAAAAACATTTTATCTTTTTATAAATTTAACTTATCTAACTTAATATGTTACCATATCTTTTATAATCCTTTTCAGGTGCAATTGCATTTGGTGTTGGAGAGTCAAAAAAAACAGATTCATATACACCAATCTATTGGTATATAGGTATTTTATTACTTGCAATTACATTACTTGGTTTAGTTTTAATGTTGTTAACTTTAAAAAGAAAAGTAAGTGTATTTTAAATCTATTGTTAAACAATGATTTCTTATTCTAATTTCCTACGAAACAAAAAACAAAACATAGTATCTTAGAAATTTAGCTTATTCTGTATCGAAAATCCACACACACTTTAATAATCATTATGGAATCAATTGGACATTGAGATATGTAGATTTTACAAACAAAAGAGGAAAGAGAAGACCAAAGATTTGGTGTGAATTGAATATTCCTGTATCGCCACTTGCCGAACAACCTTTGGTTGCCTATCCAGTGCCATACCCCAACCAACCACCTGTTCACTACATTCCAATGCAACACTTCCACAATCAATCGACCACCACAGGTCTACCACAACCAAACTACGCTACATACTCTGAGATTCCAATCGATGACAATCAACAACATCAATATCAACAACAACCTGTTTCATTATCAAAGGAATCTGATAATCCTAAAATTGAAAAATAAATAACTTCTTTGTACTAAATATCATCATTGTTATTTTAAGAAATTTCTAAAATATTTATTTTAGTTTAGATTTATTCATTTAGTTTTCTGGAGCCATGTATGGATACTTCCAGGTGGTCAATGGTACGAAATTCTCTTTGATGGTACGAGCAGATACCCAACGCAACAAGTTCAATGAAGCACCAGCCTTATCGTTGGTACCTGAGGCACGAGCACCACCAAATGGTTGTTGTCCAACAACTGCACCAGTACACTTGTCGTTGATATAGAAGTTACCGGCAGCACTCTTCAAAATTTGGTTGGCAGTTTGAACTGCATATCTACACTTGGCGAAAATTGAACCAGTGAGGGCATATGGTGAAGTAGTATCACAAAGTCTCAACTATTAATAAGATATAAACAAACAGGAATAGATTAGTACATATATATTAAAAATAATTAACAAAAAAGAGTAGTAAAAGGAGAGCAGAAAAGATTAAGAATAAGTATTATAATTTTTGGTCAGATAGGAACATTATAAAAATGTTTTAAAAGATCGTTTTAATCAAAGTTATTAATACGGCTCTTCTTGTTGTCATCATTTAAAAATTTATAACTTTGATAAAATAAAAAAAATAGAGTAGAATGTAGAAAAAGAATGATAGGAAATAAAAAAAAGAATAGAGTTAAAATAATAACTTACGGTTTCCTCGAATTTAGAATCTTCATATACGTAGATGGTCAAAACTGGACCGAAAATCTCTTCTTCCATTGACTTGTAGTGTGGATCCTTGGCGACGATAATAGTTGGCTCAACGAACCAACCAACAGAGTCATCACAACCACCACCAACGATGATTTCGGCGTCGGCTGAAGCCTTGGCGTGATCAATGTATGATTTAATATTGTTGAAGGAATTCTTATCGATGACTGCAGAGACAAACACTGAGAAGTCGTCGGATTGACCTTGCTTCATTTCCTTTACGTTGGAGACCAACTTCTCCTTGATGGTTGGCCACAAAGAGGCTGGAATGTAGGCACGTGAACAAGCGGAACACTTTTGACCTTGGTACTCGAAGGAGGCTCTCAATGTGTTAAAGACAAAGTGGTCGACTTCACCAGAGTTGTGGAGGAAGTGGAAATCCTTACCACCGGTTTCACCGACGATTCTTGGGTAACCACGGTAGAGACCGGCGCTCAAGTTGGCGGCAGTCTTTTGGTAGATTCCGTTGAAGACACCAGTGGATCCGGTGAAGTGGAGACCGGCAAAGTTACGGTTGTTAATCAAGATGTCACCGACGAGACGTCCGCTACCTGGGAGGAATTGGATGACACCGTCTGGGAGACCGGCTTCACGGAATGCCTTGAAGACGATGTAGTTGGAAAGGATGGCGGTCGATGCTGGCTTCCAGAGAACGACGTTACCCATCAAAGCTGGTGACGATGGGAGATTGGCACCGATGGCTGTAAAGTTGAATGGCGAGATGGCAACGACGTAACCCTCGA
The DNA here is from genome assembly GCF_000004825.1 of Heterostelium album PN500. Lineage (NCBI taxonomy): Eukaryota > Evosea > Eumycetozoa > Acytosteliales > Acytosteliaceae > Heterostelium > Heterostelium album. The sequence goes on along the minus strand of NW_008805073.1, from coordinate 1,105,952 downwards.
GTGGACGGTACTCAACACGATTCCAGCAACCGTTGGTGTTGGCTGGTGGCTGTTGGCTGTAGATCTCCTCGGCATACTTTGGGTTGAAACGCAAAAAGTCAATGGTTTCAGCGGCGGCATCGATTTCGGCTTGCCAGACGGTCTTTCCTTGACCCAACATTGTGGCGGCCAAGATCTCATAACGGTACTTGGTGTTGAGCAAGTCGGCGGTCTTCAAGAAGATGGCGGCACGGTCTTCGAATGGAAGAGCTTCCCACTTGGACTTGGCGGCCAACGAGTTGTCGATAGCCTTTTGGAGGACTTCGGCATTGGCTTGGTGGAAGGTACAGAGAACCTTCTTGTTATCAGAGCAAATCAATTGCTTTTGGACATCGCCAGTCTTGATTTCTTCACCACCAACAATACATGGGATTTCGATTGTTTCGTTTCTAAGCTTGGCGCATGCTTCCTTTAATAATTTTCTTTGTACTGAACCAACTTCGTAGTTGAGCTTAAGTAAAGTAAAATAATGAAAAAAAAGATCAGTGTAAGCCAGGTAAATTCTTTCAAAAAAAAAAAAAGACGAAAGTCGACAAAAAAAACAAAAAAAAAAAAGTCTGTTTGATTTTTTTTACTGAAAATTAGAGTGAAATGGAGTTCATTTTTTATGCTTGTTGTTGAGTGTCATAAAAAAAAGTGAAGTTGACAACCTAAATAATAATTTAATAATTTTAATATCATCGATGTTTATGTTTTTTTTGTAGTGTGCATCTTTTTAAGTCTGAAAAGTCTCACTGCAATGTATATTCATGAATTATATGAGTAAAGTATGATAATATGGATGTTAAATGATAGTGAATAAGAAAAAAACTGCAGTTTGTAAAAGTGAAGCTGTTTTGTTTTGTCGACATAATGATAAAAATGCAAACATACCATTGGCTCATTGTATGGTTTTGGGATTGAAGCTCTTGAGAATGCTGATGCCATTTTATATTATAATCTAAAACTGTGTTATATTAAATAATATTATTATAGAATAAAAACAAAATTGAATGATGTGAAGATGAGTTAGTTAATAAAAACATCATAAATTTCAAAAAAAAAAAAAAAATTAAAAAAATTACAAATTAAATTTAATAAAAATCCAAAAAAAAAAAAAAAAATCAAAAAAGAATAAAAGGGAATAGAATGTTATTCTTTATTATTGTTTTGAAACCTATCAAAACATAAGCTAAAAAGGTTAATCATGTTTAATTAATCTAAATTGGTTGGACAGGGGTTTAGTTTTTCTAAACATTTAGTTCGGTTTGCAAAAAAAAAAAAAAAAAAAAAAAACTTAAAAAAAACAAACTTGGTACGTGTCGGTGCACCAGGGGACCAACTAATTTATAGATCGATCAAATTTAAAAAAAAAAAAAACATGCTAATTTTAAACTATTTAAACAAGTAATAATACCTGGCCAAACATTATTATTATAATTCCATTTTAAATAAAAAATAAACATGTGTGTTTTTATTATTTATTTGTAAAAAATATTAATAATCATATGATTTTTTTAATATTATTACTGTATAATAAAAATTTTATTTTTTGGTTTCTATTCTGGATTTCCAGTTAGTTTCATGAGTAGAAAAAGTTATGTATAGCAACTGACAGGAGGGAAATAAAGATCATCGCCATCTCCTAATATTAGAAGAAAATATAAGTTATTGAAATTTTATTTAAAATATTTAGTATTTATTACCTGTAGCATATGGATATGCTTTTGTATTATCTGCAACTATAGTTCCAAAGATAAATGATAAAAATAAAAAGAATAATAGAAATATTATTGAATTCATTTCAGATTTCTAAATTATAACAAAGTAATAATATTAATGAGTATTATTTGATTTGACAACTATAAATAAATATAATAAAGATTTATTCAGTTACCAATATGTCAAGAAGCAATGAATTATCATTTCAATTTTTGGCAGCGTAATTTGATTAATTAATATATGAATGATATAAAAAATATTGGGTGTGATGAAAAACAATTTGATGATTAACACGTTGGTGGAGGTAACAAATAAATATTAAAGAAAATAAATAAAATTAGGAATTGTAAATATAAGTGAAAGAAGTGATAATATTTATTTGTTTGTTTGTTTGTTTGTTTGTTGTTTTTTGTAATTTTAGAAATCAACCTTCCATGAGCTGATTGATACACTTCTTTGGTACCATGATTGTTTGGTGGTACCAGATTGGAATGGTAAGTCAATTGAGAATAGTAACTCTGATCTTGTGTCATTGAGATATACTGGGACACTGAGTTTACCTTGTTGATTCTCGCTAAAGATTGGATCATCCTTGTCTCTCCATGTGAGAGTGGTGGTTGGAATCGGAGTGGACAACTCGTGAGTTGGTGTCAGAACTTCGTTCTTCCACGAGGCACCCTCCAAAGAGAGTCCCTTCACTGAGAAACCAGACTCAGAGACACCTCCGAGAGTGTTGATGTGCAATCTCAGGTTCTCAAGCGACCAGCCATTCAACTGTGCAGCGGATTGACGAGTGGCGGTGATGTATGCCTCAGGGTTGAGTAGTCCACCAAGCCAGACTTGTACAGACTTAAAGTCGGTGCACTCTGAGATCTCATTGAGTTGTTGCATTCTCTTGAAAAAGTCAGACATCCAAATGGAAAGACTGACCGATTCCGGACTGGAATACCACTTCCATTCACGTGGAACCACTCCCTTGGAGATGCTGGTGGTGAGTGAACGAAGATAGTTGGTTTGCTTGATGTTTCCTTCCAATAGCTCAGTAATGCTACCGAGATCGGCAGTGATCTTCTTGATCAATTTGATTCCGGTGGTAATTTCACGCTCGAAGCAACGGAACAATGGATCCTTGATGTTCTGAGCGGTTCTCTTGAGTGCCTTCAATGGTTTTGGCATGATCTTGATCCACTCGGTAACGGTTTGTCTCAACTTGATCTTTGATTTATCCTCCTTGTTGTTGTCCTTTGATGTTTCCGATTCTGGATCTTCGTCGGAACTCTGCATCTTTTGGAGGTCGTTGATCATCTTCTTTGCCTTGTTGGAGAGTAGCAGTGATTCGGCATTGTCTTGGAGACCGAGCCACACTGGAGTCGAGATGTCAGGTAGTGATTCGATCCACTTGATAAAGTGGGCACGAGTGGTTCCCTCTGGCACGTTGATTCCGAGTGATTCCACCAAGGTGAAATCGGGATTGAATGAAGCCGGTGTGAAGAGTTGCTCGAGGAACGAGTTGAGTAGACGCATGTCGAATTCATTGTCTACACGACCACCGTAGATGGTTTGACCGAGAATAGTACGTACGGCAACCCATGGGATCTTGTCGGGGTCGATGTTACTTCTGCCCTTGGAGTAGAGGTCGATCCAGTAGTCGATGGAGTCGAGAGCACCACGGAGATCGGCGTCGTTAAACTCGAATACCTTGGTCCAACCAATTGGAATATAACGCAGACGTTCTTGGATGATGGCGTGGAACCATGCCAACATGAAGTAGATACGTGAACGCTCTACCGGTTGACGATCCATACGAGCAGCCGGGATGTTGGCAAATGTATGGAGCAGATTTGCCTTGACACCTGGTGGATTCTCGTACGAGAAGATGTGAGACATACGCAAGAGATTCGCTGGAAGATTCGGATGGATTTCCGATGTCATGAACAAACGGAAGTTTGGATGCGGTGTCAAACTGTGGAGTTTCTTCTCGAGTTGGACAAGCCATTGTGGAGCAAGATGGATATTCTTGAGGAGAACCCACGAACCATTCTTGGTGGCAGCGAAAATCGACTTTTCAGCGAGTTCGAAACCCTCTGGCGAACCGATGGCCAATGCTTTGTATGGCTTTCTCAACTCGACTGCTAAGTCGTCGACGATCGACGATGCATCGTAACCTGGAACGGAGCAAAGCAAGAGTGGAGCAACAGCTTTGCTTTCCTTCTCGACAATCTGAGCCATGTCGTACGATTGCACCTGGAGGAAGTGCTCACCAAACACCGAGGAAACAAATTGGTGAGTCGATTGTAGAATACGATCAGAGTGGAATGCCTTCATCAATAGGATCTTTCTAAAGTTGGAGGTGATCACTGTCTTCTTGGGGTAGAGTGATTGTTGGGAGGTAATCCACGACTCTGGAATGGTGGAGGAGTTGGCAGCACTGTCAAAGAATGGTTTCCATTCGCCTGGATTCTGTTGGATGTGTTCAATGAGACGCGAGCCAAACGCTTGCAGTGACTTGATAGTGATGAGCCACTTTTGTTTGTTGGTAGACTCCACGACTGAGCTCACCTGTGGAAGTGTCTCCTTGATGCTAGCGATATTATCACCACCCTTCAAGAGATAGTCCCATTCGGCTTCTTCGATTTCGTCGGGTTTGCCCTTCAGTGCAATATTGGCGAGTTGCACGGCGAATGTGAGCTTGTCGTCATTGAGCAGAGTACGTGTGACACGATTGAATGCAAGGGTGAAGATGTCACGTTGGAGAATATTGAGACGTTCATTTGGATCTTTGATACCGTCGAGATTTGGATTGCCGTTGAGTAGGACATAGAAGAGATCCAAGAAGAAACGCAGCGAGAATTGGTAGAGATGGAACTGTGAGAGTTGTTCCATTGCAAAGTAGACACGACTGCAAGCGAGCGCCATTGGATTGTAGATGGCAGAGACCGCAGAGATCTCTTGCATGACGACGTCGGTCTCTTCGACCTTCACGGCAATCTCGGCCGCTTCACGCTTGAGCGACTCGAGTGTTCCGATGATGGAATCGTCGTCGAGAATGTTACCTTGTGCCTGACTGAGTGCAGAGAGCAACGATTTCTCGAGAGTTCTCAAACGCACCTTGAATTCACCTTGAATCTTGAGGAGATCCGAACGTTTCTTGTGAGTGTCTGGACGCTCGGTCTTGAGTGTCTCGTGGAGACACTGCGATTGCAATGACGATGGAGTGACAGTAAAGTTGACAAAAGTAACACGAGAGCAGAGATCCGGGGTAAAGTGAGCGGTTGGATCACGTGTGAACAAGAAGATCATAAACGATGGCGAGAAATCGACGTCCTGATCACCGAGACGGATGAGGATACGACCTCCCTTCTTACGGATTTCTTTGTTCAACACTGGATTGAGAACGGGATCGATGTTCTCAACGTCTTGAACGAGTAGTGGACAACCGAAACGAAGAGCGGACTCCAAGTTCTTCATGAACGAAGCGTCGAGGAACGATGTCTTGTTGATCTTCTTGTCGGCGTATTGATTCATCAAGAACTCCATGGCTTGACCGGATGGATCGATAACCAATGGATAACGGTTAAATCTCTTGAGCATAATAGCATTTTCAACGCAGAGATCGTCGGCTGGCAAAGAGTTGGCGTGCCATTGGAGACGCTCCTCTGGACGAGCCAAGAAATCTGGCACCGAGAGTTCGGGCTTGAATTTGATGCCCACCGACTCCAAACGGTGCATCCACTTTTGCATGAGATCGGCACGGAAGTGTTGGTCAAAGAAACCAATGTAGGCGAGGAATGCAGATGCCAGGACGACATCTCCAACGACAGTGGCCATCTGAGTTTGGAAGTTCTCCGATTGCAACTCCCAACGACTACGCTCCGACGAGAGATTGTCAATCAGCGCAATGGAACGATCTACCTTGCTCTTGACCTTGGTCATCTCAGACTTGATCGATTCGGTATCACGAATCAATGTGGCATACTCGTCCTTGTAGGTGGAGATCGATTGGTTGAGGGCATCGATAGTCTTGACGATTTCATCTTGTTTCGCCTTGAGTTCGTTAGCGGCATTCTCAAGTTGTTCGACCTCTTCACGCAGTGGTTTGACACGGTCCAAGATCTCAGAGAAAATGGCCTGAGCAGTGACCCACTTGACGAGTGGACCACAAGCTTTAGAGGCACGATTCACCGCTTCATAGTTGAAGTTTGGATCCTCCAAATACTCCTTCTTGACGGCTTCACGAATCTTTGATGTCAATTGTTTCTTGGTGTCATAGTCGACGATGGAACTGATGAAGGTTGTCTCCATAATCTTCTTACGGATATCGGCCCACTCCAACTTCTTACCGGTCAACATGAGACACACGGCTTCCATTGCCAACTTGACCGGTTGTGGTGGTTTTGGAAGTGATTTGATTTCATCGAGATGTTTCTTCTTGATGGTAGATACAGACTCTTGGGCTTCCAAGATGGCTGGTTCAGCCTTTTCCAAGTCGGCATAGGCCTTGACCTTTTGCACGGTAATCTCTTGGTTACGAGTGTCGAGTTGCGATTGCAGCTCGAGTGCTTCCTTTTGCTTTCTCTCTGCAATCTGCTGGTCAGCAACCATCTGTTTCAATTTGTTGTTGGCCTGTTCATTCTTGACTTCGAGCTCATTCTTCTTTTGAGCGAGTGACACCTGGAGATCCTTGACTTGTTGTTCGGTATCTCTCAACTTCTTGAGACCGATGTTGAGATGGAGTTGTTCCTCTTCGAGTTGTTCACGCTTCTCGTTGATCAACAGCACGACTTGGTTGATGAAATCGAGGTAGTGACGTGGAGTTACATAGTTCTGACGACCTTGTTTACGAAGGAGACGTGCATTTGCCTCGCCAATAGTCTGGTGGATATAGACGAGTGAACTAACGACGGCGTCACGGTGAGTTGGTGGAAGTTGCACACCGATGTCATTCTGCTCACACTCGGCGATAAACTCTGGAGTAGGTTGGTAGTTTTGATTCTCAAGATCGAGGTTACGAGTGAACTCCGATCCGACTTGGAAGAGTGCTTGTGGCGACCACTCTCCGAACCAATCGAGCACGCAACGATTGAAAAGCGCAGGCGATGTTGCCGAACGATTGTGGAAGTCTGGCGAAGCTGGATTCATGGTGAATACGACATGTAGATTTCTACGGACTTGTCCGGTGAAGTACTTGTAGAGCTCCTCCTCGGTATCCATGATCAAACCGTTACGGGTCGCTGTCTCCTTGCATTGGTGCATCAAAGCAGTGTATTCCTCACCTTCGAAAAGACCTGGAACTTCACCTCCTGCCAAGAGAGTGTTCATACGCTCGAGGAAAGACGACTCCAAGACGTTGGACTCATCGAAAATGAAACAGATCTTCTCCTCCTTGCAACCGGCACGCTTCAACAACATTCTGAGATCGTCGTCAAAGTCGGTGGCTTTGTAGTTGTTGTTCACCTTGATGGTGTAGATCGAGAGACCGTTCATCCAAGCGACGAAACGAGAGAGTACAGATTTACCTCCACCGGATACACCGATCAACAGTGCATGTCCTTGTGGCTGACGGAATACACGATCGATACGAAGAATATGGTCGAGTACTTCGTTGAAGAGAACCAATGGAACATCGAGCTCCTCTTCGTAGAATACCTTCAAACGAGCTTTGACGTACTCACGAAGCTCTGCACGCTCGACTGGCACGTAGTCTTTGGACAACCAGTTGGAGTAGAGAATGGGACGTTTGAGAGTGTCCGATCCGATGTTGGGGAAGTACTTGAGTGCTACTTCATCAATCATCTTGTCGGTCCAGTCACGCTCTTCGACATCGACCAAACGATCTTGGAACAAACGAAGACCTTCGTGTGCCCAGAGTCTGACGAGTCCGTCAATGGTGCAACCCTCCATAGTTTGGATGGCTTCCAACAACGCACGAACCCAACGCGACAACTCACGAGGCGAGTAAATATAGTGTGCGTGCATATCGGGAGTGAAACGCTTCTGCGATGCCGAGTAGAACTCCACCATGGCGTCGGTGAGTGCGTCGGCATAGGAACGAAGATTTGGCAGTAGCTTAATGAGTGATCTGTTGAAGGTACCGTAGATCTGAGTGAGTGACGACGCCGAGGGGAAATCGACAAGGAGAATTGGAGCGTGACGCAAGAAACGGTGAGAAAGTGGAACACGACCGGCATCGGTTGGAGGATTGCATGCTCCGACGAATTGGATCTTCTCGAGACGGATCCAGGTGTGGTCAGAGGTACGCCAGAATCCACCCTTCTCAACGAGTTGACGGATGAATGTGATTACACGTTGAGTACCGTATTTATCGGTGGCTGGAAGATTGATTTCATCGCAGAACACTACGAGCCACTTACCGATGGCAACGGGACGGAGCACAGTGTCACCTTGTGGTGTACGTTTGTACTCACAGTGATGATCGAATGTCTTGAGGATCAACTCTGGTGTGGTGGCCGACGAGAAATTGAGTGAGATGACTTCAAAGTCGGGGAAGGCACGGAGAGTGCTGGTGAGAGTCATGGTCTTACCGGAACCTGGGGGACCGCACAACAAGAGTGGACGATGCTCAGACAACCAGGCGTGTAGCACGTCGACATGACGAGTGGTATCAACAGTTGGAATGACAACGTCTGGTGAAGCAACCTTGTGAGTTTCCACTTCGACCGATGGAACTTTGTTCTTCCAGAGCGACCACTGAGCGTCCTCGATGTTGACGGCATAGTCCAACAGTGGAATGGTGTTGGCTGGCACCGGTGTGATTGCAATCGTTTGAATGAACTTACTGAAGTTCTCACGTTCGGCCAATCCCATGGAACCTCCCAGACCCCACATCAGCGAGTAGAGCAAACGGTTGGTGATATAGTTGCTTACGTTCTCTGGCGACATTGGGAAGTCAGAGTGGAGTGAGTTGTACTCGACAACGTTTTGAATGGAACGATTCATGATGGAGAAGAACGAATTTAGTACACGGAGACGGGTGAAATCCATGATATGTGGACGTTGTCCGGCGTCTTCCAACACCTTGTGGACAAGAGCGCCAGGCTCAAAGTATTGGCTGATGATGGCGACACACTCCTTTTGGACGCGTAGTCCTGGAGTGATAATTGGTGCACTACCACTACTGGATCCACCTTGTTGTTGTTGTTGTGTTTGTTCATTACGACATTGTTGTTCACGTTCAGCTTCATCGAACGGTTCGTGATCCAATGTCCTGAGATAGTTTTCAAAGATCATCTGGGTGGTGAGTGTCTCCTCACTGAACCAAACCATACCACAACGCGAAATGGTAGCAAGAGTGGCGTACTTGAGATCTTGTACTTCAAAGACGATTCTCACATTGTTTGGAAGTGCAAGACGTTCACCGTTGGGCAATGTGAACAGCTTGTTGTCGTCGAGCAACGAGTTGAGATTCTCAACCCACTCGGGATCGACGTCACCGTCAAAGATGATCCAATGACGCTTGCTGCTCTCACCACGAACATTATCAATGATACGACGCAGAGTGGCAGTGAAAAGACCGTCGGTCCACTCACGGGTGGTGCTGTCAAGCGAACCAAACAACTGGTCTTTGGTGATAGCCTTTGGATCGAGGACGTGTGCTTCCGACTTGACCTTGTCGATCGCTTCGATCGCCTCGAGGTAGACATTCCAAGCGGCTGTCTTTCCACTACCGCTAGGACCGACCATCATCAAACCGTGATTGATATTCTGGATCTGGTGGAGTTGCAGAATCTTCTCGACCCATTCAGCACGGTCGACCAAGTGACGAGTTTGACATGATTTCTTGATTTGTTCACGCAGTCCAGCGACGTTGATCGGAGCAATCTCACAACCTGGGAACACATCGAGCAAGAGCGACTGGATCAAAGGAATATCGTCAGCAACCAACTTTGGAATCATAGTATCAGTGATACTGGAAAGGAGTACACCGATTTCGTATTTACTGTAGACAGTGTCAAAGTCGGCAATCTCTGGTGTACGAGTGGGTGGTAACATCTTACGCTTCAAACCACCGGCACTGACCAACACGGATTTCAATGCACGCAAACCAAAGTCGTAGTGAGATTGTGCAGACAATTGCTCTTGGCAGAGCTTGAAGAGTGGAACGATCTTACCGGCGAGAACTTCGGCAGTCTTGAAACCCTGTGAGTAAAGCATGACCTGTGCGATCATCTCACGATCGGGACGGATCATAGCCATGCTACGGAACAGTTGTTTCAAATTGTCCGGTAGATTGGAACGACCTGCATAACCTGGATTCATAGTCACAAAGATACCCATGTCTGGATGAATCTTGACGGTCTTTCCAATCAACTCTACCTCCTTGGCCTTCTCTTTGAGGGCGACCTGGATGGTTTGGATTTGCTGCGATACGGCAGAGAGAATACGTTCTTCGAGACGATTGAATTCATCGAAACATCCCCATGCACCGCACTGGCACAGACCAACAAAGATACGCGACATCGCTTGGAAGTCGAAACCTTCGTCACAACAGAAAACCAAGACGAAACGACCGAGTTGGTTACCGAGTGCTTTTACGGTCTCGGTCTTACCGGTACCGGCTGGACCGAATGGATTACCACCCATACGTGACTCCAACGCCTGTGTCAAGGTGAGATAGCAACGATCGGTGAGTGGAGTCTGGACGAGACGCTCTCCAATTCCGAGATATTCGTAACCGTAGAAGAATACGGCGTTGGCCATGTGGATGTTTAGTTTCTGGAGAATGTTCTCCTGAGTGTTGTCGTAGTAGAAACGCATGTTGTAGAGCCAGTCGAAATCTTTGTTGCTGGCAATACGATTTTTGACGAGTTGACGCACCACATCACGTTGGTGAACGAGCTCAGTAATGAGATGTTCGTATTTCTTACGGATTTGAATTGGTAGGTCTTCGAGCACGGCATCAGCCATGTTTCCGAGAATGGTTTGAATTTGTTTTTCGAGTTGGTCGAGTTGTCCGTTGGTAGCGCCACCCTCTTGGAGTAGACGATCGACAGTCTGCGACCAGACAATCTGTGAGGTGAGAATGACCAATTGCGTTGGATACTGGTTGACCCAGGCATTGAATGGTGCCATCTCAGTTGGTGTGATAGTTTGATAGTGTTTGAGTGATTCGTCGAGTAGATGAGCGAGGGTAGTACGCATCTCTGTCTCTACCGATGTGAGCCATTCGTGAATCTTTGGTCCGTTGGCGATGGAGATTGGTTTCTTGAACATGACAACCTCACCCTCACCCGAGGACATACCGAGAATGGTTGTCTTCTCGTCGTCCAAAATCAAATTGGCAAGACCGGCAAACATCTTTCTAAAGTGTTTCTGGATCTTGACGATATCCTTGCTGTTACCGATAATCTCGAGAAGATCTTCGTCACCAACAAAGTAGAAACGAGCGAAAGCCGCTCTCTGTCTCTCCAAATACTCTCCCAAAGCCTTTTGAATCTTGGAGAGCAAGTCGGCCAATCTTTCCATGGTGAATTGGATACGCTCGATGTTCAACACTTCGAGGACGAGTGGCGCCTGACTGACCTTCTTCATCAAATTGATAAACTCAGAGTTGATCGATTTGAAACGTGAACTCTCGGCTGGCAACAACTGATTGATGTCACCGCTGCCCGAGAAGATACCCTCGAGGTAGACCCAACGACGCTGGACGTCGATCCAGACATCGAGCAACGAACGCACACGATTGAGCTTGTCGTCCCAACTCGATGCTTCCTCTTCGAACACCTTGTAGAAAGGCGACATCTTCATAGCGGAGATAGAGTTCAAGTGCTCGGCCAACTTGGAGAACAAGTCGTCCCAACCACGAATCAACTTGCACTTGCGTTGGTAATTGACGAGATCCAACTCCAATGCAGTCCAATACTCACGCACCGACTTGAGGAATTCCTCGAGCGCGATTTCACCCTGAGCGGCAGTGATAACCTCACGATAGATACCTTCGTTTCTCACGAGATCGGAATCCCAGATATGTCCAAGAGTCAACTCGGTCAAGATCCAATTGGTGTTCAAACGCTTCTTTAGCATCTTCCAGTGACGCTCCTTGATAGCCTCCGAGTGGAGATCGGTGATGATAGCGTTTGCCTTTAGCAGTGCTTTCATAGTGTTTTGAGCGTGGTCGAAAGCAGAGTACTGACGGATACGATTGGGGAGATTCTTGAGTTTCTGGAGTGTGTCTTCCAGTGACTTACGAACTTTACGTGGAACGACGGCAGACCATGCAGTCTCACGGAGATTGTCAATCTCGTGCCAGGTGGCGGCAAGCTCAGTCCAAACTGCCTTGAGATCTTGCATCTCCTCTTCGACCGGTGAAAGACGGTCGTCTTCGCCACCGGACGGTCCTTGACTGTCGAGATCGAGTGCTGCTTTTGCTTTTCTCAGACGCTCGTTCTCCTCACGCAAACGAACCAATCGACCCTCAAAGATCTTGATGGTTTCAAGCGCGGCGGAATGCTTGATGGAACCTTGCAGTGGTTTGGAGTTTGTCCAGTTGTCAACAAACTCTTTGATACGATCGTTGATGGAGTTGGATTCCGCGAGAATCTTTGCCTGAAGCTGTGGAATTGCTTCGGACATCGAGGAGTTCTTACGGTTGAGAATGTCGTTGAATGCGTTCCACTCGGACTCAACCATGTCGCACTCGAGCCAGTCGTTGGGGAATTGGAAACGTTGACGATGGAGCAAGTCCTGACCGGTACGATAGTACTTGAGGTCGGCTTCCCAGCCGAGCAGTCGTTTCTTCATGTCTTGGATCTGGATGATGAAAGCGACCGCTTCCTCGGTGGAGGTTGTCTCGGCTGACAGCTTTTCAAGCTCTTGACGGGCGTCGGCGATAGTCGAGTAGAATGCACGCATCTTCTCGGCGAGTTTCGATCCGAAATGCGAAAGAATATCCTTGTGCCAGAAGTCATACTTATTGTTGACACTTGCCTGGACTTGTCCGTAGTCGATGACAAGTGGACCAAACTCCTTCTGAGTCGATGAATTGTCAAAGGTGGAACGTGACTTTTTGATTTGTGAGAGTAGTTGTTGCCAACGGTTCAAGTCGTCGCCGAGCTTCGAGTAGACAAACGACGACTCCATATCCCAGAGTGCTTGATATTGAAGCCAGATCTGAACGTACTTTTGAACTTCGTCGAGCTTCGATTGGATCGTTTGGTAAGCGGTTTCCAGTGTCTCCTTTGGCAACTTGGTGAGCATGTCACGGAATGTCTTTTTGAGACGTGAATCCATCTCGCCACGATGTGAGATACTCTCGTCGTAACGCGAAGCCTGGATTCTTGGCAAGTCACAAACAATGTTCAACCAACGATGTAACTGTGAGATCCAGTTGACACGAGCAAACTCCAAGGGTGGATCTAAATAGAGGATTTGGTTACGAATGACAATTTCATGTACCGATGACTCGAGTGTCGGTTTGATGGAAGATGGATTGGTAGCGACTTGTTGGGAGGCAGCGGCGGCTCCTTGGTCCGATGGCAAACGGTTACGTGAAGCATAGACAAGACGACCGGATTGCTTTCCTGAACCGGATGCATCCTTTTCTCCATCACGTCCACCTTCGATCAACACGATCCACGAATCGACAGCATCCTTAAGACGCTCGGTAAGTGCGGCTTCGACAAGCGCGTCGAGTTGACCGACCCACAACGAAAGATTCGAGTAGTTGGCAAGATTGAGTTCGTCTACCAACTTTTGAATGCTAGTGATAATCTCAATGAATGATTCCTGCTTGAATGGCGCCAATTTGATTGCTTCCAACAACTTGGAGATTTGTGAGTACTTGACGAGCAAGTCGTCTACTTTGTCACGGAAGATGTTGACCGATGAAGATAGCTTACGAACATATGGATCGAGTTGCGGTAATGCTTCCCATTTCAATTTGAATCCTTCGTTGACGAGCAATTGAACGTCACGCTTGTACGATGCGACCAACGGTGAAATCTCAGAGGTGATCTTTCCACAGGTTTGTGTGAAAGTACGGAGAGTCTCCTTCAACGACACGGCGAATGGATAGACTTGTTTGGCACCACTGGAAATGAAAGAGATGTTCAGTGGCACACGGAATCCAAGCCATTGGAGATTACGCACCTCCTTGAACAACATGATAATGTGCGAATCGAAATTGATGTCCAACGAGAGTTTGGCACCCTTTTTGACGACGGTCAAGATCTTTCCAGAGACCTCGAACGAACGAGACTGGGTGTCTTGAACCCATTTGCTAAAGATATGGTCAGTGTTCAACTTGGAACGGAACTGGTCGGACTCGGCCTTGAGTTTTTGACCCTCGGCATCAGACTCCCAACTCTCACCGAGAACATCCTCGACACGACGCATATAGGTATCGAGTTGACGCTCGATTTGACGCGCCCAAATAATGGCACCTGAAACTGGTGGCAAATCTCTCAAATTACTCATATGGAAAGCTTCTGAATTGCTATATTGCATCTTGAATTTCTCGTGCAATCCTTTAATATCCTCTTTCACTCTTTGAATCAATTGAGTTTGATATTCCTGAATAGCCAATCTAATCTATAATTTTGTTTAGAAAAAGTTCACAAAACAAATTAGCTTTGGAAAAAACTATATGTTGTTGTTATTGTTCAGTTACTTACTCTTGGTCTAAAGAATAAAACATTGAATTTAGAGAATACACGGAACATTTCATTGGCATTTTTGGCAATGGCAAGACGGTCACGCAATTTGGTGGTGATGTAGGATTCGACACGATCGATACGGCTGTTGTAACGCTTCTGTGCGTTGCTCCAGATGTCTTCACCTTCTTGGGTGAGAAGGAGGACGTCGATATCTTTGACTTCGTCGTATGCCTCGTTGATCTCCTTGATGGCGTTGATCTCGCCAGACTTGCCGGCAGCAGCTGCGGTTGCGCTCGAACTGCTTTGTTGTTGTGGCAACACCGTCGAGATGACACTCTTCAACTCATCGTGTTGACGACGGAACTTACGAATCTTGAGAACACGGTCTTGAAGACGACGATTGTCGACGTTGACCAACAGTGGTACACGATCGGATCCACGCTTTCTCGCGATATCACGCAGGTTCTCACGGAACTGAGCAAACTGGTCGTCCCACAGTGTAAAGAGCGCACGGAACGAAGAGGTTGCTTTCTCAAACTCGTTGTAATCGATCAACATCAACTGACGTTGTTTCAAGATCTGCAACACCTTGTTGCACATGTCCTTTCCGACCGCCTCCAACAGCAGCAAGTAACGCTCGATTGGGTAGTAGGAGTTCTTTGATTTCTTCAAGTGCGAAAAGATGTGCATGATTGCCTGTGAAACCGACTCGACATCGTTGGCAGTGAGTAGCGGTGTCACTGGGAAATCTTTGGTGAGCGTCTTGTAGTTGTTGACGCGCTCCATCGACTTTTTCAGTCCGATGGTGTCGGTGTCGAAACTTGCGGTGGCAAGGAAACGCTTGGCTTGCTTCAACGTGGCAAGAGTAACCTCGGCCTCCGGTGTCTTCAACTGCTCGTTGATGTTTTGCAGCGACGATTCCAACTGCGACCAAAAGTTGATCTCCTGCGAGGTGGAGCTGTCCGGGGAGAACTCCTCGATCGACTTTAACTTGGTGACCTTCTGGATGTCCTTGACCCATTGCGAGACACCGGCCTGCAACGAATTGAGAAACTCCTGACTGACATCGCCAAGATCCTCCACCTTGATAGTACGACCTGCAGCATGACACTTTTGTGCGACCGAACGGATATCCGGATGTATCTGAAGTACAACCTCTGGAATCTGAACTTGTTGTTTACAGTTATACAAAGATAACTCCAACTCTGCAATCTTTTGATTTACAGCACCAATACCTATTGTACAATTTATTTTATTAGTTACCAATCCAATTGTTAAAAATAAAAATGAAAATAATTTATATGGCGTGCGCCACTTCAAACTTCCACCGGTAACAAAAAGAGTTACCACTCACATTCCATTTCGCGAAACTGTGAAGCTTTTATAAATTATTATAGTTTATATATGGATTATGTTACATACCTGACTTGGCATCTTTTTCGGCTTGTTTGGATGACTTGGCAGTGAAGGAACGGATGAATGGAGCAACAGAGTTGTGAATGTAGTTGTGAAGAGTGTCGAATGGTGAACCCTCACCAAGATTGATGATTTGGAGTTGTGATGAAATCGACTTGCTACTCTCCATATTCGACTCTGGAACTCTCTTGATGATTACCAAACTTGTTGTTTTCTCACCACCGAATCTAACTTCAACATCGAATGTATATGTTTCTAATGATTATGTTATAATTATAATTGTTAATATTTAATATAACTATTGCAATTACTGTAGTATATATTATTTACCTTTTTGTTGAGCAGCAACAGCAGCAGTATCATCAGAATCTTGAATATGTTTTTGAATGAGAAATACAGGCAACTTTGAGTCGGAAATGAACTTTCTCAACTTGGTCATTGACTCTTGGTTGTTGAGTTGCGATTGGAATACACTGACATCGCCATCTACCAATGGAGGTACTATTTTACATAGATATTTACAGGTTTCCTCGACTAGTGATTCATTGATGACCAATGGTGGTGTACTAGTAGGTGAGACATTGTTATTATTGTCTCCACCCTCCATTTTATTTTTTTTTATTTTTTTTGTTATTTACTTTAT
Organism: Heterostelium album PN500; assembly: GCF_000004825.1. Lineage (NCBI taxonomy): Eukaryota > Evosea > Eumycetozoa > Acytosteliales > Acytosteliaceae > Heterostelium > Heterostelium album. The sequence goes on along the minus strand of NW_008805073.1, from coordinate 1,089,542 downwards.
TTCAAACCAACTACCTAACTAACTAACTTGTTATTTAATTTACACTATTATTAAACTAATATTTACTATTTAATTATATATATATATATATATGATAATAATTCAATCTATTCAAATAAAATAATAATTATTATTATTATTTGTCTAGTTGTAAAATTATATATAGTTTAGTTAAGTTTTTGGTTGATTGAAAAATGATGATCAATGAAAAAATAATTATCTTTGTGAGTGTGGTTCACAGTCGATAAAGCAAAAATAATTAAAATTTTTTTTGTTTTATTTTTTTTTTAATAGTTTTTCTCTGAATATCAAAAAAGAATAATAGTACATATCTAAATATATACATTATATCTAATAAAAGATATATCAAGAGAAACTAAACTTTAAAGTTAGATATTGAAAAATTAAAAAAAAATTAAAAAAATAATTACTTTTACATTTTTTTTAAAAAAGTAATAATAACATTAATTGTTATTATTGAGACTTATATCAAATCATTATAATAGCAATAAATCTACTATTATTTAAATTTATAGATAGAAAGATAACAACACCTGATTATATATATTTACTTTTAATATTTATTTAAAACAAATCAATAAATCAATTTAGATAATTACAATACCTAGGATTCAATTTCAAAATTCTAGATACAAAATGATGTTTGTGTTGTTTTTGTTGTAGTAGTAAAAATAATCTAGATACTGTTAGTATAGAAGGACTTAAGGACTTGAATGACATCGATGTAAATGGTCTCACCTAAATAAGTGGTAACTCCAGTTTCCAAAGATCTCAATTTGGTAAAAAAATTATTTTTCCAAATTCCTTATTTAGTATTTCGAAATAGTAACAAATCTATCAAAATTTTACATTGTTATTGTAAAGTTACTCAACATAACATGTTAATTAAACAATAATTTTGAAAAGATTTTATAATTAATTATATAAATTACTTGAAATAAATAAAATTAAATATTATATTATTATTTTTTAAAAATTAATTTTTTTTGGAATTATTGTTTTTTTTTTAAAGAAAACTTGCTTATAAATCTAATAAATATTAATTAAGTAGATAAATATAAATATTTTTTGTAAATAATAATATAAAATAAGATATTTTTTTATGAATAATCCTACTCCACCTCAAGTTTACTATGGCAGTCCAATGCCTGGAGCTGTCAATACTCAAGTGACATATACCACTACTGCCGGTGTCACCAATACCAATTTTCAAAGCGGTAGAAGCAAGATGAAATTGTTTCCAAGACTGAATAGACATAGAGAGAGAGTAAAGGAAGCACCACCACCCCCTATCAATGTTCAATTCGATCCAATGGGCCAGACATTCAACATGCCACCCAATCAATCTCCACAAAACAACCAAATTAACTTCTCACCAATGCAATCGCCACAAAACAATCAATACATGGCCACACCTCCCAATCAATACGGAGGAGGATACTCTCCGAATCAAATGCCACCAAGACAACTGTCACCGAACCAACAACAACAACAACAAATGCAAACACCTCCACAATACTATGGTGGTCCACCTCCTCCAATGGCACGTCAATACTCACCGAACCAACAACCTCCTAATCAACAGATGCCACCACCCAACAACAACTATCCAATGAAACCACCAATGCCAGTTCAACAACCGCCATTTATGCCTGGTCAACCTAGTGGAATGGGATATGTTCAACAGCCAGGATATCAACAGTACCCTCAACAAAATCAATATCAACAAATTTAATAAACTATTAAACTTCCAAACCACATTTAAAAGAATCATTAAAACTCTGCACGTCTATAATCTAATCTCGTCTTTTCTCGTTGTTGTTGTTGTTTAAGGATAAATATTTGCTTTTTGTTGTTGAATTTACTTTAATATTCTTTGATAACAACTTAACTTTTAATCTCTCAAAATCTAAACATGTTTTGTTTTTCAAAACAACTTTCATATAAACTTTAACAAAAAACAAGAACGAGTTATTTTTTGTGAAGATAAAAAAAGATTATTCCTTATTATTTTATTGTAAACTAAAAGAGATCTTTTACAAACAGGAAAGGAAATTGTCATATTATCTTGTGGTTGTTTGTAGTGTGGCGAAATTGGGTTGTCAATTGGTTGGAGTGAAATGTTTGGTTTGATAAATTGAGGTGATGAGTATTTTTTTTTGGTTATTTTTTTTTTGAGTTTTTTGATTTTTTGGGATTAAAGAGGGGATGGGCGTTGTCGATTCGAATCGACATTGCTCGTTTAATCGGAACAGGCTGTTGATACAGTTGGTGTAATGTTAAGTAACTTCCTCAGGTCGAAAGTCATCGATTGAAGGTCAGGAACGGTTGGCTGAGATTGGAAGTCCTCAAAGTTTGGGATCGGAAGGGAACTAGGTGATGGCGAATTGTTAAATGCGCCACCAGCCCAGCAAGTAGATTGGGGAGACGAAGAACTTTTCTTTGGTGAATCGTAGCGTGGTGGGGAGGTAGAGTATGAAGTGTTCTTTATACTACATTGTTGTTGTTGTTGCTTAAAGTTCTGTTGTGAAGTTTGTTGAATAAATGGTTTGTTGTTGTTCTTCTTTGGAGTGGTGTTGAAATCTACTGTCATCGTCGATTGTTGTTGGATTGGGTCTTGGTGTTGGGCATATGAAGTGATCTTGGTAATGTTAGCGGGTGTCAAAAGAAGACCGTCAAGTGGTAAAGACAAGCCGGGTGGAGATGAGTAGGAAGCAGTCGATTGTTGTTGTTGTTGTTGTGGTTGTTGATAATGCTTTTGTTGCTTTGGAGTGAATTGTTTCAGGGGCTTTTGAATAACGTCATCTGACATACCGGTACTTTGTTGTTGTGGTGGTGTTCTGCTTCTTCTTTGTGGTGAGTTCTTGTTATAGTTGTTACTGATATTTGGTCTTCTCATCTTTTGGTCATCAGGTGTTGACATTATAAAATAACCCTCTTGAAACTCTCCTACATCTGTCTTATTTACTACTGCCTCGCTATAATTATCATTATTATTGTTTATTACGGTGTATAAAAATATAATAATAAAAATTAAAAGAGGAAGAAGGAGAAATTAAAAAAAAAAAAAAAAAAGTTGAAAGATGAATAATTTGAACTTATTGATATTAATACTACAACTAATAAAGCTATAGTATGTTGGAATAATATTTTACCTGAAGGATGCCTTCTTTGTTGGTGAGGTCGGTGACAGTGAACCATTCTTCTTGATATATCTTTTTTCCATCATTGAGTTGTTGTTGTTGTTATTGGAGCTCATTTTTGCAAAAGTATATATGGTGATATTGTTATTGTTGTTGTTGTTGTTTGGGAGATTTGTTGTTGAATTTGGTGAAATATATAAATATATACAAAACAGATATGATCCTTTTAAAAAAAAAATTCGGATTATCTGTTTATGATGATTAATATAAATAAAAATAAAAAAAGAAAATAAATATATTATATTATTTTCTGTTATTAAATTTGAATAATGTTGTTGTTGTTTGTTGTGTTGATTAACTGAGTTGATTATTTGCAATGATTGATATGTAGATATTTGATTTTATCATACTACTTTTAAAAATTATTATTATTTCAATTTAACTTTATGTTTAGTTATTTTAAATAGAGAAAATAATAAATATTAGAAGATAATGTTATTATTATTATTTCAAAAAGACTTTTTTTTAAATATATATAAATTATTTAGTAATAAAAAAAAATATAGGTATAACTAGTTAGTTATTATTATTTCTTGTTATAGTTATTATTAATTATTATTATAATTATTATTTTAATAAAAAACAAATAAAAAAGTCTTGAAAAATATAAAAATATATAATATATAAATATACTATCTCTGTTGCAGCTTGATTGGCTTCTCTGTTGGTTTTGAATATTAAATAATTGAGAATTAGAAAATGAATAGAAAAAAAAAAGAATATGAGAGAAAAACAGCAAGTTGCGAGTGAAAAAAAACAAAAACAAATTTTAATTTTTTTAATTTAATTTTTTCAATTTTTAAAATTTATATTTTTTTGATTTTTTTGATTTTTAATTTAGAACAAAACTGGTGGAAAAGATAAAACTTTTTGGTTGTTGGCGTTGTTTTTTTGGGTGTTTGGATGATTTCAGTGTTTTGTTTTTTCAGGTGACAAATTTGGTGATGAGTATGATAATGCTTTGATGACGATAATAATTGGGTTGTTTAGGAAAAGAAAAATAAAAATAAAATAATTATTTAAATTATTATTTATTATTATTTAATATTATTATTATTATTATTATTACCAAAGTTAACTTAAGATACAAAAATAACAATTAACAACAAATCTAAAATAATAATAATGGTAATAAAAAATAAAATAAAAAAAATATAATAGATAAATAATAATAATAAATAAATTATTATTTCTTCCAATTCAAGAAGTCAAACAGCAATTGTTGATCATCCCATCATCATTGTTAACAGTGGTGGTGGTGAGCGTGAGTGAGTGTTATGGGTGTAGTGTGTTTTTTGCTGGTGGTGAGTGATAGTGGTAATCGATAACAATACAATTGTGGTATAGTGTTAGTGTTTTTGATTATTTCTTTCACTAACACGCTCAAATTCTCTATATCTCTCACTCTCTTACTATTTTTTCAAATTGAATAGTTTTGTTGGTTGTGTAATATGATAGTAGTCAATATACATACCCTTAAATCGCCAGTTATTTAAATTACGGTTATCTAGGATATTGATTATAAATTATCGTATTCTCAGTCAACTTGTCTATTATTATGTTTATTTGTTTGTTTGTTTGGTTGCTTGCTTTCAGTGTTATTTTGTTGTAGATATTAACAAAGTAAAGTTGGTGATTTGATTGTATCTATTAGTGTAATAGTTGTTGTTGTAGTTGTACAATAAAATTGACAACAATTGTTATCGTGTGTTCCACTCCAATTCCTATCTAACTAATCTTTTTTATATCCTCTTCTCACCTCTATTTCAAACACACAAGCACACTATCTCAATTAGATATTTATTGTTGTTTGAACACTGATAGGTCAAAATATTAAATGTAGGTGAATTGTTGTTGTTGTTTGGTTTGTTGTTGTTGTTGATGCGTTGGTCAGTAAGTGTTGTGATTGGATTCGTTGACTGGTTTAGCAAAAGCTTAGCGCTATATTTTGAATTAACTATTATTTATTGTTATTATTGTTATTATTATTTGGTTAGCACTGATCTCTTCTTCTGCTGCTGCTTCTTCTTTTTCTACTTCTTCTCACTCACTCTCTTCTTTGATGTTATGTCACGTAGGTTATCTATATATTTTATTTTATTAATAATTTAATTTGACAATTTATTGGTTTTATATAATACAACAAAAATTTATTTAAAAATAGAATTAAAAAACAAATATTGAAATGATAATATATAATAAACAACAACAACACAATTGTATTTGTTATAAATTTTAAATGGAATGGTATAATAATGATTTTTGGTTGGATATATATATTTATTAGTTTAGTTAGTTTGGTCATTTCATCGACCACACATTAAAATATTACAAAATGAACATCGAGATGTGAGATGTGGTGTACGCGTGTGTGAGTCAGTTGGTTGGGTATATTATTATTATTATATTAATATAAAACAAAAAATATAAATATGGTTTTTTCAATACATTCTATAAGATATATATAAATTTGTTGAATACCAATTGGTTTTTTTTAGTTATAAAATTACAATACCCTATATAATTCATGTAATTAGAAGTGTACCTACTAGTATACCACCTAAAATTATATCAAAAATTTTACACAGACTATTTGAATATAGTCCACAAATAAATATATATATAAATTATAATACCACAGAAATAATGAATGATATTTTTAAATTAAAGTTGTGTGTGTGTCAGATGTTGAAATGTGTGGTGTGGTAAGTGCGAGAGTGTGTGTCAGATATGATATTGAATTTGATTATTTTCTTTCGTATCTATCTCTCTTTGAATTACCTTTTATTTTATTTTTTTTATTTTTTTGTTTGTTTGTTTTCTTTTTTTTTTTGTTGTTTTATATTAATAAATTAATTAAAATTAAATGTTAAGTTTTTTTTTTTAATTTTGGTTGTTTAATTAAAAACTGTGTGTTAGTTTTTTTTTGAAATTTCAAAACCAAAATAAGTCATGTACACTTTTGAGATTCTGTTGTTGGCTGTCGCAACAGCAGTTATGTATTTTATAAGTAAGTTTATCGTTGTTGTGTTTTGTTGTTTTTTCATTGGAGTTTTATTTTGGTATCAAGTTGCTATTATTGATGTCAAAACACATTTCCATTAATATTTTTATTTTATTTATTCTTACCGAGTGCACTATAACCTATTATTGCTTGGATAATAGTTATGATGATAATGAGGTTGTTGAACATCATCCACATAACAATAACAATATTCCAATAAGAGTGTGTTTATGTTTTAAACATAAACCAAACACATGTTCATTAGCATGCATTAACTTGGTAGTACGCAACAACACCAAATTAGTCATCAGTAGGCATCTACTTCTACATACACACAAACAATCGACTTATCATATCATGACAACAACAAAAAAAAGCATTATTTGATTGATTTGTTACTCCTCTTCCAAATTTATTTATATATCTATTGGTTATCGATAACTATACATATATAGTAATATTATATCTTGATTAAAACAAAAAAAAAAAAAAGAAATAGATATAGATATATATAGTTGATTTTTGATTTTGTTTGTGTGTTTATTGTTACTGTTCTTTTAATTAAACAAATAAGATAAATTTACTTATTTTATTTTCTTACTTTCAATTATATATTCTTATAAACATGTTAAAGCTCCTTATGTTTTGATTCCTCTTTTAAAAGTACAAAATCTTCGAACAAAGTATAATGCTAAATGGGCTATTGTAACGGGTGCTTCTTCGGGCATTGGCGAGTGTATATCTAGAAAACTAGCTGAACAGCAGATATCGGTGGTGTTGGTGAGCAACGACGAAGCTCGTCTTCAAGCGGTGGCTAGCGATCTAAAGACACTCTACAAGGTCGACACACGTATTGTCGTGGTCGATCTGCGTGAGAACAACGATGTTCTACTCAGAGAAGTCCGTAAAGCAACCGACGACATCGATGTCCAGCTGGTATTCAACAACGCCGGCTACATAGCGATGGAGGGATTCCACCAGAGCACGGTGGAGTCGAAACTCGACAATCTCAATTGCAATGCAATCAACGCCATTCGGCTGACCGACCACTTTTATAAGCGAATGCTGCACTCGAAGCAGCGTGGAGCTATCGTATTCACGTCGTCGTCTGCCTCGGTGTGTCCATCGCCCTACTCTGTAATGTACAGCGCTGGCAAAGCACTGCTAACCTCATTCGCAGAGTCTCTCTCCATTGAGTCACGGCAACACGGCATAGACATACTTGCAATTCAACCAGGTTACGTAAGAACCAAAATATTCGACCCACTACCAAAACTTGCATTACTCAATTTCCTAAGTAAGTTTGCAAAACAAAAGCAAAACAAACAAAAAAAAAAAAAGTAGCCAATACAAATATTAATCAAACTTAACTATTATTTCAAAAAAAGGACTTGTAGCTCAAGAACCAGTGGATGTAGTTAATATTATGTTTAAGTGTGTAGGCAGACTCGGCATGACTGTTGTTGACAGTGGATTTTTTGCATTCCTGTCAAAAATGGCACGCATTTTTTTGGGGGGAAATTTAATGACAGTCATCATTGCATTCATTGTGAATCATCTAATGAAAGATATGGAACAATACAGAATTGTAAATCATAAAAATATTAAAAAAATACAATAAAATTATAAATTAAGATTTTTTTAATATCTATCTAATCAAACTGTGAATCGTTAAAGTTAAAACCAATTGTTTTTTAGCATTATTAATTTTTAATTATTTATATACACGTAAAAATAAGACATTTAAATAAAACATATAAAAGATCTAACAATAAACATATATTAACCAAATTAGTAATATCAATGTAGTGAATCAAATTTCAAGAAGATTTCAAGTATTTTTCAATTAATTTTATTTTTTGAACGAAAAAAAAACACCAACAAACTATAAAATTTTGACACCTAATTATTATTTGTTTTAGATAAAAATTTAAAAAAGGGAATAATTGAAGAGCATTATTTATAGTTATAATGATGCTAATTAATGAAAGCATGTGTTTCTTGGGCCAACTACTACAATAATGGTTTAAAGGATATGTTGCAATTCTTTTACTAAAAGAATTGATATTTATTATTTAGGTGGCAACCAAACCAAAACAAAACATTGTGATCTTATTAATAATAATAAGAGGAACGTTGCTCGATTTCTATCAAAAACCAATAAGTTCAGCAACAAAAAATAAATAATCAAAAACAAAAAAATTAAAATTAAGTTCAAAAAAAACCAACTTTTCTCGTCGATTTAGGTTCTTTAGTTAAAAAAAAAAAAATGAGAAAAAAAAATTAAAATTTAATTATTTTAATAGCACACCAAAAAAAATAACCCCAAAATTTCAATTTCCTCAGTGAGTCAGAACCAAGAATTGTGTTAAAATCAAAAAAAAAAACAATTTTAGTTTATTTTATATTTTATTTTTAATTTAATCAATATTATTTTTTGAAGTATCTCTTTTTTCTTTTTCTTTTTTTTTTGCTTCAAGTTAACTCAATTTTTTTCTTGTTATTTCAGTATTAGCCAATCCAGTCATTCAACTATTTTTTCTATCTTATCTTGTATAAATAAATATTTATATAAATAATAATAATAATTTGCTCAAATTGCAATCAAATTTTTATTTTTAACACTTAAAAAAAAATAAATAATCTTTTTTAATCAATTAATTGTTTTTATTTTCTTTTTTATAATAATAAATAATAATAATAAAATATTGAAATAATAGTAATAAAAACAAAAAGTAATCAATTAAATATTTAATTAATTATGAATTGGAATCAATTGGGAACTCCTCTTGAGGAGCAAGCCTACAACAGTGCAACAACTGATTTCGAAATTGGAAGTCTTGGAGATGAAAACAATTCGCTGTTGTTTAACAATTTGAATAACAATATCTACAACTTCAACTTGACCAACAGTGGATCAAACTTTGGTTTCAACACAATCGACTATTCTTCGTTACCCGATTTATCATTCAATATTGACAGTAACAACAACACAGTTAACAACAACAATAGTTTCTTTTATCAACCACTTGTATCTTCACAAACATTACAACAACTTCCACTACAACAAAACAACAACCAACAACAACAGGTATTCCAACCATATGACAATAATAGTAACAACAATCATCAACAACAATCTACACAACCAAATCATTACTCAATTGATTACTCTCAACCCAACGATATTGTAAGTGGACCAATCTTTTCAATCGATGGTCAACTTCACAATATGCAACAACAACAACAACAACAACAACCAACATCGGATTACTCATCGCCAATGGATCACACTAGCAATGTGCTATCCTCGCCAAGCATGAATATTCCATCAACCCCAACTAATGCTATGGCTACTACCGTCACCACCACAACTAACAACAATGTCTCGTCACCAGCAACCGCTTCACCAACTTCATCCAATGAAGATGCCGACGACTCTGACTCTTCAGCCGACGAATCAGACCAATCCGATTCCGAACGTGCCAACCGTCCATCAAAGAAGAGAAAGAACTCATTCGATCCAAACTTTAATTACGGACCTGTCTTACCAAAGAACATTCAACTCGAGATCTCATCCAAAGAGTTTGAAGCCTACCGTGTAAAGTTCTTCTCTGGTAAAATATCAAAAGATGTTGCAAGTTCTCTTAAATCACAGGAAAGGTAAAATATATATATATATATACATAACATAACTTACATAAAATATATAAAACAATAAGTTATTAACTCCTCTTTTTTTTTTTTATTATCTTTCTAGAAAAATTAAAAATAGAGAATCTGCTCAGAAATCAAGAGAGAGAAAATCAAGAAATCTTCAAGACCTTGAGGAGAAGCTTAAAGAGGAGAATGTCAAGACTTCAAATCTCGAAGCTAAACTCAAGGAAGCCTCCATCAAGAACAATTATCTTGAGGAGGAGATCAGACGTCTCAAGGCAGAGCTAAGAAATAACAATAACAACAATCACGTTATTGCCCCACAACCATACTTTAATGATAGTTGTGCCTCGAGCAGTTCATCATCATCGAGCTTGTCAAGCTTCCTCTCTATCGGTGCCGGTATTCCAACTGTTGCCGGTGGACAGCGTTTGGCTTGTTTCTTCTTGTTGTTCTTGGTCATTCTCTTTACAAACTCACCATACAACGGATACTACGGTGTCAGCTCCGCGAGCAACGTTGTTCGTTCCACCACTCATCCATTCCAAGCCTCGCCATACTTTGGCCGTTCCACTTTCTCCATTCCAACCAAAGACCAGCTAGAGATGGTCAAGCCCTTCAACAATGTTATAGACAGCCGATACGTATACGACTGGCAAGGCAAGTCCAACGGCGAGATCACCATCAGTTACAACCCAAACAACGCCAACAACATCATCAAGAACGTCTTGGACAAACCACAAAACAACAACAACATGAAACTTTTCAACAATAACAACAATGTTAACAACGACCAATCGCGCAAGACTACTACCACCACAACTACCACCACCACCACTTCATCGACATCGATGACTGCGCCAGCAACAGCATCCGTCACTGAACCACAAATCCCAACTTTGCCATCGTCTCAACACGAACACTTCCACTCTACTCATCCAGACTCTGAATCCACCAATGGTGAGATCTGTGATATTCCACAGTTGCCAAACAACTCGTCGGTCAAGATCTCCATCCGTTCCAACTATAAGATCACTTCGCCAGACGGATCCAACAACCATTCGATTCCATCGTCACACGACGAGTCGATGGTCGGCCAACACGGTAACGAGCAACAACAATTCAACTACAAAGAGTTGAATGTCGATGTAGAACTACTTTTCCCTTCAAGAATATTCGAGAATGGTTCCAATGAGATCTCAAAACTTTTGATGAGCGCAAACAACGGACAACCATTAAAGATTGTTGCAAGTGTTTTGGATCTCGATAGTGCATCATCATCCTCTTCAACTCAACAACAACAGCAACAACAACCACAGAAACAAGAACCCACTTTTTCACATAAACATATTGATAATTTGGATTAGTTTATTCAAATATCACCAACAACGTGAACAAAGATGTGTACATTTATTATTATTATTCGACTTTGATATGTTTATAATGTTTTTTTTGTATTAATTTTCAAAAATAAATAAAATTAAATATTAAAAATTAAACATTTTATAAGTTTTGCTTTTTTAATATCTTGTATTAGGAGAAGTCTATTGAAAGAAGATCGGAAGAGATTGAGAGAGAAGAGGAAATTAAGGGTTCATGCATCTCTGATGTACCGCAGAGAATCACCTAGATTTTAGGTAGCGCCGTGCCATGGGTTCTAGAAATTACAACCGATTCAAAAGATATTCAGGTCAGTCATGGTTCAAGTTTGAAGCAAGCACTTTTTCTTCTGTAACGGGATCATCAATCTTTTCACTTCATATTCAATCTTTTTTTTACATTTTTTGACACACATAAAAAATAAATAATAATAATTGACAATAAATCGTTTAATAATCAACAATTCCCGATACTTATTTAAATATAGAATAAAATTTTATGTGTTTTATTCAAAAATGATAAAATCATTGTTATTTTTGGATGGAGAATGTTTAAAATAGTTACAATGATCAAATTACTTACCCTATGTTACAACAATAGTATCACACTATAAGATGACAATAAGAATCTAGCATCTCCGATTGATCAATTGATTTGATGGTTTGATTGATTGATTTTATAATTCTAAAATTGGTAACAACATTGGAATTTACCAAATCAACACACCTAATTAATCAATTATATCAATCAAGCATATCTTTCATATGTAATAGGTAAGAATATATAATTAATCATACCTATTATTCAGTAATAAATCGTGTGTTGTGGGCATATGTTTTGGGAAAAAACAACAACAATCAATCATTCTTTCTTTCTTTAATTATCATACACTTTATTGTTATTGTTTCACAATCAATCAATCAATCAATCACAATCAATCTATTTTTATAATTAGTTAAAAGTAGTAGTACTGTTATTGTAATAATCCAAACAATCAAGTCAAAACAAATCAATAATATGAAGTTAGAATATGCTATCTCATTTTTTTCAAAAGAGATCTATTGATATTCATTATTTTAAAGTAAAATGAATACATATATTAGTGTGTGTTTAGCGCTATTATTGTTAGCAATGTAGAGTTACTATCTCGTTCTTGATTAACAACAAGTTGTTGTTGTTGTTGTTGTTCTCATTACTTGTTGTTTATAATAATCCCTTTGAAAATGAGAAAAGATATTATTGTTATTACTACAATGTAGAGTATATATATATATATATTTATTAAATGTGTATAGTGGTTAATATAAAAAATACTTTAAATTTAATTAATCAATCAATATGTACATTGTTAACAATCAATCAATCAAACACACACACACACACACATACATATGTAATTCAAAAAGATATAATTTGGATTGCGTGATAATTGCAATTATTTATATAATTATACAAACCACACAGTACATAACATATCATAAAACAAACACATTTTGTCTAACTTTATAAACTTACATGTATACATTTTATATCAATAAAAGTTGGTGTGGGGTGTGTTTGTGTGTGTTGTTTATTAAAAATTATCATATTTTTTTTATTTTATAACCATACACATGCTTGGTCAAATTCTTTTTTTATATAATTATGTGCAGTGTGTGTGGTATGTTTGATTGGTTATGGTAGCACACACACAATGTGTTCTTCCTTCTTGGCAATTTCAACATCTACTTTCCAATGGTCAATTGAATTGATGGATCATGCTCTACTATAGTAGTGCTTGCTCCTCTTTGCAAATATGATTATCTAATAGTTATATCAATAATGGTGCAAAAGTTAATATGGTCAGTTGTTGATTAGTATACAAAAAAATTTGATAAAGCAATCAAACCACTTCTTTCTTACTTTCTTTTTGATTTTGATATATTTTTGTTTTTTTTTTATTTTTTTATTCTTTAGTGATTCTCTCCTTTTCCTTTCTCTTCACAATAAACATTGATATTGATTAATAATAAAATTACCATTTATTATAAATCTATCTAAGTGCATCACACGCTAACACACAAACTAACCACCACCATGTTCCAACATCACAATTAAATTGAATAAAAATAATATAATATCAATATTATCAACCAACATCCATCAAATAAATCTTTAACTTTTAATAAACATACTAGTACTAAAATATCAAACTAGATTAACTATTTATTTATTTATTTATTTAATTTTATTTAAATTTTATTTATTTTAAAAGACTTTTTCTTTATTTTGCAATACTTTAATATTTTTGTGATCCATTTTAATTTATTACTGTTTTTTTTCAACAGTCAAACATCATAATCATAAAAATAACAACAACAACAGGACAGTTATTTTCTTATCAGTACCAATAAAGACAACCAACCAACCAATCAAAAAAACCAATTGTTTCAATTTAATGATTTTCACTCAATATCTCATTAATAAACTAAATCAACCAAGTTTTATTAAATAATAAAAATAATAGATTTTTATATTGTTTTGTTTTTAACTTTTTTATAAAAAAGATATGTTAGGATAATAATACTAAAAATAGTAATAGCAATAATCATATTTAATTAATATTAAACTTATTTCAAATTATTTATTAAATTCCATTTGTGTGCAGAATTTTGATATTTATTTATTTGTAAAAAAGTCTAAAACAAAAATGAAAAAAACATTATTAGCGATTATCATAGTTTTTTATTTCAATTTAATTTTAACCAATCAATCAGTCATAGAAGCACTAGATTGTGCAACCAAAGTTATAGAGAATATATTACAAATCGAAAATAAGAATGGATGTAGTTTCGTTCCTCCACAGGGACCTACCAAGAATCTGTCTTTTGTCAGTACAATAAATATCACACAACCTCCTACACAGGCAAATGGTGGATCTAGTTCGCCTGGTGGATCGGGTTCAACCAGTGGATCAAGTTCGCCTAGTGGAAGTGGATCCACTTCACTAAATGCAAAAAAACCAATATCTCTTCTTGGAGGAGCGCTTTTTAGCTTAGGAGAGCTTGTTAATGGTGCAACGGCGTTGCTTTCTCCGACGGTTGTCAACGACAGTGTCTCAATTGGCCAAAACTCTGGTGTAAAATGTCAGCTGATCTTGGGCATATGTTTAGATACTCCTGCGCTCAATGTAGATGGACTCATTGCCTCCATTTTCCCATCGAAAATCAAAGCTAAAAATTTCAATTTGTCAGCCACTGGCATTCTGTTTGTCAATAACGATACTCAAATCTACAGCGATGATTTCAATAATGTGGGTGGATCGATCTTGGCTAATGCTACCACTTCCATCTATTCCGGAATTAATATGTCATCGAATGCAAGCTTGAATATTACTGGATCTGACTTTACATCATATGGAGTTGATTCTGACAATGCTAATATCAACGTTGACCAAACCGGTAAATACATCACACCAAACTCCACCAATCTATCCAATGGTGCGCGTGTTAACAATTACGGTTCCTTCCAAACATCTTCATTTTCAATCAATTCAAATTCCAAAGCCTATTCCGAAGGAAATATTCTAACTAATTTACTAAAGAATATTGGTGTAAGTTTCAAATTATATTCATTTTAAATTTTATAAATATTAATTTTATTATTTTTTATTTGGAACTTAGGGTTCTTTGATTGGAAAAAATGGTCAGATGAAGGCAAATTCATTCATTTCTGATTCAAACAATCAATTTACTGGATCATCATTATCAATTAATAGTTTAAATATTACAAACAGTGCAACTTTCAATATTGCGAATGGTGACATCAATACTCCAAATAGCAATGGAGTTTTTTCGATTTCAGGTACTGTCAGTATTGATAATACAACTTCCAATCTATCTCCACAATCAATGGATATTTCAGTATGTAGTTTAATTGTTTTATATTTTAAAAACAATTGACTAACATCTATTTTTAATTTTTTTGTAGAGTGATTCAGAGGTTAATTTTTCAAATAGTAATGTTAATATTAATTCTCAATTCCAAAGCTCTGGTACTTCTAAGTTTTATGGAAATTCATGTAAAGTTGGCATGAATGGAGCAAGACATTCCTTGAAAGACAGTAGTTTATTATCATTTTTAAATTCAAATATTGGTTTGGCCAGTTCATCTCTACTCTCATTGAATGATCAATCCGGAATTCAACTCAAACAGAATACTGTCATCAATTCTGGATCGGTGGTGAATGCAGCTGACCAATCTACACTTGCAGTCAGTCAAAAATCAATATTCAATCACAACGGTGAATCAATGAATTTCAAAGATTCATCTATTCTTTTGGTTTCCAACTCTGATATATTATTTAATAAGCCATTCTCATTCTCGGATCAATCTAAAATCAATACCGACACCGATTCCTCATTGTCAATGGTGGGAACTAAAGGTACAATGTCCGGAAAATCCAAACTATCACTACTCCAATCCACTCTAAACATTGACCCATTGTCAATCTTAAATATGACTGAGCAAAGTATTATTAATCTTAATAATGGCTCATTAAGCATCAGTGGTTACCTATTACAAAGTGCATTTAGTAGTATTCTGTGTAACCAAAGTTTGGTCCAACTGTCATCCGGAGAGAAACAAATCAGTGGTATTTTCAATATTCTAGAGGGATCTTCACTTTTACTGTCCAATAACTCAAGAGTATCTGTCAGTGGTAATTTAAGTGTTTCTTCATCGTCAATGGAGATCAAGAACGGTCAATTTGATCTTCAACAAAATGGACAACTCACATTAAACTCTGGTACTCTTAGTAATGAAGATAGACTGAATATCTTGGGTAAATTAATCATAGGTGGTAACACTGTATTCAATAATTTGGTAGGCGGAACCGTTAAGTTGTACTCAAGTCTTACTAGCGATGACAATTCCAATATTATTGAAAACTTTGGTCAATTCCATTTTATGGAAAATACTAATAATGTAATTGATGTAAGTTGAACATATTGGCAATTTAATATTAAAAGATACTAATATTTTTTTATTATTTTTATCATATTAGCAATTTATTAATAATGGTCAAGCTTATTTCTATGGTTCTAAATTGTCAAGTAATCAATTCTCTATTCAAACTGGACATATTGATTTAAATAACTCTACCATATCCACTGGTACTTTGTTTATCAAAGGTGGATCGATGTTTGCTGCTGGTAGCACTGTCGATGGAGATCTCTACCATGAGTCAGGTTCTCTTGGTTCTCAGAATACTACATCCACCTTAAACATCACAGGTGACTGCAACCAACAAATCAATTCAAATACCAATATCTATATTGATATTGATAATAATAATCAAAGTATATCTCAAAGTATGTATTTTAATTTAATTATTTTATCATTTTAATTAAATATTAATATTTAATTTATAGTACATGTTGGAAAGAATATGAGTTTCAATGGTACTCTAACAATTGTTTTGAATCAAGAGAATATAGACAAGTTGGCTAGTGTTGGAAGTATTACAATGATGAGATATGGATCATTCTCTGGTAATTTCAGTACTGTCAATATCAGAGTGTTTAACCCATCTACCGGACAACAGAAAGACGTTGACAACAAGTGCATTACTCTTGATTCGGGAAAGACGTCAATGTCTATGTTGGTCAATAGTGCTGATTCATGTACACCCACCGATGACTCTGTGTTCAGTAATACCAAGAGTAGAACTATTCTTATGTCTACAATAGTCTCTGTTTCAATTGTCTTGGCCATCTCCACCGCTGTCCTCATATGGAAGAGACATTCCATCGCCACTTTCCTCAAAATCAGAAGAGAATCAAGATTAATGAGACAATCTATAAATAATAGCAGGTTTTAATTAATTTACTTATTTATATTATATATTAATTTTAATAAACAAAAAAAACAACACAATAACTTCCGAAAGTATTGTGACAATTATCAAAGCAAATTTGCATTTAATATTCGTTTTAAGACACATTATGTTTTGAATTTTTCCTATTATTTATTTTGGTTAATTCAATTTCTGTCAATGGTGCTGAAGTTAATATAGATGGTTGAAGAATGATCTTCATTTTGTTGATACTGAATCACCACTTGTTGTCGAAGTTGATGAATCGAAACTGGTAATAGAATCTCCAGTTGTGGTCAAGGATGTTGAATCTGCACCAGTGGTAGAAGTGGATGTAGAAGGATCTACACCTGTTGTAGAAGTTGATGAATCTCCACTTGTAGTCGAAGTTGATACATCTTCACCAGTTGTAGAAGCTGTGGAATCTTCACCAGTTGTTGAGGTTGATGAATCACCAGTTGTGGTAGAGGTTAATGAATCTCCAGATGTAGTAGAGGTTGTGGAATCACCAGATGTTGTCGAGGTTAATGAATCTCCAGATGAAGCCGAGGTTGATGAATCACCAGTTGTGGTAGAGGTTAATGAATCAGTAAAGGTTGTGGAATCACCACTTGTTGTAGAGGTGGATGTCAAAGGATCCTCACCAGTGGTTGAAGTAAGTTCTCCAGTGGTGTTTGTACCGCCAGTTGTCGAAGTTGATAAATCTCCACCTGTTGTAGTAGAATCACCAGAAGTGGATGATGTTGTTGAATCCCAACCTGTGGTTGAAGTGGGGATAGACGTTGTTGATTCACTTGTTGTCGAAGTTGTTGAATCTCCACCAGTGGTCGAATTAGAAGAGGTTGTTGAATCTACACTTGTTGTCGAAGTTGCTGAACCTGTTGTTGAATCCCCACCAGTGGTCGAATTAGAAGAGGTTGTTAAATCTGATGACGAAGTTGTTGAATCTTCAGATATTATCGAAGTCGTTGAATCATTACTAGTTGTCGAAGTAGTAGAGGTTGTTGAATCACCACTTGTTGTAGTGGTTGTCGAATCTCCAGCTGTTGTCGAAGTAGAAGAGGTTGATGAATCTCCGGCTGTGGTAAAAGTGGTTGTTGAAGGATCTCCAGTTGTTGAAGTGGTGGAAATGGGATCTCCAGTTGTTGAAGTGGTGGAATTATCTGATCCGCTTGTTGTGATTGTACTTCCAGTTGTTGAATCTGTGCTGATAGTAGATGTTGTTGATGTTGTAGAGTTGCTTGTAGCTACATCTGTAGTTCCGCCCGTTGTAGAAGTTGTAGAGGTAGTTGTTGTGTTTGGTGTTAAGGTAGTTGATTCTCCGGTTGTTATTGCTGTAGATTCACCAGTTGTTGAGGTGGATGCTGTACCACCAGAAGTCAGGGAGCTTGTCGAGGTTGTGGAAGTTGTTGAAGAAGTACCACCTGTTGTATGGTCTCCATCATCATCATCTCCACCTCCAATCGCTGGGAAAATTGGAGGTGCAATTCCAGGACCACCAGGACCACCTCCAGTGCTTCCAGGGCCACCGCCATCATTGCCTCCACCAGTAGTAGATGCTGTGGTCGACGTAATTGAATCTCCACTTGTTGTAGTAGAATAATCAGATGTAGTCGAGGTTGTTGAATCTATACTTGTGGTCAAAGTGGTGGAGGTAGATACTGTTGTTGGTTCACCAGTGGTAGATGTGGAAGTGGGTTCTCCATCGGTGGTTGTACTTTCACCAGTTGTGGAAGTGGTAGAGGTGGAAGTGGTGGTAAATTCACCAGTTGTTGACGTGGTGGAATTATCTGATCCGCTTGTTGTGATTGTACTTTCGGTGGTTGAGTCTGTACTGATAGTAGTAGATGTTGTTGATGTTGCAGAGCTTGTTACTACATCTGTAGTTCCACCGGTTGTAGAAGTTGTCAATATGGTTGTGGTTGGATAACCTGTTGTTGGTTCCCCGGTTGTTATTGCTGTAGATTCACCAGTAGTAGAAGTTGTCGAGGTGCTTGTGGATGTTGTACCACCAGAAGTCAGGGAGCTTGTGGGGGTTGTGGGAAGTTGTCGAAGAAGTACCACCTGTTGTGGAAGTACCACCAGTTGTATGGTCTCCATCATCATCATCCCCACCTCCAATCGCTGGGAAAATTGGAGGTGCAATACCAGGACCACCAGGACCACCAGGACCACCTCCAGTGCTTCCAGGGCCACCGCCATCAGTGCCTCCACCAGTAGTAGATGCTGTGGTTGAGGTAGTTGAATCTTCGTGACTTCCTTCACTACCATGACTACTGTCACTGCTGTCACTACTATCACTGCTGCTACTTGAATCTTCTTTGGTGTACTTGAATGTTGTGGATGCACTTTGAGATTTGAAAGTAAGTTGAACATATACTTCTCCTTCATCTTCGTTTCTGGGAACTGTACAGCTCACTGATGATGAAGATGAAACTTGAATACTTGAGCATGGTTTTCCACCAACTGTGATTGTGGTCGAAGAGGAATCAGATGAAAGACCAAGATTTGATCCAGAGATACTGACTGATGTTTCTTGGTCATAAGGACCTTCATCTGGTGTGATCGATATTATCTTTGGTGCATCATATGAGAAGTCATTGTTTGTGTTACTTTGTGAATTGCCAACCTTGATGTAAAGTGCAATACTGGTACCTCCACCTTCAGGAACTGTAAATTTGATGGTATCAGTTGATTTAGATGTTGGTGTAATCGATTTCGAGTTGAAGTAGACAGTCACTGTTGCATCGCCATTCTTAAAGTTCTTTCCAGAAACAGTCATCTCAAAGTTACCATCGACAGATCCAGAGGTGGGTGAAATCGAATCAATCTTTGGATCACCATTGTATGTATATTTAACATTGGTTTCATTTGATTTCTGACCATCCAATGTTACACTAACGATTTGTGCACCATTTGTATTATATTCTGGAACATTACATTGAATTCTTTCTTTGTCATTCAACTTTGATAGAACCACGACACTCTGACACTCACCAGCATCTCCAATTGTGGCTGTAGGATTTGAACCAAAGTTTATTCCATTAATTGTGACTTGTTTCTTTGAGGATTGTTCACCATTATCTGGAGAAATAGATTCGACAACAGGAGCATTATAACTGAACAATTGATTGTTCTCTGAACTCTGAGTTCCAACAGTAACCTTTATATTCTTATCTTTACCTGTTCCAGATGGAATCTGACATTTAACAGTGTTAAAGTCTACCCATTCCACTGATTGACATTGTTTGTCGGCAATCGATACTGAATTGTTACTATCTTGTGTTTTTTGATTGACTTCTTGAACGAAATCACTTGGAATAAAGTTTTCACCTTTGATTATTATCCAATCACCTCCAGATGGATTTCCTTTGTATTTTGTATCATCCAATTTTGGAACTAAAAAAAAATATATTTAATCAGATATTAATATGAAATAGTTAATTTTCATTTTTCAAATTTAATACATTACTTTTATAGGTGAATTTGGTTGTGGTAGATTGATTTCCAACAAATAATAATAATTCTAAATCTTTTCCAATACCAGATGGTGCTGTGCAAATGATCTGTGATGAACTTGTCCAAACTGGATCTTTACAGACATTCTTGTTAATTGTGATGTTTGAATTCTTTGGTTCAACGTTTTCGGGAACAAAGTTTGAACCTTGAAGAGTGATTGATTCACCACTTGTCTTTGAATTCGTTACACTGCTAATCGAAGGTGCTATTCATAAAATACAAAAAGTATTAATTAAAATAATTAAATTATCGATTGAAATTGAGTGGATGTTTGTTTAACTTACCAATATAATCAAAAGTTGGTTTATCTTCAGTGGTCTGATTTCCAACAAAAAGTGTTACATTCAAACTCTTTCCAATACCTTTTGGAATCGTACAAAGAATCTGAGTATCACTACTCCAAACAATATTATTACATGCTTGAGTTCCAATTGTAAGATTAGAGTTTCTTGGTTCAACATTCAGTGGCACAAAGTTTGTACCTGCCAAAGTAATTTGTTCACCATCTGTTTTGGATTTAGAAATACTCGATATCTTTGGTTCTATTTCGAAATAATAATAAAAAGTTTAAAATTAATAATTTCATTAACAAATAATTAGAATTAATTTCTATACATACTGTTGTAGTCAAAGTAATGTTTTTGATCAGTTGTTTGATTTCCAACAAAAATAACAAAAGTTTGATTATTTCCAATTCCTGGTGGTACATCAAATTTAATGGAGGAAGAACTTCTCCATTCGATATTCTGACAGTTGTTGTCATTTATCGTAATATTTGAATTCTTTGGTTCGATGTTTTGTGGAACAAAGTTGGTTCCTTCAATGATAACTGAACCTCCTTTTGTATCGGTTGTCACATTATTCTTGATGGTTGGTGGTAAATATGAGAATGTTACATTATTATTGGTTGATTGTTGGTCTCCAACAATAACAGAAAGTGTTAAGTTCTTTCCAATTCCAGCTTTAGCAGTACATGTAATATTATTCTCATTGATCCAGTTAATATTATCACAAAGATCATTGAAAATCGTTACATTTGATTTGAAAGCATAAATGTTGGCTGGAACGAAATTATCACCGATAATCGAAATAATCTCACCATCTGTTTTACTCATTGTCACATTATTTACGTTTGGTGCTAAATATTCATGATAGTATTAAATTAGTAAATAAAATAATCAAATTTATAAAGAAAAACTTACGATTATAAGAGAATGTTGTATTGTCAGTATTGTTTTGAGCTCCAATCGATACAGTTAATGTTAAATTCTTTCCAATACCTGGATAAGCAGTACAATTGATTGTGTTTGATG
Source organism: Heterostelium album PN500 (assembly GCF_000004825.1). NCBI lineage: Eukaryota > Evosea > Eumycetozoa > Acytosteliales > Acytosteliaceae > Heterostelium > Heterostelium album. The sequence goes on along the minus strand of NW_008805073.1, from coordinate 1,067,591 downwards.
AAATCCATTGAGGTGATTGACATTCAGTTCCGTTGATCAAAACAAAACTTGAATTTCCAGATGAAACATTCTTGGGAACGAAGTTGCAACCTGATAATGTGATATTTTGACCAATTGTATCTGAATATGAAATCGATGATATATTTGGAGCATTGTATGAAAAGTTGAAGAGTTGTGTTGAATTTTGACCACCAATGAAAAGTGATATTGTGTGATTTGCACCGATTCCAGGTGGAATTTGAGCAGTCACCAATGTTGAATTGACAAAAGTAATATTGTTGAATAGATATTGTGCAATACTTGCATTGCTGTATGTCAATGGTCCTTCAAGATTGTAAATATACTCGTCATTATAAGTATATGCTGGATTTGTTGTCAAATAATCGATTGTTTCATTGATTTCATTTGGAACGAAATCAAAACCAATAATTGAAATAAATGCTCCACCATCTGTATTACTTTGGTTTTCAGTGACATTCAAAATCGTTGGACGATTGAATGAGAGTGAGTCATTGATGATATTCGAGAAAATTTCATAATATGATATATTCACTGGAATATTATGTCCAATTCCAGGATTGAGAACACATTGAATGCAATCAAAGTTGACAACTGAACGATATGATGAATTCATTGCCACATATGCATCAAAATACCCATCATGGTAAGGATCTGTTGGTATTGGAATGTCATTGTCATTTTCGTCAGTGTAAGTCTTATTGTAATAACATGTATAATCATCATCACATTCGACAACCGTCAGGTTTAAAAAATATGAAATATATGGGAATTCGTAACCTTTTGGTCCAAGATCTTTTCCAATAATCCAAAAACTACTTGGTTCTGAAGTTGGTGTGTTGTTTGTTTGTAAAACTTCAAAGATCACTGGTCTGTCATATTTGAACATTGGTCCTTCCGATGAGAATTGGTTACCAACCACAATGGTTACATGGTGATCTGCCACATGTGGAGGAATTATACAAATTGCTGCATTATCATCGATTCTAATTGTTGATGAACATTCAATACTTCCAATTTTAATGGATATATCACCATAGAGACCGAATGAAGTACCGGATACTGTCATCGCTCCACCTCCATAGGTTGGTGATCGATCGACAGAGATTGAATTGATAACAGGTGCATTGTAATCGATGGTGAATTGATTATTCAATTCTGAATTTTGGTCTCCAACATAAACAGAAACAATGTTACCGTATCCAGTTCCATTCGATGTGAAAATCAATAGTTCTGAGTTTCCAGATGTTGAGAATGTTTCAATGTTGAATTGAATATCTCCAACAAATAAAGTTGTGTCATCATTGGTGAATCCAAAGTTGTTTCCATAAACTGTGATCTTTTGTCCATAGGTCTTAACTGGACTGTTGGTTGATAATGAAGTGATAACTGGTTGATTGAATTGAAATACATAATTATCGAGTGGTGTTTCATTTGGAAGTTTAGTGTTAACATTGAAATAGATGATTGGTAATGTTCCAACACCTTGACCAACTTGACAAATCAATTGAGAATCTGATTGACTTTGAATTGAACAGTTCTTTGATCCAATTTGAACTTGGACTCCAGTTTCACTGAGTTTTCGACCAATCAAAGTGATTGCATTGTTGTTTGAATGTGTTGGTCCTGTGTTTCCAGTGATCGATGTCACAATTGGACCTGATGGACAAAGTGATAAGACTTGTCCATTGTCAAATGATGATTCATCAACAATATCGAATGCACAAAGGTAATTCTTGTATGTGATGATTGTCAATCCTTTGGTTGTTTCTGTTTTGACAAAATATGTTGAAACTTCATTGTATTTGATCATTTTGTTGGCAATGTTGATTTGATTGACCAAAACTCTTGTCAATATCTCCAAACCTTTTGGTGTGACTGGATATCCATTTTCGATTTGGAATTCACAAAGTGTTGGATCTGCAACTTGAATCAATGATTCCAATAACAATGAATTGTTATAGAGTGAAACGAATGAAGATGAATAGATATTTGATATTCCTTGATTGTCATTCCAATTGTTTGTTGAAGAAGATGACCAAAACGAAACAAATGATTGAACTTCATCGATCGTTGGCATAATTAAGTTATCGATCGATGATTTACAAACACCTTTGGATTGCAATATATTTGATAAATCTGTTGAATTGCTGACAGTTGGTGGATTATCAACTTTACAATCGTTACATTCGAATATATTGTTATAGATCATGATGGAACGAGCATGTGGAATTGTGAGAGTGTTCCAAAGTGGAAGAATATTGAATAATTGTTCTGAAAATATGAGAATATCTGAATTCAAAGAGTTGTTTTGAATTGTTTGGAGAATGTATTTGAAATCAATTTGATTTCCATAATTATTATCACTGTGTGGTGGTCTTCTGAATGATGGATTGAGATAATCATCATTCTCTTGATCAACCAAATCCCAGAGGTATGATGTGATCCAACCTTGTGATAAAATTGCATTTCTTCTTGACATTCTTGAACTTGTGAAATGTTCAATATCAATCAATTGTTGATTTCTGTCTCTCATTGATTGAATCATTGAAATTGGTAAATTTGGAAGTGAAAGTTGTCTGAGTTTCATTGAAATGAAATTGATCATTCCTCCCAACAATGCTGATGATTTTGAAAGTTCATATGAATCGAAATTCAATTCTGGAAGTTCGACACTTGAAGTTGCACTATTTAACTGCAAAATCAAATCATAACTGATTGCACGGAATAATGATTGAACATCAAGTGTATTGCTGTCTATCTTGATTGGAATATCATTGTGTTGATTTAGAATTGCAACACCATTGCCATTTAAAATCAATTCAATATTTCCAAGTGTTCCAAATCCAAGATTATCTCTGACTTTCTTCACAATTTGGATCAATTTATATGCAACGATAATATTATTACTTTGGATATTACCATTGGTCTTTGCAGTGAATGATCCAGAGATATTATATGTTGAATATGATATCGGAGATCCATTGGATTTGATTGTGATTGAACTGTTTGTATCTTGAAGTATCAAATTGAAAATAGGTGTGTAACTTCCTCTGAATGAGAATATTCCAACTGAATCTGTTGGATTTACTTTGATTTCAGAGTATGGAGCTGTGATTGGACAGAATATTCCAAAACATCCTGAATCTCCAACACTGAGTTTGGTATTGGGTAAAATTGAATCGATGTTGTTCAAAATCATTTGTAAATCATTGTTATTGCTTGAATAGGTATTGTCCAACAATAATTTTGATTTGATTGAAATGAAGAATTGATTTTGAATTTGATTTTCACATTTGGAAGTCGAACAATTTTGTTGTTGATATTTGAAGATTGATTCAACAAAGAATTCACTTGAGAATTGATTGATCACACAAACTGCAATTCCACCACCAAACGATGTCTTTGATGAATAATCACCAAGACAAAGATGTGTATCATTGAATGCAATATAACTTTTATCGATATCTGATTTCCATTGTGATATCTTGGTCGGAATGTTATTTTGAATGATAAATTCAGTTGGTAACTTTACATCAGTGATTGCATTTGCACCTGATGGAATCTTAAATTTCGATGGCAATGTGATTGAAAGTGGTTGAATTCTTGTTGGTGTAAAGATATCATTTCTGAATCCAGCAGAAATAAAGTATCCTTTTGACCAATCTTTACTTGTGAATGAATTGGTTGTGCTGTCAGTAAAGAGTGATGAGAATATGTTGGTTGTAGAAGTTGGTGTGAATCTGTTTGATGAATAGATGAATGGTTTCAATGATTGAATTCCATTCACAAAATCAGATGAATCAATGAATGAATGACACATATATGAATGACCAAGTGAATAATCATCACCTTGTTTTGGAATCAAATGATAATCGTTTGGAATCCAACTTGATGGATGACTTGAAGGTGTTTTGAACAATCCATTTGGAAGTGGAACTGGGAATCCTTCCATTGAATGCTTAATGTGGAAACCAGGTGAATATGTTGAGTTGAAATAGGTTTGAGCAACAAGAATACCTTTTCCAAGTGATTTATTGAGTTCTCCTGAATGACCAATTGGATATCCTTGAACTGAATGTGAAAGTTGTCCACTGAGATCATCAAACCATGGATGATCATTATAAACAACATATCCATTGTGTGTATTGCTATCAAGTTTGATTTGGTTCAAAGTGAGTGCCAAACTGCTTGTAATTGAGGAAATATCAGAAAGATAAATCATATCTTGAGAATCACTGTCAGCATAGATGTATGATTGTGATTGTGGAAGTTTCTTGGCGAACCACCATGATACTTGTTTTCCAGAATTTGATTTGCAAGCCAATGAATCATCAAGAATACTGAAATCAGATGGAATTGAATGTAATTCTTTCGAATATAAGATAACTTGGTATTTTCCAAATTGAATCATTTGAGATCGACAAATTATAATTTCATCTTCTTTTGTGAGAATATTGCATTGATTCTTTGTTCCAGATTTATTTTCAATAAATACTTGACTATCAAGTAGATTGTTGAAATTAAATCCAGTGATTGTAATGGTGATATCGTTGGATTGATTATAATTGACGAATTTAGGCGTCACAGATGTAATTGGAAGTGAATTGATGTATGAAATATGGAATGTGTTTGATATCATCTCTCCATTCTTGACATTGACTGAAAGTTCACCTTCAACAGTGACCTCTGGCATCAAACAACGAATTAGAGTTTCATCGATATATCTTGGTTCGCATTGGTAGGATCCAATTTTGATGATTGAATAGTTGTTGACGAATTGTGAACCAATGATTGTGATCATACTATTTGTCATACTCATATCATTGATGCTTGCTGAAATTGGTGAAATCGATTCAATGATCGGTGTTGAATCGATAAATTCGATGGTTGTTGTCAAGAAAATCTCTGGAGTATTGAATATCTGCATTTGATAAGTTCCTGATTTTAACTTTGGTGTTGTAATTGTGATGGAATTTAGTGAATTTCGAATGGTTAAACAATTAATTCCATTAATAGTAACAGAGATGGTGTGAGTGAAAATCGAACCAATTATCTCGATATCTTTGCCAAGATAAGAATATGGATTTGATGGATTCATACTATTGATAACTGGATATGGAACATCTATCTCCATATTAAACAGTGTATCTGCTTGTGGACTTTGGACAATAACAAAATCTGATTTTCCAAAATAAGTGATTTCAGAAACTGAAAACAAAATAGTATCTTCAGTTTGTGATAATATCTGACAATTCACAGAATCCAATTGAATAACAGTTCCATAATAAAAGTTTGAACCTTTTAGAGTGACAACTTGATTGCTTAATCCATATTGAAGTTTATTTGGATTGATCGAATTAATTGTAATTTTACCAGGAATTACATCAACAACCAGTGAGTTACTGTTTGTATTTAATGAACCATCCACTTTAACACTGATCGAATATGTTCCAACCTTGGTAAATGGATTTAAATCGAAAATAATTTGATTTTGAGTCACACTTGAAATCGAGTAAGATGGATTTGGAAATGCATTGAGATTTGAAATAATGATGGAAGTTGAGCCATCATAAAATTTGGAACCAGTTACTGTCATTTGATTTATTGTATTAAAATATAATTGACTTGGAGATATTGTATCGATTATGGTGTTTGGTCTTCTAAATGTAATAGCTCCATAAGTATAATTATTTTTCATCATTTCGACGGTGACAGGTGTGCTTCCATAAAAATTTGTTGGAGGTACTGAACATATGATGGTTTCAAAAGTATTTGAACATGATAGTTTTCCAAAACTTAAATATACATTTGTTTCTCCACTCAAAAAGTTTAATCCAGTGATTGTTAAAGAATAACTCACATCGTTCACCATAATCTTTGGATTTAGATTTGAAAATAATGGTGGTGCAACAGCGACTGGTAGCCTAAGAGTATTTGAAACAAATTGACCATAGGTGGTAACAAATACATCGATGAAATTTAATTGATCTACTGGTGGATAAATTGATATTGAAGTCATAGAATCACTAATCTGAGTATAATTTTGATTTCCAAAAGTAACAATTGTTTTTGTTCCTGTATATATTTCATCAATGAGATATTCACCTCTAAATTTAAAGTTATTAGAATAGATATTCATTTAGATTTTTATCTTTTTACTTACATAAGATTTAATAAAGAATTAAAGTTTGTTGGAAATTTGTAATAAATTGGTAATGGTGAAGCATTTATGAGATTTGGCTTATTAACATAATAAATAGGAAGAGTAGCTGAAAAGCCTCCGAAAACAGTAGTGATGAGAACAACTCCGACAGAATAGGTTGAAAAAGGTTTTTTTCCAATTATCCTTGTCTCTGAAACAAATTCTGGAACGATATGTATTCCATCCCAAATAATAACTGAACTTGGGCGAAAGTTTAGACCATTAATGGTTATTGTTGATGGTTCATATGTAAGATGATATTTTGGTTCTATTGAGAACACAAACATTGGAGGATCCACAATCTGAAAGTATATTGATTGGGAATATTCATTGATATTCTTCAATCTTAAAGACTTTATTCCATAGTTGGTTGATTTTCCAGCTTTACAAATGATAACAGTTGAATTAATAAATGAGAATGGACATGTGAAATTTGGAAGATCAATCGATGTAAGTCTAGAATCAAATCCAGTTCCTTTTAATGTGATCACTTGTTCTATATTACCAATCATTGAATTGGGAGTGATCGAAGTCAATGTTATAGGTGGTGAGACATAATTGATTGATATATTCGTAACCAAATTTCCATTGGTAATCATGAATATCTTTGGTCCAACTTCAGCCTTTACAGGTGAGGTGATTGTGAGAGTTGTTGGATTTGAAACTGAAGTGGTACATCTCACTTTAGAATTATCGAAAATAGCATCTGAAATTGTGTATGAAGGAACGAACTTTGAACCTTTGACTATTATACTGGTCGATTGGATATTTGTTACATTAACTGGTGAAAAACTGGTAACAACTGGTTTCACTGTTGTGAATGTAAGTGATAATGTATTGGAATCATAACCAACTGCATTTGAAATTTTACATACAACATTTACAGCTGTGTTGGTTGGAGAGTTGAAAATGATTCTGGTTGATGTTATGCTTGTCATTTGAATGGTTGCACCATTTCCAAGTAATTTCGATATTCCTGAAATAAAGTTTGTACCAGTTAAAGTTATTGCTGTACCTGATGTGATTTCAACTGAATTTGGTGAAATTTGTGTGAGAGTTGGAGTTGGTGGATAATATTTGATAGTGCTTGTAGAATTGATAGCTCTATCACCGTTATACACAACAGCATTGAAAGTTCCAACTTTGTTCAAGAGTGGAGAGGTGAAAACCACCGATGTGTTTGTAACAGAACATGTTACCAATACATTATCGACTAATACATTGGTGACCCCATCGATAAAGCCGGTACCAACGATAGAAATAACAGTGGCTTTGGTGTATAATGTACTAGATGGTGTGATTGACGTGATTGTAGGTTTTGACATCCGAACTGAGAAGTTGAACAGGAACCTGATTTGAAGACTTTCCACCATCAAACACTGTCAAATTCCAAGTTCCACTCATACTTCTGGCTAGAACCTTTACAATGATTTGAGATGAATTCGAAAATATAGTTTCTGATATGAGTGCCATATCCAATTGAGTCAACATTGAGGTGGAGGATGAAGTAAACTTTTGACCTCTGACAGTAATAAAACTATCAATTGTATTCAAAATTGTGGTGGGATAAATTGAAGTTATATATACAAATGGTGGACGGTAATCAACATAAACAATGTTTGAATCTGCATGTCCTGTATTTCTAACAAAGATTGGAGTGGGTCCAGTTTTTTGTATCTGTGGAAAACGACAGGTAAGCTGAGTTTTACTTGTTATGCTCACAGGATCACAGAGTACATCTCCAACATACACTTTGGTGAGACCTGTATTAAATTCATCACCAACAATATTTAAATTAGTTACTTGGTCATACTGGTAAACATTTGGACTGAATGATGTAATTGTTGGAATTGCTTTGGAAATTTAAATTAGTAAAAGTATCTATCAGATGATTTAATAAGTATATCTTACATCTCAATAAAACAGGATAAATTACAGATCCAGCACCAGTATTATAAACTTGGAGCTGAAAATATCCATAATTTGTTACTTTAAGACATTGACATAGGATTTTTGTAGAAGTCAATTCCTTTATTGTACAATACGAATTAGCAAATACTACACTTGTAATATCACTTCTAAATCCTGTACCAAACACAGCCAATTGGCCATCAAAAAGTTTATAAGACATTCCATATACACTAACACTCTCCACAATAGGTTTTGGTGCTAAATATGAATCATAATTAATAAATAAATGAATTTTTTTTAGAAAATAAGGATAATGATAATATCATACGAACAAAAGTAATTTCTCTAGAGTTAGAAGCGACGTTATCATTATAAATAATAGCAGGAAATTGGCCTTTGAGTGTCTTAGCAGTACTATATTTAGCAAATACTTGGTTTGGATTGCAATTTTGAATAGTAAAATAAGTGAAATCTCCATCTAGGGAAATCTTTACTTTATCACAAACAAATAAAGAACCTTTGAATAGATAAGTAACATCTTTTTCAATAAGGATTTGTTGATCGAATACATCGAAAACCGGGGTTGGCAAGTCGAATTTCATGTAATATGGATCTGAACTTGCACCATAATTAACTGTTGTTATTGGATACATCGAATTGGTACCTCCAATTGGAACAGCTGCATATTGGCAAATTAAAGATGTTTCGGTGGCCTTTACTTGGAGATTGCATGGATATGTACTATTGATCAAAACATTGACATCTGGCATGAAGTACTTTCCAGTGATCGTAAGACTGTTCGTCGACGCTCGATTCGTCAAGATATTTGGTTTAATACTGTTGATATATGGTGCAGGTGGTAGACCCACATCAATGATAAATCCGGTATCAGTGGATTTTATTGGGGTTAAAGGTGGATTTCTTGCATGAACAATGGCTTTTCCAACAAATGGAAGTGCAGGTGCATTACAAATAATTTGGGTGCTACTAATAGTTTGCGGTGTATCACATATAAAAGTTGTATTGATTGTTATGCTAGTTGATAATACAAAGTTACTTCCAATCACTGTTATTTGTTCTGAAATGATGGCGGCAAGTGATGGAGTAACATTTGTTATCGGAACTACCAATGATAAAACATTGTTAATATCTAAATTTTTCGGTTTTGATTGAAAAAAATAAAAAATAAATTAGTAAAAATTGTTTTTGATCGTCAAAAAAAATAAAAATAAAAAAATAATATCGTACGAAAATGAAAAATAATTAAAAGAGAGAAAAATAAATGAGATGATCGAAAATCTTTCATTTTAGTTTTCTAACTTGATTATTAAAAATTAAATTCATTACTTTTGTTTTAATCATAAGTTTGAAATGAATTGTAGAGAAAATCATTAAATAATAAATAAAATAAAATAAAATTTAAAACAAACTTTGTCTTTTCTAAAATCTACGGTTTTTGATTGACTCATGCATTTGTGTAATATCAAAAATCTCGGTTTTTTGCAAATCATCTTAAAATCAATCACATTAAATTTTGTATTAAAAAAAATATTTAAAATTCTATGAAACCGTACAATGTTCCTGGTAATCGAAAGAGCGAGATAGTCAGCAAAGATCAGATGATGAAAAATTTGAAAAAAAATTAATTAAGATGGTTATTTTCATATACCTAAAACAAACGAAATTTGCTTGCAGTATTGATTTTCATATTCATTTTGATATTCATACCAAAATTAGATCTTTGATTTCGAAAGTAGGCAAAAATAAAAATCATCTTTTTTTTTCGGTGAAAATCAAAATTGTGTTTTGATTATTTTGGGGCAAAGATCAAAGCAAATTTATATTTTTTACAATTTACAAAATTTTTATTCGTTTCAATTGATAGGAATTCTTCATCAAATCTTCTGATTGGTGAACCATCTTTCAAACCTTTCTAATTGTTGTTGTTTTTTTTTGTGCTCTTTGCTCGTTTGTTTATCAATGTTCGTAAGTGACCAGTATTCACCCCAGAGTTTATTCTAACGCAAACCACAACTGAAAGCTTTAAAATTTTCATTCTTTAAAAAAAAAGTATTAATTTTTTTTGGCGTAATAGTTATTTGTTTTAGAAATGAATCGTATAACAATAATATTAATAGTATTATTGGGATTCGATTTTCTCTACAGCAAAGCATTCACGATACAATCGATGTCACCAATGATTGCTTATCGAGGTGGAAACAATAAATTTCGAATTGTATCATCTGATTTCCCAGTTGCGAATCCACCAACACTCAAAGTTGTAAATGCTGGCAAAGAAACAATTTTCGATTCGTTCCAACAAGTGTATCCAGGAACATTTGAATGGATTGTACCAAGTTTACCAGTATCTAATTTACAAAATCAAAAGAGAACCAATACTGAAATTGGAACAGTTAAGTTCATCTTTCAACTTCAAGGATCGACTTCAAACTTTTTCGAACAAGATTTCGAATATGTTGGTATGTATTTATCTATCTTTCATTCATTTCGTAAATTCATTAAAATTAACATTCAAATCAAAGAACCAAGTATAATGATAAGTCCTGAACAAGTTTATACAGATGTGGTTGGATTAGAAATGATAATGAGTGGTAATCATCTTAGACTTAATAGTTTTGACCAACAACCAGAAGTCATCTTTGATGACACCACCTCTGTTAATATCAAATCTATTGACAATAATCAAATCATTTGTGATATTCCTGTTTCCAATACTCCAAAAATTTCGACTATCAAGATTCGATTCTATACTGGATTGGAAATAGATGCTCGAAGAAATCTGAAATATATATTACCGATTACAAAAAGTGTTATTCCAGACAGTGTAGCTTCTGGAGTCAGTAAGAGAATTTCAATATTTGGATTCGAAATTGTCCAACTTACAAGTACACCAACCGTTCGAATTGCACAACAAGATTGTTTAAATGTCATCCATCAAAATGGAATTTTATCATGTGACAGTCCAAAAATTAATATTCCATCAGGAACTTTGCAAGAATTCGTTATCGAAATTGACTTTAACGGAATATCAATATCATCTGTCAAACTGACTATTTATCGTAAGTAAATTAACTTCAATATTAAATAAATTATTGTTTTATTAAATTTTGTAATAACATTATTTTAGATCCTGAAATTCAAAATGTAAATCCACCCCAAAGTTTACGGAATGGAGGAGACACAATCGATATTTTTGGTAAATATCTCCAAGATATTGAATCTATATCGATTGGTACTTCAATTTGTAATTTGATTCATGGATCATTCAGTCGCAATCAATTTAATGACAAGATATCTTGTATAACATCTCGATATGATCTTGGTGGATCATCTGAACAGGATTTGGATTTTAATGTTGTAATTGATGGAAAAGTCTTCAGCCCATTGAACAACTTTAAATTCAAATATCATTCACTCCAAATCAATAAAATCATTCCAAATCCTGTTGTTAATCCAGGTCTACAGAATATTCAAGTTCAAGGTCGGTTTGGTCAAAATTCAAATGTTCAAGTTGGTCAAACTCATTTCACACCAATTATTATATCAACAAATACAATCACATTTCAACTCGATACCAAAAATCATGCAACAGGAAGCTATCCAGTGACAATCATTGACAATGGAATTACAAGTAATATTTTAAATATTAATATCGGAGAAGGAACATTTGTTGGTATTAATATCGACAGAGGACATTCAAAATCATACACACCAGTTTCAATTCAAGTTCATAACTTCCCAGAAGTAGATCAAGAGATTCTTGATGATGTAATTTCATTTAAGATTGGAAATCAATATTGTGAATATCTTGAAAGATCATCAATTAATTTATTCACGTGTTCAATACCTCCAAGAGAAGTCTCAAATCAACCTATTTCATTTTCTATCAAAGGACAAACAGTCGATACAACAAAAGTATTTTCATTTGTTGAACCAAGTGTGACACAAGTTTCACGAACAAATACCAACCCAACAGGTGGTGGTAATTTTGATATCATTGGAGTTAATTTGGATTTAGTAACTTTGATTCGATTTGGATCAATTGAAATCCAATCATCCAGTTGCACTTTAAATAGACAAACAAAATTGACTTGTCAAATACCAAGATACAAGTCAGGAAGTTATGGAATTACATTGATTGTTAAATCAAATGATGATGAATATTCATATCCATCGAATTTCAAAATCGATTATGTTGGTCCGAAAATTGATAAATTAATACCAATTCAAGGATTTGAGAAAACTATTCAAACTCTCACAATCGTTGGAACTTCTTTTGGAACTGTTTCCGGTCAAGTATCAATTTCAGTAGGATCATCATCATGTAAAATTCAAAAAATCACCAATACCCAAGTAATATGTAAAATGAAAGATTTATTGAATTATGGAACACATTCAGTGACGATCACAGTGAATGGAGTGTCATCTGGAGATGATATTGTTTTCAAATCAAATAGATTATCATGTCTTGGACCACCACTTCCTGACAAAAGTAACAATGCAGTTGATTGGTGGTTTGTCTATAAAATCCATCATACCAACGAATATTTATATATCGACTCAACAATGGATCGACTCAAACGTCTTGATAACCTTCAACATACAACATCTACCGATTTCAGTGTATTCAGTCCAATTGAAGCTACTTTTAACCAACATAGTTATTATTACTATATGTTTTTTAATGATCAACCTGAAGGAAGAGATGAAAAAGGTGGAAGGTCAGGTACATTTAAATCAAAAAATAAAAGATTTAATACATTGATGCCAAATGGACATGTTAAAGGAATGGTATTTTGGGAAGATCCTGATGCCAACGATCATATCAATGGAATTCATATTCATCATTCAAATCCAGGTAATTATTTATTTTTAATTTTCCAATCTCTTTAAATTTCTAACTTTGTTTCAAAATTCAGCATTTCCAGGTTATACTTCAGATGATAAGGATGAATACCTCGAACCAAAAGATGGAGTGAAATTCCTTGGAAGACCAGATTTCAATCAACATTTCTTTTGTTATACATTCAATCATCTTGATGATGTTGCAGAGTATTACTTGAAGAATGATGGTTATCTTCTCGAAAAAAACAATGTCTTTCAAAATATGAATAGATGGGCAAATGACAAACAAGATAAATACCCTTATCTTTATGATTATTTATCAATTAATTATAATGTCCTTCTTAAAACACGTACACAAAGAGGAACCAAACCAGAATCTAAAAATCAAACACGACTTGTTGAAGATTGTGGAACGCTTTTAACACAAAATATTGGACTTGAAAACAAATGTTGGTGGAAGAAAAACCCAATCGAAATTGGTGGAAATTTGAAGATTCAATACTTTATGAAAATTGGAAACAAAGATTCTCTCTTTGTGGATGCTAAAATTAATAACAATGCAAATCTAAATGAATATGTTGTCATGAAAACATCAAATACAAAAGATGATTCTTTCAAAAGATTAGTGGATGGAGTTGATATTTGGACAGTTCTGGCAAAAGAAATGGATAGAAAATATTTTGTGGATTTCTTTTACGCAACAAAGACTTTTCAGACTGATATTTCTTCAGGAGTGTCAAATGTTGGATTTTTAAATTTTCCACCATATCTCAGAATTCCAAATGATGATTTGTTATTAGAAACAAAATCTATTCAATTCTCTGGTTATTCAAATGTAAGTTTTTCTTTTACTAGAAAATTATGATAATATCTAACCAATTAATTAGGAACATTCGAAATTAGGAATTCCGATGTATCCTGCTTATGGTGATCAGGCTCTAAATGCCAAAGGTAATATCACAATTTAAATTAATTCATATTCATCAATATATTAAATTTTTGAATAATTTTAGAAAATTATTTTTGTTTTGGTGATTCAAACAGACACAATGGTCAAGGTAATTTATAATATTCAAATCATTTTCTTATTTTTAATACTAATTCTTTTATTTTATTTATATAATTTATAGCTGGTAGAGGAGGTGGTCTGGTTTGTATACAACACCCAACACTTTCATATCAATTCAACAGAATGGTCCGTCAATACAATGTTGTAGATAAAAATAATGATTTGACAAAACCCAATAAAGGAAACTCAGTAGATCTATTTTGCTCAGTTACACAACCAATCAAAGTTCAAAGAGGTCAATGGACTAACACATATGAAGTGGAGGTTAAAGATTTCATTAATGGAAATCACATTTCTAAATATCCAAGAGAGATTCATGAAATCACTCCAAACCTAAAGAATAGTCCTCCTACTATTGATAAAATTAGTGCTGAGTTCCCAGCACTAAGAACCACTACAAAATTTGTTGCTCCTAATGGAGAGAAATCAAGTAATGCAATCGCACCAATTCTACCAAGTAATCCACCTGATATTAAGAATTATGTGGCAAATGACTTGTTTTCACTTCATTACATTGCATTTGACAAAGATGTTGGTTCTATTTGCAGTTTTGATTCGACATTGACAGAATGCACCAAAGACAAATCAATTTCTTCTTTGATAACAGAACCGAAATATGGTAAACCAATCAATTTTCCAAGTTATTTTGGTTTCCTTTACCGATCCCTTCAAAATTTGAGAACATTTGATTTATCTTCAAATGATAATTTCAAAGTTTTGGAATTCACATCGAAATTCATGAAGAATCTTCCAAATGCCAAACGAAACTTCTATCAATTCATGGAATCACAATCAAATTCAAATTCGAAATCATATTTTGAAGCACCATTCATTTTTGGAGTTCAAAAGGTTTGTGAAGAAGAGATTGCATATTATATGACACTTCATTATATCTATTATCAATCTGGTGCACTACCTTCTTCTTCTTTGATTTACACAATTGGTCTAAACAATCCAAATTGGGCAAATGGTGTGATATTAGCAATCTCAAAGAAACTTTACAATGTATGTTCAATTCATTTTTTATTTTTATGATAAATCAATTAATTTATTTATTTTTAGGTAATGTCGAACAAGCAAATTCCAAATTTCGATAAATGTATGAATAATGTATTTTCTAATCTTCAAAATATTGAAAGTTTTCCAGAGTATGATAATTATTTATTTTTTCAATAATGTTTTTATTCATTCTAATTTTCTTTATTTCTTATTAAGTAATCATGATTTGGTTAATCCTACTGCAGATATAATTTTCAGAAGGAGTGCCAAAGCAGCATGGGATTGGATGAATCCAAACTATTCAAATGGTAATGGTGGAAAAGGAGGCAAACTTTCAAGAATTGACAAAGATAATATTATTCCAGTTCACATTTTATTGGAGACAGTTATCAAAGCAAGACAGAATGGATATATCTTGAACATGAGTAATTTGAGAAGATTCATTGATAAACAATACATTTCAGAAGAAAACTTTAAAACTATTCTCGTTAATAATTATATTATTCCAGTACCTTCAAATCCAATCGATGTTAATTCATTCAATTCTCAGATTAAAAAGAAATCAATAATGTTTTCAAAATCAATTTTGAACAATGTTGAAATCAAGAATTACAATCAGCTATCACCACTTGTTCAAGATGAAAGAGTCATCAGATCAGGAGTTCAACAATTAATTTCAATCACACCAAAATCAATTCGATTGGAAGATATTTATTCATTGAATTCAAATGAATTGTCAAATCTCGAGAATTCAATTGACAAATGGATCACAATCAACGATCAAAGTCAAGCAATTCAAACACTAATTATCAATAGTTTCAATCAATTTGAAAATCATGCAATCAAATTCATTGATGAAATCAATCGTGATCTCGATGGTAATTCAATCGATCTCAGTACCCAACAAACTGAAAGTAACCAAAAAATAATTAGCTTATCATCACCAATTTCAATTGTTTCGATAACATTCATTCTTGAAAGTATTCTGATGAGTAAATCAACAATTCATTCAACATTTGGAGATTTCGAAGTGTATTATCTTCCAAAACCGAATTTTTATGATGGTGTTTATGGAATGATAATTTCGACAATCAATTCACAACTTTGTGATTTCCAAATGATCAGTGAATCTGATTTCCAATCTAATAATTTCGATATGACATGTCCATCATCAGGACCAATCATAACATCAGTCAATCAATTGAATGGACCAACCAATGGTGGATATAAGATTACAATCAATGGAATTAGATTCAATTCATCAATGACACTCTCAGTTGGAGAACAACAATGTGTTTCAACAGAATTAATTTCAAATCAACAAATTGTTTGTCAAGTTCCAAAAGGAAGAGGTCAAAATAATTTGATTCAAATTTCAACACAACAAATCACATTCAATATTCAGAGATCAAAATTCATATTTTCATATGATTCTCCCACGATCACAAATATTGAACCAGAAATGATCAAGAGTTATGGAAATGATATCATGACAATTTATGGTTCAAATTTTGGAGATAATATCAAAGATATCAGAGTTTTGATTGATGATAAACTTGATTGTTCACCAATTCTAAGTATTTCATCAAATTCAATTGCATGTTTAACACCGAATGCAATTGGAGATCATCGACATGTAACTGTTATTGTTCAAGATCAATCTTCGAGACTTGAATTAGGAACACTAAAAACACAATCATTCAGTTTCGGTGGACCAGAAATTCTCAAAATCGTTCCAAAATCAGGAGATCCAACAGATAAAGTTGTAATTCTTGGAAATGGATTTGGAAATGAAGAAGACTCTGATCTTCCACCTCTATTATTCATTGGAGATAATCAAATTGAAATTGATAATTTCACCAACAATTTCATTGAATTCCAATTGGAATATGAGACATCAAAACAACCACTCATTATCCAATCAGGTGATCAAACAATCCAATCAGAATTCGAATATTATTCAACAATAATCACAAATATCAACAACACTGAAATTCCAACGAGTGGTGGTTTGATTCAATTGAATGGATTTGGATTAGGATTATCATCAAATGAACAATTGGTTGTCAAACTGAATGGAATCGATTTAGATTGCACTTCATTCGATTTGTTTGTTGAATGTTATGTTCCATCTGGATATGGACAATCATATCGATTATCAGCAACAATCAATGGTGTCGAACTCTTACCAAATCAAATAATCTCATATTCAAAGCCAGTGATCAACAATGTTATAATCAAGAATGATTTGATTGAAATATCAGGCAATAACTTTGTTCCAATCGAGAATGGATTCACTGTCACTGAAAGTTCACAGATTGTTTTATTCTATGATGGATACACCACCACTTTCAAATCATTCAAATCCAGTATTCTTGCTGAATGTTTGACCACTAAACTACCACAATCTATTCAAATCATCGTTGGTGGGCAATCATCAAATATTTATAATTTAATTTGAAAAATAAATTCTCAATCTTTAATTTAAATGGATTTGATAAGTTCAGCGATCACGATGAAAGACAAGGATACCAAAGAGGTGTCTCGCTGTTTATTGAAGAGATAAAGGAGATGTTGTTGCTTATTTATAGTTGCTGGTTGTTGCTTCTCTTATAAATATTGTTTGATTATGAATATTTTGTAGTGATGGTGATAATGAATGAAAATGATATGATTAAAAATTATTTATATTTTATAAATAAAAGAATAAGATTGATTTTATTTTAAAAAATTTAACGAAGAGAACTTTCACTAATATTGTGATTAGTAAGCCATACACATATTGTAAAAACTTGTATATGTTTTTCAAAATCTGCTCTGAAAAGTTTGAGATACGATTTTAAAAATTGTTAATCTACTATAGAAATTCTCCACAATTGCTCTGTTTGAACAGATGTACATATTCCAGTGCTTTTGTTCTTTAGATATGTACCTGTATCTTTTAATGAAGTAAAAATATAACCATTATATGCTTCTCCAACATAAACATACCCTAAATCAGCAATAATCTTCGGTATCTTTAAGCTCTTCTATAATACCTGAATCAACAAGGATTGAATAATCATGTTTACTACCCATACAAGGACCATACACTCTATAGGCGAAACCATATTAGAGACCAATTGCCACCTCGTATTTAAAACAATGGGTGTCTTTTTTTTACTGTACAGTATCTTATTGTCGGGATCATGATAGTCTGGAGCTGGGACAGGCACAAAGTTGTATCCAAATACCAAACACGCATACTGTTGTCCTTCTAAGGACAATAAGGTAGCCGCCAAGGCAATGCCGGTACCTATCAACCAACATCAATAATAATCACCAGCCAACATATAAGAAACAGTCAATTATAATTAATTAAATTAATTAATCAACTAAATAAGTAATAGTTCAAAACAACAGATCAAAATAATAATTAAATTAGAATCTGTTGTTTCTGTTGTTTCTAAATTAAGTATTCAACATTCAGCCGTCAAGCTTCTCAATAATGAATATATTGAGTTTAACGCGACGTTAAAGATTCAATTCACTTTAATCATTCAATATAAAAAAAATAGAAACTGAAGAAATTAAAAAAAAGAAGAAAAAGAATTAAAATAAAGTTAAAGATTTAAATTATATAAAGATATTATTAAAAATATTATTTTATATTATTATTAATTATCACTTGAATAAGAAATGTCAGATCCAACTGATCAAAAAACAACAACTACAACAACCAGTAATGCAGCAGCACCTACTGATACAACAACCACAACAAATGATCTTACAATGAACGATCTCGAAAGCAATAATGATAATGATTCAATCCCATCAACCTCTACTTTGTTTCCTGATATCGTTCCTACCGTCACACGCCCAGACTCAATCCCGTCGGATGTATTCCAAGCAACCCTGATCGCATCCAAGACTCCGATCTCTTCCTCTATCGTACCTGGTCAACAAGAGAACAAACACATACACATTATCATTGAGAGTCTCTGTTTTATTCTTTTTAAATCTTCTTGAGTTCGAAGAGATTATCAATCGAGAATTGCTTACCTAAAGATCTTTGATATTAAGTTGTTCAATTTTTTCGAAACATACCAAATCTTGTCTCTAATGTGTTTTTCACTTCGATGAATCTTGGAACAAAATTTCGATATTGGTATATTATTTCGAATAAACAATAATTATAAAAAATTAATATTTGTTTAATGTTGTAGAGTATAATAGAACTATTTGTGTTTTGAGTAAAATGTGGTATAATAATATTAGATTTATTCACCTTTTATAATAATTTATTTTAATTCACCAATTTGTTGGGGTGTTTTATGTATGGTTTAACTCATTTTACATAATAAAAAAAATTACAAAAATGGGAACAAATTAATACCTACGGTGGATGATACCAGATTTAGAGTTTCTAACAAATGTTAGCTCCTATTTCCCAACATTTTATATTAAATATTAAATAAAATATCCTTAAAACATCATCATTAGTCAACAATAGAAAAAAAATAATAAAAGAAATGAAGAGAGCAGAAAAGAAAACTAAGGGTAGTACCGCCCTTCAGAAAGTCAAAAGTTCTTTAGATAAGAGATAGTGATATTGATCTAGAAGAGGATTCAGATGAATACTCATATGAAGAAGATTATCCAGTACCAAAGAAAGAATTAAAGAGTAAATGATATTCTTTGAATTTTAAAAAGGAAATAACTTACAATATTTTTTAAAACAGGACGTCAACCTCTTATTGTACCCACCTTACCTACCAACCTCTAGTCCCTGCTAAAGAGAATAAAAGTTTAATGGACAATCGGATTCAGGATTCAAAGCAAGATTTCGAAAGCTATAAGGTTCATGCCCAACCAAAACACAAAGGAACTCCATTAGTTATTGATTGCCCACGAGTTGTATTAGTGCTCTACCCAGAAATAACACTAAAAGATAAGTCAACTATTTATGAAGAAAAAGTATGTTATTTATTAATAATAATAAGTACAGTATTTAATACATTTAAATAAAATTTGTTAATTTTTTACTTTTTAAAATATTGTAAAAGTTCCCTAAACCCATTATGTGAATGCATTTTAAACCAACAGTGAAAAAATAAAAAAAATGGACTCAGACACCTTGGCTATTTTTGAGGGTTTTTGAAAAATTTGTGCACAAATCTCAAAACTGGAACTACTTATACATTTTTTATTTTAAAAGTGTTCATATTATATTTAAATTTGTGTTTAATTAAAACAGAGTTTCTCTTGTTTGATCCAGAATTTGGTTCTAGAACTGTTGATTCGATTGGGTGTTGTTCTCTATATACATTTTTGAGGTGAGCTGAAATGGTGTTTGTGATTGTAGGGCCCTCCCATCGTGATTGTATAGTATTGTTTCTCCATCCTTGTGTATTTGCAATTTTCCATCTTTACTGAATATGAGTTTGTAGTCAAATGATTCCATGTGTCTCATTGCGCTGGTGTATAGTGGGTTCTTCGTTTCCAATGCATAGCTCATAAGGTCTTGGTTTCTCCTCACCTAGTGTAGTTTAACTGCTGTGATGATTTTGTAGACCTTATATTCTAGTATTAGTTCGTTGAATCCTCTTCCACCTTCTTTCCTATCCAAGTGGAGGAGATCTCTTCTCATGTTTCTATGCAATAGTTCTCTCTTTGAAAGGGTCTCATTGAATTCCTTGTTAAATGTATCTATGGCGTAGTCTGGGATGTCGATGAACCAGTAGTATCTCAGGTATCCGACTACCAAAGAGTTAAATGCCCTGGCTAGGTTCCATGCTGACATTTTGGAGTTTAATATTAATTTAAATCTTTCTCTCGCCACTTTGTGTTTATTAAAAAGTGTTTTTTTCTGATCGATTAATCGGTGTTGTAACATTCCTAAGTATTTATAGATTTTCCTCGTCTCTATCGGTATCTCTTTCATTCCTCCGGTAGCATATCCTTAGTAATTCCTTTTCCAAGAATTCCACATTTCTTTTGTTGATCTTCATTCCAATTGATTTGAATGCTTTGTCTGTTTCCATGAAGGTGTTGATTATCTCTTCGGTCACACGAGAGTACATTTTGATATCGTCAATGAACATAAGGTGGGACAGTTGGGTGATACTTATTATTGGCGCTTTAGTAATTAATCTTTATATAGTATCCGACTGGGTTTATGGTAAGGCAGGACAAAAAGGGACAGAGAGCATCACCTTGGAAGATTCCATTGGTAATCGGTATTGTAGTTGTGTTTGATTCTTGGATATGAATATCTTGGTGTTCCATTTACTCATGAGTCTTTCAATGATTGATCTGGCTTTCAGGTCTATCTTGTGCATATGTAGTATGTACTTGATCCACCTGTGCTTCGTTGAGTCATATGCTTTGGTAAGGTCTATCCATGCCACCTTGATGTCTGGGTATCTCTCAAAGAATAGATTGTCTATGAAGAGATTCTCGTAGGTTCCCATACATCGGTCATTTCCACCTCTCTGTACTTCTTCCATCAGTTGGTTGTTGACTTTGGTGTGCTGGTGGAGGTGCTTGGCTACTATTCCTGTTAATATCTTACATGTGTTGTTAATGCATGTGATTGGTCGGTAATTGGCTTCGTCCTCTTGGTCACCTCCCTTGTGGATCCGGTATGTAATTCCTTCACATAACCATTTAGGGAACTCCATGGTATAGGTACTCATTGAAGGCTTCGGCTAGCCTCATGGTATCTCTTAATCCAGTAGGACCTGGAGCTGACCAGTTCTTCTTTTTTTTTTAATGTAGTTGGATATGTCAGCTCCTTCGATTTCAAACTTGGTCTCTTTGATGTTCTTGAAATGGTTGCTATCTTTCACTCTCTGTATCCATTCAAGCTCGTCGTAGTTGGTTGCTTCCGTAGATGTTGGGTTCCAGTTGGCTCCAGAACTCAAATTCTCTCGTTGTTGTATGTATTTCCTGTTGTTGCGTGTTGTTTTGGTTATTGGTTGTTGTTCTCTTCCCAGCGATTATTGAGTATGCTTTGCCTTCATCTTTTAGCATCATTTCATTAATGTATCTAAACTTTATACAAATAACAACTATGAAATGACGAAAAGCTTTTGTGAACAAATATATAACTATTATAGTTGCGGTACAGATAGTTGTTCATTAAATTAATAATACAACACCTAAAAGAAAAAAATGTAAACAATCTTATTGTAGTAATATCATTAATATTCTTTATTTTTAATAAGTCATATAAATATATATGAATTTATTCATTTATTTCATTTATTAAAGGCAAACAAAAACTAATAAATGAAATAAATAAATATTAAACGCAGACAAGAAACAAGTTTTTTTAAAAATAAAGCACATTAATTATATGACTATTATTCATAATATATATCTATTGATTTGTCGACAAATGATTGTGATGAGCACAATTTTTTTTCCCTTGTATTGTATTACACTTGTTTTTTTTTTTTTTTCAAACAAAACTTCTTCTCATTTTTACAAATAAAATTATTTTTAAAGTTTATCAATTACTATGTTTTATTTAAAGTGTATTAGTTTTTAAAATCAGATTGCCTTGACAAATGAAGTTTGTCAGATGGAGAATAAAAAGACAATATCACATCAAAAAAACATTATCATACATAGATAACACAAAAAGTAGATCAGCAAAGAAATAGCAGGTGTTTTTAAAATAATAATAATAATTTTGAGAGGTAATATTATACGATTACTCGCAGTTTCTATACAGTGAAACTAATCGCTTACAATTAAATTTTAATATTAATAGTTTACTTCTCTACAGCACCGTTACTATGCATGTCATTCTACAGCACTATCACTATATCACCGTTACTGTGCATGTTATTCTACAGCTCCATCATTTTACAGAGTTTTAATTTGAAGTAAGTAACTTAACTTTATCTTTCTCAGTATACCTGTGATTCAATATGTTATTGACTATCTTTACAATATTATAAATTAAATTATTATAGATGTTAGCAATGATGTTCTATTTTTCGATAGCTTTTAAACATCATTCATAGAAAGTTGCATTTAGTGTTCAAATGTGCGCACAGACGACATGACACATAAAGCTATATGAATTTAAACTACATAAAGTAATTAGCAAGGAACTCCAATAAGACCACCAGACGAGCATAGTGAAAGTGAAAGTCGAGTAAGAAGGAAGTAGTAAGCAATACAGTACCAACGAGGATAGAGTAACAATGCAACATAACATACGAGTACAAGTAGTGGGCGGTCATAGGCAATATATCCAGGTGCACTCGATCGAGGTCATCATCCAGCAAGTAGATAGAAGCTTTATCAACTCCGGATCAATCAGTTTGACAAAACGATTCAACAACATCCGCTTTGACATCCCTCATAGGCCTAGGTGGCATATAGTGAATGCACAACGCCATCACCCGACATCGCCAGCGTGACTGTAGCAGCAGCAGAAGCAGAGCAATGAGTAGGCAAGCAATCGACGGTAGACAACTGAACACCAACACTTCAGAAAGTCGTACCCCACTTATTTCAGTTTTTACAAATTTGGAATAATAAAAAATGAAAAAAAATTTGAAAAAAAATTTGAAAAAAAATTTGAAAAAAAAATTACATCACATTCACATCTATTTTGATCGATTATACGATAATATCAAATATTAAAAATTTAAAGCATATAAGGAACAACAAGTTCAGCAAATATGGATAGATTAAAAGATGAACAGAGTTCACAATAAAAGAACTTTAAAAAAGTAAGAATAATATTAAAAAATAACTAAATATTTTGTTTTATTTTTTTTGTTTCTTGTTTTGCTTCTTATATTGTATCTTCTTATCTTGTTTCTTGTCTTGTTTCTTATCTTGTTTCTTGTTTTGTTGTTTATCTTGTTTCTTGTTTTGCTTCTTATATTGTATCTTCTTATCTTGTTTCTTATCTTGCTGTTTATCTTGTTTCTTGTCTTGTTGCTTATCCTGTTTCCTATCTTGCTGTATCTTCCTTTTCTTTTGTTTAATTCTCTCTTCTTCTCTTTTAAATCTCCTATAGTCTTCTTCAACTACTTTCTAAAATATGACTGGATGTGTTAATTTGTTTTGTGAATGTATTTCCAAAAAAGCGATTAAATTATCGTTGAATGTTATGTTCTTAATATCATAACATTTTTGGTTCATAATATCATCTAGTATATTCTTAATGTTGTTGATTTCCAATCTGATGTTTGTTGATTTCCATTTGGCGATTGATATTTCGACTACATATATCACCATCAAAGCACAACTCCAATTCGAATACCTTATCCAAATATTCATCATCTCTTTCTGTAGTATTACAGTCAAGAGTTCTTAGTAACTTCTTACTTCTACAAATAGATTCTTTTGTTCTAAATATCGATCCAAACACATGTCAATTTGATTAAATGTCAATCCACCAATACCTTCAAATACTTTGAAAACTTATATAACTAGTATATTAATTCTAACTTTTTTTTTTTTTGTAAATAAATAAATAGGTAAACACACTGAAGACAATAAATCTATTAAGATGTCAAACAGGAGTAGACACAGCAAGGTTATTTCTCTCTCTTTTGATCTGATTATCCAATTGTTTTTGCACCCTTAACATGTGATTTCGTCTAATTCCAGTTTATTATTCGTTTCCCAACAAGGATGTTTGGTTTTCAGATGCTTGCATAGTTTGATAGAGTCACTTTTACTTGACAGTTGTTATGACAACACTGCTTCGAATTTATATCTGCATTCACTTGGAGTGGTTGCTCCCAATGTGACTTTTTCATTTCATTGGGGTGCTTTTCTCTCTTGTGCCTATTGAGTTTGGTCAATTCACCATAAGAATATAAACAATGCTCACACTTGAATTCAACACTATTAACGTGGTATGTATTTATTTTAGAAACTGAACTATTACTATTTAATACTACTACTACTACTACTACCACCACTACTACTACTACTAATACTACTAATATAATTATTTTCATTTTCAATCACTTCGAACAAAATATTTAAGCCATAATCAACCGAAACGTGATCTCTTGGGTTATCATTTATTATTTCAATTTCCTCATCATTGAATACACACTTCTTGTTATCATTTTCTTTGGTAGACTCTGGTTGCTCCAACTTAAACTTAAACATATAGTTTTCCATCTTTTAAAAAAAAATCATAACTAGAATAATATAATATATTCTGTATACAGGTAACAATTAAAAAAAAAAAAAAATTAAAAAAAATTAAAAAAAAAATTGTGGGTGACCACACAACTGCCAAATTTTTTTTGTTTTTCAGTGAGGATGAGAATCTTGCTTGGGGTTCAAAAGTACCTACTACGTTTTTCCAAATATAGGTGCTTTTTTTCAATTATTTTTATAAAAAACATGCCAACAATGTGTGAGATAGGGGTTTAAATCATTTTTTTAGACGTACGAGTCCCCGGAGTGCCAATAGTAAATTCATGCACAACAGACAACACATGAAAAGGTGCAGAGGTCGTTCATTGCAGACGAAGAGTACACCTACTAAGATAGAACTGGCACAGTAACTCCTTCAACCGTGAGTGGCAGACTTGTAATGACAAAGAACGACTCCAAAGAAGATAATAGGCTTGTAGACACGTCACAAGATCATCCTTGTTCAGGAAAAGGGAAATGACAACTCGCCAGCGGATCAATGAGTGGAGACTCTCCAATGGCCGACAAATTTAAAGTGGAAGGTGCACCCGTTGTATTGAGGTAGCCACCGAATCAAGACCATGGTCATTTCGAGGATGTCCACTGGTTAGCCATCATCAACGCCTTGGGAGCTGACTAGGAATTAGATCTAATTGGTTTTTTAAATAGTGATTGTCCACAATTTGGGTTGAATAAAACAGTAATCATATGATTACTTAACACAACCTCACAATAGCTTTTATTTCATTGTGCTAAATATTCCAAAAAAATAAATTAATCAAATTACACCATTGGGATAATTAATATGCATGAATTTTATTTTATATTTTATTTATTTATTATATTTTGATTTATAACATAGGAATGAATTTGAATTACTGGTGTCGATGTGGTTGTTAGAGGGATTCTCCTGTATTGATTACAGTTGTTGTAGAAGTGGTTGAAGGTATTTCGCCAGAAATTCCAGAATCAAGAGGTGAGATACTAGTTCCTGTTGTCGAAATACTTGGAATACCTGTTGTTGTTGATGATTCAGAAGATGAGACTATAAACAATTCGCTAGTTGTTATCATTGAGGTGGTAGGTGTAGAGTTTATTTCACCTGTGGTCGAATCAACAGTAGAAGTTGTTGATATCATCGAAGAATTAAAGTCTCCAGATGTGGATGTAGTAGAGTAAATAACTCCTGTGGTCGAAGTTAATATATCTCCAGTTGTGGAAGTATCATCGCCTGTTGTTGAGTTTGTTCCGTCAGTTGTTATTGAAGTTGTTGAGTCACCACTCGTGGACGAGGTTGCTGAATTTGTTGTCGAAATTGATGAATCCCCACTTGTGGTCGAGGTTGTCGAATCTCCACTTGTTGTCGAAGTTGTAGAGGTTATTGAATCATCACTTGTGGTCGAAGTTGCTGAACCTGTTGTCGAAGTTGTCGAATCACCACTTGTTGTCGAGGTTGTTAAGTCTCCATTTGTTGTCGAGGTTGTTAAATCTCCACTTGTTGTCGAGATTGTTAAATTTCCACTTGTGGTTGAAGTTGAGGAGTCACCACTTGTTGTCGAAGTTGTTAAATCTCCTCCTGTAGTCGAATTAGTCGAGGTTGTTGAATCTCCACTTGTTGTCGAAGATACTGAGCTTGTTGTAGAGGTTGTTAAATCACTACTTGTTGTCGAAGTTGTCCAATCCCCACTTGTGGTTGAGGTTGTTAAATCTCCACTTGTTGTCGAAGGTATTGAATCACCACTTGTTGTCGAGGTTGTTGAATCTCCAGTTGTGGTCGGAATAGTAGAAGTTGTTGAGTCTCCACTTGTGGTCGAGGTTGTTAAATCTCCACTTGTTGTCGAGGTTGTTGAATCACTACTTGTGGTCGAGATTGCTGAACTTGTTGCCGAATCTATACCAGTGGTCGAACTGGTGATTGTAGGTTCACCAGTTGTCAATGTAGTCGAGATTGAATCTCCACCTATGATCGAGGATGTCGAGTCTCCACCTGATGTCGATGTTGTTGAATCTCCAGTTGTTGTCGAAATTGTTGAATCTCCAGTTGTTGTGGAATTATTAGAGGTTGTTGAATCTCCACCTGTGGTCAAAGTGGTGATTGGTTCACTGGTTGTTGAGCTTGATCCTCCAGTTGTTGATATAGAGGTAGATTCATGACCGGTTGTGGTTGTGGGTACTGAGGTGGTTGATTCACCAGTAGTCAAAGAGGTGGTAGTCGAATCTCCAGATATGGTCGAGGTTGTTAAGTCATCTCCAGTGGTCGAAGTGGTAGTTAAGTATACTGTTGTTGGTTCGCTGGTTGTAGATGTAGTTGAGGATGTTAAATCTCCACCTGTTGTCGAGGTTGTGGTAGATATTGTTGTTGGTTCACTGGTTGTAGATGTTGTCGAGGTTGTTGAATCTCCACCGGTGGTCGAAGTAGTTGTGGATGTCGAAGTTGTGATAGATATTGTTGTTGGTTCACCGGTTGTAGATGTCGTAGAGGTTGTCGAATCACCACCTGTGGTCGAAGTAGTGGTAGATGCCGTTGTCGGTTCACCTGTTGTAGATGTGGTTGATGTATCTCCACCTGTAGTCGAATTATTCGATGTTGTTAAATCTCCACCAGTGGTCGAGGTGGTGATTGTTTGTTCACTGGTAGTCAATGTAGTCGAGGTTGATGAATCTCCACCTGTGGTTGAAGATGTCGAAGGATCTTCACCAGTTGTTGAAGTGGAAGTGTGTTCTCCCGTGGTGCTGTTTGTACCAGTTGTTGATGTTGACATTTCACCAGTTGTTAAGGTTGACATTTCACCAGTTGTTGATGTGGTGGAATTATCTGATCCACTTGTTGTCGAAGTAATCGAAGTTGTTGAATCACCAGTTGTAGTCGAAGTTGTTGAATCTCCACCTGTGGTAGAAGCGGATGTCGAAGGATCTTCACCAGTTGTTGAAGTGGAAGTGGGTTCTCCAGTGGTGTTGTTTGTACCACCGGTTGTCGATAATGATATTTCACCAGTAATTGAAGAGGTGGAAGTGGTAGAGGTGGTAAATTCTCCAGTTGTTGATGTGGTGGAATTATCTGATCCACTTGTTGTCGAAGTAGTCGTGGTTGTTGAATCACCAGTTGTGGTCGAAGTTGATGAATCTCCACTTGTGGTCGAACTGGTGATAGACGTTGTTGTTGATTCACTTGTGGTCGAGGTTGTTGAATCTACACCAGTGGTTGAAGATGTCGAAGGATCTTGACCAGTTGTTGAAGTGGAAGTGGGTTCTCCGGTGGTGGTGTTTGTACCACCAGTTGTTGATGTTGACATTTCACCAGTTGTGGAAGTGGTGGAGGTGGAAGAGGTGGTTGAATCAGTTGTTGAAGTGGTTGTCGAAGGATTTTCACCAGTTGATGAAATGGAGGTTGGCTCTCCAGTGGTGGTGTTTGTACCACCGGTTGTCGATGATGATATTTCACCAGTTGTGGAAGTGGTGGTCGAATCAGAAGTAGTTGAGGTGGAAGTGGATTCTCCAGTGGTGGTGTTTGCACCACCGGTTGTCGATAATGATATTTCACCAGTTATTGAAGAGGTATAGGTAGTAGAGGTGGTAAATTCTCCAGTTGTTGACGTGGTGGAATTATCTGATCCGCTTGTTGTGATTGTACTTCCCGTTGTTAAATCCCCACCAGTTGTAGAATTCGACGTCGAAGGATCTTGACCAGTCGTTGAAGTTGAAGTGGGTTCTCCAGTGGTGGTGTTTGCAACACCAGTTGTCGATGATGATGTTTCGCCAGTTGTGGAAGTGGTGGAAGTGGAAGAGGTAGTTAATTCACCAGTTGTTGACGTGGTGGAATTATCTGATCCACTTGTTGTGATTGTACTTCCCGTTGTTGAATCTGTACTTATAGTAGTAGATGTTGTTGATGTAGTAGAGTTGCTAGTAACTCCACCTGTAGTTCCGCCCGTAGTAGATGTTGTAGAGGTTGTCAATATAGTTGTGGTTGTGATTGGTTCTCCTGTTGTTGTAAATTCACCTGTAGTTAAAGTTGTTATGAAACCAGAAATCATGGAACTTGTTGAGGTTGTAGATGATGTATGGTCTCCATTATCATCACCACCTCCAGCACCACCAATAGCAGCAGCACCACCAATAGCACCACCAATAGCAGCAGCACCACCAATAGCAGCAGCACCACCAATAGCAGCAGCACCACCAATAGCAGCAGCACCACCAATAGCAGCAGCGCCACCAATACCAGCAGCGCCACCAATGCCAGCAGCACCTCCAGAACCACCAGGGCCACCACCATCAGTGCCTCCACCAGTAGTAGCTGTTGTTGGTTCAACGGTTGTAGATGTGGTTGTTGAATCTCCACCTGTGGTCGAAGTAGTAGAGGTTGTTGAAACTTCACCTGTGGTTGATGTGGTGGTAGAATAGGCAGTAGTTGAGGTGGTTGAGGTAGTTGAATCTTCATGACTTCCTTCACTACCATGACTACTGTCACTGCTGTCACTACTA
Organism: Heterostelium album PN500; assembly: GCF_000004825.1. Classification (NCBI taxonomy): domain Eukaryota; phylum Evosea; class Eumycetozoa; order Acytosteliales; family Acytosteliaceae; genus Heterostelium; species Heterostelium album. Next base: position 1,037,871 of record NW_008805073.1, on the reverse strand, counting down.
TCACTGCTGCTACTTGAATCTTCTTTGGTGTACTTGAATGTTGTGGATGCACTTTGAGATTTGAAAGTAAGTTGAATATATACTTCTCCTTCATCTTCGTTTCTGGGAACTGTACAGCTCACTGATGACGATGATGAAGCTTGAATACTTGAGCATGGTTTTCCACCAACTGTGATTGTGGTCGAAGAGGAATCAGATGAAAGACCAAGATTTGATCCAGAGATACTGACTGATGTTTCTTGGTCATAAGGACCTTCATCTGGTGTGATCGATATTATCTTTGGTGCATCATATGAGAAGTCATTGTTTGTGTTACTTTGTGAATTGCCAACCTTGATGTAAAGTGCAATACTGGTACCTCCACCTTCAGGAACTGTAAATTTGATGGTATCAGTTGATTTAGATGTTGGTGTAATCGATTTCGAGTTGAAATAGACAGTCACTGTTGCATCGCCATTCTTAAAGTTCTTTCCAGAAACAGTCATCTCAAAGTTACCATCGACAGATCCAGAGGTGGGTGAAATCGAATCAATCTTTGGATCACCATTGTATGTATATTTAACATTGGTTTCATTTGATTTCTGACCATCCAATGTTACACTAACGATTTGTGCACCATTTGTATTATATTCTGGAACATTACATTGAATTCTTTCTTTGTCATTCAATTTTGATAGAACCACGACACTCTGACACTCACCAGCATCTCCAATTGTGGCAGTAGGATTTGAACCAAAGTTGATTCCATTAATTGTGACTTGTTTCTTTGAGGATTGTTCACCATTATCTGGAGAAATAGATTCGACAACAGGAGCATTATAACTGAACAATTGATTGTTCTCTGAACTCTGAGTACCAACAGTAACCTTTATATTCTTATCTTTACCTGTTCCAGATGGAATCTGACATTTAACAGTGTTAAAGTCTACCCATTCCACTGATTGACATTGTTTGTCGGCAATCGATACTGAATTGTTACTATCTTGTGTTTTTTGATTGACTTCTTGAACGAAATCACTTGGAATAAAGTTTTCACCTTTGATTGTTATCCAATCACCTCCAGATGGATTTCCTTTGTATTTGGTATCATCCAATTTTGGAACTAAAAAAAAAAATATTTAATCAGATATTAATATGAAATAGTTAATTTTCATTTTTCAAATTTAATACATTACTTTTATAGGTGAATTTGGTTGTGGTAGATTGATTTCCAACAAATAATAATAATTCTAAATCTTTTCCAATACCAGATGGTGCTGTGCAAATGATCTGTGATGAACTTGTCCAAACTGGATCTTTACAGACATTCTTGTTAATTGTGATGTTTGAATTCTTTGGTTCAACGTTTTCAGGAACAAAGTTTGAACCTTGAAGAGTGATTGATTCACCACTTGTCTTTGAATTCGTTACACTGCTAATCGAAGGTGCTATTCATAAAATACAAAAAGTATTAATTAAATTAATTTAATTATCGATTGAAATTGAGTGGATGTTTGTTTAACTTACCAATATAATCAAAAGTTGGTTTATCTTCAGTGGTCTGATTTCCAACAAAAAGTGTTACATTCAAACTCTTTCCAATACCTTTTGGAATCGTACAAAGAATCTGAGTATCACTACTCCAAACAATATTATTACATGCTTGAGTTCCAATTGTAAGATTAGAGTTTCTTGGTTCAACATTCAGTGGCACAAAGTTTGTACCTGCCAAAGTAATTTGTTCACCATCTGTTTTGGATTTAGAAATACTCGATATCTTTGGTTCTATTTCGAAATAATAATAAAAAGTTTAAAATTAATAATTTCATTAACAAATAATTAGAATTAATTTCTATACATACTGTTGTAGTCAAAGTAATGTTTTTGATCAGTTGTTTGATTTCCAACAAAAATAACAAAAGTTTGATTATTTCCAATTCCTGGTGGTACATCAAATTTAATGGAGGAAGAACTTCTCCATTCGATATTCTGACAGTTGTTGTCATTTATCGAAATATTTGAATTCTTTGGTTCGATGTTTTGTGGAACAAAGTTGGTTCCTTCAATGATAACTGAACCTCCTTTTGTATCGGTTGTCACATTATTCTTGATGGTTGGTGGTAAATATGAGAATGTTACATTATTATTGGTTGATTGTTGATCTCCAACAATAACAGAAAGTGTTAAGTTCTTTCCAATTCCAGCTTTAACAGTGCATGTAATATTATTATCATTGATCCAGTTAATATTATCACAAAGATCATTGAAAATCGTTACATTTGATTTGAAAGCATAAATATTGGCTGGAACGAAATTACCACCGATAATCGAAATAATCTCACCATCTGTTTTACTCATTGTCACATTATTTACATTTGGTGCTAAATATTCATGATAGTATTAAATTAGTAAATAAAATAATCAAATTTATAATGAAAAACTTACGATTATAAGAGAATGTTGTATTATCAGTATTGTTTTGAGCTCCAATCGATACAGTTAATGTTAAATTCTTTCCAATACCTGGAGAAGCAGTACAATTGATTGTGTTTGATGAAATCCATTGAGGTGATTGACATTCAGTTCCGTTGATCAAAACAAAACTTGAATTTCCAGATGAAACATTCTTGGGAACGAAGTTGCAACCTGATAATGTGATATTTTGACCAATTGTATCTGAATATGAAATCGATGATATATTTGGAGCATTGTATGAAAAGTTAAAGAGTTGTGTTGAATTTTGACCACCAATGAAAAGTGATATTGTGTGATTTGCACCGATTCCAGGTGGAATTTGAGCAGTCACCAATGTTGAATTGACAAAAGTAATATTGTTGAATAGATATTGTGCAATACTGGCATTGCTGTATGTCAATGGTCCTTCAAGATTATAAATATACTCTTCATTATAAGTATATGCTGGATTTGATGTCAAATAATCGATTGTTTCATTGATTTCATTTGGAACGAAATCAAAACCAATAATTGAAATAAATGCTCCACCATCTGTATTACTTTGGTTTTCAGTGACATTCAAAATCGTTGGACGATTGAATGAAAGTGAGTCATTGATGATATTCGAGAAATTTCATAATATGATATATTCACTGGAATATTATGTCCAATTCCAGGATTGAGAACACATTGAATGCAATCAAAGTTGACAACTGAACGATATGATGAATTCATTGCCACATATGCATCAAAATACCCATCATGGTAAGGATCTGTTGGTATTGGAATGTCATTGTCATTTTCGTCAGTGTAAGTCTTATTGTAATAACATGTATAATCATCATCACATTCGACAACCGTCAGGTTTAAAAAATATGAAATATATGGGAATTCGTAACCTTGTGGTCCAAGATCTTTTCCAATAATCCAAAAACTACTTGGTTCTGAAGTTGGTGTGTTGTTTGTTTGTAAAACTTCAAAGATCACTGGTCTGTCATATTTGAACATTGGTCCTTCCGATGAGAATTGGTTACCAACCACAATGGTTACTTGGTGATCTGCCACATGTGGAGGAATTATACAAATTGCTGCGTTATCATCGATTCTAATTGTTGATGAACATTCAATAGCTCCAATATTAATCGTCATATCACCATAGAGACCGAATGAAGTACCGGATACTGTCATCGCTCCACCTCCATAGGTTGGTGATCGATCGACAGAGATTGAATTGATATCAGGTATATCGTAATTGATAATGAATTGATTATTCAATTCTGAATTTTGGTCTCCAACATAAACAGAAACAATGTTACCATATCCAGTTCCATTCGACGTGAAAATCAATAGTTCTGAGTTTCCAGATGTTGAGAATGTTTCAATGTTGAATTGAATATCTCCAACAAATAAAGTTGTGTCATCATTGGTGAATCCAAAGTTGTTTCCATAAACTGTGATCTTTTGTCCATAGGTCTTAACTGGACTGTTGGTTGATAATGAAGTGATAACTGGTTGATTGAATTGGAATACATAATTATCGAGTGGTGTTTCATTTGGAAGTTTAGTGTTAACATTGAAATAGATGATTGGTAATGTTCCAACACCTTGACCAACTTGACAAATCAATTGAGAATCTGATTGACTTTGAATTGAACAGTTCTTTGATCCAATTTGAACTTGGACTCCAGTTTCACTGAGTTTTCGACCAATCAAAGTGATTGCATTGTTGTTTGAATGTGTTGGTCCTGTGTTTCCAGTGATCGATGTCACAATTGGACCTGATGGACAAAGTGATAGGACTTGTCCATTGTCAAATGATGATTCATCAACAATATCGAATGCACAAAGATAATTCTTGTATGTGATGATTGTCAATCCTTTGGTTGTTTCTGTTTTGACAAAATATGTTGAAACTTCATTGTATTTGATCATTTTGTTGGCAATGTTGATTTGATTGACCAAAACTCTTGTCAATATCTCCAAACCTTTTGGTGTGACTGGATATCCATTTTCGATTTGGAATTCACAAAGTGTTGGATCTGCAACTTGAATCAATGATTCCAATAACAATGAATTGTTATAGAGTGAAACGAATGAAGATGAATAGATATTCGATATTCCTTGATTGTCATTCCAATTGTTTGTTGAGGAAGATGACCAAAATGAAACAAATGATTGAACTTCATCGATCGTTGGCATTATTAAGTTATCGATCGATGATTTACAAACACCTTTGGACTGTAATACATTTGATAAATCTGTTGAATTGCTGACAGTTGGTGGATTATCAACTTTACAATTGTTACATTCGAATATATTGTTATAGATCATGATGGAACGAGCATGTGGAATTGTGAGAGTGTTCCAAAGTGGAAGAATATTGAATAAATGTTCTGAAAATATGAGAATATCTGAATTCAAAGAGTTGTTTTGAATTGTTTGGAGAATATATTTGAAATCAATTTGATTTCCATAATTATTATCACTGTGTGGTGGTCTTCTGAATGATGGATTGAGATAATCATCATTCTCTTGATCAACCAAATCCCAGAGGTATGATGTGATCCAACCTTGTGATAAAATTGCATTTCTTCTTGACATTCTTGAACTTGTGAAATGTTCAATATCAATCAATTGTTGATTTCTGTCTCTCATTGATTGAATCATTGAAATTGGTAAATTTGGAAGTGAAAGTTGTCTGAGTTTCATTGAAATGAAATTGATCATTCCTCCCAACAATGCTGATGATTTTGAAAGTTCAAATGAATCGAAATTCAATTCTGGAAGTTCGACACTTGAAGTTGCACTATTTAACTGCAAAATCAAATCATAACTGATTGCACGGAATAATGATTGAACATCAAGTGTATTGCTGTCTATCTTGATTGGAATATCATTGTGTTGATTTAGAATTGCAATACCATTGCTATTTAAAATCAATTCAATATTTCCAAATGTTCCAAATCCAAGATTATCTCTGACTTTCTTCACAATTTGGATCAATTTATATGCAACGATAATATTATTACTTTGGATATTACCATTGGTCTTTGCAGTGAATGATCCAGAGATATTATATGTTGAATATGATATCGGAGATCCATTGGATTTGATTGTGATTGAACTGTTTGTATCTTGAAGTATCAAATTGAAAATAGGTGTGTAACTTCCTCTGAATGAGAATATTCCAACTGAATCTGTTGGATTTACTTTGATTTCAGAGTATGGAGCTGTGATTGGACAGAATATTCCAAAACATCCTGAATCTCCGACACTGAGTTTGGTATTGGGTAAAATTGAATCGATGTTGTTCAAAATCATTTGTAAATCATTGTTATTGCTTGAATAGGTATTGTCCAACAATAATTTTGATTTGATTGAAATGAAGAATTGATTTTGAATTTGATTTTCACATTTGGGAGTTGAACAATTTTGTTGTTGATATTTGAATATTGATTCAACAAAGAATTCACTTGAGAATTGATTGATCACACAAACTGCAATTCCACCACCAAATGATGTCTTTGATGAATAATCACCAAGACAAAGATGTGTATCATTGAATGCAATATAACTTTTATCGATATCTGATTTCCATTGTGATATCTTGGTTGGAATGTTATTTTGAATGATAAATTCAGTTGGTAACTTTACATCAGTGATTGCATTTGCACCTGATGGAATCTTAAATTTCGATGGCAATGTGATTGAAAGTGGTTGAATTCTTGTTGGTGTAAAGATATCATTTCTGAATCCAGCAGAAATAAAGTATCCTTTTGACCAATCTTTACTTGTGAATGAATTGGTTGTGCTGTCAGTAAAGAGTGATGAGAATATGTTGGTTGTAGAAGTTGGTGTGAATCTGTTTGATGAATAGATGAATGGTTTCAATGATTGAATTCCATTCACAAAATCAGATGAATCAATGAATGAATGACACATAAATGAATGACCAAGTGAATAATCATCACCTTGTTTTGGAATCAAATGATAATCATTTGGAATCCAACTTGATGGATGACTTGAAGGTGTTTTGAACAATCCATTTGGAAGTGGAACTGGGAATCCTTCCATTGAATGTTTAATGTGGAAACCAGGTGAATATGTTGAGTTGAAATAGGTTTGAGCAACAAGAATACCTTTTCCAAGTGATTTATTGAGTTCTCCTGAATGACCAATTGGATATCCTTGAACTGAATGTGAAAGTTGTCCACTGAGATCATCAAACCATGGATGATCATTATAAACAACATATCCATTGTGTGTATTGCTATCAAGTATGATTTGGTTCAAAGTGAGTGCCAAACTACTTGTAATTGAGGAAATATCAGAAAGATAAATGATATCTTGAGAATCACTGTCAACATAGATGTATGATTGCGATTGTGGAAGTTTCTTGGCGAACCACCATGATACTTGTTTTCTAGAATTTGATTTGCAAGCCAATGAATCATCAAGAATACTGAAATCAGATGGAATTGAATGTAATTCTTTCGAATATAAGATAACTTGATATTTTCCAAATTGAATCATTTGAGATCGACAAATTATAATTTCATCTTCTTTTGTGAGAATATTGCATTGATTCTTTGTTCCAGATTTATTTTCAATAAATACTTGACTATCAAGTAGATTGTTGAAATTAAATCCAGTGATTGTAATGGTGATATCGTTGGATTGATTATAATTGACGAATTTAGGCGTCACAGATGTAATTGGAAGTGAATTGATGTATGAAATGTGGAATGTGTTTGATATCATCTCTCCATTATTGACATTGACTGAAAGTTCACCTTCAACAGTGACCTCTGGCATCAAACAACGAATTAGAGTTTCATCGATATATCTTGGTTCGCATTGGTAGGATCCAATTTTGATGATTGAATAGTTGTTGACGAATTGTGAACCAATGATTGTGATCATACTATTTGTCATACTCATATCATTGATGCTTGCTGAAATTGGTGAAATCGATTGAATGATCGGTGTTGAATCGATAAATTCGATGGTTGTTGTCAAGAAAATCTCTGGAGTATTGAATATCTGCATTTGATAAGTTCCTGATTTTAACTTTGGTGTTGTAATTGTGATGGAATTTAGTGAATTTCGAATGGTTAAACAATTAATTCCATTAATAGTAACAGAGATGGTGTGAGTGAAAATCGAACCAATTATCTCGATATCTTTGCCAAGATAAGAATATGGATTTGATGGATTCATACTATTGATAACTGGATATGGAACATCTATCTCCATATTAAACAGTGTATCTGCTTGTGGACTTTGGACAATAACAAAATCTGATTTTCCAAAATAAGTGATTTCAGAAACTGAAAACAAAATAGTATCTTCAGTTTGTGATAATATCTGACAATTCACAGAATCCAATTGAATAACAGTTCCATAATAAAAGTTTGAACCTTTTAGAGTGACAACTTGATTGCTTAATCCATATTGAAGTTTATTTGGATTGATCGAATTAATTGTAATTTTACCAGGAATTACATCAACAACCAGTGAGTTACTGTTTGTATTTAATGAACCATCCACTTTAACACTGATCGAATATGTTCCAACCTTGGTAAATGGATTTAAATCGAAAATAATTTGATTTTGAGTCACACTTGAAATCGAGTAAGATGGATTTGGAAATGCATTGAGATTTGAAATAATGATGGAAGTTGAGCCATCATAAAATTTGGAACCAGTTACTGTCATTTGATTTGTTGTATTAAAATATAATTGACTTGGAGATATTGTATCGATTATGGTGTTTGGTCTTCTAAATGTAATAGCTCCATAAGTATAATTATTTTTCATCATTTCGATGGTGACGGGTGTGCTTCCATAAAAATTTGTTGGAGGTACTGAACACATGATGGTTTCAAAAGTATTTGAACATGATAGTTTTCCAAAACTTAAATATACATTTGTTTCTCCACTCAAAAAGTATTGTCCAATGATAGTTAAAGAATTTGTAACATCACTAGTCATCATCATGGGTTTTAGATTTGAAAATATTGGTGGTGCAACAGCGACTGGTAGCCTAAGAGTATTTGAAACAAATTGACCATAGGTGGTAACAAATACATCGATGAAATTTAATTGGTCTACTGGTGGATATACGGCTACATTACTAACAGCTTCACTTACTGTAGTATAATTTTGATTTCCAAAAGTAACAATTGTTTTTGTTTTTGAATTTACTTGATCTATGAGATTTTCACCACTAAACTTTGTTCATTAGAATGGATATTTATAGTCACTTTCATTGTTTTACTTACGATAGATATAATAAAGCATTATAGTTTGTTGGAAACTTGTAATAAATTGGTAATGGTGAAGCATTTATGAGTTTGGGTCCTCGAACATAATATATAGAAAAAGATATTGGTGAAATGCCTAAAAATCCTGACAAGACATTTATCGGATATTTTCCAATAGTGGTTGGTGAGATTACGTTTTTGGCAATTATTCTAGTCTCTGTAATAGATTCTGGAACAATAAATTGTCCATTCCACTGAATTATAGTATTTGAAGGTAAGTTCTGACCAATAACTGTTATTTTTGATTGTTGATTTAAGATATGATATAATGGCTCTATATTGGAAACTACTACTGGAGGTGCAAAAATCTGAAAGTTTATTGATTGGGAATATTCATTGATATTCTTCAATCTTAAAGACTTTATTCCATAGTTTGTTGATTTTCCAGCTGTACAAATGATAACAGTTGAATTAATAAATGAGAATGGACATGAGAAATTTGGAAGTTCAATCGATGTAAGTCTAGAATCAAATCCAGTTCCTTTTAATGTGATAACTTGCTCTTGATTACCCACCATTGAACTAGGAGTAATCGAAGTCAATGTTATAGGTGGTGATACATAATTGATTGATATATTCGTAACCAAATTTCCATTGGTAATCATGAATATCTTTGGTCCAACTTCAGCCTTTACAGGTGAGGTGATTGTGAGAGTTGTTGGATTTGAAACTGAAGTGGTACATCTCACTTTAGAATTATCGAAAATAGCATCTGAAATTGTGTATGAAGGAACGAACTTTGAACCTTTGACTATTATACTGGTCGATTGGATATTTGTTACATTAACTGGTGAAAAACTGGTAACAACTGGTTTCACTGTTGTGAATGTAAGTGATAATGTATTGGAATCATAACCAACTGCATTTGAAATTTTACATACAACATTTACAGCTGTGTTGGTTGGAGAGTTGAAAATGATTCTGGTTGATGTTATGCTTGTCATTGGAATGGTTGCACCATTTCCAAGTAATTTCGATATTCCTGAAATAAAGTTTGTACCAGTTAAAGTTATTGCTGTACCTGATGTGATTTCAACTGAATTTGGTGAAATTTGTGTGAGAGTTGGAGTTGGTGGATAATATTTGATAGTGGTTGTAGAATTGATAGCTCTATCACCGTTATACACAACAACATTGAAAGTTCCAACTTTGTTCAAGAGTGGAGAGGTGAAAACCAATGATGTGTTTGTAACAGAACATGTTACCAATACATTATCGACTAATACATTGGTGACCCCATCGATAAATCCGGTACCAACGATAGAAATAGCAGTGGCTTTGGTGTATAATGTACTAGATGGTGTGATTGAAGTGATTGTAGGTTTTGACACCGAACTGAGAAGTTGAACAGGAACCTGATTTGAAGACTTTCCACCATCAAACACTGTCAAATTCCACGTACCACCCATGCTTTTTGCCAAGACTTTTACAATGATTTGAGATGAATTCGTAAATATAGTTTCTGATAGGAGTGCCATATCCAATTGAGTCAACTTTGCCGAGGAAGATGAAGTAAACTTTTGACCTCTGACAGTAATAAAACTATCAATTGTATTCAAAATTGTGGTGGGATAAATTGAAGTGATATATACAAATGGTGGACGGTAATCAACATAAACAGTGTTTGAATCTCCATGTCCAGTATTTCTAACAACGATTGAAGTGGGTCCAGTTCTTTGTATCTGAGGGAAATGGCAGATAATCTGAGTTTTACTAATTATGCTCGTAATATCACAGAGTACATCTCCAACATACACTTTGGTTAGACCTCTATTAAATTCATCACCAACAATATTTAAATCAGTTGTTTGGTCATACTGGTAAACATTTGGACTGAATGATGTAATTGTTGGAATTGCTTGGGAAATTTAAATTAGTAAAAGAAATTATCATTTTTAAATAATAAATATATCTTACATGCCAAAAAAACAGTAAAGCCTGTGTATCCCGTAAATATTTTCCAAACTTGGAGCTCATAATTTCCATAAGTTGTTACTGTTGAACATTGACATATGATTTTTGTCATAGTCATTTCTATTGTAGTACATCTTACTTCATTAAAATATACGAATGTAAGTTCCTTTCTAAATTCTTTACCAAGAATCGTCAATTGACCAGTAAAAAGCTTGTATGACATTCCATATTCAATAACACTATCTACAATAGGCATCGGTGCTAATTATGAAATATAGTTAATATACAGAGATTGAATTTAGAATTTTTGAAAGATGGTAATTAATATCATACCCCGAAAAGAAATTTGTCTAGAGTTGGAAGCGACGTTATCATTGTAAATAATAACAGGAAATGACCAATTAAGAGTCTTAGTGGGATCACTATATTTAACTAATATTCGGTTTGGATTGCAATTTTGAATAGTTAAATAATCGAAAGTTCCATTTACCGAAATCTTTACTTTATCACAAACAAATAAAGAACCTTTGAATAGATACGTAGTATCTTTTTCAATAAGGATATCTTCATTGAATTCATCGAAAACCGGAGTTGGTAAATTGAATTTCATGTAATATGGATCTGAACTTGTACCAGAGTTAACTGTTGTTATTGGATACATCGAATTGGTACCTCCAATTGGAACAGCTGCAAAGTGGCAAATCAAAGATGTTTCGGTGGCAATCTCCTGGATGCAAGGATATGTACTATTGATCAAAACCTTGACATCTGGGATGAAGTACTTTCCAGTGATCGTAAGACTGTTCGACGCTACATTCGTAAGGATGTCTGGTTTAATGAGCGTAATTGCAGGTTGTGGTACCCCTACATTAATGGTAAATCCTGGCTCAGTGGTTATTGGGTCCAAAGGTGGATTTCTTGCATGAACAATGGCTTTTCCAACAAATGGAAGTGCAGGTGCATTACAAATAATTTGGGTGCTACTGACCACCACTGTAGAAGGACACGAATACGTTGAATTGATTGTTATGATTGTTGCAGCATTAAAGTTACTTCCAATCACTGTTATTAGTGAGGAAATTGTGGCAATAGGTGATGGAGTAACATTTGTTATCGGAACTACCAATGATAAAACATTGTTAATATCTAATTTTTCGTTTTTGATCGAAAAATAAATAGAATAAAAAATAAAAAATAAATTAGTAAAAATTGTTTTTGATTGTCAAAAAAATTAAAAAAAAATAATTGTCGTACAAAAATGAAAAATAATTAAAAGAGAGAAAAATAAATGAGAAGTTCGAAACTCTTTCATTATTGTTCTCTAACTTAATTATTAATATTCTAATTATATGATTAATAATACTTAAATTCTTTACAAACATATGAAAAGACCATAGAAGAGTGAATATCAAAAATTAAATAAAATAAAAAATTAATCAAAATTTGTATTTTAAAAAGTCTAAGGTTTTTGATTGACTAGTCGTGGTGATAGTGGATTTTTTGTAGTTTAAGATGTTTTCGTAAATCTCGGTTTTTGCAAATCATCTTAAATTCTTGTCAAATTTTGTTTTTTAAAAATATCTAAAATTCGATGAAACCGTGCAATGTTCCTGGTAATCGAATGGTACTGATTTTCATATTCTTTTTGATATTCCTAAATTAGATCTTTGCATTATAAGCAAAAACACTTCTCTAAACATAAAAAAATCTTGCTTTGTTCGACGAATTGCACAAAGATCTAAACTTTATTGAAGTGTTTATGTTATTCTTTTTAATCGCTATTTAGAGCGATTGTTCATCTGGTCATATGATTGGTGAACCGTGTGTTTTCAAACCTATCTTTTTTTTGTTACACTTTACTCGTTTGTTTATTTTAGAGAGTGACTAGTGTAAAAATAGTTATTTTCGTTAAATCAATAACTAATAGTTATAGAGTTGTATTTTAAAAAAAAGGAATATTTTTAAAGTTATAAATATATCTACTAAGTTAGAAATGAATCGTATAACAATAATATTAATAGTATTATTGGGATTCGATTTTCTCTACAGCAATGCATTCACGATACAATCGATGTCACCAATGATTGCTTATCGAGGTGGAAACAATAAATTTCGAATTGTATCTCCTGATTTCCCAGTTGCGAATCCACCAACACTCAAAGTTGTAAATGCTGGCAAAGAAACAATTTTCGATTCGTTTCAACAAGTATCTCCCGGAATATTTGAATGGATTGTACCAAGTTTACCAGAATCTAATTTACAACGTCAAAAGAGAATCAATTCAGAAATTGGAACCGTTAAGTTCATCATTCAACTTCAAGGATCGACTTTAAACTTTTTCGAACAAGATTTCGAATATGTTGGTATGTATTTATCTATCTTTCATTCATTTCGTAAATTCATTAAAATTAACATTCAAATCAAAGAACCAAGTATAATGATAAGTCCTGAACAAGTTTATACAGATGTGGTTGGAATAGAAATGATAATGAGTGGAAATCATCTTAGACTTAATAGTTTTGACCAACTACCAGAAGTCATCTTTGATGACACCACCTCTGTTAATATCAAATCTATTGATAATAATCAAATCATTTGTGATATTCCAGTTTCCAATACTCCAAAAATTTCAACTATCAAGATTCGATTCTATACTGGATTGGAAATAGATGCTCGAAGAAATCTGAAGTATATATTACCGAGTACAAAAAGTGTTATTCCAGACAGTGTAGCTTCTGGAGTCAGTAAGAGAATTTCAATATTTGGATTCGATATTGTCCAACTGACAAGCACACCAACCGTTCGAATTGCACAACAAGATTGTTTAAATGTCATCCATCAAAATGGAATTTTGTCATGTGACAGTCCAATAATTAATATTCAATCAGGAACTTTGCAAGAATTCGTTATCGAAATTGACTTAAATGGAATATCAATATCATCATCTGTAAAACTGACTATTTATCGTAAGTAAATTAACTTCAATATTAAATATTTTGTTTATTTATTAATTTTTATAATAACATTATTTTAGATCCTGAAATTCAAAATATAAATCCACCACACAGTGTATGGAATGGAGGAGACACAATCGATATTTTTGGTCAATATCTCCAAGATATTGAATCGATATCGATTGGTACTTCAATTTGTAATTTGATTCATGGATCGTTCAGTCGCAATCAATTTAATGACAAGATATCTTGCATAACATCTCGATATGATCTTGGTGGATCATCAGAACAAGATTTGGATGTTAATTTTGTAATTGATGATAAAATCTTTAGCTCATCGAACAACTTTAAATTCAAATATCATTCACTCCAAATCAATAAAATCATTCCAAATCCTGTTGTTAATCTTGGTTTACATAATATTCAAGTTCAAGGTTGGTTTCGTCAAAATTCAAAAGTTCAAGTTGGTCAAACTCATTACACACCAATTATTATATCAACAAATACAATCACATTTCAACTCGATACCAAAAATCATGCAACAGGAAGTTATCCAGTGACAATCATTGAAAATGGAATTACAAGTAATATTCTAAATATTAATATCGGAGAAGGAACATTTGTTGGTATTAATATCGACAGAGGACATTCAAAATCATACACACCAGTTTCAATTCAAGTTCATAACTTCCCAGAAGTAGATCAAGAGATTCTTGATGATGTAATTTCATTTAAGATTGGGAATCAATATTGTGAATATCTTGAAAGATCATCAATTAATTTATTCACATGTTCAATACCTCCAAGAGGATTAGTATCAGATGAACCTATTTCATTTTCTATCAACGGACAAACAGTCGATACAACAAAAGAATTTTCATTTGTTGAACCAAGTGTGACTTCAGTTTCACGAACAAATACCAACCCAACAGGTGGTGGTAATTTTGATATCATTGGAGTTAATTTGGATTTAGTAACTTTGATTCGATTTGGATCAATTGAAATCCAATCATCCAGTTGCACTTTAAATGGACAAACAAAATTGACTTGTCAAATACCAAGATACAAGTCAGGAAGTTATGGAATTACATTGATTGTAAAATCAAATGATGATGAATATTCATATCCATCGAATTTCAAAATCGATTATGTTGGTCCGAAAATTGATAAATTAATACCAATTCAAGGATTTGAGAAAATTATTCAAACTCTCACAATCGTTGGAACTTCTTTTGGAACTGTTTCCAGTCAAGTATCAATTTCAGTGGGATCATCATCATGTAAAATTCAAAAAATCACCAATACTCAAGTAATATGTAAAATGGAATATTTATTGAAAAATGGAACACATTCAGTGACGATCACAGTGAATGGAGTGTCATCTGGAGATGATATTGTTTTCAAATCAAATAGATTATCATGTCTTGGACCACCACTTCCTGACAAAAGTAACAATGCAGTTGATTGGTGGTTTGTCTATAAAATCAGTTATACCAATGAATATTTATATATCGACTCAACAATGGATCGACTCAAACGTCTTGATAACCTTCAACATACAATATCTAACGATTTCAGTGTATTCAGTCCAATTGAAGCTACTTTTAATCAACATAGTTATTATTACTATATGTTTTTTAATGATCAACCTGAAGGAAGAACTGATACAGGTGGAAGGTCAGGTACATTTAAAAAACAAAAAAAAGATTTGATAGTCCGATCCCAAATGGACATGTTAAAGGAATGGTATTTTGGGAAGATCCTGATGTCAACGATCATATCAATGGAATTCATATTCATCATTCAAATCCAGGTAATTATTTATTTTTAATTTTCCAATCTCTTTAAATTTCTAACTTTGTTTCTAAATTCAGCATTTCCAGGTTATACTTCAGAAGATAAGGATGAATACCTCACACCAAAAGATAAAGTGAAATTCCTTGGAAGACCAGACAATAGTCAACATTTCTTTTGTTATACATTCAATCATCTTGATGATGTTGCAGAGTATTACTTGAAGAATGATGGTTATCTTCTCGAAAAAAACAATGTCTTTTCAAATATGAATAGTTGGACAAATAACACACAAGATAAATACCCATATCTTTATGATTATTTATCAATTAATTATAATGTCCTTCTTAAAGCACGTGTACAAAGAGGAACCACACCGAAATCTAAAACACAAAAACAACTTGTTGACGATTGTGAACCCAATATCATACAAAATACTCGACTTGAAAATATATGTTGGTGGAAGAAAAACCCAATCGAAATTGGTGGAAATTTGAAGATTCAATACTTTATGAAAATTGGAAACAAAGATTCTCTCTTTGAGAAAGCTAATATTCACAACATTGCAAATTTAAATGAATATGTTGTCATGAAAACATCAAAGCAAGCTGATAAATCGTTAAAAAGATCAGTGGATGGAGTTGATATTTGGACAGTTCTGGCAAAAGAAATGGATAGAAAATATTTTGTGGATTTCTTTTACGCATCAAAAAATATTCAGACTGATATTTCTTCAGGAGTGTCAAATGTTGGATTTTTAAATTTTCCACCATATCTCAGTAATCCTCAACTAAATCTCGAAACAAAATCTTTTAAATTCTCTGGTTATTCAAATGTAAGTTTTTCGTTTACTAGAAAATTATGATATTATCTAACCAATTAATTAGGAACATTCGAAATTAGGAATTCCGATGTATCCTACTTATGGTGATCAGGCTCTCAATGATAAAGGTAAAATCACTAAGTAAAAGTTTTTTCATATATTGATTTATTAACAATATAAATTTTGAATAATTTTAGAAAATTATTTTTGTTTTGGTGATTCAAACAGACACAATGGTCAAGGTAATTTATAATATCCAATTTTTATTCCTATTTTTAAACTAATTCTTTTATTTTATTTATATAATTAATAGCTGGTAGAGGAGGTGGTCTGGTTTGTATACAACACCCAACACTTTCATATCAATTCAACAGAATGGTCCGTCAATACAATGTTGTAGATAGAAATAATGTTTTGACAAAACCCAATAAAGGAAACTCAGTAGATCTATTTTGTTCAGTTACACAACCAATCAAAGTTCAAAGAGGTCAATGGTCGAATACATATGAAGTGGAGGTTAAAGATTTCATTAATGGAAATCACATTTCTAAATATCCAAGAGAGATTCATGAAATCACTCCAAACCTAAAGAATAATCCTCCTACTCCTTATGATAAAATTAGAGCTGAATTCCCAGCACTAAGAACCACTACAACATTTGTTGCTCCTAATGGAGAGATATCAAGTAATGATGTAGAACCAACTCTCCCAAGTACTCCACCTGATATTATGAATTATGTGGCAAATGACTTGTTTTCACTTCATTACGTTGCATTTGACAAAGATGTTGGTTCTATTTGCAGTTTTGATTCGACATTGACAGAATGCACCAAAGACAAATCAATTTCTTCTTTGATAACAGAACCAAAATATGGTAAACCAATCAATTTTCCAAGTTTACGTTTAATTCAATATAACGATATTCAAAGCGAGAGAACATTTGATTTATCTTCAAATGATAATTTCAAAGTTTTGGAATTCACTTCTAAATTCATTAATTATCTTCCAAATGCCAAACGAAACTTCTATCAATTCATGGAATCACAATTAAATTCGAAATCATATTTTGAAGCACCATTTATTTTTGGAGTTCAAAAGGTTTGTGAAGAAGAGATTGCATATTATATGACACTTCATTATATCTATTATCAATCTGGTGCACTACCTTCTTCTTCTTTGATTTACACAATTGGTCTAAACAATCCAAATTGGGCAAATGGTGTGATATTAGCAATCTCAAAGAAACTTTACAATGTATGTTCAATTCATTTTTTATTTTTATGATAAATCAATTAATTTATTTATTTTTAGGTAATGTCGAACAAGCAAATTCCAAATTTCGATAAATGTATGAATAATGTATTTTCTAATCTTCAAAATATTGAAAGTTTTCCAGAGTATGATAATTTATTTTTTTCAATAATGTTTTTATTCATTCTAATTTTCTTTATTTCTTATTAAGTAATCATGATTTGGTTAATCCTACTGCAGATATAATTTTCAGAAGGAGTGCCAAAGCAGCATGGGATTGGATGAATCCAACCTATTCAAATGGTAATGGTGGAAAAGGAGACAAACTTTCAAGAATTGACAAAGATAATATTATTCCAGTTCACATTTTATTGGAGACAGTTATCAAAGCAAGACAGAATGGATATATCTTGAATATGAGTAATTTGAGAAGATTCATTGATATACAATACATTTCAGAAGAAAACTTTAAAACTATTCTCGTTAATAATTATATTATTCCAGTACCTTCAAATCCAATCGATGTTAATTCATTCAATTCTCAGATTAAAAAGAAATCAATAATGTTTTCAAAATCAATTTTGAACAATGTTGAAATCAAGAATTACAATCAGCTATCACCACTTGTTCAAGATGAAAGAGTCATCAGATCAGGAGTTCAACAATTAATTTCAATCACACCAAAATCAATTCGATTGGAAGATATTTATTCATTGAATTCAAATGAATTGTCAAATCTCGAGAATTCAATTGACAAATGGATCACAATCAACGATCAAAGTCAAGCAATTCAAACACTAATTATCAATAGTTTCAATCAATTTGAAAATCATGCAATCAAATTCATTGATGAAATCAATCGTGATCTCGATGGTAATTCAATCGATCTCAGTACCCAACAAACTGAAAGTAACCAAAAAATAATTAGCTTATCATCACCAATTTCAATTGTTTCGATAACATTCATTCTTGAAAGTATTTTGATGAGTAAATCAACAATTCATTCAACATTTGGAGATTTCGAAGTGTATTATCTTCCAAAACCGAATTTTTATGATGGTGTTTATGGAATGATAATATCGACAATCAATTCGCAACTTTGTGATTTCCAAATGATCAGTGAATCTGATTTCCAATCAAATAATTTCGATATGACATGTCCATCATCAGGACCAATCATAACATCAGTAAATCAATTGAATGGACCAACCAATGGTGGATATAAGATTACAATCAATGGAATTAGATTCAATTCATCAATGACACTCTCAGTTGGAGAACAACAATGTGTTTCAACAGAATTGATTTCAAATCAACAAATTGTTTGTCAAGTTCCAAAAGGAAGCGGTCGAAATAATCTGATTCAAATTTCAACACAACAAATCTCATTCAATATCCAGAGATCAAAATTCATATTTTCATATGATTCTCCCACGATCACAAATATTGAACCAGAAATGATCAAGAGTTATGGAAATGATATCATGACAATTTATGGTTCAAATTTTGGAGATAATATCAAAGATATCAGAGTTTTGATTGATGATAAACTTGATTGTTCACCAATTCTAAGTATTTCATCAAATTCAATTGCATGTTTAACACCGAATGCAATTGGAGATCATCGACATGTAACTGTTATTGTTCATGATCAATCATCGAAATTGGCATTATATTCGATTGGAACACAATCATTCAGTTTCGGTGGACCAGAAATTCTCAAAATCGTTCCAAAATCAGGAGATCCAACAGATAAAGTTGTAATTCTTGGAAATGGATTCGGAAATGAAGAAGTCTATGATCTTCCACCTCTATTATTCATTGGAGATAATCAAATCGAAATTGATAATTTCACCAACAATTTCATTGAATTCCAATTGGAATATGAAACATCAAAACAACCAGTCATTATCCAATCAGGTGATCAAACAATCCAATCAGAATTCGAATATTATTCAACAATAATCACAAATATCAACAACACTGAAATTCCAACGAGTGGTGGTTTGATTCAATTGAATGGATTTGGATTAGGATTATCATCAAATGAACAATTGGTTGTCAAACTGAATGGAATCGATTTAGATTGCACTTCATTCGATTTGTTTGTTGAATGTTATGTTCCATCTGGATATGGACAATCATATCGATTATCAGCAACAATCAATGGTGTCGAACTCTTACCAAATCAAATAATCTCATATTCGCAACCAGTGATCAACAATGTTATAATCAAGAATGATTTGATTGAAATATCAGGCAATAACTTTGTTCCAATCGAGAATGGATTCACTGTCACTGAAAGTTCACAGATTGTATTATTCTATGATGGATACACCACCACTTTTAAATCATTCAAATCCAGTATTCTTGCTGAATGTTTGACCACTAAACTACCACAATCTATTCAAATCATCGTTGGTGGACAATCATCAAATATTTATAATTTAATTTGAAAATAAATTCTCAATCTTTAATTTGTTAAAAATCAAATAAACCCCCACACCTTACTAGACATAGCGAAAATAGTGTTTTGCTGTCGCCACAAACTTTTTATTATGCAATAAACAAAAAAAAAAAGGGTGGCTCGCTATGTCAATTTTTTTTCGTTTTTCTCACTAGCTTTAATTGACTTTTAACATTTAAATGGATTTTCATATTTAATTTTATTGTTTAAAAGTTATTTTTTGTTTAAAAAGTAGTAGTTAAACCTGCTGTAGATACAGTCGAATCAATAGTTGTGGGTTCTGATGTAGTTGATTCGCCAGTTGTCAAAGATGAGGTCGAGGTTATGATAGATACTGTTGTTGGTTCGCCGGTCGTCAATGTGGTGGAGGTTGTCGAAGTAGTTAAAGCTACACCTGTAGTGGTTTGATCTCCAGTTGTTGTTGTATCACTTGTAGAGGGTATTGATGTGGTAAAAGAATCTCCAGATGTGGTCGAGGTTGTTGAATCTCCACCTGATGAAGATCCACCACCTGTTGTAGAAGTGGTGATTATAGAAACTGTTGTGGGTTCACTGGTTGTAGATGTTGTTGATTCTCCACCTGTGGTCGAAGTAGTAGTGATAGATACTGTTGTTGATTCACCGGTTGTCGAAGTAGTTATTACTACATCTGTAGTAGAATGATCACCACTTGGCGATAGAGTCGTTGTGGGTTCTGATGTAGTTGATTCGCCAGTTGTCAAAGAGGTGGTAGTAGAATCACCAGATGTGGTCGAGGTTGTGATAGATACTGTTGTTGGTTCACTGGTTGTAGATGTTGTCGAATCACCGCCTGTGGTTGAAGTGGTGCTAGATACTGTTGTTGGTTCACTGGTTGTCGAAGTTGATGAATCCCCGGCTGTTGTTAATGTAGTAGAGACGGATACTGTTATAGGTTCACTGGTTGTTACAGTCGAGGTTGTTGAATCTTGACCTGTTGTCGTAGAATCTACGGATGTAGTCGAGGTTGTAGAATCCTCACCTGTGGTCGAAGTTGTTATTGCTATACCTGTAGTGGAGTGATCTCCAGTTGTTGCTGTATCACTTGTTGTTGGGACTGATGTAGTTGCATCACTGGTTGTTAATGGGGTCGATGTTGCTGAATCTCCACCTGTAGTAGAAGTGGTGATTATAGATACTGTTGTTGGTTCCCCGGTTGTAGATGTTGTTGAATCTCCTCCTGTGGTTGAAGTAGTAGTGATAGATACTGTTGTTGGTTTACCTGATGTCGATGTGGTAGAGGTTGTTGAATCTCCAGTTGTAGAAATTCCACTTGTAGTAGAAGTAGTTATTGCTACACTTGTAGTAGGATGATCGCTAGTTATTGGTGCAGTTGTTGTATCACTTGTAGTCGGAACTGATGTAGTTGATTCGACAGTTGTCGATACAGTGGTTGTTGAATCTCCGCCTGTTGTTGGTTCACTGGTTGTCGATGTTGTTATTGCTACACCTGTAGTGGATTGATCTCCAGTCGTCAGTAGAGTTGTTATCGTGTCACCCGTAGTTGGTACCGATGTAGTAGAATCGCCGGTTGTCAATGTAGTCGAGGTTGTTGAATCACCACCTGTTGTAGTAGAATCTCCGCCAGTAGTTGAAGTGGTGATAGATACTGAGGTTGGCTCATTGGTTGTAGAGGTTGTTGAATCTCCACCTGTGGTAGAAGTGGTGATTGATACTGTAGTTGGTTCATTGGTTGTAGATGTTGTTGAATCTCCACCTGTGGTCGAGGTTGTTGAATCTCCAGAGGTGGTCGAGGTCGTGATAGATACTGTTGTATAGGTTGCTGAATCTCCAGCTGTGGTAGTTGCTGTTGAATCTCCAGCTGTGGTCGAAATAGTTATTGCTACACCTGTAGTAGATTGGTCACTAGTTATTGGTGCGGTTGTTGTATCAATAGTTGTTGAGACTGATGTAGTTGATTCGCCAGTTGTCAAAGAGGAGGTAGTAGAATCACCAGATGTGGTCGAGGTTGTGATAGATACTGTTGTTGGTTCACTGGTTGTAGATGTTGTTGAATCACCGCCTGTGGTCGAAGTGGTGCTAGATACTGTTGTTGGATCACTGGTCGTAGATGTTGTTGAATCACCAGATGTGGTTGAAGTAGTTATTGCTACACCTGTAGTGGAGTGATCTCCAGTTGTGGATGTATCACTTGTTGTTGGAACTGATGTAGTAGAATCACCGGTCGTCAATGTGGTCGAGATTGTCGAATCACCAGATGTGGTCGAGGTAGTGATAGATACTGTTGTTGGTTCACCGGTTGTTGAAGTGGATGTTGAATCTCCAGATGTGGTCGAGGTTGTTGAATCTACACCAGTGGTTGAAGTGGTGCTGATAGATACTGTTGTAGACTCACCGGTTGTCAATGTAGTAGAGGTTGTCGAATCTCCACCTGTGGTTGACGTGGAGGAGATTGTTGAATCACCAGATGTGGTCGAGGTTGTGATAGATACTGTTGTTGGTTCACCAGTTGTAGATGTTGTTGGATCTATACCGGTAGTTGAAGTGGTGATAGATATTGTTGTAGAATCATCGGTTGTCGATGTTGTCGAATCACCAACAGTTGTTGAATCTCCACCAGTGGTTGAAGTGGTGGTAGATACTGTTGTAGACTCACCTGTGGTAGTTGCTGTTGAATCTCCTCCGGTGGTTGAAGTAGTTATTGCTACACCTGTAGTGGAGTGATCTCCAGTTGTTGATATATCACTTGTTGTTGGAACTGATGTAGTTGACTCTCCAGTTGTCAATGTGGTCGAGATTGTCGAATCACCAGATGTGGTCGAGGTAGTGAAAGATACTGTTGTTGGTTCACCAGTTGTTGATGTAGTAGAGGTTGTTGAATCACCACCTGTTGTAGTAGAATCTCCGCCAGTGGTTGAAGTGGTGATAGATACTGTGGTTGGTTCATTGGTTGTAGATGTAGTAGAAGCTGATGAATGGCCACCTGTGGTAATAGATATTGTTGTTGACTCACCGGTTGTAGATGTAGTAGAGGTTGTTGAAACTTCACCTGTAGTTGAAGTAGTTGTAGATGCTGTTGTTGGTTCACCGGTTGTCGATGTGGTTGAGGTTGTTGAATCTCCACCTGTGGTCGAAGTTGGAACTGATGTAGTTGACTCACCGGTTGTCGATGAAGTCGAGGTTGTTGAATCTCCACCTGTGGTCGAAGTAGTAGAGGTTGTTGAAACTTCACCTGTTGTAGAAGTGGTCATAGATACTGTTGTTGGTTCACCGGTTGTCGATGAAGTCGAGGTTGTTGAATCTCCACCTGTGGTCGAAGTTGGAACTGATGTAGTTGACTCACCGGTTGTCGATGAAGTCGAGGTTGTTGAATCTCCACCTGTGGTCGAAGTAGTAGAGGTTGTTGAAACTTCACCTGTTGTAGAAGTGGTCATAGATACTGTTGTTGGTTCAACGGTTGTCGAGGTTGTCGAATCTCCAGTTGTGGTAGAAGTAGTAGTGATAGATACTGTTGTTGGTTCACCGGTTGTTGATGTAGTCGAGGTCGTTGAATCACCACCTGTTGTAGTAGAATCTCCGCCTGTGGTAGAGGTAGTGAAAGATACTGTTGTTGGCTCACCGGTTGTTGATGTAGTAGAGGTTGTTGAATCACCACCTGTTGTAGTAGAATCACCGCCTGTGGTAGAGGTAGTGATAGATACTGTTGTTGGTTCACCGGTTGTAGATGTTGTTGACTCTCCACCTGTTGTCGAAGTTGTCGAATCTCCGGATGTGGTCGTGGTTGTTGAATCACCACCTGTTGTAGTAGAATCTCCGCCAGTAGTTGAAGTGGTGATTGATACTGTTGTTGGTTCATTGGTTGTAGATGTGGTAGAGGTTGTTGAATCTCCACCTGTGGTTGAAGTAGTTGTAGATACTGTTGTTGGTTCACCGGTTGTAGAGGTTGTTGAATCTACACCAGTGGTTGAATCAGATGTGGTAGAGGTTGTTGAATCTCCACCTGTGGTTGAAGTAGTTGTAGATACTGTTGTTGGTTCACCGGTTGTAGAGGTTGTTGAATCTCCACCTGTGGTCGAAGTAGTAGAGGTTGTTGAAACTTCACCTGTGGTTGAAGTGGTGGTAGATACTGTTGTTGGTTCACCGGTTGTCGAGGTTGTCGAATCTCCAGCTGTGGTCGAAGTAGTAGTGATAGATACTGTAGTTGGTTCATTGGTTGTAGAGCTTGTTGAATCTCCAGATGTGGTCGAAGTAGTAGTGATAGATACTGTTGTTGGTTCATTGGTAGTAGATGTGGTAGAGGTTGTTGAATCTCCACTTGTTGTAGTAGAATCACCAGCTGTGGTCGAGGTTGTAATGGACACAGTTGTTGGTAAACTTGTAGTTGAATCTCCACCAGTTGTCGATGTAGTCAATGTTGTTTGACCTCCTGTTGTGGCACCTGTTGTGTCTGTTGAGTTTGTTGAAATTATCTCAGTTGTTACATATGTTGTAGTTCCAGTGGTTGATGAAGTTGAGGTTGTAGTGGGTGCTGCTGTTGAAGTAGTAGAACCAGTAGTTGAAGATGTTGATGTTGATGTTGAAGTTGTAGTGCTAGTTGTTGATGTAATTGGTTCAGATGTTGTACCAGTAGTTGAAGATGTTGATGTTGTTGTAGTTGTTGTTGTAGGTGTATGACCACCAGTTGTTGAACCACCATCACCACCACCATCATCACCACCATCATCGTCATCGTCATCATCACCACCACCACCAGGTCCTCCACAAATGGCACCACCAATACCGCCTATACCGCCAATACCGCCAACACCTCCACCTGATGAAGATCCACCACCTGTTGTACTTGTGGTGGTTGAGGTAGTTGAATCTTGACTTCCTTCACTCTGACTCTCACTGCTACTCTCACTGCTACTTGAATCTTCTTTGGTGTACTTGAATGTTGTGGATGCACTTTGAGATTTGAAAGTAAGTTGAACAGATACTTCTCCTTCATCTTCGTTTCTGGGAACTGTACAGCTCACCGATGATGAAGATGAAACTTGAATACTTGAGCATGGTTTTCCACCAACTGTGATTGTGGTCGAAGAGGAATCAGATGAAAGACCAAGATTTGATCCAGAGATACTGACTGATGTTTCTTGGTCATAAGGACCTTCATCTGGTGTGATCGATGTTATCTTTGGTGCATCATATGAGAAGTCATTGTTTGTGTTACTTTGTGAATTGCCAACCTTGATGTAAAGTGCAATACTGGTACCTCCACCTTCAGGAACTGTAAATTTGATGGTATCAGTTGATTTCGATGTTGGTGTAATCGATTTCGAGTTGAAGTAGACAGTCACTGTTGCATCGCCATTCTTAAAGTTCTTTCCGGAAACAGTCATCTCAAAGTTACCATCGACAGATCCAGAGGTGGGTGAAATCGAATCAATCTTTGGATCACCATTGTATGTATATTTAACATTGGTTTCATTTGATTTCTGACCATCCAATGTTACACTAACGATTTGTGCACCATTTGTATTATATTCTGGAACATTACATTGAATTCTTTCTTTGTCATTCAATTTTGATAGAACAACGACACTCTGACACTCACCAGCATCTCCAATTGTGGCTGTAGGATTTGAACCAAAGTTGATTCCATTAATTGTGACTTGTTTCTTTGAGGATTGTTCACCATTATCTGGAGAAATAGATTCGACAACAGGAGCATTATAACTGAACAATTGATTGTTCTCTGAACTCTGAGTACCAACAATAACCTTTATATTCTTATCTTTACCTGTTCCAGATGGAATCTGACATTTAACAGTGTTAAAGTCTACCCATTCCACTGATTGACATTGTTTGTCGGCAATCGATACTGAATTGTTACTATCTTGTGTTTTTTGATTGACTTCTTGAACGAAATCACTTGGAATAAAGTTTTCACCTTTGATTGTTATCCAATCACCTCCAGATGGATTTCCTTTGTATTTGGTATCATCTAATTTTGGAACTAAAAAAAAATATATTTAATCAGATATTAATATGAAATAGTTAATTTTCATTTTTCAAATTTAATACATTACTTTTATAGGTGAATTTGGTTGTGGTAGATTGATTTCCAACAAATAATAATAATTCTAAATCTTTTCCAATACCAGATGGTGCTGAGCAAATGATCTGTGATGAACTTGTCCAAACTGGATCTTTACAGACATTCTTGTTAATTGTGATGTTTGAATTCTTTGGTTCAACGTTTTCAGGAACAAAGTTTGAACCTTGAAGAGTGATTGATTCACCACTTGTCTTTGAATTAGTTACACTGCTAATCGAAGGTGCTATTCATAAATACAAAAAGTATTAATTAAATAAATTAAATTATCGATTGAAATTGAGTGGATGTTTGTTTAACTTACCAATATAATCAAAAGTTGGTTTATCTTCAGTGGTCTGATTTCCAACAAAAAGTGTTACATTCAAACTCTTTCCAATACCTTTTGGAATCGTACAAAGAATCTGAGTATCACTACTCCAAACAATATTATTACATGCTTGAGTTCCAATTGTAAGATTAGAGTTTCTTGGTTCAACATTCTGAGGTACAAAGTTTGTACCTGCCAAAGTAATTTGTTCACCATCTGTTTTGGATTTAGAAATACTCGATATCTTTGGTTCTATTTGGAAAAGAGATTTTAAAATTAATAATTTCATTAACAAATAATTATAATTAATTTCTATACATACTGTTGTAGTCAAAGTAATGTTTCTGATCAGTTGTTTGATTTCCAACAAAAAGAACAAAAGTTTGATTATTTCCAATTCCTGGTGGTACATCAAATTTAATGGAGGAAGAACTTGTCCATTCAATATTCTGACAGTTGTTGTCATTTATCGAAATATTTGAATTCTTTGGTTCGATGTTTTGTGGAACAAAGTTGGTTCCTTCAATGATAACTGAACCTCCTTTTGTATCGGTTGTCACATTATTCTTGATGGTTGGTGGTAAATATGAGAATGTTACATTATTATTGGTTGATTGTTGGTCTCCAACAATAACAGAAAGTGTTAAGTTCTTTCCAATTCCTGCTTTAACAGTACATGTAATATTATTCTCATTGATCCAGTTAATATTATCACAAAGATCATTGAAAATCGTTACATTTGATTTGAAAGCATAAATATTGGCTGGAACGAAATTATCACCGATAATCGAAATAATCTCACCATCTGTTTTACTCATTGTCACATTATTTACATTTGGTGCTATTTATTTTATATTAGTATGTATATTAGTGTTATTAAAAAAAAAGAAAAACTTACGATTATAAGAGAATGTTGTATTATCAGTATTGTTTTGAGCTCCAATAGATACAGTTAATGTTAAATTCTTTCCTATACCTGGAGAAGCAGTACAATTGATTGTGTTTGATGAAATCCATTGAGGTGATTGACATTCAGTTCCGTTGATCAAAACAAAACTTGAATTTCCAGATGAAACATTCTTGGGAACGAAATTGAAACCTGATAATGTGATATTTTGACCAATTGTATCTGAATATGAAATCGATGATATATTTGGAGTATTGTATGAAAAGTTAAAGAGTTGTGTTGAATTTTGACCACCAATGAAAAGTGATATTGTGTGATTTGCACCGATTCCAGGTGGAATTTGAGCAGTCACCAATGTTGAATTGACAAAAGTAATATTGTTGAATAGATATTGTGCAATACTGGCATTGCTGTATGTCAATGGTCCTTCAAGATTATAAATATACTTATCTTTGTATGTATATGCTGGATTGGCATTCAAGAAATCAATTGTTTCATTGATTTCATTTGGAACGAAATCAAAACCAATAATTGAAATAAATGCTCCACCATCTGTATTACTTTGGTTTTCAGTGACATTCAAAATCGTTGGACGATTGTATGAGAGTGAGTCATTGATGATATTCGAGAAATAACCATAGTATGATATATTCACTGGAATATTATGTCCAATTCCAGGATTGATATCACATCGAATACAATCAAAGTTGACAAATGAACGTGAGGATGAATTCATTGCGATATATGGGTCGAAATCACCATCGTAATATGGATCTGCTGGCATAGGCATAACGTTACCGTCTTTGTCAGAGTAGGTCAAATTGTAGTAACAGAATTCATCGACATCACATTCAAAGTTTAAAAGTGAAAGGAACATCGTGATATTAGGGAATTCGTAACCTTGTGGTCCAAGATCTTTTCCAATAATCCAGAAACTACTGGTCTCTGCGGTTGGTGTGTTGTTCGAATGTAAAACTTCGAAAATGACGGGTTTATCATACTTAAATATTGTTGATGCAGTATTTGATTGTTGACCTTCTACCATTATGGTAACTGGATTATCACCTACGAACGGCGGTATCTCACAAACTGCTGTGTTATCATCGATTCTTGTGGTAGTTGAGCAAGTTACACTGCCAATGAGCACATTCATCGCACCATAGAGACCGAATGAATTTCCAGTTACTGTCATCTGTCCACCTCCATAGGTTGGTGATCGATCGACAGAGATTGAATTGATAACAGGTGCATTGTAATCGATGGTGAATTGACTGTTCAAATCTGAAGTCTGATTTCCAACTAGGACGGAAACTATTCTTCCAACACCAGTTCCATTCGATGTGAAAATCAATAGTTCTGAGTTTCCAGATGTTGAGAATGTTTCAATGTTGAATTGAATATCTCCAACAAATAAATTTGTGTCATCGTTGGTAAATCCAAAGTTGTTTCCATAAACTGTGATCTTTTGTCCATAGGTCTTAACTGGACTGTTGGTTGATAATGAAGTGATAACTGGTTGATTGAATTGGAATACATAATTATCGAGTGGTGTTTCATTTGGAAGTTTAGTGTTAATATTGAAATAGGTGATTGGTAATGTTCCAACACCTTGACCAACTTGACAAATCAATTGAGAATCTGATTGACTTTGAATCGAACAGTTCTTTGATCCAATTTGAACTTGTACTCCAGTTTCACTGAGTTTTCGACCAATCAAAGTGATTGCATTGTTGTTTGAATGTGTTGGTCCTGTGTTTCCAGTGATCGATGTCACAATTGGACCTGATGGACAAAGTGATAGGACTTGTCCATTGTCAAATGATGATTCATCAACAATATCGAATGCACAAAGATAATTCTTGTATGTGATGATTGTCAATCCTTTGGTTGTTTCTGTTTTGACAAAATATGTTGAAACTTCATTGTATTTGATCATTTTGTTGGCAATGTTGATTTGATTGACCAAAACTCTTGTCAATATCTCCAAACCTTTTGGTGTGACTGGATATCCATTTTCGATTTGGAATTCACAAAGTGTTGGATCTGCAACTTGAATCAATGATTCCAATAACAATGAATTGTTATAGAGTGAAACGAATGAAGATGAATAGATATTCGATATTCCTTGATTGTCATTCCAATTGTTTGTTGAAGAAGATGACCAAAATGAAACAAATGATTGAATTTCATCGATCGTTGGCATTATTAAGTTATCGATCGATGATTTACAAACACCTTTGGACTGCAATACATTTGATAAATCTGTTGAATTGCTGACAGTTGGTGGATTATCAACTTTACAATTGTTACATTCGAATATATTGTTATAGATCATGATGGAACGAGCATGTGGAATTGTGAGAGTGTTCCAAAGTGGAAGAATATTGAATAAATATTCTGAAAATATGAGAATATCTGAATTCAAAGAGTTGTTTTGAATTGTTTGGAGAATGTATTTGAAATCAATTTGATTTCCATAATTATTATCACTGTGTGGTGGTCTTCTGAATGATGGATTGAGATAATCATCATTCTCTTGATCAACCAAATCCCAGAGGTATGATGTGATCCATCCTTGTGATAAAATTGCATTTCTTCTTGACATTCTTGAACTTGTGAAATGTTCAATATCAATCAATTGTTGATTTCTGTCTCTCATTGATTGAATCATTGAAATTGGTAAGTTTGGAAGTGAAAGTTGTCTGAGTTTCATTGAAATGAAATTGATCATTCCTCCCAACAATGCTGATGATTTTGAAAGTTCAAGTATGAATCGAAATTCAATTCTGGAAGTTCGACACTTGAAGTTGCACTATTTAACTGCAAAATCAAATCATAACTGATTGCACGGAATAATGATTGAACATCAAGTGTATTGCTGTCTATCTTGATTGGAATATCATTGTGTTGATTTAGAATTGCAATACCATTGCCATTTAAAATCAATTCAATATTTCCAAGTGTTCCAAGTCCAAGATTATCTCTGACTTTCTTCACAATTTGGATCAATTTATATGCAACGATAACATTATTACTTTGGATATTACCATTGGTCTTTGCAGTGAATGATCCAGAGATATTATATGTTGAATATGATATTGGTGATCCATTGGATTTGACTGTGATTGAACTGTTTGTATCTTGAAGTATCAAATTGAAAACAGGTGTGTAACTTCCTCTGAATGAGAATATTCCAACTGAATCTGTTGGATTTACTTTGATTTCAGAGTATGGAGCTGTGATTGGACAGAATATTCCAAAACATCCTGAATCTCCGACACTGAGTTTGGTATTGGGTAAAATTGAATCGATGTTGTTCAAAATCATTTGTAAATCATTGTTATTGCTTGAATAGGTATTGTCCAACAATAATTTTGATTTGATTGAAATGAAGAATTGATTTTGAATTTGATTTTCACATTTGGGAGTTGAACAATTTTGTTGTTGATATTTGAATATTGATTCAACAAAGAATTCACTTGAGAATTGATTGATCACACAAACTGCAATTCCACCACCAAACGATGTCTTTGATGAATAATCACCAAGACAAAGATGTGTATCATTGAATGCAATATAACTTTTATCGATATCTGATTTCCATTGTGATATCTTGGTCGGAATGTTATTTTGAATGATAAATTCAGTTGGTAACTTTACATCAGTGATTGCATTTGCACCTGATGGAATCTTGAATTTCGATGGCAATGTGATTGAAAGTGGTTGAATTCTTGTTGGTGTAAAGATATCATTTCTGAATCCAGCAGAAATAAAGTATCCTTTTGACCAATCTTTACTTGTGAATGAATTGGTTGTGCTGTCAGTAAAGAGTGATGAGAATATGTTGGTTGTAGAAGTTGGTGTGAATCTGTTTGATGAATAGATGAATGGTTTCAATGATTGAATTCCATTCACAAAATCAGATGAATCAATGAGTGAATGACACATAAATGAATGACCAAGTGAATAATCATCACCTTGATTCTGAATCAAATGGTAGTCATTTGGAATCCAACTTGATGGATGACTTGAAGGTGTTTTGAACAATCCATTTGGAAGTGGAACTGGGAATCCTTCCATTGAATGTTTAATGTGGAAACCAGGTGAATATGTAGCATTGAAGAAAGTGTTTGCCACAAAGATACCTTTTCCAAGTGATTTATTTAGATTTCCGTATCCATTGATCGAGAGAGAAAGTTGTCCACTGAGATCATCAAACCATGGATGATCATTATAAACAACATATCCATTGGAACTTTCGGATGAGCTGATTGCTATTTGGTTCAATGTTCGAGCCAAACATCCGGTAGTTGAGTTGATAGATGGTAGATATTTCATATCTTGAGAATCACTATCCACATAGATGTACGATTGTGATTGTGGGATCTTTCTTACGAACCACCAGGATACAGATGCGCCCTGTGTCGACAAACAAGAAAGAGCACGATCGACAACAGTGAAAACAGTGGTATTGGAATGAAGATGTCCAGAATAGAATAGGACTTCGTATCTACCGATTGGAATCATCGATGAAATACATTCGATACTGGTATCTGTCTTTGTAGTCACATTGCATTGATAGGTCAAAGTTGGAGTGGTACCAACAACTTCTTTTTGGAATTGAACCTTTCCATCTTGATAATGGCTGAATCCATGGCCAAACAATGTAATGGTGAATGTACTAGTGCTCTGATCACTGAAGATTACATAATTTGGCGATACATAATTGACTGGCAAAGGATACATAAACTCGACATATTCTGTGTTGGAAATAATATCACCATTCTGTATATTGATTGGTAAAACACCTTGAGTTGTAACATTTGAGAGAATACATTGGATCTCTGTACTTGTTACGGTTGAATCATTCTGACATTGATAGGCTCCAACAGTTATAATCGAAAAGTTTGATACAAAACCTGAACCACTGATAGTGATAATAGTATTGGTTGCATATAGATCAGTAACATTTGGACTGACACCAGTGATGATTGGTGTTGGATCAATGAATGTCAAAGCATAGGCTGCAATTTGATCTGGAGAGTTACGAATGACAAGTGGATAGGTTCCTTTTGGTAGTGAGGGTGTCAACAAGTAAACTCGGTTCAAATTGATCTCGAAAATTCTAACTTGAATATCGTTGATTGTTACATTAGCACCAAACATTACTCCAGAAGTTAGGACTAAAAGTGAAATTTGTTGATGGGAATAGAGTACGGATGGACTAATTGATTTAATAACAGGGGTGATTGGTAATACTTGAACACTAACTTCGTTGGAATCGAAATTATTGTTGGTTACACGCAATTTGTATGTATTATTCTGTAGGATCATTCCATCAAAGAAAATAAATGTTAAACATGTGATTGTAGTTTCATTCTGTTCCAATACTATACATCCCGATACTGTAGAGATATCGTAGAAATTGTAACCTGTCAATGTAAATGTTGTCTGGGCAGAGTAGTTCATTGATTTTGGTTGGAAATCGGTGATGACTGGTACACCTGGAAGGAATTCCAAGTCTTTAGAAACCAACTGAGCACCCTCCACTTGTAAAAAGATAGATCTAATTCCAATTAATCTTGTTACATTGGTTGTAAATATGATTTCAGTTGTTGATATACTTATGAGTGGGATAAATACATCGTTATTTGGTGAAATTGACAACTGTGTTTCATCAACAACAAAATTGGTACCAGTTAAAGTTACATTGGTAGCAGTGGTTGAATCAACCTGTTGTGGGTCGACATTAGTGATAACTGGTGTTGGTTTATAAACTTGAAGATTTATGATATTCGATGAGGAAGGACCGTTGTAGGCAATGATATCTTTTACTCCAAAGAATGGCGATAATGGTGGAATTGATATGATAAAATCAACATCATTCTCGATATTGTCAACTGTAAAGGTGAGATCTGGAATTTCATTGGGCGATCCAACGGCGATAACTGTATGACCGACAAAGAATCCAGTACCAGTTACAGTGATAATAGAACTAACTTCATTGGTAATGAATGTTGGTGTTATAAAAGTCAATACTGGGGATGGGAGGTATAGAAGTTGAGTGGTTGCCGATAGATTATCACCAGAGTTGGTAACAGTAATATTTTGAATTCCTTCGGGAACTTCGTTCGATGTGAATACAATTTGATTTGGTGTTATCAAGGAGATAGCGGTTTCAATCTCACCATTGATGAGTACGCTGGATATTCCTTCTTGGAAACTCGAACCTGAGATGGTAATAAGTGTGGAACCAGCCGTGTTTGCAATCATTGGAGATACCGATGTGATATTAGGCTGTGGTGAACTGAATGTGAATAGGAAGGTAGCAGATGTTCCAGTTGATAGTCTGAGTGTTACTCTAACATCTCCTATGTATGCATACATTGTTGGTTGGACAGTGCATACAATGGAATTGAACTGAACGTTACTATCGGGAATTGGACATCTGAAGTTAAAGTTGTCATCAACAGAGAGTAAACGTGAATCGAATCCACTACCGAGAATGGTAATAGTTGTTGCATGGGTGGTTATCATCGATGATGGAACTACAGAGTCAACGGCGATGGTAGATGACATAAATTCAATGGGATAACGTCCGATATTATCAAAGACAGTTATCTCTATCATATATGTACCAACGTTATTTTGTACATTTGGAGAATTGATAATCAACGTATCGTAATTGATATTCTCAATGACTGGACAATCGTACACTTCAAACATACTGATTCTAACTTGCACGGTTGGACCGTAAAAGTTTGTACCTGTCAAAGTGATTTGAGTTACATTTTGATTTGGTACGGCTGCAGGCTCGATGCGGTCAATGGATGGTGTTGGCCATTGTACTTCAACCATCAATCGTTGGGATTCAAATGACGGACCGTTTCTAACATAGATTAATTTGTTACCTGGAACCATGAGTTGGTCTGACAGCCTGAATGAAATGGAACCATCTGGATTTATATCGTCACCAAAGACAGTCTGTTCTAAACTTGGGTTGTTAACATCTGTTATATAGACTGTTGTGAATTCACGTAAAAATCCTGAGCCGTAAAGAGTGAATGGAACAAGAATATGTAGATATTGGAAATTTGGATCAACGGCAAGTAGTTGCGGAGTGGGAAGATAGGTAACATAAAAGTATATAGCCAACAGTGGATTGTTACCATTGATAACTTTAACTTCGTGACCACCAGCTGAAATCTCAGGATTTGTTGAAATCGTGAATACGATCTCGTTTAGCGTGATTGACTGTACAATAGTTTGGACTGGAAAAGCATCTGGAATACTGACAGTGGTAACACCATCAAAGAATCCTGAACCTATGACGGTAACGGGAATAGATCCATCGGTATTCGCAACATAAGGTTGAACCGCAGAAAGGTATGGCATTGAATTTAAATAGGTAAATGTAAAGGTGGCGGAATCTCCTGGATAGAGGTTCATAATGGTCACTGTAATGTCACCCTCCAACTGGTCGGGAGGTGGTTGAACCGTACAGATATACTGATCTCGCATAATAGCAACAACAACGCAATTGAAATTTGGATCGGGGAGGAAGCTAGTGATACGTGTATCGAATCCACTACCTTTGATGGTAATAGTCGTTGCGATTTGGTTCGGCATTGACGATGGTAACACTCTATCGATTACAATGGGTGGTGATTCATAGTTGATAGTACCATAGACATTACCATATTCATTGGCAACAACAAGTTGTTTAGATCCAAACTCTTCCAACTGCGGAGCAATACATGAAATAGTGGTGGCAGTATAGGTGTCCACAGGACAAGGAACGGAACCTTTAACCTGTGAAATAATTGAAACTGTAGTGCTTTGATCGAAATTTGTACCGGTAATAACAATTAAAGTGGATTGGATATTGACAACTGTACTTGGATTGACGGATGATATGGTTGGAACAGGTGCTACTATTTCAACGGGTAGTGGATTCTGTGTGGAAAGTGGACCGTTGTTGATTGCCATATACTTTGTTCCAGCAGTGATAGTATTTGGTAGTGTAACATAGGTTTGTACCAATCCATTGGCTCCTGCTGGATCAACTTGGTGGGCAATGTAGTATTCAATGTGATCGGGTGCCATAATAGCAATGATGGAATATGCTGCAACAAAACCATGACCAACAATTGTAAAGACTGTTCCACTTCCAAGATTAGCAGAAGTTGGATTGATACTGGTGATCGATGGGAGTGGCATGTATTTCACAGTGATTTGAGCAAATAGATTATCACGAGTATTGTATACTCGGCATGGGAAGTCACCAATTGATGGCAAAGGAGTGGAATCGAAAACGATTTCTGTTGGTGAAATCGATATGATATTAGCTGTAATACCACCGGTTGTCACAGTTGTTACTCCTTTTTGGAAATTGGAACCTGTCAATGTGACTGGAAGTGATCCATCAATGTTTACTGGGTTTGGATAGACTGAATTGACAACTGGCTGAGGTGACATAAAGGTGTAGGAGAAAGAAGTGACACTGTCTGTCAAACTCTTGAGTGTTACTGTTACGGTACCAACGAAATTATTGGGTGGTGGCTGAAGATTACAAACCATATAGGTATAGTGAACATCGCTGGAAAGCATTGCACATCTGAAATTAAAGTTATCGACGACCGACAATATTCTGGCGTCGAAACCACTACCGTGAATGGTAATTACAGTGGAATGAGTATTAATCATTGCGGGTGGATCTATTGAATCAACGACCAATTCTGGTGATTGGTAGAGAATCGAGAATGAACCAGAATTTGCAGTGTTACCATTGAGAACTTGGACAGTCTTTTGACCTGCCTCTGCAACCTCTGGACTGTTGAAGATAATTTTCGTGCTGGTCAATTCTACAATTGTACAATTGACAGGACCAGACGCGGATTGTATCAACACAGAAACGTATCCAACCATGAAACTAGATCCTGTTATTGTTACCTGTGTAGATTGGACATTGACAACTGTACTTGGATTCGACAGATGATATGATTGGAATAGGTTGTGCTGTTATTTCAACGGGGTAGTGGGTTCTGTGTGGAAAGTGGACCGTTGTTGGATTGCCAATATACTTTGTTCCAGCAGTTATAGTATTTTGGAAGTGTAACATAGGTTTGTACCAATCCATTGGCTCCTGCTGGATCAACTTGGTGGGCAATGTAGTATTCAATGTGATCGGGTGCCATAATAGCAATGATGGAATATGCTGCAACAAAACCATGACCAACAATTGTAAAGACTGTTCCACTTCCAGCATAAGCAGAAGTAGGAGTGATACTGGTGATCGATGGGAGTGGCATGTATTTCACAGTGATTTGAGCAAATAGATTATCACGAGTATTGTATACTCGGCATGGGAAGTCACCAATTGATGGCAAAGGAGTGGAATCGAAAACGATTTCTGTTGGTGAAGATCGCATATGATATTAGCTGTAATACCACCAGTAGTTACACTTGATACTCCTTTTTGGAAATTGGAACCTGTCAATGTGACTGGAAGTGATCCATCAATGTTTACTGGGTTTGGATAGACTGAATTGACAACTGGCTGAGGTGACATAAAGGTGTAGGAGAAAGAAGTGAGCACTGTCTGTCAAACTCTTGAGTGTTACTGTTACGGTACCAACGAAATTATTGGGTGGTGGCTGAAGATTACAAACCATATAGGTATAGTGAACATCGCTGGAAAGCATTGCACATCGGAAATTAAAGTTATCGACAACTGTCAAAAGTCTGGCGTCGAAACCACTACCGTGAATGGTAATTACAGTGGAGTGAGTATTAATCATTGCAGGTGGATCTATTGAATCAATGAACAATCCTGGTGATTGGTAGAGAATCGAGAATGAACCAGTATTGACAGTGTTACCATTTAATACTTGAACAGTCTTTTGACCTGCCTCTGCAACCTCTGGACTGTCAAAGATAATCGATGTATTGGTCGAATCTAAAATGGTACAATTGACAGGTCCAGAGTCGAATTGTATCAAAACCGATATGTATCCAACCATGAAATTAGATCCGGTTATTGTTACCTGCGTAGATTGTATGTTGGTGACGGATTGGGATGATATCGAGTCGATGGAAGGTGTAATGCCTGTATAGGTCAATGGCATTGGATTTGAAACTAGACCAGCGTGCATTACAGTAATTTGTTTGGCTCCAACAAAGTTTTCTGGACGGGCAGAGAATACAATGGATGTTCCTGAGACTGTGTTACTTTGTACTTGGGAATTGCCAACCATAACAGTCATTAAACCTGCTACAAAACCATAACCATTGATAACAATGTTAGTTGTATCACTTGCCAACTTGGACGATGGACTTAACGATGTGATGTTGGGTTGCGATGGTTTATAGACGATTTGACTAGGTGATCCAGTTCTTTGGCCGTTGGTCACCAACACTTGGTTGGCACCCAGACTTGCAGGATTCGGTGGATTAACAAAACCAAACATGAGATTCTTGGAAGCGACAGTCATTTGTACTTGAACATTGTTAATAGTTACTCGGGTAAAGCCATCTACAAATCCAACACCTGAAATTTGGATCAGTGTAGACTGGTTGTTGAGAGCGGATTGTGGGTTGATAGAAGATATACTGGGAAGAGGTGATCCAACATTGAAAAAGGCACCATTGGATGAAGAAGTTGGTGTTTGGACAATAAGTTGATAACTACCTTCATTCTGAAAGAAATTAGGTGGTACTGTGAAAGTCAAGATGCTCGGTGAGACATAGGTTACCTGAGGGAATTCCATACTAGTTTGGAGGACACGAACTCTTGGATTGACAAAAAAGTTACCGGTGAGTGTAACCTGAGTGGTTTCACCCATTATGTAAACGTTTGGAGTGACCGAGCTGACTATTGGTTGCATTTGAGGATAGTTAACCGTGACCATGACAGTGTTGGTTACACCTGTGGATGTTCTGATATTGAGTGGCAACTGTCCATAGTTGGAAACAATAGTACACGTCGCACTCATCATTAGTACATTGGCATTGCCAGTTAAACATGGAGTGTCACCAATGAATAATCTATGACCGGTACCTGTCAATCCAATTGCATTTACACTGATAGTTGTTGGTGTATTATATTGAATGGTGGTAGGGTTGAAATTAAGTATATTTGGGAGGACAGGCAAGACATACAAAATAGTATTTGCATTAGCGGTTGAAGATAAAGCACCATTGATAACCAAAACAGGAAGGCTGGAAGCAGCACTTGGTGGAACTTGACAAGTAATTGTATGTCCGGAATTGGATACTGTCGGACATGGTCTACCACCAATGGTAACTTGCGAAAGACCCGTAACAAATTGATTACCAACGATAGTAATATATGGCGATGTATTTACCTGGATAGCACTTGGATAAATACTTATAACATTTGGTGGATTGGCTAAAATTGAACAATAATATATATTGTAAATTAGTAAAAGTTTTACTTTGTTCGAAATAATACAAAATGTTATAAAATATTGAACTTACTAACAAATCTAACTTGAACTGCATTAGAGAATTGTCCATTACTTTTAACTTGAAGTTGAGTGATACTATTAAAATTGGTATTACGAAGCTGAGTGGCTTCACAAATGATCATTGTACTAGTGGGGGATTGGCTGAGTGGACAAGGTTGATTGTTGACCATAACCGTATAGGACAAAGCAAAATATTGTCCATAAATTGTAATGATTGGGCTTGATGTTGAAACCAGTTCAGGTAGAGTCGAAAAAATGAGTGGAGGTGGTGCAGCTATAGATAAAATAATATAATATTAATAAAATGTAGCTTTTAAAAATAATACAATAATGTAAGATAATAATAGACTTACTGGCAATATAATTTAAAGGAAATTGATTGGAATTGACGTTTCCAATTCTAATAACGATTGGTTGGCTTCCAACAACATTGCGTAGGGGAGCATAACACAATACTGTAGTTGAATTTATAACATTGTAACCATTACATGATAGACTTCCGACTGTAATCTGAGATCCACTACCACCAACAAAGTTGGAACCAGAGATAGTAACTATGGGAGTGGTATCAACATAGATACTACTTGGATAAACACTTGTTATTACAGCTGGTATTGCTATATATTAATAGTTTAAAATTAATAATTAATAAATATTATTTGCCAATGAATTATATATTGTTTTATGAATAGCTATTAGACATACGTGTCATTACTAATGTAGCAATATTTGAACCGATATCTCTGGTGAATACTTGTAGAGGTGCATTACCAAAGTAACTGGTTGGAGGTACATTGCATTCGATGAATGTACTGTTGAGTTTAGTGGTTGTTGCAGCCTGATTATTGACATTCACTATGGTTGATCCATCAAATCCTGTTCCGGTAATACTAAAAAAAGCATATTGATTGACTACCGTACTTGGATTTACACGGGTAATTGTTGGTGCTATAATATTAATAATTGAAAGAATGAATGAATGAATGATTATTCGTGGGTATAAACTTTTAATTAAAAACTTACGAGCAAAGATTGTAACAACATTGGATGATTGAGCTGAATCGGCATTTCCATTGGTGATAACTACTTGTTGGATACCGGGAGTGTTGATCGCTGGAGAATAACACCATATGGTATGTCCATTGTTCAAAACGCTTGGACTGCTACATGGTAATCCACCGATCGTTGCTGTAGTTAGTCCAATCTCGAATTGACTACCACTGATAGTAACCTGAACAGATGCAGAAGTTACGATATAATTTGGATAGATACTATCATAGGTTGGTGGCATTGCTTATGAAATTTCATAAATGAAATAATATATATAATATAAAGTAGAGTGGAGTAAAGTAATTAATAACAAATAAAGATAAATCTATAACCTATAAACCATTATGAACATACGTGTCATTTTGATTACATATGGAGATGAGGTAAAACCTCTACTCTGTACGGCGACACTGGCATCACCGTAATAGTCACTTGGACTTGCATTGCAATCGATGGCTGTACTGGTTATGCTTGTAATCTCACAGCTCTGACCATTTAGAGTTACTGTTGCTGTGGCTGGATCAAACAGAGTTCCGGCAATAGATATATATGGGAATCTATTTATTATTACATTTGGTATGACCTCACTTATAATTGGTATGGCCGCTAAATTTGATTTGATTTGATACAATTTTTTTTTTTTAAAAAAATAAAATTAAAAAAAAGTGTTAATAAAAATGTGAGTGTGATAGAAGATCTTTCTTTGATCAAATCAACTATTATTATAATCAAAATTCATAATACAAACGGGCAGCATAAACTAAATTAATATCAAATAAAAATAATATAGATACTAAAAATAAAATGAATGTTTGACTTTTCATTTTACAATTATTTTTAATTCTTTCCATTCTTTTCTTTTTTTTTAAATAGAAATAAATATAATTATAAGTTTTATTATATTATATATTTATCTATTTGAGAATGAAATGTGAATTTATTAAATCTTTGAAATGTTTTGTTTTGTTTAGTATTGTTGTTTGATGGTAGACCATGGTTTCTTAATCGGTGAGTGCGACCTTTTAAATAATAACTAATTTAAATCTAAATCAAAAAACCTCAAATTAAATCAATATTAATAAAAAACAATAAATTATTGACGAGTTACGATCATAGTAAGATCCTATTGATCTTGATGTTCGATCGCAAAAAAAATGACTAATATTTGCGAAATATTGGATTTTCGCACTTCATTTTGATAGGCTTTTATCTGTTGTTGATAGTTTTCTTCAAAGAATTTTTCACTTTTGAAAAAAAACTAATATCTTTCTTTTTTTTTTTTTTTGAAAGGTCTTAATTTTTATAACCCAAAAGTAATTAGTTATATTTTAGCAATAATGGTATTTGATACGATTTTAAAATAATATTTATCAAAACTTTAATTTATATGAATGATACTTAAAACAAAAAAATAAATAAAAATAAATAAAAAATGATAAAAATAAATTATCTTTAGATATTACAAAGACGAGGCCCTTATGAAAAAGCCAAAAAAAAAAAAAACGAAAAACTTTTTTTTAATTTAAATTTTCTAAAAAACGAATAAGCTAATAAGATATTATTATTGATAAATAAGAGATGAGTCAAACAGACGAACAACAAAAAGAACAATCTACTCCTACAGCAATAGGAGTAGTAACAGCCGCAGTAGAATCACAACCAGCAGAACCACAAGATCCAGTTACCTTGGGTGAATCAGTGAATCCAACTACCAATGACAACCTAAAAGAAACAAAAGTACTTAATTGGATGAAAGAGATGTTGAACAAAGAGATAAAGAGAATTAAAGATCAGGGTGCAAAATGTATTCCATTTGAAGTATGGTTTGTTATGAATCTATTATTAGGTTTTTAAAGATAGTGATTAACCAAATCATTCTTTAATACTATTTTAAAAATAAATATATAGGTTAAAAACACAGGTATTGTCAAAGAAGATGGACTTGTTATAAATAGATTAGAAGTAAAGACAACATTCAACTTTGATCAAGTCATCGAAATTTTAATATCGGAATCAACTGAATGTCCACATAAGAAAGGTTATCATTTTATCAATGTATGTTTTATTTACAAATAGAATCACTATCATGTTTATACTAATTATAATTCAATTCTATTAGGTATTGTTATTTACTCGTAAACCAGTTCCTTATATCATTCCATATATCTATTTAAAGACAGAGGAGAACAAACTTACAGATTGGGTATTCATGAATGATCTTCTGGGTAGAAGTCAACATAAGATCAATCAATTCGAGAATGTATAAATTTAAATCTAAACAATCTAAAATACAAATACATTATTATATATATTTATAATTATAAATAATCGTATTTTATTTATTTTATTTATTTCGCTTATAGTTCTTCTTTCATTGATAACTCTTCAAACAAATCTTTTTCATTCTTTTTTATGAGTTCAATGAAATCTCTTATTCTATCAGTTGAATTTAAACTATCTTGTAATTGTTGTTGATTATTATTATTGTTATTGTTATTGTTATTGCTATTGCTATTGCTATTAGTATTATTACAAATATTATTATTATTATTATTATTGATATTTGATGATATTCTCTTCTTTTGTCTTTCTTTAACTAATTTATAATTGAATTGATATAGAAATATGATGTAAAAGAAATGGAAACAAGAGAAATCTGGCCACAGTACATTCAGAAAATTGGTGCTACTAAAACATGATTGCCACAGCATGAAATCGCTCAGACGATACTCGCCAGACGTTCTAACCAAAATATCTAGATCCTCTTCAATATATAAACACTTTTCAAACAGATTCTGATCGATATCCTCTGTCCTAATAACCTTATCCTCCACACCCTTCGATAGTGTCCTCATCGAATGTAACATCTCTTCATGTGAAGTATATGACATACATATATTTA
Source organism: Heterostelium album PN500 (assembly GCF_000004825.1). Lineage (NCBI taxonomy): Eukaryota > Evosea > Eumycetozoa > Acytosteliales > Acytosteliaceae > Heterostelium > Heterostelium album. The sequence goes on along the minus strand of NW_008805073.1, from coordinate 995,175 downwards.
ACAATGCCCTTTAAAGTTTTAAAAACAAACATAACATAAACAACAAGTTAGAGTTGGCTAATCAGTCATTCAATCTATATAACTAAACTATTTAACATACTTTGTATTTGATTCGGTTGCTTTAACAGCTTTTGCCAAGATGATTTGTGTTTTCTCGGGAATGTGGGAGATGTCACCGACAATACGAATTCTGACACCGAGTTTCTGAAGTTTGTGTGACCGAGAGATGACCTCTCCGAATTTCTGGTTGGCCAATTCCATTAGGTAGTTTACTTCGTGTTGTGGTCGCTTGAAGTTCTCTATGGAGAATGCATAGACACTGATGATCTGAACACCCAGTGCCAATCCCCACTGACACAGATCCAGCATCTTGGTGAAACCTAGCTTGTGACCTTCAGACGTATCGATATGTTGCTTTCGTGCGAATCTTCTATTGCCATCCATAATCACTCCGATATGTCGTGGTATAACACCACACTGTAAAATAGATGAAAACAAACTGAAATTCTTTAAATACAACCAATCATTTACATTACTATATATATTATTAAAATAACTTAAAATTCCACCATTATTATTATTATTATTGTTATTATTACTATTACTATTATCTTGTTGTTGCTGCTGTTGTTGTTGTTGTTGTTGCTGCTGTTGTTGTTTTAAATGTTTCTTTTCATCTTTTGAATTTGATTCTATTACTTTATTTGTTTTTCTATCTATAACATTATGTTGTATTGTTATCAATTTATTCTTTGTTGACATCTTTTGAAGTTAAGAATGACAAGAACAACAATTAGACAAACAAAAATGACAATCGTGTTATTTTTTAACAAAAATGATGAGGTCGATTAAAAAAAAAAAAAAATTAGTAAAAAAAAAAAAAAAGTCAAAATTTAAATGTTTCAAAAGGAAGTGATTCGGGTTAAAGATGGTGAATCACTTTTTTTTAATTATCTTTTACTAAAACATGTGCGGATCTGCAAAGATTATGAGTCATAATCAGATGATTCATCAAAAGTACATACATTCTATTTAGATGAGCAATCTAAAAATATAAATAAATATTTGATTTTTTTTTTGTTTTGTTTTTTAATAATTATACAAATTACAATAAAAATTAATTTATTCTTAATGATTATGATTATGATTATGATTCCATTATGTTTGTATCTTTTGTAATATTATTGTTGTTATTATTGTTATTTCTTAAATTGCAAAAATGTACAAAAGAATTTCTAACTGATTTTATAAAACCTGATAAATGACTTGTTTCATTCAGTGTGTCTACCAGTGTATTGATATTGGGAAGGTTCGGTTCGCATCTGACCAATCTATAGCGATCCGATTCACAATCTATCTTTACTGAAAACAAATGATCCGGGTTTAATCTATCTATTAATTTATAATTAAATTCTACACCATCTATATAAATATATATACAATATAAAGTTAAAAGTTATGTTAATGATGTTTATAAGTTAAGTTATAATATGATCAAATTTAAATAAGATTAATCTTTACCTTGTGAAACTTTTATATCCAATGCTAAATACTCTCTAAAAAATTCAAGATTCTTGTTGATGAAATAAAGTTGTTTGGTATTGTCGGATTCTGTTTGATTTGTTGATTGTTGTTTCTCGTGTACTTCTCTCTGTTCGTCGCGTATCAATCCAGAGAGATGTTGGACTGTTGGTGGTAGTTTATCCTGACGTTCTTTCAACTCTTTGATTTGATCTATAAATGATTGTATATCTGCACGTTGTCTTTCGATAACTTGAAATAGTAATAATTGCAAAGAAAAGAGAGAGATTGTTAATAAAATTGATTTCATTATTATGTAAAAATATATATATTATTAAACATACTTTGTTTTGAATGTTCATCTGCTTGTTTGAAGAACAGTTCTTCATTGTTTAGATTATCGATCTTCTCTTTTAATTTAGTTGTACTGGTAAAGTGTGATATCTTATTCTTTCGAAGAGTGTCGAGATGCTCCGATTTCCACTGATCGACATTATCTTCGATTCTTCGCATCTGATTGACCACTTCCTCTAAGAATGACTCTGGTATATCTAATGTTTGTTGTTGCTGTTGCTGTTGTTGTGTTGGTCTTTGTGATCTTGTCATTTGTGAAGATGTCATCATCATACTATCATAAGTATTGTTATTATTATTATTGGTTATTGTTGTACTATTCAATAAAGACGCAGTGAATGGCTGTTGATTTCCCATGGTCGAATGATAATAAGATTGTTTCATATGATTATTATTCATATTAATCTGTGAATTGAAATTGATACCACTATTATTAAAAGCTGACATCTTTAATTATATATATAATTAAATAAATATTACAATTTAATATTAAATTTAATGTGCTTAATCACTGAAGTTGTAAAAATAAAATTTAAATTCAAAAAAGGCGCCAATGTTTGCAATCAAAGATTTTGGGCGGGAACAACAATCAGTATAATAAAAAAATGTGCGAAATCAATATTTAGGAATCAATAAATGTTAAACACCTATCTTGATATAACTATGATTTCATTTTGTTATCGATCACTTGAAGAGCTCGCACTTTTGTTTTATTTATATGAATTTTTAAATATTAAAGTCACTTATAATGGATTCAAATACTTTAAAACATTTATTCGTTTGTATTGATACAGGTGTATTTTAACTATCTCATTTAAAAGATATAAAAGAAACAATAATATATAAATTATTATTAATAGAATAATACTATTTTTTTATTTATTATTTAAATTTGTCTATTTTTTCTTTAAAAGGCTTTGATTTGTTCTCTAAATAATAAAAAGAATAAAGTGTTAATATATATATATTTATGTTATTTATATCATATCTTATTCAATAGAGACTTACAATTGGAAATTAAGATTAGATTCATCATTACCATTGACAGTTAAGAAAAACTTCATACAATCATGAGCAAGGTCAAAGGTAACATTGTTCTCAATGACAATCTTCCATTCATCGTCATACATTGTGAATACAGTGGAGCCTACTAAGATTCTAACTGATTTACCTGATTTTTTATATGGAACCCACAATCCACCTATATCAAACAAAACATATAAAATCAATGTTTAAATATCTTTTATTAAACATTAATATCACAATGAGTGCTCTACTTACTGACATGTTTAGAGTTACCGGTCATTTCAAAGTTATCACCAGAATTCTCTAAGTTATTAAAAGCGACTCTGAATGGAGTATTGTTAATGAAACATTGGAGTGCGACGACCATTTTTGTTTTGATTATTTATGTATTTGTTTGCAAAGATAATATTAATGTTTATTTATTATTTTATTTTGTTTTGATATTCAAATGACTTTGAAAGTTCCTCTATTAATAATCATTAATTGTTTAGAAAAATTGTTATTGTCGCCGAGTATACTTCTCTTAAATAATATCATTAATTTCTTTGAACCAAGAGTCATAATCAAATTCAATCTGAGTACTAGAGATAAAGACATAATCATTAATTTTATTAATAAATGAAAATTAAAGCAAACTTGATCAAATTTGATACACCAAGTGATCTGGAGATTTGATTTTTTGGAAACTCGGAGTCCAGATATCTACCTGACTAGCATTCACATAAAAAAAAAAAATATTAAATTCAACTAAATTAATGAATTTCAAAAAAAAAAAAAAAATTAAGTGGGATTGTGTAGATCAATTTTCGGTGCACTGGTGAAACAGTTTAATACATTTTTGATCAAAGAAATCCCCACCTCTTGAGAGAGGTAGCAAATACATTATCAACAATAGACGAGAACAGTTTAAAGAGCAAAAATTTAGAATCAATAGATAGTTATCTTATATTTAAAAACTTAATTTAATTTTTCTTTGAGGTTCCTTTCTTTGATCTTTGATTTTAATATTAAATAATAAAGTATTAAATAAATATATATTTAATAGAGGATGAAAAGATATAATTTAATGTTATTTAATATAAGTTATTTGTTGTGATTTGGAGTTGATTAATAATGAATCTATTTTGTTAAATAGAAAAGATTTATTGATGTGTGGTCATGATACACAATTCTTGGAGGCAGCAAGAGTCGGTAGGCTGGAGATTCTCAAGTACTTGTTAGATCTATTCAAAGTCAATGGGAGAGGAAAGAAAAGGATCTATTCATTGGAGTTACAAGCAATCCTACTTCAAGCAAATAGATATTCAATCAACCAAGTGAATTAAAAAACAATTATATGCTTTATTTCGCAGTAACTATACATCCATTATAATATTATCAAACATGATTTCTTATTACTAAACAACCGATTCTGGTAAAATGATCATATTTTAATAACAAAAAAAAAAAAAAAAAATCAGAATTATTAGGAAAAAATTTTTTTGGGTCTGGCAAAAACACATTTTTTTTTTTGTCCCATGTTATTTATTAGTACAAATTAAAATGAATAAAGATATATTTATAAGTTTAATATTTAAAAATAAAATCATAAATAAATATATATTTGATAGAGTATATGAAATCAATAGATTATATCAAGATGAGAATCAATGTTATAAATGGAGTACAATTATTAAATCACCTAATTTGATGATTACATTCGGTTATTTCGGTATCTTAAAGATATTCTATGATAAAAAAATAAAATCTATTTTATCAAAATCAAGATATAATTTTCTTTATGGTCATGGTATACAATTCATGGAGGCAGCAAGAGTCGGTAGATTGGATATTCTCAAGTACTTGATCAATATATTCAAAATCAATGAGAGAATAAAGGAAGATCGATATGAAAAAGAATTTCAAACAATCCTAATTAAAGCAATTGTAAGCAATCATATTAATATTGTGAAGTATCTCATTGAATCGGTGGATTATAAATGGGATTATGCTAGAGCATATACCGAATCACCAAAATCAAAGAATGTAGCGATGGTCGAATATCTAGCGAATAAATACGATAATCATTCGGATCAAAAATGTAAAGTTTATATATTTGATAAAGCTGGAAAATATGCAAATACCGACGTAATTCAATGGCTGATCACCAACAGACCAGAGGAAAGAAAAAATAATAGAATGCTCTATTTGGCAGTGTGCAAAGAAAATCTGGAAGTGGTCAGATATATTTTGCAATTGGATTCACCACTTGACTCTAAATCACAAGGTTTATATGCACATGCAGCAGCCAAAAACAATTTGGAAATCATGAAACTCTTACATCAGTATAATATTCCAAAAGACACAACATCATCTTCTGCTCTTGTTTCGTTGGCGGTGGAGAACAACAATCTTGAAATGATGATATGGGTTGCAGAGACCTTTACTGACGCACTACGATATCCGAAGAAGTTGATGGAAACTGCGACAAAGAACAACAATCTTGGAATGGTTAAATGGTTAGCTGAGAATACATCAATTCAGTATCCTGATAATCATCAGTACTGCTGCAATGTGTAATGCTTTGTATTTATAAAATATTTACTCAAACCTGGAGTGAAATTCTCATCCGATCTTCATTTCAAGCAATGGAGTATGCATTGAAGGAATTATTTAATTTCAGAATGATCAAATGGATCTTTGAGAATCGAGTTGAAATATATCCAAAAGGTTACAGTCAGCAAAGATATCTTCAAATCAAAAGATGGTTTTGAAATTATCAAATGGTTATTTTTTTAAAACAAAACATATTCTTGTTTGTAACCATAAATTGAATAAAATAAAAAAAACCAATTTTTAATTTTTAGATTTTTTTTAAAATTAATGCAGGAGAAAGTAGTTAGGAGCCAGTTTTTTTTTTGTGATCTCTTTTTTAGTTTTGTTTTTTTTTTTGTCATTAGTTATTTATTAGTAAGAATTAAAATGAATAAAGATATATTTATAAGTACAGTATTAAAAAATAAAGTATTATATAGATATATATTTGATAGAGTATATGAAATCAATAGAATATATCAAGATGAGAATCATCATCATTATTATAAGTGGAATACAATTATTAAATCACCAAAACTGATGATTACCTTTGGTTATTTCAATCTCCTTAAGATATTCTATGATCAAAGAATAAAAGATATTTTATTAATATCAGCTAATACCGAGCTATGTGGTCGTGATAAGCAATTTATGGAGGCAGCAAGAGTCGGTAGATTGGATATTCTCAAGTACTTGATAGAAGTATTCAAAATCATTGAAAGAAGTAAGGAGAGACAATATGAAAAGGAATTTCAAAGAGTCCTAATGATGGCAATTATATGCAATCAGATCAATATTGTGAAGTATCTCATTGAATCGGTAGATTATCAATGGGATTATGCTGGAGCATATACCGAATCACCAAGATCAATGAATGTAGCGATGGTCGAATATCTTGCGAACCAATTGGATAGACATCCAGATCAAAAACAAAAAGTTAATTCAGATGTATTTAATAAGGCTGGAGCATATGGAAATACCAACGTCATTCAATGGTTGATCACCAACAGACCCAACGGATTAGAAAGAGGAAATAAGATGCTTTATTTCGCAGTAATCAATGACAAACTTGAAGCGGTTAGATATCTTTTGCAATTGGGTCCACTATTTAACTCAGAGTCTGAAGATAAAATATTATATGAACATGCAGCAACCAACAACAACTTGGAAATGATGAAACTCTTACACCAATTTAATATTTCAAAAGAATCATCAATCACAACTGAACTTATTTGGTTGGCAGGAGAGAAAAACAATCTTGAAATGCTGAAATGGATCGTTGAGACCTTTGATAGTGTACCAAAATATCCTAAGAGTTTGATAAAAAGTGCAGCAAAGAACAACAACCTTGGAATGGTCAAATGGTTAGTTGAGAATACATCAATTAAATATCCTGATGATATAATCAGTATTGCAGCAAAGAGCAATTCTTTGGAAATTATCAAATATTTACAAACTAAACAAGGAGTGAAATTCTCAAGTGATAATATGGATGCTGCTGCTAAGCACGGAGACTTGGATCTTTTGAAATGGTTTCATGAGAATAGAAGTGAAGGTTGTACCACTGCTGCAATTGACAAAGCATCTAAAAAAGGCAAGCTTGAAGCAATCAAATGGCTGCATTCAAATACAAGTGCGCGGTGCACATCAAGAGCAATGGACAAAGCAGCAAAGAATGGACATATGAAAGTTGTTGTATGGCTTCATGAGAATCGAACTGAAGGATGCACACCGAAAGCTTTGACGAACACATTTGATTTCCAAATGATCAAATGGCTTCTAACGAATAGAACTGAAGTATCTTCGGCTTCTGTTACAATCAGCCAAGAACTTTTCCAATCAAAAGAAGGTTTGGATAATATCAAATGGCTATTTGAGAATGGGCGCATAACATCTAACATGATAGATGATGTGTATATAGGTGCTATATCCAGCAACAATATGGAATTAATTGGATGGATACTTTGCAATAGAACCGAGTTTAGAGAGAAGATCGACAATGATCTCATGAAACAACTGATCGACAAAGATCAATATGAAACCATCGATTGGATATTGAACAATCATCATTTCAAGTATTACAAACTCATCAAATATCAATCAATAATAGAAGAGGAATACCCAGAGTCTCACAAGCTATTGGAGATATTCGATCGACTAATTATTAGATTACAGTCAGAGCAACCAATGAAAAGAAGAATGACCTTTGACAACTCTGGCGAACAACCAAATAAATATGTTCGTCTGCCAAATTAATTCAATAAACATAAAGCATCTAAATTGAAATTATTGATTGGATAGCAAATTATAATCTATTTAAGCGAAAAAATTTAATAAACTATTCATTTATTATTAATATAGTGTATCTAATGTACCTATGTAATGTCTAAATGCTGTCAATAACAATATATATTTTGTTTTATGATCAATCAACAAATTGCAGGTATTGATATTAACCTTCTAGTTCGTGTTTTATTTTTAATTTTTTTTTTTTTTTGCAAAAAAGATTTGTTGACTCATGATCAGTCAATAAATTGCAGGTATTGATATTAACTTGCTAGTTGATGTTTTATATTATATATACATTCTCACACAGGCCGTGGAAAATAACCAATAAAAAATATTATTTTTATTATTATTATTATTGGTTTATAGTTGTTATTAATTAATAAGTTGAGTGGGGTATTAGGATAGGAATAGATCTAACAGTAGCTGCGTGTTGATGAACAACAGTATAAAGTGGTGGCACTTAGTTGGAAGGATTTAGATTCCAATCAGATTTAAATTTACGCGTTATTGCAGAGCAATCGACAGTGATTCCTTGGGAGATAGAATTAGCGGTATCATCACCAAACATTTGACAGGACAGCGCCTGCCATAACAAATGTACGATAGCAGCAGTAAGATGGGTGAAGTGGACAGTAGAACGAATAGGACCGTCGAACTTGATGCACGAGTGCTTCCAATTACGAAGTCTATAGTTACAGTACTTGTAGTATATATGTTTGACTAAGGAAAGGAACTGCTGTGAAACTACATTCCTGCATTTGAAGAAGAAATGCTCATGATTTGGAAGATTTTAAAAAAATTAACCAATTGCGCGCTTTATGGGATTTTTATTTTAATATGTTTCGACAACTGCAGGGTTCGAACCTGCGCCCCCGAAGGGAACAGATTTCAAGTCTGTCGCCGTAACCACTTGGCTAAGCTGTCACTTTTTGATTATCTCAAAAAATTTAATGACCTAAATTATTTTAATTGTTTCTTATCAAAAATGAATTCACCGCTGGTACAAATTACCTGCTGAGTAAAAGTAGATATCTTGATTTCTATTATTTATTGTAATAACCGCTTATCCACGTGGTTACAGTTTTCTTTCAAATTTTTGGGGCTCTCTACATATCTAAAATTCCAGTCTTTAACACTCTTTTATCATTAATTTGTTATACACTTTTACTATCATAAAATCAATATTTCTTTGAGTTTGCTTTCAAAATTATTAAACATCTCCGTTTAGTTTTTTGTTTGTTATCAATAATGAATAATACCTATATGATTGGTTGATTCACCACACAATTATTGTTTCTTTATGGATTTATTCATAAAAAATAATGGTTGAAATAAAAAATATTATATTATATTATTATTCGTCGTCGGATTGTAAAAGTTGTAAAATTCTCGATGTAAGATTGGAAAGGTCTAGATGTGATCCAGAATCAATTCTCTCTAGGGTATCGATTAACTCATTATTATTGGATATCATATTTTTAACTAATATTGTATAATTATATTTTTGCAATTAATAAATAAACATTGATTTTGTCAACAAATCCAATAACCATAACATAACATACCTCTATTTATCAAAGAAATATTTAAAATAGTATAAAGTGCTTGTTTTTTAAGATTGTTTGGCTTCGATGCATTATTTAAAAGTTTCAAATAAGAGTCTAAACCTTGTGAAACAATGATTTCCTCTGCTCCTTCCTCTATTTGTTTTAATTATAATCAACTTGGTATTAGTATTTGTAATATATAAACAAAAAAAAACAAAACAATATTAAAACTGTCTCGAAGCTCTTGTTACTCGTACCGTTTAATGATAGATTCTGTAAACACAACAATGAGAAATCAGCTCTTGATTCCACTTTGTCATTGACTAAACTTAAAAGAGTGGGTACGAATCGACTGTCGATCACTTTCTTCTGACTGTTCTTACTGGTCAGTAGATTGCCGAGGAACAAACCGAGCTTTATCAGCAGGCCATCTTGATTAGGACTGGTAATATCCAACGAAAGAATGTAATTCATATTATCTAAAACTATATTTATAACATCGAGCTCTTCCAGCATTGGAAAGCTTTCAGCTATAGTATTATTATTATTATTGTAATTCAACGTTGATAATAGTTAGATTTCATTCATTAAATAATGAAAAAGTAAAGTAATTCATATATATAATATACCTACAATATGCGCTAATCGAAAGTAAAACTTGGGTCGATTCCAATTTCTTTAATATATAATAATCTGTATTCTCTTCGTTTCTCAATATCTTTAGATAGTCATACATTGTTCTCGGTGATGATACTGTTCCATCTATAGAAAGAGATAGATATGATAGTTAGGTTAGATAGATAGTTTTAATAACTAATTCTTTACGTAAAGTAACAGTTAGTAACATACCATCGTCATCATCATCACCATTTGAATCAGTTGACATTTCATGACTGTTTGAAGAAGAGGAATATTCATCACCACTACTACTGCCACTGCTACTTCCACTACTTGAGTTACCATCGCTGTTTGCACCTTCCTCCTGATTTATATATACAAGAAAAGCAGCGAATGCAGCCGTAATACCAACTGTTATCAATGATGTTTTTACAATCTTTTCCATATATATCTATCTATCTATCTATCTTATTTTTACTCTTCTGTTTAATTATTACTTTATATTAATATTAACTAAATTAAGTAAAAATAACACATGTAAATATATTTAATGTCAATTTCTAAATTGAATTAACCCTTGAGAATTGTTTTGTTCAAATGTGTTTTTTTTTTACTTTTTTTTTTTACAAATAAAAATCAAATTATAACCTGGGAGTTTATTAAATCGGTGATAAAGTTATGTGGGCTTAGCTTAATAATAAACATTAAATTCTTAAAGCATTAACTAAATAAATAAATAAAGTAATTATAAAAGTTACTTTTTTTATATTTTTTTTGAATAAAAATTCTGAAAAAACAGAAAGTTCATGAATGTTTTATTAAAATTAGTAGTAACATTTTTATTTATTTTTTTAAATGTTTAATTCAAAGATAAAGATGTCTTCAATGTTTAAATATAAACCTGGACAACTATGGGAGATGATTCAAAAGGTATCAGAGAGAGCTACACAGATCAGTGCGATTGAAAAGATTGAATCCTCACCTCTTTTCATTGAAGAGGGTGGTGTAAATGTATGTATATTCAATACAATACAAAACTACTGTTTATTTGGTTATATATAGTTATTGATTGTTATTTTTTTAGTTTATGGTTAGTGTTGCTACTGCACTTGCAAAGAGACCATTCAATTTCGATAAAACAACATCGACAACATCGTCTAATGGTACAACACCACAAAGTAATAATAATAATAATAAATCGACAAATGATATATGCAATGATAATAGTAATAATAATAGCAATAATCAACAACAACAACAAGTAGTTATAAAGAAGAAGGAATTCATCGATCCATTCTTACCTTGTGATAAAGATCTCTTTGTCTGTGAGTTACATGAATCACATAACCTTGTATTAAACAAATTCAATGTATCGAATCATCATTCGATCATTGCTACCAAAGACTTTCAAGAACAGACCGATCCGCTAAATAGAAATGATTTTAAAGCAATGTATGTATCTAATCAATAATCAATCATATTACAAATAAACTAATTTATATGTGAATCGATCAATCAATATTTATAGATGGGAATGTATAGTTTCATGTAATATGTTATGTTTCTTTAATTGTGGATCTAATAGTGGTGCAAGGTATAATGAACCTTTTAAACAAAACATATTAATATGATATATTTACTAAACTTTTGGTTATATTACTTTTTAGTCAACCTCATAAACATTTTCAATTACTTAGATTACCATATTTCGAGAGTGACAGTAATATAAATTGTCCAATGGAATCACTTTTTAGAAAATATATAAATAACAACAATCATAATAACAGTAAAAACAGTAGTGAAATCATCGATATACCAACATTACAATTTAAGAATGCATTCATTCCACTCGATCAAAACAAGATAAAAGCACTTAATCTCGAAGAACTCTCACAATATTTAGAATCTGAATATCTTTCATTAATGAATCATTTAGATTTAATCAATCATAATAGTAATAATAATAATAATAATAATAATAATAATAATAATAATGGATGTCAACAACAAAAAAGTTATAACTTTATAATGACACCGGAATGGATGTTTATGGTACCAAGAAAAATATATCACTCCAAGGGTATCTCTATAAACTCTGTCGGTTATACAGGTTCGATTTTAGTAAAGAAAGAAGAGGAGTTGGAAACTATCAAACAATACGGTATAATGAATATTCTAAGAGATGTATCATTCACCAAAACACAATAAATAAATAGTAATAATAGTAAAAAATAATGGTTGTTTATCTTTGTAAAATCTTTATTAATATAAATTCTATCATAATATAATTAAATAATAATAACAATAAAGTTAATATTGTAATACAAAGTTAAAATATTGCTTAAAACAAAAACTATTGTTATTGGTTTAGTTTATATTGACTATGGCAGATCCACACATCTTTCTTATGGATGTATCATTCTCAAAGAATGTTGACCATTGCTTTTTCTCAACTGAATAAGTATGGTTCTTATAATCTTTGCCACCAATCAAGTAGATAACACCTTCGTGATAGAGCATTGAATCTCCGAATTCTATGTCTTTGGGTAGCTGTAGTTTTTCAATGTTGTTCGTATCGATATTGAGTCGACAGAATCCTTCGACATTGTTCGGGTTTTTCATGAGAATATATAGATTTCCAGCTCCGTCTGTACAGGCAGCGCATATCTCATCGATATTCTTGTTGGGTAGATGTGAAAGTACCTTGGTATCAGGACAGAAAGCATATATTTTATGACCATGATCCATCATCGTGTAGAGTATGTCTTTGTAGAAAAATGAAAAGACATGATTGCGTTGATCTTGGTTCTCTGGGAAACTATAAAACTTCTCGAATCCCATATTCTTCAAGTTGAAACGGTCGATTCTTCGGTGATACTTGTTGGTGGAGCAATCATGCCCGTTGATCAGGTAGATATAATTTTGTCCATCAAAGCACACCGATATCGATCTACCACCTGCCACACCGTTGATTTCGCTCCTGAAATCACCTTTAACCGGTTTTCTATCCTTAGTGGAGTATCTAAAGTATTTCGATTGGTTCTTGATGTCTTTGCCACCACCGAATACATAGACAAATTCACCTACCGAAACCACCGAATTGAATGTGTACTTTGATGAGTAGAAATATTCGATGGATTCGCTATTGATATTATTGGGATCGGTAATATCAATTAGAGTAGCACCTTCATCCATATTGGTAGAGAATATATATGTCTTTTTGATTCTTTCCGATTCGGAATGTCCGATATTCGATTGTTGAATCATACTTTGGGAGAGTTCATCTATTGATTTCTGGCTCATTAGTCTTTTTTCAATGCTGGCCTCCTCTGGAGTCTTGATGTGCATTACAATGGACTCCTCGAGGATATCGCCAAATATCTCGTCAAGATCGTCGCTTCTGGTAATGGTATACTGGTTGATTAAGAAAGGACTAGGCACCTCTTCAATTTTATACTTTTCGTTATATTGGTACACTTGAAACAGAATAGGATCAATAGTGTCTTTGGAATCCCGACGACTACTCTGTACTTTACCGACACCCTCCATTCCAAACAGATCGCTATTTTCTTCGAGAAACTCTAAAAGAGATTGGCGTTCATTCAGAGACTTTAGTATTTTCATGAATTGGTGATCCTCCAGAGATATCTGTTTGATTCTCTCAGTAAAGGGAAGTTTTACTGAGTCGGTTTCATTGATTTGACTGACCAAAGATTTCTCTTCAACTTCTTTGAAGCAATTACTATTGTTGTTGTCGATGATGTGGTTGGCTTTGTTTAGGTTGTTTTGATAATGATTATTCCAACTATATATGCTGAAATAAGATTGTAATTCTACAAGTGAATCTTTAATATTGTGAGCAACACTTTCCTTGTCTGCTAAGATTGGTTTCTTAAGTCTAAGTTCCTCTACACGCAAATACTCATGTAACTCTGCATAGTATTTGGTTATCTCGTTCTCCTTTTGCTCCAAGTTGCTGAGTGAATTTGATGAATGGTTGATATTCTGCCATAGATTATCTACTCTCTTCTTCATATGGTCAGAAGAATTTACGACACCACCCTCTTTGAAATGACTTGATAAGTTCGATGAAATCTCATCTATGTGCTGGCAATAGTGATCAGCACCTTTCAACTGAAGATGAGTGTTGATACACTTTGAACACAACAATTCATTACATTTATAACAAATGAATTTAAATTGCTTGTTATGAGTTGGACATTTTGAAATATTATTTATAATACTATCACTACTATTATTATTATCTGATATTGATACATCCATATTCTTAATTAAACTAAAATGAATTAAATTGTAAAGAAATTTTTTTTAAATGGTTTAAAATTAAACTTAAATCTTTAATTTAAATTAAATCTGACATGGTTGAAAAAAAACAAGAAATAATTATTGATGCCTCGTCACCCACACCTAGAAAAACAATTTTTACCCATTGTTAATAATAATAACAATAATAATAATAATGGATGTCAACAACAAAAAAGTTATAACTTTAAAAATGACACCGGAATGGATGTTTATTAAGGTCCGATTTTGGTAAAGAAAGAAGAGTAGTTGAAAACTATCCAATAATAATGGTATAATGAATAAAAAAATAATGATTGTTTATTTTTAAAAACAACATATATATAAGGTAAAAACACAGTTAGATTAGTTTATATTGACTATTGCAGATCCACACAACCTTCTTTTCGATGTGTCATTCTTAAAGAAACGAGACCATTCCTTTTTCTCAACTGAATAAGTGTAATTCTTACGATCCTTACCACCGATCAAGTAGATAACACCTTCATGATAGAGCATTGAATCTCCAAACCTAATATCATTGGGTAGCTGCAGTTTTTCGATTCTGTTGGTATCGATGTTGAGTCGACAGAATCCTCTAACATTGTACGGGTTTTTCATGAGAATAAAAAGGTTTCCAACTCCATCGGTACAGGCAGTACATATATCTTTGATATCCCTGATCGATAGGTGCGAGAGTAACCTGCTCTCTGCTTGGAATGTATAGATTTGGTCGCTTATCGTGTAGAGAATGTCTTTGTAGAAGAATGAAAAGATATGATTGTGATTCTCTTCGCTCTCTGGGAAATCAAAGAACTTCTCGAAACTCATATTCGCCAAGTTGAAACGGTCGATTCTTTGGTGATACTTGTCCGTTGAAAACTCATGTCCGTTGATTAAATACACATGGTTCTTACCATCGTAACACACTGATATCGATCTGCCACATGCCACTCCGTTGATATCACTTTTGAAATCACCTACTACCATTGATCTCTTCTTTGTGGAGTATCTAAAGTATTTCGATTGATTGACGGTGTCTTTGCCACCACCGAATACATAGACATTTTCACCGACTGATACCACTGAATTGAAAGTGTACTCTGAGGAGTGTGAATAGTCAATTGACTCGCTATTGATATTATTGGGATCTGTAATATCAATCAAGGTGGCACCACCAATATTGGTTGTAAATATATATGACTTTTTTATTCGCTCCAACAACAATCTGGAGTGTCCACTATTGGACAGTTGATGAGTATTAATAGTTTGTGAGTGGAGATCCTCTGTTGAGATCTGACTGATTAGTCTCTGCTCGATGCTTGCTTCCTCTGGTGTCTTGACTATCATTACAATAGATCTCTGAAGAATATCGCCAAACTCCTTATTGAGATCGGTACTCTTGGTGATGGTGTACTCGTTGATTAAGAATGGACTAATCTCCTCTTTGACTCTATACATTTCATTATAGTTGAACACTTGAAATAGGATAGGATCGATACTGACTTTGGAACCCGTGCTACTTTCTACTTCTCCACCACCCTCCATTCCAAATAGTTGGTTGTTAGCTTCAAGAAAAGCTAAAACAGATTGGCATTCATTCAAAGACTTTCGCATTTCCATAAATTGATCTTCATCCATCTTTCTGATTTTCTCGGTAAATGGAACTATTATTTCTTTGGGCTGAAAATCGGCCGACTCATTGATTTGACTAAGCAATGACTGCTCATCAACTCCACTCAAACTATTATTACTATTGTTGGAGCTGTTGGTGCTACTGTTGTCCTCTTTGTTGTTTATATCCAAGTTGTCCAGATAATGTTTATTCCAACAATATATGCTGAAATACGATTGCAATTCGACAAGTGAATCTTTAATGTGCTTGAAAACACTCTCTTTCTCAGCTACTATTGGCTTTTTCAAATAGCACTCCTTAATACGTAGATACTCATGCAGCTCTTCATAGTATTTGGCTATCTCATTTTCCTTTTCCTCCAAGTTGCTCAGTGAATTTGAAGAATGGTTGATATTTTGCCAAAGACTATCTACTCTCTTCTTAATATTATCGGAAGTTGTTGCCACAACACCATCACCACTACCACCCTCTTTGAAATGGCTCGATAAATTCGATGAAATATCATCGATGTGTTGACAATTGTGTCCAGTGCCTTTTAACTGAATATGAAGGTTGTTACACTTTGAACATAATAATTCATTACATTTATAGCAAATGAATTTAAATTGTTTGTTGTGAGTTAAACATTTTGGAATTTTATTATTAATACCATCACTACTATAATTAATATTATTATTAATATTATTATTATTATCTAATACTATAGTATCCATTCTTAAACTAAAATAAAATAAAGAAAATTGTTCTACAGTTTATTAAATTAAACTTAAATCTTTAATTTGATTAAATTAAAATCTTTCACGATTCCAAAAAAAACCAAAAATAAGAAATTGGAGTGGTGTCAGTATTGCCTCGTCACACAACCACTCCCAGAGAAACGTTCATAGCGCAAAAAAAAAAAACACAATCAAATCTCAATCACATTATAATTTGTTTGGTTAAATTATTTAATAATAAAAATAAAATATTGTTTTTTAGTTAATTTAAAATATGAATAGACTATTCAGTCTTTCTTTTTTATTTAAATAAAGGGGAGGATTGATGTTGATTAAATTTCTGTGGATTTTGGTTTTTGTTTAAAATATACAAGTTTGTTTTGCTTTGTTGTTAAACTCTATAAATAAGGAGTAGATGGGTGGAGAGGATAATTAAGGAGGAGAAGAATAATATAACAAAATGAATTAAATAAATAACAACTAAAAGTGAATTGGGTTAATTAGTTGGTTGAAGTGTGTTAATTGGCCACCGCGTGGCACATATAATTAGTATGTTGTCGTATAGATATCACCAAGACGCTTAATTGATGATATGATCATTGTTGATGAGCAGTGCCTCTGATGAAGCAATGGTAGACAGTGCATCAAGTGGGAAACTTGAAAAACCGAATTTGGTTGGAGCAGCGGATGCGGTGAGGTTATTGAGTGATTGGTGGATCGAAGCAGTAAGATCGTGACTTTCAAATGGGTGGAAAGTCTTGTGTGATTTCATCGATGATGAAGATGGTGAAATGATTGGGAGAGTAGTGTTGGTTGAGTTTGAGAGTTTACGTTTGTGAGTTGCGTTGTTGTTGTTATTATTGAGGAGGAGGTTTGGTGAGAGTTGTGGTGAAGACGATGGTGATCCAATCAAGTTGGTAGCGGAAACCGACTTTTTGGGTGGTGGTGCTGGTGCATATGAGAGCTTGGTATTGCTATAGAATGGAATGGACTTTGGTGCCGATGTTGGTGTGGTTGGCAGTGAGAGTGGGGTGGTTGGCACAATTGGGAAGGCATCGTTCTTGGAGGTGTCAGCTTGGACAGAGTCGTTGAGAAGCATATTGATGGAAATGGTCTTGTTGTTGTCTTTGGCAGCCAATGCTTTCTCCTTGTTTACAATGTTGGCGAAACGAATACCACAGGCGTTGCAGAGAGATTTGCAACCGTCTGGACCACGACGCCATTGTGAGGTTTGAGTTTCACCACAGGAATGGCAGAACAAGGAATCCAAGAATGGAGCTGGTGCTCTTGGACGACGCTTACGCTTGGTATTTGATTGATTGTTGGCACCGTTTGGCATGTTGCTACCACTGGATTGTGGAACGACATCTGTGGAGGAGGACAATGGGTTCTCGTTGCTATCGAATTCATCGTCATTCTCAACCTCAGCTGACAATGACAATGGATTTGGGGAGGAGATTGGAGAGTCGCTTTGGGAGGTTAAGACTGGAGTGGTAGTAGCTGATGAGCAGCTGGAAGTGGATGGTTTAATCTCGACAACTTGGTGTTGTTGTTGTGGAGCGATGTTGAACAATGAGGTCAACATGGAGGTTGGAATGAGAGCAGATGGTTGGACGAATCTTTGGGTGCTATTGCAGCTTGGAACTAAAGATGTGGAAGAAGCGGATGGTGTAGAAGATGTAACAGCAACTGGTTGTGATGATAGTTGTTGTTGTTGTGGTTTAAACAATTGATTGATATCAATTGTAGAAGAAAGCTCTGAAATATTGTAGAGCAATGATACAAGGTTACCTTTTTGGGCGTGATTGGCAAACAGGTTGACGAGCTCAGACTTTTTGTCTGAAGCGTTGGAAGAGGAGGAAGAACCAGAGAGGAGTTCAATGTATTGATTTAATAATGATTTGTTAGAATTTAGCTGACGAGTGTTGTTCTCAACCAATAACAAGAGAATCAACGACTTTTCAAAGATATCAGCGATATCGTGTTGTCCCAAATTCGATCCCTCACTAAGTATCAAACCGGCGACTGACTGAAAGTCGAATCCGCATTGTTGAATCTATATATAATAAAATAAATAAATAAAATTAATTTATTAGTTAAAATAAAAATAAATAAATAAAATTTAATAATTACCTTTTTTCCAACTTAACTTCCAATTTGATTGAGCAGTAACATTTGAGTTACCAAAATATATAGAATCTTGAATATCCATTTAGTTATTTGTATTTATAGGTATCTCTTAATTTTTTTATAAAACATAAAATAAACTTTATTGAAAGTATTTATTTTTGATTGTTATGTTTGTTAAATATAAAGAGAAGAGATAAAGATATTAAAGATAAAAAGAATAAATATATTATTGATTATATGAAATAATTAATAAATTTAAAAATATTGTTATTATTATTTATTTATAGTTAAAAAGTTATTATTATTATTTATTTATATGATTTGGTAAACAAAATGTTCTGTTTAGGAATGTTGTGGAGCGCTTGTTTTTATTATTTACTCTTTGTGAGGGTGAAGTAGTATAGGAGAACCAAGAATTGTGAGAGAGACTGTGTTTAGTGAGAGCAAATTAATTTCCGCGATTTTAATAAATGCCGTTCCTTTATGAACAGAAGATACCGATCAAAAACAAAAGATTTGAGAGAAAAAAATTTTGTTAAGATGTGTAAAGAATTTCAGGAAACTATCAAACCAGAGGTGGGGTGAGCCCTTCTTTTGATGTGGGTGAGGTTTTTTTTTTAATTAATTTTAATTTTTTTTTGTTTTTTTTTGATTAAGCCGAGAACAAATACTACCAAAAAACAAAATCATATGATTTTTATTTTTTTTAGACAATAAAAAAAAGTTGATGGTGAATTTTTTTGGAAGCTTTGATTTTTATTGTTTTTTTATTTTGATGATTTGGTATAAAAAAAAAAAAAAAAAAATACAAGCCTTAAAAGATTAGTAAAAGATCAAAATCAATTTTTAACACACACACTAGAAAAAAAAAACATCAGAGCATCCCATTTTTATTTAATGTCGGCAACACAACTTGCAAAGGATTGTGACATCGAAATAGATTTTTTAAAATTGCGATTTTTTTATAAAAAACCAAAAAAAAGTTTATCATCAGGCAGCAGTCACACTTTGCATTGTCATCTTATTGAAATTTTTCAAATTTTTATTTTTTTGATCACATTAAACAAGGAAATTTAGAATTTTTTTTATTTTGGAAATTGTGTTGAATGTGTGATTAATTCGCAACACTTTATTGTGTGGTGTATTTATAATCTTAAGAAAAATTTGTGCGTAATCTGGGTACTCATAAGCAGGGTCGCCACTTTTTTGATATTTTCGGGGATTCGGAGCGATCAGTTGGGATGTAAACAACCTTATTTCCACACAAAAAAAGAATTATTTAATAAATTTATTATGAAAATTCTCATAGTGTATTTTGCTTTACTAGATTTTGATATTATTGAAAAAAAAAACAACCACGAAACCAACTGAAATGTAGGGTGTTTTTGGGTGTTGGTTTGTAACTCCAACTTATCAAAGAGGTGTGAGAGGTCTCATTCCCAAAGATAGATATTACGAATTGACATTACCACACCATTAATTATCGGAGCAGTGTGAGTGTGTGTGATTGGCAATGGTGGTGGGTGCTAACATGGTGCTAAGTGTATGTCTGTCTAAAAATTCACACTCAACTTAGTTCAATTCCTAAACTCTGTATTTATTTGGGAATTGATGGTTGCAAATACTTTTATGAACATTCATGTCTTAATGATGGAGTCATTTTCCAGCGACATATAAATCAATGTTGTTGCGCTAAAATACCATGGCAATAACAGCTCCCTATCACACACTATGATTGGATTCCGATATCAAACAAACAATCCACAAGCCAACTCCTAGAAGATAGATATTTTCTACCACTTTAAAACCACTACTGCACCAAAATCAACAATTCAATTTAACTTTCTGCATTCCATCACGGATAGCAACTCAAATCTTAAGAACAAATCAAATTGAAATACCGCGGTATTTCCTTATAAATGATTCCACACCTTTTCACATGGCTATTTATATAAAATATTTAATTAATTTCTTACTCATTAATAATTGTCGATCGAAAAGTAATTTAGGAATTTGGTTTACCATCAATTGTATGGAATTGTAGGAAGGAATTAAAAAACCCATTTCCACAACCCAAAAAAAAAGTCACGGTTTCGTTTTGAATAGATTTATTTAAAATCGGCCAAAAACAAAAAAAAACAAAAATAATTAATTTAATTTGTTAACCGTTTTTTTTTTTTTGTTTTTTTTTTACCAAAGGTCTGTTCCTAACCAAGAATATCAAGATATTTAATCTTAAATACTTTTCGTATATTAAATTTCCATTTTTAGCATTTTGTGGACCAATCCGATTTTGAGATTGTGATCGCTGTGCTGTGTATGGGTTTGGTGTTGTTTGTTGTTGTAATGGATAGGTAGTGTTGTTGTAATCATCGATTCTATTAAAAGAACAAAGTCTAAAGTCAATTTATAGACTGAACCAGGACCTGTTCCCTCGTAGCAGTAAGTTGGAGTTATTTGGGAATTGTGTAAATTAAATTAATAAAAACAATCCAAAAGAAAAAGACCACCTTAAGAGCCATGGCTTTGCATTTGCCACCATCAAAGAAGCAAGCGTCTCCACTCCATCTAATTATTGGGAATTGGTTTCAATGTAGGTTTGGC
Source organism: Heterostelium album PN500 (assembly GCF_000004825.1). Taxonomy (NCBI): domain Eukaryota; phylum Evosea; class Eumycetozoa; order Acytosteliales; family Acytosteliaceae; genus Heterostelium; species Heterostelium album. The sequence goes on along the minus strand of NW_008805073.1, from coordinate 973,858 downwards.
CAACCTGTAGTATGACAAAGAAGAATCTTGATCCATCCAACAAATAACTATTGACTTTATATTGTAATCTACTTTTGTACCTGATTCCTTTAATAATTTATCTAACCTATAATTTATTGTTTATTATAATAATAAACTAATGGTAAGTAACTTTACTTGTAAAAAATTTGGTTCATATTTTATCATAATTAATAAAAAAAGATGATTGTAATCTAATCTTTACTCACTTTTCAAATGACCATTCAGTGGTTATTTTAGTTGGGAAAATAATAACTGATTCCTATATTTTATAAAAAAAACAAAAGGATGAATGATAAATAGAACAGATAGTAAGTAAGTAAGTTAACCATTGTTAGTTCATTCATTATTATAATCATTTTATTTTTTATTATTAAAAAAAAAAAAAGAGAAAATAGATATTTTTGTTTTTTTTTAAAAGTTTAATTTGTTTCTTTAATCCCCAATTTTTTTTTAAGTTTAGTTTTATTTATTGTAAAAATAATACAAACTTTTGCAACATTAGATTCTAATGCTTTTAAGATAATGATATCTCTGTTATCTTGACCACCTAAATGTGTGATGTTTGATGTAACCAATGATTGAAATGAGATCGTGTCGAATTCAATTTGATACCAATTCTTTAGAATCATCAAATCAAGGTAGATTTGATGTGCCATATGAATAGAAGATAGCGAGCATCTCGATGAATATAATTTTAATAAATAATCAACATCTATAATATTTCTTTTACTATTTCTACTATTATCATTATCATTATCTTTACTAATGCTATTGTTGTTGTTGTTATTCATTATTGAATCTTCTGTCTGTCATATGTAATTGACGACTACTTGAACATCATCAAAATTTGTCAAGACGAATACACTCAGTCTTTGTGGGTGGTAAGAGTCAGATGAATCACTTTTTTTTTTTTGCTGAAAAAAAATTCAAAATTAATTTATTTTTTTTTTATTAGTTTTTTTTTCAAATTTTTTTAACATTAGCAAGGTGTTGTGCGTGGTTGGTTTAGTTTTTTTTTTTAATAAATTATATTGTTGATGAAGATGTTGGAGAAATCATCAATTAGACTACCGTTATTGGTAGTAGGATTGCTATTTGTAGTTACAACATTCATTGCATTGACAGAGGCAGTCGATTCCAGTAAGTTCAAAACCTGTAACGACTTGTCATTTTGTAAACGTAACCGAAGAGTCGACATCACTGACGCTGCTCAGATGTCGTTGTACAAACATCAGATCGTTGCCGATTCCGTGCAACTCAAAGACGGCCGTCTCGTAGGTGAGATTGTCGAGCAGGACGGCGAAGTCGATCACGTGTTGAGCTTCGAGATTCGCGCGATTGCCAATGGCATCTTGCGTTTCCGTGTGCTCGAGAAGTCGCCACTCGCCAACAAGAAGCGTTATCAAGTGCAGGACGTACTGCTTGACGACATCAAGTATGTAGTGATTCCAAGTTTCCAGAAGGAGAACAACGGATTGTCTTTCAAGTTTGGCGAGAACAACAACAGCTTGGCACGTCTCCAATTCAGTCCGTTCCAACTCGATGTGTATGTAGCCGGCGAGCTGGCAATGTCAGCCAACTCGCGTGGACTCTTCCACTTTGAGCATATGCGTAATAAACCACTGCCACCTCAGCCAATTCCCAATCCAAATCCACCCGAAGGCGAGGAGCCACCCGCACCCCAACAGCCAGTCGTACCCGAGGGCATGTGGGAAGAGCGTTTCCAGTCGCACCACGACTCGAAACCACACGGACCAATGTCGATTGGTATGGACATCAAATTCGTTGGATCGCAACACGTCTATGGTATTCCAGAGCACACCACCTCGCTCGCACTTCGTAACACTCGTGGCGAAGGAATCAACGAGAATCCATACCGTCTTTACAATCTCGATGTCTTTGAGTATGAACTCGACAAGACAATGGCGTTGTACGGTGCCGTTCCACTTATGATCTCACACGACACCAAAAAGACAGTTGCACTGTTCTGGTTGAACGCAGCAGAGACATTCATCGACGTCTCCGACTCTAAGGACGACAAGAATGTTCCATCGAAAGACACCCACTGGATAAGTGAGACCGGAGCAATGGATGTATTCTTCCTTACCGGTCCAACACCAATGGAAATCTTCAAGCAATATGCTTCACTCACAGGTACAACTGCATTGCCACAACTATTCTCTTTAGGTTATCATCAATGTCGTTGGAATTATAAGGTATGTTTGAAAAACAAACAAATAGTTGATATTACATTTCAACAATGATAACTAATCTATTTTATTTGTCGACAGGATGAAAATGATGTTAAACAAGTAGATGAAGGATTCGATAGTAATAATATTCCATACGATGTAATTTGGTTGGATATCGAACATACCGATGGAAAGAGATATTTCACTTGGGATAAAGCCAACTTCCCAACACCAGATGCCATGCAAAAGTCGATCGCAATCAAGCACAGAAAGATGGTTACCATTATCGATCCACATATCAAGCGTGACAACAACTACTACATTCACTCACAGGCCACCAGTAACAATCACTACGTCAAGAAGGCCGACGGCGTTTCCGACTACGAAGGTTGGTGTTGGCCAGGCAGTTCATCATACCTCGACTTTACCAATCCGGTCGTTCGTAATTGGTGGGCCGAACAGTTTGCCTACGATAAGTACATTGGCTCCACACCAACACTTTACGTTTGGAACGATATGAATGAGCCATCGGTATTCGACGGTCCAGAGGTTTCGATGCACAAAGATGCACTTCACCACGGTTCCGTTGAGCATCGTGACCTCCACAATATGTACGGTTATTACTATCACATGGCAACTGCCGATGGTTTGGTCAAGCGTAATTCCGACCAAAACGATCGTCCATTCGTTTTGTCACGTGCTTTCTTTGCCGGTTCACAGAGAATCGGTGCCATCTGGACCGGTGACAACGCCGCCCAGTGGAGTCATCTCAAGGTCGCCAACCCAATGCTACTGTCACTCGGTCTCGCCGGTATTACATTCAGTGGTGCAGACGTCGGTGGTTTCTTTGGAAATCCAGACGGTGAGTTGATGGCTCGTTGGTATCAAGCCGGTGCATTCCAGCCATTCTTCCGTGGCCACGCACATCTCGACGCCAAGCGTCGTGAACCCTGGTTGTTTGGCGAGCCATATCTCTCGGTGATGAGATCGGCTATCCAACAGCGTTATTCATTCCTCCCATTGTGGTACACAATCTTCTATCAGAACACACTGAACGGAGCACCCACTATGCGTCCTCTCTGGGTAGAGTTCCCCTCGGACGCCAACCTCTTTGCAGTCGAGAGCGAATACATGATTGGAAGCGCACTCCTCGTTCACCCAGTCGTCGAACAAGGTCAGAAACAAGTTAAAGTTATCCTACCGGGTGATGCCGCCAAGCAACAGTGGTTCGACATCGACACCAACAAGATGTACAAGCCAGGCCAGTACGACGTCGATACTCCACTCCAGAAGATCCCAGTCTACCAGAGAGGTGGATCGATCGTCGCCAAGAAGGAGCGTCTCCGTCGTTCCTCCTACCAGATGCGTGACGACCCATACACCCTCAAGGTTGCACTCAACACCGATCAAGTCGCCACCGGTGAATTGTTTATGGACGACGAACACAGCTTCAACTACAAGAAAGGACAATACCAATACCGTCAGTTCCGTTATGAAAACGGTCAACTTACATCGAAATCATTGGACACCAAAGGAACCTTCAAACCAGTCAATACCGTCGAGAGAATCGTTGTTCTCGGTATCAACAACAAACCATCGGCCATCAGCTACGCCGACAAACCACTGCAATTCGAATACGACAAATCACTATCATCCGTTGTCATCAGAAAACCAGATCTTCCAATTTCATCTGATTGGACCATCAATTTTAAATTTTAAAAAATTTTAATAATAACAATCATAAATATATTAACAAAAAAAAAGGTAATAAATTTGTAAAACTAACAAACTATTTTAGATTTTGATCTAAATCCAAATATAGTAATTTTTTTTTTGATCATTTTAAAAGTAATCTAGATTTGACATTTAACATTGTCCTAGGCTTTATTTATTACAAAATCGGAAATATGTAAAGTTTAGATAAGATTTGTTGATTGCTTTTGTTTTGCTTTTTTCTTTTCTTTTTTTTCTTTTCTTTTTTTCTTTTTGTTGCACTAAATTAATATTATTATTTTAAAAAACTAAATAATAGATATATTTATTACATATATTAATAATAAGATACAATTTGATTGTTTTTTATTTATTTATTTATTAATTAAATATATACCATACCATCTAAAGAATATGTAGGAATGGCCTATCTTTCAATATGTACTTGATGGAGATTTGTTGAGAACTCCTCTCCGCCTGGTTTTTTGAATGATCGATATTTCTGTCTCATCAAATTAAAATTTACTTTATCTTTGTCGGCTTGTGTTAAATCTGTTGTTTCATTATTATTATTTTCATTGTTATTGTTGTTGTTATTATTGTTGTTTGTATTTAGTTTTGTTATATCGATATTCATGTCATCTGTGTTATTGTTGTTATTGTTGGTTGTTGTTGTTGTTGTTGTTGTTATATCATTAGCATTTGTAGTAGCAGCAGCGGCAACAGGAGTTGTTGTTGTCGTGGTTGATGTTGTAGGATCTCCACCTCCACCATCGTTCTCTTGATTGCTGCTACTACTCGATTTCTCTTGATTCTTTTTCAACTCTTCGATTTCATCTTCCTTCTGTTTCTTTATATAGACTTCCGACTCTTCATATGATTTATCGATCCACTGCTGTATACTGTTGTTATTCCAATATTTAGTGTTTCCTAATGGCTGACGCCACTGTGCATTTCGTAGTCTTTCCTGAGTCAGTGCCATCTGATCAGGTGCAGGTGCTTGAAATTGAAATGATCCTTTTGATGTATACATCTATCTATTCTCCCTATCTATCTATCTCTGTATATATCTTATTCTATTCTATTCTAACAAAACAAAAACAATTGTAATATATTTTAAATATATATATCTAAAAAATAACCGATAACTTAACAAATAAAAATAACGATTAATTAAACAAATAAAATAAATAAAATAATAAATTAATTAATTCTAAATATATAAACAAATAAACACTTTAATAATAATATTATAATAAATAAAGAGATAAACCAAAAATTAACTAAACTAAACTAAATTAAATATAAAAATAAAATAAAAGACTTGTTATACAATAATAACAAAACAGCAGTCCACACAAATTAAGCACACAACTGTTTGAAAAATTGAAAAAAAATAAAAAATAAAAATATTTCCAATTTTTTGAAATAATTTGAGTTGTGTGTGTAATTGAAATTGTGTGTTTTTTTTATTGTCAATTATTTGTTGTTTTTTTTTTAAAATAGAAATAATAAAATTGAGTAGAAATGGAATGGAACAACAACATTTACAATGATAAAAAAAAAGAATAATTTTTTTTTTTTTTTTTTTTTATTTGAATAAAAATCTTGATGTTTGTTTTTTTTTTTTTTTTTTTTTAATCTTTTATTAAATAAATATCTTCAAATTCAGGTTTACAATGATGCTTTGAAAGACCGATCAGTGATTCCAAGATATCTTTGATGATTTGTTTGGTTTTGATCATACCGTTTCGATCGTTCAGACATTCGTAGGCTTTGAAGAGTGTCTGACAATCGTTGACGAATGCATAGGAGATCTGCTCACGTGGGTTATTAAAACAATAGTCGTAGTGCTTCCACAGTCTCAGCATTGAATTGATCACCTCTTTGTAGTTCTCTGATTTCAGATAGATATAGGACGATGCTTTCCACAGCGGCAGATAGGCAAGACTGTTCCTATCGAAACAACTGTAGAACTGATCCATCAAGTTCAGGAACGGTGGATCGGCAATCGCCGAAGTCTCGAGAATCGAGTAGATCGTTGCGATATGCGAGTGACCGTTTTTACAGAGGAAAATTTGTCCGTCGAACAACTCCTTTGGATCGGGTTCGATGATTCGCAGGTCGCTTTCCTCGAGCGCCTCTTCGCAGTCCAGACACTTGAAGCCGGTGGCGCGATCCTGACAACGCGCGCACTGACAAAGAAAAGCGTATTGCGAGAGAAGATTGAGCTGTCTCGTCGATTTGTATTTGGTGATATCGATGTAGGTTGTCGTTATCTCTTCACCCGCTTTAATATCACGGATACTACGGTATGCTATCATACCGTTGTTATCGTTGTGCCAGACGGTGTTTGGTTCGCACGAATGATTGAGATACGCGGCCGTTGGGTAGATTCCACGCGCCACCTCGGAGTGGTAGAGAGGATCGATGTATTCGTGTGCGTTGAACAGCATCTTTGGATAGAGATCGAGGATCTGTTGGTTGGTGAGAGGTTCCAGTGATTTCGGTCCCTTCGCCAGCTTGAAAACATTGATAATCGATTGAGTAGCAGTCTCGAATGACTCCATCTGTTTCCTGTCGATGTTCGACGTATCGGTAGTCAGGTGAGTGAGATCATCGTAGCTATCAAAGATAAATGGTACACCATTCTTTGACCAACACTTTGGCGATTGTTCTTTCGACAGCTTCCCATTGAGAATAGCAATCGACTTGAGCATAACACGCACCATAAATCTAAAATCCCTAGTATCGGCACCCGGAACATTCTGCTTTAGAAACACCAATATATCGCATTCCTCATTGTGTTCATTCACCAAATCCACATCGCTATTACACTCCTCACATAATATACATTGTTTACATTTCTGACATAGATGATGTTTATAATCTAGTGAGAGAGAGAAAGAGAGAGTTTAAGAAATATTAGTTTGTTTCAGAAATAACTTGTTTGATCAATGTTATTTATACTTACAACTTATATTTCTGAAACAAGATGTACAATGAGTTAATAGTGTATCGTCAACTAGTGCTGCACCGTAGGGAGCAACACGTAGGAGTAGTTCACCTTTGGCGATGTCACGTGACGCGATGATCTTACGACCCATCGAGTCGTCCCATGTCAGAGCAACCGGGAATTCATCGTATTGCTGATCACCATCGATACGTCGTAGCGTATGCTCACGATTGACGTCAAAGAGAAGATGTCGGTCTTCGATCATCTGCAACTCCTTCTCAAAGAGTGGCCGCAGCTTGTTGACGTCGTTCGAGTGTTGTAAACCTTCTCTGAACATCCGTTCCGCGCCATCGTTGTCACCGAGCCGCACCAACGAGTAGCCGGCACGATAGTAGCCCTTTGCATTACTGACATCATAGCCAATCGATTGTCTTGCATATTCCAATGATTTTTCGACGCGATGTTGTTTCGACATTGACAGCGAAAGATTGGCTGCTACCACAGATGCCAGTTTCCGCAATCTCTCCATTTCACTTTGATTCAATGTTAATTCGAATTCCACCTTTTCATCACTATCATTGTTGTTGTTACTATCGTCGTCTTTTTTCGGATTGATATATCTATCGGCTAATTGTAGTGCTAAGTAATAATAGGAGTCGGCAAATTCATTGTGATCTTTGGCAAAGTATTGATTACCAGAGAGTTTCAATGATTCTAATCTATTGAATAGTTTATCTTTTGTATCTATCTGTTGTTTTTGAATAGGTGGATATTCAGGTTTATGAATATCAGGCAATTCAAATAGGATCTGTTGTTTGTAATCCTCTTTGAACAATCCACTCTGTCTTACTAAATATTTAAAAAACATAGATGGATCTTTAGATCCAATTTCCTTTGTCAACTTGTCTATTTCACTTTTGATTTTATCCATAGTTTATCTATACTAATCTAATTATCTACATATATATATATGTATTGAAAGAAATTTAAATGAAATTATTTGAAGTTGCTTATTTTTTTTCAAAAAGGTATCAGAAATTTTACACACCTTTTTTAGAAATAATAAATTTAAATTTGGCTTTTTTTTCTAAGTTTTAATAAATATACAACATATATATATATATATATATTTGAGAGATATATATAAATATCTATCTATTAATTTTATATTAATATGATATCAAAAATAGTGATACATACACACATAATTATTTTATTTTAAGATTAATAAAATGTGTATTTCAGATATTAACAATTGTTTTTAGTAAATAGTATAATAAGAAACTAGAATGTTAACAAATATCATCTAGTATTATCTATTTATTTGTTTGTTAATTAAACATATTAATCTATTAAAAGATTATGATAAGTTCAAAAAAATCTTTATTTTTTTTTTTTTTTAAATATCAAAATATCCTTATTGCAATAGTTTCACTTTGATAATATATATGTATTTTTGCTAAATCATTAGATAACAATGTTAAATTGATGATCATAGCTAAAAGATTCAATACCTGTTAGCAATTTATGATGAGAATCAATGAAACCCGGGTTGGCAACGAGTATAGCAGCGTGTTGTACGACATGTTGGATTTCAATCTGAAGTTGGTTGTTGGTTTGATTGATTAGCGATTTATCGAAACACCACTCACTAACGGTGGTCATCTGTAGTGTACTCATAGAGAGTTGCGGTGGATATCGAACCTCGCCTTGGTAGTAGGCATCGGCGTACCACTGCGCGAACTCGTTGTAACCGGATGCCCATGCATCGTATGGCTGCTGCTGATGGAATACCCAGCCTGGCGAGAGTGTCGCAGTGTTCGAGGCTTCGGTGATAGCCCAGTTTTGAATGGTCGATTGGAATCTACTGCTATTTGCACTCCATCCATCGCTCAAAGCAACAGTTCCATACACATCATACATCGTAGTGTAATTCTGATTTTGGTCGACTGGTGACGGTGCACTATTCACCAGTCTCGCTTGTAGTGGTGGCACTGAACTACCGCCATTATAGGTAATCAAGTTTTGCAATTCAAAAGACGATTGGAAGAAACCGATTGCACTAACAGGATTAACTATTCCTATAATATCAGGATATGCATAGGTATCTATTACAAACAAAATACTAATTAGTTATTATTTTAAACTAAAATAACATATACATATATACTAACTAATACTTACTTTGAATTAATAGTAAATATATTTGATCGGCATTAATATCATCATATATATAATAATGACTGTTAATGGTATGCGAGAATGTTTGTTCTATTGTTTGATAGGATACTATGAATTGATCTAAATCTATTACTTCAAAGTAAATAAAAGGTACGTTTGCTATTTAATTATATTTAATTCATTAAAAAAAACAAACAAACAGAAGTGTTAGTTTATAATAATAATAATAATGATAATAATGATAATCATTGTTTTAATATTATTGTTAATTTATATACATACATGGTGGTACAAGTGATTGTATCGGAGTATCTTGCAACTTTAATTTCTCAGCCAATATATACATAGGTTGTCTATAGTCTATATTATCATTGCCATTCATTGTTGTTGATGAGCTCCAACTTATAATCTTATGTGCTTGTCGTTGTTGTTGTTGTTGTACAACATCATCTTTATTTGTTGTTGTTGTAGTTGTCGTAAAAGTCATTGGTATCCAACAAAACAATATACTATCATTCATAACATGACCATTAACACTAGCAAAACAACCAACGTCATCTACAAGTTTACATAGTGTTTCTAATTCATATTTTGTAACATTACTTTACAAGTTTTAAAAAATATTGATTATAATTACATTAATAATGGTTTTGTTTTGTTTTGTTTTGTTTTGATACATACAATAGAATAATTGATAATCTATTCTTTATTAATAATTTTAATAAGCTTAGATCATTAAAGAGTTCATAACTACCTATGACACCAAGAGCAGCATTATCTTTTTTTGACAAAAGAGAATAATAGTCATCATTCTTATACAAAGTCGGTACCGTTATTGATTTTATATTGACAAAATCTGAGAGATGCTCCAACATTTCAACTGTTGGCCCATTTTGTTCAATTGAATCATCGATGCTTGAATAAAAATATCCATCATTTATTATTGGTAGAATGTTATTATCATTATTATTATTATTATTATTATTACCACAGTTACCACCACTACAACCACCACTTTTAAAAATAACACTGCTACTTTCACCTCTAACACCACCACCACCACTAAAGCAATCAGACAGATTTATTGTCATAATAAATAATAAGAATATATAAATATTAAAACAACACATAATTAAAAAATAATAAACAGTTTTTGATAAAATAACTAACACATTGTTTTAGTTAGCTTACTGGTCTCATTATATAGTGCGACTACAATCAAATCTAGATAGATATCAACCCACGTGTATTTTACTTTTATACAAACATTAATTTAAAACCTAAAGGGTGGCCCAATTATTATTTTTTTTTTTTAAGGCGACATTTGTTTAATTTATAAAAAGGTTGAACAGGACACTTGTGGTTATTTGTTATTTGATTTATATTCAAAAAATATATAATACCACCACTTTTTTATTTGTAGTGTTTTTTCATAAATCAAAATTTATCGGTGTTGTTTGTTTCCCAATTAAAAAATTACTTATGTTTGTTTTTTTTTTTTTTAAAACAAATCAATATATAGACTAACTTGTTGAGTTTTGTTGTTTTAACATCATTATTTTAAAATACTTATATTTTAATAACAAATACAAATTAATTATTAATTTTTTATAAAAAAAAACAAACTCTATGATTAATAATAATTTTGATAAAAATTGTAAAGTTTGCTCAAACACTATTATCTCTGGTCAGGAAAGATATGTTTGTTCGGAATGCATTGATCTTACAATCTGTTTAGAATGTTACCCAAAATCACATTCTATCTCTGTTCATACAGATACTGCCCCTCTTCCTCATTATTGTACAATTGAAAAATGTAAATACAAAAAAAACTAAAATCATTATAAAAATAATTTAACACCTATTTTTCCATTTTTACAGATGTCAACCAGGAATACTTTTTACGTCATAGAGCAGACACCCTCTTCCAAACTTCACTGTAGGTTTCTCAATCATTAAAACTTTGAATTGTAAATGAGTTTTTATTATTAATCTTTATTTTTTTTTAGCAATGTATTTGAAACATTTAAAAATAGATTGTGTTTGGGTCATTTAGATGCTAAATCTCCAATGAAATCATCTGAAATGAAAATTAAATGGTTAACATATCAAGATGTTTATGAAAGTGCTACAAAATTTGGAACTTCACTTCTTAAAATCGTTCCACAAGTAATACTAATTTAAAAAGAATTTTTTTTTTAAATTTAACCTTCTGCTAAATTAATTGTTTGATTTAAAATGATAATATTTTGTTTAGGAAACTTTTATTGGTATTTTTTACCCAATATTCCAGAATGGTATTTTACAGATTTGGCATGTCTTTGGTATGGAATGGTTACTGTTCCTTTTCATTATCAATCAAGTAAGTCTGCTTTGTTAGAATTAATAATATTTGGAGTCAAATTCTAATAGTAAAAATCTTTAGATCAAGAGATTCTCTATTCTGTTTTGAAAAGTTCTGATACCACTGTGATGGTTGTAGATCGTAATTCATTTAAAAACATTGTTGAATTAATCGAGTCAAAGGATGACGTCAATATTCAATTGATTATTCATGTGGATGATGATTTTGACCAAGAATTAAGAAATAAATTACCGTCCAATGTTATCTTTAAATTATTTTCAGAGATGTTGTCCGTAGCAGAAATAACCCCACCATCTAAAGGTAAACTTGATATAATATCATTGTGTATGTATTTTTATTTACCATATTTTAAATAGCTATATAAAATCTAATTATTATTATTTCTATACTTTTTTAAAAAAATAGCATATTCTTCTGGTTCTACTGGTCTTCCAAAAGGTGTGATTTCATCGAATAGAGATTTCTTGGGATTTATAAATGAGAGATTTTTACCATATCCAAGAGTAGAGATTAGTTTTTTAACTCTAGGTATTGATTTATTAATACATTTCTAATTTTTTTGGAATCATCTTATCTTTACTAATAATAATTATTTCAAAATAGCACATATACAGAGAAAATTCGATTATAATAATTTAATGTTTGGTGGTAGAATTGGAATGTATTCTGGTGATTTCGATTACCTCTTTGATTTTGTAAAAGCAATTAGACCACAATATTTTAGTGCTGTTCCAAGGTAAAATCAATTTTAAAATATTACATTTTTATAGTTAATATTTACTAATATTTTTAATTCAATTAATTAGAGTTTTTAAAGTTATTTATTCAAATTATGAATCTACTTTAAAATCATATATTTCGGATCACACTGAATTATCGTTGGAACATTGCACTTCAAATGTTATAGATCAATTTAAAACTATACTCGGTGATCGTATCTCCAATATTGTTTATTTTAGTGCAAATCAGCCAAAAGTTGTTACCGATTTTCTAAAAGAATGCTGGAAAGGTATAGGCATTTATAATCTATATGGTTCCACCGAGACGATGGCCATAGCTCTGAATGAGAGAGTAGTTGCAAATACTGAATACCGATTGGAATCAGTTCCAGAATTGGGATTCACAATAAATGATAAACCATACCCAAGAGGTGAACTAGTTGTTTGTTCGAACAAGGTATCGGTTGGATATTATAAAGACAAGGCAGCTACAGATCTAGTATTTAAAGATGGTTGGTATTACACTGGTGATATCGTTGAAGAATATGCACCAAGATCAGTCAGAGTTATAGATAGAAAGAAGAATTCATTCAAATTGATGAATGGTGAATTCGTTAGGTATGTTGGTAACTTAATTTAAATATAAATTTATTAATATACATTTTTATTAATTATTACATTTTAAATAGTACTGAGGTTATTGAATTACTTTATTTAAACTCACCATTAATCAAGAATATCTATGTTTATGGTGACCTTAGTCAATCATTTTTAGTTGCAATTGTTATTCCATCTCAATTTGCTTTGGATAAGATCAATTCAAACGATAATAATTTCAAAGATAATAATCAATTGAAAAGATTAATACTTGATGATTTTGAAAGAATTTCTCAATTAAACAAGGTTATTATTTTTATTTCTTATATCTACCCAAACAAATTATTAATTAATTGAATTAAATCTATTTATTTATTATAGAGTTCAAATTATGAAATTCCAAAGATTATCACTCTTGACCATACAAATTGGAATATAGATAATAAACTATTAACGCCCACTGGTAAACCCAGCAGACCACACCTTGATAAATATTATAAAGAAGATATCGAATCGATGTATAACACTTTGAATTCGATCCAAGATGGTCTTTCATCAGAATCCAATGATAAAACAAATCTGTTGTTTAATTATCTTAAATCAGTTCTGGGACTTGATTTAGATAATATATCTGATATGGATTTATCAAAGTTATCATTTTCACAAATAGGAGGAGATTCAATTGGCGCTGTTAAACTATCAAATCTTCTCAAAGATAAAGCGAAAATAGATGTTAAACCTCAGCAAATTTTAGATAAGAATGTCAATTTAATTGATATCTTCAAGAATATTATCAAAAACAATGAAATCAATTGGGAAGATGAAATGAAATTGGATGATTCAATTCAAACCAATGGAAAATCAATGAAATCAAGTGGATTTAACAATATATTCTTGACTGGTGCAACTGGATTCAATGGTTCATTCTTATTGTATGATCTCATTAGAAATCAAAATATTTCAAAAGTATTTTGTTTGATAAGATCATCAGGTTCACAATCAGATGCAAGAAGTAAATTGGTTGAGATCATCAGATTAAAGAATAATATGATGATCAAAGAAAATGAAATTTCAAAAATTTATCCAATCATTGGTGATTTAGAATTACCATTATTCGGATTGAATATCAATGAATTCATTGATCTTTCAAATCAAACCGATCTTATCATTCATAATGGTGCATATGTTCACTTGATGAATCCATATTCAAATATGAAAATGGCAAATGTTAAAGGCACTGAGGAAGTATTAAGACTATCTACAATTGGAGACCATATCATACCAGTTTCACATATTTCCACAATTGGAACATTCCACCAATTCAATCAAGAAATCGATGACACCAAACAACCAAGTTTAAACAATTTGAATTCAATGTCAGGATACTCACAATCGAAATTGATTGCCGAGCAACTCATTCATAAAGCATACCAAAGAGGATTCCCAATCATTATTTTCAGGCCAGGTGTCATCTATAGCCATACAGAAACAGGTGTTGATAATTCAAATGATTTCATTAGATTGGTATTGTCTGGAATATTACATCTTGGATACTATCCCGATCTTTCCAATGAAAAGGTAAACCTTTTGAATCTGTCACCAGTTGATTGGGTTTCATCGTCAATAATCAATATTTCCTTGAATAGATCATGGAATGACGCTGATAACAATGATATGACACCAACATTCTTGTTGACAAATCAGAAATCAATCACATTCAATGATTTTTGCTTATCAATGAACAAAGTTTATCCTATTGAAATGATAAGTCTTCCAAGGTGGACTGAACTTTTATTGGCGCAAACAAACAACCCATTACAACCAATGTTTAACGCGTTCAATAAGATGATACCAACACTTTCACAATATCCAATCGATAACAATAATACAACTAATACTATTCTTGAATGTCATGGATATTCATGTCCGTATATCAACGAATCAATTATCCACAAAAACATTCAACATATTTTAAAATGTGAACAACACTAATCATAAAAATTAATAAAGAAATTCATTCCGGTTTCATCCAAACAAAGTATCAATAGGATTAATATTAAAAACAATACATTTATTTATTAAATTGTTCTAAAAGTTTTGAAATTTCAGATTTCTTTGAATCGTCATAATTCAAAAGTAAATTCAAATACTTGTTTGATTCGTTGTCTAGATCGTTTGACTTATTTACAACATTTTTTTGTTTCTCACATTTTGCAGAGAATGAATTCTGACGTTTCTCATCAATCATTTTGTAGAATCCATTACCCTTAATGGCATTGCCAAGACTCTCTGAAGTCATTCCCATACAAACTAGATCATATTTCAAAAGAATCATCTTGTATGATCCTTTCTGACCTTGACGAGCGGTTCTTCCTTTGATTTGGACTTCTTCTGTGATCTCCTCTGAAAGGAATGTTTGAATGACATGAACACCTCCATTATCAATCACTTTATCATCATTGACAATGAAATCAACACCACGACCAAATGATTTTGTTATGAGTGTTACTTGTTTTGATGTTGTAGCTTTCTTGATCACTGTATCTCTGTCTGTTGTACTTTCAACTAATTTCGAACTCTTCTCAACTTGACCGAAATAATGTGAGGTTTCAAAATCGTTCAAAGTCTTTTCATCTTCAAAGACAACAATGACAGATCTTTCTTTCTTTGTCTTCTCAAGGATATCTTCAGCAATCTTTCTGTACCAAAGATCTTTGTTCTCTTCCATCAAAACATGATCTTGTTCTTTGAAATCTAGTTGTGTTTTACCAAAGATAGAAGGTGTGAATGTATATTTGCTGATCTTGAAATCATCTTTGATGATTTTCATTAAAGATGGTGTGAGTGTCTTCAAAGTTCCAGTAACTCCAAGAATTCTTTCGAATTTGAATGGAATGTTTGCAAATGACCAATGACCACAAACAATTGAGAGTCTAAGATTTATTCTTCATAACCTCTTCTGTGATATTACCAAGTTCATATTCAGCAATGTATGCAAATGCTGTTTTTGATCCGTAGGTTGTTGTAAATGAAATACCATCTTGATCACGATATCCAATTCTCTGGTTTACTTTATCAACTTCATAAGCTGGAATATTGTAGCTGTTGACATCTCTAACCATAGAGAAAATCTTCTGAGAAAGAATTGTTTCATGTCCAGAGAACTCAGCCATTACTTTCTTGTATTCATTTTGGTTAGAGATGGTAGAAATTGTAATGTTCTTACGATTCTTCCAAATGTATTCAACTAGTTGAATAATTGAAAATGATTGAATAGAAGTTGATGGATTATATGTTTTACCATAGAATGAATCACCAAAGAATACATCTACTTCATCGATCAAAAGAATTCTTGTAGGTTTTTCTGACTTTGATTTAAAAGATGGTTTTAGTTTGTTGTTAATGAATTGATTTGTAAGAGTTCTAACATCACCTTCTTCTTCGATCAAACTGTTACAAAGATCGCTAAAGGTTGAATAGGTAATCTTGTCAGTCACGTTAAAAAGTGAAAAGATATCTTTAAATGCTGTATAATCTCGTTTCTATAGATATGCGCTATATGAAACACATGAAACCTGACATCCAATACTTGATAGAAGAATACTGAGAACTGCAAGTGTGATTGATTTTCCTTCACCAGTCAATATTTCAATGAGATGATTATCTAATGGTGATCTGGTAGTCCTTCCAAATTTCTTTTTCAACCAAGATTCTTTATTATCGATTCCAAGAAGTCTCATAATTGCCAATACTTGAGCATGATGAGGACGAAGTAATACATTTGCATCTTTTTTAAGAGCAACATATGATTCACCAGATTTTACGACAGTCCACATTGCAAAAATATGAGCCAACAAACTGATGACATTTACTCTTGATGCTTCTGATTCCATATTAGTATCAATTTTGGCAATAATAAGATTGGCTTTTGCTAGAATGTTCTTTGGAGCATTTTGATATTTGTGTACTTCTCTTTCCACAATTGTCTGATACTGAATCAAGAATGAATTATAACTAGATTTCAAAAGTTCCTTTGAAATTTCATCACCTGTCATGTTTTCCAAGATGTAATCTAAAGTTAAATTTGATGATCTTGTGTTCCACATTGAAATTGAATATGAAGCGAATTGATTAAATTCAGAAATGATTTCTTTTCCGAGACGACCAGAGATTTCAAGTTCCTTCCCAAGTTGTTGAATATTTCCTAATCCATTGATATTAATATAAAGATCCAATACTCGTTTAATATTTATATTAACACAATCTTTGAGAAGTGGAGATCTATCGGAATAGTCCTTTAATTTAATCAGACCTTGAGCAATAACAATGATATCTTTCTTATGCAATTGGCTTGATGATTCTTCGATATGTTTTTTAGCTACAAAAACAATCGATTGAACCAAAAAAGTTAGAGTTTACTTGAGGAAATCTATTTTGATTGAAATGATTTTGAAAATCAGTGGCTCTTTTTGCAGTTTGATTGAAAGATCCAAGATCATCACAGTTCCAATATTCATTTGCAGCTTTTATTAACATTTCCATATGGGTATGTAAAATTCCAATTAATAGAGGATGATCTTTACTTGATACAATATTATGAGTGTTTAATTGATTATAAACTTCATAAACTAGAAGAATGGTGGATGCTGATTTCTCATATTTTGAACTATCCAAATCGGGTGAAAATGATAGCATACGAGCTTGAATCTCTGATTTCAACTCATGAATAGAAACTGAATAGGTTGGAATTTTTCCTACCAAAGATAAACATGAAGAAAAGGAAATATCACTGTTTCTGAGGGTGTTGAGTTTCGAATGAAGATCTGAAATTGCATTCTTTTCAAATGGAATTATATCTTTCTTCCAATTATCAATGTTTCTTGAAATAATATCAGAGAATGTTTTGAAATATGATTTCATTGATTCAATCAATTGTTTATCAATTACATTGAAATCTTTGATGAACTGTGATAAATGAGTTTTGATTAAATAATAGTGATCGATGTTAATATTTTGAATATTATCACACTTTAGATTCTCAGCGATATTATTGACAGTACTTCTAACAATTTCTAAGATTTTTTTCTTAAATTTATCAATATCATTTTGATGAGAAATTCCTAATTTCTTTGGAATGATAGAGTTGGAACACATATTGATAAGCCAATTGAGATCCACAGCCACTTGTTCAAATCTCGGAGGTGGAGAAAGATCTTTTTGAATTGAAGATTTTCGATTAAGAGTCTCTTCTTTAAGTTTCTCTACAGTTTGAGTATCCAAATCTGTTTCAACAATAGTTTCGAAATTTCCAGATTTGATTATCGTAGTAATATTCTTTAATCTTAATATTTCTGATTCTGAAAGAAAACTCTTCAATTCTTCAAGTTTTGAAAATGCTTCAGTGGTTGATATAAATTTCGAAATTGATTGAATTTCAATTTCAATATTTTTTACTTCAGCTTTGGCTTCCAAGATAAGACCATTCTTTATCATCTTTTTAATGGATTCTGATTTCTTTACAATATGAGAGGAGAAAAAGTTCTCAATTTGTAAAAGTTTAAGATCAAATAAAGTGTTGTTTTTAACTTTCTTTAAACTATCAATGATAGTAGTTACTGAAAATCTCTTTAGATCTTCAAACATCTTTTCATTAATATTGACAAGTGATTCGGTGACAATTGATTCCACTTGTTGCAATATTTCAGTGATTTGATCTCCATTAGATAAACAATATCTTAATTGTTGACATAGAGTTCTGATATAGTTGGAGTATTGATGGATTGAATTGAAATCATGATTTGTTACTGAGGTTTTGAGGGTGACAACAACAAGTTTAATCTGTTTGATGATCGAAACTTCTATAGCTTTCAATCTTCTCTCAAAATTAAATTCTTGTGGGAGAATTGATGAAAAAATTGATGCCCGATGGAATGTTGATAATGATTTTGAAAATTCATCATTCAACTTCATTTGTTCGATTTGACCTATTATTCCCATTATCTTTTGTTCGTCCTGTCTAATAACTTCTATAATATGACTGAGAAGTCGAACTTTCGAGTCTTCTGGAAGATTTTGATAACTGTCTTTGAGACCTGAGAAATCTCTTGAATTAATCTTACCATCCAACGATCTTAGCATATCATTCTGAGACTCTCTAAATTGGGTATTAATATCAATAACAAAAGTGTTGATTGAAGGATTCTCAAGATCGACCAAACAGTTGAGTTGTGGTTGAAGAGTTCTGAATTCATTAAATTTCTCATTGTCAATGAACGATCTCATCTTTGAAAGAAAATTGGTAACAGAACGACGAAGTGTTTCTTCTATTTCAGAATATCTATCTTCACTGATTATTGATTTGATATTATCAAATTTCTGTGCTCGTTGAAGTTGATTTAGACCATCATAAGCTGATTTATAATCATTCAATGATAAATACTTTGATGTTTGTTCCCAAATAGTTGTAGAATGTTCTACAATCTTTGATTCTATGGTCTTAATTGTAGAAGAAGTGGAACAAATCTGATTATATTTGAATATTTCAAGAGTTTGAAGTTGTTTGGAAAGTGTTGACCAATGTCCATTTGTGATATTATCCAGATTGAAGATAACAATATTTGAAACTAAATCCTTAATATGATCCTTAGTATTTTGAATACATATAATTAGTTGTTGTTCTTCTTCGGATGCATTCTCACCAAATATAAAGTATCTGGTTAGAAAATGAATTGATTGTGAGAATGAATTTGAAAATTTATATTCATTATGAGTGATTGAATCTACAATTAAATCTTCAACATTTTTAATGAAAATACGAATTTCTTCAATCGTTTGGAGATAACTATTCTTACAGATAGGTTCTGAAAAATATGAATCCAAAGGATAAAGTAGTTTGATTTCACAAAGCTGTTTGAATACTTTTTGAAGAACATATTGATCACAATTTGTATTGAGTGATAAAATAATATTTTCCTTCATTGATGTAACTCTATGATTAATTGTTCGAAGTGCTAATCGATAGGAATTAGAAGTTTGATCATTGATATTTGAATCTAAATTTTGGAGTTGGGAAACCTTTTGGAGTGAAAACACCAAAATATTTGGATCAGTTAGATTATTAAGGATGTCATTTGTATATTTGGCAATTAAATCAATAATTGGAGAATAATAAACTTCTTCAATTTTGATTTCCAACAATTTACTGAGTAGTGTGAATGAAGATGATGTTTGAATGATCAACCAGTGTTCTTTGATTCTCTCTAAATCATTGAGTGAAATCTCTCCATCTCTGCACAATATTTGATTGATAAATTGAAAAGATGAATCGAGAATTTTGACAATAGAACTAATACAAATTTGGATTTCAGATTGAATTGGGATTTTGATAAACTCTTGAATAAAGATTGTTTGTTGAAGCGAAATGATCGAATTTAAGGAGTTCTCCCAATTGTGTGATCTGATTTCATTGGTGGCGATTCTTTACCTTTCAAATCTTTTACCGATTTGAAATTGAACAGATCTTTCAATGGCCAATGTATTTATAAAATTTTCGATTTCTCAAACTTTTCAGAAGTGAGGAGAAAACGTTGTATTGACTACTATAAAATTGGAAAGTCTAATCTTAGATTCCGTCAACGTATGTTGATTCAATTATTTTATTTTTAAAATCCAATATCAAATCCTAATATTAACCAACCTTTACCATTAAAAAAAGCTGACAAACCAATTCTCTTTAAATACAGTATACCTGTCAAACCAGAGGTGAGGGAAGTGCATGCTCTTCAGAAATATTGTGATGGCAAAACAACAGAGAATACAGTTCTTACAGACCAGTCTATCAAGGCGATACACTGCAGTTCCAAACTCCAATTTCTAAACTTTGGATCTTTGCAATCGCACAGTGAGACTATCTTTATGTTGAATATTCTCAAATTCCTCGAAAATCACAACACAATCATTGATCTTAATACATTTGTGTCATTCAACAATATGATCTACCAAATTGGTGAGGATTGTGAACAAGGTCGATTTTCAAAAGGTGTTTTCGAAGATGTACAATTCGTTCAGACTCTGCTTGAGGTCATCAAAGAAAGAATTACATCACTATCCTCTGAAGATCAATATTCATTGGTTTTCTTTGTTCAACTTCTCTCATTGTTATCGTCATGGTTAATTGATTCTAACTTGCTTGTACTTAATATAGATGTCAAACGCTTGATATATGAGTGTCGTACCAAAGCCAAAGAATGGATGAGACTCCTCTACAAAGATAACAATAGTCTTGACTCTAATTCTCAGATTCAAGACACACAACTGGTTTTCACTTCAATGGCGCTAATTCTATCAATGGAATCACTCACAATTGGAGAGGATCAAGATGAATTGGGTCACAACGATTTCTATTTTCATCTTAAATCAAACTATATTCTTTTTGAAAAGTTTAAGAATATTGAATTTCCTAATTCCATTATTAATATCAGTTTGTTGCATAGATGTAGTGTCATTACATTCAAGATGATTCCAGCGATACAATCGATCATTTCTAAATCACCAACAGTACTTTCCAACTATATCATGATGAATGAACCTTGTTTCAATGAACCGAATGCATTTATGGAATGGAAACAACTGAAAGATTCACACCTTTGGTATTGTCAATATGATATCAATGATGCAATTCAATTGAATATCAACAATGGAAATATCATTTTTAATGGATCGTCAAGTCACCAACTTCCAAACAATATCTCATCTAAACCTGATTTTATCATGTTATTTGCCAACACAAAATTTTCAGTTAAGTTTATGAAATCTAGATAGTAAGTAATTTTAATGAACTTTTAAATTAGTTAATTTTGTTAATAATAATATTTAATTTAACATGACAGTGTGATAAAGATTAAAGATAGGAATTATGAATTACAATTGACACCCAATGGTCATTTACAAGTCAAAGAAATACAAGATGGTGGCGACACTTTTGATTTAATTCCAAGTGAATTGTTGAAAGACTTGCCAAAATCATTGACCAAAGAGTATACTCTGTGGAAGAAGTATGATGACAGCATAGAGTTCAGACCAAAACAAATCAACAAATTCTTTGATAAATTTGAACCAAAGTTCAGTGGAAATATTGATGGTATCATTGTTCAATTCAATACAACCAACGAATTGGTGAATTTAAAGACAACAATGGATGGTCAACTGGAATCTCATCTCCATACCGTTTTCAAAATTGATTCACCAGAGAATATTCTTGTTTGGAAAACACATTCAAAAATTATAATACAACTCGTTCAACACAAAGATCTGTTGTTTGAAATCATAGAAGATGCCAAAGAAGGAACAATCACTTATTCACGCTCATTTACGATTTGTGATAATCAATACATGGGAACAATGGTTGGATTATCAAACTATTTGCTGTTGGAGAATAACCATACCAAAGAAAAGATTGTTTTGACACCACATTCAATATTATCAGTTGAACAAGGTGATATGGATTTCAAAGATTATCAAGTTTGTCAAGCTGATGTTAACAGTCTGGATACTCCATCATATTTCCGATATAAAATAGATGATAATATAAAAGTGTTGACTCCCCAAGAGATCACATCCAATCTTTACCTTGCATATCTCCACTTGATGACATCTTCAACCATGCCAGATCCATTCCTCGGTCAAACTGGTTTCGATATGGCTGTTACATTGCTTCAAAGATTCCAAACCAATCGATTGTTCACCACTCAGTCTATCGCTATCCTCAAAAGAATACAATCAATCTCACCAACCCGAAAATTATTTTCAACTAAAGAACACAATGCATTCCAAGAAGTTGAATATAAATATCCATTGATCCCGGGATTTGTTTGTCATGACTTTATTAATATGTTGGTCAGCAGTGTCATCTCTCACAATCAAGAATGTCAATTTCTCTATGAAGTTAGTGATAAATCCAAACAACAATCAGAACCACTGACACAAACAGTCACAACTTTTCAACAAGAAAATTCAATTAATGCTGCCAGTTGTTGGAGAAATCAGAGAGTACTCTCCTCAAATGCAAAATATTCTAGTTTAAAAGTTGATTATAACAAGCCTATTGAGACCAATATCATTCCCAAACCACCTTCAGATATTCTAAACTATACAACCAGAGTTGCAAAGATAATGTCCAACCCAACACTCAACAAAGATCAACTAAATCTTTCATTTTCACCTCTGACAATTTTACTTCGGAAATATTGGGAATATTCGATGCTCGATTATTTAGAATACCTGATAGAAATGTTATGGATTTTCCAGCTATCACAATCTCGTCTTTCTACATGTCACTTCTTAATTTGGCAAAGAGTATTAGATTGAAACAACAACCTTTCTCAAAGTTAATTCTTTTTCTTACATTCCAAAACTTAATTGCTCTGAAACCTAGCTCCAATCATTCTTTATTTGACCACATCATCTATCTCTCAATTCCAGATTCAACAAATGAAGAACAATTCAAAATGATACCATTTCCAGAAGCTGTTATCCACACAAGCCCCCACATTACACACAAACAGATCTCGAGTGATCCTGCCTGGAATTCACTCTTTCAAGAATATGAATTGATTAAAGTTCCTAAACTTGAAGTTAGTGAACTACCAACACAGTTTATTAAATATCAAGAAGAATTCAAGAGTTGGCAAAGAAACTACAGACTATTCATATTCTTGAAATCGTTACAAAAGATATCATTCAAACCAGATTCACTAAACTCACAAACACCACCAATACTCTCATCAATTCTTAATATCAAACCAAAAATCATTCGATACAGCAAGTCAAACGATAAGATCGATTGGAAGGATAATGATTTCCAAATTGAAATCGATGAACGATTGTCTAATCTTTTCAAAATAGGATATGACCCCGAAATAGAAGATTATTTGGCATTATGTCTCGTAGAGAAACAAGAGAAATATACAATTTCTGACCAACTCGATCAGCTACTCGATCACGAAGAGTCAACAAAGATTGGTTCTATTTTCTATGATGAATTGGAAAAGTCAAAGGACCATTTGATTTCACACATTGAATCAACACCAACTTATGAATTGGTAGACCAACAATATATTGAAGAAACACTTTCTCAATTGTACAAAGAGATCAACGATGCCAAAACATTGGTATGGAGTCAAATTGAATCAATATACAATTCGAATTGGACAAAACTATCGTCATTCATTAAATGTGGACTCTGGAAACAATGTAATCCTGTTAATATCTATAAGGATTTCATTGATTATGTTGATTATCCAACAAGCCAAACCAAGGACAAGAAAGTGGAGTGTTTCAGATCATCCTCATTGGGCACTGTTTGAATTGGAAAGAAACATTTGGATCTATGATATTCAAGTGGAAATAGCAATGGAATTGTTGAACTCTACGGAAAACAACCGTTGTATTCAACTTCAAATGGGTGAAGGCAAAACATCGGTGATCATTCCGATAATGTGTTTGGCATTGAAAGATCGCATTGCCAGAATCAATGTGTTACCATCGCTCTTGGAAACATCGATTGAAGACATGCTCTTGACAATGGGATCATCTATTTTCAATCGTCCCATTCACGTCTATCCATTTAGAAGAGATATTGTCTCTCAATTGAATGATATTCAATTTCAGAGAATACTTAGCAATCTCAAACACTGCAAAACTAATCAAGGAATCATCATTTCAACACCTGATCATTGGCTTTCATTCCAAAACTCATCTATGCTCTCTAAATCAAAGACCCTATTCAACTCTATCATTCAATGGTCAAACAATAATTTGTTTAACATTCTCGATGAATGTGATGAGTTACTATCTACCAAATATCAACTTATTTTCCCATATGGCAACAAGCGAGATCTTGATGAGGGTGTCAACCGATGGACTATAATCGAAAGTGTTTTTGATAAATTGAAAACACTGCTCGATAATGAACAATTCCCTCCCTCAGATATCGAAATTGCAAAGAAAGAGATACCCTGTTCATTCCCAATAATTACAATCCGCAACGAGGAAGCTGGAAAACAACTTTTAAATAAGTTGTTGGTTCTTTTGTATCCATCTGGTCAGAGTGCTCGTATTAATCAACAATTTATTTTATAAGATGATATAACATCAAAAAAAAAAATAAAAATAATCTAATTCAATTTGGTTAACACATAAACAATAATAAATAGCTCTATCTGAGAGAGAGAGACGATAGATACATTATTCTGTATGAATATTAATATTTGCCATGAAAAAACAAAACTTCATTTTTAGAACTTTGCAAAAAAAATAAGAAAAGTGTTTTTGATTTGATTTGATGATCATCAATTAGATATATTATTCTCTTTGTCAATGATTGTATTGCATTTGATTTGACAGGTGTGAATAGATCATTGAATTTTGAAAGTGAACAGAGTTTATCGATTTGATCTTTGAGAACAGAGAAAGACATGATTGTATTGAATGAACTTTCACAATCATTTGAAATTTGCAAGAGACATTGAATGACATGATCATATGATTCATTGTTATTTGTAAAATGTGTTTTCTCTTCTGAATCTCTTTGTTTCATGAGATGATAAATGAATTTAATTGATGATAAACGTGGGACCAATTGTTCCATTGAAAGAGAACAGGCTGGTTTCAGAACATCAGCAAGATATAATTTGACATCAGAACAAAGTTGGTTGTAATGTGTGGTTATTTCTTCTTGTGATACTTTGTAAGATTCTTTTAATGATTTTAAACCCAGTCTGTTTTCCAACAGTTTGATTAAATCCAAACATTCAGCAGCTTGAGAATAGTTTCCTCTCTCAATGGATTGACTGATTTTGAATTGGAGAGATACACATTGATGATCAATGAATATACTTGAAGCATTAGATATGTTGTATTTGAATACTTGACTTGGATTCTCAATTGGTTGACGACTCTTAATCATTGATAGAATGTCAGGGATGGCCTCTGGATTGAGTGGATTTACAATGTGAACGTAGGAACCTTCAGTTTGAGCACCAACCTTAAGCAAATCAATTTTACCAGAGATACCAAAGTAAATGAAATTGAGAAGTTTAACTCTATTGTTATTAGGATCCTTCTCCTTTTCATATTTGGCTTGTTTGAGTATATTAGTTTTGATTAATTCATAGTTTTCAACCTCTGGTTTACTACAAT
Source organism: Heterostelium album PN500 (assembly GCF_000004825.1). NCBI lineage: Eukaryota > Evosea > Eumycetozoa > Acytosteliales > Acytosteliaceae > Heterostelium > Heterostelium album. The sequence continues at coordinate 947,917 of NW_008805073.1, read as the reverse complement.
CGAAATGAGTGAATAAGAATGAAAATGAATTCAATCTATCTTGAATATTCTCAATTAGATTTGATGAGAAATCCAGAATTTGGTCAAACTCAGGTCCTCTAACTGATGTAATTGTATCTTTGTCAAGTACAATTACTGGACGGACTCCTTTGGCACAATGGATTCCTTTGGTTACACCAATTGAATGAGCAAGATCAGCGGCAGGACCTTGATCATCCAATTCTCCTGGAGTATCAGCAAAGATCTCACCATCATGAGTGGATTTACAGGACATTAGTTTGGTTCCAGATTTCTTTTCATGGCAGATGGAACCTCCTTTGACATTGGGATCTTCAACATCTATTTTCTTTTCGACAATGGTGTCTTTGGTACCTTCAATATCGACCACCGTAACCACATCTTTAAGTACCATTTTCTCTCCACAGAGATAATGAGTGATCGTTGTCTTTCCAGCACCAGTTCTTCCCAATAGCAAATTGATAATTTGATCATTTGTAATGTAAGAAGCTTCAATAGCTTTGGAAATGGTTTTTAACAACATATCAATACTCTCATTGTAAAAATCATTTACATTCTTATCTAAATATTATAAAAAATTAAAATAAATATTATTTTTTGGATATATTAAAAAAATTGTAGAAATAAATACCTGGAACCAGATTGTTGTTATTACAAAAAAGATCAGTGTTATATTCACCAACAATTTCTTTATCTTCGATTGAAATTGAACCCATATTCTAACTTTTGTTTTTTAAAAAAAAACATTTATTAATTTTTGTAAAGGAGGACCTCTTTATTTAAAAATCAAATACTTACAAAAAATTAACTTAAATTAATTTAATCTATTATTACAAATAAAAAAAAAATAAAATTTAAAAACTAATTTACTAGTGATTAAAATTGTTGAACTAATCAACTCTAAATTCAATATTTTTAAACTTTAAATTTTAAATAATAACAATCCTTTGATTTTAATAAAGAAAGTGTAAATTTAAGTTTAATTTGTTTTTTTTGTTTCACAGAGAAACCTTCACCATGATGAAAAAATGAGTCATAATAAAGATCTCCCCAAAAAAAAAAGAAGTGAATATTTCTTTAGAAAACTTTTGTTTAATTTAAAAAAAAACCACTTAATTAATATTCTGATTTTTGATCAAAAATAAACAAAGTGCAAATTTAGTTTCAGAAAAAAATTTTCAAATTTAAAGAGACATAATGTCTATGATAGCTGTTTATTTATTATGGGGTTCAAAGGATACCTCAAGTTAATCAAAATTATTAAGTTGTAGAACATAGAAACTGAGTTATTGAATGAATAAAAAATTTAGAAAATAAAAAATAATAAATATAAGAACTTGGCATAGAGATCTCTTTGAAAATAAAAAAAAAAAAATCTTTTTATCTTATATAGTTAATAGAACATCTCTTTTATTATTAAAATTCAATTTTTATATTTATTAATTATTTATTTCTTGTTGTTTATTATCTAAAATCAATATGTGTATGTAATTTGAATTCACAGCGAAAATTTTTTGTTAAAAAAAAAACACTTAAACAAATAGCTTGTGAAAAACAACACACCCCCAATTTTTTTGCAAAGATTGATGTAAATCATTTTTGCCTGAAAAAAGAAAAAAAAAAAAAATTAATTAAATTTAATTTTTTAATAATTTTAATATTTGTTAAAAATAAATCTATAAATACTCACTTAAGTTTCATTTAGTAAAGTCATATCAGTAATATTCATTATTTATTTTAAACATATAACTCATTAATGGAAAATTAATTACAATTTCTTGACAAATCTTTATAATCCTAGAGTTCAATCAACCTTATGTTTAACATTTAATAGATTTACAAACTTTTCTTTTCTTTCAACATAGCTTTCAAATTTAAAATATATTTAACAATACAAATAAAATTATCAGAGGATGATTAGTGAAGATACTAAACTTGAATTTGGTCCAACTTAAATTTAGCCAGGGCATCTAAAGGTTCGGATATTTATTGTAGATTGTAAGTAATGTGTATATACTATATTGTATTGATTGTTTGCATTAAATAATATCTTAATAATTCGTTTATTTATCACCATAAAGATGACATTGCCCTTATATAGAATCTATGGAGTTAACGTCTCACAACCAGGTGTGTTGAATTGATCATGAAGTTGGCACTGCAATTGAATTATATCTCTGGGTAGTTCGAACGTACCAGAGATAGCTAACTGGTTGAGTAGGCCGTGATAAGTATATGTAAAGCTGCTGTTCTTCACTAATACAGACAGAGTGACATGGTAGTAATTGAACGGATTGGACAGTCAACGATCCAGTTACTCTAACCGAAGTGTCATACTCATCTATGATTGGCAGAGGATAACAATAATCAATCTTAATAATAAACAAATAACACATAAACAGCTAGTAGCACAGACGTTCAGCATCTAGCTTCAGAAGTCAATAACACTTTACAACCGACTTCTGACATTCTTGTTGTTGGTGACTTCAATGTCAGTACAAAGAGTCTCACAGCAACAACAATAATAACATCATAGCAACCACCAGCTTCAATCTCCGAGATCGACAATAACACATTCAGGTACCCGACATCATCGCACTGGTTAAGCAGCCCGACCACTAGAAAGACAGACTCTCTATCCTTGATGGATGTATGTCGTTAATGTGCCATAGTGCTCTAGGGTGGTTGCATCAATCTCGAAATGTATTGAATAGATCAAAATAAGAGCAGTCACAGTTTATAAGATTTCTTTCATTCTAATATGGTCGTAGGTTATTGCCTCCAATGTTATGTTTACCTAGAACAAAGATATTTCGGTTATCTTTGTTGACTTGTTGTAGGACTAAGAATAAACTTTTCTATTGACTTTACTATATCTTTTAATTCAAAACGAAACTAGTACTGTCTGTTTACAATATGTTAATAATTATAATAAAATAAATCTGTAAACAAACTTTATATAAACAAAATTATTTATTCTTATTATTAAATTCAAACAATATTTTTAATATTTCGGATTTCTTGGATTCACTATAATTGGAAAGCAAACTTAAATATTTGTTCGATTCTGAATCACGTTCTTTGGCACCATTGACAACCTTTTTGAGTTTCTCACATTTAGAAGAATACAATTTTTGACGTTTCTCATCGATTGACTTGTAGAATCCATCTCTCTTTTTTTCATCTTCAAGCCATTTCTCTGTCATTCCCATCTTGATAAGATCTGATTTGAGGAGAATCATCTTGTATGATCCTTTCTGACCTTGACGAGCGGTTCTTCCTTTGATTTGAATTTCTTCGGTGATCTCTTCTGAAAGGAATGTTTGAATGACATGAACACCTCCATTAGCAATCACTTTATCATCATTGACAATGAAATCAACACCACGACCAAATGATCTTGTTATGAGTGTTACTTGTCTTGATGTTGTTGCTTTCTTGATCACTGTATCTCTGTCTGTTGTACTTTCAACTAATTTCGAACTCTTCTCAACTTGACCGAAATAATGTGAGGTTTCAAAATCGTTCAAAGTCTTTTCATCTTCAAAGACAACAATGACAGCTCTTTCTTTCTTTGTCTTCTCAAGGATATCTTCAGCAATCTTTAGATACCAATGATCTTTATCTTTTTCTATAAAAACATGATCATGTTCTTTGAAATCGAGTTTTGTTTCATCAAAGATTGAAGGTGTGAATGTAAATTTGTTGATCTTGAATTCATCTTTGATTATTTTCATTAAAGTTGGAGTGAGTGTCTTCAAAGTTCCAGTTACTCCAAGAATTCTTTCAAATTTAGAAGGAATGTTTGCATATGACCAACCACCACATGTTATTGTTATTTTAAGATTTTTTCTCTTAAAATTTTCAAATTTTGCTATCTCCTCTTTTTTGGTTTTCTCATCTTTATCGGTTTTATCATCTTCTTTGTTAATACCAAAAGCATCTATGTAAGCAAATGCTGTTTTCGATCCATGTTCGTGTGTAAATGAAATTCCATCATGATTTCTATATCCAATTCTCTTATTAACATTATCAACTTCATATTCTGTATTTTTATAGTTGTTGACATCCTCTACCATTTCTGATATCTTTAGAGAAAGAAGCTTTTCATATCCTGGGAATTCTGAAATAACATTCTTGTATTCAATTTGTTTCGAAAGAGTTGCAAATTTAATATTCTTTCTATTATTCCAAATATATTCATATAGCTTAACTATTGATGAAGAGTGAAGGGTAGTTGCTGGATTATATGTTTTACCATAGAATGAATCACCAAAGAATAGATCGACTTCATCAATCAAAAGAATTCTTGAGCTTTGTGATATTTGAGAATGGACAGGGGCCAAAGAGTTGTGAATTAAGTTATCTGTAAGAGCTCTGACATCACCTCCTTCAGAGATCAAAGATTCACAAAGTTCACCAAATGTTGAATAAGTAATCATATCAGTGACTCCAAAGAGTTCAAAGATATCTACAAATGAAGAAAAGTCTCGTTTTGAAAGGTATTCACTGTATGAAACACATGATACTTTGAATCCAAGAAGTGAAAGTATAATACTGAGAACAGCAAGTGTGATTGATTTTCCTTCACCAGTCAATATTTCAATGAGATGATTGTCTAACGGTATACTATCAGGAATAACACCTATTAAATTTAAAGTTGGTGTCTTTTTCATCAGAGAAACATGTTTGTCAATTCCAAGAAGTCTCATAATTGCCAATACCTGAAAATGATGAGGACGAAGTAATACATTTGGATCAAATTTGAGAGCGACATATGATTCACCTGATTTTGAAATTGTCCATATTGCGAAAATATGAGCCAATAAATTGATGACATCCTCTCTTGATGTTTCCAAATCCATATACTTTGGAATTCTGAGAGAAAGTTTCTTTGAGTTTGATACAATTTCCTTGAGAACATCTTGATATTTATTGACCTTTAATTTATCAACCATTTCCTGATGTTTTATCGAGAAAGAATCATAACTTGATTTCAAAATATCCATTGAAATTTCATCTCCTGTCATATTCTTTAAGATGTATTCAAATACAAGATTTAATTTTGGTGATCTTGAATTCCACATTGAAATAGAATATGACTGGAATTGTTTGAATTCAGAAATGATTTCTTTTCCTAAAGAACCTGAACTTTCAAGCTCTTTTCCCAAAAGTTGAAACTTTTCTAATCCATTTGTTTCAATGTATTGATCTAAAATCATTGCAATATTGGTGTTAGCATGTTCTCTGAGAAGTATGCAGTTAGTGGAGAATTTTTTAAATTCTTTTAAAATTGAAATTAGAGAGTTCAGATCTTTGGTTTGCCAATTATTTGATAATTCTTCAATATGTTTATGACCAAGCGAAAGGATTAAATGACAAAAACTTTGGGATTTTACCTTAGGAATTTGCTTGAAAAAATCATTCAAATAGTTCACTTCTGATGCAATCACTTGATAATTCATTGGATCATTTCTATCCAAATATTGCTCTGCTTTATCAAATAACCCATTCTTGTGAATTTCTACTTTTTGAATCAACAACTCATAGTCGTTTCTTTCCACAAGTTCATGATCAACTAATTTGATAACAAGTAGAATTGTGCTTCGACATTTATGATAAGCTTGTGTTTCTAAACCAAATTGAAATGTATTTATAAGATCTTTCAAACATAGTTTCAATTGATCCATTAAACTTGAATGAGTAGGTATTTTTAGACCCAAATTTGAACAAGAAGAAAATTCAGTTTGACATCCTTCTAGAGTGCTAAGTTTGGACATTAAAAGTGATACTGTATTAAATTCGATAACTCCTTTCTTCCAACTCTCAATGTTGTTCGAAATTTGGCGGAATGAATCGAAATATGATTCCAATGATTCAATCAATTTGTTATCTATTTGTTGGAAATGATTGATGAATGTTGACAAATGTGTTTTGATCGAATAATAGTGATCGATATCAGACATTTTAAGATTATCGGTTTTTAACGATTCTTTAATAGAACTGGATGATTTTTCGGCAATATCTATTATTTGTTTCAGAATCTTAGAAAGTTCTTCTTTATTATTGTTCACTTTGGTTCCTAATTTCTGTTGAAATAAGGAGTTTGAACACATTTTGATTATCCATGTGAGATTTTGAGCAACTTGTTCATATTTTAGAGCTGAGAGATCTCTTTGAATTGAATATAAACGTTTTTGACTCTTTTCTTGGAGAATCTTCATTGTTGGATGGTCAATTTCGGTCAAAAATGAAAAGTAACCATTCTTGATATTAAAATTGATATCTTTATACTTTCGGTATTGATTATTAATTTCTTGAACTTTTGAATTGATCGAAGGATAATAGTGTTCAAGATCAACCAAACTGTTCAATTGAGGTTTAAGTGTTTTGAATTCTTTAAATTTAAAATCATCAATTAATGATTTCATCTTTAAAACGAAATAGTAGATTGAAGTCATTGTAGTACTTTTAACTAAAAGATATTGGTTATTGACTATTGGTTCAATATTATTAAAAGTTTGAGCTTCTTGAAATTGATTTAAACTACCACAAGCCGATTTATAATCATTTTTAGATAAATATATTTCTAACTCCTCTAGTAAAGTACAACAATATTTAACAATTTTAGTTTCAAATGTAGTAATAAGTAACTTGGAAGAAAATATCTGATTATGTTTGAATATTCCAAGAATTTCCAGTTGTTTAGAGAGTGTTGACCATAGTCCATTTGTGCTATCATCAGATTTGAAAGATATACAAATATTTGAAACCAAATTCTTGAAAAGATTTTTGGTATTTTCAATGCAATCTATCAATTTTAATTCTTCTTGAGATACATTCTGACCAAATTCGATTTGTCTAACCAGACAATAAATTGTTTGTGAGAGTGTGTTTGAAAGTTTATGATTATTACTTGTAAAAGAGTCTGAAATTTCTTTTTTAACCTTTTCAATGAAAATTATAATCTCTTCAATTGCTTCTACGTAGGTTTTCATTCCATGAGGCTGACTAAAATATTGATCCAATTGAGAAAGTTCTTTTATTTTAGAAAGATTGTTGAAAACACATTCGAGCTTATTTTGATCACTATTAATATTGAGTGATGAATACACTTCATCCTTTAAAGAATCTATCTTAATCTTGATATTTTTTTGTTTCTCGAGAAGAGAATTGAAGGTGCGATCTTTGATATTTGCATCCATGTTTATGAGCATTGAGATATTTCGAAGATAATTTGTACAATCTACAACATCTGAGAGGTTGTATATTTCTGTGAATGTGACAATTGATTCCACTATTGGATTGTAATAAACTTCTTTAATTTCTATATTTATTAGCTCTCTGAGTGGTTTGAATGAAGAAGATGTTTGAATTATCTTCCAGTGTACTGGGATACTATCTAAATCTTGGGTTGAGATCTCTCCTTCACTACTCAATATTTGATTAATGAATTCACTTGAAATTTCAATTATCTTGTTTATTGAACTAATCAAAGTTTGAACTTCATTTTCAATTTGAATTTTGATAAACTCTTGGATACAAATTGATTGTCGAATTGATTGACATGAATTGTATGAATTCTCCCAATTATGGGATCGGATTTCATAGTTTGCATCATCAATTAGATGTTGTATTCTATTAGATAATGAATTGATTGCACTGGATTTGACAAATGTGAATACATCATTGAAATCTGAAAGTGAACAGAGTTTATAGATTTGATCTTTGAGAACAGAGAAAGACATGATTGTATTTAATGAGTTTTCACAATCTATTGTTATTTGCAAGAGACATTGAATGACATTATCATATGATTGAATGTCATTTGTAAAATGTGTTTTCTCTTCCGAATCTCTTTGTTTCATGAGATGATAAATCAATTTGATTGCTGATAAATGTGAATCTAATTGTTCAATCGAAAGAGAACCAGATGGATTCAAAGCACCAATAAGATATGACTTGACATCAGAACAAAGTTCATTGTAATGTTTGATAACAATAACGAGTGAATCTTTGTATGATACTTTCAATGAATTTACATCAATATATTTTGCAATTGATTTGATTAAATCCAAATATTCAGCCGTTAATTTATAGTTTCCTCCCTCTAAGTTGATTTTATCTTGAAGAGTCTCTATTTCATTTCCTATATTTGTTTGTGACGAAGTTGAAATATTGTACTTGAACACTTGACTTAGATTTTCAATTGGTGGACGACTATGAACCATTGAAAGGATATCTTGGACAGCGTTTGTATTGATTGGATTTACAATTTTGACATATAAACCTTCCTCTGGTTGACCACCATGATTAAGGTTATCAATTTTATTTTCGACACCCTTGAAAATGAAGCGAAGAAGAGTGGCTCTGTTACTGTTTGGATTTTTTTGATTCTCGATTTGAATTTGTTGGATAAAACTATCCTTGATTGAATTGTAGTTTTCAATTTCTGGTTTACAACTATCAAAATCAGTAAACAACACTGAGAATGAACCAAAGCTACCTTGAATATTCTCAATTAGAATTGGTAAATAATCGAGAATTTGACCAAGCTCTGATCCACCAACAGAGGTAATTGTGTTTTTGTCCAGAACAATGATGGGACGAACTGATTTCGAGGAATGGATAACTTTGGTCACTCCTATTGCGATGGAAAGATCAATGGCAGGAACTTGATCGTCCAAGGTAATAATGAGTTCATTATTGGAAGTAATTTTATATGAAATTACTTCTTTTCCCGAAATTTTTTCATTGCCACTGGTACTTCCTGGGATAAAATGGATCAATATTAATTTTCTTTTCTTAATAGTTATTTTACTCTTTTTAACAAACTTACCTTCACCAATACCTGAAGCAGCAGTTATCATATTCTCTCCACAGAGATAGTGTGTGATCATTGTCTTTACTGACCCAGTTCCCAATAACAAATGAATGTCTTTACCATTGATAATACTCAAAGTTTTAGAAATTTGTAGAAAATTAACAATACATGGATAATCTCCTTCTTTAATAAGATCTAAAATATTTAAAATTAATAAATAAAATAAAAATTTCCAAAAAGTAAATAATTTACCTTGAACAAGATTATTTTTAAAAAAACGTTTTGAAGATCCATGGATTCTTTTGTGACTCAATATTAACTTTTTAGATAAAATTTACTTACAAAAATTAAAAATAATTAGTTTTAGTTATTTAAAGAAAAATATAAAATAGTTTGAATTAATTAATGAAATTTGCAATCAAATGTGCAAACATTAATTATTTGCAAAACTTAAAATTCTGATCAAAAAGTGGGAGATGTTTTTGATTTTTGGTCTATTATTTAATTTAATCATAGCAAAAGTTATAAAAATAGAATCCCATTTTTATTTTTAAATTTATTTTTTGACTTTCGAGATGAATTATTATGCAACTATTTTTATAATCTCAACTTGTCGGCATACAAAAAAGTTTTTTTTTTAAAGTGTGGTTTGATATGTCTGTTTTTTTTTGTTTTTCTCACTAGTGGAAGGAGTTGGGAGGTTTCATTATTTGGGGGAGGAAAAACAAATGAAATAATTAACTTTTAAAAAAATGATGTTTTTTTGGTATGATGTGATTTCCTTTAGAAGGGGTGCTGGAACTGTTTTTATTTTTGTAAACTAACATTCTAAAGGGTGTTTATCTTGTGCACACCCTTTAAATTTTTATGGGTAGTCAATTAGGTGTTTTTTAAATATTAACGCAGAAGGAGTTGTGAACAACAAAATTTTTTTTTTTTTTGACCACTTCTCAAGCCAACAACATCGAGTACCCACCAAAAAAGTTCAAAAAAAACAAAAAAACTAGTTTCAAAAGTCACTTCCTTCTCCTGCAACTAAATGTAAGTGTGGCTACCCACGTAAATTTTTCATCTTCACACAAAAAAAAAAATGGTGGACCTTTAAGGTTTAAAGTGATCACTCACTTTAAATCCGCACTTTTAAATCAAACACATACCCATTATTTATTTATTTATTATTTTCAACGGGTGTTAAATATCTAACAGTTAGATTACTATGAGTATGAATAGACATGTTTTGTTAGTAGAAATTTCAGCATTACGGAAAATTTTAAAATCTAGTAGAAATAATACTATTACGTCTATTAGAGGCGGTCTTCCCCTTCTGAGGGCGACGAGTCACAACATATACAGACTTGGATGGTTGAATTTGAGTTTACCTATTTCTACCAAAACCTTCAGTGTATGTTCAATAAATGTTTTATATATCCACACAACAACGAACAACAACTGCTAATTTTTTGATTCACCAACCTTTAGAGTTTATTTAGAGCAATATTCAAACTCTAAAGGCATCAGCAAAATAGATATTTTTAACTAAATCAATAGAGGTATCGATAATTTTGTTTGTCTACAGTTATATTGATGTATCTTTTGGTAGGTGTTTCCAATTGCTAAGCTCTCACCAAAAGTATATTGACATTAATTTAAAAGTCATGATCACCATTTATCACCACACATCGATGACAGGTAACAATAAACCAGACAGAAAGAATGATATTGGCAGCAATGAGATACTTATTTTTAGTTTCTTTTAACATAACTCCAGATTCAGAGAAGTTTTTTTTTAATGTAGCAAACACCAGAATTGTAAGTTATAACCACAATATTATTTAGATATTGATGATGTTGTAGTCGTTGTTAACCAACTGTTACTATTGATGACAGAACATTTGATATAGTGTAGGTAGATGCCAACCTACTGATTATAGAATACACTTCTCAACTCTTATATAATCATCAAAGATACCTCACTACAACCGGTATAATGAGTATATCGGAGGCGAACCATTTAATCATCCTCTTGGTGACACCTAGTCAACATCGCTAGGTGTTCTAGGTACATATGTGATTTGATAATGGTAGACTTGACCGACTCTGAGTGAGAGCGAAGCTTGTTTAAACAGATAGAGTAACGTCAGCTATGTTCATCAGAAACGAAGAAGAAGAAAAGACATTAGAGTAGTAAAATCAGTAGTAGTACTAATAGCAACCAGATATATTGGGAATATGTATGTTTTGATTCAAATACTCTAGAGTATTCAAAGTAACCAACACTCTAAAACTAACTAACATTAATCATAGATTGAAACCGTGTAAATTCAAACCTAAAGATGGCAGGTAACTAAACCAGACAGATATTATAATTTCTTTAAAGATAACGTCTATACAACCAGTGTAAAGAATCTAGAGGAAAAGGATCATTCAACATCCTCGATGCCGACTAAATCAACATCGCTAGGTAACTCTAAATACCGATCATAAATTAACCTGGCAGCACATATTACTTGGTAACAACAGACTTGACTCGAAGTGACAGCGAAGCGTGTTTTTACATAAAAGTGCCTGAGCTTTGGTCATCAGAACGAGAAGAAGTAGTGTAGAGGAGTAGAACCAGTGGTAAATTGCAACTTGATACTAGTAATAGGTTTGTATTCATTCAAATACTCTACTCAATGATACCAAACTAACTTATATTTTTAAAATCATCTAGACAACCAGCACTGTAGATCTCCACACCATATACGATTTACTATAGTTTTAAAAGAAAAACTTATTTGGGTTACTTACTTCTATTCAGATTTCGAATCAAATCACCATTACAAACTCAGTATACATTAATTTTCAATCAATTTTTTACCAAAGTTCGATACAAAGAGCAATAGTTTATCTCTTTACTATAGAAACAGAAAAAAGAAATCAAACAAAAAGTAATAATAATAAATAGATGTAAATAACTACGGATTCAGAATAATTATATCTCATGCAAAGAATATAATTTTATTCAAATATTTGCATAAATTTCTACCAAAGATAATGAAAAATCGAAGAATCCGTAGACACCTCATTGGATTCGGTGCTCTTCAAAGCTTGGATGGAATGCTCTTTGATGAATTCGACCAGAGTTGCGAGATCACGTTCACCCTCGAACGTAACTGGGTTCTTCTTATCGTTGGCCTTGAAGAACTTGATCGTTGGGAAACCACGGATGTCAAGTTCTGGTGGAACATCGTTGGCGGTGGCATCGATCTTGCCAATGACGATATGTGGGTATTTGGCCATGTAATCTCCGAGTTTTTCGTAGGTTGGTTTCAAACTCCAGATGTAAGGACACCATGGAGCGTAGAATTCAACCAAGACATCCTTGGTTTCATCGAGGACGATCTGATCGAAGGTATTACCAACGATGATCTTGACAGACTGGTTTTGGCTGGAATTGACTCTGACTTTCTTAAAAGTGCAAACTTGTAATACTGTTGAACGAATTCGGAAACGGCGGTTTGAGTGAACTCTTTGTTCTCTGGGAACAAGAGCTTTTTTTGCTTAGCAATGTTCTGGATGACTAGAGCTGGAAACTTGGATCCAGACAAACCGAGATACTCGGCGTATCGTGGGTTGTTGACGGAGCAGAAGATGATCTTACCTTTGTGGGCAGCGGCTATCTTGGTGACTTCAGCAATGGTGGTTTCTGTGGTTTCCTTCTCGCTTGTGTTGACAAAGAGGTAGGCAATTGGGAGATCGATAGGGTAGTTCCTACTGATGAGATCGCTGTACTCACCCAAAGTTGGCAAAATACTTGATTGGATGAATCGAGTCAATTCCTCTGGTTCGAACGAGTTACCAGTGAATGGGACAACCGGAAAATCATCAAACTTGGTGTAGATGTTGGCGGATGGAATCGATTTGACGTGCTTGGCAGAGAACTCCTTGTTGTTGATGACAGCACCAAACTTGATGAACTTCTTCATGGAGAAGGCCAACTTTTTAAAGGTGGCGTAATGGTTGTCGTGATCGTTATCAAAGAAACCAACAATAACATCCTTTTCAAAAGCCTTCAACCTATCCAAATCTTTCTCGGTTCCAATAATGGTGATCGGTGGCAAAAGAACTCTACAAATTTGTTAAATTATTATGTTATTATATTAGAGAACTGTTCATTTTTGGTTTTTAATAATATAAACAGATATATCAAACAAGAAAAAAGAAAAAGAAATGTTTGTAAACAATGTTTCTATGATCATTTAAATGTTTAATATACAATAACCTATCGTCGTTCTTGTACATACGAAGTGAGCGCGATGATAATACCGGAAGCTGTTTTATCACCTAATTCGAATGGTTCTGGTTCACCGTTTCTTTAAAGAAAAAGAAAAGAATTTAGTGGTTAAGATAAGTTAGTATTTATAAGATTTGATTATATTTAAATAGTGATATATTTACCTGAAGAGAATCAAAGTTGGGAGTAATTCAACTTTATTCGATTGACAGAGATTATTTTCAACAATACAATCTACTTTACCAAATGCAACCTTATTGTTGGTGGCAAATGACTTGGAAGCCTCCGAGTAGTGTGGCTTCAAGTTCTTGCAGTGACCACTCCATGACATACAGAAAACAACAAGGACGAGATAGTGTCCAGTGATGACCTCGTTGAAGTTTGTTTCATTCATGCTGATGACATTGTCATCGGATGGACCATCCTCCTCTTCAAAGTGAGAATGACGAGCACCAATTGCGACGGCACACAATATAACAATTGTTGCCAATATTACAAATTTATTGATTTTCATCATTTAATAAAAATAATTAATAATTATATAACAAGATATATTTGTTTGAACATGTGTATAAACTTTTATACTACCAGTCACCAAAAAGAAATTTAAATAATCTTTGTCATTCTCGTTATTATGAATAATTTTTGGGAACTTTGGCTGAACTAAAAAAAAAATTTGATTATTTTTAAATTTATAAAAAAAAAAACTAATTTCGTAAGTCACAGTTTTAATCAAAATAAAAGATCCCGATCTTCAAATAATTCATCATCTTGTAATATTATACTCTGTTTATTGATTTATAATAAATTATTTGTAGAAAAGAAGATCTTTTTGGCTAGGAGTACATTTATTATGAGCAAATGACTTCAACTGACCTTGAATATGTCCCAGTTGTGCTTAAATTTAGTAAGAGCATCAGATTGAGAGTTCCGAGGGCTGTGTGCTATTTTATAGTAGTGCTGTAAGTTAATAAGATATATTAAAGAATCCAAACACTATCCTCAAGTTGGTGTATATATGTATATAAATGTAACAGTGAGGTGTATTAAAGGTATAGGTCGTTAAACAGCAGAGCTGGACCCAACAAGGTTCCGATAAGTTTATTCCTAATGTATTTCCAGAATTGGAAAGGCTGATAATCTATTAGTATGTAAACACTTTGTTTTGTTATGTTATATTTATTATTATAACAAATGAAATGAAATGAAATCAACAATATAATTAGACATCTGTAGTTAGAGCAAGCAAGTAAGTTACAAGACAAAGGAATTGATATTGGCACCTGCTATGAACACGATGATGTGGGAGAATCCAATAATAAAATAATTATTATATTAGAACAGAATAGTTTTTTTTATTCTAGTTGGCAAAGTAACCAAAGATTGTTCGAGAAGAGGTACCTGTTGTTGATCATACAAACCATGTACTCAGTAGACTGAAGTAGTTGGTACCACCTTGATCATAAAGGAAGCATGATCTGATGCTATTACTTTATATTAACTTAAGTTATGAGAGGTAACGACCGTTCTAGAATCTAGAGGTGACTTCATCATCTTCTCGATGACCTATGCCGGTATTCATTTGGTAACTCAAGGTACATGTAACTTGGGAAGCACATATGACCTCGATGGTGGACTATGTTCCAAGTGACAGAGAATAGAGAGTTACACCACCAACTTTGATCATGTTGATGATGTCAGTTTACAGATATTGAACGTTCGGGAGCAGGTATGTTCGTGTTTGTAGATTCCACCTATTTAAATGGATGATCTCATCCATCGAAATGTCAGATTTAATATTTCTGACCAACATAGAAATATAGATACAGTAGGAAGCTTACTGTGATAAAAGAAGGCGAGTGGTAGTACATAGTAACTCCCAGAATTCTTTCAAATTTGAATGGAATTTTGACATATGACCAACGACCACATATTATTGAGATTTGGAGATTTTGCTTCATAATCTCTTCTGTGATTTTTCCATTTTCTTTTTCAGCAATCTATGCAAATGACGTTCTACATCCATAAGTTGTTGAATAAGAAATACCATCTTGATTTCTATATCCAATTCTCTGATTTACTTTATCAACTGTGTATTCAGGGTATTTATAGTCACTTGCTTTTATAAGTGATGAAATTGATCACCAAAGAATACATCGACTTCATCAATCAAAAGAATTCTTGGACATTGTGATGAATTTTTTAGATGAGATGGTTTAATTTGTTATTAATGAATTGATTTGTAAGAGTTCTGACATCACCTCCTTCTGTAATCAAAACTCCACAAAGATCTTCAAAAGTGGAATAGGTAATCTTATCAGTGACACCAAAGAGTGAAAAGATATCTTCAAATGCTGTATAATCTCGTTTTGAAATGTATCCACTATATGAAATACATGAAACTTTGAATCCAAGAAGTGAAAGTATAATACTTAGAACAAAGATCAACTCTCAGGTAGTGAATGGCTTCTGCATAACGTCTCTACAGCCAGAGTATTGTGAATACGAGGAAATACATTGATTATGGAAGACTTTGAAATAAACTAATACGGTTTTAAATTCAAACCAAATTACAGATTAAATAGTTACAGGAAAAGGATCACTTTACTTATTATCAAAATAAAAAAAGAGATGATCAACCAGTGTAGAGAGTCCAGAGGAGAAGAACCATTTAATCATCTTCTCCATGCCGACCTGGATTCAACTCTGTAGTTCTTTTGGACGAGTTGATCTCAATCAAAGTGGTAGATTAAAATAGGTCGAATCGACCAAGAACCAGCTCATATATGATGTACCTTAGTTTTATACTTCTGGAGCTTGACGAAATCAAAAGGTCGGTACGTGCCTCATGCAGTATTTATGACTGATCGAGGAGTCTGCCAATGGCTTTGTAAAACATGGCTACAAATAGAGATAAAGAAGAAGTTTGGATCTGGTTTTAGTTAAATTTAAGATAAAACTAAGTAGACAAAATGGAACTGATTATAATATCAATAAAGGTATCTATTAAACCAGGAGCAGCAACTTTGTTGAACCGATCTTATCAGTTTCAGTGAGTCTATAATAAGAACATGTATCGTATCTCCAGTTAAATATTTAATTGAACAACAATCAGTTAAAATAGTAATTATTGATACTTGTTAATGTTTATGTTTATTTTAGAATAAAATATTTGTTAAATTCTTCTAATTGATTTGAAATTTCGGATTTCTTTGAATCACAATAATTGGTATGTAAACTTAAATAGGTGTTAGAAATACCATCATTTATCTTGGCCTAAATGACAACCTTCTTGAGTTTCTCACATTCAGAACTAAATAATTCTGTTCGTTTTGAGTCAATCATCATATAGAATCCATCACTCTTGATTGCATTGTCAAGACTCTCTGATGTCATTCCCATTTTAAGAAGGCCTGTCTTTTGAAGAATCATCTTGTATTATCCTTTCTGACCTTGACGAGCGGTTCTTCCTTTGATTTGAACCTCTTCAGTGATGTACTTAGAAAGGAATGTTTGAATGACATGAACACCTCCATTATCAATCACTTTATCATCATTGACAATGAAATCAACACCACGACCAAGTGATCTTGTTATGAGTGATACTTGTTTTGATGTTGTTGATTTCTTGATCACTAGAGAGCTCCCAATTATGTGATTTGATTTCATTGATTGTATCTTCCAAAAGATCATTACTTCTGTTTGTCAATGATTTGATTGTATTGAATTTGACAGATGTGAATACATCATTGTAAGTTGAAAGAGTTTATCTATTTGATCTTTGACTTGAGATCTTTAAAAAAATTAAAAATATAGATTAATAACAAAATAAAATTTAAAAATAAATAAATACCTATTGGTTTTTGTTAGTGTTAAAATTTGATTTAAAACAAAATTTATTTCAATTTATTTAATACTTAAATATGAATTAGATTTTATAATACTTCACTAAACCTTCAAAATTGTTTAATTTCATTTTAAGCCTCCCCAAAAAGAAAAAAAATTTGTGTGCTTTTTGTAAAATAATGTGAGAATACTAAGAAAAAAAAAAACCCAACCAATAAAATGAAAAATCATTTAGAATTAAAATTTTTATTTATTTATTTTTATATTTTAATTAATTGAATTGAGATAATAGATTTGAAATTTCAGATTTCTTGGATTCACTATAATTGCAAATTAAACTTAAATATTTGTTCGATAGGTTATCCCGTTCATTGGCTTCACTGACAACCTTCTTTTGTTTCTCACATTTCAAAGAGAACAATTCTTGACGCTTCTCATCGATCATCTTGTAGAATCCTTCGCTCTTGATTCCTTTGTCAAGACTCTCTGATGTCATTCCCATCTTCACAAGATCTGGTTTTTGGAGAATAATCTTGTATGATCCTTTCTGACCTTGACGAGCGGTTCTTCCTTTGATTTGAATTTCTTCGGTGATCTCTTCTGAAAGGAATGTTTGAATGACATGAACACCTCCATTATCAATCACTTTATCATCATTGACAATGAAATCAACACCACGACCAAATGATCTTGTTATGAGTGTTACTTGATTTGATGTTGTTGCTTTCTTGATCACTGTATCTCTATCGATTGTACTTTCAACCAATTTCGAACTCTTGTCAACTTGTTGGAAGTAATGTGATGTTTCAAAATCGATCAATATCTTTTCATCTTCAAAGACAACGATGACAGCTCTTTCTTTCTTTGTCTTCTCAAGGATATCTTCAGCAATCTTTCTGTACCAGAGGTCTTTGTTCTCTTCCATCAAAACATGATCTTGTTCTTTGTAATCAAGTTGTGTTTTACCAAAGATTGAAGGTGTGAATGTATATTTGTTGATCTTGAAATCATCTTTGATGATTTTCATTAAAGATGGTGTTAGTGTCTTCAAAGTTCCAGTAACTCCAAGAATTCTTTCAAATTTGAATGGAATGTTTGCAAACGACCAATGACCACAAACAATTGAGAGTTTAAGATTTTTCTTCATAACCTCTTCTGTGATATTACCAAGTTCATATTCAGCAATGTATGCAAATGCTGTTTTTGATCCATAGGTTGTTGTAAATGAAATACCATCTTGATCACGATATCCAATTCTCTGATTCACTTTATCAACTTCATAAGCTGGAATATTGTAGCTGTTGACATCTCTAACCATAGAGTAAATCTTCTGAGAAAGAATTGTTTCATGTCCGGGGAACTCAGCCATTACTTTCTTGTATTCATTTTGGTTAGAGACGGTAGAAATTGTAATGTTCTTGCGATTCTTCCAAATGTATTCAAAAAGTTGAATGATTGATGCTGACTGAAGAGATGTTCCTGGATTATATGTTTGACCATAGAATGAATCACCAAAGAATACATCGACTTCATCAATCAAAAGAATTCTTGAACATGGTGTTGGATTTTCTTTAGTAGCTGGTTTCAATTTGCTGTGCATGAATTGATTTGTTAGAGTTCTGACATCACCACCTTCTTTGATCAAAGAATCACACAATTCACCGAATGTTGAATAGGTAATCATATCAGTGACACTAAATAGTGAAAAGATATCTTCAAATGCAGTAAAGTCACGATTTGATAGATATGCACTATAAGAAACACATGAAACCTTGAACTTTAGAAGTGAAAGAAGGGTACTGAGAACTGCAAGTGTGATTGATTTTCCTTCACCAGTCAATATTTCAATGAGATGATTGTCAAATGGTGAACCCCCAGTCATTCCTAATTTACTTTTAATCCAAGATTCTTTCGTATCAATTCCTAGTAATCTCATTATTGCCAAAACTTGAGCATGATGAGGGCGAATTAATACAGTTGGATCAAATTTAAGAGCAACATATGATTCACCAGATTTTGAAACAGTCCACATTGCGAAAATATGAGCCAACAAACTGATGACATTCTCTCTTGAGGTCTCGGATTGTATTTTCTTAGGTATTCTGGCTGCAATCATCTTTGCATTTGTGACAATATTCTTGGCAGCATCTTGATATTTGACGACTTCTCTTTCCACAATTGTCTGATATTGAGCACAGAATGAATCATAACTTGATTTCAATATTTCCTTTGAAATCTCATCACCGGTCATGTGTTCCAAGATGTATTCAATGGGTAGATTTGCTGATCTTGTATTCCACATTGAGATTTTATATGCAGTGAATTGTGTGAATTCAGAAATGATTTCTTTTCCAAGACGACCAGAGATTTCAAGTTCCTTTCCAATTTGTTGAATTTTTCCTAATCCATGGGCTTCTATAAAACGATCCAAAACAACTTTAATATTAAAATTAACAAATTCTTTGAGAAGTGGTGATCTATCAGAAAATTCCTTTAACTTTGTCAAACTTGGAACAAGTTCATTGCCATCTTTGTTGTGGAGTTGACCTGAGTATTCTTCGATATGCTTTTTGGCAACAACAACAATAGATTTCACCAAGGTATTTGAATTGATTTGAGGAATTCGATTCATATGATTTTCAAAGTTGGTGGCTCTAACAGCGGTTTGATTATAGTTTTCAAGGTCATCACTTTCCCAATATCTCTTTGCTGTGTTTACCAACATTTCCATATGAGATTGTCCAATTCCAATCAAGAGTGGATGATCATTGCTTGATACAACATCATGTGCATTTAATTGATTATATACTTCATAAACAAGAAGAATGGTGGATGCTGATTTATCATATTTCGAACTATCCAAATCATTTGAGAGAGTACTGATACGATTTTGAATCTTTGATTTCAATTGGTCGATTGCAATTCTGTATGTGGGTACATTTCCTATCAAAATAGAACATGCTGAGATAGCATTATCACATCTTCTGAGAGTATTGAGTTTGGAAAGAAGATCTGAAATTGCATTCTTTTCAAATGGAATGACATCTTTCTTCCAATTATCAATGTTTCTTGAAATTATTTCAGAGAATGTTTTGAAATATGATTTCATTGATTCTATCAAATGTTGGTCCATGACATTGAAATCTTTGATGAACTTTGATAGATGTGTTTTGATAGAATAGTAATGATCTATATCATCCTTTTGAAGATTATCATCCTTTTGATGATCAACGATTTTTTGGATTGATGATTTAGCAATTTTTAAGATTTGTTTCTGAATCTTATCGAGTTCAGCTTGGTATGAATTTCCTAATTTCTTTGAGATGACAGAGTTGGAACACAAATCGATAAACCATGATAGATTTTCAGCAACTTGTTCAAATCTTGGTGGTGAAAGATCTCTTTGAATTGAAGATAAACATTCAAGAATCTTATCTTTGAGATTCTTAATTGTTTGAGAGTCCAAATCTTTCTCTGTGATACTATCAAAATTGCCTGATTTGATAATAGAAGCAATATTGTTAGATCTAAGAGATTCGAATTCTGCAACAAAGTTCCTCAATTCTTCTAATATAGTTGAGGTTTGAGTTGTGGCAATTAGTCCTGAAATATTTTGAATATCACTTTCAATATTTTTAACATTCGATCTTGCTTCAATGATAAGACCATCATTGATCATTTTTCTGACAGAATCTGATCTCTTTACAATATGATTGAAGAAAAAGTTTTCAATCTGTTGAAGTTTAAGAACAAAAGTGTAGTTGTTGCTGACTTTCTTCAAACCATTGATGATTGCTGAAATCGAGAAAAATTGTTTCTCTTCAAACATCTTTTCATTGATATTGTCAAGGGATTCTCTGACAATTGAGTCTACTTGATGTGTAATATCATTGATTTGATTTCCAAATGATAAACAATATCTCAATTGTTGGCACAGAGTTTGAATATAATTGGAATATTGATCAACTGAATAGAAATCATGAATAGCAACTGAACCTTTGAGTTTGTCAACAATGAGTTTAATCTGTTTGATGATAATATCTTCGATATTCTTCAACCGTCTCTCGAAATTGTGTTCTTCTGGGAGAATTGAAGATAGAATTGATCCACTATTAAAAGAGGATAATGATTTAGAAAATTTATCTTTATCGACTCTCATTTGTTCGATTTGACTGACAAATATCATGATGATCTGTTCATCATTTCTGAGAACATTGATAATTTGAGTGAGAAGATCAACTCGAACTCTAGAGTCTTCAGGAAGATTGAGAAAAGTGTCTTTGAGACTTGAGTAGTTCCGAGTAGTGATCTTCTCACTAAATGATGTCAATAAACCATTCTGATACTCTCTAAATTGGTTATTAATTTCATAAACGATTGTATTGAGAGAGGGATAATAATGTTCAAGATCCACTAAACAATTAAGTTGGGGTTGGAGAAGTCTAAATTCATTAAATTTACCATCATCAATGAATGATCTCATCTTTGAAAGGAAGTTGGAGATTGAACGACGAAGTGTTTCTTCAATTTCAGAATACTTGTCGTCACTGATTATTGTTTTGATATTATCAAACTTTTTTGCTCTTTGAAGTTGATTTAAACTATCATATGCCGATTTATAATCGTTCGATGAGATATACCTTGATGATTGTTCCCATTTTGTTGTACAATGTTCAACAATCTTTGTTTCAATGGTCGTGATAGTTGATGAAGTAGAACACATTTGATTATATCTGAAAATGGCAAGTTTTTCAAGCTGTTTGGATAGTGTTGACCATTGTCCATTTGTAATAATCTCCAAATTGATATTACAAATACTTGAAACCAATTCCTTTACATGATTCTTTGTATTTTCAATGCAAACAGACAATTGTTGTTCTTCTTGGCATGCATTCTGACCAAATTCTATCGGTCTGATTAGATAGTGAAGTGATTGTGAGAGTGAATTTGAAAGTGGAAGATTATTATGAGAGAATGAATCAACGATTGCATCCTCAACACCAATAATGAAAAGACGAATCTCTTCAATGGTTTGGAGGTAGGTTATCATACATATAGGTTCTGAAAAATGTGGATCCATCGGTGAGAGTTTTTTGATCTCGCAAAGTTTGTTGAATAATCTTTGGAGAGTAATTTGATCACTAGTAACCTTGAGTGATAAACAAATTTCCTCCTTCATAGATTTAACTTTATCATTAATTGTGCGAAGTGCCAATCTATAAGAATTTGAAGTGCGATCATTGATCTTTGCATCCAAATTTTGAAGAATTGAAACTTTTTCAAGAGAGGAAACCAAACCAGCTGGATCTGATAGATTATTAAGGATGTCATTGGTATATTTGGCAATAGAATCAACAATTGGAGAGTAATAAACTTCTTCAATTTTGATTTCCAACAATTTACTGA
The DNA here is from genome assembly GCF_000004825.1 of Heterostelium album PN500. Taxonomy (NCBI): domain Eukaryota; phylum Evosea; class Eumycetozoa; order Acytosteliales; family Acytosteliaceae; genus Heterostelium; species Heterostelium album. Next base: position 925,547 of record NW_008805073.1, on the reverse strand, counting down.
GTGGTTTGAATGAAGATGAAGTTTGAATTACCGCCCAATGATCTCTTACTCTACCTAAATCATGAAGAGATAGACTACCTTCTCTATTCAATATTTGATTAATGAATTCACTTGAAATTTCAATTATTTTGATTATTGAACTAATCAAAGTTTGAACTTCATTTTCAATTTGAATTTTGATAAACTCTTGAATACAATTTGATTGTTGAATTGATTGGATCGAATTGAATGAAATCTCCCAATTATGGGATCTGATTTCATTGATTGTATCTTCCAATAAATCATTAATTCTGTTTGTCAATGATTTGATTGCATTGGTTTTGGAAGGTGTGAATACATCATTGAAATCTGAAAGTGAATGAAGTTTAACGATTTGATCTTTGAGAACAGCAAATGAAGTGATTGTATTCAATGAACGTTCAAAATCATTCGAACTTTGAAATAGACATTGAACTACATGATCATAAGATTCAATATCATTTGTAAAATGTGTTTTCTCTTCGTCCTTTCGGTTTTTCATGAGATGATCAATCAATCTGATTGATGATAAACGAGATTCTAAATGTTCAATCGAAAGTGAACCAGCTGGTGTCAAAGCACCACCGAGATATGACTTGACATCAACTGAAAGTTGATTGTAATGTTTCGCAAATCCAGCAAGAGATACCTTGTACGATTCTTTCAAAGACTTTAAGTCAAGTTTAATTGCCAACAATTTGATTAGATCCAAACACTCCACTGCTTGTGAATATTCACCAACATCAATGGACTGACTGATTTTGTACTGAAGTGTAACACATTCATTATCAATATATGTCTTTGAAGCATTAGATATATTGTACTTGAACACTTGACTGGGATTCTCAATTGGTGGACGACTCTTAATCATTGAAAGGATCTCTTGGACACCATCTGGATTGAGTGGATTTACAATGTGAACATATACACCTTCGGGTTGGCCACCAACAGTAAGGAAGTTAATCTTAGTTGCTACTCCTGTGTAAATGAAACGTAGGAGAATAGCTCTGTTGCTGCTTTGATCTTTTGCATTCTCGAATTTGATTTGGTCAAGTAAATTTTCCTTGATTGTAGTGTAGTTTTCTACCTCTGATGATTTACTACAATCATAATGAGTGAACAACACTGAGAATGAACCCAATCTTTCTTGGATTCTTTCAATTAGATTAGAAGAGAAATCGAGAATCTGGCCAAACTCTGGTCCTCGAATAGCGGAGATTGTATCTTTGTCTAGGACAATGACGGGACGAACTGCTTTGGCTGAATGGAGACCTTTGGTGACACCAATCGAATGAGCAAGATCGACGGCAGGACCTTGGTCATCCAAAGCACCTGGAGTATCGACAAAGAGATCACCACCTGGAGTAGATTTACAGGAGATTACCTTGGTTTCCGATTTCTTCTCATGGCCAATGGGACCTCCTTTGGCATTGGGATTTTCGACATCTATCTTCTTCTTGATCGATGTTTCGATCATACCACCTCCCACATCGACAACAGTCTTGATATCTTTGAGAACCATTTTCTCTCCACTGAGATAATGAGTGGTAGTGGTCTTTCCAGCACCGGTTCTTCCTAAGAGCAAATTGATAACACGATCTTTGGTCTGATTAGAAGCTTCAATGGCTTTGGCAATGGTACTGAGCATCGCCTCTATACTGTCTGAAAAAACAGTTTCATCTTCTTTCTTTTTATCTATAATTAATAAAAAATTAAAATTTTTAATTAAAATTAATTTTATTATTATTAAAATATAAAAAAGATCAATATTTATTTACCTGGAACAATTTTATTGTTATTGTTATTAATATTATACATGAAATCATCATTTGATTCTTGTGTTGCGATTGCTATTGAAACCATTATTATTCTTATAAATCTAATAAATTAATTTCTAAATCAAGATTATTAATATTCTATAAATAATATCACTGTTCTCTGTGGATAATTACAATACATACCAAAAAAAAAAAAATTGTATACAAATAAAAAGGATAATTTTATTAATAATTAAAAGTGAAATGGTTTGAAGTTAGACTTTTTTAATAGAATTTATAAAAATCCTTTCGAACTTGAATTTTAAAATAAAAAAAAAAATTTTTTAAAATTAGATTTTTAGTTTTTGATCATTTTGAAAACAAAAATTAGATTTTTGATTTTTTTTCATGCATGCATTTTGGAAACCTTGTGAAATTTGAATGAAAAAATGATAAAAGAATGGGGGTGCACTAATTGAATTCAACTCAAACCACATAAAAGTAAAAAAAAAATTTAATCCCTCATCCCAAAACCTGAATCTCCACTTTTGAGAAATCAAAAAAAAAAAAAAAAAAAAAATTTGGTGGGTTTGAGAAGAGAAGTACTAGTGAATTAAAATACATTTTTGTTACTCAGTTACAAAATTTTTTTTGATCATATTATTTTGAGTTGAGATATTTTTTCATATTTTAACTAGTGACGATATGAAATTCTGAAGTTCACTAAATATTGGTATCTAGTGACAATATTCATTAGAAATCTATAAATTGTTTTGTATATATTTCATAAGCTTCTTTTGTTCATTATGATTTACTATCTAATATTAATTTACTACTTTTTCTCATATCTGTATTCGTAACAAAAAGTATTCTGTGGAACAATTTGATATGAAATCAAAAACTCTCAAAAAAAAAAAAAAAAAAATGGTCAACTGTTATGATTTCATATCTTCACTATTTGCACAATCTACAATAATGATTTGTTTGTATCACCAAAACTGATAGGGGGGGTACCCCACAAAATGTTTTAATTTTTTTTTTGTTTTGGATTTTTGGTGGTAACATGACGATATATAATTCATAAGTGATATTTAAATTAATTTACAAATAAACATAATGATGAATTATCTGATTAGAAAGTGATGTCAATTATTTGTCATCATATTTTTTTTTTAAAAAAAAACTATAAGCTAAAAACTATGATTAATAACTTTGATAGAAATTGTAAAGTTTGTTCAAAGATTATTGTTTCTGGTCAAGAGAGATACGTTTGTTCGGAATGTACTGATCTTACTATTTGTTTGGAGTGTTATCCACATTCAAATACTCTCTCAGACATTCACACAGACTCGGCTCCACTTCCGCATTATTGTACAATTGAAAAATGTAAAAGTCTTTAATGATCAAAAAATGAAAACAAAACAACTAATAAATTTATTAAATATTAATAAATAGATACAAATGAAGAAATTATATCTCTAACAGAAGACCCAGATTTTTCTACTACCATTTTGTAAGTATTACATTAAGTTAATTCGAATAATGCAAAATAGTTAACAAAAATAAAATATTAGAAATGTGTTCAAAACATTGCAAAATAGACGTTGCTTGGGACATTGGATTAATAATCGTGATCTCTCTTTAGATCCTACTGTGGAATGGTTAACTTATCAACAAGTATATGAAAGAGCTTTAATGTTTGGTACAACTCTTTTAGAAACTATTCCTATTGTTAGTATTTATTTTATAAATTCATAAAACAAAGACTAATTAATTAAATCTTTGAATGAAATTGTATAGGAATCTAAAGTTGGTATTTATTTGACAAACGTTCCTGAGTGGTATATTGTTGATTTAGCTTGTCTTTGGTATGGATTTATAATTGTCCCTTATAATTATCAAACAAGTTTGTATACCTGGATAATAAAATACTAAAAGTTTATACTAACAATATCATTGTTTTAGATTTAGAAAATCTATATTCAATTTTGAATAATTCTGAAACAAGTGCTATTATTGTAGATAGAATTTCATTTCAAAATCTTTCCTATCTTTTAGAAACAAATGAAGATATTAAGAAACAGTTAAAACTAATAGTTCATTTAGAGGATACATTTAACCAAGATTTAAGAAATAAGTTACCTTCGAATATCTCTTTCAAATTGTTTTCACAAATGTTACTAGTAGAAGAAACAATTCAACCAAAGAAAACAAATTGTAAAATTAAATCATTAGGTATGTTTTATTAATCTTTATCTTATGTTGCATATAAAGTTATTCATTAAAAAATTAATTTATTTTTTTAAGGCTATTCTTCTGGCTCCACAGGTATTCCGAAAGGTGTTGTGTTTATAAACAATACTTTAAAGACCTATGTAAATGAACAAACAGATTACTCTACATTGATTACATTAAGTTTTTCAAGTTTAGCACATGCCCAAAGATCATTTGATTATGGTAGATTCAGATTTGGTGGTAGAGTTGCTTTATATTCAGGAAAGATGGAGCATATCTTTGATTATATTAAAATGACAAGACCCCATTTAATCTTTTCTGTCCCTGTGTAATTATTTTTAATTATTCTTTATTATAAAAGAGATACTAATAATTGATACTTTTTATTTAGATTTTGGAAATTTGTGTATTCAAATTTTGAATCTATTTTGAAATCATACATCTCGGATCATCCTCATTTATCAATAGAACAATGTACAAAAGATGTAAAGAAACTCCATAACAATATATTTGGGGACAGAATTGTTCATTTGTATTCAATTGGCGCACCGCTAAATTTGTCAGTCTCCAATTTAATAAATGGTATTATTGGTAAGCTTACCATAACCAACTATTATGGTACTACTGAAACTCAGTCAATTGCTTTCAATGGTAAAGTCGTTCCACACCTTGAATACAGATTGGAATCTGTTCCAGAATTGGGATTCACAATCAATGATACACCGTATCCAAGAGGTGAGATGATTGTAAATACATCAAACATCTCTGGTGGATATTATAACAACAAAGAAGCTAATACTGCTTTTAAAGATGGATGGTATTATACTGGTGATATTGTGGAAGAATATGGAACAAGATCAATCAGAATCATTGATAGAAAGAAGAATGCTTTCAAATTGAGTAATGGTGAATTCGTTTGGTAAGTTTATAAAATTTATTTAATATTCCAAAAATTAATTTAATCCAATCCTTTTAGTTGTGAAATTATTGAATCCCTTTATTCAAACTCTCCACTCATCAAGAATATCTTTGTTTTTGGTAATATAAATCAATCATATTTAGTTGCAATAGTTGTTCCATCTCAAAATGCACTTGACAAGATTGATTTAATTGATTTTATTAAATATCAAGATAATAATCAATTGAAAAGATTGATTCTTGAGGAAATTGATAGAATATCTAAATTGAATAAGGTATTTATTTTTTTTAGAAAATTAAAAAATTATATTTTTAATTAATATTGTTTTTTATTTTTCTAGAGTCCACATTATGAAATTCCCAAGATGATCTCTCTTGATAATACGCAATGGACAATCGAAAATGAACTTTTGACTCCAACTGGTAAATTTAGTAGACCAAATCTTTATAAATATTATAAAGATGATATTGAATCTATGTTTCAAACATTGAATTCGATTCAAGAAGGTCTTTCATCAGAATCAGAAGATAAAACAAATTTGTTGTTTAACTATCTTAAATTTGTTTTGGGACTTGATATCAATACACTTTCAGAAGTTGATTTATCAAAGTTATCTTTTTCGCAAATTGGAGGGGATTCAATTGGAGCTGTTAAACTTTCAACTCTTCTCAAAGATAAAGCGAAAATAGATGTTAAACCTCAGCAAATTTTAGATAAGAATGTGAATTTAATTGATATCTTCAAGAATATTATCAAAAACAATGAAATCAATTGGGAAGATGAAATGAAATTGGATGATTCAATTCAAACCAATGGAAAATCAATGAAATCAAGTGGATTTAACAATATATTCTTGACTGGTGCAACTGGATTCAATGGTTCATTCTTATTGTATGATCTCATTAGAAATCAAAATATTTCAAAAGTATTTTGTTTGATAAGATCATCAGGTTCACAATCAGATGCAAGAAGTAAATTGGTTGACATCATCAGATTAAAGAATAATATGATGATCAAAGAAAATGAAATTTCAAAGATTCATCCAATCATTGGTGATTTAGAATTACCATTATTCGGATTGAATATCAATGAATTCATTGATCTTTCAAATCAAACCGATCTTATCATTCATAATGGTGCATATGTTCATTTGATGAATCCTTATTCAAATATGAAAATGGCAAATGTTAAAGGCACTGAGGAAGTATTAAGACTATCTACAATTGGAGACCATATCATACCAGTTTCACATATTTCCTCCATAGGAACATTACACCAATTCAATCAAGAAATAGATGACACTATAGAACCAGACCTGAAGAACTTGAATGGAATGTCAGGATATTCGCAATCAAAATTAATTGCGGAGCAACTTATTCACATAGCTTTCCAAAGAGGCCTACCAATCATTATGTTCAGACCAGGTGTCATCTACAGCCATACAGAGACAGGTGTTGATAATTCCAATGACTACATCAGATTGGTTTTGTCTGGAATATTATATCTTGGATACTATCCAGATCTTTCAGAGGAGAAGATTAATCTTTTGAATCTCGGTCCAGTTGATTGGATATCTTCATCAATCATCAATATTTCTTTGAATAGATCATGGAATGATGCTGATGATAACAATGATAAGACACCAACATTCTTATTGACTAATCAGAAATCAATCACATTCAATGATTTCTGTTTATCTATTTCTAAAATCCATCCTTTGAAGATGACAAGTTTCGACAATTGGAAAGATTTACTTTTAGAACAAAAAAACAATCCTTTGCATACAATGTTTAAAGCATTCAATCAAATTATCCCAACACTTTCACAGTATCCTATTGACAACACCAACACAACAAAAGAAATACTAAAGTGTGGTGGATATGCATGTCCTGAAATCAACTTTGATATCATTCAAAAAAATATTAAACATATATCAAAGAGTGAACAACTCTATATAACTAATTTTAAAACAAATAAATAAAATTACATGATAAAATGAATTCCTTTTCTTTTTTTATTTATTTATTTGCTACTGATCCTAATGAATGTGGTTCAATGGTAAAGCGAACTTCACAAGCTCCACAACATCTCCTGGGTGGATCAGCAGGTATGAATATTTTACCTTGTTGTTTACATATTTGAATATTTACATTCTGGCAGAGCACAACCGAACAATTGATTGTTGAACCTGTTGTTGTTGTTGTTGTTGTTGATTCAGTGCCTGTAGTAGGGGTTGATGTTGTAGTTGTAGAGTTTGTAGATGATTGTGATGTTGTAGAAGATGGTGTTGGTGTAGCTGTTGTTATAGGTGTAGCTGTTGTTGCTGTTGTTGTTGTTGATGTTGTTGATGTTGTTGTTGTTGGATTTATGGGTGTTGGTGTTGGTGTAGGTGTAGGTGTAGGTGTTTGAGATGGAGTCGGTATAGTTTGATTGGTACAATACGAACAACAAATTCCTTCGATTTGATTTTCAGGAACATAAGCCAATCCTTGTTTCTTACAATCAGCCGGCTCCACTTGTTTACATCTAACAACCGAACAAATCGAATGACATTGTGAACAACAAATACCTTTTTTATGATTTGCCTAAATTATTGTATTGTATTAATTTTAATTAATATTAACTCCTAAGATTATCTTTTTCTTTATTTAAATATATATATTATTTTATTTTACCTCTATGTAAATACCACCATATGATTCACATTTTGCTCGATCTACACCAATGCATTTCACTGTTGAGCAGGGTGTCTGGCATTTTGCACAGCAATTCTCTTTGCTCCTTGGTAGAAAAGTACCACCTTCCTTCTTGCATCTCTTCTCATCTACCTTGGGACATGCAATCTTTGGACACGCTGTTTTCTTCTTGTCATTCTCCGGGTGATCTTTCGCCATCAAGACCATAGAGAACAGACATAAAATAATTAAAACAACAAATATATATTTAAACATTTTAGGTAATAATAATTATTACTATTATTATTATTATGAGAATAACAAAAACAATTTTATTAAACAAACAATGATCATTCTTGCTATTACTCTATTAAAAACATGTATAAATAAAATAAATAAATAAAAGATTTTTAGCACTTTTTACAAATAGAGAAAGGGTTAAATTATAATCAATGATTATTGATGTTCTTATGAAGGGGTACTTGCTTTGCTGTATATTATCTGTATGAATAAAACACACAACCTAAACACTCAATTTCAAAGTTGACATACACATTGTTTTGTTAAAAATAGTAAATCAATCATGTTCTGGTCAACTTTTCTACTTTTCTTCTTAAAATATACATAATAATAATAAAAAAGAATATGTATATTTTATTATTTTGTTATTAAAAATTAATTTTTTTTGCATTTTACCATGCTTTTGTTTACTTAAAAGTGCACACAATTTTAAATACTGATCTTGATGTTGAACTATCAAGGTTATCTGTGTCGGAAGATCATGGTCCTTCTTTATAAATAAATATTTATATTTTTTATTATTATAGGACGGAATTTTACAAAAATCAGGTGGTCTCGAGCTTTAAAGATTTTATTTTGGATACCATGGTTTTTGTCTATTTAAAAGATAATGTGTACACATTATCATCATCTTTTAAAAATAATAATAAACAATTACAATCGATATAATAATAAAAATAAAAATAAAATAATAAAATAAAATAAAATATGTTTAAAGAAATAATTACATTTGGTTTCTTGGGTGTTTCAATGTCACAGCTGATCTTTGATGTGGCTGTGTTATTCGGTTTGAACTATCAAGGCTATCCTGTTCCGGAAGAGGATCCTTCTCTTCAGCGACTAAGATCTAGATTTCGTGTCTCTGCAGCTCTATGCATTCCACTCTCGGCAGTGGTTGGTTTCACTATCGCCTACGGATGGACCAAACTCCTGATGAAAGTTAACAAAACCAATATCTTATTATTCGGACTTCTTACAACAATACATGCATTTCAATTAATCAAGTAAGTTGAATACCTAACTAATAGCTATAATAAATAATTATTTATTATAATATAACTAATTTAAAATCTATTATCTATTATTATTATTAGACCATTTTTATCTTATGGATATAATATGAAATCTATATATAAATATTATAGAACGGGAGTATCTAAATACAATAGTGGTATAATAGATGAATTGGTATCGAATTCAAATAGTGCAGTTTTCCATGAAGCTAGACTCCATACATTCTTCGACTGTACCTGTGCTGCAATTCCAATCTATTTACTCGCATACTTTCTTTCTAACTAAATAACAAACAAACAAACTTAATTAATTAATTAAAAATAACATAACCAAAAACCAATAGTTATTAAATATTTATTATTATTATAATTATACTATTATATAACTATTGTTATTTAATTGTAATATGTTAATTTGTTATTGATATAATCACTATACATAAAAATATTTTATATTCCACTATATTAAATTTTATAAAATTGTTTTTGTTAATATATTGTTATTATATTAATTAATGATTAATAAACTTACAGAATCATCTCATGACGAACTCTTATTCCAATCATGAGAGTTAAAAGACGTAGTAAGAAAAGCGGTGTAAACATTTTGATTAGAATCTGGCCGATGATGGTTAGGACATTAAACATTAGGAATACGTTGAAAATTCTGGTTTTGTTTCTTGTCAGCGAGAACAATCCTATTATATTACAAATGATGACAAGAATCAACATGAGCATCGCCGGATTGAAACTTAATACCTCTGCCATCAACAATGCACTATAAAATATCTCACATGTGATTAAAGATATCAGGAATTTCCTAAAAAATAATAATAATATTAGAAATGAGATAAATAATTAAATATTATTTGATTAGTAACTAACTATTAACATTGTTTGTTTTTTTTTTTTTTGCTAGTTTGTTTGTTTATGCTTACTTTCTTCTATAACTTTCAAAATTACCGGAATGAATGAAACCATCGAATTCGTTGATATAGATATCGTTTTGATTACTGTTATTTCCATTTTGGTTGTAGTGTTGCAGTAGGATGTCAGGATCTGCCAGTCCCATGTACAGACCGTTCGGGTCATGCTCTCCAGTACGAAGATGATGATAGAACTTCTTTTCATTCAGACCCAATGAGATACGTCCATTCGGCTGCTTAATTATAATAGTATCTTTATCTTTCAAATGAGAATTCTCCCATCTTGCTGGTGTTGGAAATGGAAAGTGACTATTTGTTGTAGTTGTCGTTGGTGGTGTTGTTGGTGTTGTCGTTGTAGTAGTAGTAGCTGTTGGTGTAGAATAAGTCGATGTTGTTGTATTTGTTGCATTTGTATTTGTATTATTACTATTATTGTTATTATTATTATTTACAATTCTATAATTACGTATTATATTTCTCCAATTTGAGAGTGATGTTGAATAGGGTGTTGATGAAGTCTGTAGAGTAGAGTTGGCCGAGAATGGATCATTATTATCTGAAAAGTTTATAATTGTCATGTTGTTGTTGTTGTTGTTGTTACTATGATTATTACTTGAATGATTACGATCTTCATTTAAATCAATCTCTTGTGTTTCGTCATTGTGATGATCTCCATCTTCATCGTCGTCATCGTCATGATCGAAATGTAATACTACAGGTGAATCTGATCTTTTATTCGAACTACCACCACTACTGTTGTTGTTACTCAACAGAATATCAGTACTACTATCTAAATGATCATCCTTATACTCCACTTCATCTTCATAATCATCTCCTTTCATCAAAAAGTATTTCTTTTTAGACATATTTAACTCTCTCTCTTATTATTAATAAAACTAACTATCTTACTAACTATCTATCTCTATGATATATATATCTATGTATTAAAAACTAACTATGATAAATAACAATAATTTAATTTAATTTAATTTAAATAACTTAATTTTTAAATTTAATATTAATTTTATTTTATTTTATTTTTTTTAATACACAATTATTTATTTATATTATTTATTTATACTCATATCATATGATTATTATTTACATAATATTGTCTTTTGTATTAGTTGAATAAAAAAAAATAAGTTATAAGTGTGTGGTGATTATTGTTATTTTATTTTATTTATTTCATTTGATTTTAATTTTTTAAAAATTAAATTAATTGAATAGTTGAACTGAACACCCAACACGTCAAGATTTTGATTGATAGTTTTGGATGGAAAAAAAATTGTTCGGAAAGCAAAAAAGACTTTACTGTTATGTTTGCAATGACAAACAAAGTATTATTAACGTGTTGCAAAAAAATGAGGATTCTTTTAATCGATTTAAAAAGAGATAAGAAAAAAAAACAAAAAATGGTGGTGATATTGATTTATTTATAAAAAATTTATTTATACATATTTTACTGCTACTCGTTTAGAAAATAAGATCAGTTGGTCTATTTGATAAATAAGTTGAAATCGATGGAATTGTTTCAAATGTTAATTTGAAATTAGTTAGTGTTGTGAATCGGTCGACGATTTCTTTGAAGTTCTTGGCGTATAGATTCTCTAGGGTGGTGTATGCACTGACATCTGCTGCACTCAATCGAGTGCCAACGAAATACTTTCCACCGTTATCCAACAAGATCTTCTCCCAGGCAGCTAGGAATCGTGGCAATGTTTCATTCTTGTACAACTCTTTCTTCTCATCGGTGTCGTTCGTAAAGATTGGAATGGAAATATCGTAGGATGCTTGTTGAATCGAGAGTACCTTAGCTTTGTCGGTCAGACTATCACCTGCCAGATTATATTTGTTGGCAATGTAGTTTTCGATTGCCAGCGATTGTGAAACTTCGAAATCACCGTCGATGTAGTATGGCAGCTGTTTATAGGTTGCCTTTTGTTTGATTCCATCGTCGGCAAATGGCAGTGTGTTTCTGACGTCGTTGAATTCGACATTCGCCAAAGTCAGTAGAACTCTACTGGTTTCAGCTCTTCCACGTCCATTGAACTGGAATATATTCATATTCATTAGAAATATAAGTAATCTGTTGATTATTTATCTTTTTCATATTTCTTGATTATACATACATAATGTAATGTTGGGATTTGATTTGATGACATCTTTAATGTATTGATTTACTTTTTTGATAGATATATAAAAGAATTTAGTTGTAAATGATATTAATCTTTTACTTTGATTGTTGCTGTTGTTTGAAATATATTTGACTTAATTGAATGATTTATCATTTTTGAAATTTAGTTCTATTTAAATTAAAATGAAAGCTTCGATTTATTTTTAAGTAATTCTATCTATTTTTAAAGTAATTCTTGATGTTTTGATCAAACATTTGATCAGAGAAGTTATTCTAATTTTATCAAAAACCATTGAGCTTCCAGAATTAATTAAACCTTCATGAATATTAATTTTTTTAATTTTTTAATTAATTTTTTTTTGAACATCATTCAAAAATCATCGGAAAACATCATCTTCATTAATGAGTCATTTATTATCTTTATATTTATTTGAATAATAAAGAATAAATAGATATTTATCACCATTCAAAAAGCTAAACTTTTGATGATTTTGTATAAGATTGCCGCTCATAAATAAATCAAATCTTTTGGAGTAATAACAATCTTATTAATGATTCTGTTCTGTTCTTACCTGTTAAATTTGTCTTTGGTTTATGTTATGTTCTGTTTTGATTGTAATATATATATAGACATTATAATTATAAATAAAAGATTGTGTTTGTTTGTTATTTATTTTGTGCATAATGTATGTTTAAATTGATTACTACTACTTTGATGATGTTTGTTCTTTTTGCCATGTGAGTGGATGCTTATTAAAAATACTCCAATCTGGTAAACAAACCTGTATGTTTGTTGATTATAATGAATAAAAGTGATTAGTTAAAACCATTCATTAAGCAATGATAAACAAGTTGTTCTCATTTCTGCAAATTTATAAAGTAAAAAGTCTTACAATTAAAGCTAAAAGAGTACCTGCTGCTACAAAATAAAAAGTAATCAAGAAACTTTGTTGATAGAATCCTATAATCCAACCAATGATCTGTTAAACAAAGTTATGAATAATATTAGTATATTCGATGACTAGTATTAGATATATAAATCTCTCTCTATCTCACTAACTATCTATCTAACTATTCTAGCAAACTACATACACCAAAAATGATAACCAAGTATTGATACAGCTTTTCAGCTAGCTTCTGACCTTCAAAATCCTTAAGAAGAGGAGGTAAAAAAAAACAAGTCAATACAATTTAAATATCATTATACGCTATTTTCTTCTTTAGTTTATATAAACATACCATTTTCTCTATTTAAAAGGGTATATTAATATATATATTATACAATTTGAATATTACTAACTCAAAAAAAATTAGTAATATTAGTGATGTTGAACTACTGTTCTAAAAAAAATGATTAATTAAAAAAAATTAGACAAAAAAAAATAAAAAAAATAATAGATTTAAATCATGACAACACATCACAATTTTTTATAAGTTTAAATTTTTTGTTTTTTCAAATAGAGATAACTAACAACACCAAACAATTAAAGAAATGAAAAGAAATTATCTCTCAAGCAAAAGAGAAATAAGATAACTTTTAATATATAAATGATTTTATTTTTATATAATTATGACCAAACCTTAGTTGGGATGTTTAAACACTCAGTTCTACACAAAAATTACTTGTCATAAATACAGCTAAATAAGTTATTTTACAAAATTCAAAAGGATTTTTTTATATCTTTATTATTTATGTTTTTTTGCTGATGATCATTTTTTTTCTTTTGAAAAAAAAAATCTATAATATCCAAATTTTTTTTAAATCATTATTGTTTTTGGTTTTTTTTTATTTTTTGATCAGTTTTAAATTAGTTAGTTCATAAAGAAAACATTTTATAAGATTTGATTATTATTGTTTGTACCAAAATAGAAAATTATTTAAAAACTGTTTTATAAAAAAAATAAGTAAGTAATTCATTCACCAATCAATTAATCTTTTCTTATGTTTTTTTTGTTTTAAAAGTTGTGTTTCAAACTTTTTTTGTTTTTTTTTAACAAGCAACTTTTAATTTTAATCAGTGTTTGATTGATCAATATACCTCTTAACAACACACCTCCAACAAAACCACTTTCTTTTTTATTATCATTCATTTACTATACTTTGAAAACTAAGCATATATTAATTTATTATTGTGTTTAAAGAAGATATATAGATAGATTTAATTTCTAATAACAAATAACAAATAAATAGCAATACCAAATCTCTACCACAGTGTTGTTGTTATTTGTTAGTAGTAGTAGTTCTAATTTAATAGTAAATCGGACAAATTGTTTTTATTTTTATTTTTATTTTTAACAATAAACAACAACAACAACAAAAATGGATGTAAAGCAAGATTATGATACTTTGTTGAAGGAGTTCGAGGCATCCAAGGTACAGGTTGCCGAGGTGTTGGCTATCAATCAAAAGTTGATTCAAGAGTTGGAACAAGTTCGTTTGGACAATCAATCACTCACCAACAGAATACAAGAATTACAACAACAACAACAATCATCATCATCTAAATCGGCAACAACAACCACAACAACAACTGGTAAATCCTTAACTTCTTCTGCTAGTACCTCGAAAACACCAGTAAAGACAACCACCACTACGCCTACCACTAAATCACCTGTTGTTACCAAGACACCAACATCTACAACTCCTTCAAAGATTGGTACTCCAACTAAAACCTCAACCTCAACCACCTCAACAACACCAGTCTCAGCCACTAAGAAACCAACTGCTACAACAACAGCAGCAACTCCTCACTCGTCACCAGCAACTCAAAAAGTTACAAAACCCGTTGCTGCTACAACCACTTCTACACCACCAAAACCAGTTACAAAGTCAAATTCATCAACTTCACTTCATAAGACACCGACCACCACCAGCAGCACTACTACTACCACTACAACCTCAGCTTTGAAACCTACCACCACCGCCACTGTCACCACTGGATCACCATCGGCAGCCAACAAAACCATCACAAAGACACCAAGCCAACAAAATGTAACTCCAACCACCGGCACCAAAACAGTCTCTAAAATCTCATCGCCAAAGCCAACCACCATCACCAAATCGACAACATCAAACTCATCGTCCAACTTGAAAGAACCAGCCGGTTCCTCCACAACCACAACCACATCAACAACCACAACATCATCGACATCCTCTAAATCAAATATTGTAAAGCCAATAACAACCAATGGTTTAAAGGTAAATATTAATTGTAATTCCCAATAGAAATAATTAATAATATCGATTGTTGATTTCTAATATTTTATAATTATAATATAATTTCCAGAAAGTTGAACCAAAAGATAATGTCAAACCAAGTAGTCCATTGACAAAGACAGGATCATCAAGTGGACTGAAGCCAGTGGTTTCAAGTAAGCCAGCAGCTTCTACTTCTACAACAACCACTACTACTACAACAAAGACAACATCGACTACCACAACAAAGCCTGCCGCAGCAGCAGCAACAATTTCAACAACAGTTGTCGAATCGAAACCAATTGTTATTGAATCACCTAAAGTTGATGAACTCAAGGTAGCAGAGATTAAGATTGAATTGTTACCACCAGTTGAAGAAACATCAGCTGCTGCTGACGGTGCAACAGTGGTTACCACTGAGGTAGTCGAACTAAAGGTAGATCCAATTGTCGAGGAACCAGCAAAAGTTGAACCAGTAGCAATCGTTGAGCAACCACAAGAAGTTGTATCTAAGGACATCAAGGAAGATGTTACAATTCATGAGGAACCAGCACATGTAGAAACAGTAGTTGAAGAACCAGCACATGTAGAGCCAGTTGTTGGAGAGCCAGCATATGTAGAACGAGTAGTTGAAGAACCAGCACATGTAGAGCCAGTTGTTGAAGAATCAACACACGTAGAACCAGTTGTTGAAGAACCAGCACATGTAGAACCAGTTCTTGAAGAACCAGCACATGTAGAGCCAGCACAAGTAGACGCAGTTGTACCAGTTCTCGAAGAACCAGCACATGTAGAGCCAGTACAACAAGACACTCTCGAACCAGTTCTTGAAAAACAAATCAACCCAAAATCTGAAGAGACAGAAGCTAATGTTGAACCAGCACATGTAGAGCCAGTTGAGCCAGTTCTCGAAGAACCAACTCACCCAGTAATTGAAGAACCAGCACATGCAGAGCCAGTTCATGAAGAACCAGCTCAAGTTGAATCAGTCCACGAAGAGGAAAAAGAATCAGTTCATGAAGAGCAACCATTAATTCATGAAGAAGTAGAAGAAGAAGATGATGTCCAAGAGGAATCATTCGTTGAAGAGGAAGAAGAAAAGATTGAAAATCCAGTATTTGAAGAAGTAGTTCATGAGAATGACAATGACAACAATAACAACAACGATGCTGATGAAGATGATGGTGTTTTCGATGATGACAAAATTCAAACAACTACAGTTGTAGCAGGTGAAGATGATGGTGTATGGGATGACGATAGCGAAGCAGCAGTAGTTGATCAAGTCGAGGAAGAAGTCGAACAAAAAGTCGTAGTAGAGCCACAACAACAAGAAGAGGAATTAGAAGTAGAAGAGACCGATGAACTCGTAGGAGAAACCACAAATGGTAATGGAGTCAATCATCAAGATACCACTTTTACCTTTGAACAACAACAACCACAAGAAACCTTTAAATTTACCGATGAAATTATGCTCGGTAAACAAACAATCAATGACAATGCGATCTCATTTGACGAGTTGGATCCATTCACCAGCAAATCAAGTGACACGACTCAAAACACCAACCTTACTATTGACTCTGTTTCAGTACAAGAGGATAATAAGCTTGTAGATATATAAAAAAAACAAAAACAAAAAAAATTATTGAGAAAGGGTAAACCAATAGTAATACTAAAATAAAAAGAAAGTTAGCTCCAATTAATAAGTTGAATGTTTGGTATCTATATAATATAGATATAAATATTATTTTTTTCAAATTGTTCATATGGAGCTATTATTCAATATATCCAAAGATTGTTATCTATTTCAATTTTTTTATCTCATTAATAAAATGGCTACTATTTAATTTTGGAGACTTTAATACCTTGATTAATTCAATCTTTTTTATAGTGCCTATTGGTAAATCAATTCCTTTGGCTAATCTATTGATTTATTGTTATACTAATGGATAATATCCATATGTATTGACATGCCCTGATTTACGCAATATTCTCATATATCTATTAGAAAGCAAAATCGTTAGAATATTAAAATTAATAGAATTTTCATGTTAAAAATTTAATTTTAATGTAACCTACCCGCCTTCTCCCCATCCAGTACCCCAACTATTTCTCATCTATTGACATTTTAATGAACAATTGTTAATAAAATAAAATGGAGATAATCTTTATAAATTTTACAGTACTTACAATATAATAATTCACTCCATTCTCTGTTCCTAAACCAACAAGTGTAGCTTCATGATCGATGCTACCTGCTCCAGCATCATAATAGATACCACCGTTGTACATTTGGAATGATCTTACACCGGCCTGTAAAGCAATAGCAACTGGTCCTACATTTGTCAAAGCATTTACCATTGCTTGTTCATTATCAATAATAACGTAATTAACAATGGCTCCATATTTGGATCCAGAGGGTCTACACTTTTGAACAACACCATTGTATGGATATGATGATTCTTCACTTACACCTCCTGCTCGTTTAATATAATCATAAACACCTGTCATCCAACCTCCATTACAACCAGAATTGCCTTTTCCATCTATTAATTTCTGATAAGTAAAATATGAATTTTCTAAACAAACAAAACCTACATACTTGTACAATCAACAATTTCTTGTTCAGAAAGAGAAACTCTTTGACCTCCTTTTCTTACCAATGAGGCTTCAAGTGGAGCTAACGATGCAAATGCATAACTACTTCCACACGATCCTTGATTTTTAACTCCAGGTAGAGCAGCTCGCCAATCCACAGCCATTAAAGTACTGAGAGATGAACTTGATGATTTAGATGAACCTGTTAAAAGTCCACCATCTGATGTAGATCCTCCGGTTCCAATTGTTAAAACACCAGTTAATAGTCCTCCTAATAATCCACCTCCTGTTGTTGTTGTTGTTGTTGATGTACTTGTAGAAGTAGTATTTGAATTTGCTGAGAAATTTAATAAATCTTTGATAAGGAATGTGTTGGTGAATTCATCGAGTGTCAAATCTGCAAATACATTCATGCCTAATTTCATTGCATCTGTATCATTTCCAGTCAACGAATTAAATTGATTGACATAAAGGAGATTATCAATAAAAATATTGAATCTTGTCAAGAATTCATTGTTTGTGTATGATTTATTGTTTTGAATCATCCAATCTGTGAATTGTTGTTGATATTCTGAATTGCTTGAAGTTGTTGAACTTATGGTTGTTGCTGGTAATGTTGAAATACTTGTTGATATTGGTAATGTTGTTGTACCTGTGGTGCTTGGAGATGTTGTCAATGTTGTGGCACCGGTTGTGCTGATTGTTGTCGAGGTTGAAGTTGGTTGTGATGATGTGGGCTGATGTTGGTGAAAGAGTCAATGTAATTGATAAAAATTCATTATTCTCCAATTGGCAAGCTGACAAAGCCAACAAAAGTGAAAAGATAAATAATAGATAGTCAATCGAATTTTTTTAATGTTGGGAGAGTCAAAAAACAAAAAAAAAAAGATAGATAAAAACAAAAATTCTCTCACTGTTTTTCAATTAAATATGTTTAGAAAGAATTCTGTATCTAACAGATAATATCACGATGATATAGTGGCTTTTTTTTAAATATCTGATTCTTTTTTTTCAGCTGAAAAAAATAAAAATTATGAAAAAAAAAAAAAAAAAAAAAAAAAAAAAACGAACGACTCTTTAATTAATTTTAAATAAAACTCACGAAATACAATAAAAATCATTTATACACTCTTATTAAAGACGAAATATCGATGTCAGCAGTATCAAGCGCTATTAAACAAAAAGATTTACCTTTGAAGGATCAAAAGAAGTTGATCATCATCTTAGAGCATGCCACCTTGGAAACAGTTAAAGTAAAAGATAGCTATCAATTGTTGAATTGTGATGATCATGCCGATTTCCTAAAGAAATTCAAAAGAGAAGCATCAGAAGCAAGACCTGATATCTTACATCAAGTATGTTGTTAATTAGCATTATTACTATAATAGTTAAAATCATTATATTTAACTTTGTGACTTCTTCTTCTTCTTCTTATTTTAATATAGTGTTTGTTAGCACTATTCGATAGTCCTTTAAATAAAGCAGGATTTTTACAAGTATATATTAGAACTACCAAGAATGTATTGATTGAAGTACATCCACAGACTAGAATTCCAAGAACATTCCAAAGATTTGCTGGTTTAATGGGTATGTTTATCATTTATTTATATCCATAGCTATAGTTAATATTGTTACTAATGTTGATCAACTTATAGTTCAATTATTAAATAAATTAAGTATTAGAGCTACCAATGGTCCAGATAAATTATTTAAAGTTATAAAGAATCCAGTTACCGATTTCCTTCCACCTGGTTGCCGTGTATTTTGTAAGTGTTACAAAAATTAGTTTAAATATATATAAAGAGAGAAAGAATATAGATATTGACCTATTCATTATTATAATGATAATCTTAAAATATATAGTGACATCATTCAGTGCACCAAAATGTGTTGATTTGTTTGAGTGGGTACCAGAGATCTTTGGATATGCACCATTACCAGTAGTACCAGTATCAGCAGACGAAGAGAATAACAATAATAACAACGGTGGAGATTCAGATAATATTGTAAGAAGTGCAGGTGACAGCTTTGTAGAGGGTGTAGACGATGTAAAGGAAAAGGAAGAAGAGTCAAAGAAGAGAAAGAACGCCGAAAAGAAAGAGGCTGCCAAAAAGAAACAAAAGATCGACGATAAATTAAATGGATTACAACAATGTGCAATCGTAATCGGTGCTCTCTCCACAGGTTCCGTACACATCGACTATCACCACGAAGAAATTGCTTTTTCCAACTACCCACTTTCCGCTGCCGGTGCTTGTTTCAAACTAACAACAGTATTTGAAAAGCAATGGGGTATTTTATAAAAGTAACAACTTCAACATCAAACATTCATTCAAACTTTACTATCTAATTTAAATAAATTTAACATAACAATAACAACATGTTGGTTTATTTTATTTTTGTTTCTTTGACTTTATCCATGCATCGATCTCTGCTTTGAGTTCAGTGTTGGGTATGAGCATGTCTTCGGTGAGTTTCGAACGATTGAATGGATCGGTTTGATCACTGAGTAAATGTCTGACGATGGTCTGACGATCGACGATTGTCTTACTCGACGGTAAGGTAACTGGATCACGCATCAAAGTGCTGAGAATGGGATCGAGATACTGGTCTGGAATCTCACCGAGATCCTCTTCTTCTTGTTCCTCTTCTCTGGCGGCTTGTTCGAATCGCTCGATGAGCTTGCTGAACTTGTCCATCTCATCGTCGTTCTTTAAGCGTTCTCTTCTCATGATCTTGTCGGCGGTGGCAAACATCGACACCTTGAAACTTCTACCGTCACGAACGACCGACTGCACGAAACGCTCGTCCACTGCCAAGAACAAATAGATATCGGTCATCTGCTCCAATAGCACCTTTGGTCTGAAGTTATACTTTTCCGGTTCGCGCACCTTGAGTTCCGTGCATTTCGGTCCGACCAATTGCGAGAGGAAGTAGTTCATCATCGCCGAGATTCTGTCGAGAATCTCTGGTCTCATGAATGGCTCGACCACCTTTTGCGACAAAAAGTGTAGCATGTTGACATTGTTGTTGGCAAGCATCAAACACGATTTGACGATATCTTCATTGCGATGGAACGACTCAACCTTTTCACGCTTGGCATCCGGTGTCAGTTGTTCCCATTCCGGTCCCTCCGAGAGAGTCGTGTAGTTTCTGATGTCCGCCAGCTTTGAGAGTGATTCATCGAGCAAATAGATGGAATCGTTGATCATCATATTGTTGAATCTCAAGAATGACTCTGGCTTTCTGCTTTCGGCGATGATCTTGCTCTGGAAGTATGGATTGTTCCAGAGGTACTTCAAGATGTGTGCAGCTTGATAACGGTAATTGAACTTCTCATAGAACTGATTGTGAGCACCGGTAAACTCGATATCCACATAGAATCTCATGATCGAAGGAACTAGATTCTCCTTTACCAAATCACTACATTCAAACAACGAAGCAAAGTAATTATTACTTGGATGATTATCTCTTGGAATGAATTCAGAGAGAATCTAATATAAATAAATAACACAATATTAGTAAGTTAAGTAATTCGGTAGTGGATATTTATGATGTAGTTTGTTACTTACTTCAACAATCTTTGCTTTAAGATATGGATTCTTTACATTCTCTGGTGCAGACAAGACTGTAATGAAAAAGTTTACAAGTACCTCCAATGGTAGATTCTCAAGATAATGAGGGAACATCGCTGAAACATTTGCAAAGAAATCGACTACATCTTCAATACAAAACTCTGGTAATGCTACGAATTGAATATTTGGTGGTAATGGTAATGGAAGTCTATTAAAAGATTAAATTAGTTAAATTTAGTTTTTAAAAACAAAGCTAGCTAGCTGATTAAACACTTACTTTTGATCATTTGGATTGATAACTTTAAGTAACCATTTAGTTGTGAAAATCAAAAAGAAAGCAGTCTTTTGAATGAATTGTTGTTCAAAAAGTTGTGCTTCCAACGATAGCAATAAACCTTTGTATAGATCCTCTCTCTTCTTTACCATTTCAAGATTTGCTTCATGCAATCTAGCTTGTGGTGTCTATTTATTTATTTTGATCAAAAGAGTTAGATTAATTATTAGAATAGCTAAATAATAACAACAATAATAATTATACATACATTTTGCCATGATGATCTAGTTTCATTAAGATTTCTCTTTAGATTATCATTCTCTCTAAGAGCTCTCGATATATTTTTAATCTTTGAGAATGATGGATTCAATGCAATATGAATACATCTCAAAGTAACAAAGAAACATTCCGTAATAAAATTAACATTGGCTATGATGATATTTATAAATAGATAAAGAATGTTAATAAAACAAGTTGTTATTTGTTGTTCGGTATTATTGTTTCTTGAACTTACGACTTGGTTCTAATTGTTTTGATTTCTGCCATTCCTCGACCTCTTCAGAGGTTGCAGAGAGCCTGGTGTAGGAGGAGAGATCATGACGCTTGCTGTTCAATAGGAAGTTGGTGTCGACCATCGATACCTTTGAGAAGCTGACATCGACGAATGCCTCGCACAGCAGGATCATCACTGCAACGAGGTTGAGTGCGAATCCGTCGGATGCAACTTCGGCTGCGTTCACATTCATCTTGGTGCGACCGGCATTCTTATCGATGGCACTGCAAATCCAAACCAAGAATGCCTCTTTGGCTTCGGGTGACGAGCGTAACAACGAACGCACCAACTGATACAATCCCTGATCGTAGTTCTTCAGTACCGAGTGAATCGAAACGAAAGCTTCTCTGATATTGTGTTGTGAGAGTTGCGATGCCGACGGGAAGTATTGATTCAACACAGCACGGTCATTGGATGTCGCACTCGGTGAGAAATAAGCACCCAACAACGTTGCTGTTTCCATTTGAGCTCCATTGTTTCCAGGTGGATTCCAATATTGTGATCCAATAAACTAATGATAATAACAATTGAAATATCATTAGTATATATATATATCTATCAAATTAATTTGCATGCACAAAACTAACTTACAATATCAGAAAGTGACTTGAATTGTATAAGCGAAGAAAATGCTTTGAAATATGACAGGAAATCACCTAAAAGTGTGATAGTTGTCATTTTGGTTGACATATAACTGAAAATTGGTTGGAAAATCTAGATGAGATAATCGTTGGGATCGAATTAGTTAGTATGGATGGAATGGATGGAATTGATCGAATGAATTAGTTATGTATACTTACATCTTTTTTATCTTCTTGATAGAGATCAATGAATGACTGTAAGAATTCATAGGATAACTCTTCGGTGAACTCTCCTGTGAGGTATGGAAGTAGTTGTACTGGACCGGTGCCGTATGCCGGTGTCGATGAGTTTTGGAACATGTCGGGTATCGTCAAGATGATTCCTAGGTAGCGAACGATCAACTCTACCAATTGATTGGAGAACGCTTGGTCCTGAACGAATTGCTTCACCTTTTTCTTTGATTCGTTCTTCAGACGATTGTAGGTGGCAATCAGATATTCTACAGCGGGATAGTTGGCGGCCGTCGACAAACGCTCCACCATGAATCTGTCCAACACATCCGGTGTCAATTTGAAACACTTTTCACCGCTTGCCGCCAATTCACTTTTCAACTCTGTCGCCAACGATTTCAAAAATACAGCTTTATTTTCTGACTATTATATTAATTAAAGTGTAATAATAATAAATTTTCGTTAATAAACATATTTAAACAAACTTAAATTCATTTAACATACAGTTGGTTTCAAGTAAATGTATAATATCTTTTCTAATATATAATAATCAGACTCTGTCATTGGAACTTCACATTCTCTTATTTTCTAAATATGATAAATATGTTAACATAAAAAGTATATAATCTTGATTGTATTTTTGATATTTACATGAGCATTTGCTGATACTGTTGATGTTGTTGTGGATGATGATGATGGAGTTGTTGTTGCTGCAGGTTTAGAAGTGGATGTAGTTGTTGTTGTTGTTGTTGTCGTTGGCTTTACAGATGTAGTTGATGATGATGGTGTTGCAGCTGCTGCAAGTTTAGAAGAAGCAAGTGGTGGAGATGTTGATTTTGGAGATGTAAGTGGTGGAGATGGTGATTTACTCATTTGTTCCAATTGTTTTAAACCTTGAGCTTGACTCTCTGCTTCCATCTGTTGGAATCGCTCCATTCTTCTTCTTCTCATATCGTCTGCAGTTGCCTCTGGATTCTCAGCAGCAGGCTGGTTGTCCTGAGCATTATTATCACCAGCACCTGCTTCAGGTTGTTCACCATCCTGACCTGCAAGCTTAAACAATAATCTTTTCATTCAAAAAAACCAACTAATATAATATAATCTACTAAACTAAACTAACTAATATATAATATTTACAAATATTCAAATATCTTTTTTTTTTCAAAAAAATAATTAATTAATAATAATAATAAAATAATAATTAATCAAAAATAAAAGTTTGTAAAATAAATTAAGAAAAAAAATGAAAATTAAATTAAATTTGAAGTTTAAAATTCAAAAAAATGGATCGATGGTTGATGACTGTATGTGTGATCATTATAATCGCAAAATTATACTAATATTCATAGAATTTTTGATGTTAATCAAAAGAATAGTTTTACAAAATGATAATAAAGAGATTATTAATAATAATTTATTTTTTTGAGTATTTGATTGATTTGATTTCATCATCAGATTGTTTGTTTTTTAATGATGAATTAATAATGTTATAAACAGTTGACTTGGTTAATGACATTGACAGAAATCATAGGGTATTCCAATATCTTTACATTGAATGTCGTCTTTGATGTCGTTGAGATAACCTTTTTCTAGTCGTTCGTTCAATTGATCCATGATATCGATTCCACCAAACTCTGGGTAGTTTGAGAGTGCTCGCAGTGTGTTGTACAGCTCGAACGGTGTCGACAGTTTGTTTTCGTTGCTGAGGAACTTGGTTTTGACTTCGGGGTGTGCCTCGAGGAACCAGAGTGGCAGCGTGATGTAGAGTGTCGGCATTGCCACCTCGACGTGACCGCCCTGTGCCCAGAGATAGTAGGGTCCCATGTGTGATCCGTGATCGCCGACCATCACCATCATCGTGTCGTTCCAACGCTCCGACATATCGGTGCCAATGAACTGCAGGAACCCCTCGTCGGCGTACTTTATCACGTCCATCGTGCCTTCGTGCGCATCCATGAACGTCGCGTGAACAATCTTACCGACCTCCTCGTAGTTTGCCCAGTATTGATTGATATAATCAAAGATTCGCTGATGAATATGCTTGTTTCCGAGACATCGACGTTTGAATGAGAATGGTCCGGCGAAATTACCGAATGGCTGAGCTGGCGGGTATGCTTCTGGCGCGCAGAACGGCAGTACCAGCTCGTGGTCAATGGAATCGACCGGTTTGCCCTTTGAGAGATACGCCTGGAACCAGTCTTCACAGAATCCATACACCCATGCCGTGGTATAGCTATCGTTACGGAACGATTGGAAATACATTGGATTGCGACGCCATTCGTGCGAGGGATGTGGAACCTTCGAGAGTTCGGGGTCGTGCGTCTGGTCGTAGCGCAGCGAATTGTAGCCGGTGTACATGGCAATCGTGTTGGGATCGGTATAGGGTTTCAATGAGTGATATCTCATGAATTGGAATACATGAGCGGCGCCATCGGTGTGTACTTTCTCCAGCGCTTGGAAAGACTTGGGTAGCGCGCGTTTAAAGTGTGCGCGCGACAAAGCGTCAACCATTAAAAACATAATATTGATAGGTTTCTTTGTTGTCGAGGTCGGCTGTTTAATATTAGTTCTTTGACTATCAGTGAAATGCGATGCTCTCTCGTGAATATGTTGCTTTCTAACGTTTTGCATTAGAACTTCTGTCTTGTCGCCGCAGCGCGCCAACACCGTCTCGTCGACCACTTTGACGGGCTCGCCATTCCACTTGTCACGCCGCTCAAACGTCGAATACTTTTCGAAAAGCGGACGTATTTCACGACCGAGATTTCCGGCGTCTTCAATCGATGTAAAGAAATTCGGTGACTGCGTGTAGGAGCTGTCGGGGTCGGACGCATCACACTCCATGTGCAGCATGTGGTCGGCAGTCAAGTAGGCGAACGGTACTTCCGTAGGACACTCCTGAGTTCCAACCAACGCTCTGGTGAATCCCTTCGGTATGAAATCTGGCCACGGTGTAAAATTCTCGGGAATCTTACACTCGCCGTTCTCGCCACGGAACAACATTCGCTTGCCGGCAATTCCAATCGGCCATTGTCTTACAAAGCCAGTCCGATAAGACTGGAAAACAATTCCAACGAAAATACCACAAATAACCAAACCAATTATAATATTCTTAAATTTAAATAATCTATAAAATTATTTCATAAATTAATATGTAATATTAATATTTCTTTCCGGAAATGATTATAAATATGTTAACATACTTTAATGATATAATCCAAAACAATGCAATGGAAATATAAAGAAGTTCTATACCAACCAGAATGATTAGGTTGTATTGACCATGATGTTCAAGTGACGCTCCTGTATCGCTGAGCAATTGAAACAATGTTATCAATGTACATATAAATAGTAATGCAATGATTATTTTCCTATCGATATTAAATGAAAATAATTTACCAAATCTATTATTACTATTATTGTTATTATTATTATTATTATTATTATTGTTGATATTTCTATTGTAGAAACTTGTGAAAGATAAAGCTATAAGAATAAAGAATGCACTGAAATACAAAATACTGGCTGTAATTATATAGACACCGAATATACCGATGTGATGATGTATCCAATCTACATCTTTTTTGCCTTCTAACGACCAATCATATAATGTATTTGCAATGTAAATCGATACAATTGATAATGATACTAATATTAAATTATTCATACTATATTTATATATCTTTTAATGTTGATTATTTATTTATCTTTCTAATTATAATAAATAAAAATGTTTATTTTAAAATTATAAATGATATTACAAGATTTTACTATACTAAATACTATAATGATAATAATACATTCATTATGCAAATATATTGATTTATGTTACTACTACTATAGTGAAAGATATGTACAATTAAAAGATCGATCGATCGATTCAATCAAATACTACTATAAGTTTTGAAAACAAAAATAACAACAACAAAATATATCTTTAATTAAAAAAAATTTAAATGAACAGACTTAATGACCAACCACCTGTTTTTCATCGTTTTTTTTTTTTTTTTTTTTGCAAAAATAATACCTTCAGTTATAATAGTCTGGTATTCTTAAATATCTACATGTAAAATTTGGCAAATTTTGAGATCTTTTTTTAAAAGATTGTTGGTTATCAATTTTGTCTTTAAAATCTACAAATTTATTTAAATTAAATAAATAGAGTAACAACTTGAAAAAAGAATCAAATTCTCTACTCTAAATATTAAGATTTAATTGTAAATCTTCAGTACATTTTCTTCAAAGTCTATCGATGATCCTAATCTTAGGGTCAAACAAAACCATGAAGTTAAAATTTGCCTTTTTCTTTATTACACACTAAAACATTATCATGATCTTTGTCATTTTCCCCACATATATAAATATATATTTACTTTTCAACCCAACCAAAAATAATATTACCAACACTATCAAAACACTTTTGTGTTAATAAATTTAATTTTGACTTTAATTTTTTGTGAGTTTTTTTACTTTTAGTGTGTGAATATATTTATATATATGTGTGTTTTTAAAAATGTAAGTGCAATATGTAAAATATTTACATTAAATCAAACATTACAATATGTACTCTATCTTTAACACCCTATTCCAAAAAAGTTTTCATTCCTTATCCAATCGAAGATAAAAAATAACAATAATGTATTATCCTATAATCTTAACAATCACAATTCACACACTCACAGTCTCTGCTTCTAAGTGTTGATTTAATTTTCAATACCATCATCATCATCATATATCCAATTTAATTAAATTAATTTATATAAATATTATATATAAATAAATTCGAATTGAATTAGTTTATTTTATTTAATTAAACCTCTATAGATTATTTAAATTCAACATCAATAACACAATATTCTTCCTTGTTCTTGTTTGCTTTGTTTCTTCTTCATTTCAATTGCACAATTGTTTATAACAATCAATCAATCATTCAATTACATCATAGTTAACAAATATTTATTTATATATATTTTTTTTTTATTTTATTCTTAAATCAATTCAATTTTTTAAATTATGATAAATAAATATTCAAAATTATTAATACTATCTTTAATAACATTAAGTTTGACTTTTATAAATGGACAATCCACAGATTTACCTTTAGACCAAGTTGAATGTAAGAACAAAATAATCTCCAAATTTGTTAATAATTTAATATTAATTTATTATTATTATTTTTAAAAAAGATGATTCAATGGTTTGGTATGTAAACCAATACCAACTTGGTGCTCCTTTTAATTCTTCCGATTTTTGTAATTGTAAACCATATATTGAATGTATAATAACCAATGGTAGAAAACATATAAATTCAATTTACATGTAAGGTTTAAAATTAAACAATTTATTATTTAAAATCATTTTAAAACTAACAAACTTACAAACAAAAAATAAAGACCAGATGCAATTAATTTAAATATTAAACCAAATCCAACTTTACTACCTCCCAAATTCAATTTACCATTTTTAACAAATTATAATGTTGAGTACGCTACTACCATTGTTGATCCATCAGTAAACATTTTAGAGCTTCTAAATGATTCTCCAAAATTATATTTCATAGCGTAAATATTAATATTTTTAAACAATTAATAGAAAAGAATAACTAAATCTTTTTTATTTTTAGTATTCAAAATGACACATCTATAACCTCAATTCCAGTTTTCAAATATGATATGCTAGTTAATTTGTAAGTATCTTTAGGATTACATACTTTAAAACCATGGACTAACCCCTAATAAACATGTTAGGATATTACAAAAAGTTGGAACCATTCAAGATTTCTCAAACCTTAAGAATCTAACTAAATTAGTTAAATTGTAATTAATAATATAAAAAATATCTAAAAACATCACTTATTAACATTTTTTTTAAATCTATTTAATAGACAAATTGATTCTCCAACTTCATTCGACAGAAATACAACTTTCAAATATATTATTGATCCGTAAGTTTATACTGCTAAACAATAATTATTCAATCCTTTTATTAATAAATTTACTATTTATAGAACATTAACATTGTTACCAGGAGAATATACATTTGACCAAAACTTCCCAATTGCCCAACTTTTATATTTGAATACTGAGAGACCAGGAAACTACACTTTCATCTTTAATAGTACTACTATTCAAAAGCTAAGAGTCGGTGGAACTGGTAGAATGAATATTACTTTTTTGAATACTTCCGTCATTGACACTCTGTAAGTTTGAAAGTTTAAATATTATATTATTATCTCTTGACTAGTTATATTAATATCTTTATTCTATTTCCTAAACAAAACAAACAAGTGAGTTAACACAGAACTATGATAGTACAATTGATTTCAGAGGAAATAAAATACCAGCACATTACACTTTATTAATTGATAGTAAGTCATTTAATAGATAACTTATAATACGATTGATTATTAACTAACTTATCTTTTTTTTTATATATATAGATGCTGCAATTGATACCATCTCTTATGCCCAGATTAATAGTGGATTTATCTTTACTATCACCGGTGCATTCAATCTTACAAAGCCAACAGTTACAGTATCAATCAATTCATTCCCATGCTTCCTCAATGAAACAAGCAATACAAAGATTGTCTGTCAAAGCGGTGTGCTGATTCCCGGTAATAACGATGTCTCTGTAAATATCAATGGTCAAAATGATTTGAAACAAATTGTAGTTCAACCAAGTAAGTACTATTTAGTATATTAATATATGATATTCGGTTTGATTAAATAACTAAACTATTTAAATTATAATAGCATACCCATTTATTACATCTGTAACAGAGGTTGGAAATAATCATGGTATTATTTTCGATAATGATGATTCACCATTTACTTTCAGTTTCCGTGGTAACTTTGGTCCAAATCCTGTCAATAGTACAAAGATCTCCATTTCTAACCAACCATGTAAAGTTGTTTCTGTCACCACCGAAGAATTAGTTTGTAGCATCTCTATCAAGCCAGGTAAATCATTACCAATTGTTCAACTAACTGTTGGTAAATTCAATTATTATTCCAATAATCTAATGTTCTTCTGTAAGTATTATATTAAAAAGATGAACAAATATATTCAAACATACTGATCTATTTATATAATTAAGATATTAAACAACAAATTACATCTTGTAATGGTAATGGTAAGGTTGAGAATGGAGAATGTGTGTGTGAGGATGGTTGGAGTGGATTCAGATGTGACTCACAGTATTTCACTGGCGCCACCGATATCAAGCATGGAATTAGCTCGAGCTCGCCAAACAATGCAAACTATTTCAACTTTTATGTTGGTAACCAAGTCTATCAGTTGGAGGTGACCGCCATCAAGGAGATGAATGTCATGGGTGCCGAAGCACGTTCCTTCAAACCACAGATCATCGCTACATCCGGTGGCAATTCATTCTTTAATCTCTACGACGAGAAGAATCATAATTTCGGTCTTCTAACTATTAGTAACATTGCTGGTGCGCAGACTGCACCTGCATTCCACTATGAGTTGATAGTCAATAACTATACTTATCAATCGATAAACAATCATCTGAGATTACTCTACAGTCTGTCAGTGAATACCGTTCCATTGCCAACTGACGAATGTGGTGATTTCGTTTACACCGACTACCGTTTCGCAAATGACGATCTCGAGTATTTCCGTGTTTCACAAGACAAGACTGCGCTACTGATAAATGTTACCGCCGGATTGGAATCGAATGGCAGATCGACCTACTACATCAAGAGCTACACAGGAGTGAATCGTCAAACCAGCCAAGTCTACTTTGACTTCCCTTACTGCGACTACTGCAAACAGCCACTGGAAATCGAATTACTCAGAGCATCCGATTCTTTCCACACCTCATGCTCAATCGATCCACCCACTCACTGGGAACTCTTTATCTACGTACCACTCGCTGGTATCCTACTAGTTGGTATCATAGTAGCTGTTATCCTACTCTGTAAAAGAAAATTATTTACAAACAATGAACGATTCTTTGATTTTGAGTAAATAATTTAAAACAATTACTAACTAAACATATATACATATAATCTATATTCATTCATTCACCAAAAGTAAAAACAACAAACATCCAAACAAAACAATAATAACATAAGTTCGCGCCAAATTTCCCTCCCCACCCACCGAATCTATCTATTCAACAACAAAATTATGAAAAACCAGAATTTAATATTTATATATAACTTAAATCAATAAAATATTATCATTTTTATTTAATTATTTATTTTTATTTTATTTTTCTATTTTTTTCTGTGGTTCATTTACAAATTGAGATATTTAATTGTCTGAAAGCTGCAAATGGACTACGTAGTCCAATGATCACAGACTTGTGACCATTAAATTTGCAAAGAAAAAAACAAAAAAACAAACTTTTTATTTTTCAGTGGTAACCAATCTGATGGACTTACTAAATAGTGGTGTATGAGAAAATTAATTGATTTGAGAAAATAGAAATTAATATTAATAATGATCACAAAATCATAAAAAGGTTTCTAAAATCTGACTGCAAATAGTAATATATCATTGGCATTGCAATCATCACATCAAATTGATACATCTTCTTCTTTGAAAGGCAAAGATTTGAAAAAAAGAAATTTGTTTTTGTTGAAACGATAGAATATGGAAGGGTTATGGAGGGGGTTTAGTTTATTAATAAATTATTTGATTGCGATCAAAAAAACAAAACAAAAAAAACATTGTTTTTGCAAAATTCAAAAAAAAATAAAAAAATTGCTTTTATGGTCACTCGCAAAAAAACTACGAAAAACAGTTTTTTTTGATGGTTTTTTTTGTGGAGTGTGTTTAATCAAACATTCCAATTGGTGAACCTGAAAAATCTCGAAGTAATCACAAAAATCCTTTAGGGTGTGCGGTCCAGATTTGCAGAATGAGATATATGTTGTTATCTGATTTGTCTCAGACTGTTGAAAACATGCGAACTATAGCCACCTGTTCCCTCATCCGATTGGAAGAAACTTCATACTATGTGTGAACCCAACAACTGTTTGGTTATAAAAGAGCTTCCAGATAGTTCATTGTCCAATTCATTTCAC
Source organism: Heterostelium album PN500 (assembly GCF_000004825.1). Lineage (NCBI taxonomy): Eukaryota > Evosea > Eumycetozoa > Acytosteliales > Acytosteliaceae > Heterostelium > Heterostelium album. Next base: position 893,506 of record NW_008805073.1, on the reverse strand, counting down.
ATCTAAACCTTTATTATAAATATATTTTGATATATTTATATTATTATTAATTTATAATAATATATTTATATCTCTTTGTATCAATACCATCTATTAATTTATAATTATTTGTATCAATACCACCAACAATATTATTTGTTTTGTTTTGTTTTTCAAATTGTTTTAATTTTAAAAATAGAAAATATTTTTTTATTATTGTAGAAAAAAACAAATATTATTTATAAACAATACAAATGAGATTACTTGTATTAACAGTAATTTTGGCCATCACCGTTGCCGGTGTTTTGGCCCAACAACAAACTTCACTGCGTGGTCACTATGCCAACTCGCTCCTCAATGAAGCAGGTGCTGGTGCCGCTCCAATAGAAACTTTCTCCAAGCCAAGCAGACCAATGACAGTCGGTATTGTAGGTGCTGGTATGTCCGGACTTTACGCTGCTCTCCTCTTGGAAGACTTGGGTATCTCCTACGAAATTGTTGAAGCCAACGACCGTTTCGGAGGTCGTGCTCACACCTTCAAATTCTCGAGTGCTCCATACGACTATGTCGATTTCGGTGCCATGCGTTTCCCAAGAACACCAGTCATGGATCGTGTCGTCGGTCAACAACCATGGAGTTTGGTCAACAAGCTCCAATCGCTCGGTAATCCAGTCACCACCGGAACCTTCTACTTGAGCCACGACAACAACATTCTCTACCACAACGGTCAATACGTCTACGCCAGCGACAGCTTGATGGGAGATCCACTCCATTTCGGTGACCAATATCACGGTGGTCCAGGTTCTGCCGTCCCAGACTGCTACGCTCAAATCACTCCAAACTACTGGCTTGGAAAGGCTATCATGCCATTCATTGTCAATTTGACTATGGACTTTGACAACGGTTACAAGGAGCTCTTGAAGTTCGACTGTTACTCCATCCGTAACTACATGGGTGAGGTATTGAAGGACAACACATGTACTCCCAACCATACCATGGCTGGTTACGACCAAATGGCCATTACCTGGTTCGAAACAATGAACACCGGTTCGGGATTCTTCGACCTCGACTCCTTGACTGAAGGTATCTTGAACTTCTACGACTACTCCGGTAAGGACTGGTACTACATCCGTGGTGGAACTTACCAATTCGCCGAGAACATGGTCAGATCCATCGGAAGAAGAAAGGTTGAACTCGAGAAACGTGTCACCAAGATTGCTCCAGGTGTTTCCCGTCTCGACTCTGCCAACGTCACTAGACCAACTCTCCGTGTCTCCATCGACGGTGAACGTAATCCCCGTGTCTACGACCACGTCATCTCAACCGTCCCACTCGGTGTCCTCCAGAGAATCGATACCACCGAATGCGGTCTCTCCTACAAGAAGAACGAAGCCTACCGTGTCCTCACTTACGATCGTTCCGTCAAGGTCGGTATGTCCTTCAAGACTCGTTGGTGGGAAGATCCCGTCATCATGAAGGGTAAGCCAATTTTCGGTGGTCAATCAGAGACTGATCTTCCAATCCGTGGTGTCAACTACCCATCGTACGGTATCAACTCTACCCATTCCGGTCCATACACTCTCCTCGTCGCCTACACATGGGGACAAGACGCCACCCGTCTCGCCTCCATCCAAAACGACCGTTCCCAATTGAAGAAGTTGCTCCTCGAGAATCTCGCCGTTCTCCATCGTGTCGACTACGATTTCCTCCGTGCTCAACTCGTCGACTGGGAGATGTGGAACTGGGATGAAGTTGAATTCGAATCCGGTTCATTCGCTGGTTTCTCACCATGCCAATTCTCCAAGTACTTTGCCGACATCACCAAGTCCGAGGTCAACGGAACCCTCCATTTCTCCGGTGAGGCAACCAGTGTCCACCATGCCTGGATCATCGGTGCACTCAACTCTGCCTACCGAGCCGTCGACCAAATCCTCACCACCGAAGGTTGGCACAATCTCCGTCAAAAACTCAGAGACAACTGGGGTACCATTGACGAATTTGCCTCCGAAGGTCTTACTCAATTCCCAGTACCAACCGCAGCTGCTCTTAGAAATGCTCAAGCCATCATGGATTCCAACATGAATCTTGCCATCGATCCAAAGAGAATCTAAACGTCTCTTTTGAAAAAGATTCAACTTTCACAGATAATGTAATAAAATTTCGAATATAAACATTATTATTATATTTTATAATCAAAAAAAAAAAAAAACAATAATTGTCTATTTTTATTTATTTGTTTTAATTATAAAAAGATGGTTATCTATAATTTAAAACAACTTTTTTTGTTTATTTTATAATATTAATTAAATACAACAAACTTTTCATTTTTACTTTGTAAATAAATTTATATGAAGTAATAAATTTAGATGTAGAAGTTTCACATGTTGCAAATATATATTGATTTCAGGAAGACTTTAAAACATAACAAATTAAATTTTAATGGTAAGCTTTGTGCAAAATCTTAATTACCGTTAGCTAGCTGAGACTTTAATTATTTACTTTTTTAATATTTCTTTACCTTTCTACATCAAGAAAAGACTAGCTATATCATTTTGTAACAAGTTCTGCATATACAAAAGATTAAAAAAATCATGACAATTTGTTCAAAAGTTGATAGATATACAGACAAATATTGAAGAAATGGACAAAAATAATACGAAAATCAATTTTAATTTGTTCTGTTTTAAAGTCACCAAGCTGTATAAATAAAACTTTTTGTTGAAAATAATTTTAATTTCTTTGTGTGAAGAAAATAAAATCTTTAACTACTTTTGGATATAATGTTCTCTTGCGTGCTTGATTTTTAATATCAAATAGATTAAAATATTATCTCTATACTTTCAGTGACTCAGATAAACTACAATAATGACTTATATGTTATCTAAAATATTATCTTTTGGATTTTTTTTATATAAATAAAATAAATAAAAAATAAACAAAATTCAATTTCAATTTCCCAAATGAATTGATGAAAAAAAAAAAAAAAATCATTATGATGCAAAAGTGGTCATCGTTTTTCAAAAATATCAATGAATTGTTTTTTTTTTTAATAATTTTTTTTTTTTGATTCCTTTTTAATAATTTTTTTTTTAAGTGGTTTAAGATTGTTGAATTATTTTATTTATTTGTTGTTTTTTTTTTTTAATTTTAAGAAAAACAAAAATGCAATTGGAAGTAGAAGATAATAAAGTGGGTGGTACTAATACCACTGCAACCATTGCTCCAGAGAGACAAGAGTTGGCACAGTTCCCACAGGACAACGTCGATTACTATCAGAAGATCAAGTGGAACGGTTGGGGTGACACTCGTAAGTTCTTGCATACCTTGGAGCCAAGTGGAACCATTGCAATTACAACACCGACTGCCTCTGCCGTGCCATTGCCATCGCTTGCCAACTACATCAAGAAGGAGTTGACATTGAACGGACAGACCTCCAATCTCGAGAACACACCATCGATTCAACTCGATCAAATCAACATCGCTGCACCACGTCCAATCAACCCATCGTTCGAACGTGAACTCCAATCGATTTTCACTCCCGATCAACTCAAGACCGATAAATTCGCACGTATCACTCATGTCTATGGTAAATCAATTCGTGATTTAGTTCGTCTTAGAATGTAAGTTGTAGAAGATAATAGATAGATAGATAGATATATAGATAGATAGATATTAATATTATAACTTTGTTTATTTTACAGTGGTCAAATTAATAATGCACCAGATTTAATTATATTACCACAATCACATGATGAAGTAGAAAAGTTGATGCAATCTGCTAATAAATATAATGTTATTGTTATTGCTTATGGTGGTGGATCGAATATTGTTGGTGCTTGTGAACCAGTTACAACCGATAGATTCGTTGTTTCAGTCGATATGAGAAGAATGAACAAGGTTCTCTGGGTAGATCGTAGAGAGATGACCGCTTGCATTCAAGTAGGTATCATGGGTCCAGACTTGGAGAAGGAACTCCGTAAGTCTGGTGTCAGTCTTGGTCACGATCCAGATTCATTCGAATTCTCAACACTTGGTGGTTGGTTAGCAACTTGTTCATCTGGTCATCAATCTGATAAAGTAAGTTAAAAGCTAATATAATGTTATAATTAGTTAGGTTTGTTTGTAATAATATACTTATTAGTTATGTTTTGTTATTTATTACTAGTATGGAGATATCGAAGATATGGCAGTTTCTTTCAAGACTGTAACACCAACTGGTACTTTAGAGTTGAGAAATGGTGCGAGAGCAGGTGCTGGTATTAATTATAAACATATTATTTTGGGATCGGAAGGTACTCTTGGTATTATTACTGAGGCCGTCATGAGAGTTCATCCATTGCCACAGGCTGAGGAGTACTTTGGATTCATGTTCCCATCGTTCACTCACGCCATCAATGCGTTGGAGCAGATTCGTCGTTCCGATATCTTGCCAACCATGATCCGTATCTACGACCCCGATGAAACCAGATTGTCGTTCTCCTCGAAGCCAAGCAAGGGTGCATTCTCAGAGTTTATCTCGTCGGCAATCAAGCAGTATCTTCACTACATTCGTTCGTTCGATTTCAATAGCGTCTGTTTGTCGATCATCGGATTCGAAGGTTCCAAGAAGCAAGTCGATTTCCACAAGAAGAGCGTCTTTGATATCCTCTCGAAGAACGGAGCATTCGGATTGGGACAATCGCCAGGAAAGACCTGGGCAGAGAAGCGTTACGATCTTCCCTATATCCGTGACTTTTTGTTGAACCACAACATGTGGGTGGACGTCGCCGAAACCACTGTTTCATGGTCGTCGTTGCTGCCACTCTGGAAGGAAGCCAAGCAGGCATTCAACGACCACTTCCGTTCCAAGGGTATTCCATCGTGGATTTGCGCTCACATCTCACATACCTACTCGAATGGTGTCTGTCTCTACTTTATCTTTGCCTCGAAGCAGAATGCCGACAACGAGATGACACCATACACCGAAGGTAAGCGTTTGATGACCGATATCGTTTTGAAGCACGGTGGTGCCATCAGTCATCACCACGGTGTCGGTTATGAACACGTACCCTGGATGAACAGATACGTCTCCAACGGTTGGATCAATGTCTACAGAAAAATCAAGGAGGTCGTCGATCCAAAGAATATTTGCAATCCAAGAAAACTCATGCCAACCCAAGAGGAAGAGAATGGTCAAAAGAAATATCTATTCGATGTACTCAATGTTAAACAACCAAAACTCTAAAAAAAAAAATAATAATAATAATCAAAAACAAAAACAAAAACAAATAAACAAAAAAAAACAATTAATAACATAAAATAATATATTTTTTAAAAACAATAAATAATTGCTTTCTTTTTAATTAAACATTACAATAATATATAACTAATTATTTATTTGTTTAGAATTTGTCGTCAGTTGGACGTGATTTAAAGTAGGCAGAGAGTTGTGGTAACTCTAAGATTTGTTGGTGGAATTGGCGACATGCTGGGAATGGCTCCAAAATACTTTGTTCCTTCATGTAGTAGATGTAGTCGAGTGCATTGAAAATGGAGATATCAGCCCAGGTGAGAGTGTTACCGTAGGTGTGCTTACCACCGTTCTCAGAGATGATCTTCTCCCAGCACTTGATGGTACGTGGAGCTAGTTCGCTACGGAACTTGGTCATTCCGGCTTCTCCGGCGTACTTACTGGTGAAATAGGCTTGGAAGAGGTCACCGCATGACAAAGCGTAGCTGAGGATCTTTACTTGATCGATTTGATTTGAACCGTTCAAGTTGTACTTGTTGGCAAGATAGGTCTCGATGGCAATCGATTGTGACAATTGGATATCGGCATCAATATAGTTTGGGAATTGACCAAAGGTAGTCAAGTTACGGATATCCTCTGGAATTGGATAGGTTTGAATTCTGTGGTCATTGAACTTGGCACCGGCATAGTTAAGGATAATACGAGAGACCTCAGCTCTTCCTCTTCCATTCAAATAGTATAAAGTTGGTAATGACATTTTGTTTTGGTTATTGGTTTATTAATATTATGTATCTTTACAGATAGTTATTTGTTTAGCTAATGAAAATAAATAGACAAAAAAAAAGAATATTTCAATTTCCAGGAAATTAATTTAAATTTCTCTTGTTTTTGAAGATAAAAAATAAAGTGTAGAAGTTTTTCAAGGTTCTCTGGAGAACTTTCATACAACAACCACCACTGCCCATTTAATGATCATAAATCATCAAACTGTACTTTGGAAATTTCATTTCATTTTTTTTAAAATATCTTTTTTTATTGTTTCAAATAATGTAATCCAATAGTTTAAACAACAATAAAATTAATTAATGATCATTTGTTATCAATAAATTGATTAATTTTGTTGAGCAGATTGATTTGATAATATTTTATTGTAAATATTTATAAATTATTATTATTATTATTTTTTTTTTTTGTTTTTTAATCTTTTAATAGAATTCCAATGATTTTACCAATATTTACACCACAGTCAGTGTATGAACCTTTCTTCTCGTCGGTAATAGCATTCTTGAAGTAATCGGTAAGATGAGTTCACGGATGATAACATCTATTAGACCAGCTTCACCTGACTCTAACCTAGCGACAAGGCTCTTGATTTCACTGACTAGCTTGCTGATGCCACACTCTTGATAGACCTGTGGAATGACAATGAGGCCTCCACCAAAGTGTTTGATACCCTCAATGACGTCGTGAACTGATTTCTTTGACATTCCAACTCCGATGTCTTGAAGACCGTCCTTGATGGCAGTTACAGTAAGATTAGTATCTAAGATACATTGTTTAACATTAGAACTAACAGTAAACTCCAAACCTTCAACTACCCCCAAAACCTAAATTCGCCGGCGAGATCGCTTGCATCTGTCTTAGTAGCAACTAAAAGTACAAAGAAGAAAGTAACAATAAATAATTTGTTCATTTCTTTGAGCAAGAGTAGAGTCTATCTGTTTACAAAAGAAATTAATTAATGAACCTTTAATCAATTCCTTATTGGGTTTTAGTTTTATCACTCATCACTAATTCTATTATCATTTAGTCCAACTTCACAGTTTAAAACGATTCAGTGTATTTAAATAATCAAAAGGACATTTACTGGATGAGTTTATTATTTTAATATTAAAAAATATCAACTACCAATCAGTTTTTTGTTTAGCAAAAATAAAGAAATATTTATATATTTTTATTTATCTCCTAATCAGATTTCACCAATGGTTTTACTAATTATCAGGGCGAATTACTATAGAATTTATTCTAGACAATTTATGTTTTAGTTGTTTTTTTTTTTCAAATAATTTAAATTTAATAAAATGTTAGTTTTATTTAAACAACATTTCAAGATTGTTTTTGGCGTGTTGATCAAATATTAATATATCTGATAAATAATAATTATAATATTTTATAATATTTTTATAAAAATTTTAATCTCTTAATAATACACCAATGATTTTACCAACGTTGATACCACAGTCGGTGTATGATCCTTTCTTCTCGTCGGCAATAGCATCCTTGAAGTAGGAGGTGAGGTCGTGACGGTTATGGAAGATGTTGATCAATTCACGGAGGACGACATCGATGACACCAGCTTCACCGGACTTTAATCTTGAGGCGAGGGTCTTGATTTCGCTGACGAACTTGCTGATACCACACTCTTCGTAGATCTCTGGGATCACAATGAGGGCACCACCAAAGTCCTTGAGACCATCGGCGACGTCGTGAACCGACTTCTTTGAGAATCCATGATCGATATCTTCGAGACCGTCCTTGATGGCGGTGACGGTGTGCTTGGTGTCTCTGATGCATTGCTTGGCGTGTGAGCTAACGGTGAACTCCAAACCCTCAACAACACCCAAGACCAAGTCTCCGAGGTCTGAGGCAGCACTTGCGTTAGTGCTAGCAACAACAAATAATGCGCAGAATAGTGTTACAATAAATAATTTGTTCATTTTCTATCTATTTAGATAATAAAGAAAAATCTATCTGTATGTTTTATAAAAAATAAAGTGATTCAAGCTGTTCCTATAAATTTAAAGGGATTTAAGGGCTTAAAGATCTTGTAGTGTGGTATCCTGGTCGATTGTTTTTATTTTACGCAAATTTCCCAAACTTAAAACATCCTGGTGTAAGATTTTTTTTTTACAAAAATTTTAAAAAAGATATTTTTTTTTTGAAAACCACTTTTTACAATTTTAAGGATCCTTTGATTTTTTTTAAAATATCTTTTTAGGATCGTGCACACTGATACCAAAATAAGTTCTATTTTTCTTTTAATTAAATTAAAAGTTTCAATTGTAAACTTCCAATTTTTAGTATCTTCTAATTTTTTTTTTAAATTTTTTTTAGTATTTTTTGAATACAACAAAGAAAAGCTAGTTGTTTTGTTCATAATTGATGGTAAATAAATGAACTGAACTCATTCTGTAAATGTATGTTCATTTTGAAAGCAAAGAAACATAAAAATCTACCTAAAAAATTAATTTTTTTGTGGTGGGTTAACAAAATAGATAAAATTGTTCGAAATACAAGGTGTTTGAATATTCATTCATTTGTTTAAAAATATTAGAGTTAAACTTAATACTTTGATTTTTGATTGAATTAATCTTTCAAGTTGAAATGAAAAATTTAAGAAGAAACTACCCATTTAAGTTTGTTCTTGAGAAATGAACACATATATATAGATACAATCTCTATAAATTTTCTACTTCATTATTTTTTTTTTCTTTTTTAAAACTATAGAAATAGTTTATATATTAATTTAGAATGAATGATGATAATGGATATTTAACACAATTATTTTCAGAGAGTAATTATATATCTTGTACCTTTATCCTTGATTCAAGTGGATCTGTTGGTAATGAAGGTTTTAAGTACGCAAAGATGGTTATCACCAGTTTTTGTGATAAGTTGGATCCTCAAATGTATATCAGAATAATAAATTTTTCTTCTGATAGTAAGGTGCATTTGGAATTTACCAAGATTAGAAATGAAATTTCTAAATCCATTGAAAGTAAGATCTCAATTATATGTATTATATATTATAAACTAATTCAATTATGTTTGTTTTTTTAGATCTTGTTTTCATGAGTGGTGGAACTGAAATGAAAAAGGCATTTATTCAAACTCATGACGGTTTATTTTCTGTAAGCTATGGTAAGAATTTAATTGTATTAATTACTGATGGTGAGCCTACAGATGATCCAAGTAGTGCAATAAGAACACTTTTAAAAGAGGTATTTATATTATTGGAATATAACTTAATTTTAGTATTAATTTAGCTAAATTTTTTTTTTATCTTTTTTAAGAATGTTGATATTTTGTTGATTGGAGTTGGATCAATCAAAAGACAATTTTTTGAAAAGAATTTCCCAAAACAAAAATCATTAATGTTCCAAACATATAGTGAATTATATAAGTTTGTGGATTCTGTTACTGGAAACAAAAAACCAACATTACCATTTATCATTAAATTCTCACCAAATTCTCCATCTTATCAAAAATCCAATGAACCTTTAAAATTAAAGGTTGAGGTGACAGTTGTTGACAACAACCTTCAAATTCCAGCAAATCAACTCAAAATAGAAATATTACCCAATAGATATTACTCAAAGAATGAGATAGTTTTTGATAGTAAACTTGAATATGAAAAATGTGTTATGAAGGATTTCAAATTATACTTAACCCAGGAAGCCACTAATGGTACAGTTCAACTCCCTCCTTCAATTCTATTTAAAGTTAATTTCAAGGATTTAACTTGTAACTGCTTCTTTAATTTTGAAGTGTGTAAGTTTATAATTAACTTTTTTATATTTTTATTTGAATAATCTATTAATGTAAAATTATTAGTATGGGTTATTGGGGATTTGATTACCCAAGAGGAGATAAATATTGGTGTAAATGGAAGAATTGGAGTTGGAAAATCTACCACTCTTCAGTCTTTGTGTAATCTTTTCATTGGAGGAACCAGTATTTTTGATTGTAGTTTCAAAATGGCAAAATTAGAAACCCATGTAACAACCAACTTTCAGAAAATACATATTTCAAATATTTTATCAAATCTCAGTATTTCCAAAACTCCAATAATCCAAGAAGTTATTAAAAACATTCAGATAAATCTTTGTGACAAATGGGGTGTCACTACCAAAAGTCCATTTAATATTAAACATGCCACAGAGTGTGTATTTGTTCTAATTTGTATTTTTTATTCTTACTAATTAAACTTCTTTATTTTCAATAGGGGTCGTTATTCACATGGTACTTCTATGACTGAAGCTGATGTGTCCAACGTTGCACCTAATGAAGAAGATGCAGTTCATGCCTTCATTTACATCTTCCCAATTACCTCAGTTGAGAGCGAAGATGATCTCAAGTTTTTGGTTCAAAACTTGTCTGAAACTATTGCAGCTGGTATAACAACTGTGATAGCAATCAATCATATCGATGAGCTCTCAGAAGAAGAGAGAAAGATTATCCAAAAGATCTATGCAATTAAAGGAATAGAAAAAAAGAATATCTTTGAAATCTATCCTTATATTGAAGGAGAGAATCAAAGAGATCCAAGAAAAGATGTAAGTCTCTTTTCATTTTAAAAGAGAGTTTTGACCATTGGACAAGAAACCCTGTCAAGTAGAAGAATCCAGAATAACAAATTCATTTCACCAGCAAAACTGAGACAATTGGAGGCAAAAAAACTAGCAGAAGCTAAAAAAGAAACTGAAATAGTTACTCATACACCACAACCTTCCACAGTTGTTTCACAACAATCTACATCTTCATTTGTTTCACAGCCACCTTCATCTACTGTTGTTTCACCACAACCTTCAACATCTTTAGTCGTATCAACACCCACCGAAACATTATCTTCTGTTGAATCAACACCACAATTCCATTCTCCAAGTAACATCACACAACCAATGTCCAAATTAAATATTGAAGAGAAAACAACTAAACAATTAATTAATGTCAAAGTCTCATTCCAGAATGAAATATCAGAACTTCCCGTGTATAATGATGATTCCTGTTTATCTCTTCGAGAATCTATTGCAGAGATTTATGATTTAGATCAAAAAGAATTTACTTTTAAATCTGTAAGTAGAAAAATTGTTTATCCAATTTACAATTTATTAATTTGTTATTTTTTTGAAACTTTATTTCACACTAGTCTGGAAACAAGATGATTCTTCCACGTGACAACATCATGTTACATCAAATTGGTATTGATTTTGACAAAGATGTTATCTTTGTAACTGAAAAGAAAACAAGAATTTAATTCAAAATGATGGTATTAAATTTTTTAAGTGAAATTATTAATATAATTGTACAATCTAATTAACAATTCAAAAGTAATAAATTTAATAAATAAAATGATCAAATATTTCGATCACTCAAAAGAATTTTTTATTGTAATAGGGAATCATTATTAAAAGATAAATTAAATTGATTTATTAAATTAGTAAATAAAGATACCCATTTTTGTAAATAAATAATAAAAATTAAACAAGATTAAATATTAAATTAATAATATTGAACATGATGACTATTAACACTTAAACAAATATTGTACAATCTTCAGAACTTCTTGTTTATAATGATGATCTATTGCATATATTTATGAATTTGATCCTAAAGAATTCACTTTTAAATCTGTAAACTTTAAATATTTAAAATTAATATTTACTAAAATAGTCTAAAGAGGTAACAAGATGATTCCCAAGAGATCATCATATATCAAGTTTGTATTGATTTGACAAAGTTGTGATATTTGTAACCGAAAAGAAATTTTGATACAAATAGAATATTATTTAATAATGACAACTTGTATAATAAATAAAATATATTTTGTTGATATAATACTTGCGCAGCTGAAATATTTTTAAGTGTGGTATTTAATTTATGATCATGATTATACCACACCAATTTAATTAATTTACAATAATATAGAAAATTGCAATGAGATAATAAGATAATTGAAATGATATAAATTATTTATTCATATATTTTTTTATAAAATGTCAAAGAAATTATTTTTTATATTATTATTATTGCTAATCTCTACTTTAGTAGTTTTAGGAAATGAAGAGGTGGTCGATGTAGCTGAGACAGTCGAAGAGGTTGAGAATGATGATGGTGTAATTTGCCCACCTGTTGATGAATGCTATGCAGTCATAACAGATTGTTCAATTTATGATATACCTTTTAATCCTCGAGGTTGTTGTCCAAAGTGCGAGTAAGAATATAAAAATAAGTTTCCTTAGCAAAAGTTAGTTAACTAATTAAAATATTACTATTACTTTTTTTTTAAGCTGTCGAACTATTAAGTGTGGAAGAGTTAATGAAACAGAGTGTCTATTGAATGGAGGTGTCTTCAAAAGAGCATATTCAAATAGATGCTGTGATAAGTGTGAAAGTATTTGTGATAGAGTGTTTTGTGCACCTGTTATCAATTGCAATGGTATCATTATTAAAGCAGATCCAAGTATGTAATATATATATAATTGTAATTGATTGGATAATCACTATTAACAATTTGTTTAATTAAATAGTTAATGGTAGATGTTGTGATAGATGTTTAGTATTAACAAGCACAAGTGGAGTGACTACTGGTAGTAGCAATCCAAATGCTCAGTGTGAGAATTCATTTTGTATTCCTGTTAATAGCAACAATTGCAAAGGTAAAATAATTCCAAAGAAAATTGAAGATGGAATCTGCTGTGATTCCTGTCAAAACTACTGTGACTATGTGCAATGTTCACCTGTAAACAAAACTATTTGTATAGCTAGAGGTGGACAGATTGTTGATAAAGATATTACAGCCGGTCGTTGTTGTGAATATTGTAAGACCGTTACCTCTTCTTCCACCAGTTCATCGTCATCGTCAACATCGTCGTCATCATCATCATCCAGCACAACTACCGGTGCTACTACATTGTCTTGCACTATACCATGTCCCTACGTTGATGAATGGGTATGCAGAGCACAAGGCAAAGTATTAGTACCAGCCAATCCACCCACTCGTTGCTGTCCAACCTGTGAATATTCTTCGACCACATTCGTAACAACCTATGGTTGGTGTGTAGGTCAAATCTGTCCAATAGTTAATCCACATATGTATGTAGATAGATATTCTCTTATTTTATTTGATAATATCTATATCTAATTAATTATCTATTTTATCTTATTTTTTCAAAGTTGTTATGCATCTGGTGGATATTATTACGGACCGGATTTCAGTATTGGCAAATGCTGTCCATCCTGTGAGAGCAAACCACCCCCAACGTCATCATCTATATCGTCGATCACAACCACCGGTTATCCTAATGTGTGTGATAGTGTCAAGTGCAAATCTCTATCACCAGCTCAATGCTTATCACAAGGCCAAACCTTCCTCCCTGCCTATCCACCCTATCGTTGTTGTGATTCATGCAATCCTATTTTCGTTGTTGACGGTTTATACAAATAAAGAATCAAACACAAAAATGAACAATTATTATTATTATTATTGTTTCAAGTGAATGTCATTCTTCTCAAACAATGATTGACTGACTTTGTTAAGTATAAACTTTAAATTTATTATTATTTTATTATTATTATGAGTGTGAATGTGTGTGAATATGGGGGTTACATTTGCAGATCTGATCAGAAAAAAGAATATTTAATTTTGGAATTTTTTAAAATTTTTTAAAAAAAAAAAAAAAGTAACCAAGTTTAAAAAAACAAAACAAGTTATCATAATAAAAATATATTTGCTAATAAAAATTGTTATATATCATTCTATTCTATCAATCAATCGATTATAATATTTAAAAGTTGATTGGTGGTGTTTTTAAATCTATATTTATAATATAATTACACAGTCTATTTTTTTTAATAGATAGATTCTATTCTATTACTCCTCTTTTGTAGTACCTTCTGGTTAATCGAATTGAATGATTGTCACAGTAGTCTTCTTCAACAACATCTCAGCAGTTCTCTCACTCTCACAACAAGAATAACATTTACTCATTGTTATCTAATACAATTGATAACATTAAACACATCCATACAAATACAACAATCTCTAGCAATAATTTTAAATTCAACACAAACAAAACAACAGATTCAAATAATAATGCTCTTTGGTTTAATTCCACTGAATGGAATCACATCAATTTCAAATAGTAGATTCAGTGGTCATGTTGTATCCACCAACATCCTAGGTCAACTTTTTAGTAAATTATCTATCAACATCAACAACAGCAACATCAACAACAAGCAAAAATACTTTAACTTTATCAACAAAAATGGTTTATTAACGATAATCGTTGTGTTTTCATTGCTTTCGTCGCAACTTGTTGTGGTAGAGGCGAGTGGAACTGCTGCTGGCAGTACGACTACAGACAATTCTGAAGGAAGTAAAGAAGGCGGTGAATGTACTAGCCTCGGATGTTCACAGAAAGAAGCAAGCACTCTGGTACTGCTTTTCTTGATCGTTGTTTTGCTCTCGGTGATGGTTGTGTACGGTGTGATCCGGCTGGATCTACATTACATACCAGAGTCGATCGCTGTCATCGTGTATGGCGTGGTGATAGGAATCATCGGAAAGTACATCAAGAATGACTTTATCACGCACGTCGAGCACTTCAGCCCACAGTTGTTCTTCCTGTTCCTACTGCCATTCATCATCTTTGAAACAGGTTTCTCAGTGCACCGCATAGAGTTCTTCAAGAACATCACACCGATCATCACGCTGGCGACAATCGGTACTTTGATTTCGTTCTTGGGTACTTCATTCGGATTGTATCTAGTTGGTAAACTTGGATTATCAATGAAATTACCTATATTCGATTCATTATTGTAAGTATATTAATATTTTCTTAAACCTATCAACTAACTAATCAAATTGTATCTATAATTTAAAGATTTGGATCGATTGCTTGTGCTACAGATCCTGTGGCAACTCTTGGAATTTTCAAGGCGTTGGATGTCGATCCGAAACTGTATATGATTATTCTGGGTGAGAGTATTCTCAATGATGCCGTATCGATTATTTTGGTGCAGGCAGTCAATAGCTATAGTCTAGCGGAGATATGGAAACCGATTCTGTTGTTCTTTGGCGTTTCGATTGCAAGTGTCATACTGGGTGTGTTGATAGCACTCTGTGTTTCGCTACTATTGAAATGGCTAAACATCGGAAAGTATCCAGCGATTGAAACACTGTTTGTAATACTGTTTGCCTATATCTCCTATTTGCTGGCCGATGCAATTTCACTCTCGGGCATTCTATCCACCTTTTTCTGTGGTATTACATTCCAGCAGTACGGATACAACAGTCTCTCGAGTGACTCGAAACACAACTGCACACAGCTACTTCGTATGGGTTCTTTCGTTTGTGAAACAATCACATTCATCTACATCGGAATGTCATTGCCACTTCATCAATTTTCATTTAAACTTACTTTTTTGATTTGGGCAATTGTAAGTAATATTAACAAACCTGCAAGCAACTTGAATCAATTTTATTTACAGCTTTTTCCTATTTAGATATTCATTATTGTATTTAGAGCAGCTGCTGTTTATCCTATTATTGCAGTGTTGAATAAATTAGGACTGTCTAGTATTCCAATTTCTATTCAAACGGTTGTGGTGTTGTCTGGACTAAGAGGTGCAATCTCATTCTCGTTGAGTATGTCCGACGAACTCACTGGCGACTACCGACCGGAAATACAGACTGCTATGCTAATATTGGTGTTTTTCACGATATTCGTATTCGGTCTTACAACCTACCCTGCACTCAAAGCTTTCAAGATAAAATCATCTGATACCGACATCAGTTTAGATTTCATTGGAAAGGTAAGTCAAAAGCAGCAAGAAATATCTATATATTAATTAATAGTAATATTGACTATAATCAAATACATTATAATGTATTGAATAGCCATTACATATAGATTCTAGATTCAATAATATCGGATCTTTATTCTCAAAGTTGAATGAAAAGTACTTCCAAAGATGGTTCACAAGAAATGCATCGGCATTCTCAGTTCGAAGCGAAGATTTGGATATTCATATCGCGAATAGCAATGTCTATCAAGATATTTCAAACAACATTGAAATGGATTCTGTTGGATCGAAATCATCTTCATTTGGAGATGAATCACAGCCATATGAAACAGAGCAATCACCATCATCATCAAATTCTTCACCATCTCATATAATTACAGGATCATAATAATAATCATATTATTCATCATATTCATATATATTCAAATACAAAAATAATAATAATAATAATAATAATAATAATAATAATAATAATAATAATAACTATTTATCTTCTATCCATTTATATATTTAGATTTAATATTGTAACTTGGATCAAATTAAATAAATCAAATAATAATTAATTAACACTTTATACTCTTACTCTCTATATATTTGTCTATATATTTAATTATTGTTTTTTTTTTTTTATTACATTTCTTCAAGATATTGATTATTTATCTAAAGATTGTAATTGGAACAATTGAGTTCCAATTAGTGTCGGTACTATTTGTATTATTAATACTATTGTTGTTATTGTTGTTGTTGTTGTTTGTTTGTTGAATTTGTTTCTTTGCTCTTTCATGTGCTTTGCTCAAGTTTAATTCATAGTCAGTTGCACCTTTCTCTATTGCTTTGCCTTCCTTTCTCATTTCCTCATTGTTTAACAGTCTTCCTATTCTCTCTCTGATTTTACCTTTCAGTAGTTCATGTATTCTCGAGGTTGACTTGACAGGTCTTGGTTCGAGGATTGCAGATAGATCAAACTCTGTCAGATTTCCAAATGAATTGGAAGGTGCTGATATACAAGTATATTCTTCATTGCAATAGAATGACCAACTATCACTATCTTCTCTTTCTTCTTCTTGAAAATAATTATTTAATGAATTAAAACTATTATTTACACTATTATTATTCTTCTTATTATTACTACTACTACTATTACTATTATTATTATTTATATCTATACTATTTTCTGTCATTGATCGTTTTTGTGAAATATAATTAAAACTATTGTTATTATTATTATTATTAATGTTATTATTTATCATTCCATCTTTCCAAGATGATATATCATTATTGTTGTTGTTGTTGTTACTCTGGTTGCTTGAACATATTGGATATGAATATCTCCAAATATTATTATGGTTTTCATTAACTTTAAACATTTTTTAGTCTAAAATATATTGATGGTATTGTTTTAGTGTCTATGATTGGGAATTGTTATAAAAATAAATATTTATTTCTGTTGTGTTAGTGTTATATATTTTCGAAAAAAGAATTTGAAATAAAAGGGAATTTGATTGATTGATTTGTTGGTTGAATGGTTAGTTGGTTTGGATTGATATTTTGATTGTTTAATTGTTATTGATGGTTGATAGGGAGAAAGTTTGTTTTAGTTTAATAAAAATTTGTAGTTAGAATAATAAATAAATAAATCAAAAACAATTATTGTTTATTGTGGTGTGAATCAAATATGTTAAACTTCTTTAGTTGGCGAATCACATATAATTAATATAAAATTTTAAATCAATTAATAATCATTAATAATTATATATATTTAGAGTTTTGTGGAAACGGATGATTTTTTTTGTTGAGTTGATAGTTAGTTACTACTACTACTGATTGATATTATTCGAAAGAATAAAAAAAAATTATATTTATTCTTTTCTGAATCCTAATAGAAAACAACAATATTTATAATTGTGCGAAAACGTAGTTGTATTTGAATTGTCTCTTGGGATTTATTTGTCTCTTGGATTTTTGTCTTATGTGGTTGTTTTGTTTTTGTTTGATAGGTTGCTGATAGTTTGTTAGTTGATTCTGTGAGTGATTGTTTTAATAGCAAAAGTTTTGATAAACCTAGTTTTGATTTTATTTTATTTTTATACTCAGTTTGTACTTTTTACTTACTTTTATAAATATTTGTATTTTTGAAAATTTATCATTTTTTTTTTATTTAATTTTTTATTTATCAATTAGACTTTGGGTCTATGTTTTTTTGATGATGATGTTTTTAGTCTATATATACATTTTTATACATATATATATATAACTGTATATATGTGGTGGTTGTGTGGATTGACAGTAGTGGGGTTTGAGAATGTCAAAGTGTGTGAGTGTGTGTAAGTTTTTGGATTTATATATATGTTTGTTGGTAAATATGTGTGTGAGTGGGTTGGGTGTGGGGTTATTGGTATTGGAAAATAGGTGGTGTATGATATTAATAAAATAATTTTCATTACACCATCTCTTGTTGTTAATATGTATCTTAATGTATTTTCAATGATTTATTCTTTAAATTTTATAATTATGATTTAATTATTATTTTTTTAAAAAAAAAAATACAAAAGTGTGAATTCACTAGCAACTTCCTACTCAAAAGTGTATCGAATAATGTATAATTTATACAATATTTTCATCTTTCAACTTTACTTTGCATCATTTTTCATCCAACTAATGATAAAATTTACCACCAAACTATCAATTGATTGAATATATGTTGCCAACACATTGAAAAGAAAGTTGTGGGTGTTAAATAGACACCTACTGTAAAAGAGAAAGTAGGGTTACCCTATGATGATTGGATCGGCATTGAGTTTCAGATGCATCCTAATATCATTACATAAAACAAAAACCCACTTCGAATCAAATTTTTATTGTTAAAAATTTGATAGTTGATCATTTTGTATGGTTTACCATGTTTTCAATCAGTGATCATCCAGTGATGAAAGAAAAAAATATAATTACAGAAATTTCTATTTTTAACTTTTTTTGATTTTTACCAATGTCTTTAATATTTATATTCTATGGTTTATCAACTACTAAATTTACTATTTTTAAGATAGAGAGAATACCACATTGGTATCTCCAATCAAACAATCAATGAAATCTAATAAAAGAGTAGATAGAATATCACTTGTGAGATTTGTAGTTTAAATTGATCTTAATGTTGTTGTCGTTTTCATTTTAATATAGATTTGTGGTTAATTAATTTTACACTTCAAATTTAGTAGGTGATGATATTTTCCTATTCAACATCACATATCCTAAAGGGGAAATATGAAAAACAATCCTATTTAACAATTACCAAAAATATACTTCATTTTAAATACTCAATGAGGAAATAGAAAATTTGTCTTGTTTTTTATTCCTCAATGTAACATTTTTCATTGTGGATTTAAGTGATGTTGATAACAACCTTTTGAAAATAGATTATCTAGTTATACAAGTAGATTGGTGAATCCAAGGAGTATGAAAGTTAATTAATGAAATATGAAAATAACAGCATAATATATTTACATTTATAAAAAAAGATAAATTTTCCTCTTATACATTATACAAAAAATCAAAAGAGAAACTATTAAATTTCGCTGAACAATGGTACTAAATTGAATGATAATGTATTACTGAAACTGAAAAAATATAATGAATTAGCCAGATTCAATGTTGGACCTTCCTTTCCATCTAAACAGTACTCACTTAATCAATAGTCCAAATCAACATTAAAACTTTATGGTGAGACAGCAGCAATTGTTTAACATTTTTAACCTTTGATCTGAAAAACGCCCAAGCTTGTGTCTTCTCACGATAAGAGTATTCAGCCGGTCTTCAAATGTGGCATTCCTACAAAAGGAGTAAACAGAGTCGTGGTTGTTAATGGTGATGCCTATATGGCAACTGTCTGCAAATTAAGTCACTTTATTGAGCAGCAGGTAGTTCAATTATTGCAGACTGCACTCCATATCGCAAATCCCAATACAAGAGATTCGTTAGTGGGTGTTGATAAATCATTAATTGAAAAGTGTTCCAATTGTGGACAGAAGTGCACCACATGTATGCCTCCTGTTTCCGGATCCTCATCAATGGTTTACATATCCATTCTACAATTAATCTTCTACCGGCAATGGTTTGAGTTTGATTCAATACCCAGAACAAAGAACCTTTCTCAGAATTGTCCCATCGGATCCTACTCATAGTATTTCTTGATTAAATCGATCATATTAGTACCAGAGCTAGTAAAGTAACCCATACATTTTTGAACTGCGTTGAAGACCTTGACGAATGGATAGATTGCGACATCATTGGCCCACATACAATCAACAATAACTAACCAAATGGAACTTGGAACATGAAAGCATTTGGGTATCTACTTGGTAAGGTTCTCATATATTCTTTGACCAAATCGCAAGCAATACAATTTGGTTGACCATAGTAAACTAGTACAATTCCTTTCTCATCAGCCTCTGTGAGTTGGAACATGAAACAATAAAAGTATTTTTTTTGCAATAAATCAATTTTTTGTATTGCTTGAGACTCATATTAATTTAATGTCAAAACGAAACTAGCTCCCATTACTTTTCGCCTGCGCATTATCTTGTTTTCCAACACAAATAAGGAAATCGATCTGTTGATATTTTCACAAAATCTGTTGTTTCACAATCAATCATTTTATTCGACTATTTTTTTTCCAATATTACCAAAAAATAAAACAAAAAACAATTTTTTTTAAAAGTTTTCGAAGTTCATGTTATTATTTTAATATGTCAATCTCTAATATATATATTATTTAAATTACTTATATTATTTTAATATTATAAAATTATAACTAATGAACAGCCAATCAAGATTAATATCCAAATTTACAATTCATAGAGAAGTAAATGACGTACTTCAAATATGTAATCGCTTGGATCCATATAAAGAACTAAAATCAAATAGTTCAAAGATTGACAGATGCAATTCAGTAATGAATTTGTTTTCTCAAGTGGTCAATCTCTTTTGTTTCACATAAAATGAGTTCGAAACAGATTGTTTGAATAATAAAAGGTTGATGACCAAATTCCTAAATCATGTAGATAGTAATATATAATATAATTTTATTAAAAAAAACAATTTTTATTTAGTATTATTGGTTTTATGGCATTTTTTCTTCTAGTTTACAATAAACTTCGTTATTCACTGTTTGTTGAGATAGCATATTTACCATACTCAAACTCTACTGTCACAGTGTTAAAAAGTGAGTTGATTTTAAAGCTAATTGATTCAACCACAAATCTTGCAGCAACTCCTGATTTAAGGGTATCTCTGAACCACCAGTCGTTGGTAATCAATTTTGGATACTTGAAACTTCTCTCTCCATTTGGGTCAAGTAGAGTACACTTGTAGTGATGTATAATAACTGACATTTTGGTATCATTGAAAATACCAGGTGAGATAGATCCAACACAGTATGGTCTGACTTTCTTTACTGATGATTCTATGAGTTGATCTTTAATGAAGAATTCCATGTTATGCAAAACTTCTTTTAATTTTGCAACAGCTATTGTTTTCATTAATAAAGTGGAATTTACATTGTGGAATGTAAGGTCTTCTTTATTGAAAAGAGCATGGTTATTGTTGAAAATATAGCTTGGTGTGGAGAGGAGCATGACTTTAGTTTCCTCTTGATGATTGGAGTTGGTTAAATAATTGAATGGTAATTTAACACTATGACCATCCTGACATATGTTGGCAGATAGACGCTTGAGTTTTTGCTTTTCACTCTCACGTTGAAAGCATTTCGGTTCTTTAGCAAATGAAAGTTGATGAAACACTCTTATTTCAATCGGAAGCAATCTGCTTTCAAAATCCAATAGAGGCTCTTGTGTGGAGGAGATCGCTCTCGAAATTTGATCGGAATTGATTTGCTTATCAAAAGAAATAGACGGAATTACTTGAGGTGAATGAGAAAGTTGTGAAATGAATTGCACAGGAGATGTTTCAAAGCCATCTTTAGTCACACCAGTGATTGTCTTGTTAGAGCTAAATTGGACTTTTCCATCTGGCACTATTCCTTTTCTACCTCTTCCCCTGGTAGGATATGGTTCAGTCGCTACTGGGGAAGTTGGTACACATGTAGTCAGAGCGTTTGACTGAGCTTCAGTATGCGTTGTTGTACTAACGGTTCTTGGATTTGACTCAACTGGTGTAGGTGGATTTAACTCTGTCGTTGTTGGCTCTCGATCACTAGATCCTGGACTGAGTCTTCTATTCGTATATTTTTTGGCATAACTGTTCTCACTTACATGATTGTTTGATAAAGTAAAAGATCTATTTCCCTAAAATAAAATAAATAAAAAAAATTGTATTTATTAATAAATTACAATTCAATGAACGTGATTCGAATAAATATTAATTATTAATTTACCTTTGTCATCTTTTTGTTATAAATATTTATAAATATAAGTATTTTTGAATAAACTTATGAAATTTCATTCTCTTAAATAGTGAAAAAAAACAATTAAATTGATTTGCAGATTTTTGTAGTTGTTTTGATAAAATCAAAAGTGTGAGTATGGTCACAAGCAAAAGCCAGTTTTGTTTTGTTTTGCATAAATTGATAACATAACAATATTTAATTGATATAGTATTTATTTAAAAAAAAATGAAAAGAAAACATGAACAAGATAGTATCAGTTCGAATGTTGAAGATAATGATGAACTCCTCCAACTTTCAATGACATTTGATCATTATAATTCTAATGATCAACAAACAATAGTTCTCCCAACAGGTGAACCCGTAACGAAAGAACAACTTTTGTTGAAAGTCATCGATCTTCATCCAAACAAAGCAAATGCTTATTTCAAGTTGGCAGCAATTCTTAAAACTGAAAATCGATCATCTATCATTCTTTCATCAGGCCGATCAATGACACAACAACAACTATACTTATTAGCCATCGAGTGTGATCCAACCAATTCACGTTCATATCATAACCTTGCAAAGACACTTTCAAGTGGTGAATCAATCAAACTTAATGATGGACAATCAATGACAGAACAACAACTATACTTGAAATCAATAGAATGTGATCCAACCGATTCATATTCATATAATAGCCTTGCAAATACACTTTCAAGTGGTGAATCAATCACACTTAATAATGGACAAATCATGACAAAACAACAACTATACTTGAAATCAATAGAATATGACCCAACAGATTCTGATTTATATTTTAACCTTGCAAAGACACTTTCAAGTGGTGAATCAATCACACTTAATAATGGACAATCAATGACAGAACAACAACTATACTTGAAATCAATAGAATGTGATCCAACCAATTACCGTTCATATTGTAACCTTGCAAATACACTTTCAAATGGTGAATCAATCAAACTTAATAATGGACAATCAATGACAAAACAACAACTATACTTGAAATCAATCGAGTGTGATCCAACCAATTACCGTTCATATCATAACCTTGCAAATACACTTTCAATTGGTGAATCAATCACATTAAATAATTCACAATCAATGACTAAAAAACAACTATACTTAAAAGCAATAGAGTGTAATCCAACCGATTCCGATTCATTTTTTCATCTTGGTATTACACTATCCCAATATGAAACAATCAAACTCCAGAATGATGTTCGAATGACAAAACAACAAATATTAATGGAATCACTAAGATTAGGTCAACAACTAAGATCGGTTTACAGATTCATTGGATTAACACTTTTAAACAACAAAAAAAAATTACACTTCCAAATGGTGGACAAATGACAAGAAGACAACTACTTCAAAAAGCAAGAGAATAAATAAAAATATAATTCTATTTCTTAAAAATATTTTATTCAATCAAAAAATAAGAAGGCATTAGGAAGAATGATAGGTCGATTATTAAACCTTGAACTTGACCAAAGTGTTGTAATCAAATAAGTACAGGGTATGGGGGAGCAGTCCATTTTAACTCAAGAACAAATACTTGATCATTGATCACCAAAGGAAAATACAGATCATCAAGTAGATCCTGATCATCATTATCTGTATATCTACTCATTTTATGAAGAAAAAGATAATAATCAAGTTATAACATAGGTTAGAAATAAAGAGAGAAACTATGGATCAAAAAAAACAAAAAAATTAACCACAACATTAATTCTGATTATTTTTTTTGTTATTATAAATCTTATAATAATGAAGGATGGAATTTACTAACTTAATCAGATCCAAAAAGAAACTTATTGAATCGATAAATCAACGATTTTTTTTTTAGTTCCTACAACTTGTTTTTGCAAAAAGGAGTTGCATGTTCATTATTTACATACTAGTTAAGAATGGACAACTTGAATTAAATTTTCAAGAACAACAAGCACTTGAATTCCTAAAGATTCTACCATCTTTTTTTGTTTTAACAGCATTCTCTATATCTTTATTTGCTAAGAAAAAGAAATCAAACTCTTTACAACTCAAAACAACATAATAAATCCAAAACATTGGAGGATCATATTGATCTGTTGTTTGGCATTCTGTTTGCTGTGTATTTGGTTCGATCTGTATTGGTTTATATCACTACTTTTATCGTTCAAATCGATGCTCCCTACTATGACCTGATTTTCTACAACTCTCGAGGTCATTCCCTTGATACCGATGATAATCATCACGCACAGAAGAACAACAAACAATTTTACTTGGAATAATGGATGAATACGATACAATGATTCAATTTTCTTAATCTAAATTTAAACTTTTAACTAAACCGATCTAATTATTGTAAATAAATATTTTATTATTAAAAAAAAAAATCATAAATGATGAGAGGTATGAATCTCCAAAAAAAAAAATCTTGAACCCAGGCGTAAACTAAAAAAAAAAATAAAAAAATCTGATTAGAGATCGGATTAAAAATTTAAGTGATTTTGATGACTCCTATTATTCTGATTTAAAGTTGTAAAATTAAACCATCAAGTTTCGAACAACCCACTAATTTGTTTAATTTTTTATCTCTGTTCACTGAGAATTCTCAAACAAGAATATCACCAAATACTTTTTTTTTTTTAATGTTTATGTTTTATTCCAAAGTGATCACACAGGAGACATAATCCATCACAGAACTACTACTTACTTTTGCTAAATGTATCTATAAAGATCTTTATGGAACCACAAACAACAATGAGAAACGACCATTTGGTTTATAATATTTGTCATTATATATTGGCAGCTATCTATTGTGGTCTATTGGTTTACTGTGTATATAAAGTTATAAAGAAATGTAAGTTTACATTTGTAGAGAAATATAACAATATCAATTTACAATCAGATTGTTGTAATTATGAAGTAAGAAAAGAACTTCTACTTACTTTTACCCTTTTATCTATATATATAGCGGCATTCAGATTCAATCAAGAAAATGGATGGGTTTTTTGTAGATCAACAATTGTGTTTTTTAGTTTCTTGATCGTTGCTTTCGGGATCAGGTGTACGATGTTCGTTGTATATATATTTGCCAAGGACGGTACACTTACTCTAACGTTTCAGGCACAACAAGCATTGGAATTAGTCAAGATTCTACCTGCTTTTTTCATTTTCACAGCATTAACCATTTCTTTATTTGCATGGTAATTAATTACTTATCATATTAATTATTAATATTTACTTTTTATAATTATAACTAATCAATGATTTATATATACAGTATTATTTTATTGAAACATCAGACAAGACCAAGGCAAGAGTTGATTAAGAAATATAAGATATATGTTGCAGTTGGAAACTTTTTGATGTACATTGTAGTATTTATTCTTTCACTTTTGCAATATCAATCAGACCACTATAATGGACCGAGTTTTGTTGAGAATCCATCTAATTCCTTCTATGATATTGCACTCCAATACATGGCAGTAGTTATTTATCTTGTTACTGCATTATTCTTATTTGTTTATATGTATGTATCAATCAATCAATTTCAATGTTTTTTTAATGTTTATGATATATTAACACTCTGTTTTTCAATTTTATTAGTATCATTTCAAGGATTAAGAACAAAGGTCAAGTTGTAGAAGCTGTCAGCTTGATGGATCGATCAAGTGCCACAAAACAGGAACAGAAAACATTTCAATTGGAGAACAACGTTGAAATACTGTTGGTATTTCTTTTTTTCGTGTATTTGATTCGGTCAGTTATGGTTTTTGTCACCACTTATGTTGTGGATTTCGACGTGCCATACTACGACCTAATTCACTACATGGCACTCGAGGTACTTCCAATGGTACTAATGATCATCATCATGAAAAGTAAGACTCCGAACAATTGGCTCAAAGAAATAGACAACTTGGACATGGAGTTAGACAATCAAAACCCAATTAATATAAGCATAGATGCCGATGCTTTTGTAAATAACAACCAACTAACTAACTAACCAAATTGATATTAATTCCAGAGCTTTCACATGTTTAAAAACAAAGTTTATTTATTAATAAAGTGTGATTTTATCAATTTATAAAAGTTGAATCTAACTAAAAAAAAAAAACAAAAGAAACAAATCTGTTTGTATTGATTTCAACGATATTATTATACATTTGAACACAATTGACTAACACACGTTCTCCTCTCATGCAATTTCATTTCATTCCAGTGCAATTTTAAGGATTATCGATCTGTTCAAAAGTAAAACCACAGGAGTCAATGGTCAACAAGCTTTAAAAGGTGACCAAGCTGAAGAAGGAGTCATTGATCAACAATATGCAGCAATAAATGTAGATGTAGAGGATGTAGATGACTCCAGAACCAGTTTGATCGATCATTCAAGTGATTACATATCGATGGGACAGATGTCACCGAACAGCGCCACAAAACAGGAAGAGAAAACCGAAGAACTGGAGGTCAACTTTGAAATTCTAATGGTGGTTCTGCTGTTTGCGAATTTAGTGAGAGCAAGTCTGCTTTTGATCACCACTTTTGTTTGGCCTATCGATTGGCCATACTACGACCTCGTTCACTACATGCTTCTCGAGGTAATCCCCATGATATACACCATCTACAAAACGCAAGGTCAGACACCAAACAATTGGCTCAAACAACTAAAGTTTTTTGGCGAAAAAGGTAGTGGTGTATGCGCATGTCGCATCTCCACAAAACATTTAATACAACCAAGAAAAATTAAATCTATTTTATCACCAATTCGAACAAACCAAAGCCAATTAATATGAGCATCGATAATTCCGATTTGTAAATATATAAATAAAAAAAATCAAAAATAGATACGATAAAATAGATTTAATTTAATATTCCTGAACTTCTTTCTTTCCTTGGTTGTATTAAATTGCAACTATGTCACTTAATTCCTGGAAAAAAAAAAAAAAAAATCA
The DNA here is from genome assembly GCF_000004825.1 of Heterostelium album PN500. Classification (NCBI taxonomy): domain Eukaryota; phylum Evosea; class Eumycetozoa; order Acytosteliales; family Acytosteliaceae; genus Heterostelium; species Heterostelium album. The sequence goes on along the minus strand of NW_008805073.1, from coordinate 866,370 downwards.
AATTTAAAAAAAATCAAAAATTTAAATGTTTGTTTAAACAACCTGGTTGGCGCCTTATTTTCATTAAAATTATTTGATTGTTACAAGTTTGTTTTAGTATTTAATATTCATTCAAAAGATTTATTTAATAACTATTTTTACTTTTGTTATTTTGTAAAGATCTTTCAATTTTTTATTATTTTATTTATTAATTTATTTTATTTTATCAAGATAAAATAAGATAAGATAAGATAAGATAAGAGTAGAGTAGAATAGAACAGAATAGAATATAAAGAAATAACATAGAGAAATGTCAAGTAAAAAGAAGAAGGATAGTGGAAGTGCAAATGGTGGAAATAAAGATAAAGTATATATAAACAACAAAATTAAAAGACTGTTGCTTTAGAAACGATTATAGTTAACTAATAATTGGTTGAATTTAGAATGCTGTAGATATTAGGTCGTTCTTTGCAAAGGTTACTCCTACAAATGATGATGACGATTTTAAAGATCCAATACCCAGTAACAGCAGTTTAAAGAAGTCAACTAATAGCAATGTATTAAAAGAGAAATCAACAACTACAGATTCACCATCAAAGAGTCCAAGTAAAGATAGATCAACATCATCATCATCATCTAAGTCACCATCTAAATCATCATCATCCAACAGAGATCATCACCATAGAGATAAAGAAAGTAGTAAGAGTAAGAGAAATAGTAACTCATCATCATCAAGCTCTTCTTCATCATCGATTTTGACAAAGAGAAAGTATATAGCGGATGATCCTGATAGTGATAAAGAGAATATAGAGGAATTCGATGACAATAACATCGTATCTAGTAGTAATAGTAGTGGTAGCAGTAGTGGTAAAAGTCATAAACAAGAAATAAAGAAAGCTAAATCAACATCTTCATCATCATCTTCAAAGAGATTAAGTAATAATAATAATAATAATAATAATGATAGTAATTCAAAGTCACCTTCAAAAGACAAGGAATCATCATCAACATCAACATCGTCAGTGTCATCGGTTAAGTCTGAGAGAGATTCTATATTCGATGATGATGATGATGATGATTTCATACCACAAAAGAGAAAACCAATTACATCCAACATTTTCGACGAAGACGATATATTCATGGATGAATCTGAAGATAATAACACTAAATTAAACAAAGAGAAAGAAAAAGAGAGAGAGAAAGAGAAAGAGAAAGAGAAGGAAAAGCAAAGAGAGAAAGAAAAAGAGAAAGAGAAAGAAAGAGTAAAGCAGTCAACACCAACAAAAAGTGAGAAACCAACACTTCCATTTGAAAGTATTACTGCTGCTGTTGATGAATCTAGAAGTAGTAGAAATAGTAATAGCAGTAATAGTAATAGTAATGGTAGACATTCAACAAAGACATCATCCAAGTTCAATCCTGATCTCTTCTTGTCTGGTGATGATAACGAGGAAGTGGGTACAGAGACAGATATGAAGAGACCACTACCACCAACAACACCAACGACATCATCACCCAAACCAAATAAGAATTACAACTCTAACTATAACTCACCTGCCAAGAGTCCAATTAAGAAAGAGTTGGAACAACTACGATCACCTTCACAAGAGGATAAAGGTGTCTATCATCTCTTTAGTAGATTCGAACCGTTAGACACAAAGAAATCATCCTCACCTTCTTCTTCTTCTTCTTCCTCTAAAGATCAAAAGAAAAAGACAACAACAACAACTAGTAGATCATCCACTTCTTCATCTTCTTCGCCATCAAGCAGGAAACCAACTTTAATCTTTAACGAAGAAAAGAAGGTGAAACAAGGAGTAGTGGAAGAAGACAGTCAATCTACAAGTGAAGAGGATAATGTAGCTCTTAAGAAACCTAAGAGTAATCTAGTGAGGAATAGCTCTAATTTGATGGAGGATGATGATGATGAACTGACGGAGGAAGAGGAAGTTACTAAGCCTGCTAAGAAGACTGCTGCCGCTGCTACAAAGTCGCCGTCTTCAAAGAAAGCTCCTGCCAAGTCAACAAGCAAAGCCGGTGCGAGATCAAAGAAATCCGATATCAAAGCGGATGGTCCTGCCAAGAAGAAGGTGGAAGCCAAGGGTAACACCGTCGACGACAATAAGACACCGGAGCAACTTGCAGACGAAGCACAAAAGAAAGCGAGAAAACGTCAGTTCCTGATGAATATGAAATGTGGTGGACAGTCAGCACCACCACCTCTCAATCGTGGATGCAAACCTATTCCCGTCGGAACACCGTCTTGTTTGAAGCGAAAGAACTACCTGATCAGTGGTGCTCTAGAGAGTTTCGAGCGTGATGAGCTGAAAGATATCATCGAGCGACATGGAGGTGTCGTCGTAACAACCGTCACCAAGAAACTAAACTTCTTTGTCGAGGGTTTCGAAGCTGGTGTTTCCAAACTTGAGAAAGTCAAGAAATATGGTATTCCAATCATCACAGAGGATGACGTTCTCGATCGAATCAATAAGAGTATGGAGAAGTATGAAAAGACTCATCCAACTGCTGTCGTTGCTGCAAAGGAGGAAGAGGAAGCGGAAGAAGAGAATATCGATAACAAGGAGGAAAGTGCACATGAGGAAGAGGAGAAGGAAGAGGAGGAATCAGAACCACAACTACCAGATACATCTGTTAAGCAAGAAGTAAAGGATGTGATAATGGATGATACGGCTGAAGATGAGCAGATTGAAACATCCGAACCTGAAATGGAAGTGGCCAAAGTAAAGACAGTTCAATCTCCAAAGATTAAAGTGAAAGAAGAGAAAGCAGAGGAAGATTCTCTACCAAAACCACTACCAACAGGTAAATCACCAAAGAAGGAGACAGAAGATGTTGAAATGAAAGATCAAACAGCTGTTCAAACATCACCAATTTTCAAGGTGAAAGATGAGCCGAGTGACTCTCAACCATCGTCTCAGCCATCCTCTCAACCATCTTCACAGTCATCACAAACAACTGTTTTGTCATCTCAGGATTTGAAGTCGAAGCTCAAGTTGACACTTCTCAAACCGATGCCAAACAATAACAATTCGTTTAAACCTGCATCGAGCATGTTAAAACCATTGCCACTCAAGATGGCAACACCTCCCAACTTTAGTAGACCGATCAACACTGCTGCCGCTCAAAACCTTGCCTACCAACAGGTGAAGGATGAGATGGAGAATGTCGATGTTTCGTCGTCAATCAAGAAGATCCCGGTTGGAAACGATAAACTCTGGGTTGATAAGTACAAACCAGTCGTGTCCAACGATTTGATTGGTAACAAGTCGGTGATCCACGGTTTTGCTGACTGGCTGGGTAAGTGGAAGAAACATCTGGCACTTCCATTACTACCGCCATTGACACCAAAGGTCGAAGAAGACGATGACGATAACAAGAAGCAAAAGAAGAAGTCGGCCAAACAGACAAAGGAAGAGAAGGAAGAGTTGAGTCGATTGCCAAAGATTAAATTCCTACGAGCTGCACTACTGTCAGGACCACCTGGAATCGGTAAGACATCGGCAGCCGTAATGATCTGTAAGGAAATGGGATTCGAACCCGTTGAATACAATGCCAGTGACACAAGAAGTAAATCTCAGATCGAGAAACTACTCTCTGGTGTCTCTGATAATCATTTCATAACTGAATTTGTTCAAAATGTAAATATATCTATTACTTCTATTCTCATTTGTAATACTAATATTTATTTCCAAATACAAATAATATATTTATTTCCAAATACAAATCATATCTATATTTTAGAAAAAAGTACAACCAAAGAAGGTTGCAATTATTATGGATGAAATCGATGGATCCTCTGGTAACGCCGACAGAGGTGGAGTATCAGTGGTCTTGCAAATGATAAAATCCACTAGAATTCCAATTATTTGCATATGTAATGATTATTATGATAAGAAACTATCCACCCTAAAGAATTATTGTTTGGATCTTAAATTTAAAAAGTAAGTTATTAACAAACAGTACTTTGGAAATCAAATTGGTATACTAATTAAATTTATAGGCCAACTCCAGCTGAGGTGAGCGATAGATTACTTCAGATTGCCAAGCACGAGAATATGGTAATGAATAGATATATGGTGGAACAAGTATTCCAAGGTAGTAATTGTGATATTAGACAAGCAATTACCTCGATGCAAATGTTGAGTAGAGCCAAAGTAAAAGCCACTCATAATAATATTCAACAAACGTAAGTAGAGTAGTCATATAACATTATTGTTATTTATCACAATCACAAGATTCATCCATAATGAATACTCATTCTTTTTTTTATATTATTTATTTTTAGAATTTCTAAATCATTAAAAGATATTGATTTGGGACCTTTTACATCTGCTCAGAAGTTACTACAATGCGATAGCAGTCAATCCATTGATACCAAACTTGATTACTATTTTTCGGACTTCTCATTGGTACCACTTTTAGTTCAAGTGAGTTTGTTTCGGATCCGATATAGATTTATAACAATTACTAATATTTTATTAATTTGCTTTTTTTCAGGAAAACTATTTGTTCAATGATCCAACAAGAAGTAATCCACATCTTAAGAAATTCTCTGAATTGGAGTTATTCTCGATGGCTGCAGACTCTATCAGTGAAGGTGATATTCTCAACAAGAATATGTTTGAACATTTCAACCTTTTACCTGCCTATGGTATTGTATCAACTGTCATTCCAGCAACTTTAATATCTGGTAAATCAAGAATGTTCCCAACATTCCCATCGTATGTATTTAAATAATAATAATAACCTAATGGTATAATATTTCCATTTTAACTAATTTTAATTATTTTAAAAGATTCTTTGGTAAATATTCAAATGCCAATAAGCAACAGAGATTCGTTAAGGAATTGCAGCTGCATACAAGAGCATCCGATGCAACTTTACAAGCCAATCTTAAGGAAACTAGAATGTATTACGCACCGATGTTCAAACACTATTTGATTCAACCACTGGCCAAGAAAGGCAAGGATGCCATCGATTATGTTTTCGATTTCATGGATGCCTATGGTATGACTTTGGAGGATCGTAACAACATCTTTGAACTAACGACCTGGGGTAAGGAAGACGATCCAACCAAGGTCATCGAAACTGCGGTCAAAGGTCAGTTCACCAAGAAGTGGAATAAGAGTGTTCATGCAACCTATGACTTTACTGCACTCGTAAAGAAGGGAGCCAAAGCCAAAGTATTGAAAGCTGACGGTGAAGAGGATTCAACCGATTCCGAAGACGAAGAAGAAGCGGAAGAAGTTGATCTTTTCAAAACAAGTACAATAACAACCAAAAAGGCAACAACAACAACAAAGAAATAATTAAATTAAATTGTAATTATTTCAACAACTACCATATAATATATAATAAATTAAATTAAAACTAAATATTTCCATATTATTTTTATAATTATATTTATATTCGTTCAAAACAAATCAAACAATTTTTAATAAATTGTTTAATTTATCTTTGATTTATTGGTATTCTTTGTAGTATTAATACTGTTCTCGGATGAAACATTATTGCTGTGTTGCTTTGTTGAAGATTTCAATGATTTCTTAATGAAGTGTTTGTGTGCAAAGTGATCTGGAATCCATGCAAATAGAATGGATGCAACGTAACAAAGAGATATGAGTGCCTCTCTCCAGTAGATTCCAAAAATTTCACCACCGGAGAATCTGCAACGGAGTGAATCGAAATCCTCGTCCAAATAGAGACCTAGATTCGCCAAAAAGAATGCGTGGTAGATGACACCGAATCCGAAAATATGATTGAAGAATCTGAAACGACTCTTTTGGTTGGTGATATGATCGACCTTATAGTCAGAGTGTGACGATGTCTTGGTGATGAGATGTGGGTGGAATCTGTGGTTGATCATCAAATAGTAATAGGGAATTGCCAGCAGCAAAACATGGTGAATATAGAAAACATGAGGTTCCCACCACCATGTAAACCAACTTGCATTCGGTGGTGATAATAATCCAATAACACTGAGCATATTTATAAACATTAATATTAAATTTCTAGAAATATTCTATAATTTAAATTTTTTAAATACATACGGCATCCACATGGAATAGAAATAATAATGGAATACTCTTGTATCTAAATCACCATAATAAATAACATAAACAAGTAAAAATGAAAGGACATGACAAGGTTGACACTATATAAAAATATTGAAAAACAAATTATAATTAGAAATTGACTTGATTTGATTTGATTTGAGAATTTGAAAAGTGAATGTGATGTGAGATTGATACATACCAACCAATGAGGCACACCTTTTGCAACTCTAATTCCAACATTTGCAATGATACATAAAATTAGTGTTGCTCCTAGCAGGTGTTCAACGAATGATAATCTATAGGTTTTCGATTTCAATCTATCTGGTATTTTATAGGGTTTCGGTCTAAGATAGTAAGATATACATGTTGCAATAACACCGAGTGATGTCAATAATTTAAACTGTCAAATTTTTATATTGAAATTTTAATAAATCAATAATAATACAACAACTAATTGTATTTTTAAACTATACATACATCATGGAGTTTATCCATTTTAAAACAATCTTCAAACATTGTTGCCATTTTAATATTAAACCAAACTATAGTCTATTATAATTATATAAATGTAATTGTAATTCTATCGAAAAATGAATTAAATAAATAAATATTAAATTTAAGAAATTTAAAAAAGTAAAATAGGAATAAGATAAGATAAGATCTAGATATAAATATTGATTATTATTTTTATTATTATATTAAGTTGATCTTTTCTTTTTATTTTATTATTAAATTATTATTTTAAATTCGAATCAATATGAAATTAGTTTGATTTATATTAGTTGCTCTTCTCGACTATTCAAAGAATGAAATAACTTTTATAGATCAACACAAATTTTGATTTATTATTATTATTACTACTACTATCGTGTTTATGAAATAAAAAAATAAAATAAAAAAGATAAGATATCTAATTAATTAGGTTACCAAAAAAACAACTATTAAAAATGTTTGACAGTAGTTGATTCGTTTTTGACTCTACTCTAATAATTAATCTCCCCGTTATTCACTTAAAAAGCTAAAAATTTCAAATTATAATCTAAAAATTATGTTTTTTTATTTTTTGTTGACACCACCAACAGAGGTGTAGCTTCTGACGAAAAACAGCACCTCATCTTTGGTTGAAAAACCAGGTTACAGAAACTCATACTATCTTGATAATTGTTTTTCGACACAAATCAGTGTTGAAATCTAGAATAAAATACTTATGAACTTCAATTAATTAATTAAATTCAAACAAATAATTCTTTAACAATAATATTTGTTTGGAAATAACAATAAATTATAAAAAAATAGTTAATTTAAATAAAAATAAATAAATTTAACAAAAAAAAAAAGAAAACTTTTTAAATTTTTTATTTTATTTTATATTTATTTTTGTTTTGTTTTTTTTTGTAAAAACATATATATTTATTTTAGTTGTTTTGTTTGTTTTAAACTTAAGTGAGTAACAGACAGACAGACAGACATTTCAATAATATAAAAGAAATAATAGACACTCATGTCAAGTTCATCACATTTAGTTGAAAATGGAAGTGGTAGTGTAGGTGGTGATCAGTCACCTAGTAGTACAACAAGTCATAGCAGTAATACACCGGTGATACTACATAGGAGAACACCTTCGCAGCCAAATATGAGTTCTCTCTCCGGTAGCTACGGTAGTTTGAATTCACAATTTCCACCTCTACCAAACAGTCTACCACTCTCTAGTAGTTCAAGACCAACGATAAAGTCACAACAACTAACAATGGCACAACAAATATTACAACATCAACAACAACAACAACAACAACAACAGCAACAACTTCAACAACAACAACAGCAACAACAACAACAAACAACTTTTATTTCTAGTTCAGTTAATTCTTCACCAACTTCAAATAGCCCTATTGCTAATCTTACTTCTTCAACTGCCTCTACCAATACAACGAGTAACAATAACAATACACCACCAGCTAGAAAGAAATACAAACCGATGCAACGGTTCAATAGCTATGATAATGACCAAACCGTTTGCTATGGATGGCTTGTTATTCTGTGCACACTGATATTCTTTATTTTCACAACCTATTGTTTGGTCATTTCAAAGTTTCTACCGGATACAGGTAACAGAATATTGGATTTCATCAAATACGACTGGTACTATTGTCTGTTGCTACCTGTATTGGTACCTGTTACCATCATCACAGTCTATCTCAATTGGTTAAGTCTCAAGTTCTTCCGTCATAACTAAACGAAACTAAACACGAAGCTCAACTAGTAACAACATATATTTATTTCACATTATCATATAATTATATGATCAATCGATCACAATTGTAAATTGTCAATTTACAAAAATCAATTTACAAATTCCGAATGTTTTTGTTGTTAATTTCAATCCCAAATAACAATAACAACAATAACAACAACAACAACAATAACATTTAGTTTCAGAACATTGTAGGAAATATCGTGGTAAATTTGATATTTACAGTTTTTAAAAGTATCATTATCTTAGTAACTTTGCATTGCTTCAACCTCCTTCCCAAAAATCCAAAAATAAAAATTCATAAAAAATTGAAAAATTTAAAAATTAAAAAAACAAAAATTAAAAAAAAAAGAAAAAACATAAACAAGATTAATAATATTATATTATAATCATCATTCATTTTAAAATTGTAGTTATTTAGTTTTATTATTTTATTATATAAATCATATTGTTTAAATTTGGCATCATTTTAATTAAAAGTTGTCATTTTTCTTTGTTAATTTCAAGTTATTTTTTATTTTAATTTATATTATTTAATTTATTTGTTATTTTTATTTTTATTTTTTGTTTTTTTTTGTCACAAGAGTAGTTATATTTATAATTATTTATTTGTTTGTTTCAAACCAACCAATTAGTTCGTCAGATTCTTAAGAGGAAAAACAAAAATATCGATTTTAAAATAACAGGTTTACTAGGGAAATAAAAGATAGATAGATATTTAGTCGATTAATTTAATAATAATAAATAAGAGTGAATATAATTATGTATAATCCTCCAGTAAGACAACACTTTCAACAGCCACCAACTCAACAACCACCACAGCCACAACAACCACCACAGATGATAAAGAGTTTATATCAATCACAGCCTATAAATGAACCACCTCCACCTGTATGTAGCTGATAGCTCTATATCTAAATATACAACTAATGAATCACTAACTCTACTTACTTTGAACAAACAAAAAACAGTATTATCCAAGTCCACCAACATATCAAGATAGTACATCTAAACCTAAACCATTACCACAGATACCATTGTAAGTTTGATTAAATTTGAAAAATGAAATGTATATACATTTAGATTACTAACATTATTGAATTTGATATCTATTGTTTTATAGAGGACCACCTGGCACATCTAATATCAATGGAAATGGATATCATCCGACGATGGTTGGTGGTGGCGGCGGCGGTGGTGCAGTGGCGAGTATAGGTGCCAATACATCGAGTGCATCACTACAGGCACAGATCGTAACAAAAGAAGTGAAGCTTTGTAATAATAATAAAGATAGAGAGATGTACGATAATCTAGCGGAACTATATTCAATCATCAAGGTGACTGAACACCTCGAGAAAGCATACATCAGAGACAGCGTACTCCCAAAAGACTACACCACTGCATGTTCAAAACTCATCGCTCAATTCAAATCCTCTCAAACTCTAGTCAAAGATCTTACTCCCAACGTTTCGAATTTCATGAGAGAATACAATCTCGATTGTAAAGCTGCATGTAAGTAAAAAAAACAAAACACAAACATATACATTCATCACCAACAACATAATATTAATACTTTTATCTTTAATATATATATATATATATTAGATGATAGATTAGTTAATAAAGGATATCCTTCAACTTTAGAACATAGTGTAAATACAGATTCCAACGATTCAATGACTGCAAAGTATGTAATAAAAACAACAACGATAAAGATATTGTAGACAAACATTATCTATAATAATGAATAACTAACTGATACTGATCATTATCATTAAAATCTAGGAATGTAGCAGAGACAGTACAACATTTTATTACTACAATGGATTCCGTTCGATTAAAGTTTGTTGCAGTTGATAATATTCATCCATTGCTAAGCGATCTCTTGGAGAGTCTCAATAGAAATACATGGCTATCGAATTTCGATGGCAAGGAAAAGATTATGAATTGGATGACCACTCTCAACAAGATGAAGGCAAGCGAAGAGTTGGACGAAGATCAAACCAGACAATTGTTATTCGATCTCGATAGTTCATATAATGCATTCTATAAAGCAATTAAACATTAATAATAATAATAATAATAATAATAATAATAATAATAATAATAATAATAATAATAATAATATATATATACATAAATATTTTTCACCTTTTTTCTTTTTCGTCAAATACTACTACTACCTAAATAACTAATTAACCTTCCCCTCTAAACTTCCTACTTCAAATAATGCAAGTTGTAACTTTGCAAATCCCCTCATCAAACAACAAACAAACAAACAGCATATAAAAGCTTAACTTAATTATTTATATAAATAAATTTAATAAATAAAGTTATTATTGTAATCTATAAATTAATTTACTAAAAAAAACAAAAACAAAGTTAAACAATAAGTTTTATAGGTTTTTTAATCTTTATTTATCATTGTTCTTTTGTGTTTAAATATAGCACCTTAGTTTTAAATGATCTCTGTATTATTATATACAATGGCTGTTGTATTGTGTTTGTTGTTATATCTAATTAAAGAATAACAATCAAATATCGATCGATGGTATGATCACTGTGTTGTAATCATCTTTTTGAATAATGATGATCCCACTGCTAGTTAATGTTTTAGCTTTTCTCTTTCTTTTTTGCTGTTTGTTATTATTATGATTGATTGTGTGTTGTAATTTTAGTTATAGTAGAGTTGTTTGTTTGATTATTTATCTGTCATGTTCAAAGCATAACATCCTGGAACACGTGAATCCAAACCTTGTTTTCTAGCAATCCAACTTTCATTTGGTTTCAAAACAGCAATTACACTAATAGTGATAAGAGAAAGAGTTAGTTAGTTAATTGAATAAACAATCTATCTTTTTTATATATATATATATATATTGTTATTTATTCCTTTCCGTACCCTTCAAAGTTTGGGGTGGTGGTTGTAGATGCTCTTCTTCTACCACCACCACAGTTCTCGCAACCATTCTCATCGAATTGCTGTTGAGTCTTTACCAATCCACAGCCGGTGCAAGCTTTGGCACTCTTGAAATTGGTTGGTGCAATAGTCTTTCTTGAACTCATTCTCTTCTTCTTTACTTTTTCTTTTTATGTATTACAAAACTACTTGTTATTTCTTTAATAGTAAGTCGATGGTGTGTGTTTGTGTTGTTGTTGTTTGTCGGTTCAAAAAAACAAAAACAAAAAACTTAGATTAAACCCTTAAGTTTATTGATGATTTGATATGATATGATATGAAAGGTGTTTAAATAATAAAAATAATTAAAAAAAAATAATATTTTGTTTTTGCATAAAATTTTTGAATTTTAAAGACTCTCTCTAACGAATTTTTGAAGTTCGATGGTAACGGATTTCGTTCAAGAAAAATAAAAAAAAATCAAAAAAAATAAAGAAATTGGTGGGTAACTAACAAAAAATCGAATTGAAATTTTTCATTTATTTTTATTTTTATTTATTTTTCTTTTATTTTATTTTAAATAAATAAATAATTATTTTTAAATATATTTAATAAAATTTTATTTAAAAAAAAGTAATAAAAATTGTAAGTTAATGTGAAGAGAAACAGCAACCAATAGTTAGTGGGTTTAAAAATAGTTTGGACATCGATGTAAAGTCCGACTTTGCTTTGTGTTCACAATTTACATTATTTAGGATCAATATTAATAGATATTAAACACAAACAAACACAATTATTATTTATTTAATTATTTAATTTTTATTTTAATATTTAAATTAAATTATTTATTTATATATATATTTAATTATTTTAATTTGTTTATTTATTTTCATTTGTCAAGTTATAAAAGATAACTTTTGTATTTTTTTTTAAACAAAAAAAAGATTAAGATTAAGATTGAGATGGGAAATATATAATATATTGGTTGTTGTTGACTTTTTCGATTGATTGAAGAATTAAAAAATATGATAACTAACATTGTTTCTTTTATCTTTGACTTTAACATATATTATAAACATACGTCTTTTACCACTTCACACAACAAAACACACACACAAACCACAAATATTCATCATATGATGCATTTTTTTGATGTTCAACTTTATTGCTTATGTTTTGTTTTGTTTTATTACTAAAAAAAACCAACAACAACAACTATGTAAATCTAATTAAACATTACATTATTGATCTGATCATAATTAAATATAAATAATAACTTTATTGTTTTTATTATTATATTGGTTGGTTAGACTCTCTTCTTTTTGTAATATAGATATAAGGACAAATTAAAAAAAAGAAAAGAAACCAAAACAAAATAATATATAGAAGAAAAAACAAATACATATAATTATATATATATATATATTAAATAGTTAAAGAAAATCAAAATATGGAGGAACAATTGATCGATAAATCCTATTTCACTTCACTCTATAAACAAATTAGACTTCAAGAGTTTCTCGAAGTTGCACATACCATCCTCTTGGATCGTCTTGAAAATGGATACGGAAAGACAGTGAAGGGTGTACCCCTCGGTTGCCTCCCGGTCGAACTCTTCAGAGACCACTTCTCTTCGTTCCGCTCTTGGCGTAGCTACACCAAAGACAGAGTCACCTTGATCAACGGCGAGAAGGTTAGCGTACAACACTTGTATTTTACATTCAATGCTCGTTCGGGATTCCCAACACTCTCCTCCGGTAAGGAGTGGGTCAAGAAGAAGATCGAGAAGAAAGATGGCACCGAGCCCGTCACTCACGAGTACCAAAAGGTTACATTCATCATAAGCTATCGTGACACTCGTGTCGAGTGTGACTTTAAGATGTCTGTCAACCTGCCAGGCGGAAACTCACAAGATGTCAATCCACAACAACAAATACAACAACCACCACAACAACAGCAACAGCAACAACAATTGCCACAACAACAACAACATCAACAAGTACAACAACCACAAACACATCATCAACCTCAACAGCAGCAACAACATCATCAAGTGCAACAACAACAACAACAACCACCACAACAACAATATCAACAAATGCCACAACAGCAACAACAACCACAACAACAAATTCCACAACTACCGGTATTACAATCACCACAACCACTGCAATATCAGATTCCTCAACCATCGATCCAACACTCAAGTTCGCCAACACAAATATCGCAACTTACTTTGCCACCAGTTCAACAACAATCTCCGGTACAACAGTCAGTCCAACTCCAAAAGCCTCAAATCAAACTCGACGCACCACTCACTCATTCACCGCCACAAGTTCACACACCACCACAACAATCTCAACAGATTCCACCACCACAACAACAACTTTCCCAAGACACCACACCACCTCTCCACCCACAGCCAGTTGTAAATATAAAGTTTGACGGTGCTTCATGAAGCAATCTTTAAAGAAAAAAAAAACAACAAAACAAAAAACAACTAAAATAATATATGTACCGTGCCAAAATCATCTTTGAAACATCAAGTAACAACAAAGACAACATCAATCAAAATAACCACTTCAACCTTGTTACCATTAGTAAAAAAAAAAAACAAAACCAACATCGAATAAAACAAAACCATCATCATCTCATCCAACCTTTATCAAATCGCGTCACAAAATCATTTTTCCAATATGATACTCAAGATAATAAACAGGAACCAATCTAAAATATATATATCTCAAAATTAAAACAAACAAAAACCATCATCTCATAAATTTCATAATAATTATTTCTTTTTTTTATTTCTTTTTTTTATTTATTTTTTTTAATTGTTGATGCCATGTGACACATCATCATAGTTTGTAGTTTACCATTAATAGTAATATTCGATATCTTTTATTTTATTGACAAATGATATTCTTTCAAATAATGGATAACCATTATTTTTTTAAATATCATATGAATTATTCTATTTTTGTGTCATGAGATTGATTTTTGAGACCCAAGTCTTTTATGCCTCACTACCCCTTTAGGTTGAGCAACACACACTCAATTTTGTTTGTTTTTTTTTGTTTTACCTTGTAAAATATTATTAAAGAGAAAAAAATAAGACATTGGAAAGTCGATTTGATCTTTTTTACCAAAATAGGTAAAAAAACAAAAAAACTAAAAATTTTGGAAAATTATTTCACTGGAATGAGATTTTTAATTAAATCCATTAATGGTCGAACATGGTCAATGGAAAATTAAAATAAAAAAAAAAATTTAAAACAAAATTAAAAAATGTAACTTTTCCAAAATCTCCTGTTTTCCTTTTTTGTTAAGTTTTTTGGCACCAAAAAAGAGATCTTGTTGGAAGTCTCAATGGTTTCATAAAAAAATAGAAATCTACTATACTCTATTAGATTTTCTTGTGGCCCACCATTATTGCCTTTGCCTACATGAGTCTCATCTTAATTGAAAAAAAGAAATCACAGAGCACCAACAAGATTAAAAAAGTCCATTTAGCCGTCAAGACCAAACAAATCCAATTCATTTGTAATCAAAACAAATAAATAAATAAATAATAAATTCCTACAACAATAATAGTTAAAATATTTTCAATATAAATTATTAATTATGACTGAATTACAACACAGTACATCCTACCTACCAACCAAGGAGGGTGACAGCTATAACTATGAGCCAACTAGCTCTCCATTTATTACCAGTGCTCAGGAGGGATACTCTTCACCAATCGCAGGTAGACAAATGTCAATGGAACATGCCACTCCACTTGAAGAGACTCAAGGTATGTTTAGAGTTTTTTTTTTATCAACTTTTTTTTTCAAAACTTAAACTAATTAGTTAAATTATTTTTTCTATTTAAAAAATATTAATAGCACCAGTATTTAAAGAGAAATTCTTTGAAGAAACAACTACATTTAGTAACCAACCACTAGAAGGTAGTACAACCTCATTCGGTGATCTGTCAAGTGTAAATGAAACCACTCTTGGTGGTGCAAAATCTCAGGTCTTTGAGCAAAAGATGGTTCCAGAATATCACCATGGTCCAAATGTAAATGATCCTGAGTACCACGGAACCGATACCATTTTAGAGTCAACACAAAGAAGCAGTACCTTCTTAGAGCCAGCTGATACACTTGTAGAGACTGAAGCACTGTTGACCTCCGAAGGTAGACCAGCAACTGAAACCACTTTCGTAAATCCAGGTCTTCAATCTAGTACCACCTCACTGCCATCTTCAGGTATCACCTTGCCAGCCACTGTCACCACCATCACTGACGAAAGTGTCACTACCATCCCAGGAGATACCATCACCACCACCACCAACAACACAATGTCACCAGCCATCGAGAGAGAAACCATCAAAGAGACTGTGACCAAGCCAAACGAAGTCACAGAAACCTTCACAGAGAAAAAGATTGAACGTGACTCTTTGGGAGAGACTCGCACCCTAACTGAAACTCAAACTCAGAAGCTTGGTGAGACTCGTGGAATCAACAGTTCCTCTGAGAAGCTCGGTTACGATGACTACTACGATGAACACTCATTGCACAACATCAGCTCCACTGAGAATCCAGACACCCACTTGCACGGAGAGCCACACAAGCCATCGCAAATGCAAAAGATCAAGGGTGCTCTCAAGGAGAAGTGGGGACACATCACCAAGAATAAGAAGATGGAAGAAGAAGGAAAGGTCTTAGAGTCACAATTCCAACGTCAAAAGAATGACTACGACTCCTATATGCATACTCACGGTACCCACACCACCAAGAAAGTATAAATGAAGTAAAAACAATCTAAAAAACAAAAAGAAAAAAAGAAAACAATGTAAATTTTGTAAATAAATAAAAAAAAAAGTAATCTTTGATATTACTACTTTTGTCCACATATATTTGTATTAATATACCGTTACATTACACATTTATTATAATTCGCCTTTTTACAAACCAATATATATATATTTTATGTATCTTATTATTATTACTGATTCGGTTGTTGATTTATCATTGAAATACATTTTATAATGGCGTTTATAATTGAATCTGGTGATTGGAATGGAACGAAATGATTGGTGTTGTTGTTTATAATATGGAAGCTGTTTGAGGAGTATGAAGCTAAAGTATTCTGTCTTTGTATCCAATCGTGATCTCCGTTTTCTCCGGCTGTCAGTACAACAAGTGGAGTGGATCCAAATGGATAACCGTTATTCGCAACCATAGTAGTGTTGATTTGTATTTCCAAATCTCGCAAAGAATCCAATAGAACATTGAGTTCATGCCATGCCGCTTGGAGGAAGTCGGAATTCAAAAAGACATGATTCGAATAGTACTTCAAATGTGGATCCAATGGTATCTGTGCACTGAGATATCCACTCTCCAATGGATATGAATCTATTATTCTTGGTATACCAGTTAATCTAAATAGATTTAATAATAAAAATGACTTTTGTGACAAATCCAAAAAAAAAGTTAATTATAAATATATAACTAATCGAACTAGTTGATATAAATATAATTAACACTTACATTTTTACCATCTATAATACCTTGTATTAGTGCATCGTTTGTACCATCTATTATATCCATAGAGTCAACAAGTACTAATCCAGCGGTCTTCTTTTGTGAGGTGAAAATCTGACCGATGGCACCACCGTATGACCATCCTACGAATATGATTTGATCACCTCCGATACCCAGTACATTTAAATACTCTGAGAGATCATTGGACATCTGCAAAGCACCGATAGACTCTGTTCTAGAGTCACTCCAACCATATCCATATCTATCGTAAACACAAAATCTACCAATCTGAGCCAACTCTTCACTGTAATCCTTTCTATTTCCCATCATTGTAACCATTTTAGAAATAACATTTCCCCAAACACTAGAGTAAAATGGTAATCCTAAATTATAATAATAATAATATTATTAATAATAATAGTCAAACAAATATATACAAATATATAGTTTAAAATTCAAACAACTTACCAGATTCAAATAATATTGTTTTACATTGATCGGTATTATTACAATTGTTATTATTATTTTCATAGCATCTAAAGTGTAAGTTGTTTCCGTTGAATGGTACCATGTAACTGACGCCACCATCACCCGAAGGCAGCATGGCATAGGCATCCGATGGATACTTGATATATGTTTGATCCAACAGCATCACCAGCGTGATATTCAGTACCGATATAACAAACAAAAGCTGTACGATCCATTTAAATATAAACTTTATTGTTTTATTGCTAATCAGTTTTATTCCACTGAGTATCGCAACTAACAACAACAAATAGATCCATGTTCCAAACAAATAATGTCCAATCTCTCTTTCAATATTTTTTGAACTTTCAAATATATTTTTAATCATTATATAAAATTATATATCTATATTTAATACATATATATATATATCTACATTCAAATAATAATATTAATTAATTAACAATACAATTCTAAATTAAATCAGCCCGTTAACTACTAAAAATTTAATAAGGGTGGTTATGATTGATTCAGTTTTTAAAATAAAATAAAATAAAAATAGTAAAAAAAAATAAAAATCAACTGATTCGAATGCAAACATTGTTGTTTCCACAATGAATAATAATGATGTTTTTTGACGAGTTTATGATATTTTCTCTGATTGTCAAGAGACAAGAGAATGTTTCGTTGGAAAAGTTTATTGATGTTTAAACATAAGATTCGATCTTATAACATATTTGATACCATCTTCAATGGTGGTCGAATCATGCCATGTATAATGTGGGAAGATCAAAACAGAACCTGCCTTGGGTGTAATAGTCTTCATCGGTGTATACTTCTCAATGGCATCTTTTCTTAGGAATCGAAAATCACCACCTCGGAAATCAACAGCACCACCGTCATTCAAAAAGAAAATAACCGAGAGGAACGATAGTTCTGTATTTGAAATTCTATACTCTCCATCTGTATGTGCTGGAAATCTTTGTCCTTTCTCTGCAAGATTGATAGAGATATATATATTAGTTATTTGAATCTAATAACATTATTAATTAGTTAACAAATTAGCTAATTACCATATTTAATAAATTTAAACTCTTCTGATATTCTATCGAATTTCCAATCGATTGTTTTAGGTGTGTTGTTGTTGGTATCGTTCGATAGTTGAACAACAGGTGGTCTAGTCAATGTTGTTGGTAGGAATCTTTCGATTCTTTCTTTTAACTTCAAAGATAGCTGATCTGAGAATCTACGTAATCTTAAACCCTATTTATAAATAAACTGGCAATGATGAGAAAGAAGAACAAATCAATTGATTAGGTATTTTCTCTTACATGATCTTTATTATTGAATGTATCACTCTTAGCATCTGGTGCTATATACAGAGTATTTAGTACTAATTGACATTCTTCTTTTGACAATACATCTCTTAAAAAGTAAGAATCTTTCTCTGGATATTCCAACTTTTCACATGTTATCGATTTTATCAACTCTACATTATTACTATTGTCAATGATAAACTCTGATATCTCTTTTGCCATAGTTGTTATTACTTATATTAAACCTATTACTAATACTTAAATATTTGTTTATTCATTTTAATTGGATTGATTTTAAAATCAAAGATAATGATGGTGGGGTTGATCAAACAATCTAAATTTGGGTTGTTTGCAATTTAATTAATTTATTTTATACTAAAATTAATCTTTGAACAAAAAAAAAAAAACAAAAAAATGAAAAGCATTTGGTAAGTTTTGAGAATAATATTAATGTTAATTATATTTTATTCAATGATTGGTTGACACGAATTACAACAGATATGATTCTTTGGATCGGCAGGAATAAAGACTTGATGTTGTTTGCAATCATCTTTGGTAATGATATGTCCACACTTTGCACCGTCGCACGGATGATAGCATTTAGGACAACAATTACCTGTAATAGGTCTGGTTTGAATTGCACCACCACTCTTTACACATTGTTCATTATCGATCGGTTCACAAGCAATTGGAATACATGCATCGATGACATAGGAAGATGATACGATCATAACCAACATTAAACTTATAGTAGTTCTGTAATTCATTTTATATAACCTTTTTGTGGTGTATTGATATTATTTTATTATATATTTATATGTTTATTCTTCTTTTCTTTTTAAAATAAATAAAAACTATTAATTTAATAAATAAGAATAGTGAAAAATGAATAAATAACATAAAAAAAAAAACAAATATTTTGAATATAAATAAATAATATATGATGTGGTAAATAATCAAAAGAGTATTTATTCATTCATTCATTTTATATGAATATATTTAAAGATATCTTTAATGGTTGTTTATTAAGACTTTTTGATATGGATTACAATACAAGGTTTTTTTTTTTTTTTGTATATGTTTTTTAATGTTACTAAGATGAACAAATAAGTTGTTTGATTATCAGCTAAAAAGTATGTAACTTCAATCCTTTATTTATTTAAAATACATATTTATATAAATAGAAATATACATTCAAAATCTATAGATTCAAATATCATAAAGAAAATACACTCATCAGCTCACATTTAAAAATAAACAATTTTAGATATTTTTGTTTTTTTTTTGTATTATTAAAAATATCTTTAATTTTAAGATGAAGGAAATGTTTATTTAATTATCATCTTAATAATTATGTAGCTTTTTTGTTGTACAATATAAAAATAGATAAATTAACAAAAGAAGATAATGAATGATAATAAGGTGCTACTTTTTTACTATTTTTGTTGTTTTTGTATTATTAATATATCTGCTCTAAGCAAAATTGGTGATCAAAGTAGTGGTAGTAGTAGTACTTCACAACAACCAATTCAAGTATGGTTGACTACTTTTGATCAATCATTTCTCTTTCAGAGGATGAATGATATTCATTTTAATAGTACATCTACCAAAGCAACATCGTCATCGTCGTCTTTTAATTCTAAAAGTAATACTAATAATATTATAATAATAGATGATACTATAAAATATCAAGTTTGTATTTAAATATATATATATTATTTAAAGGTGATTGTCTTGTTATTAATCTTTATATTTATATTTATTATTTATATTTATTGTTTTAGAGAATCTATGGATATGGTGCTGCTCTAACCCAATCATCAGCTTACTTATTCAGTTTGTTAATCGAACAAAACGAAACCAATGGATTGAATGTCTTGAAGTCATTGTTTGATCCTGTCGAGGGTATTGGTCTATCGATGATTAGAGTACCGGCAAGTGCATGTGATTTCTCATTGACAAACTACACCTATGACGACTACACCAATGACTACAAACTAGTGAATCTATCTATTGACGCAGACAAACAGTACACAATCCCAATCATCAAACAAATACAATCGATCAACCCAAATATAAAGTTAATCTACAGTCCTTGGACAGCTCCGAAATGGATGAAATCTTCCAATTCCTTGACAAGTGGTGAACTTCTATCGAATATGGTAAGTTTCTAAAAGCATTTTAATCTCTATTTAGTAAAGTTTACTAATTACTAACTATCTAAAATAAAAAGTATGATATTTATACAGATTTCTTTGTTTCTTTTTTAATGAAATATAAATTGGAGGAATCTATTGATATATTTGGTGTGACACTGCAGAATGAACCGTTGTTCCAACCTTTTAGTTATCCTGGAATGTATGTTCCTTCTGATGTTGCTGCACAATTGGTTGCATTGCTTGGTACAAAGTTGTTGGCGCAACCCGAGGTGTCAGATACGAGAATATTGATTTACGACCACAATTGGATAGATTTAGATTATCCACTCGATATACTGACTGATAGCGATGCCTATCCCTATGTAAATGCAACGGCATTCCACTGTTATCAAGGTGATGTTACTAATCAATCGGTACTCTACAACAAGTATCCAGAGAAAGAGATACACATGACCGAGTGTAGTGGTGGCTATTGGGCACCGGATTTTGCATCGGATCTCGCGTGGAATACAAACAATCTCTATATGGGTGCAGTACAAAACTGGGCTAGTTCCGTACTCCAATGGAATTTGGCATTGGATAGCAACGATGGTCCAACTAATAATGGTTGTAAGAATTGTCGTGGATTACTTACCGTTGATATTAATAACAATAGTATTAAGAATGATGATGGTGATAATGATGACCATCAAGTGTTGTTCAACGTTGAATACTATGGATTGGCACATTTCAGTAAATTCATTGTTGAACCAAGTTTTAGAATTGAATCGAGTGGCACCTTTGACAGTTGTTTGAATACCGTAGCGTTTGACAATGCAGATGATTCAATTCATTTTGTAATTCTCAACAACTGTGACTCACAAACTGATGTAGAAATACAATATGATGGTCAATATTTTCAATATTGTTTAGAGATGGGTTTAACAACTTTTAAATGGAGCAAATCTATTTTAAATTAAAAGTATTAATTTAATTAATAAATTAAAGAATAAATGATTCAATAGATTGTAACAACATTTTAGTTTTAAATTGAAGAAAATAATTATATATGTTTATTTATTCTCTTGTTTCTGAAGTAGTTGTCTTGATATTTGTTCACCACTGGATGTGTTTTATTTGTTTTCAAAAATAAATCCGATATATCTACAAGGCTAATATGTGAAAGGTGTGGATCACACTCTATTGATTTCAAAAATAGTTGTGTTTTTGTGATTGATTGTCCATCATTAAGTGTGATTGATTCTCCATTTGAAAGTGTATTTGCAAGGTTATTTTATGAATTTGAACTGGTTGATCATATTCTATTGATTTCAAGTATAGTTGTTGTGCAGTCATTGATTGTCTATTATGAAGTGTAATTGATTCAACATTTGAAAGTAAAAGACTAGAGTTCAAATTTTGTGCAGATTTATTGGTACTCATATGAGGCTTCCCACTCATTATTTTTGAAAAACATCAAAAAAAAAATAATATTAATAGTTAGATCAAAAAAGTTTTTAAATAAAACCTGGTTCAATTTACCTCCTTTCTACAATATAAATATCAAATTTGGTGTAAAAAACAATTATTTTGTATAAACACAAAAAAATGTGTTAATTCTTTCACCCACAGGAGAAATGGGGAAGTTAATTCTAATTTTCGATGAAATCAATTAGAAATTTGTTACAATATTGAATAATTTATTGTTAATATTTTTCGAAAGAATTGTTTTAGTATAAAACTTCTCAAAAATATTAAACAGGATCTATTTATTTATTTGATATTGGTTCTTGCACAAGTGTCATTGATGTTGCGACTGATGAAAAGACAGAGAGTAAATTCGAATCGGTCATTGGTTCCAACAATGAGAATGAAAATCGCTACTATGTAGGAGATGAAGTTCAGCCGAGAAGAGACACCCTTGAATTGAGTTATCCTGTTCAGAATGGCGATATCACCAATTGGCAAGCAATGGAGACAATCTATAGACACTCTTTCCAAAAACTAGAAGTTGACTCCAAGAAACAACCTGTTCTCTTGGTGGAGACACCAAACAATTCAAATGTAAATCGTGAGAAGATGGCCCAAATCATGTTTGAGAAATTCGATGTTCCATCTATGTACATCGCCAATCAAGCCATTCTCACTTTGTATTCTGCTGGACATCTAACTGCTGTTGTTCTCGACTCTAGCGATGGTGTTACCAGTGCTGTCCCTGTGTTAATGGATATGCAGTAGACAATGTAACGATCTCTCAAGACATCAGTGGAAAAGATCTCACTGATTTCATGATGAAATTGTTGAACAAACGTGGATACTCATTTGACAACAGTCAAAGAGAAATAGTTCGTGACATCAAAGAGAAACTGTGTTATGTTGCTCTGAACTATGAGAGCGAATTGCAACGTCCAGTCTCTAAAATTCAGAGAAATTGCACCATGCATGATGGAGAGGTGATAACCATCGATGTTGAACATTTCATGTGTCCAGAAGCTTTGTTCCAGCCAATGTTAATTGAGAAACAATACGATGGAGTACACAAGATCACTTTTGACTCGATCATGAAGTGCAATGCTCAATCATAGAACTCTTTGTTTCCAATGTAATGTTCTCCGGTGGTAACACTCTTATTCCTGGTTTTTCAGATCGTATGAAGAAGGAGATATCGACACTCTTCCCAACAAACATCAGAACCAAATTCATTCAATCACCAAGAGGTGTTTCCTCCGCTTGGGTAGGTGGATCAATCTTAGCAAACCATAACGATTTCCAATCAATGTGGATCACCAAACAACAATACACCGAAGATCCAACTATTATCAGAAGAAATTAATTTTTGTATGGGAAAGTGATTTTTCAAAAAACTTATTATATTTAATCAAACTATTTACATCTATCATAATTAATTTGATTTAAAGAAATTAAAAAAAAAATTTATTCTCTTGCTTTTTGAAGTAGTTGTCTTCTTGTCATTTGTTCACCGTTTGGAAGTGTTATCGTTTGCTTGTTGTTTAAAAGTGTTAATCCTATATATTTGTAAGCCAATCTTTGTTTATCATTTAATCTTAGTGATTCCAATAATAGTTGTTGTTTTGTCATTCGAACACCATTCTGCAGTGGTATTGTTTCATAGAGAGATAGTGTTGTTGCAATGTCAAAAAATGAATATGAATTGGTTGGATCACATTCTATTGCTTTTAAGTATAATTGTTGCTTTGTGATTGATTGTCCATTATTAAGTGTGATTGATTCATCTTTTGAAAGTATTCCTGCAAGGTTATGATATGAACATGAATATGTTGGATCACATTCTATTGATTTCAAGTATAGTTGTTGTTTTGTCATTGATTGTCCATCATTAAGTGTGATTGATTCACCAATTGAAAGTGTTCTTGCAAGATCATAATATGAAAGAGAATGGGTTGGATCATATTCTATTGATTTCAAGTATAGTTGTTGTTCTGTCATTGATTGTCCATCATTAAGTGTGATTGATTCACCAATTGAAAGTGTATTTGCAAGGTTAAAGTAAGAACCTGCCTTTGTTGGATCACATTCTATTGCTTTTAAGTATAATTGTTGTTGTGTCATTGATCGTCCATTATTAAGTGTGATTGATTCACCACTTGAAAGTGTATTTGCAAGGTTATTATATGAATTTGAATTCGTTGGATTAAATTCTATTGATTTTAAGTATAGTTGTTGTTTTGTCATTGATTGTCCATCATTAAGTGTGATTGATTCACCAATTGAAAGTGTATTTGCAAGGCTATTATATGAATATGAATAGGTTGGATCACATTCTATTACCTTTAAGTATAGTTGTTGCTTTGTCATTGATTGTCCATCATTAAGTGTGATTGATTCATCTTTTGAAAGTAAAAGTGCAAAGTTATAATAAGAATTGGAATTACATGGATCATATTCTATTGCTGTCAAGTATAATTGACGTTCTGTTATTGATCGTCCATCATTGAGAGTGATTGATTCACCAATTGAAAGTGTTGTTGCAAGGTTAACATATGAACTTGAATCGATGGGATCATATTCTATTGATTTCAAGTATAGTTGTTGTTTTGTCATTGATTGTCCATCATTAAGTGTGATTGATTCACCAATTGAAAGTGTAGTTGCAAGGTTAAAATATGAATCAGAATCTGTTGGATCACATTCTATTGATTTCAAGTATAATTGTTGTTCTGTCATTGATTGACCATTTTTAAGTGTGATTGATTCACCACTTGAAAGTGTATTTGCAAGGCTATTATATGAATATGAATAGGTTGGATCATATTCTATTACCTTTAAGTATAGTTGTTGTTCTGTCATTGATTGTCCATCATTAAATGTGATTGATTCACCTCTTGAAAGTGTAGTTGCAAGGTTAAAATATGAATCGGAATCGGTTGGATCACATTCTATTGATTTCAAATACAATTGTTGTTCTGTCATTGATTGTCCATCATTAAGTGTGATTGATTCACCCACTTGAAAGTGTCATTGCAAGGTTAAAATATGAACTGGAATCGGTGGGATCACATTCTATTGATTTCAAGAATAGTTGTTGTTTTGTCATTGATTGTCCATCATTAAGTGTAATTGATTCACCATTTGAAAGTATATTTGCAAGGTTAAAGTAAGAACTTGCCTTTGTTGGATCACATTCTATTGATTCTAAATAAAGTTGTTGTTCTGTCATTGATTGTCTTGATGTAAGAATGATAGATGATCGATTTTTAATGCCAACTTGAAATAATGATGAACATTAGCAGAATGCAAAATTTTTTCATTTTTGGGGATAAAATGAAATTTACACATTTTAAAAATTAAATTTTTAAGAAAAACAAAAGAATTATTTTTAGTGTATTATCAGAACTTTTGAGTTATAAGCACAATAATAGAATAAGAGAGAGATTTGACATTTATAAACCAATTGCTTAACATCAGATTACAGGACATGTTCAATGAAGTAATGATAGTATGTAGAGCGGTTGATGCCAACCTGACTGTTTGGATAGTGAACGACTCGACTCTACTCTCTGTGGTTGATTGGTAGCGCGCACATATATATATATATATATAATTTGTCTTGAAAGTTGACACCATACTATTTGATCACCTATGACAGCAAATAGAATAGTTATAGCAGGCGAAGCACATACTACACGATTATGATGGCAAGACTTGGCTCTGAGTTCGTGAACTAAGATAGATCATATAATAATAATCTGAGAAGCAGCACATATGATCATGATGGTAGTATTGGGCAGTGAAATTTAGACAAACCACCTTCCCACGCCGAATTACCGCTCAGGAAATGCAGTTCCGAGACGCCAAAGATCGACCGATTAGGAGTGTCGATGCCACACTCAGAGTGAAATAATGATAGAGTTGACCAGTTTGTTAGGTAGACCTTTTTATCTATAGCTCTACCACAACATATATAGTTGTTTTACGGATTGGCTGGTTAAATAGAGTAAAGAGAATCTTGCACGTGTAGTCAACGGCAAAAGTATTGTGTTGTCGTAGGTCACAATACTCCTGACAAAACTTTTTTGATAATCATTTATCATACAACAGTAAGTGTTGCGATAATGACCTTGTTTATCAAGTAAACGTTCGACATTAAACATGGTAATGACGGTTATTTATATCTAAAGAGGAAGTAATCTTTGGATCATCTCATCTGTGTAGTTGGACTTTTTCTTGTAAATTAAATAAAATAATTTGAGAATATTGGAAATCCTTTGTAGAAGATTTTCAACTTTAATTACTAAATCCATCGTGTGCCTCAGATGCATTCAGTTACAACTAAAGATTTCAACTTTAATAACGGAAACGATATGATAGAATTATAATAAATTGAAATGTTTGACTTTTTTGTGTTTTTTCTTTAATTAATTCTGACTCATAATCAGATGATTTCATATTTTGTTATAAGTCTAAAAATCTATGAAAAAATCTTTGAAAAAAATAACACAATCTTGTTCTTTTTTGAAGATTCAATCCATTATTGGTGATCAGTCCATAAACTTGTGGTTTTTGGACAAGACAACAGAAAAACTAAAATTGGTTCACAGTTATGTAAACGTCATTGTTATTTAAAAAAAATTAATTATTTATTTAAATCTAAAAAGTAAAGTTTAATAAAAAAATAAAAACGTATAAATATATATACTTATAATAAAATTTTCTATATAATTACAAATATTCCAATTGTAAATTATGTTATTGTTATCTATTGGGAAACACTATTTTTATTTTATAGATGTTGTCTGTTTTTGATTTATTATTGTATTTGTTATTACATTGGAGTGAATACAACATAGGTATCATCATAGGCATTGTTACTGAACCACAAATCATCACCATTGCACTCTGCAATAAGGTAACCACGTCCGTTTTTGACCTTGTACATATAACGTTTGTTACCATTATCTTCCAATGCATATTGAGATGGGATCAATGTTTGTAGAGGAGGATAAGTGGTTACACAATCAGAGGCAACGGTGTTCCATCCTCTGGCTATACCATTGAGATCCATATCCAAGATTTGGAGACCTCTTCTTGTCATTTTAAAATTTCCAGTGACGATGTCGATCAACGACATGATCAGATTTGCAAGCCATAAGCTTCCATCTGGTGAACCACCATAATGCCACTTTCCATCAGTTGGACAATGGTAGTCTTCTCTATCGGTCTCGAGGGAGATTTGATTTGAGATATCGATTGTATTGTCTCTTCTAGTAGCAGTTGCAACGGCCAACTTGATTGTGTTTTGGTTCCACTTGTTGTCTTGTTTTACTTGTCTCCAACTCTTAAAGTATAACTTTGATTGGTACCAATAGTTGCCGCATTTCTTGACGATACGCATATTGGCATTTTGACTTCTACCTAAGATATAGTTTTGTTCATCACTGCCACGAATAGTATACAATATTCCTGCAGGTGGTGATACTTAATAAAAGTTGTCAATACCCAAAAAAATAATATTTAAATTGCTGAAAACATACATGGAGCCCAGACAGTAGCACCTCTTCCATCAGCAAAAATGTCAAAGTCTCCACCTTCCTCTTCTGGTGATTGAACGTAGGTACCATTGAAGTTTACAGGTTCCATTGGCTCGGTGGTATAATATTCTTTCTTCCATGATGCTTCAATATCACGCTTGGCTCCTGGTTTTCTTGAATAAGATGTGAGTGTGTTGGATGTAACGGTTGGACACTCAGAGTTATGAGTGGTATCTCGGCCATGATTAGCAACTTCATGTGGTAATTCAACCAAAACTTCAGACTTGGAGACAACCATACTTGATAAACATAATGCTACCAAGAAAAAGGCACATTTTTTATAAAATATAGACATTTATTTATATAATGAAGTTTGAAGGTGTTCAATTGCCTGTATTTATAGATAAAACTTTTTGTTTTTTCGAATTAAACTCAATTTAATTATTATTAATTGAAAATAGGTGAAAGAATTTTTGGAATCAATTCCACCTCAAAATAAACTCTTGTAGATTGACCATTATTCTTTGAAGTGCACATCAAATCAAAACCATTAGATTTTATTTTTTTTTACTATCATCAAAACTATTTAAATTTTTTGACTAATTAAACTAGCTGTGAAAGATTAAAATTAATTAATTACTTTTTTTTTTTTTTTGGAGATTTTGAAGATTTTTTTAACTCCCAACCACTTTCGCCTGAACATACATTTTTTTTTCAAAAAATGTTAATTTTAAAAATTAAAAATTAGTGGGGTTTTTGTGATCTGACTGGTTTTTTTTATTTTATTCGATTTATGGTTACAAGCAAGAGCCAGTTTGTTTTGTTTTTCATTATGTTTCGATCTACAACAGTTGAATAAGCAAGTTACAAATTACCTTGATCATTCTATTATTTTTAAACCCAAAGAAGATGATGCAATCTATAATTTTTGAAAATAATCAAGTTTTTATCTTATTTTTTTATTAGAACCGAAGATATAAACTGTATTCGAGTTAAAGAATTATTAGATTTAGTTTCTTATTATCTAAAAAAAAATAATTATTGGACACCACGCACAATAAATTGATTTTATTCTTTTTTTTTAATTTAAAATTTTGGTTCCTTTTAATTTATTTTTGAACTAATTAATATTTCTTAGAATGTAAAAGAAATTTATTGTTCTTGGTAAAATATATTCAGATCATACATCATCCAACAAACTTATTTTTGTTTATGAACTTTACAATTGTTTTTATTATTTTATTCCATTACATGCAGTCATCAAAGCAATGAAGTTGTAAAACAAAAAATAAAATTTGGATGAATCCGCTTTGAAGTAACAATTAAGTGAATATATTGGATAGATATTATATAGGAATTATTTTTATTTATTGTTTAGACTTATTGTTGATATTTAAGCATCAGCTCTTTCCTTTACACTTTTACATATCTACTACTAGCAATACAATATTTTACAATTATTAATTAGTCCTGCTTTTACAAATCAAATATTCATTCATTGTTCCAAGAAATTCATGAGAACTTGAATAAATGTCAGAATTTCAATATGACCTATCTAGAGAAACAGAAAATCGATTCCACTCAAATCTTTGAGCAAATTCATGATCTCAGCGAAGAAAAACATATTTTAGAACAGCGGTTGGATTTGGATACTATGTTTTCGTCATTTAATAGATTAAAGAATGACAACTAATGATTCTATCTTCAATAATTTCCTTCTCCTCATTCAATCATGATATATTATAGGGAACTTAATCTACTCCCAATTATCTAGTCTATACAATTAAACTATAATCAATTCATTCATCTTGTATATTTATTTATCATTCCAATCAACTCACTTCCCTCTAAAAAATATACAAATCTCATAGCTAAATAAATGTTGTGTGTTGTTTGAGATTGATCATACACAAGCACATATTAATTTATTTAAAAGAAATAAATAAAAAAGTAATATTTTTATTTATTGTTTTACTTTTTGAAGTAGTTGTCTTCTTGTCATTTGTTACCCATTTGGAAGTGTTATCGTTTGTTTGTTTTTCAAAAGTGAGAATCCAAAGTTTTTGTAACACCTAGTTTCAGAATAGATTATTCTAATGTATTTTCAAAACTTGTAAGTTATAGATTTAACATTTATATAAATAAATATATAGTAAAATTTTATTTTAATTTTTTCTTTTGTACTAAACTATATCTAGATATACCAAATAATAGATCTATGAGATGAAAAATATTTCTGAAAGGTTGGTGTTGTCCTCTTCTTATCCTGAACAATATATCACCTTTCTGAGGATTAGTTCCTCCGATAGCTAAATAGAAGTGTTGAGAGAAGAAAAATTATTAATATATCTGAGATGTCGATGGCAAATATACACCGTTCAAAACTCCATTCCAATCTGTGTTAAGATCAACGGTCCCTGAGGTCCAATGTGTGGATTACAACAATGCGAGCTCGACGAATTTTGTATCTCAATCAATAGTCATCCAGAGTGTATCTCCAACTCGACCGGTCCACTTGATAAATGTCCAACCGTTTTGTCTCGATGGTTTCAGCTGTATCGCTATCAACAATGTACCAACATGTGTTCCACAAGATCAACTTACCTTGTGCGGCGATAAGATTTGTCCATTCGATATGATCGGTGTCAATTTCAATGGTAATCGTACCTGTACAGGTCAAGCTATCGGATTTGATTGATCCACCAACCACCGGTGCAACCTGTGGTATCTCCAGATGTCAAGTCGGATTCAAATGTGTCTTGGTAAACAGCATTCCAACCTGTGTTGGTGAGTCTCCAGCATCCTGTGGAAACCAAGTATGCGATCCAGTCCGTGAGATATGTGCCAACTTTAATGGTAAACATATTTGTATCCCACGTACCATCATTACCTCTGGACACATCACTTCTGGACCAATAACTTTAGGACCAATCACCTCTGGACCAATAACTGGTTCTGGAACTCTAGGTGGTATCAGCGTTACTCAATATGGAAACCAAAAATGTCTCTTTGGATACCAATGTCTCTCTCAATGGAGTTCCAACTTGTGTGCCACCATCTCAAGCAACCGATCCTCTTTGTGGAGGTAGATTAAGTCCAATCGGCCAAATCTGTCTAAACATCAATATTATCAAGTGTTGTGCACCATTCAAGGCACTGTTAACCAAGCAAGATTAAAACAAATAAAATTTTATGTATATAAAAAAGAAATTACACATTTTGAAAAAGTTTTATTACATTTTTTTGATATTTAAAAATAAAAATAAGGAAAGGGATGAATAAATAAATATTTATTATTATTTGTTTTGATAGTATAGTAATATTATATTATATTTTTTTAAATTACGCGGTGTGGACCAAATACTTCATAATGGATTTTTGAGACTGCTACACCATTTTCAGTGAGTTGCTTTGCGACTGCTCGCATGAATGGAACTGGTTTGCAGAAATAGTAATGAACGTTTGTGTCTTTCAACTCGTTGGCTAAAACCTTTTGAATATCCATAATTCCTTCATGAATTTTGGTGGCAAATGGTCAACCGCTGCTTGGTGATGGCTTGGTCAAGAAAGTATGGCTTGAGAATCCTGGAAGAGCGCTTCCTGTTTTACTTCTTTTTCAAAGGCAAGTGATTGTGTGTCACGTGCAGAGTGCAACCTTTCCTTGGTGTCCTTTCTCTTTTAGGCCATGGAGAATCGAGAGCATTGGGTCTGACCGACACACAAAATAATTTTTTTTTTTAGATTGAAAAAGTAACGTTTAATAAAAAAATAAAAACCTTTAAAATATTTTTTAATAATTTTATTTATAATAAAATTTCTATATAGTAATTACAAATATTCCAATTGTATCGTTATCTATTGGTAAACACTATTTTTATTTTATAGATGTTGTCTGTTTTTGATTTATTATTGTATTTGTTATTACATTGGAGTGAATACAACATAGGTATCATCATAGGCATTGTTACTGAACCACAAAGCATCACCATTGCATTCAGCAATGAGGTAACCAGCTCCGTTTTTGACCTTGTACATATAACGTTTGTTTCCATTATCTTCCAATGCATATTGAGAAGGGATCAATGTTTGTACAGGAGGATAAGTGGTTATACAATCAGAGGCAACGGTGTTCCATCCTCTGGCTATACCATTGACATCCATATCCAAGATTTGGACACCTCTTCTTGTCATTGCAAAATTACCAGTGACGATGTCGATCAACGACATGATCAGATTTGCAAGCCATAAGCTTCCATCTGGTGCACTACCATAATGCCACTTGACATCACTTGGGACAATGGTAGTCTTCTCTATCGGTCTCGAGGGAGATTGGACGTGAGATATCGATTGTATTGGCTGTTCTAGTAGCAGTTCCAACGGCCAAC
Organism: Heterostelium album PN500; assembly: GCF_000004825.1. Taxonomy (NCBI): domain Eukaryota; phylum Evosea; class Eumycetozoa; order Acytosteliales; family Acytosteliaceae; genus Heterostelium; species Heterostelium album. Next base: position 834,319 of record NW_008805073.1, on the reverse strand, counting down.
TTGATTGTGTTTTGGTTCCACTTGTTGTCTTGTTTTACTTGTCTCCAACTCTTAAAGTATAACTTTGATTGGTACCAATAGTTGCCGCATTTCTTGACGATACGCATATTGGCATTTTGACTTCTACCTAAGATATAGTTTTGTTCATCACTGCCACGAATAGTATACAATATTCCTGCAGGTGGTGATACTTAATAAATGTTGTTAATACACAAAAAATAATATTTAAATTGCTGAAAACTTACAAGGAGCCCAGACAGTAGCACCTTTTCCATCAGCAAAAATGTCAAAGTCTTCCCCTTCCTCTTCTGGTGATTGAACGTAGGTACCATTGAAGTTTACAGGTTCCATTGGCTCGGTGGTATAATATTCTTTCTTCCATGATGCTTCAATATCACGCTTGGCTCCTGGTTTTCTTGAATAAGATGTGAGTGTGTTGGATGTAACGATTGGACACTCAGAGTTATGAGTGGTATCTCGGCCATGATTAGCAACTTCATGTGGTATTTCAACCAAAACTTCAGACTTGGAGACAACCATACTTGATAAACATAATGCTACCAAGAAAATGGCACATTTTTTATAAAATATAGACATTTATTTATATATATTTATAAAAAAATGATAATGAAGTTTGAAGGTGTTCAAATTGCCTATATTTATAGATAAAACTTTTTGTTTTTTCTAATTAAACTCTTGTTTTAAATTTAATTATTAATCATTGAAAATAGGTGAACAATTTTTTGTAATCAATTCCACCTGGTTTATTGTTTAACAGTACATTAGACTCAAAATTAACTCTTGTAGATTGACCTTTATTCTTTGAAGTGCACATCACCCACATCAAATCAAAACCATTAGATTTTATTTTTTTTATTATCATCAAAACACTATTTTAATTTTTGGCTTAATTAATTAAAAATTAGCTGGTGTGAAAGATTAAATTAATTAATTACTTTTTTTTGGAGATTTTGAAGATTTTTTTAACTTCATAGAACATTATGTTCGATCTACAATAGTTGAATGAGCAATTTACAAATTACCTTGATCATTCTATTAATTTTAAACCCAAAGAAGATGATTTGGTTTTAATAGCCAACCAAAACATTCATTGTCAACTACCACCATTCTAATCAAATTTGGCAACCGGTATCAAATAAAACAACATCACCACAGACTGTCAATTTTACATAACCACTTAAACCTGGACAATGGCAATGTGTTTGTTGTGATAAGGTCAATGAAGCAAAGCATTCGTATTGTGAGTTGTGTTTAACTCCAAATTCAGATCCTCAACAATTAGTCCCAGAAGTGGTATCTCCATCATCCAATCTATCACCAGCATTTGGCTCCGCACCTACACCAGTCCTAGCAGCTACTTCCTACACCAGTTACGGCACCGGTATTTGGAGCACCATCATCCACCATGTCATTTGGAACATCAACGACCACTTCAGCATTTGGAACAACAACCATACCAACATTTGGAAATCCAACACCAAAGAAAGAGGAGACATTATTATTTTCCCAGGTGAATCAAGTATAGAAGCGTTGAAAGAAGGACAATGGAAATGTGCTTGTTTTGAAACTGTCAACGAAGTAAATAACAAAACATGCAATATCTGTATGGTTCCAAATCCAACAGCTGCAAAAACCTCACTCTTTGAAAATCCAACACTAACACCATCAACTCCACCTGTGAAAAAGAAAGATACATCAGTATTTAGTAATCCAACCCCACAACTGAAGAAAAGAAAGAAGAGAAACCATAGTTTTGTTCGACACCATCTACTTCTTCATTCTTTGGTAATCCAACTCCACCAGCCAAGCCTGATGAAAAGAAAGATGGAAGACCATCATCATTATTTGGATCAACAACTTCCCCCAACTTCATCAATAATATTTGGAAAACCATGAACAACAACCGACGCTCCTATAGTTTTCAACTTTTGTAAAGATAGTGATGACGGTGCCGACGAAAAGGAAGAGAGTTTCAACAAGCAGAAAGAAGATGATACTAGAAGCTTATGAGAATGGTGATCATGATGATGAAGAAGATGACCAAGATGATGAAGAAGATCAAGATGAAGAAGATGACTATGATGACCAAGATAATGATTCTTATCAAGATCAACAAGAAGAGGAAGACGAGAGTGAAGAGGAGAAAGATCAGCCACCAAGTTTCATAGTTGAAGAACCAAGAGCTAAAGTTTCATTCGGTAGTGTTGATACCCCTAATACTCCTCCAACCGGTAATGTTTCATCAAAACCTCAACAATCAGTCTTTGGAAATCCATAAACCTCAGTTTTTGGAGGTGCTCTCACAGCTTCTACATCTTCAGTTTTTGGTGGTTCTACTTCTATCTTTGGCAGTCAAACTACTCTTGCATCCAATTCAACACCATCAACATCATCCGTTTTTGGAAGCAGTGGATCCTCTGTATTCGGAAACAATCAACCAACACCCGCACTGTATTCACCCAAAACGCTCAAAAACTATATTAATTATTAATATTTTTTGTTTTTAATTTTTTTTAATATTAAAAAATCCTACTCAACAATCACAAATTCTCTATCTTTTATTTATTCATTCTTTATCAAAGAGAATTCTCTCAACTTATTTTTATAAACATTTTTTTTTTAGAACTATTGTTTATTTAAATTTATATTTATAGTTCATAGTCACTCTTTTCTATAGATATAATTTTGCTTTATCATAATATCTTTATTTTACTTTGTAGATTTTTTTATATTATTCATTTTATCTTATATACTGGTTTTTATTTTTATTATTTATAAAATGTCACTCATAACAGAATTTTTAAATATAAATAAAGTCATATCAAATCAAGAGCTGATTAAAACTTTACAATCAAAAAGTATAGCTGGTGATTTACAATCAATTTTATGTTATTTCTATCTCGTTTTTTAATTATGTTTAATCATTTCATTGGTAGAGATTCAATAGATGATTTTAAGTTTTATATTGTTAGTAGTCCTAAAGATTCTATATATTTAAAAGATAATTATTCACCTAAAAAAATATATTATATTGTTTAAATCGGTTTTTAGGAAAAAAAGAAAAACCAATAGATATATTAAAATTCACTTTAGAGAATAGTAGTAAATATCAGAAATCCTATTATTTAGAATGAATTGAATCGTAAATAATCTCATTAAGTTGACTTTAATTTATAAAAAAAAAATTTATAACTTTAAAATAAATAAATTACAATGTTATTCGAAATATAAATTATTTTAAAGTTTAAAAGTTGTTTTGTTTTAATCTTATTTAGATATAATCTATAAATATATATATATAATATAATAGAATAAATAAATATATTTATATAATAAACTTAAAAACAAATCAAATTTACTTTAATTTTTGTAAAACAAAAACTAGGAAATTATTTAAAGATGAAATTGAAAGTTTATTAATTCAAATGATAATATAAAAAATGAAATACAAAGACAACCCAACTTCTTTAAAATATATATTTTATGTATAGATTTTTGTTAGAGATTGATTCTGGTATTCATTTATTTTTTTTTAATTAATTTCTATATTCCAACTTTATTAACAAATTGTTTTTTTTAGAATTTAAAATCTTTCATCAACATGAAGGTAAAATCGATCATATGCTTCCATCTTGGACTTTTCGTAGTGTGATCTATTCTTTAAATATATCTCTTCTTTCTCTATTAGTTTTGGTGAAAACATCTATAGTAAAATTATTAAAAAAATTTTGTTTTTATTGAAACGTCCATTGAACAAAAATGGAAGAAGATTCACTATGTTCATGGCAAAAAGAGGTGAATCAACTACGGCTGAGGAATGCGACGATAGTAATTTGGTGGCTGATGAATAGCTTTCATCAGATAAGTTTTTTTTTATTTTTTTTTTGAAAAAAGCAAATCAAACATTGAGAGAAAAAATTAGTGAATAATTTATTTATACATATATTAGATTAGATTAAACAGTGGATTTGGATAGGATAGGAATTTGAAGAAAAGAAAACAAAATGAATAATGTAGCAGTTGTAGTACTGGGTGATATTGGTAGATCACCTAGAATGCAATATCATGCACTGTCATTGTCAAAGCTTGCCAACACAAAGGTATCGTTGATTGGTTACAATGAGTCGACACCGCATCAGTTGATAAGAGAGAACGAGAACATTAAGATCTATGCTCTCAAGCCATTCCCTGCACTCTCTGAGAAGGTCAGAGTCTCACTGTTGTGGCCAGTGTTGGCTGCAATGAAAGTGTTGTTTCAGATCATCCAGTTGTTCTGGGTGCTGATGTTCAGTGTACCACGACCACTCAACACAATACTCGTACAATCACCACCGGCCATTCCAACTATCATGGTACTACAGATAGTTGCTAGACTGCGATCGATTCACCTCGTCATCGACTGGCACAATCTAGGCTATACACTACTACAACTATCAATCAAGAAGGAGGAATCACATCCAATCATTAAATTCGCTAAATGGTCAGTTCAAATTATAATTGTTAACCAAACTAAAGTATTCATTGTATATTCTTCTAACTTGTTAGTTTGTTTGTTTCTATTTCTTTAGGATTGAAAAAACATTTGGAAGAAGTGCATATGCACATCTTTTTGTTACTGAAGCAATGAAGAATACCCTTGTTAAAGAATGGGGATTAAAGTATGTATTTATTTGTCTGTTATGTTTGTTTGATTGTTTGTTGGTATCAAAATTGTTTTTAATAGCTAATTCGTTGTTGTTTGTTTAAACAGGGGAAAAACATTTGTATTACATGATAAACCAGCACCAATCTTTAAGTATATGGTTGAAAAAGAAAGATTGGAGTTCTTGAGACATTTCAAAGAGAAATACAAGATTAGTAAGGAGAAGGATGTAAAGTTTATCGATGATGTTCTATCGAGAAAGACAGTGATGGCGATTTCCTCTACCAGCTGGACACCGGATGAAGACTTTTCGATTTTGTTGGCAGCACTCGCTGAATACGATCGTATGCTACGCAGAAAAGGACTTGGCGATCGTCCAGACCTGTTGTTTTTCATCACCGGCAAAGGACCACAGAAAGAGTACTACGAAGCCAAGATTGCCGAGCTCAATCTAGCTCGTTGTCACGTGATTACGGTTTGGCTCGACTCTGAAGACTATCCAAAGTTGTTGGGTTGTGCCGATGTCGGTGTGTCACTTCACCGATCGTCGTCCGGTCTCGACTTGCCTATGAAGGTGGTCGATATGTTTGGATGCTGCGTTCCATGCTATGCAGTGAACTTTAAATGCATAGAGGAACTGGTGAAGCCTGGCTTCAATGGCAGAGTGTTTACCGACAGTCTGAATCTCTCACAGTATTTCTTTGACGATTTCATCGATTTCCCATCGACCAAGCTCACCAAATTCAGAGACAATCTACGTTCTGAACGTGATCAAAACACATGGGAGAACGAATGGAAGTCTGTCAAACCAATATTCGATAACAACGCAACAACATTAAATGATAAAAAGAAAAGATAACAAGTTTAATATTTAAATATCATAATCCTATCTATCTATATTTATTTGATTGTTAAGTAATTTGATATTTAAACTTATATATTATTATTATTGTTGTTGTTGTTGTTGTAATATCGATTGTTTATTATTGTTTTAATTTAATTTATTTTATTTAAAACTTATAAACTACTTTATTCTTTCCCCTATAATAATAATAGATTTAAATTAAATAATGTTAGATATATATATTATTTTGTTGAAAAGTTTGATTTAACTTACTTTTTACCTACAACTCCGTTACCAGCGTTTTGTTCGGCTGCTGGCTTTGGTTGTTCTTTGGGTGCTGCTTTTGGTTTTGGTGGTGCCATTGGCAGTGATGGGAAGTCAGATTCCTTTGGTTTTGAAAGAGATTTCAATGGTGTGACAGTTGGTGCGGGTGGTTTGCTTGCCTCAATGGCAATCTTTGAAAAGTTTGTGGTGGAAGTACTGCCCGATGGGTAGTAGTTGTTGACACCGGCACCCAACAACGCTGGGTACTCCTCTTCGTCAGAGTCTTCCGATGATCTATAGCTTCTTGGTTTGTTTGAAGAGCTGTTGCTAGCAACCGATCCTCTGCTCTGCAGGATTTTAGATGCCATAGAGTTTGATGAGGAGGAGGAAGAGGAAGAGCTGCTCTTTGAGTGAGCAACCAATGTATATGGGTTGGAAACAACATCACCCGATGGCTTTTGCTTCACTTGTTGCATGGTGTGGTTGGATGTGTGTGCCCAGATGTTGACCGGTTCCTGTTTGTTTTTGTTTTTCTTTGATGAAGGTTTGGTCTCGAGCGATGGGTATTGCTCTTCGACGTGCTTCATGTAGTTGTGAAGTTGCATCAGTTCCTCTCTCTTTGATTGGTCCGGTAGCAGTGCAACCAATTCATCGAAAATCTCGTGGGCACCGGCTTTTCCAAACAACTGGATAAACTGTGTATAGTATTCGTTGACTGCTGTCTTTCCATTCTTGAAATCCAGTGAAATATCTTTAAAAATAGAATATTGCTTTTCATTAATCATTCCTTTAATTTTGACTACCAAATCTTTATTTCTCCTGTTAAACAAAAAATGGTTAATATTAATTTTATACAAATAAAATACTTAAGTATTATTATTATATACATACTGATCGATTTCATCTTGAGTTAATGCTTTTTGTTTTTCTTGTTTTACAAAGTTTGGATTGAATGCTTTTGGCAGAGAAATACCAAATCTGCCGGCAACAACTGAGCTTGCAGTTGGATAACTTGAATTGGATGTGCTGGTAGTTGTAGTCGATGTTGACGCTTGCATCGACGGGAACTCTTTCTCTAAATCATACATATTACTATTGTTATTGTTAGTGTTGTTGTTGTTGGTGGCTGTTGAACTTGTAGAGGTAGAGGTGGTAGTAGTGGTTGGTCTGCTATCCTCTTCTCTTCTATTGTTGTTGCTATTGTTATTTCCAGTTGATGATTGTGCTGCGGATGCATTCGATTGACCGCTATTTCTCGATGTGAAATTGATGTTGATTTGAGTGGCTTGTCTGATCTGGACTTTGGACATACCAGAGGTGTCGAGATGTGTTGAGATCTTATGTTGTTTCAACGCAATCTCATCGGGGAATACAATGTATTTCTGTTGGACACACTCGGGGTGGTCGCAGAGGTAGTGCTCATCGTGGAAATGGTGGCGCAGCTTGGCGTAGTCCTTGAAGTACTGGTAGAGAACACCGGCTTTCTCACAGAGGAAGCAGGTAAAGTGATTCTGAGTGAGATGCTCATATAGCTGGTCGTCACCATAGAAATAACGGTCACAGAACTTACACACTGGATGACCTTTCTTTCCCTTCTTCACTTCACCGGCACCGCCATTCCACTCGGCAAGATGCAGTGGAATCGATTTTGGTTCATATAAATAATGCTCCGGTAAGAATACCTTTCTATCACCAATACATATCTCACTATTATTATTATTATTATTGATATTAGTGATGATGTCCATATATATAGAGATAGTTAAAATATCAATAACTAGTTAATACATACCAATAACATTTGTTATGAGATCCACGAAGATGTATTTCCAACTTTTTGAAACTTTCAAATGGTTGGTGATCGCAAAGACTGCAGCTAAAGTGCCAAAGTGATACGATACTCTCTTCGAAATCACGGTTGTCAAAGTAGATGTCGAGTGCCTTGTTCAGTGACAGTTCCTTCTTGTCGTACTGAGCAAACTTCTTGTCGTCTTCAGTCGAAAATATGACTTGAGTCATTTCGGTCTGAAATAATATGTGTTAGATAATGACTATGAATAGATGTTTGTGTAGCTATTGTGATATTTACCTTACAAATACAACATTTATTATCTTTGTATAGCTCTCTTTGTCTGAGGATACAGAGTGAACATACTTCAGAGTGATCGCATTCACCACGTGCATAGAATACAATTGGATCACAACAAAGGATACACATAGTTTCATGTTGTTTGAAACGATTCAACTTCAAGACATTGTGCAATGTGTTGTCAACAGTCAACTTTTCCAACTTTGCAGATAATCCTGGTGGAACACCCATTTGTTTTGGTAGTTGTTGTTGCTGTTTCTTATGATGATTATGACCATGATGATGTCCATGATGATGATGATGACTATTTGTTGTTGTCGTTGTAGTTGTGGATGTTGCACTTACATCTCCACCATCACTATTTACATTCTTACTTCTATTATTATTATTTCTTGGTCTTCTATTTCCAGTATTTTCTTTTGGTTGTGATTGTTGTTCCTTTGGAGCTTTAGGTTCCTTTGGTTCCTTTGGAGCCTTAGGTTCTTTAGGTTCTCTAGGTTCCTTTGGTTCTCTTGGCTTTCTTTCTCTTTGTTGTTGTGGTTGTCTTGGTTTTTGTTGTTGTTGCTGCTGCTGTCTACTTCCTCCACTACTACTGCCTGAGGGTTCAGAAGATGTAGTTGAAGTCGAAGTTGAAGTTGTTGAAGTAGTAGTAGTAGTAGTTGACATTGTTTTATTGTTGTTATAATATGAAAGTGAAATGTATGTTGTGATCAGTGATAAAAAGTTAGTTTGAATAAATTAGCAAAAATATTATTTTTGTTCGAAATGAAATGAAAGTTGTTTATTTTTTTTTTTTAAAGAATCCAAGCATCAACAAAAAAAAAAAATCAGAAGAAGAAAAACTGAAGAAAGAGAGAATTTGTTGACAAATATATTTTATTTTGAAAATTTTAAGAAATAATAAGATTTCTTTGTTTGTCTGTTTAACATTGTTTATTTAAATCAATCAATTTGGTAATTGTTTTGACAGTTACACAATTTCTATCTATTTATATTAAATATAATCATTTATTGGGAAGAGATCAATGATCAATTCATAGATCAAATAAATAATATTATAGAAAATAATAATGTTGATAATTTAATAAATAATAAAAATATAAATTTTTAATTCGCTTGTTTAAAAAAGTTATTTATTAATATCTAGCAAATTGTGTGTTCTTTTAAAGAACGGTGGTAGCAATTCTATCCCTCACCGAAATTTGTGAATTAAAAAAAAAAAAAAAAAAACAAATGTTTAATGGAATGTGAATCACCAAAAATTAAAAAAAAATATTATAAAAACAACCTCACATCCTAATAAATCAATATTTTCACAATTTTATTTTTGTATATAAACCAACCTTAAGAAATAATAATTATTATTATTATTAGTTTTTTTTTCATTAGATAAAGATATATATTATCAACTAGTTTTTGTTTTTTTTTTAAAATTTTAATTTAGTATCATTTAGTTTTTTTTTATTGTTATTTTTTTATTGTTATTATTTTTGATTTATAATATAATATAAGCAAAACAAATGGGTGCACAATCAATCGATGAACAACAACCACCAGTTGTTCCACCAACCACTTCATTGTTGATCGATGAAACCGAGGCAGAGTCACCATCGACTCTCACCACTGTCACTGCCATCAGTGTCAACCCAGAACTCTTAAGAGCCAAGGGACAAGCTACTTTATTCGTATTCTTCCAAAGTGTATGTTATCTTATCTTTTTATTGTTTTAACAATCTAAATATAAAATTTTATTAACATATTTATATAATAGGCTTTGTTAATTTGTTTCCTTCCAATTACTTATTGGATCTTTGCAATTCTTCTCGCATTCTTGGGATTCTACGCTGTCAAATCTGGTAAATTAGGATGGAACTATCTCGTATGTCTCTAGATTGATCTAATAATTATATCGATATAAAATACTTACCTATCTATATTTATAATCACAAATATTTTAGTATTTCGCCTTCTCATGTATTCTTTACTTTGCACTCTCACTCCTCTGTGCTGCTATTACCTTTGAAGCTGCATACTACCTCGACACCTTGTATGCTGTCTCTTCATTCCTTCTTTCATTGGCATTCATCATCATCTATGTAAGTAATCTTTTTCTTTTTTTTTTTTTTTTATAAAGATTGGTTAGTTGGTTGATTGATTAACTTTTTCTTTTTAATATTAATTTTATTTTAGGCTATGAACTTGAAGAACTATACTCGTCATATTAAATTGTTGAAGCAAGGTGCCTATCAACCATTGGCTACCATTGAATTGGTTTCTGAGGAACCAGAGTCAAATGATGTAAACAACAACAACTCTAACACCGCCAACTTCTATCCAGCTCAACAATTCAATATGCAATCAGCCAAGCCAACAGCTGCTGCTCCACAACCACAACCAATGCCAATGATGATCCCAATCAACATGCCATACGGACAAATGCCATCAACCAATGGATTGCCACAACAACAACAACAACAACAACCATACTACTTCCCAGTTCAATATTACTATGCAGTTCCAAACACTAACTTTGGTGGTGTCGACAAGCAATAATAATCTTCGAATTCTATCTCCATTGCACTGATACATATCCCTCCCTTTTAATAAACAAATTATTTTTTGATAAATAACCCATTCGTTATATTTTATAATTTGTTGTAAAGTCTTTTGTTTCACAGATGAAAGAGAATATTTGGGTAAGACTCATCAGTAGAATACCTCTTTTATTTTCGGTATTATGCCTAAATCATTCGTAATCAATATGCTAAATTGATAGTGTAATCAACTAATTGATAACAAGCTTAAGAATTACTTGCAGTTGCAGGTGTTGTTGACAAAGCAAAAATCATCATACTTATTCTGTTTCCATTTCCCGTTTGATAAAAACCACACAATTGGCAAGAAAATTTAATAATTTTTGTTGTTGTGTTAAAAAGAAAAAAATAAATTTCAATTTTTTGATTATCCTTTTTAATAAATAAACAGTATTTTTTTCATTTTCCAATATTTAACTGCAGTTTTATTTTATTTTTTTAAATAATAATAAATTAAATAATCTAGAATTAATTTTACTTTTTTTTTACTTTTTTTTATTTTTAATTACAATTATCTGCGATCTAAAATCATTTTTATTTTTATTCTTTTTTTTGATTTCAAAAACGAAACAATAATACGCAGGTATGGTCAATATAATTAATATTAATTAATATAACTTTGTACAAATTCAATGAAAACATTTTAAGCCAACAAAATCATCATCTTTGAAAAAAAAAAAAAAAAAAAAACAAAATTTCAAATAAAAGGTTACATTCGATTTATTCATCAGTAAACAAACATACATACAACTAATATAAATTGTTTTCATAATTATTTTGTTTTTATTTTAATCTTTTGTTGCTTGTTGAATAATTTTTTGTTTTTATCAACACTATAGTAATATTAGCGTGTAATAATAAAAAAAAAAACAAAAAAAAAACTAAATAATAAATCAAATAATAAAAAAAACAACACTAGATATTAAAGATATAACCATATATATACGATAGTAGAACAAACAATGGATCCACAACAACTAAGAACTGACCAATTCAGTTCATATCAAGATGTAAGTATTATTATAATTACCAATATAGTATAAAGTTGACACTTGCAAAATAATAATAATAATAATAATAATAGTAATAGCAATAATAACATTTAAAATCGAATCTAGATGAAATGAATCATTATCAAATAACTATAAATATAAATAACAATATCAATAATAATAATAGCAACAATATCAACCAAAATAATAAATAAAACCAAAGTCTAAAGATTGACAATTAAGGATCTTATATGATCAAAAATACAAAACAATATAATAATGTTGAGAAATCAAGAATCACATTTTACTCTTGATAGAATATTCAATAATATTCAGTGCAGATTTAATAAATCATTTAATACCGATAAGAAACATAATAATAATTAATAATAATAATAATAATAATAATAATAATAATAATAATAATCAACATCATGTTAATTGCGACGATGAAGAAGAACAAATAAATAAACAAGATGTAAAGCGATCAGAAAAAATATTGTCATCCATAGAAGTCAATAAAGATAATCAACAAAATCACAATCATCATCATAATCATAATCATCAAAATGATAGTAGTAGTTCAAAAAAGAAATCGAATCAAACTAATCTAGAAAAATACTATCATCAACAACAGTTGAACTCCGATAGATCTGGACCACCCGAAATCAGACCAGAGGAAATTACATTCGAGGAACTGATCGGTACTGGTTCATTTGGTAAAGTATATAAGGGTCGTTGTCGTCAAAAATCAGTGGCCGTCAAGTTGCTACACAAACAAAACTATGATGCCGCTACACTTGCTGCCTTTAGAAAGGAGGTGCATCTGATGAGCAAGATCTACCATCCAAATATCTGTCTTTTCATGGGTGCATGTACCATCCCAGGTAAATGTGTTATCGTAACTGAACTCGTTCCAAAAGGTAACTTGGAAACCTTGTTACACGACGAAAAAATTCAACTCCCATTATATCTTAGAATGAGAAGTAAGTTATCAAATCGATTCGGTTGAATCGGATCAAATCAAATTCAAAACTTTTATTAACTTTTAATTCCTATTATCCTATTTTTAGTGGCAAGAGATGCAGCATTGGGTATCAATTGGTTGCACGAATCAAACCCTGTATTTGTACACAGAGATGTAAAATCTTCAAATCTTTTAGTGGATGAAAATATGCAAGTTAAAAGTAAGAATGAAGATGTGAATATGATGATGATGATGATTATGTTACTAACAATATTGATAATTGATTGATTTGTATTTATATATAGTTTGCGATTTCGGTCTATCTGCTTTGAAACAAAAACATAAAATGTTGAAGGATCAATCTAGTGCAAAGGGTACTCCTTTGTATATGGCACCAGAGGTTATGATGTTCAAGGAGTTCAATGAGTCTAGCGATGTATATTCATTCGGTATTGTTTTGTGGGAGATTCTAACACGTAAGGAACCATTCTCACACCACAGAGAACTCGAAAAGTTTAGAGAGGCAGTCTGTGTCAAGCACGAGCGTCCACCCATTCCACACGACTGTTTGGATCTCTTGAGAAAGTTAATCGAGAGATGCTGGGACAAGGATCCAGCCAGACGTCCATCGTTCAAGGAGATCATCTCGTGTCTCGATCATATCATTGTCGACGCTGCCATCTCTGACCTCAGAGGACGTGAATTCTGGAAGAAGTGCTTCCTCACCGAGCAAGAAGTACCATGGGAGTCGTTCATCGACGCACTCTGTGAGTGGTCGAAAGTACCCACCAGAAACCAATGCGAAAAGACATCGACCGAGTATCTGAACATCAAGTGTCTCAAGGCAATCCTCGCCGATTCACCCAAGTCCGAGGGTACTGGAGTGGACAATGTCGTCAACATTGAGAAATTTGGAAAGATCCTCGAGTTCTTTGGACCGATGTGCGCCTCTGGTGAAGGACCATCGCTCATGGAAATCGTGCGTGAAATCCTCGCTCAAAAGTGGTTCCACGGATACTTGGAGACTGTCGATGCTGCCTCACGTCTCAATGGTCAACCGGTCGGATCGTTCTTGGTCCGTTTCAGTTCGACCAACTCTGGTTGCTTCACAATCTCACAGGTCGTAAACGAGTCTGGATTGATCAAGCATCAACGTGTTGCTCGTCTCGGAAACAAGTTGAACTACCAAGGTATCAACTACAGCACACTCATTGAAATCGTTCAAAAGAATGGTGGTGGAAACAACGGTGACGTACGTCTTGATGCTAGTCTCGGTGTTCCAAACTATAAATTCATGTCCCTATTCTGTCCATCCACTCCAGGTGCTGATACTTATTAAAAGACTTGTATTATCATAATTTACCTAAGTTTACACCAAAGAAAAAAAACCCTAATCAAATCAACAAAAAAAAAAAAAACAAATACACTCCACTTCAACATTGAACAAAACAATGAATATTGTTTCATTCTATAATATAAACCTACTACCTCAATTGTAATCCCAAATTATCATATAATAAAATTCAAACTCTTTCAAAAAAAATTGTTACCATCCAACCAAATTTCAAACACAATTAACTAATTCAACACTAAATTGAATTGTTAACATAATCAATCGATTGATTAAAATGATTAATGTATATAAAAAACTCCATTGATTCTGAATTTATTCAATACGAGTATTCACTCGAGCTTACACATCATAATTAATTACAGTTAGTCATATCAATTAAATCAATTTTACCACTTGAGTATGGGAATAGTGAATGTTTATAATTAATTGGTGATAATAATAAAATCTTCACTAACACTGCACTATCTATCACCATTAGTCACTCAACACACTCACAAAACACCAACACAACACATCACATAACATTACATAATCTCCAAAATTTGTATACTTGTGGTAAACAAAGAAACTTTTTCTTCATATTCACAAAACAATTGTTGATTTGCAATAGTGGAATTGGGTGTTTATCATCATGAATGATGGGGCGTTTTTTAAAAATTAGTTTCAATTTAAATTTTATTTTTTTTTCTGTTGTTTGTATTTTTGTTTTTGTGACCCCCAACTTTCACATGCCTGGTGATTTTTGATTTTTTGGTTTTCACTACCCCCACATTCACCAACACCATGCATCACACAGTCTCTTGACAATAGGGAATTTTGGGTGTTTTTTATTTTACTTTTTTTATTTTTGTTGTTTGTTTTTGGTTTTTTTCTCTTTTTTTATTTTTGTTTTTGGTTTTTTGTTTATTTTATATCTTTTCAATTTGAGATAAACAATTATTTTTAAAATCTGTTTAATAATAACAAAGAATAGTAAATTTATAATTCGTTATTTATTTTTATTAGTTAGTTAGTTAAGGGAGTAGTGTGTTAAAAAGGGGAAAAGAATAAAAATAAAATAATATAAAATAGATAAATAATAATATTTTCAAGCAAGTTTGGTCATACATAACAAACAAATCATTAGTTTTTTTATCAAGAAAAAAAAAAAAAAAAATCAATTTAATTTAGTATCAAAAAGAAAAAAAAAAACAATAATAAAGATATATGATTTTAAATTATTCATATTCTATTCATAAATATAAATTAATTTGATACCAACTGTTTATCTATCTATATAATTGTTTATCATAGTTAGCAATTCAATTCAATAGTTTACCTTTTTTCACACCTCCTCAGCTCACTATCAACATTTTTTTTTTTCCAACAGACAATTTTTTCACTTTTTCAAAATTTTATTATTCATCGTTGCATTGTTTATGCTTGCTCGTCTAATTATTCTGTTTATTTAAATATCTATTTAGATTAATTAAAGTATATTCAGTTTTATATTTAATTATTTCATTTTATTTTATTATTTTATTTATTTTTATTATTATCATTAATCATTATCAAGATCAACTATTAATTATTTATAGTTTTTATGTTTATACAAGCAGTCTCAACAACTAATAGCATTATAATATATTACTTCTCTCACTTTAACGATTATATCTAGTGTTTAAACAATCATAGTCGTAATTGGTCTTGATCAATCAAAAAGGGGAGATGTTTAGTCAACCACTAAACATAGATAATAATAACTTATATTAATCATTACAATCAATAATAGAATAATAATAACAATAGCTAATAGAAATAGAGTTTACAACTTCCTTCAAAGTTAAATAACCATATTCCTATTTAATTAAAATTAATTTCCATATATTTCCACCTTTTTTTTTCCCTTATTTATTTTGCCATATTTTTCTAGAGATCTCTCCAGAAAATTTTAAATACAATCATAAAAATGAATAATAATAATAGTAATAGTAGTAGTAGTAGTAGTAGCAGTAGTATGAGCAGCCACAATTCACTTTCAAACAGTAGTGGTATAAAAAGAAGATTAGAGTTGGGATTAGAGGATCTGCCAATGCCTGGCCAAATAAAATTCCCATACCTTCCAAACTGTATGGATAGTATGTCTCACTCGTCTTCCTCCAATTCTACATCGTCTGCCACATCACCACAGAACTTCCCATCTATTCAACAACAATTAAAGGCATTCTCACATCATTCTATAGAGTCACTACCATCACACAGCGATTTACCAATGTTTTCATTACACCAACACCATCACCGTAATAGTGACCATCATAGTCAACAACATAACCATCACCCTCATCATCATCAAAGCAATATATCAACAAATATCTTAAAGGCATTGAAAACATCGCCAATCACCGATGTCCTCCACAATCTGCCTTGCAATCAACCCGAACACTGTGACTGCAAACAACACCCACATAAATCATTGCTTCCACTCGGCTTGAGCAGCGAGATCGAAAATCACAGCAATCACGACGATTCTCACGATGAGGACTCGTATGACGCTGATGATGAAGATGAGCATCACGAAAGTGGCGGTAGTGGTACCGGTTTCCTCTCACCTCGCAACATCACTCCATCGACCACTCCACTTGGTGGAAGCGGCGCACATACCTTTGGCGGTACCAACAGTCCTACAAAATCAACTGGTTGTTCATCGCAATGTAACGACGCCAATCACACTCATAACAACAACAACAACCCCAAGATAACCAAAGAAATGGATAATCATATCAAGTTACTCACATCACTAGGGGAGAATCCCGCTTGTCCAAATTGTAATATACCAGCAACCAGACGTCACGACAAGAGAAGATGGTGGTGTAAAAACTGTACCAAATCATTCACACCATTCCGTAAAGGAAAGAAACTCGATGCCAATGGTGAATTCATCGGCAACACCGCTCCACAATGCGGAAGGTGCTTCCAACAAGCAACAAGAAAACATGATAAGCGAAGATGGTGGTGCAAGGTTTGTAAAAAACCATTTACTCCATGTATGTATATGATCATCCTATTTCTTTTCTTCAACCAAGTTTACTAATTTATCGATTTTTTTTTTCTTTCTTATTATAGCACAATTTAATCTTGGTGATAATTCTCATATTATATTTGTAATGGGTGCCAACTCTAATAAGTCTGGCGACGAGAAGTCACCAACAACTGGAAACAGTTGTTCTAACCGCACTGACTTGGAAGAGATCACCGAGGAAACTAACGTCACTCACGGCAACACAAAGAAATTCAACTCCAAGATTGAATTGCTTTTGAATCCAGTCAACCAAGAGAAGTCACCACAGTCATCTGCTACAAGCACTCCAGAGACCAACGAAAAAGATGAGCTACACCAAATGAATGAGATTAAGAAGCTGCGTTCAAAGTATGGTGATCACAATCTACTTGAAGAGGATATAATGACACTCAATACTTTGCAGAACTTCCGTAATTTCTTTAATGAAAGTGGCTCCAAGTCTTTGCCTATCACTGATATCACCAAGACAACGACTTCATCGCCCAAGCCAACGACGACGACGACGACGCCACTGACGACGCCGACGCCGACGCCAACGTCCACGCAACACCCCAATAATAATTCGTCACCAGTATCATGTACAGCTCAACAACCACCTATGCAACAAAGACCAAAGTATAACTCACTGAAACTTACAAACAGTTACGATATCATTGATAATGATGAGGTTGTAAAGGAGGGTCTTAGAAACTCGCATCATCATCAACAACTCCACCATCATCTCAACAATTTAAATACAACACTGCGTGATCATGCAACAACAAGTAAAGCTGGAGTTGCTTTTGATCACCGCCGAAATGTTTCACCAACTCACCAAACACCAAGCAATTTGCCAACCTCCTCACAAAATACTGGTGCATCCAAAACAGTCAAAACACCGAGTGAAATGATATTGGACAACTCATTTGAGGCATTGGTACAACTAAATGGTTTAGAGAAATCACAACAAATTCTTTACGATTGGCTGGAAAAGAGTCAATACACATTTTTATTTGAAAAGATTTTACATCCAGAAGTCTACAAACATCTGATGTATTCCAAATCTCAAAACTAATAAACATTTTTTAAAAAAAATTAACAAAGATCTATTCACACCTTTTTACTATCTATTATTCCCTCTTCTCTCGAGACCCACCAAAACTCATTTGTTTCTCAGCTTCCACTCAGCACAACGTTCCAACCTAAGAAAGGGACAGTTTTTTGCTCACAATAAAAACGGTCCCAAAACTATTTTATTTTCTCAATTTTGTTTTTTGGGAAAGAATTTGCTGGTCAAAGATTCGTTCCTAAATAACAAGAAAGATAATTTTTAAAATTTAAAGAACAATAAAATATAAATAGGTCACTTTCTAGAATATTTAATTCATTATTCAAATCAAATTATAAATTTAAACAAATAAACAAACATTAATCTATTTAACATTTGGGATAAATCGTAAATATTTAATTTTATCAAACAAAAATGGTATGCCAAAGAGAAGAAAGAGAACAACCAGAATCACGTGAAGCCAGACGTATCGAAAGGGAAGAAAGAAAGAAAGAGAGGGCAGCTTTACGTGCTGAAAAGAGGGCTAAGAAATCAGAGAGGGCTGAAAGGGGATCTGAAAGGGGAAACAATCGTTCTTCTGAGAGGGTTAAGGATAACACTACAATCATTGAAGGGGTTCAAAATATTGAACTGGGTTCTTCGAAGTCATCTAACAACAATCCCAATACTCTAATAACTATTCTTGGAGTAACTCAACAAATAAATTAAACACCAACTCCAACTCTAAATTTGGAACAACAATCGAACAACAATAACAACATTGAAGACAAGAAATCGGAACCAAAGGAAAAGGTATTGGAGAAGCATTCAAAGAGATCAAAAGAGAGATATGAAAAGAATTCCATTCGAAAGTTAATCAATCAAGTATTAAAGGGATATGAGAAGGGTTCCAGTATTACAGTTGAAGATATCCTTAACAAATCTATTGATCTCCAAACTCAGAAGATTAGAACTTATTTCAAAAATGATTTCCATAATCAAGTATGTATTAAATTTAATTACTAAATATTCTTTTATATTAATATGAATATATTCTTTTACTTTTAACTGTAGTTTTCAAATGAGAAATCAAGATATCATTTGTGTATCAAAATCAATCAACTAGACAACCAACAACCAAAGTCACTAAATACACAATCCAAGAACTAGACTTTGTGATACTGACGACATCAAAGTCATAGTAAACTTGTAAATAATAAAAACGTGTGGCAACAGTAAAAGATTATTTTTATTTTGTTATTTTTTGATTATTGTTTAAGGTGTTTTAGAGTGAACGGTTTTTTTTTTTTTGTTTTTTTTTTTTTTTTTTTTTTGATTTGAAGTCTATAGATAATATACAAAGTTCAGCAATTCTAAATTAAACTAAAAGCTATATTTGTCGAACGGTGAGCTGTGGAGGTAGAAGATCCGCCAGAAAAAAAAAAAAAGGAGGAATGCATCAGAAGTGTTTTGGTAATGGTATGTGTTATCCACAGTTACATTCAGTAGCAGAACATGTTAATCATCATTGACATTCTCTTTCGACAAAAAAACGAACAGAAATTTTTTGGATCGAAAACCGACTCTTTTTAAAGGAGAAAGTTAATTTCCCATCATTTTTTTATGGGACAATGCTTTGATTAATATTATTATCCTTGACCTTAAACAAATTAAGCTTTCAACCGGTGCTAGCTGGCATTAAGAATAATAGTTCTTTTGTTTGTTATTATTCTACTTTTTGAATGTAAAAAACTTAGCTGATATATATATGAATTTTTACAAGGTTACCCAAGATAATCAATATTTTAACAATGAGATACAAGTAACTCTTAGTAATAATTGACGGTAGACTTATCAATTTATATTATTTTATATATAGATGGTCGTGAAACCAAAAGGTTTCTGTGGTTTTACATGTAAAAAAAAAAAATTATTAAAAAAAATTTTAAAAACTTTATGTGTTTTTTTTTTTTCTAATTTCTTTAATTTTCGAGAACCTTCTTTTGCTATCATACATTACCACCTATGTATTGGGTTAAAACAGATACTTATGCTTAAGTTTATGTATTCATAAATCCAAACACATTCTATTAAATCTGATTGATTTTTTTATATTTTTTTTAAACATAAAAAAAAAATAAAAAAGAAAAAATTGGACTCAAGAAAAAGCAAAAAGTTTCTTTTGAAAATTCAATTAAGTAATCCCCCACACAACTGATTGTTTTTTCATTATTTTGTTGTAATTGCCAATTATTTTATTTTATTTATTATTAATATATAGAATTATAAATTAATAGAGTAGTACTACATTTAATAATAAAACAATACAATAATAATATATAAAGAAAGATGGATCAACCATTATTTGGAGAGCAAAGAAAGCAAACACAGGTCACTCAATATCTGGTGGGACTTGCTGTCACTATTTTTTCACTTGTAGGTTTACGTTGTTTACATATTACAACCATCATTTGATTTGAAAATGTTGGTTGTTTGTGAGTGGGTTTTTACCGAGTCGTTGTTTGTTTGACCCACAAAACCAATAAATTTTAGATTGACTAATATTAATATTATGATGATGATGGTAATCAATCTAAAATATAATATCATAGTTTTCATTGGCAATTGGTGTATTTTTTGGAATTAAACAACCCAGAGATTTCGTTTTAGTTGTCACACTGCTTGTTATATTGATCTCAACTGGTTTGTTGGTACGTTGGTGGAGAGACAGAGATGATGTCATCCATCCAAAATTCAAATACTTGTTAGCACTTCTCATTTTATCGACCATTCTCGCTGGTATCTCTGTTAATATTTACGCATGGCAAAAGGCACCTCTTCCACAACCAAAATGGTAATCTATCATAGTTAACTTTTCTGACTTGCACCCATACTTACTTATTTTCTTTTTTTATTTTCTTTCTTTGTTGTTAATTTTTTATTTTTTATATATAAATATGTTTGATGAGAACAGCGAAGGATTATATGTTACCTCTGTAAAGAAATGTATTCCATTCCCAACAGGTGGACCATGTCCAGCAGATCAATGCTATCAAATCGATTTGTACAGTTACTCATCGATGACCTGTATGAATTGCACTGCACTCACACCAACCAATGCACCCATCAATAAAACAGAGAATATCGAAACATCTGAGGAGAACGAGGAGGAATACTCCGAACCAAAGTATCGTGTTGATCTTCCAGCATTAAGAGAAGGAATTAAGATCAATTAAATTACGATGGCCTGATATTCATTTTCAGCAGCAGCAGCAATTTTTGTTATTATATATTATCACTACAACTAAAAACTATTTAACGTACGAATACAGCGCACGACACGTAGTCATATACCAACCAATCATTCAAATCAACCACAAGCAATTACACATCCACCATCTCCACCTCCTCCATATAATAATATTATACCCCTTTTTAATTTATATAAAATGAAAAAATAGATGTTTATGAAATAAATCATACGACATCGTTTACTTTACATTTAACATTGATAGCTTTAACTAACTAACTAACTTACTAACTCACTCAGACTTCATTCGAACTCCAATGATTTAGGTCTTTTTGGAAACATTTATCTTACTTTTATTCTTTTATTACTTTCATTAGTTATGATGAAAAAAGTAAAATGGTCAACTATCTACTTTCTCTTGAAGCCTATGTTATTCATTATTTTGTAGAAAAAAAAAAACAAAAGAGTGTTGACAATTACAATGAGATTGGGGTGATAGTAGAACAACTCCAATTGGATTATCCACATTCAAAGAAACCAAGTTAGATTGAGATTCTCATCTTGTGTCAAGTTTTTGAATATCAAGAGGTTTAGGTGTCAGTGTCTGACATTTTTTATTTTTTTTTTTCTATCAGAGTCTTAAATAGAAGCATTTATTTTTTTATTAATTTATTTGATATTTTAGTGTCACAAACAACCCAAATCATGTGATATTAAACATCGTGTTCTTTTTTTGGACAAACAGTTTTGTTAAAATTAATGGTTCAAATAATTTGATTTTTTTGTGCAATGTAATTTTTTTTTTTAAAGCAGAAAAATTTAGAGCTTTGTTTTTTTTTTTTAATTAAATACAATAAAATTTAAATAAAAAACAGAATAAGAATCATAAGTCCCCAATACTTGGTAATATTTCTGATCAGTCAATCATTTTAATTAAAAGAACTGCATCAATCTAGCAAAAAAAAAAACAAAGTATATAATCATTTTTTCAACTTTAATATTCTTTTTTCTTTTATATTCTTTTCATTTATTTCTCTATGTTCTAAAGATAATATTGTTTCAATTATATTCAATTCTTCTTTTTTAAAAAGATTAATTTTATAAGTGAGTGTTGTTATTTTCTTTTTTTTTTTTTTGCAACTTCATCGACATTATTATTTCAGACTTAATTTAATTAATTTTGTTTTTTTTTTTTAAAACCAAATATGTTATATGTGTGGTATTTCGGATGGTGTGCTCACGTACCCTTTTTTTTATATTTTTATTTGAAAATATTGATGTGCTGTTATTCTATGGTCACAATCTATTCAACTTTTGTCAGTGTCACAATTCGAATGACCAAACTTGCACCCTTTCCAAAAATATCCTTGTTTTGCATTTGTGTTTCAATTTAAAAATAAGAGTGGCAGCACATGATCTCCACCAAATCATCCTCTGAACTGACAGTAGCATTAATAAACATCGATTATATATTTTTGTCCAATAAAGTGTTGACTGTCATCGTAAAGCAGAGACAGTCAATAACATCATAAATCAAATAAAAGATATATAGTTTTTTTTTTATTAGGTAATAGTTTGTTTCTGACTTGTCTTGCATTCCATCTGTTCCATCTTTATATCAATCAGTCAGTATTATGTTCATTTTTCACGATTCAATATCAGAAAATTGGAGCCAATTACAATATCTCCTAGGATTCTAAAGGTATTGTTGTTACTACTGATGACACCACCTTAATTAATTTGTTGTTCTGTTGTTGTTGATATATTGTTCAAATTCTATTATAACAGTTGTCCACTGACTTAATAACTAAGCCCACTAAACTCAAGCTCATCTCATCATCACCCACTCACCCTATCCCCCATTCACACATGAAACACTGGATGAATTAATTCATCATTAAATAACAAAAATCAAAAACAAACAAAAAATAATAAAATAAAAATAAATTAACCTACCGAATTTAATTGTATATATATCAATATAAATTTATATTTATTTACTCTTATATAAACATTTCTATTTATAAAGAACACCACAACAAAACATTTCAACTTAATCATTAGTAGTACTACTATTATTATTCATAAATACTGTTGTATCTTTATGTTGTTTATGAAATACTATTTTAAATATTAACAAGAGTTGTAAAAGCAGTGTAGTAAAAGTAGTAGTAGAAATTCAACAACCAGAACAGTAAGTACTTATAGTAGTGTTGTCAAATTTGGCGAATAAAGAAAATGAGTAAACAATTTAGTTCTATTTTAATAAATTTATCATTTGTTGTTGATTAATTTTTGCAAACATTGCTGATTATGATTTTTTTTATTTTATTTTTTTTATGTAATTGCACTGATTACAAAATCAAATCAAAATCAATCAAAAATAAAATCAATATGATTGATTCAACAACAAAACAATAAAAAATTTAAAATTAATATAAATATTAAAATTATATAGTTACCATACATTTTATTCTTATTTCAATTATATCAACTCTTAGAGATAATAGTAGTAATGTGTAATATATCACAAACAACAGTAACATTTATTTTATAACATCATTTTATTTATTTTTTAAAAGTAACTTTCATTATTTTTGTTCAAAATCCAATCATATCCATTTCCAACAAAATTTAAATTTACTTTTCGTATATTGGTCGCAAATAAAAATTTAGCATCATCAAAAACAACACAATAATAACAAACAAACATAACAACAATTCAACAATTTATTGTATTTATTTAAAGTATGATTGCCGCTGACTAACTTTATGTATGTCTGTCTGCTTTTATAATAATTTTTATAAAAAATTTAAGATCTTAAATTATTTTCATAATAATTTTTATAAAATTAATTAAAAATTAAAGACCCAAATCTTAAATTATTTTAATCCATTCCATTATCTTGTCCTTTCATATTTTTCTTGAATTCCAATTTAATCGATATTTTTTTTTTTTTTTTTTTTCAAAAATAAAAATAATCTATGTGAATGTTCATTTATTAACTAAAATTATTCTATTTTATTTTCAAGCATAATTTTTTTTTTAGTATAGAAAAACTTAATTTAAATACTATAGTGTGCTTTTGTAAAGTAGTGTGTTCATTAATTCTTAATTAAAGACAGGATCAAATTTAATTTGTTTTTAACAAAAATTGCAAACACAAAGCAAAGCAAAGCAAAACAAAAACAAAAACAAAATAATACACAAAGATAAATAGCTACTATATCAAAAAATAATAAAATCTATATATATATTTATATATTATATTGTATATAATTTTTTATTATAATATTTAAATAATGAATACAGACTATACAGGACCAACACCAACAGAGCGATTTCAACAGAGAGTTCTGGCCGACTACTCGGAGGGAGACCACGAGTTCGAGGCAGAGTTGATAAATTCCTATAAAGTTTCAGTGGAAGAGCATTTGCCCCAGCTCGACAAGTCGTTGGCAACTCTCGACGAGAAGGAATCGATTTTACATTCACACGATATCAAGGGTAGCAGCAGTTATATAGGTGCAGAGGCTGTCAGATTTGTCAGTGGAAAGATAGAGTCACTATGCAAAGAGAAGCAGCTGGAGAAGGCCGCAGAGCATCTTGACGAACTAAAGAAAGAAGTCACCGAACTCTTCAAACTACTCGATAAATATATGGCATCGTGGAACGGTGGTGAATCCGTTGGCGAAACTGCCGCAGAGGCCGCAGAAGACGAAAAAGTAGCCGAAAAACATCAACATCAACAAGAAAAGTCAAAAGAAGACAAGAAAGACACTAGCAGCACCACTCACCAACCACCACCAGCAGCAGCAGACTCTAGACATCATCCAGAGGCATCTGCTTCCAGCCACAGCAATACAAGCACAGCTTCCGCAACCACAGCCACAGTCACCTCGGTGGTGGTCGAGGAGAAACACAACGATAAAACAACAGTGACTGCCAGCAACAGCAAACCCAACACAACTACCTCTTCAGATAGTCATCACAATCATCACCATACAACAACCAACACCTCAAGCAAACCAACCGCAACCACCACCACCACATACACAGTTACAGCTACCAACAGTAGCAGTAGCAGCAACACTCATCCAACTGATAAAAAGACAGAAAAAGTTACCACTCATATTTTGGAGGAGCCAAAGAAAGGTACACCAAAGAATTGAAATATCATAAATTAATTAATTTACTATTATATGTATAAAGAATAACTCCCCCAACTTAGAAAATCAAACAGAGAATTTCTATAAAAACAAAATTCTTTTTAAACAAAATGTCATACCATATCTTTTTTTATTTTATTTTATTTATTTGTCTTTTACCTTGAATTCATTCTTTGATTTATAAGTAAAAAATAAATAATTACCAATTTAGTGGAATTTAATTGGAGAAACAAATAGTTTTTTCACCTAATGAGGGAAAAATTAATAAAACGAGAAAAATTTGGTTTAAACATTGTTTTTTTTTTAATGCTCATTTTATTTATTTATTATCAAAAGAATGTCAAAGAGGAGTTATGATACAATTGTTCAGAACAAATGGGAATCATCAAAAGAAGTAAAGTTGGATAGTGGTGAGAGAAGATCTTCATGTGACTCTGTTGGTTTGGTTTTGTTTAATAAATATCTGTTGGCAAAGATATTGATCATGGTAAAGTCGTGTTACCCAAAAGCTTTGATGCCTTTGAAGATAATCAATGCCGACAATATAATAGAGAGCAGTGAAGTTGTTCAGTTCAAGCGCATCAGGAAATCAGGCAAAATCTACACTCTCGCTAGATTGTCAATTACCAAGGACAGCTCATTCTTTACAAACAATTGGAGAGCCAGTGATATCGATAGTGCGCCTTGGCTCATCAGGAACAAGTATATCACACTGCTGCGGTCGAAATCGAAAGAGTATTTGAATCCTCTTGAGAAAGTAACATGGGATTTGCTTTGCTCATATGCAAAAGCAGAGAGATCAGCATTCATCGAGGCATATCAATGGATCTACCAACTGATTGGAGGAAGTGATCATCCTTTCGAAAGTGCAGTTCGTTTAATCGAGTCTGGTATCACAATTGACAATTTCAAATATCTAGTCGAGCAAAGTTACCAATACAGTTATAATGACTTTATTGCTGCAATCGATTATCATCTACCATTATTTGAAATGTTTATGGAGCAACCTATCACACCTAAAATCTATAAGGAAATCAAAGAACGCTCTCTTTTAATACTCGGCTCAAAGAATAATTCATTTGTTATAAATAGCCTGCTTGATAAAAAGGAAGATGTGTTTGACGGTAAAACTTATTGGTGTTATTATGATTTTTTCCCCACCACACCTTTAGATCTAAAGGTTTTAAAGAGGTTTCACGACAGGAATTTGATATCTAAAGACTCATATATCATTAATAAGCTTGTTCCATATCGAATTGAAAAGATACCGGATCTTGAAGTTTATTCATTTTGGTTGGACAACTATTTAGATCGCCAATTAGATTTTCAGATTGCATTTGATAAGTTGCAAGAAAATTACAATAACCATCCTCTCAATGTATCTACCGAGCATCCTTTCGATATTTTGAAAGCAATAGCACAAGACATATTTAATATCTCCTCTTCACCTGTTGAAGTTAATCTAACTACTTTCGATACTTCTTCTGTTGGTATTCCCAAATTGGATAGCGAATTAGAGTTTCATTATGGTAATATATCCGAATTTCCACCTACTAAATCAACAGAAATGGAGCAATACATGAACGAATACTATCCATTAGTTTTGAAAGGATGGGAGCCCTTTATGCCTGACGATGACAAACAACTCCCGATTGTGCAGTATTTGTTAGAAATTACATATCCATTGTTGTCTGTAAATGGTGCAACAGCATACAGGTTGGAGAGCATTTTCAAAAGTTTCACATTTTATATCGCCGTTGGTAATGGACTAATGGAGATTGTACAATTCATGAACTCGAAAGTCAGTAGTAGCAGTTTCGACAGCGCTTGGATTGATAAATATGGTTTACCA
Organism: Heterostelium album PN500; assembly: GCF_000004825.1. Classification (NCBI taxonomy): domain Eukaryota; phylum Evosea; class Eumycetozoa; order Acytosteliales; family Acytosteliaceae; genus Heterostelium; species Heterostelium album. The sequence continues at coordinate 807,195 of NW_008805073.1, read as the reverse complement.
ATAGAGACTGCTCTTTTCAACCGACAGTACGATATGATGGAGTATCTACTTCAAACACGACCAACCGAGAAGCTGACGAAAGAGAATATCGAGATGATTGGCGAGTATGGTGATACCTATGCCTACCGTATCTTCCTGCAACACAGTCCCGATAATTTTTGTATAAACGAACTCATATATTTGGCCGGTGTCAATGGAAGAGTTGCATTGATCAACCTGGTATTGAGCGATGGTAAACTCACTAAATACATTCACTCTCAAACCATTGGCCTGAAAGGAAGATGGTATGTCGTAAAAGCATTCATGAACAGCTCCGATAGTCAACTGAACAAAACCAACTTTATCCACAGTATATTCAGAAACTCTGCCAAGAAAAACAATCTACCCATTCTTAAATTAATCAATCAACACTATTCATCTTATTTAGTTAATGTAAAAGTCGATCAAGTTTCAATAGTGGAATGCGTAAACAACAATGGTTATGAAACAATCAAATTTTTATCAGATTTTATTTACATTGATACAAAGTACCTGAGGGAGGTTATGCATAAAAGTCCAGAGTGGTTAGCAACCTTCAAAACTTTAATGGAAAAGAATAAAAATAAAAAAATTTATTGTTTATAACAAATTATTAAAAGTTTTGAATAAATGAGAAAAAAAAAAGAATCTATATTCATATTTATAAATTTTAATTTGTTGTAAAATGATTTGTTGAGAGACATCAAGGAAAACTAAAGGAATTCTATGATAAATTAATAGATCGATATATCTGTCCAAATCACTGAGAAAGACAAGTCTTCTCTGATTCTTTCAAAAATTTTGCCAATAAAAAAAAAGATCAAAATTTCATTTTTTGCTTAAAAAAAAGACAAATTAATGGGGGTTATATGTTCGTGAAGGGGCTTCAGTGAAGCATGTTCTCTATCAATTAATGATTCTCTTACATTCTCTCATTTACAATCAAATTATTATCTATTTTAGTTTAAGTTATTCCAATTTATTTAAATTTAGAAATGACACACTATAAATACAACTTATTTTTCATTTTTAATATCTTCAAACCAAAGTTAATCATCAATCTAATAATAAACTCAAATAATAATTAAAACTATCAAAACATTTGTATATAATCAAATAAACAATAAGACAACATTAAAAATGAGTCAACAACAATCAAATTCAACCGATAACACTCATCTCAACCAAGGAAAACCATATAAATTCTATGGTACTGGAACAACCAATCCATGGAAGATCAAATTCCTGTTCGATGAATTGGGAATCGATTATGTCTATGAAGATATCGATATCTTCAATGAGCACAGTGATAAGAGAAAAGAATTTATCAAGCTGTTCCCAAATGGAAAAGTACCAGCAATAATTGACTACACTGTCAATCCACCATTGAAGATCTTTGAATCCGGTGCAATTCTCATCTATTTGGCACAGAAACATGGAAATGGAAAATTCATTCCAGATCTCAACACAGATCCACACTCATATGCCGATGTACTCCAATGGTTGGCTTGGCAAATCTCTGGATTGGGACCAATGAATGGTCAATATACATATTTCTCTTGTTTTGCACCAGAAGCCGTTCCAATTGCTGAAGAAAGATACCTCAAGGAAACCGATCGTCTTTACACAGTTCTCGATAAACAATTGGAAGGTAAAGAATGGATTGCAGCCAATCAATATTCGATTGTCGATATGGCAGTCTATTCATGGGCAGTCTATATTCGTGAAGGATTTCTTCCAAATTATCAGAAATACAAGAATGTATTGGCATGGCTCGACAGAATGAATCAAAGACCTGCTGTTGCCAAACATCTTCCAACTATTCTTGAACCACTCAAAGAGGAAATCGAACATCTCACTCATGCTGGAACCTATAGAATTAAATTCGATTAACAATTAAATAAATTTAATTAATATTTATATCAAAATCTTAAAGTACAATAAAGAATTTATTCAATACGATTTCTATGAATTTTTTATTAAAATATAAATATTGATCATAAATTCTTTATTCTTTTTGTTTTTGATATATTATCATCAATACTATTTTTGTTTTTTATTTTACTATATCTAAGATTTCTATTCATATTGTTGCATTCAAACTCAATTTAAATAAAAAGATTGAATTAGGTTTCTTGGGTCACAATTCTCATTTAAATAGAATTATTTAAGAGTGTTAGAAATATTTCTATTTTTATTTGTTTTTTTGACTTTGGTATAATTATTTTGAACAGAACAATAATAATTAGGTATGAATATTACATTCAGGACGAGACAATACGGAAACAAGTACGCGTCCGGAATTATTGAGAGTAGCAAATCCATTTACACATTTTGGTCTAAGAACAGGAACTAATTGTCTATTACCATTGGTTGGTATTTTTAAATCAGCCTCCATATTTGAATTAACAAATACTCAAAGAAGAAATCGAACATTGGATTAAAATAAATAAATTTACTTGTTTTAAATCATAAAAAATATCTATTCAATAAAATTAAGTATATAAATTCTTTCCTTCAAATTTTTTCCAAACACTAAACTGATCATCTTTTTATTGTGTTGTTTTTTACCTCCAAAAAAAAAAGTGTCAAATTTTAACAAAATGATGATCATCATTTTTTCAACTTCAAAAATTTATGCATGTTTGTTTTTATATATATGCATATTTTTATTTATATAATATAAATTAGTTATAAGAATGGATGAAAGTAATACAAATAGTAATGGTAATGGAAGTGAAGATTTGAAAACAGCAACAACAACAACAACCAATGAAATCAATGGTGATGTAAATATGAAAGATAGATCAAGAAGTAGAAGCAGAAGTAAAGATAGACTGGACAACAACAGTAGTAATAGTAATAATAATAACAATGGTAAAAATAAAAGTAAAAGTAAAAGTAGAAGTAGAAGCAGAGATAGAGATAGAGTATTGTCACCAATGAGAAAGCCATCAAGATCACGCTCACCTCCATACAGAAGAGGAGGTGGTTCGCGTTCTAGATCACGCTCTAGATCACCAATGGCCTATAGACAATCATATAGATCACCTCCAAGAGGAGGCGGTCGCTTTAGATCGAGATCACGCTCGAGATCGAGATCACCGCTGTACAGCAGACGCGGTGCCAGCTCGAGATCTAGATCGCGTTCGCCTATCATGAGAAGAGGCGGTTCGTCAAGATCGAGATCACCTCCCTACAGAAGAGATAGATCACGTTCACCTCTTTATCGCTCGCGTTCACCAATGAGAAGAGGCGGTTCCTCAAGATCGAGATCACCTCCCTACAGAAGAGACAGAGACAGATCACCACCTCTTAGACGTTCACCAATGAGAAGAGACAGAGATAGATCACCAATAAGAAGAGACAGAGATAGATCTAGATCACCTCTATATAGACGTGGAGGCGATAGAGATCGATCGCCAATGAGAAGATCACCCATTAGAAGAGATAGAGACAGAGACTTATCACCAAAGCGAGGAAGAGATAGAGATAGATCAACTTCAAGAGATCGACCAAAGACAGCAACTGCAGCATCGACCACCACAGAAAACAATCATGAAAATACTTCGAAATCATCGAGATCAAGATCAAGATCACAAAGTCTATCGCCACTTCGTGTAGACCGTCTAACACCAAACGTAACAAAAGATCATATCATTGAAATATTCGGTTATTTCGGAAAAATTAAAGTATGTATATTAATAATAATAATAATAAAAATTATAAATCTAATTGTTGTAATTTTATTAGAAAGTAGAATATTTATGGGATAAAGAAAGAAATTTACCATTGGGTATCGCATTTGTATCCTTTGAAGATAGAGACGAACGTAATAGAGCTAAAAGATATTTAGATAGTGTAAGTTATATAATATTTATGAATAAAAGCATTATATTCGGTCAGCTAACAAACAATTGGTTCTATTATTTATTTAGGGACAAATTGATGGAAATGTAATTTCAGTTAGATTTATTAAGAGAGATAGATTCAGGAAAGGTGGTGGTGGTGGTGGAAGAAGATACAGAGCATATTCACCTAGAAGAGACAGAGGAAGATCTCCACCAAGAAGAATCATTTCAGGTAGAAGATCATCTAGATCAAGAAGTCGTTAAAACAAACAACAATCACCAACAATTATATATTTGATTATTATCCTCATCAAAAATAAAATAGAAATGAATTTATATTCATTATACTAATTAAACATTATAATATTAAACAAAAAAACTATAGTCTGAAATATAAAAAACAAAAAATTGTTCATATGGTAATATAATTATAACATTATAGATTCTTTTTTTATTTTAATTAGTATTACTAAGAAATTGACATAATAGTTAAATTTAAGGATCTTTAATTGAAAATCAATTAAATTTCATTATTGTATAAATTCAAAAAGGAAATTTTTTTTTAATTTTTTTTAATTTTTTATTTTAAAATATTCTAATTATGTATATTTAGATCAGTTTATTTGATTTAAAGAAGGTCCAAAATCCTTAAGGTATCATTGTTTGTTTTAATAAAGATATAAATTAATTAAAGTTATAATTTGAAAACAACAATGAATCAATTAGTAAGACCATTATCTTCCATTTCAAGAAGTGGTAGAAATTTAATAGCTCCAACAGTTAGATATTATGGAACTTCTAATGATCAAAAGAATTTAAAAGATATAGTCAAAGATAAAAAGAAAGAATGTATGTATTTAAATTAATTATTTTAATTAAATACAGTTTTAAAAAAAAATTAATATATAAAAATGATATATTTATTATTAGTGAAAGAACCAAAAAAGTATGACCATCACGAATTCGATGATGCAATGAAATCATTTAAAGATACATTCTTTAATAATAGATTATCTAAATGGTTCCACGAATTCGAGGACATGTTCCCTGGTATTAAAGAGAAGGCTCAGAGCATGCCAGAAGCATTGGGTTCATGGGGATCGGAGTTTAGAACTCCAAAGACCTTCTGGCAAAAGGATGATAAGGCATATTCGCTCAAGGTAGAGATGCCCGGTCTTACCAAAGATGATATTAAAGTCAACTTTGAAAATGGAAAGTTAGTCATTGAAAGCAACAAAGAATCGGAATCAAAAGAAGAAGGAACTTGGAGCAAATCATCATTCTATAAGTCTATGAGCATTCCCGAGAATATAGATCATGAGAACATTTCAGCAAAAATGGAAAATGGTCAACTCTTAATCACTATGCCTTGTAAAAATCAAAGTGAAAAGACCGATCTTCCAAAGAAGATTAATATTGCGTAAAAACAACTAAATCATTTCAATGCAATGAAAATAAAAGTTGTAAAATTAATTTGGTCTTTAGTTAATACTTAAATTATTAAAGAAAAATAAGGAGAGTGTTTTTATATTTGTATGTGATTACCGTCAGCAGAGACTGACCATTCCTCTGGCAGTTCTGAAGTCCACACCGTTGTTGAATATTTATCTTGATTCAACTCTGAGCCAGGGAATTGGTGGGGAGGTGTTATTGGAACACTTCCTAATCTATTTCCACTCATGTCAATTCCATTAACAACTACACTTTCTGTTACTGTATTTAAACCTAAATTGAAAAAAAATAATAAAAAATAAAAAAAAATTTACATATTTTGAGTTTTGGTGAATCTTTGTCAAATGATCATTGATTTCAAATAAAAACATACTAATAGGGACACACTTTGGTGGAAGATATTTCAAAGGTTGAGAACAGATATATTCATCTGGACAAGCCATATCACATTCCCTACTGACCAGTTTGCCATCTACAAAAGCCAAAACAATACAAAATAAAAATATTGAAAAATGGTATCTTTTCATTATTATTTTTGGTTTCTTTGTTTTTAATATCAACTTTACAACTACAGATTATTACTAATATTATTATGATTATTATCTTTAAGGAATTTAAATATATATTATATTGTTTCGATTGATATAAAGTACCAATATATTAGTTTTTATTTTTATTAATGTTATTAAAAATGTTATATTATTACTTTTATTATTATTATGACTATTATTAAATCATCTATAGTATTAAATTCTAATTATCTATATTATCCAGTTAGCAAAACCAAATCAAACCAAAGCCAAACTGATCATTATTTTTTGATCATTATAATCAATAAATTAAAAAATTGATTTTAAAATCATATGATTAATTATTTTGGTTTCATATGAAAATGATCTACATCTGCTAATTCCATTTTATCACTTCACCTCTTACATTGTTAAATAGAGGTGAGTGGGTACTACTGTCAATGTATGAAAATCATTTCAATGAGTAAGGATTAAAATACATACACCAGGTATAAAACAAATAAATAAAAAAAAAAAACTAACAAACAAACACATGTAAATATTTTCATCTTACTTCATTCATTGATGTGATAGCGCAGTAACCCACTCTACTTCAAAAATTATATGCCTCCCTTCCCTTTAGTGTTAATATATAAATAAATATACAAATATATTTATGCATTTTGAAATTGTTGTGTTTTTTTGTTTTTATTAATACTGGTGTGTCCAGCAAAAAATACATTTTTGAATTTTGTATTGTTGAAAGTTTTACTGAGAAATTGTTTTTTAAAAAATTGTTTATCTTTTTTCCCAACTTTAAATTTAACTAACTAAATGATCTCTATAACCACAGTGAAAAAAGTGGGAACTTGTGTAAATCAAACTTGATTGCCCACTTTCTTGTTCAATGAAACCAATCAAAATGGAATAAATTTCACTGTTTTTTTTCCATGTTTTTGGGTGGATTTTTTGGCAAAAAATTGAACAAATAAGTTTTCACTATTTACTTTTATTTTTAAATTTGATTTAATTCTAAACTTATATCTTTAATTTTCTTTTGTTTGTATAAAAGAAAAAAGCTTCACAGGTGATTTTTTTTTATTGAAATTAATAAATAATAGATAAATATTTAAATAAATAAAGAGATGTCTTCAGAAGGCCGAACAGGAAAGAGAGCCAAGTTGCTCGAATTAATGAATGATGACAAGTTATCTAACAACTTGAAAGGTTGGATCAAGCAAGAGCTTAATAATGTGGATCGAAAGAATAAGTATTACATCAGAAATCCACCTGGATATCAAATGGCTCATCACAGAGGTTTCGAAGCTGCCAAAGGCTTTAGTTATAAGTTTTCTTCATTGCAAGTTATTGATTTGCACCGACTTCAACATAGATACGACCAGCAAGGAAAACTAAATAAAACTCCACAGTGGTACCTGCAACAACAAGCCAAACAACAAGAACAAATGAGAACCTATCGAGAGAACAGAAGTCTTAATTATCAAAGATATGAGAGCGCTCCAAAGCCTGGTAGTACTAGTGAAAACTATCAACGATATGAGAACAACCCAAATCCTGGTGGTGTTAGTTTGATTCCTAACGTATCACATAGAGAGAAAGTTGTGATATCCGGAACTAAAATCACTGTCAATGGTTGCAGCTATTTCACTAACTTGACCCTGAGAGAGGTCGAGGATCTAAGAAAGGCAATCAGCTCGACTTTGGGGGGAGTTACCATCTCTTTGGAAATGGGTACTGGCTGTTACCAACGATATCTCGATGGACTAAAACCAGAGTCTCCACTCTGCAATGTGTTGATGGATGCAGATAAGCTGTTGGGTGCTCTTGTTTTTGGTATCGACTACTTCACTGGCATGAAAGCTACTTGCTTGGTTGAAGGTTATGAAAACCACTTGGATGCAAGGACCAGATTGCTTTCAATGCATGGTGGTGTTACAAGACTAGGTTATGACAAGTTTTCCAATATTCTTCCACATCCAACTTTTGTTTTGAATCCAAATTACGTTGCCAACTTTGACAAGTCGACCAATACCATCAAGTTCAACGGTCAGGCACTCATCATCACAATAAGAGGTAGATACTTTGATTGGAAAGGAAATGACTACTATGATGATGACTTCCAGGTTGGTAAAGAGATGTTCCCATTCCTCGACCACTTCAACAACAACTACTCCAAGTACTTGGCTTGTTATCCATATCTAAACCGACTTGCAGAGTATGCAAGAGTGTTGATCTTACTCTCAATGGGATCGACAAGAGACTATACAGCCACAACTATGACAAGTATCGATAAGTTTGAAGAGGGTCATTCACTCACTACCAGTGAAGATCCAGAAGTTCTTCCGTGCCAAGTAGCTCTATTAGATGCACAAATGCAAGCTACTCTCAACAACATAGAGAGTGAGCATTTTCCAGATCATGCGATTCTAATTAGTAGATCCTATAAGAATCTCAAAGTTCGAATCGATGCTTGTTGCACTCTCTTGATTGCTGCGATGATCAAAGTATCCAAAGAATCTCCAAACTATGCAGTGTTGGCAATGGAACTCTCTAGTCTTTTAGTTGACAACTATGATAGTATCACCGATTTTGACCTCTTACTTTCTGTCTTTGGTACAAATAATATCGATGTTATTATACACTACTTGCTCGGAATAGCACACGAGAATGCTATGGACCAGTGCAATGACAGTTTGCTCGTTGATATATACGGTAAGCTTGCAGGTGATCGTACAAAGCTTGAGGGTATTTTACAAGCGTGGGGAACTGATTCTCGTATGGACAGGTTCTGGCAACTTTTTAGAAAAGCAATTCATCGCTTCCCCAAGATGGAGAAACGCAAGCCAGGTGTAATGAGTCCTCCTGGTTTAATTCAAGCAATCTCAGAGATGAGCCAGTGTATTGAACAAATCTCCAAATTCGATAGTACCAGTGTGTATATTTCTGTATGCTTCTCGATGCTTGAAATGTTCCATGCACAACTTGCGATCTATAAGCATTTATTTATGGCAGAGGAATTGCTCAGCAAGTCGAAATTTGAGAGAAATCCAACAGAGGCACTCAGTATGGCCACTCAAGCCAAGTCTCTTGCATCTTCTTGTCTAGGTGTCACTAATGATGCCAGATACATCTGCTACTTGGCAGCAGATAGAATTGCCGACATCTATGCCTCTACAGGTGGCTCCTCTGACAAAATTGCTCAATGGAGAAGATTGTCCAACATTGAAAAGGAATCTCTCCTCTCCACAGATCCCGAATATCTAAATCAATTGAACAAATCATCATGTTCCATTCAATAGCTATCTACTCTTTGTACTATCTATCTATCTATATTTAATTTTTGTAAATAAATTCAAAAATACTTTTTCATGTTTTCGTTTTAAAAATGATCGTGCATCATCAATATTTAAAATTTATTAATCAAAGATGTTTTTGACTTTTTGGGAAGTGTAGAATGCTTAATTTGCTCTTTAATATATTGCAAACTATCGTTGTCTGGCTTAATGTTGAATCTGTTATTTATATATTCTATTATTTTTCTTAATTCTTTAAATCTATTTATATTGTTATTTGATGCTTGTCCATTATTATCGATGATATTATCTTTCTGTTGTGATTTGTTTTTCAATAATGATTTTCTATGTTTGTTGTTGTTAAGTGAATATCCATAGACGATGAGATCAAGTATGGCCGGTGTGAATTCATTGGTGTTGAGATCGTCTAGTACTTTGATGATAGCCTGAGAAGGGTGTGAATAGTAGGCAAGTGAATACGCTAGGATTGCATGATTCATTGGACGTTGATCTCTGTACTGCTTCATTTCCTCTATTAGTATCTTGGTGGTTTTCTTCTCCAATGAGTAGTTGAGCTTGGAATAACCAAACAGCTGACACGTGGCAATGAATTGATTCTTCTTAAAGTTCCACTTGCGCTGCAGGCTTTTCATAAGATGACGTGACTCTGCTAGCTCTTCGAATTTGACTAGTGAACTGTAGAGGAGAGCGAGGAATGTGTGACCGTTGGGTTTGACACGACTGAGCGAGTGTTGCTCCAGTACGTTGCTCGAGAGAATGTGACCGAGTTGTGCAGACATCTTTAGTTTCGAGTTGAATATCTCGAGGTCTGGATAGATCTTTTCCTTCTCCATCTTTGTCTCGATGAGCTCTGCCAAGTCGACGAGTCTACGTTGGTAGCAATAGGAGAGCAGCTGTTTGTAAAACTCGAGATCACGAGCTGTACGAGCAGTGTTGATATTATTGTTAGATAGTTCACTATCTATGATATCGTCATCGTCACCTTCACCACCAAAGCTTTTGATATTTTCGATGGTTGCCCTGTCGTATTCTTCTTTTGACTTCATTGTCTCGTTTCTCTCACCTGTGAAGATCGACAACTCTTCGAGTTTATCGAGAAACTGCTGGAATGGTATGTTCTTTGAGTAGTAGTAATCGAGATAGATAATAAAAAGATCGGATGGAATAGAAATACTATTGTCAATCATGAATTGCGCGATAAAGTCAGCAGATGTAGTCTGTCCTAGTGCGAGAAAAGCATGAATAAAGTTGGAATAGTCACTGGATTTCAACCGTTCCATAACATATTCACGTTCCAATGTCGAAAAGAATAGGTAGAGCTTTGACTGTGACTTCAAGTAACGAATCATATGCTGATAGATCAACGATGTTTGATGTGAAGATCGTCTAGTTGTTGAATCTTGATTATTAGCATACTCTATAATGGCAAGATAGTCTTGTTTGTCAGTGAGTGTTTCAATATGATGTTTCTGGTGTGTGGTGAGTGGATAGTATTGACCTATGCTATCATTAATAAATGAAGAGGTTCGCTTGTAAAGATTGTTATGAATATACAGCTGAATACTATAGAGATGCAAGTAGACTCTATCTCTAAATTCAATTAGATGTGATGATTGGTCGTCTGCTGACTTCAAAACGATCTCATCGACCTTGTCAGTGGTAAAGAAGTTCTGGAATGGTGTCTTTGAATTCAGCTTGTCAATGTAATGAAGATGCTGAATTTGAGTATGCTTTCGATCGAGTGATCTCCTCAGTGACCGATGTTGTTGGAGCATCCTCTGATTCACAAACGAACGGGTATCTTCTCTCCACTGTTGTGTTAGCGATTTGCGTAGATTCTCTTTTATGGTGAATCTAGATGCACTGTCTGCTTCACTGGAGCGATCGACAACCACATTCGACAAACCAAATGAGAATGCAGAGTTATTGAAACTCTGTAGCTGCTTTGCCTCCTCTTGACTGACTAGTTTTTTCCATTGTTTGTCATTGATAGAGTTCAATCTGCTTTTAATCAACAATGAATTCGTTGGCATATGACTCCAGTCATTAAGTTTACGCTTGGCCATAGCAGGTGGTCTGACTCTGGGTTTCTTCCCTTTACCCATGACAGTATTGAGTGCTTCACGTGGCAGAACTGAAAGTTCTTCATTTATCTTGCTGAATTCTGAATCGATATTCTTGTTCTCATCGACAACCACAGTACTACCACCACTCTTTGCACTTCCACCTACTACATTTGTACTACAAAGTGATCTTAAAACATATTGATTATGAATATTTGTTGTAAAATAGTTTTGTTTTGGTAATTTTATTAAACTTAACATACTATAGATATAAATATATAAGGAAATAAATATATCAAAATCTTAAAAGAAAAACAAAAAACCGATTGATTGATCCAAATCAGTGTCTGACAAATCTGAAAAATAATTAATTTAACTTTTTTTTTTTTTATTGATTTTAATTTATTTATTTGTCTAACACATTAATTTTAGTGAGACGATGTAATACTAAGTTTAGATTTATCATTTGGATCGATATCGACTACTACAGTTTGACGCTCTTGTATTTGTCCTTCCAAAATTTGTTTGGCCATTGGGTTCAAGAGATACTTTTGTACTACACGCTTAAGTGGACGTGCACCATACACTGGATCGTAACCTTGGTCGGCCAACCAGTTGAGTGCACCCTCACGAACGACCATAGCGATCTGTCGTTCTGAGAGTAGTTTTCTGAGATCTTGAAGTTGAATCTCTACGATGCTATCCATATCCTTACGCGACAAACGGTTGAATAGAATGATATCGTCGATACGATTCAAAAACTCTGGTTGGAATCTGCTTCTAACCACTGACATAACGTCGTCACGTGCAGCGTTACTAGGAGTTCCGTCTGGTAGGTTGGCCAACAGGTCTGCACCCAAATTACTGGTAAGAATAACCATTGTGTTACGGAAATCTACCTTTCTTCCTTGGCTGTCGGTGAGTTGACCGTCGTCCAACATCTGAAGTAGGAGATTCGATACTTCACGATGTGCTTTCTCAAACTCGTCAAAGAGAACCAGCGAATAGGGACGTCTTCTCACTGCCTCTGTGAGAGTACCACCCTCTTCGTATCCAACATAGCCTGGTGGCGCTCCGATAAGTCTGGAGACAGAGAACTTCTCCATGTACTCTGACATGTCGATACGAATCAGCGCAGATGGACTGTCAAACATGAACTCGGCGAGCGATCGACAAAGCTGAGTCTTTCCGACACCGGTTGGACCGAGGAACAAGAAGGAACCAAGTGGTCGGTTGTGCGCATGCAAACCGGCACGACTGATTCTGACGGCATTCGATACGGCGGCGACTGCTTCAGGTTGACCGATTACCGATGAACCGATGGCATCCTCCATCTTTAGCAACTTTTCTTTCTCACCCATCATTAAGCTATGCACAGGAATACCGGTTGCTTTGGAGATGACCAGTGCTACGTCCTTGGCGGTGACAGCTTCACTTATCATCGACAGATTCAACTCTTCACCTTCCTTTGGAATCTGCTTTTCGAGCTGCGGAATGATACCGTATGCCAACTGACCGGCACGTGCCAAGTCACCTTTTCTCTGAGCCTGTTGCAACTCGATCTTGGCATTCTCCAACTTTTCTGCTGCGGTCTTTCTCTTCTCGAGTTCAATCTTCTCCTTCATCCAAATGTCAGTCAATCGTGCGCACTCTGCTTCCTTCTCCTTGAGATCCTTCTCCAGCTTCTCGAGTCGCTCCTTACTTATTTGATCCTTCTCCTTCTTGAGTGCTTCAATCTCAATCTTGGTGATGATAATCGTACGATTGAGATTCTCTATATTCTCTGGCTTTGACTCTTGTTGTAGTCTTAGACGACTGGCAGCTTCATCGATCAAATCGATTGCCTTGTCCGGTAGGAAACGATCGGTTATATAACGCTGAGAGTTGACACAAGCGGAAACGAGTGCACCATCTGTGATTCTAACACCATGATGCACCTCATAACGCTCTTTCAATCCACGAAGAATCGAAATGGAATCCTCAACGGATGGCTCTGACACGAGTACCGACTGGAATCTTCTTGCCAATGCTGGATCCTTTTCGATGTATTTACGGTATTCAGAGGTGGTGGTCGCTCCGACACAGTGAAGATCGCCACGCGCCAACTGCGGCTTCAACATGTTGGACGCGTCCATTCCACCCTCGACGGCACCTGCACCAACCAGAGTGTGAAGTTCATCGATGAACAAGATTACTTCTCCCTTGTAGTGAGCGACATCCTTGAGAATCGACTTCATACGCTCTTCAAAGTCACCACGGAACTTGGCACCGGCAACAATCGACGCCAAGTCAAGCGACAATACACGTTTGTTCTTGATAGAGTCTGGTACGTCACCATTAACGATTCTCTGTGCCAGACCTTCGACGATAGCAGTCTTTCCAACACCGGGTTCACCTATCAACACTGGATTGTTCTTGGTACGACGTGACAACACCTGAATCGTTCTACGAATCTCTTCGTCTCTACCGATGACCGGGTCGAGTTTACCGTTCTTTGCAATCTCGGTTAGATCCTTAGTATATTTCTTTAGAGCGTCTCCAGGTGGAATGTTATCAGGTGATATCCATGGTTGTTGAGGTGGTTGCTGACCACCACCTCCACCTCCTCCACCACCACCAGGTTGATAGTATCTCTTTGTTATTAGATTGCTGCCTATCAAGCTATTGTTATTCTTGAATAAACTGTTTATATTGTTCAAATTACTATTAAGATTGTTGAATGTTGAATAACTTCTTGCCAATAACATTGATTGATCATTGTTGTTATTGACTTTGTTACCAACACAATTCGAATTGGTAATTGATTTACTATTACATCTCTTTAATAAACTAGATGTTTTAATTGATTTTTCAATTAATTTATTCATCTATATCTATATCTATATTTATATTTATTTTGAACCTATCTAAAAGATAAATATAAAAATGAAAAACTATTATTAATTAATTGTTCAATAAAATAAAATTGCAAAGAACAAAATTTTATTCTTCATATATATATATTTTAATGCTTTTATTACTTGATGATATGCTTGATGTTCTTTGTAGATTTGTGGTGGTAGTGGTAGTGTGAACTTTTGAACAAACAAACAAACAAACACCCCATTCATTCATTCATTCATTCATTCATTCATGTGTTTATATGATATTTATCAAGTGTTACTTACTTTTCAAAACTATCGTTTAGTATATTTATTATATATGAATACTAATTGTATGTTTAGTGTTTCAAAATAAATGAGATCAAATCTATCAGAATGCAAAGATAAACAATTAAAAAAACTGAATAGGTATTTCTTAAACTATATAAATTAAAGAAAATATCTAATTTTAGTGAAAACTAAAGGAATTGATCTTCAAATTTCGCTGAAAGTTCAGCCAGATTAATTTTGTTTCCTTTTTTGTATTTTTCATATGAAATAAATCTTATGTCATCCATTTTGAGAATCAAGTTAGGCACTATTTTTTTTTTTTTAAGAACAATTATAACTTTGCTGAACTTTCTAAAAGAATATAATAATATAATATATATAACCCAAAGGAAACACAAATAAAATTCAGATTATCTTTAATGATCTTGAAAATTTAAAAAATAATAATAAAGATAGGAGGTCACAGCTTTAAGGATAGTTACATTCGGAACATGACTGATTCTCTTCAATTCATAATATCTAATTCTTTCGATTCTGGTGCCGCTAATAAATTTATAAATAGAATAAATCTAACTTCACTCTATTAAAAAAAGAATAAATTAAAAAAAAATGGCATTCATCATATGAAGAGGTATGATAAGCCCCGACAACAACACTTAAAATATCTGTAAATATGTTGTCGCCACAATCAGATGGGTATAGTTTTGTTTTTTGTGGAATGGCAAAAACACAATTTTTTTACATTTATCAAAATTTTTTTTATGATTTTATTAAATTATAAATCTGAAAAAAAAAAAAAAAAAAAAAAAAAAAAAAACTGCAAAACAAAAAAAAACAGTGTTTAGTTGCCCTCAACTGATGTCTTTTATTCGAAAAGCATAAAAGTTGTTTATTTCACATTAGTAGAGTTTATTATATTATAAAAACTATTATTTTGTATAATTTTATGTAGAGCACAGAGCCAAAGTTATTATATTTATTTTATTCATTCATTTCCTGATAAGTATGTGAAAACATTCTACAACAATAAATCATGATATAGTTGGTCATTTTTTTTTTCAATATTAAAATTAACACATGTTATGTATTACTTTTATATTTCTGTTAAATTTCAAAAATTAATATTGTGTTAGTTAAATAATAATAACAATAATAATAATAATAATAATAAAAAGTTATAAATCTAAAAACCAGGAATCAATTCATTCCTCCTCACATTAAAATAAAGCATAATCACCACATCAGTAAATGCAACATTCCCTATAATCAAAAAGGTTGCAAATTTGGCTCATTCGCGGACCAGAATCCATAAAAATTATCATAAAAACCCAATTGTTGGGTCTCATCTTCCAAAAAATTAATTTTTGGTTTGTGGTGAAAAGATGAGATTCTGATTTTTTCACGATTATAGCAAAAAAAAAACAACAACTCCAGTCAATATTACCCCCTATTTCACTCAAAATATCCCTTGGCGTTTAAACACACTCTCACTCACTTTATTTTTGTATAAACTCTTTTAATTATAACCATCACAGATCCAAATTCTCAATATTATAACAATTTAATTAAATTTAATTATTTTCTTCACCTCAAAAGACGATTTAGATATGATGATAATGTTCAAATAATAATTTTGGTTTTGGTTTTATTTTATATTGATGATATTTTTGTTATTAAAGTGGACCACTCTTTCCTTTTTGACATTTGTAATTAAATATTTGAATTGAATTGAATTGTTTTATATAATTCCATCATTCATTTATTTTATTAATAATCATTGTAGATTTTATATTTTTATCTTCCACTACACTCACTAAATAACCACCTTCATCACCACCCACTACCACCAACAACCATTCATTTTACTATTTTTATTTTCGCACTCACAACTCGTTATACACTTATTACCCCCCAACATCAACAACTTGCTTGTCATAGTTTTAATTATATTTCTCATAAATCATAAGTAGCGTAGTAGTATGTGGAAACGTTCTTTTTCCATTTCTCTTTATTATTAAATAAATATTGGTACCTTTTCTTTATAAATTTAATTTTACGATAAATTAATTTAAATTGGAATACTAATATTAACTTTTTAATTCCTATCTATTATGTATTTAAATATAGATATCCAATATAATTCCAAATATATTTATCAATATTTTTTGTAGTTCCAGGAATTTTTTTCACATATATAGACAAAGTTTTTTTCACCAGAAACATGTTAAAGCAAACCATCAACAAATGGAGCCAGGCTTCAGAGAGTTTTAAAAATGGTGATTGTAACAGCGCATTGAATGCTTTGAAATCGGTCGATCCAACATCCAAGATTCAATACAATATAGGTATCATCTACTGTAAGATGGGCAATTATAGAGAGGCGATCGACCATTTTACAAAGTCGACAGAGTTGGACAAGTTTATGGCAATTTCATTTTTCATGAGAGGTGTTTGCTATCAGCAATGCGACGATCGCAATCACTCGATAGTCGACTACGATGAAGCCATTTCGAAACTGCGCGGTCACGAATATATAGATTATACACAGTTGGGACTGAACTTTAGATTGATGCTTGCAGAGATTCTCTTTAATAAATCAATGTCACTAGGTGCTGCAGGTGGTTCCGTTGCTGGCCTGGCGCAGCAATGCGGAACGTTGCCAGCGGATCCAGCGTTCCGAGAGCAACTAAAGAAGCTGATGGAAGGTCAACAAGTAAAGATTAGAACTGCACCATTGGATCAGCTGTTCCGTCCACCGAAAGTATCGGATCAGGCTCCACCCAAATTGAAAACAGATCAACTTTCAACGCCAACATATTCCTCATCTGCACCAACTTCACCATCACCTTTACTCGCTCGAGTCGAACAACAACAACAACAACAGCAATCATCGAGTGCATCAACTTCATCAGCGGCACCTTCACCACCAAGATCAAAGCCATTACCAGCACCCAAACCCTCATTGTCATCGTCAGCACCATCACTTCCAACATACAAATCGAACTCCTCATCAGCACCACCACCACCAGCACCTCCTCTTCCAGGCACAACTAAACGTTTGCCGTCGCGTCCAATCTCCATGGCAGTCAAAGAACCATTAATCACAATCAAATGTTTTTATCAGGATCGTCGGCTAATCCAAATCACAGAGAGTTGTACACTCCAACAACTCAACGAGAAGATCGAAATGAAATTCCAAGAGTCTGGATTGGCAATCAGATTTAAATCGTCAGCCTCTGACTTTAGTTATATTAAATACCAAAAGGACTTGGAGCACGCATTGAAAATCGAAGTCACAGAGCTCTATCTTTCACGCGATGGCCAGAAGAACAACTTTGAAGCGGATGCAGCTCTACCCGCTAAACTCAGAGGTAGCTACCTCGAGGACAGCGAAGAGCCAGTAGTACAACAACAACCAACAACCTATAAATCGAATACACTAAAGAGAAATTTTGCGCCACAATCATCTGCACCAGCACCAGCACCACCACTTCCAACATCGACCAAACCACCCTCAATATATTCATCATCACCAACCTCTGCGCCATTACCACTCAATCGATCCGGTGTAAGACCAACGCCCATTATTCCACCGAGACCAAGCGGATCGACCACTCCACCAATTCCAACGTCACTAAAACCATCATCTGCCTTTGTAAATAGACAACAACAACAATATTCAAATTAAACTGTTATTTTTATCAGAAAAGAGTAATAAATTAAATACGTGTTATATTATTAATTTTTTTATAACCAAAACCATTAAAAATAGAATTCTTTTAAACTAGTTTTATAAATAATTTGTTTTTTGTTCGTCTCGATAATAACATCATAGTTGATGCTTATCCGAATCATAAGCATTGCCATTTTTTTTTTAATAGAAAAAAAAATCAAAAAAAAAAATGAAAATAGGAGATAACATATTAAGCCACCCTAAAAAAACAATAAATCTAAAATCAAATTGACAAACTTTCATGAAACAACTTGAATGATTCGCCAAAGCACCAACAATGATGTTATTATTATCTGGACGAAAAAAAAATATTATATTTGTTTATAAATAGGGCTAATTTGATTGATCGATAAAAAAAAAGTGTGATTTATTTTCAACTATTTAGTTTTATTTATTTCTTATTATAACATGTCAAATTCCCAATATAGTGATCATTTAATTAAAGATAAAAAGATTGGAATTGTTGGTGGAGGTCCAGCCGGTATCGTCTTGACTAGATTATTGCAGCAAAGAGGTGCCAATGTTAAACTATATGAAAGAGATATCGATAGAACTGCAAGAGTTCAAGGTGGTAGTTTAGATATCCATGATGATTCTGGACAGTTGGCAATCAAAGACGCAGGTGTCTATGATGAGTTTCTAAAGAAAATTAGACCTGGAGGTGGTCATCATTCGGTGGTCGACAAGTATGCAGTCGTTCAATTCTTAATGCCCGATCTCAAGTGTTTCAACAGCCGACCAGAAATCGATAGAGGTGACCTCAGAGAGATCTTTATAGATTCACTAGAGCCTGACACTGTGATGTGGAATCACCATCTACAAGATGTCATTATGAATGAAGACAACAGCGGTATACTTCTGAAATTCAAAGGTGGAAAAGAAGAGGTTGTCGACTTTCTCGTGGGTGCCGACGGTTATGCTTCAAAGATTCGACCATTCGTAACAAATGTAGAACCAATCTATTCCGGTATACTTTTTATTCAAACAGAGATTGATAATCCCAAAGAGGTATGTCCAACCGTCTATTCATGGGTGAACGGTGGCAATATGTTTGGACTGAGCGACGGCAAGTTTGTAGCTGCACAACAGAAAACCAGTGGGAGTATGGTCGTTTATTTTTCATCAAGAAAAGATGAAAACTTTGCAAAAGAATCAAACCTACTTGGTAACGATCGAGAATTGGTGAGACAATACCTCTTAAAAGAATATAGCGATTGGGATCCAGTGTTCTTGGACCTCATAAAAGAAGCAACCAAAGCACCGGTTACCGTTCGAAATTTAAGTGACACTGCAAGATTCAATAATATTAATAACTGGAGGGTTAACTCAAGAGTAACTCTAGTTGGTGATTGTGCTCATGTTATGCCACCTTTTGCTGGTGATGGTGCTAATGTAAGTAAAATTCATATCTATAACTTCAATATATATATAATCCATAAACTTAGTTACTAATAGTTTTTGTTTCTTTTTAATAATATTATTATAGATGGCAATGATGGATAGTTTAGAATTGGCAAGAGAATTAACATCACTAAGTAATAAAACAATGGAAGAAGCTATTGAAAACTATCAAACAAAGATGCTAAAGAGAACAAAAGAATCAGGCAATGACACAAATAAATCACTGGATGATTTACACTCACCAAGAGCTCTAGAAAGCTTTGTATCAATGATACTGCCAGGACCTTTCAAGTATTTGAAACCCTATCTACCTAACATAATCAATTTCATAAACAGAGTATATGATCTTTATGTCTACTATTTCAAGTCATCAAAGCAACAGACTAAAGAAAAAGAAAACTAATTGATAATACCCTAACAAATGTATATAGTTTATAAATAAATAAAAAATTGCTCTAAAATCGATTTATTTGTTTCTTCTTGATTTAAGTTTGTCTCTGAGTTGTTTTTTGTTGATTTCTTTTTCAAAATTCTTCTTGTTTGATTTCTTTTTGCTCGATGGCAATGAGTTTTTGTACATTGTTCTATCCCTGGTATTCAAACCACTCAGCAAGTTGTCATCGTCGTCTTCCATGTCTTCACCGTCTTTCTTTGAGAATCCATCGAAAAACTGATCGTCTTGGTCGTCTTGATCATCTTCCTTGAGGAACTCTTGATACTCTGAATCCTCTTCGATTAAACGACTTGCATCTGTCTCTGTAATTTCATCTTCCTCTCTCTCAAACATTCCCATGACTTCACCACGTTTGTTGAATCTTACATTGCTTCTCTTTGCCAAGATAGCCTTTCTGAGTTGTTCTTGTACTTCTTCGTTGGTAATGAGATCTCTTGGATCCACTCCTTCGGGTACAACAGCCGGTGACTGTTCTTCCTCTTCCGCGGAAACACCAATCAAACCACTCTGAATCTTCTCGTCTCTAATCAATGTCTGTAACTTTCTATTATATTCTGCATCGTACACCTCTTTGGATTTAGATTTTCGTTGTTTCTCCAAATCCTCCTTCTCTAGCTCATCCATAAAGTCGTCTTCATTGAAATCGTCATCGTCGCCTTCATCCTCTTCATCTTCATCTATATCATCCATTCCTTCATCATCCTCATCGATATCATCTTCACCGGCATCAGCTCTACTATTATCTAGCTTCTTCTTGTTGTATTTCTTCTTGGTCAGCGCCGACTTGGTGACCTGTATAGCTTTGATCTTTTCCATCTCCTCCTCCGTCAGATAACGCCACTTTCCAGCGGGTAGATCGCCCAAATCGATGGGACCCACTTTGATTCTATGAATTTCCATTGCCTTATTATCGAGAGCAGCCATCATTCTACGCACCTGATGATATCTACCTTCGTAGAGAGTGAGACGCGCCAAGTTCCTATCGTTATCCAACACTTCAAACTTTGCAGCTTTACATGGTTCCTCCTCACTTCGCAACATCATAGTACCGGATTCGAATGCCTCTGCTTCGTTGCCTTTGAACGGTGCCTTGCAAACGACATCGTAGATCTTACCGAATGAATCGTCTTTTGGTGTGATGATACGCTCCACTATCTTTCCGTCCTGACTCATCAATACCAAACCGGTGACCCACTTGTCGAGTCTACCTGCCACCGACAGTGTTGGTAATCTCTTTGCAAACTCTGGTGGTAGTAAATCATAAATAATCTTATGGTCTCCTTCTCTTGCATTCGAACAAATATAACCATTTGGTTTATGTACTGCAATAGTTAATCTTTTTGAATAATAATAATAATACAATATCTAAAAATTAATAACTTTCAAAAGTAAATTAAGCAGATACTATCGATAACAATAAACATACGGATTTGTATTCTCTAACTTTTTTCCCATGATTCTAACATCCTCTACATTAACTTTAGTTTTTGGTGATACTTTTTGACCCAAAACAGTTACTCTATTGATACCTATATAAGATAATGCTTTACTCCTACTGCAAAGACCTAGATTAGATAGTAATCTATCTAATCTTATTCTTTCAATCATAGTTGTTTGTATTTATTATTATAAATAAGATAATATATTTATTTAACAAATTTCATTGTTTTTTTCACAATCAAAAAAATTAAAACAAAAAAAACGAACGAGTCGACAACAAATCATTGCATTTTTTTGTTAATTAAAAATTTACAAGTTTTATTTATTTGATTAAATACTATTATTGAATGATTATTATTACTATTATTATTATTATTATTATTTTGTAATTTGATAATCACCTGATAATGTAAATATTTCGTTAAAATCTTCATGCTTCATTTCGTCTACATGCACCAAATCGTTGACACCATTCTTTAATCGCTCGATGAATACTCTTCCCAAGAGATGATCGTTTTCATGTTGTAAACATGCTGAGATGATTCCATCGGCCTCTATAGATCTATCCTTTCCTGATATATCTGTAAAGTTGATGATGCATCGACGTGATCTTGTTACTCGACCATAGTAGTTTGGCACTGACAAGCATGACTCCCACATGTTGATGGTGTTCGATGCCGTTTGTTTGCGAGGAAGTGTAATCGATGCCGATTGAACCAATCGTTTGAATTTCGTGAGATTCAGTAGATTCTTTGAGGAACCTGCTGTCTTTCGGCCGACAATGTAATCGTCGTCGACAATCTCTATGGTCGGATTGAAGAATGCCGTCAGTGGAAAGTTGGGACATTCTATCTGAGCGGAACCTGAATCGATCTCAAGTAAGAACAGCTGCTTTGGAATGCCGACTTGCGGTGCTGCTATACCACAGCCATTGTTGGAACGCATTTCACGTACCATCATATCGAGTACCTTCTCAATACGACCAGTCTCTGCAATCTCTTCTTTCGTCCATTTCTGTGCTTGTTGTTTGAGCAAGTTATTTCCCAACTTTAAAATATTCTTTGAAGTATTTACAGCTGCTGCTGAAGACATTATTTATATAGATATTAATAAATAAATAAACAATCAAAAACAAAAAATGTAAATCTTGATAAAATTTTTTAAAAAAAACAAACTACTTAAAAAAAATAAAAAACAAATTTAAATTCTTCCAACCGAATGAATTATTTGATTGCGGATGAAAGTCGACTTGTCAGTAATAGTTTATTATCTTGATAATTTTGAATAAAAATACATTTTATTTAATAAAAATATAAATCATTAATAATATTTTAATTAATGAATAAATATTTTTTGAGAATTATCTTTTCTTTGAGTGAATCCAATTTATGGATTAAAAGTATATGATCCAGTGTTCATTTGACCTGCATATGGATTATAATTGTTACTCTGTGGTCCTGAAAGTAATCTTGGAGCTGAAGCAGGCTATTTTTATATTTAAAATTAAATTAAATTAAATAATAATACTTTTCAAAGAATAACTTACTTTTTGATGTCCTTGTATCTTTCTTCTTGATCCAGAACCTGTGTCACTTCCACCACCACCACTTCCACCATTTGAATCATCAAAAGCTTGTACTAAAAAGTTATTAATAAAATTGGTAAATTATTGATAAACAATTAAAATTGTTGTTTATTTATTTACCCATTATTTAATTGTTTTATTATTAAAGATTGTTGAAATTTAAAATGAAAGTAACTTGTTTAAAACACTTATATTTAAACAACCAAGGTATTTATTTTCTTAAAAAAATCCGCATTAAATATCTAGCTTTCACAGAATGTCGCTACATCAAAAGGTCAATTTTTTTTAAAAAGGTCAGAAACTCTAATTCGATTTGATTTTTAATCGCGATGTGATTTTCTGCTGTTCAAAACTTTTGATGATTTTTAATTTGTATTTTAGGCTTTAATAAAAATGATTGCTTATCTTTATTTTTATAATAGGATAATACAATAATAGTTGAGAAACTCTTAAAGACCAAATCCGAAAGATCCTTTATTGAATCCTTTTATTGGTTCTGAAACTATTCTGGTACCGGGCTTCAAATTTGAAATTAGAGATATTATTTTTAAAAATAATATTAATTTAATTTAATTACATACTTTTGTGTTGCCACCTCCACTTGTCTTTGACTTTCTAGCTGTTTAAAATTTTTTTTATTTTTTAAGTTAGAAATTCTTAAAATCTTAATATTTATTTTACTTACAAATTGGGGCTAGAGGATCTTTTGAAATAATTGATGGGAGAGTCATTGTATTTGTTTTGTGACAAAAATCTAAAAAAATAAAATGAAGATGAATTGATTCTTGAATCTTTTTATCAATAACTAAAATTTAAACATAAATATCTATCTATTTTTAATATTTTTTTAAAAAAAAACTTTGTATTTTGAGGTTGGTACATTGTGAACCTCAGGTCTGAGGCATCAATGGAGGGAACCTGCGACTACTCATAATAATTTTTGTTAAAGTGAATTTTCAAATGTCAAAGGACAATTTGATTTAATATTATTATTTTTGTTTTTTTTTTTTTTTTTTGTTTAGTTTTTTATTGTTGTTTGTTTGTTTGTTGGTGAAGGCAATGGCGATGTGATGGTGAACGATGATGTGTTATTATTGAGAGTGTTTTTGGATGGGTGTGTATAATGATTAAAGTAAAAATTAATTTTGTTCATTCAAAAAGAGAGAAGAGAATTCTACAATACATATATGTATACAGATTGAAATAATATCGGGTGGACTAAGTTTAGGTCTTATGAGTCATGTCGATGATACCTTGCACCTGGAAGAAAGGATTGGAAATCAAGTTTTCATCATTGTTTTCTCTGGCCTTTGATAGCAGACGCTGCAAGATTGATCTATATTGCTCTGGACTTTCCGCCTCCAATTGAGTTAACAAAAAGTAACTAGAGTGACTATATATATATATTAAGAGTAACATGATTCGAGTATTAGCATGCGTGGAAGAAAGTGATTCATTATCGACTTGTATTGTATACTTACTAGGCAATGGGAGTACATGGATCGTTCATAAGATTCTTAAAGAAACTGATTCCACCGATCTTGGCGAGATCTTCAGACTCGTTGCAACGCAAGATCAGCAGATGCAACAGTACCATTCTAGTCTCATTGTATCGATCGGCACTAGTGATATTGGAGAACACATACTGTAGAATCACTACATTGATTGACTTGATTAAACTGGTCGATATCACAAATTGATTATTTAAAAACAATGAATAGTTGGTATCGGGCTGTGAATCTTTAATATACAATGATTTCGTTCCTAATAATAGTTATAGTAATTGAATGTTAGTATATATTTTTAGTTTGATTGTTATTATTATAAAATATTGTTGTTGTTGTTGTTGTTGTTGTCGATGTTTACCATTTCTACTGTAAATAAGATCAAACAGAATATCGGCTATCATCATCAGATTCGATTCTTCCTTCTCACCGTAGGTAACCAATCGTAATATACACTCATTGAAGAACTCCAAGATTTCATTCGATTTCGATTCTCCAGTCTTTAGCTTGTACTTTGACAGCAACAAAAGTCGTTCTGTCAACGATATATATATTCTTCGCTGCACTGGATTGGGATGTGATGCCAATTGTATAAATATATTCATTGCGAAATTGGGTGGTTCCTTATCTATCACTGTCTTTTTAAGAAGAGTATGTAACCATTTCTAAATTATTATTAAAAAAAGTAAGTAAGTAAGTTTGACCAAAATAAAAAGTTAGTTTAACTTTGTACGATCATATTTATATATATATATATATATATATATATATGATATATAATTTTAAAAATACATACAGCTCCATTAAATCTAAGTAACTCATCATTCTCATTGAATAACCATTCTTGAAGTAATGCAGATGCCTTCTCTGGGTTATCTTGGACCTCAGAGACGAATTTCTCACAGGACTGATCGATCTTTTGGTAACGAACAGCATGCTCGTGTATCTTCATTGAGAACTTGATGGTCAGATCTTCGTAGGAGAATGATGACTCGTGATTCTTATCGGCAGATGTAAATAAAAAGAAGTCTGATACGAAATCACGTTCTGGTATACATTTAAATAATTGAACAAAGTAATGTGGTGCATCTGCTCTTTTAAATAACTCTAATAATACAGGTGCATCCTATATAAGATAATAAAATAAGATTATTAATCATTAATGATGGTCATTTAAAACGATCGTTTGATTATAATACATACTTGAGTTAACTGACTATCAGCAATAGTTTGACTTTTCAATGCTGATTGTAATACATAATCAAATATGATAACAAATAAATTATTCTTTGCTTCGTTGGATCTAATAGTTGTATATAATCTTAGTATAAAATCAATTCCACCAATATTATTCAACTCTTCTTCATTCAAATACATATAACTACTATTATTATTACTAACACTACTACTACTACTACTATTATTATTATTATTATTATTATCTTTATATCTATAATTTATAAATTAGATGTTTGTTTGTTTGATTTTTTCTAATATTATTACTTACAAAAAGTTACATAACATTCTTATTAACATTCTCTTTGTTTGATCGCTTGTATCGTTGGCATACTTTAGGAGAGCAGCGATGATCTGTGAGTTGAGAGAGTGTAGTCGACTGCGGATGACAACACCCTGGTCTACAACGAAAAATATGATACAAGTGAGTGCTTCCAGCCAGACTTTTTCGTCTTGCTCGTGCTTCACGCAATACAGTAAGACTTCGCGCAGCAGTGAGAACACCGATTCCTGGAGATCACCAATCACACCCTGTGAACCATCGTCCAACTTCAACTCTGAATAAATATTTATATGAATACTAAGATTGAATATGATATTGAAGAGATGTGAACGTGCATCCCTATATGGACTTGCAATAATACTATTGAAATAGCTTTGAATCAACTTCTCACCTTCCACTCCATGTTTACAATAGATATCTAATAAAATCTATTATAATAACAATAGCAAAATAAAATAGAGATATATTGTTGTTAATTAATCAATCAATGATGATCTTTGCTATTTCTAATCTATCTAAATATCTCTTTCAACATACTTTAATAAATATTTTAGTTGCAATGGAACGATCTTGTGCGGTCGATGGATTATTAATTACTTTGATAACCTGTTGCTTCTCACTTTCACTGATCTTCAGCGGTTCTTGATCTCTATAGTATTTATATTGAAATAATGCCGGTGCTTTTCTTCTTCTAATTGTATATATAGTCGCATCTTTACGCTCCATCCTAAAATATAAAGTTTATTAGTTAAACTTATCGCAAACTACTATTATTAATTAATATTACTTTTTCTTTGTTTGTTGTACAATATTAATTGGATCCATATTATTAGTATCATCAGGACAAATGAATATATCTTTTCCTTTTATCTCACCACCTTTTAACACTCCAAATGGTGAATGTGTTAATAAACTATGTATTTCTATATTGTAGAATAACATAAAAAGTTAGTATTTTCTTAAACATTCTCTACAGAATGTTATCACAATATTTTAACATACTATTATTTTTTGAAATTGATTTAGAAGGACAACATTTCAAACCCATTAGGTCATTGATATAACCATCCTCTTGACATGCCAGTCTTCTAGATAATGTTGGTGAGATTGTCATGTTGCTACTCGAAGATGATGATAGGATACCAGCGTTATTTGTACTGTCTCTAAGATTCGATAGTGTAGATGATATATTTCCACTTGATATTGAGTTTGTAATTGTATTGTTGGTTAACGAGATTGTATTGTTGTTATTGTTACTATCTGAAAATTGTGTAATGTTGTTGTTGTTATTTGATGTTAGTGTCGGTGAAAGTGGTGTTGATGTTGTTGTTGAGGATGTTTGATTGAGAAGTGAATTGCGAATCGGTGAATCATTGAACGATTGTGGCGATGACGATGTCGATGTCGAGGAGGAGACGGCGGTGCCGCCACCCGATGAGTTGTTCGAGGTCGACAACACATTGATGTTGCCCAAGTCGAGAGAGGATCGTTGTAGCTGCTGCTGTTGCTGCGCCAGCAGACTGGGAACGGCGTCGTCGCGTGGCGATATATAGGTCGACGCCGACTGACTCCGGGTTCTGACGATTCCGATGCTCGCGCGTCGGTCGCCACTCACACTACTGCTACTGCTGCCAATCGCACCGGTACTATTTGACTGGTGGTGTTGTTGATATGGCTGATGCTGATGACTTCCACCACTTGTGATGCCAGGTGTTGAATTTGACATTGTCGTTAATGTTGTTGTTGTTGTTGCTGTTGTTGTTGAGTTGGCGCTAATACCAATAACGCTACTGTTACTTCCGGTACTTGAAGTGATTCCGTTGTTGGCGAGTGGCGACGACTTTGTTAGGGTGGAGGATGTCACCGATGATGCAGAGTGATGTGACGACACCGATGAGATCGATGATGACGAAGAAATCAGCAGTCCTGTGTTTGACTCTATATATTGTGGATGTTGCTTGATCTGGTTGCTAATGAGTGCACGAATGTAGGAAATACTCTTTTGCAGTGTTGCATTGGCAGACGGTGATATACCGACACAAAACAAGTCTAGATCGTGTAGTATCTGTAAGCTAGGTGGATGCAACGATATATTGTTCTTGATCAACTTTAAGATTCTTGAGAGTACAGGTTCATAGTGTGATCTCTCATTTCTAACTCTTTCCATCATATTTATAAAGACTGTTGTTGTTGTTGTTGTTGTTTTATTATATATGTGTGTGTAATATGTGTGTGTGATATCAATATTATATTAATATATTGATATTCATATGAAATTGAACTATATAGTTGGGTGTTTATAATTATACATACCTAAATCAACAGTGTTTGGATCGTCAAAGTATTTTGTAAGATTGAATTGTGCCTCTGGAGAGGGCATTGTTCCATCTGGAATACTGTTTTGTTGTACAACATTTCTAATGATATGATTGACAAATCTTCTATTGTTTGTAGTCATGGCTCTTGTGTAGCAGGTGTGTTGCTGCTACTAACTTTTAGAAGATAGTCGTCGTCGACAGCTTCTCTCTTTCAACTTTCGAGAAACTACTACAAATTTGACCTGTAAAGGGTAATATTACAACCCGAATCTAATACTAATCTAATAATAATAATATTCTAAACTATAATTTATCTAATCTAATATTTGTATCTATCTCTGTTTATCTTTAATGTTTAATCTATAAACTATAAATAAAATGGAATAAGTAAGATTAATTGGTAAACAAAAAACTTAACAAATCTAATCTAATCTATTCTTATATTATTTTTATTATTGCTATTATTATTCTGTAAACGATATATATCTATGAATCTTAATGAAAAGTTGAATTCTATAAATATCTAATATTATCTGAAAAACATATAAACCAAAAATTAAATGATAGTAAAATAAAAAACAGCAATTTTTTTGAGTTGCAAAAAAAACTCTGTTATTTGAATGAATGTTATATCTATTAAGATTTTGGTCGATTGTTATTTGATTTTGGTTTTGAACAATTTTGTTTTTTTTTTTTTGTTGTTGTTACGATGAATGATAAATTAAATAACCAATCAAATCCAAACAAACTTCAATCCTTAATCGAATGAATTTATTAATTGATGGAGTTGGTCATTTCAAATTTAAAATGTTTACTGTTTCTGGTTTTTAATTGATTCGATTTGATTTAGTTTGATCAATTGTTTGTTTAATTGATTGATTGATTGTTGATGGATTAATTGATTGATTATAATTTTTATGTATAAATCTAGATTTGATTGGTACCTTTTAGCTGATTTGATTATTAAATAGAATAAAATGTACTTTGAATATTACTGCTTTTTTTGACATTTGATAATTTAAAAAAAATTGATGACCATAAAATTTTTTTTATTTTGTTAATTAAATTTAATTAATTTGTTATTTTGTCAAACATAGTTATAAATAATAATTAAAGATCAATAGAACTAGTTAATATTAAGATTTATCTTACTTTGCTTAGATGATTCTTTTTATTGTTGTTGTTGTTTTGTTAATCCAATAAAACTTGATTATCTTGGTTTATTATTATTTTAATTTAATTTTTTTGGATAAATAATATTACTATTATTATTATCTATATTAGAATAGAGAATCATTTGATTTGTTCAACAAAACTAAATTTATCTAAACTAAATTTTCAAAAACAAATACACTTACTTATTTTTAATCCACATCACGTCTCAAAATAATAACACTCAATAAAAAATTAAATAAATTTATTTATTTAGGTAAATTTATATTAAAATCCTTTTTATTACACTAATTCATATGATTTTATCAATTGGTATGAATTGCAAGAGACATAAACAGACACGACTCTAATCCTTACCCACCAAACAAAAAAAAATAAAATAAAATAAAATAAAATAAAATATATCATATTATTAATATAACCACATCAAATACATCAATAACACCACCACACATATGTACTACTACTTTTTCTTTTCCACAACTCAAAATGCTATGTTTGTTGTTGTTGTTTTGTTTTTGTCTTCTATAGATAGATAGATTAGATAGATTAGATATGTTTGATTGTTTGATGTTGTTTTTACTTTTTTTGTTTATTTGTGTTTCTTTTCGGTGGACTTGTCGTATTTAACTTTGTATCCACGCCAGTAGGCGACGAATGAAAGTTTCTTGTGGGCGGTGATCTTGGTGCGTCTGCAGTTGGTTAGACTGGAGAGTGCCTTGAAGAGTGCGTCAAACCATTCGACTACGTCTTGAGTGTCGACCGATTGATTCGATGATCCATCGAGTGGAAGTGTCGGGACACAGTTACGACTGAGGTAGCTAACGATGATTTCGTGTCGCCAGGTGGCGCACACCTTGATAACGTGCAACGGGAGCGATCCAACTGTGAACGATGGCGATGTGCATGTGCTAGCGGGGTAGGTGATTCCGATCACGTGGAAATGGTCGACGCGAACCGACGCAGCATCGACAAACACCTGTGCCGGCTCAAGCAGTCCGAGACCATTCGAAGTGGTACCCTCTGCGAATACGACGAGTGGACCGACCCAGCTGTTGTTGATACGCGCAAGCAGCTGTTCAGTTGCAATGGAATCGCTGTACAACTGAACGGGTGAGAACATTGCATTCTTCAAAGCGCCAGCCAAACTCAGCGGAATCAAACGACCCTCGACAACTCCATCTCTGTCACTTGGTGGCACTGCAAACATAGGTGAAAATCTAAATGATATCATTTTTAATCGAAACCGAACTAGTTGGTTAGTTTCGAAATTGATATTGAGTGTGACACACACATTTGTAACTAACAATAATGTAATATTACCTGTAAACCAAATAAATAATATCGATATATGAAGTGTGATTCGATATGATGATGTCATCGAGCATCACCGATTTGAAGCTGCCTTGTGGTTGCTTGGATCTGCTCAATGATTCGACTGCTTCATCGATGAATGTGAATCCAAACAAAAACAAAATGGAACGTCCAAATACAATTGCAAATGTTCTATTGAGAACTCTACCTACAACTCCTAATGGTGTCTATTAATGTTGATGATCATTGTTAGAATATATCATTTAATCATCATTACACAATTTATAAGCACCACTACATACAGTTTTAAATATATAATCAAATAATACCAAAAGTAAAGTGAATACTATGATAAAAGGTATTCTAATAATACAAAGTATTGGTGCAAGTAGGAAATAAAAGATATTTCCAACCAAACTTGCTACGAATGATGATTCTGATTGTTTATTCTAATTTATTAATCAAAAAAAGGGAAGTATTAATAGATTAATAGTTTGTAATTTATATAGATTCATACTCTTGGTGGTAATAAAGGTGCAATACCTGTTGGACCATCTCTCCAATCTGAGAATTTCTCCATCTCTTCTCTTCTCTTCTATGTATATATATATCTAAATGATCAAATTTGATATTCTTTTTTTTTTTTTTTTTAGTTGAACAGCACTGTTCAATTTTATTAATTTAAATTAATTTTTTAATTATTTGTGTGACTCATACACGATTAACACATGTTCAAATTTGAATCAGTGATTGATTAGCTGTTAATCGGTTTTTGATTGATCTCTCACAAAAGAGGAAAGAGAAAGAAAAAAAAGAAAAAAAGATTTAACTTTTTTAAAAAGTTAACAATATGATTGAATATTACATGTAAATATGTTTAGTTTTGTAAAGTAGTTTTATATATCGGATGGTTGATTAAATAGTAACAATATATATTGTTTAAATAATATTATTATTTGAAGTTATACTTTTTTTTTTTTTTGTTTTAGTTTATGTTTGTTTTGATTATTATTATTATTATTGTTATTGTAAAATTGTTTGTTTTTTTTTTAATCTAGAAAAATATTTTTAATTTAAAGTTGGAGATCTAAAATAATCTTTCTACCCTTGGCTGGCTCTTGTGAACGGGCCAAAGCACCTTGGAAATCAGAGAATTTGTGTTTCTCCAACCAGAGTTTGAGTTGCTTGTTACGGATGAGTGAGAATACAGTGTCGAACATGGCTTGACGCTCCTGTTGGCTGTGTGTCTCCAACCACTTGGTCAACCAGAATCCGTGTGATGTGATGTTACGGAAGACGAGGTGTGATGTTGGGATGGTCACTGGACGACGTGACATTCCACCGTAGGTGACCAAGTGTCCGTTGTCACCGAGGACACGTGCCAATTCGGTGGCACTGTCACCACCGACTGCATTGAGTGCGAGACGTGGACGTGGCAAGTCAGAGATCAAACGTTGGAACTCTGGGCTACGGACGTAGTCTTCGTCGACAACGATGTCACCACCGAGTCCCTTGAGACGTTGGACTTGGTCGTCGAAATCTGGACCACGACGAATGACGTTGATTGTCTTGACACCACGTGACTTGGCGATTTGGATAACAGAGAGTCCGACCATGGAGCTGGCGGCATTCTGGATGATGACGTCACCCGATTTCAGTTGGACGTAGTCGTCGAGCAAACGCAAGGCAGTGCATGGGTTGATAGAGACGGCCGAGAGATACTCGGTTGGAATGTCGGATGGCACCTTTTGGAGTTGCTTCTCTCCAAAGACACCTTGGGTTCTCCAGGTACCGGCGATACTGCTAGAGATAACTGGGACGACGTAGTCGTTTGGCTTCAATCCCTGTACCGATGAACCGACCTTCTTGACGATACCGACACCCTCAGTACCGGCAACCGATGGAAGCTTTGGTCGAATACCATAGGTACCCTCTGCTAAATTAATATCGACTGGATGAATTGGTGCGTGAATCATCTCTACTAAAACATCTGATGCTCCAACATTATCTGGTACATTATCTTTTTCAACTCTTTTTTTAATAATAGTAATATTGTTAGTATTGGACGATAAATTTGCTGAAAATTAAATATATATATTGTGATAATGATGATTATTAATGATTAATTATTATTAAAGAAAGTTGATAATGACAATGTAAATGACAAATGACAATGGTAAGACTTTTAACGATTGATCATAATTATTGTCAAATTCTCAGCTAAATTTTAATGAGTGGTGTCCGGAAATAGCCTGATCTGATTTGTTGATATCCAAACTAGTTGTGATGATACTTTAAAGTACTGCTATTATATTGCTTGCTGTCTTTTAGGTTTGATGATTTATGATCTCTAATGATTATTTTACACAAAAACGTTGTTGATTATACACCAAAAACGATTTTGTTATTTGCTGTCTCATCTTCTTCTTCTGATGATGATGATGATGATTTTTATTAATCATGAATTTGTCTATGTATTATATTGTTGCTGTGTATTGTGTATTGTCTTATCTTTTGATGGTGATGTCATGTCATGCATTGTCATATCAAACATTCCTATTTTGGTTTGTGTCAACACATATGTTGTTTTCTTCACACAACAGTTTATTATGATCTTACTTCAAAACCTCCTCTGGACGACCGAAGCTAGAGTATTTAACAACAGTTGCAGATGCAAATGGACGAACGAATCCAGAGGCACCTCTCAAAACTGATGAATTTACAATCTGTGACAACATCTTGATAAACTATAATATTTTATTTTTATTTTACAAATTGATGTGTGATCCTCTAACAACAATTCTACTATCTAATCTATCTAATCTTGAACAACTGACTCTGTTACTGTTGTTGTTGTTTTTTTCGTAAATGAAGAAGTCAAATAAGAGAGAGTATATTAAAAAAAGAGGGGCTGTAGAATATATGAAGTGTTTTTTTTTTTTAAATTATTTTATTTAATTTTTTTTTTTTTCTCACATCAAAATCATTTGTGTGTGTTGCAGTGAACAAAAAAAAAAAAATATCGAAATTGTTTGTTGATGATCAACTGAACTTCTGATCTGACAAATAGAATTTCTTTTTATATCTAAGCAAAAAATGATAATAAACATTAATAATACTATTTTTTTTTTTTCAATTTTTTTTTAATTTATTATTATAATTTCAAGCTTTTTTTTTTTAAATTAATAATAAATACGTTATTTGAGTTGTTCGTATTAATTAACTAACTATTATTATTATTACTATATTACTTCTTTTTAAAAAGATTAGATTTAGATATGATTGATTTGATTGGTGGCGATTGTGAAAATTTTGGTGAGATGTAGTACTTTTTGAATAATTCGAATTTCAAATATATTATTTATGCATATAAGTTATGATTGATTAGATGGTGGTGATGATGTTATGTAAGTGTATTATTGTATTGTATAATAGGTGGTAGTTGGTATTTAGTTGTGAGCGGTTGCTGGGTTAAGAATGTTCTCTGGACGTTCACGACGGTGTGCGAAATTCTCTAGTTGATCGATGTGTTGTTGTTTGGCGGATTTTGAAGTTTGTACTTCGTGTTCGGCAGAGAGTGTGTTGTTGTCGCTGATGGTCAATTGATGCATCTCTTTGTCGGCGGCGCTGACCTCACGTACAAACTTGGCTGGACTACCGGCCCAGAGCTGTCCGGCTGGCACACGCTTTCCAGCGGTGACCAGTGAGCCGGCCTCCAATTGGGCACCGGCCTCGACGACGGCACCGTCGTAGACGATCGATCCGGCACCGATGTGAACATCGTCCTCGATCTTGCAGGCGTGAATAATCGAACCTGGTCCAACGTATACACGATTACCAACGACGGTTGGTTGAGCACCCTTTGGTCCGTTACCACTGCTGCAGTGTACAACGGAACGGTCACTGATGACAGACTCGTCACCGATAACGATCGAGTTTACATCACCACGCAACACTGTGTTGTACCAGACTGACGATTGATTTCCAATTTGAACATCTCCAATGACACTTGAATTTGGTGCAACGAATGAGTTTCTACCCAATGTTGCGATCTTACCTCTCAATGGCATGATTCTGCTATGTCTATTCACTAAAATAATAATAATAATAATAATAAAAGTTATTTTTTAAATGTTAATCTAAATTATTCTTTTTGTTTTTCACTACACTTTTCTTTTTTATTATTATTATGATTATGATTCCTATCATATGAATGAATATCTTTTATATTGAACAACAACAACAACAAAATAACATAACATAATCGTTTAATTTTGATAATGATCTTTGTATGAATCGTCTTGATTTGAAGTTCATTGTTAAAAGATCAGCTGATTGATCAAGAAAAAAAAACGGTCATTCTTCATGATCATCTTGATCTATGTAGATGAGTATGGCTGTGTTGTTATCTGTTGATTCTATTGTTGATTCTCTTGTTGTTGTTGTTGTTGTTACTGTTATTGGTTGTTCTGTTGTTGTTTTGTTTCGTCGTCGTCGTCGTCGTTATTTATTTAATAATGAGTTGAATGAAACATTACATTTTTCGACGTATGCATAGTTTCCTTGCATGTTGCAACCAAGCTTATCCAAAGCTTTACCAGTCGATCTGATTCCATCACCTAATAAATATACAAAGTTCTTGAACATTTTTTTTCTTTTTTTTTCTAATTTAATAATGTAAAACAAACTAAACCTAACTATGATCAATTTAATAATGTAAAGTTTTTTTTTTTTTAATTTTTTTTTTTGATATTATTTGTGAGTCGCACTATTCTCATAGAATAAAATTTTTTGTTTTTCATTTTTTCATTGATCACAAATCATTCAACGTTACCTTCGAATCCTATTCAAAACTTTTTTTTTTTTTTCAAAATGAAATTGTCTTAACAAATCTAAGTAAAATAAATAACTTTGATCAAACTACAATTAATATAAAGTGTTTTCACTGGTTATTTGTATTTTATTCTCTTTTGATCAAAAGGTGGAATAGTAAAACTCTCTAAACTGTCATTTATTGAAAATTAGATTAACTTTACGAATTAAGCAGCTGGTTTGGGTGCAGGTACTGGTTTGAAAATGATAGATTGAAGTACAACAGTACCACCTAATGCCTTAAGCCAGATCTTTGTTGGTTTGTCTGTGGCAAAGGTAAAGATGTAGTCTGGCTCTGCTGCACTGGCAATCAATTGATTGGCAGAGTTGGCAACGTAATTAAAGGTGGAGAGGAGAACTTGGTTGGCATTAAGAATAGAGATCTTACCAGGGACTTTATCTTGACATGATACTCTGAGTCTGATTGTATAGGTATATTGCTTTGGATCTTGTAGTTGCACTTGGAGTTTGATAGTTTCCTTGTCCGACATTTCAAAGGCATGTTGACCAACCATGGTGAAATCCTTCTTGAAAAGAACACCTGCGTCCATGTAGAACGCTTTTTGTGGATCCACAATTGTTTCGCTTTTAGCGACCAAGACATTCTCTGGGAATACTTCTGATGGTATGAAGCCAACACATACAGAGTCAATAAGTCCATAGGTTCTACCTACAATATTGGTTCCGGACGGAGTGTAGTCTTGTAACCATGTGTCCTTGTTCAGACCCAAAGCAAACATGTCGCCAACCTTGTGTCCTGGATATGTGTAGGTCTTTTGATTGTACGGGAATTTACAATCATCGTAGTAGTAGGCGATTGGGTTGTTATGGTCGTTACGACCTGGAGCTGGACTTACATAGTTGATCGAGTTGGTAACTCCAGTAACTTGGATCTTTCTAACAATGACATCGGAACTCATTGAGAGTGTTTGGGTAGCGCCGGTTGGAGGGAATGTCATGGTTGTGAGTGTTCCAATGTTTGGATTGTCACCTACGGCAAAACCCTGACGGTATCCCGAGGTCTGAGTTTGGTCATAGTAGTAGGGTGTCATTGTGTAGAGGAATGGATTACCCTTGATATCTACATGATGGAGCTGCCCTCTGAATTTCTCGTGTTGCATCACTGAATCCCAGTAATTGTAGAATTGCGAGGATGGTGGATTGTAGTACAAGTTGTCTTCGATAAGAATACCTGGGACTGGTTGGTTGATGTCGATTGTCCAACCGAGGACATCAGACCAAAGGTATCGGACACGCTCACCAATTGCACCGAGTGGGAAAACGTCTTGGTCAAAGGTGTACCACATGGAAACATAGTCGAAAACCGATGAAATCATGGTGGAACGATATCTCAGGATGTGATTGAAGGTATCTCCACCACCGACCTTGGTTGAATCGGCTGCGATCTTTGACCAACCATTGGCGTATGTGACCTTACAATGTTGAGTATATTCAACGATGTGTGCTTTGAAATCGTTCTTGAAGCCAGTTAGGTCAACGGCTGGGTATCCCCATGTCTTACCATTGGCAATGACTTGACGAAGTAAGAGCAAATGAGTGGTGGCGGCAATGGTAAACATCATGAGTTCTGTCACCTCATATCCGACCTTTCTGAATATACCTTTTGGTACCAAGGCAGCCTTTAGTCTTTGCTCGGCAGTAGTGAAGGCTGTACGCATCTCATTCTTTAAAGTTACATTAGTTGGCTTGGCAGTGTAGTTTGCCAATTTAGTCTTAAAGTTATTGATATAACTATCAATACCGGCATACTCTGCTATTAAATCGGCGTTATCATAAACACTGATTTGTTGGTCAACAACTTCTTTCACCATATTCTAAAAAATCAGAATTTCATTTATCATTAAAAAGCAATTAGATTTAAATCTTAAGTAAGTAAGGGAATTGATATTTACCATATACATTGCAGTGAGCGCATTGGTGTTGGAAGTCTGATTAGAAAGGATATGCGACCAGATAGCATCGATAATAGTGGAAACTCCACCACCCACAATTG
The DNA here is from genome assembly GCF_000004825.1 of Heterostelium album PN500. NCBI lineage: Eukaryota > Evosea > Eumycetozoa > Acytosteliales > Acytosteliaceae > Heterostelium > Heterostelium album. The sequence goes on along the minus strand of NW_008805073.1, from coordinate 769,487 downwards.
GAATCATGGCGGTAGATCCAACAACAGTTGCCTTAATTAGCTCATTAAAGTCAGTGGATTGGGAGACCGTTGGCAATGCCGATGTCTTCAAGACATTTGTAATCATATCTTGTTGTTGTTTAATCCAATCACTTCTATCTGTAGGTAATGCTGGTGTAGCCATTTTTTATTTATTTATCTGTATATAGATATATAAATTTATATGTATGCAAGGGAACAATTAATAAAATTGATTAAAAATAAATCGATGCTGAAAGGTTAAACTTGAGTTTGAGCTCAACTCTTGGGGTAAGCCATTCTTTATATTCAAATCAAACAAATCAATCATTTAGATTTTGGTGGTTTGTGACAGGCAAGCTCGGCTCTATTTGATTGAGGATTCGATCGATCATTATAGATTCGTTGTATTTGTGGGGAACACCAACTACATTCAAAGATTTGATGATTGAAAAAATCGCCTTTACAGAATGGTATTTTAAAAAAAAAAAAAAAAAACCACTCGGATTTTCACCAACTATAAAAGGAGGAGGCACCCACTTAATTAATTAATTGACAACCAACTAGAACTTGAAAATAATTAATTAAGCGGTTTGCTAAACCACCAACTAACAAAAATAAAGATCATTATCCTTTGTGATTGCAATCTCAACACATCACTAGCAAAATATTAATTAATAGTTATCAGATTTTTTTTTTTTTATAACAAATATCGATACTATGTTTTTCGAGAGCGAAAAATTTGAATAGTTTCAACGTTACTCAAGTTTCATTGTCGTGCAAAAACTAATCAACCCAAATGAATTCAAATCAAATAAAATATTTTCAAAAAAAAAAAAAAATTATTTTAATTTAGTATTATTATAATTGGCAAAAGAAAAAAAAAAAAAAAAAAAAGTATATTAATATTTTCAAACATTGTTTATATTTTATTTATTTCCTTTTTTATTTAAATTAAACTCAACTCTATTTTAAACTTTTAGTTATTATTCTTATTTATTATTTTTATTATATTTATTATTGTTTTGTTAGTTGTTTTATTTTGTAGATCTACAACGATAAGACGATAATTCGTATAATTGTAACAAACGATATTGTTCACACTCATATATAAACATTAAACATTTGGTCCAAACCATCGTTCTATCTGAATAATTCGACAACAGAATCAACCAAAAGTCACCTGTCAAAAAAAAAACAACAAAAACACTTTTAATAATCAAACAACTTTCCATACTAAAAAATTAAAAACAAAAAAAAGTAAGAGTTATAATTTCAATTACCTTTTTTATATAAACAATATAATAATTATATATTTATATATATTTATAAATCATCATCATCATCGAGGTATACATTACATTCACTATTATATATATTTTTTGATTATTATAATCTTCTTCCTCTTCTCTTTTATATTTATATATTTTCGAAACAATCAATCAATCAATCAATTTAAAATCAAATTATTGTTATCTATTATAATATAATTCAGTTTAATATATTAGTTTTAAGTTTATTATTATATATCAGTTTAATGTATAGTTTTTAGTTTCGAATTCTCTGATCCATTGTTAAATTTATTCATTATTACTCTTGTTTCCTCCTTCTCTTCCTTCTTCTACCCTTCCTTCCTTCCTTCCTTCCTTCCTCCCTTTCTTTGTTTATTATTCTACCATGTAATTATATTATATATTATATCAAATTTTATTTATTTTAGTTTTATTACAGTCAATATAAAATGAATGTCACCAACTAAACAGAAGTCGATGTATTCCAACATTAAAAGATAGATAAGAAACATAGACACATAACAAGATATCGATTATAATTAAAAACGATGAAAAAGAATGTAGATGTTTTATTTAGACAAAAGAGTGAGTTGGAGAGAAATGCGATTACAAAATAAGTTTTAATAATAATATATGATAATTATATATATTTGAGGATATATTAGTTTAACTTTTTTCACTGCTGCTACTACTCTATCCAACAACAGTGTATTGGACTTTTTATTTATCATTTTTTAGTAAAGTTTAGTTTTTTATAAACTTGCTATTTTTTTATTATTTTATTTTAGAAAATCAAAACAATTTAAAAAAGTTCTATTTATTAATTATATAATTACTCTCATTATAATAAAATCAAAATAACAGTAGTTAGTTCTCTCTTTGTTTTTGTTTTGTAATATTCCCTCTTATCCTTATTATATAATAATCATAATCGTTAGTTAGTTAGTTCATAAGATTTCACTAGTTCGTTAGTTCATTCGTTCGACTGTTCTTTAGTTTAGTTTAGTTAGTTAGTTAGTTCCATCCATCTCCTTTAGCTCACTGTCATATCAATCAAATCAATCAATCAATCAATCAATCAACTAATAATAATAATAATCAACAATCTTCTTTCTTCTTCATAATCTTATTCTTCTTCTGCTTCTTAAAACACTTCTTCCTAAAAAAAAAAAAAAAAAAAAAACAATATAATTTTCGATATACAGCAGCAACAACAACAACAATGACATCTACAACATCCGATGATATTGGGTATAGATCGACTTCATACGATAATCTAGATGATTTGGCTGATTATAATGCATCCGATGACGAACTCGATGAATATTCAGATTCGCGCAGAGGCACCTCACATCAGACTATGGCCAGTAATGATGCTGATGACTACGACCGTCTGGATGACTATTTGGATGAGCAAACCAATAACAATGATTATCAAGATGAAGCTGATGAGAGTCGCCATTCAGCGTCACCAAAGAGAGAGTCAGGCTCATCGTCATCAACCGTCGTTTCAGCTGCATCGTCGTCTTCACCATCGCCATCGTCATCCTCCAAGCAAGTCAATGAAAAGAAAAGGTCACATAGAGATGAAGATGAAGAAGGAAGTCTACAAACTGCTGAGGAACTACAACGTCAACAACAACAACAAAAACAATCACAATCACAACAACAACAGCAAAAACAACAACCTCAACAATCAATGCAACCAAACAAAAAGAATTTCAAATCTACGTATGAGACTAAGAGTAGATACAATGTTGGTGGTGGCGCAGGAGTAACAGGTAGTTCGCCAATTATGAACAGACAGACTTTCAATAACAATGCTTCACATCATCACAGCATTGGCACACCTCCACAACAACAACAACAGCCATCAAAGCCATACATTATAAAGCTAGCCACTGGTGCCACCATGACAGTCACACCCAGCGGAAGCAACACCAACACTACCATCAAACCAAACATATCAACCAACAGTAATTTTATCAAAAACGTAAGTGTTACTAATATAATTGGATAGATAAATAACATTGTTTATATATATTGACTTTTAATTCATTTTTAGGATAAGCAGTTTATTAAAAATAATAATCATAATAATAATGTATTACCACAAAGTATGTTACAATTTAAAGAGTTAACGTAAAGTTTAATGATTAATAATTTGTTTGTTTGTATTTAATTTTTATTATAGAAATGATTTCACCAAATACATATAGGAGTAGCCCTCAAAAAGCTACGATGATGAATGATCAGAGGATGCAAATGCACCCAGGATATCAGCAACATCAACAGCAACAACAACAGATGATGGCTTCGTCGTATGGCGCCGCCTTGATGAAGCAATACGCCTCCACAGGTGTACCACCAGGCATGCATCATTCACAATTCCAAATGCCAAATCGTTATCAATTCCAACAACCAAAAATTGTAAATAGTCAAATTGTCATACCTCAATCTCTACATATTCAACATCAACATCAACAGCATCAGCAACAACAACATTTCCACCAACAAAGAAATATAACTTTACAACAAACACAACTTCATTATCATCAGCAGCAACAACAACATCAACAATTAACCTATATTAACAAGAACAAGAATCTACAACAACAACAACAGTACAAACAGAAACAATACCCGCAGCAGCAGCAGCAGCAGCAACAACAACAACAACAACAACAGCAACAGCAATCACAACCACAACAACAATCACAACAAAAGCAGCAACAAATTATCAACAAACCAATAGAGCTTAATGAAAAAGACAAGAGTAGTGAGGTGATAATAAAGAACTATCCATCATTAGATGAGGTCAAGGATCTTTTCGAAAAAGAAACTGGTTTTATGGTAATTATTAAACTTAAAACTAAAGAATTGTAAAAGAATTAGTTACTAATTTGTTTTGTTTTTATAATAGAACTATGAAGTCGACGACCAGAATAAAGAAATACATGTAACATTCAGAGACGTTCAATCCTCAACCAATTTCAAGAGGAAGAATCATCGAAAACTAATTAACAGTGATTATCAACTACTGATCGACTTTAAGTTATAATAAATACAGACAATGTGTAAATAACAATAGTTGAAATTTACAAAATAGCGCTAAGATTTATCGGAAATCATAGAATCTCATTCTACCCAATCTATCAATATTTTGATGAATTAAGGTGGTTTTTTTTGGAGTTCCAACCCCAATCTTGAGATTTTTTTATTCTGAATCAGTTTTTTTTTTGTTTTGGGTTTCCGAATTTTTAAAATCTTCAAAATTAAATTAAATCTTTTATTAACAGGAATCATCGCTTAACTTAATCCAATCAATACCCTTTTTTTTTTTTAAAAACTGATTATTATTTTATTTTGATTGTTTTTTTTTTTATTATAACAACTGACTTGTTATTGTTGTTCTATTTTATACGTTTAGAAGATATAAACTTTGTAATGTGTAGAATAAATAAGTTAACATAGAAAATAATAAATCATAGTATACTTTATTTATAATGATAGATTGTAGATTTTAGTATCTTTGTAATAATATATACAGAAAAAATATTCAACGATGAATTATAAAAGCAAACTTATTATTTGTATAGTATTTTTTATTATTTCTTTTATTGTATTATCATGTGGTATACTCTATGGTGGATTGAAATTATATCCGACTGTAAGTTTAAATTTTAGTTTGAGGAGGATATCAAATGTACTGACAAGTCATTGTTGTATCTACAAAAATGAAATAAAATAGATTAGAGATTCAAAGAAATTCATGGAAACAACTTGTGAAATTAAATCGAGTAATATCACTACACAACTAGAGAATGGGGACTGTGACAAATTGGACAACAATATATGGTGGACTTTTTGGTTGTCCGAACAAAACGGTCTGTGTGGTGGTGAAGATGAGTTTGGTGGTACTCTAAATAATAAACCATCTTTTATGAAAAACAATGTGATAAAGAGTGGTGGTGGTGGCAGTGGAAATGGTGGCCAGCTGACAAACTGCTATCAACCGGGCTGGAGTGTTAATTTCGTGGGATCGAATGGCGACACCACTGAATATCAGGCCAACATAACCTGTCTCTTCTCCAACAACTTGAATCTGGTTCGTACCTATGTTTCGTTTTACGCGGAGAACAGTGACCATATATGCTATTACAACATCGACAATCCCAGCGAAGTAAGTTGGTCAAAGCTGGCATCCTACAAGGTGAGCTACATGTATATAACAGTGACAGTGAGCTCGGTTGGTTTGGTCGGAGTCATCGCATTTGGCATATTTATTTTCATTTTCAAGAGAAAATCGAATTGTATCGAATACACAATGCCCATGTCTCGTGAGGAGCATCGTCTATTCAACCAAAAGAATCTCAACAATCGTTTGAATCCCAACAATCCAATTTATTCTGTAAATACTTTTATATATTCTTCAGATTCAGAGTATGATATTGAAGAAATAAAAATAGTTTATTTCTTTCCTTTTCTGTGTGTTTTAAAATATTTTTATATACAATATATATATTGTTTGTTTATTTATTTAGCTAAATATTTTAACCAAGGTGATGGTAGTGGATTGGTTATGTTATCTTCATAGCTGACCTTTGTGAGTGTAAGTGGATATGGTGGTGCGGTAGGTGGTGCTTTCTGTCGGTCTTTGGCATCGATCAATTCTTGCAGTTGATCCAACGACATTTGATGTGAGCCAACTCGCTCCAGTGTCGACACCATGATTCTCACCTGATTGTGGAGGAAAGCACGTGCTTTCACCTCGATTCCGATCAACTGCGGATTCACACCGAGAGGTGCACTATTGTATTGCCAGATGTCAGGGTTCGGTAGATCGAACACCTGGAAGCTAGAGATCGTTCTTACCGGATTGTCAGCCTGACACTTTGAGCTTCTAAAACTATTGAAATTGTGACGTCCACACAAGAGAGTGGCAGCTTCTTGCATCTTTGGTACGTCCAATTGATTAGTGACTGCCCACACTCTGTCTTTCAGCTCAAACGGTGCTTGATTCCTATGCATTCCGCCAAGCATTCTATAAAGATAGGTTCTCGATTTCGCCGAGAATCTACTATGAAAACTATCATCGACAATCTCTGTAGATATAACACGCACTGGATAACCTTGTACATTCTGATTCAGTGCCATTGTTATTACTTCAGGTGGCATCATATCGATCTAAAGATCATTTGTCAATTAATGATGAAGAACTAAAGATGATTGAATTATAATCTACATACCTCTTCACCTGTTTTAGATATACGTGTATCAACATCGAAATGAGCAACTTGATGCAAAGCGTTGACACCTGTATCTGTTCTACTCGATCCTACTAACCTAACCTTCTTTCTAATGAATACTTCGAGTGACTCTTCCAATACTTGTTGTACAGGTTTCTTCTTTATATTATCATATGAAATTCGTTGCCATCCCGAAAAAGCTGAACCAATATACTCACATACTATTCTATATCTTGTCATTAGAAAAAAAAAAAAAAAAAAAGAAATAATAAAATAAAATAAATCTGATCTTTGACTTCGATCATGACTAAAAACCTTTATATATTTTTGATTACATCATTTTCAGTCATCTTTAATCGTTCATTATTTGAAAATTTAAATGAATGAATATTAAATCAAGATTAATTATATAAAAAGTTATAGTTATAAATATTTATAAAAATCGATTGTTGTAGCCATAAAACTACACTATTAAATATGTATTTAGTCTAGTTATCTTAGATTTGTATATTTTAATTATCTATTATTTATTATTTATTGTTTATTTTTGGGCAACTGCAATATGTGCAATACCTTCAATTTCAACAACACCGGATTTAAATGATTCGTTGATAATCTCTTGGTAGGTTGGCTCGAATTTCAATCTTAATTCCTCTGGAAGTTGTAATTTCAGAGCTTCGATCACCGGATTATTTTTGTAGAATCTGGCAAACTCTGGTACGTCGTTAGTTCTTAGGGTGTGGACTGTAGTTGTGATTTCGATATTCTTAAAGCCGCAATCTCTGAGACAATTTTCAAAAGAGACTGGATCGGCCAACGATACCATTGCGTAGGGCTTCGAAGGTGGTTCCATTCCAATGTCACCATAGATTTTCTTCATGGTAGCGACTATCAGTCTCGACAAAAATGTTGTTTCTGACCATGAGGCGATACCTACTTTTCCACCTGGCTTCAAAACTCTAAGGATTTCAGTGAAACCCTTTTTCTGATTAGGAAAGAAGATCAATCCAAACACAGAGTAGCAAAAGTCAAATGTTTGATCTGGAAATTCGAGATTCTGACCATCCATGATTTTGGTTTCGATTGGGATAGCAGATGGCAGTGATTCAATTTCTCTGTTTTGAAAATCGATCATCTCTGGTGCGAAATCAGTGGCAATGACACGACCATTATGCTTTTGGACACGTTCAGCAGCAGGAATCGAGAGGGCACCAGATCCAGATGCAATATCCAAGATGAGGAGATCAGACTTGACAGCATCAACAGGAATAGTAAGATCAAGGCAATCAATTGCAAACATTCTTGTGAAATTGGTTTGTTTCATAATTTCACCATAGGTCTCTGCAGCCAATCCCCATCCTTTCGAGGTCTGATCGAATCCAACAGCATTACTACTAGAATTAATAGTCATAGTTTATTTTTTATTAATATATTATTAAGTAGTAACTATAATAAATATATTTAAATTTCTTTTGTATTGGGAAAATAATATAATACTGAGGAGATGAGATATGTTTTTTGATGATTCAGATTAATCAAATTTTATCACTTTATTAATTAAATTAATTTTAAAACAATATTTATTTGCAAACATTTTATTGGGTTATGGAATCTGTGAAATAAACTATGATTTTTTTTATTTTGCGTTTTATGGTGGCTAATAGAGGAGCGCATTTTTCAAAATCGCCGACCAATCATGCGCTTCGGTGAACAGTTTATTTTTTTTTGACGCAAAATGCTTATTTTTCACCCACACCTACAAAAGCAGTTGCGTCAATTACAACTTCACCTGAGGGGTACTTTTCAGCCAAAACCTCTGCGTATACGGTGTTGAATTTCTCTCTTAGATCGTCTGGGAGTCTCATTCTGATATTTTCAATGATTGGATTTCCAAGTGAAAAAGTAATGTTCTCTGGAATGGTAGAGGTCATCGTATGATTGACTGGGGTGATGGTAACGTTTTTGAATCCGCATTCCTTAAAGTACGATTCGAATCTTACTGGGTCAGAGAGCGAGATAACGGTTTGTGGAGGTGTTGGTGGTGTTAAATCTGGGCGGTCTTTGTAGAGTTTGGCGATAGTTTCCCTTACGATGATACCCATCGGTGAGTTCTCTGACCACGAGGTGATCGTTGCCTTGCCACCAGGCTTCAAAACTCTGAGCATCTCACGGAATCCTCTTAGTTGGTCTGGGAAGAAGATCAAGCCAAACACAGAGTAGGTAAAATCGAATGTGTTGTCTGGAAATTCGAGATTCTGACCATCCATTACTTTAGTCTCGATTGGGATCGGTGTTGCGTTGGCTTTGACCTCCTGGTTGAGAAAATTGATCATCTCTGGTGCAAAATCAGTGGCAATGACACGACCATTGTGATTCTTTACACGCTCAGCAGCAGGGATAGAGAGTGCTCCTGTTCCTGCGGCGACATCCAGAATGAGGAGATCAGACTTGACAGAACCAACAGGTATAGTCTTATCAAGACAATCTAAAGCATACATTCTAGTGAAGCTGGTCTTTCTCATCATATTACCATATGCAGTGCTTGCAGAGTCCCAAGCGCCTGGTGTTTGTTCGTATACCGGTGTTGACATTATCTTTTCTTAAATTACTTATCTACTAATAAATATTAATCTAACTGAATTGAATTGAAATGAATAGCTACTACATAACCAACACTATATTTATATATAATATATGTATTTTGATAAAACACATTATAATTAATTAATTATTTTAAAAATTAAATCAAATCACACTTTTGAAGTTCTGATAATTTTTCACTCCGGTTTTTGCCACTCACCCAAAAAATTTGGTGGTTATGTAATCGAATGAAATTCCATTCGTTCCATTTCATTTATACACATACATATGAATCGATTTAAATAGTTTCGTTATATATAACGAGCCGAATTAATGTTTAATAATTCAAAACAAAACTAACTATCTAATTACTTAATAGGTATTAAGTTATATAACTTTTATTTTTTTTCTTTAATAAATTCTTCTTGATTCTATTAGATATGACTTAATCTCCAAAGATGAAATGGTATTTTTGTCGACTAAACAATATTTATCAACTAGCAGTTGTCTAAATACGGTGTCAAACTTATTTAGCAACTCAGTAGAGTCTAGTTGATTCTTAAAGTAATTGACTATTGGGTTGATTCTGTTGTTTTGTAGGAAGCTATCGATGTTTTCAGACTCGATTGTATGAGATACATGTGTCACGGCAATGTTTAGGAATCCCGATGCTCTCAGTGTCTTCTCGAGTAACGATATGTCGGTCAGTTGCTGCATTGAATGAGGTGTAGCTTTGATAGCCTGTCCCAACGCGGAGAATGTAGCAACATAGGTTTCGATGAGCAGATCGAGGAAAGGCGACTCCTCCAGCATTGTAAAGGTTGCCAAGCCTCCTTGTTTGAGCATTCTGTAGACCTGTTGGAATGACTTGGTCTGCTCGGCGACTCTGACGAATGTCAAGCCAAACAACGAGAATATATAGTCGAATTCGGCATCGTTAAACTCCAGCAGTTTGCGAGTGTCGTCCATCAACATCGATTTCAGCGGAAGGTCGAGAGAAGCTTTGTTGGACTTGAAGTAATCGTTGAGAATATCGGTGTTTCTCGGTGAACTATCGATGGCAATTACAGAACCACCGTTTGACTTTAATCTGTTCGCCACGAGTAGAGCCAACACGTCACTTCCCGAGGTAACATCCAACACCTTTAAATTTGACTTTAACTCTACATTGCTTGGCATGGCTTTATCAATACAATCTTGAGCAAACATCTTTATAAATCCTCTATTTTGCATGAGTGAACTGAATCCCTCCATCTCCGATCCACTGGAGACTCCACCATTCCATTCATTTGAAATTTGCTTGTTATTAATTATTTTTGACATTTTTAATTATTCAATTGTTAACAATTATTATAATAAATTCATTGATATCATTTATATTTAAACCTGAATTAATTTCTTTTTTATACATAGTTATTGAACTTGTAATGTTTTTAAATTTCCATTTTTGGAAAAAAATAATTAATTAACAGATTTAACTGAAAAAAAAAAAGGATAACCACACTTTGAATTAAGTCTAATGACCTTATTTAAATTAAATTAAATTATTATTTTTAGAAAGTGATTAAATATGTATAAAACTTTTTATTTTTGTTAATAATTTAATTGAAATAACCTTTGGTTATATATAGTTCATCTAATACTTGGTTGGTTGTATCTTTTACGAATTGCCAATGTAGAGTGGTTTCATTTACGAAACTCATAAGACCGTAACCAGTTGTTAATAGTCTGGTTCCGGATGACCAGTTGGGTTGTGGTTGCCATGAATGTAAGATGCCTTCTTGATTTCCACCGGTACCTACTACTAAATGAATTGGTGCCTTTGGTGAACTGTAGTCACCGAGAACTTGATTTTTATATACAGGTAACGATCTCTCATAAACATGTGAATGTCCACTTAAATATACATCAACATTATACTTTTGATATAAATGTTCGATACTATCAACATAAACAACTATTGAAATAAGAGATTAGTATATATTTTTTGTTTTTAATTTATATCATGATTATTAGTTTCTTACCCTTGAACGGATCACGACCATCACACCATGGATAATGAGCACTGCAGTAAACTGGACGATGGGCATATACGATGAGCCAACCTGTTGGATTGTTTTCACGGAAATTCTTTAGTTCATTCTCTAACCAACGGTATTGACTTGAAGTTGGAATGTAATCATGTTCTGTCGACACAGCAACAAAGTGGACACCATTATAGTCGAAAGAATACCAAGTCTTACCGTCATTGGACCCTGGCATCAAAAAAGTCTTTCTATAGACACCACTGGCAATACTGAAAAGATCATGGTTTCCGATTGCAGTCATATAAGGGATCTTTGTTGAGATTGGTGTCAACTCAGCCAAGAATTCATTCCAAACAGTTTGATTTCCAAAACTAAAATATATTATTAGTATTAAAATTAATTATTAAATTCATAAGATATTTACAGTAATTCTCCAGCATCTCGAATATCAGCATAGGCCTAAAAAAACAAATTGATATAGAATTAATAGAATATTCATATATAAAATAAATTATAAAAATATTTACAATATCACCAATATGAAGAGCGAATGACAATTCATCGATTCTATTTACAATGTTGGCAATGGTAAAGTTAAATCCACCACCAAGACCCATATCTCCATAGGAAACAAAGGTGAAAGGAGTGAAAGTTCCGTCATCTTCCAAATGTGTAGTGAAGTTATATAGAGGACTCCAAATGCCGACCGACTTGTCACCTACTGAATAGTAGTATGTTGTTAAAGGAGTAAGTTGAGTGAGAACAGCAGAGACTGAAAAACCTTTCCAGGCAATCTCTGTGTATTGATTGTTGGAAGCAACTTCCATTGCTTGGGCATCCATATCGGAAGGATTGAATGGGGTAGTAGAATATTGTACACTTGGGGCATCACCTTGACTAGATGTATACCATGAGATTCTCATCTCATTTTCTACTCCGGTCAAAGCTAGTCTAACACCAAGTGGCACTAAACTTGAATTTAAATTGGAAATAAATAAAAATACCAAAAATAAAAAAACAAAATTATTTATTTTCATTTATAAAAAAAAATGTATATATAAGTATAAATAAAAAAAAGAATATAATAAATAGTGAACCTATTAAATAAATAAAATACGATTTTGATAAGACTAGGTTCTCTACGGTACATTTTCTTGCAAAGATAAAAAAAAAAAGAAAAGAAAATCAATTTTAATAATATTAATAAGAAACTCCAGTTAATTATTATTGTCTGGATCTTTAATCAAAGTTTGTGTCAGTTTAAATCACAATACATGACTTGACAGGTTCAACAACCAGAGTCTCCCTTAAGAGACTCTATTTATTTTTTTTTAGTAAACACCAGATATGAAAATCATGCAAATTTTGATTCCAGGTCAAAAAAAAACCCAACAGTTATCAATTTTGTATCACTCAGAGTTGTTTGCCCAGTTTTTATTTTTTTTTAGATTAAAATATTTGGTGGTATTGATGTTAATTCTGGGTACTATGATGCAAATCTTTCTTCAAATGCAAAGATTTCATGAAATATCTTTTTTCGTTGTTGCTCGTTGCAACTCAAAGATCAATTCTTTTTTTTTTTTTTCTACAAATAGCTTCAGCAGTGAAGTTGTTGTAGAAACATGATGAGTATTATTTATTTTACCGAGTAATATCTGACACTTCTTTTATTTATTTTTCAAAATTTCACAACAAAAAGTATCTTTTCATTGTGCTCATCCTCTCACACACAACAACCATATTTTGCATTATTATTTATTTTAAATTTTATTGTAATCAAACCAATAACCCTAAAACAACCGCAATGAACAATTAATATTAATACATTCATTATACTTTCATTGGTGGTGTATTGATTTAACATTAATGCATTATAACAAACAAATACAATGTGTGTATAAACCGAATTTATATGATTAATATGATGAGAAAACAGGGTTTATAATAAATATATATTTCTCTTTTTTATTATTATTTTTTAAACAATTCACAAGTGAATCTATATAGTTTCCTATAGAAATGAAATTATTAATCATATTTTGTGTTATGATTGGAGTATGCTCTGCAATCCAATATTCACGTGGTTGTTATAAGGGAGATGTCAAACCAAATTCAGAAGTCATGATTGTCAGTGTCAATGTTCCTAGATCAAGCTCTCAACTTGCTCTAAATGCAATCGTCAAGGGAGATGTCTGTATAACAGTGACCAGCAATAGCAGAGAATACATCTTCAAAAATATCAACAACTTTTCGGATCCTCCTATCTTCGCAAAAGGTGTTGAAAATGCACGTCTATCTGAGATCAATGCTACCAATCCGCAGGATAGAGTAACCTATGGAGGAAAAGTGTGGGTCAAACAAACATCATACCCGTTCATTGGTCTCACCGCAATTACCGTTACTATCAAAGACCCAGTAAAAATATCACCATAACAGCCTAACTAACTGAATAATTATTCAATAAAATAAATAAACAAAGAATAATATAATCTGTTTAACAATATGCTTTAAAAACTAAAAAAAAAAAAAAGAAATTAAAAAAAACATATTTTCTTAGAATTATTAATTTGAACAAATGTATGTTATTACATTAAATTAAAAATGTTCATTTTATTTTATTTTATTTTATTTTATTTTCAAGTAAATATAGGTAGATAGACAGATAGACAGATAGATATGAATAATAAAAAGAGAAATGGATTTGTTTCACCTGCGAAATCATCAACAGTAACTATATCGTCATCGACTTCCTCAGCTTCTTCACCTTCTAAAGTAGTAGTAGGTTCACCTAAGAAGTCTGCTACTTCACCTAAGAAGTCTACGAGTTCCTCTTTGCTAAAGAAGAAACAGTTCAACTATGATGATGTTGCAGTTGATAGTGGCTCTCTTACACCTTCGAAATCAGGTTTCAGAACGCCAATCAAGATGTCATTGTCGGAAGCATTGGCAAGCTCTCCAACAAAGTGTATCATTCCTAAAGATGAGATTTTCAGTCATTGTCCTACACTCTCTGATAAAGACGAAGCCGGTGGTGATATAGATATTCAAAAACAAAAGGAAATACTCTCGACTATCTACTCAAAGAACGAACCTTTCTCACTTAAGGAAATAAAGATAAAGAGCCGCGACGACCCATCTCTAGTTAAATTAGTAGAGAGGAGAATGATCATAGAGATAAAGATAAATAATCAAACATCACTTTACTCATCAATACAATGGTTCAAGATAGCATCACTACTAATGAATATGCATCAACAACAGGTGAAAGAAGAATCTACTATTACAACCTCAACAAATACAACCACAAACCCCAAGAAACTACAAGTAGCAACAAAGCAAGATACTCCCATAAAGGTAACTATCAAGGATATTAATTAACCGATCAATCAATATCGAAATTAATTTATCTTTATTTTTTTTAAGGTTGCAAATCATTTGGGTAACTTATCTAGCAAGAGGAAATCAATAACAACAACAACACCTTTGAAGCTAAAGAGTGTCTGTGAAACATCTGTAAATACAAATAAGAAACAAAAAATTGGTCATGGTGAAATATATCCATTGGAATCAGCGGTAGATGAAGAAGTATCAAAGTTAGAAGAAGAGAGAAGGCGGTTATTGGAATCAATTAGAATAAAGAAAGAACAATTGGCTAGCTTTACCTCTAAATCTAAACCTTCACCCATTGAAGAGAGCAAGAAACACGCTGTTGGAAGCAATAAAGATGGAAATATCGATAAGCTCCTATTAAAGTGGAAGGACGCCGCAAAGATTGCCGTTCAGAAGCTACAGGATTCTTATTTGGCTGCTTTAAAGAAACAAGAAGATGGACTGACCTCGCTCGACCCAAAGATTGCTGCTGAAAGAAGAAAGCAAGCTGCATTAAAACTGGCTGGCTTCAGAACGGCGGGCAACAACAACGACAGTTGGGATGGCGATAATGGCTTTAATCAATCACACCAACAGACTGACGAAGATCAATATGATGACAACAATACTTCACTCGACCAACAAGATACAATATTAGATGATACAGATGTTACTTCTAAACTGTATATCATGAAACTTTTTAGTTTGGATCACAATGTTATGAATTATGACAAAGATAGTGACTCATTTAAATAAATATTTATGTTACAACTATAAAAAAAAATATTGAAAGATTGAAAGTTTGAGCAAGGATTAACTTTTTATTATGCCACTCTAATAAATATAAAAACATTTACTATAAATATAGTAAATTGATGATGTTAGAACCATAGTTCTTCAAGGTCAAGTAACAATTGATGGCAAGTCGGTCGTTTATCGGGATCTTGGTGCCAACAACGAAGTATAATATCTTCAAGCTGGTGCGGTATATTTGGTGGCATTGTCGGACGAATGCCTTGCTTTGTAAAGATTGGAATTTGGTAACTAAATGAAATCTGTGGTATATCTTCGAAAGGTCTCTTATATTTGCCTGTCAAGAAGCGATTGATCAACTCCCACATAACTATACCCAATGAGTAGACATCGGAGGAAGGTGATGGTGCGACTTCATCAAACAACTCTGGTGCCATATAGTCGAGTGTGCCACGCAATGTGCTGGTATGAACATCTATTTCCTTTGTCAAACCTAAATCGGCTACCTTTAATTCGTATTGAGAAGTGATAAGTAGATTATGTGGCTATCATAATAATAAAAAAAAAGATGTTAGGTCATTAATCAATAATAATAATGATGATAAGATCAAAAAGAAATATTGATAATTACTTTAATATCTCTATGTACAAGTGCTGGTTTCATTGTATGTAGAAAATTGATACCTTCGACTGCTTCTTTAATCCATTTCAAAACCAACTCCCAACTGAAATAAAAGTTTTTCTTTGTCATCATTTTAATTAAACTTCCGTTACCACAATATTCCATTACCATTAATAACTAGAGTGGAAGATGATTGATTATTAGTAAGTTTGATCAAATTGTTTGTAATGTAATGTTAGAGAGAATATACATACTTTTGATTCCTTTGATGCTCCGTATAATCTAATTAATCGAGGATGCGATGTCATACTTAGAATTCGATACTCCTTTTTAAAATTCTCCCATTGTTCGGGAGTACTGTCGTTTAGAACTTTGATGGCCACAGTCTTACCCATGTATCCACCTTTGTAAACTCTAGAGAATGAGCCCTCACCAATCTTTGTGTTTATTACCAAATCACTTGGGCTAATCCAGCGAATACCTTCCTTGGGATATTCACCGATTTTCCAATTCTCCTTTTTGGACTGCTGATAGTAGTACGGTGATTTCGAGCTACTGTTTGTCGATGTTGAGTCCATGTCCGAGATGATTCCATCATTCAGACTCATATACGGTATGTTAATGTCGACACTTGATTGTGTAACTGATGACGGTGATATGGTGAGCATTGATGGTGATATTGTTGAGGTGATAAGCGGTGACGAAAGTGAAGAGAGTGGCGATATATCTACAGATTGTTGGTATTGATGTTGGTGTAAATGATGATTATATTGATGCTGATGGTGTAACTGATCTGATGTCTCTGAATTGATTGAACTAACAGAGTATCTACTGTTACCTTCTATAATAATAATAATTGATTAGTTAATAATTGTTGTTTCGAATCAAATGCAATGACTTACTTGAATTTGTTGTTTTTAATATAAATACAGATGGACCAGACCATTTTCTTTGTGCCTTTAAAATCTTTTCATCTTCATGAAGTTGTCGCTCAAATGGTTTGTTACTATCTAGGGTGGTATTGGCGCTGGTTGAACTGTTACTGCCCAATGAAGAATCAGTTAATGATCTCGAAATGTAAAGAGTAAGAGTCGAAGGGTCAATTGTAGTGGTGCTTAGTAGCATTGAGATGAGGTCGCGAACCGTAGTTGTTGAGTAGACTTTAGCACGCCAACTCTCACCGGTCATTCCACGATAGATTTGCACGTAGCTCGGTGTTTCGTCGAAATCACTGAGATCACGATTTGCAAATGTAGTTGTAAGACGCTTCTTACTCTTTTTCAGAATGGTTGAAAGCATATTCGGTTTGTTATTGATAGAGCTCGACTTTGAAAGCGGTGAATAACTGCCGTTGCCACTAACCGATCCAAGTGATGGAGATGATGGTGTCGATGGTGTGTTGGCTGGTGGTGGTGATGATGAATATTGATGATGGTAATGTTGCTGTTGATTTTGTTGTTGCTGTTGACTGGCTATATTACTTTGATGATTCGATGATGACGATGTTGAGAGTGGTGTATTGTTGTTGGTGGTTGGTGAATTTGAATATATTGTATGATTAATGTTGTTGCTATTACTGTTGTTGTTCGATGATGGTGATGTCGATTGTAAATGTTGTTGTGGTAGTTGACTATGTTCAGATCTTGACATTGTATTTGATGCTGATGATGACTGTAGAGGAATTGCAAGAGGTGGTGAATTGATTCGAGGTGAGTTGCAATAATCGGACGAATTTGTAGATGATGCTGGAGAAAATGGCCTGCTTGGGCTGTGAGTAGGACTATTCAGGAAAGAAGATGGGCTTCTGTGTGAAGTTGAGGGAATAGCAGTTAAAAATGGAGATCCTGTTGTTTTTGAATGATTATGTGTTTGATTGTTGTTTTGTTGTGTATTTATCGGTATTGACGGTGTGGCCATTGATGTATTTGTAGTGAATGATGTGTCTATATGTCTGTTACTTCCACTGCTAGCTTGTTCTCTATAGCGACGCGAAGATTGCTGATAGAGCTCGTGGAGTAGTTGAAGTTGGTGCTGTTGTTGATGTGAGAGTGACTGAAGAAACTCATTGTTTGGCGAAGAGGAAGATCGATTCTGTCGGGTATTTTGTACACTATTGTTGTTGTTGTTGTTGTTGTTGTTATTGAACTGATTCTTTGCTGTTAAAAACGAGGAGTGGTTACTCTCGAATCTGACATAGCTGTTGTTGTCGTCGTCGTCGATCGCGTCGTCACGATCTACAAATACTTCGGTCACCTGTTCGAAATCGTCGTCGTCTTCCTCCATTAATATATCTTTAAAGTCCTCGTCGTCGGTCTCACTCAGCGTGTCACAGGTGATACTGAGCTCGTTGAATGACGGCTGGTTGAGATTGGCGACAACGCCATTGGTGGTGGTAGTCGTGGTAGTGGTCGTCGGATTGTCGTCTGCCGACCGTGTGCTACAATTTCCATTGACAAACGATCTTCTTTTTCCGCCTATACCACCACTGCTGTTGCCACCGAGTCCTATTCCGTTGGCAACGCCACCACTATCAATCTCATCTGCATCATCACGATGATTATGATTGTTTTCACTATTGTCGTTGTTGTTGTCGTTGTTGTCGTTGTCGTCGTCGTTGTTGTTGTTGTTGCTACTACTTATGATTACTTTGGATGTTGATACCACAACATTGGTAATGGCAGTCTGATCCTTGGTGTTGATCTTCTCTACGGTGATCGGCTCGTTTTCGGTGTTCCTACTCTCATTCATACTGCTGTCATTAAAACTGGATGAACTACTGTAACAAGACTCGCTACTACTACTCATATTCGAGAGGCCGAATCGCTCGATACCCTCTTGTGAATACGATTGGTTTCGATGTACAGCCAAGCTTATCGATGTCGACCTCGAGTAGAGCATGTCGATCTCATTATTTGAGATTAAGGCCGACATCTTTTATATAAACCAACAAACTAATATATTAAAAAGATAATATATTATTTGAACAAAAACTACTTCTATACTTTTTGTTGTACCTTTTAAGATTTAAAAAAAACTAAATAAATCCAGTTTTTATAAAAATATCTCTTTTTTTTTTTTATCTAAAACAAACAAAATAAAATGACAAAAAAAAATTGTTTTTTTAAAAGATTAATAAAAATTTTTTTTAATAAAAATATATCTTTTCTTTTTGATTACATACATTATATCTATCTTATCTTTTCTTTTATCTAATCTATTCGATTTATTTTAAAATAACTTTTAATAAATTAATTATTACATATCATATAGCTATTAATTCTTTTGTTGTTTTGTTTTTTTTTATGAATAATTGATTTAGAATTGAGAATTAAGAGTTGTGCAAATGGGAAAAAAAAATAAAAATATAAATATATATAATTATCAGGGAAAGTGTATGTTATCTAAAAGAGTTCAAATGAACAAATGCTGCTATGCTGCTATTGCCAATAGTAGTAGTACTTTTTATTATGATTATTTATTTTACTATTTTGCTAGACTTTTTATTGTTAGTTTATTTGTTTTATTGCTGATACTGCTTACTAAAAATGTTAAATATGAGTAAGCTGTATGTGTATAGGCGTATAGATGTGAGTGATGGTGTGTTATTGTGTTATTGTGTCGTGTGTTGTTATTGTGTTGTGTGTTTTCTATCACACAAATAATATATATAAATATTATGATATAGGCGGGTGATGATGTTTGTTATTTCTACGTCTCGACAATTTGGTCAAATTTTTTTAAAAATAATGAATTAAGTATTAAACTAAATAAACTGATTTGTATACTTTTACACACTTGAAAAAATTATATATAATTGACAATATTAGAATGAAGAATAAAAGAAGGAAAGTTGTGGTGTATGTGATGTAATATTATGCCTGATGTTGCTTGTTCACTGTTGTTGTGTAGAAACCAGTAGTTTTAAAAAAAAACTAATCCAAACTGGACTATACTAACACCTAACAGCCAAAGAAATACAAATAAATAGCTAAACTAACCAATAAAATTTATTTAGTAGTTGTTGTTGTATTTTTAATATTGTTATTACTATAAATGTTTGTTTGTTTGTTTGTTATTGCTATTGTTAATTGTGTGTTTGATGAGTGAAAGAGAGGGTTTGAAATGTGTATGTTTTTTTTTTAAAAAAAAAACTATTTACCTTTTGATAAAAAAATGCTATTCAATAAAAAACAAAAAAACAGGGGGTGATTGATATTAATTGGGGGGTAACAATTTGTTTCAAAATCACCAATAACATCAACTCTCAATTTTTAAATGAATTGATTGTGGTTTGGTTTATGACTTTGAAATTATTAAAACAAAATCCGTCCAAAACCCAAAGATGTAACATATGGGATAGAATATTAACTTTGCGTTGATTAATTATGAATGTGTTCATAACAATCATCCATTCTATCACTATAGTCATTCATAGTGTGGTGAAATCAAAATCAAGAATAAAATAAAGATACAAATTGAATATTTTTGATTTTTAAAAGTTAATATTTTTTTATTTATTTTTTAAAAAACAAAAGATTCAACTCAACAGCACAGTAAATGACTATGGCACCTAAAAAATAGAAATAAAGAATGTTAGTATATTTGATTGAAAATAAAATTTTCATTAAATTTGTAAGTTTGAACATAATAAAGGTCAGGAAAGTTTGCCAAATTTATGAATTCTTCATGGGACTTCACTTCTAAACGAAGATCCACCCAACTTAAGATTCGTCATCTAGTTTTCATCATATAAATTATGTTCATTATTGTGTTGATTTAGTGTAGAAACATACCTTTTCCGCTTGATAAACTGAAAAATAATTCTTCAACAACAGTTTTATATAATTTCAAAATCTTCAAAAAAAAAAAAAAAACGAAATTTTTTTTAGCCAAAAAAAAAAAACCTAAAAATTATTTGAAAGTTTCTAATGAAAAGTGCAAGCTGTATATTCTTGCCCGGGCAAGAATCTTTTTAAATACCTTTTAAAACTATTTATCAATATAAATTTATTACTATTCGATTGATCATTCAAAAGATAATAATTGGAACTATAAAAATGAGAAAGTAAGATATTTTTTCGAAAAATCTTAAAAGTTGGGTTTGCGGTTTTATGAACCCTGAAAAAATAAAAAAACAATATGATTTGTTTTAAGGTGAATCAAAATCAATCACTTTATCAATTTAATCTGATTTATATTTATTTAATAGTTTATTTATTTTGTACATAAAAGAAAGTTTTGTTTTATTTATATTTTAGATATTATTATTATAATGCAATTACATAGTTAAGATCACCTGATCACAAAAAATAAAAAAATATCAATTATATTTATTAAAATATGACAGTTATTAGATATAATCTAGGAATTTTAAAACCTATTTTAATAGTATTCATTGTAATAAAATGTTTTTATAGTAATTCTTTTGTATATAGTTATAGTTTGAAATCAAATACAAATTCATATTCACCTACACCCAATTTAAATGGTAAATATTAACACTATAATATTTATTTCTACTTTTGAAACTCAATTGAGAATTTCTATTCTTTTTTGACATATAAATATGACTAACACACAATTCAACAACTCAAAAAAAAATAATAATAATTTTACACAAACAGATTTAGATTGGATTGATATTTATGTTTCAGTAAAGAGTGGCAATGATACCACTGGAGATGGAACGATCAATAATCCGTATTGGAGTGTTACAAAGTCAGTATCTGTGATGACTGAAGCCAATGCATATAACGTTTATATAGATCCCGGATTTTACACTGGAGATTCACAGCTGAACCCACCGAATGCAACTGAAATCGTGTTTACAAGATATCCCGGCACCACTGGCGGCGTAGAACTGGACCAAACGGAAATCACCAACACTCTCGGCAACAGCTATTCAATTATATTTCTCGAGATACAACCGAATCTATTGTATTGCGACTCTGAAAATGAACGACAGCTGACACCGAAAATTACATTTTACAATTCTCAAGTCACACAATTCACTATTTTACACGGAGTGTTTGAATTGGCCGTTGTCAACTCCTCGATATTCTATGCCGTCGGAAATACAACGACACTCACACTTCAGAATAGCATAATCTTTGGTATCACCACTAATCTAGTGGTTTTCAACAGTGTTTCCATTAGCAATTCATCGCTAAACAATGGAATTATCGTGGTGTACGCAGCGCAACAGGTTTCCATTGAAAACTCACAGTTTGGAAATTCTTCGGTGGAACTTCACGATACCTCCAACATCCACATCGGTGACTCTACCTTTTCATTCATCGACACGCCATCATTCACATTCGATGACCATCTCATGACACCGATTGCACTCTACAATAGCAGCACAACCATCGACAGTTGCACCTTTATCAACATAAGAAACAAGATCAATATCATTACTTGCACAGACTCGCAGCTCCAAGTAACAAACTCGAGTTTCACTCAGCTAACACTGTTTTCAACGATTATCCAGGCCACCTCCTCAAATGTCTCTCTCTATGGTATCGTAGTGGATTCAGCGGTATCGCCATATGCATTCCACTCGGATCATTCCACCTACAACATCACGAATTTCGAAATCGTCATTCTGGCAACTCTTTTTTCCACCCAAAACACACCGACCATATACATGGACAATGGAACCGTTAATTCACAACGACCTACCCGACTGATAGACCACCTCTTTTGTAATACCTTGCTAACAATGTCGATTAGCAACACTCACTTCGACAATCTCCAGCAGTTTTCTTGTTGCTACTGTAATATCAATTTAAATAACATCTACATTCGATCCAACTCTATTTTCTATGGTTTCATTTTCACGCAATCCAACATCAACGCGAGCAACCTCTACCTGGACTCACTCTCGACCTCGGACAGCCAGTATCTCATTGACATCTCCAACTGTAACGCTACATTTTCACGATTTACCATTGATGGATGTTCGAATCCACTGAAAATCACATATTCTCGAGTGCAAATACTCGACAGTTTGATTTCAAAGATTTACTCTCGAGTTCCTCTGACTGCCACATCTTCAGAACTGCTTTTCTCTGGTACTCTAATCAGTAACTATCTCTCACAGTTCAGTGTACCAATCATGGAGATCACCGATTCCGTCCTCGGATTCCTCAATACACAATTTATTTCTTGCAGTTCGAATGCAGGACTTTTGTTATCGTATGGATCCATTATCTCTGCCATCAACACTCAGCTCTCACTTTGTATCTTCCTCGAGTACGGTATCTATTTGCAATCAACCTCCTACATGTCACTCCAAAATGTAACACTCGATTCATCTTCTCTCTCGAGTGATACTCTCGGATTCTTTTATTTCGTCAACAGCGATGTCGATATCAATCAACTCTCGCTCTCGTCGATCACCACCAATCTCATTTTCGATAGCAAGAACTCAGTGTTCAGCTTGAAAAACTCTAGTTTCTATTTGATCTCAAATAGCTTGCTAACGGGACTAGGCTCTGCAATAACGATAGAAAACACCAAAGTAAGTGGATCCTCAGTGGGAAACACCATTCTCTTCAACCAATGCACTGGCAATGTATCGGGTTTACAGCTGGACTTGGTAGTGAATTTCGACACTCTGATCAATGTTGGCAATTCACAATTTAATTTCAAAGACCTCTTGATCAACGATTGTAATACACCCAACGAATATAGCAATATCTTTTTCACACAAGAAGGACAGATTGTCATGGAAAATTCAACCCTCAGCGGAATCAATTGCTACAATATCTTTAGTATCACGCAGCCCAGAGATGTGCTCATTCTGAAAAACGTTAATATACTCAGCAGTGTTGCAACGGTAATCGATGCGCGTTTCAATACCATTGTTTCATTGGTAAACGTTACCGTCCATGGTTCACAACCATCACCATCTCAACTTGGCTCGGTTTTCTCGTTGGTTTCGGCGGCCAGTTTCATCATGGCGAACTGTACATTCCAAATGAACAACGCCCAGGCGAGTCCAATATATATAGCCGGCGATACAGCTGCCTGTTCAATCACCAACAATCTCTTCTTCATCAACACCGGTGTTAGAGGTGGAGTATTCCAATTTGAGCAAACCAATTTCGAGTGTGAAATATCTGATAACACTTTCAATTCAAACACTGCCGACCTGGCAGGTGGTGCCATCTACTCGAAAGAACTGATTATCGTTGACAAGTCCAACAAATTTTTGGGAAACACTGCAACCTTCTATGGAAACAACATAGCCAGTGGAAAGGCGCGACTCGGCATTGGAATGCCCGACGACATTGCCAACGACGAACCCATCACAATCACCATCACAATGTTTGACTATTTCGATAATGAAGTCACCACCGAGGCAGGTGATCTCATGCTGTGGCTCTCTGCCATCTCTACACCAGGAGATTTCACGAATGTGAGCATGCCAGTCAGTTTGATCGGTGGTTTCGCCAGAGTGAATCTCAACGCTTTCGTTGGAATGCAGGTTGGCAGTGTATTCAACATCCTCGCACACCAAGATGGACTTCAAAGCAATGTCGAACTAACAGTGGGTCCTTGTCGTCCTTTCCAATTTCAGAGTCCGAACAACGTACTCTGTCAGTATTGCAACTCAACGGATCTTGTCTACTCACCCTCTAAACAACAGTGTGTCAAGTGTAACAATGAGAAGCTATCACAATGTTACCGTGGCAACGTAGAAACCATCGAGAACTACTGGATGTACAACAACGATATCGAAGTAATCAAGAGATGTGAACAGAATCTATGTTTAGGTGGAAATCAATGTATATCTGGTCACACCGGTATTCTCTGTGGCCAATGTCTAACATCACCAAAACATAACAAATCATCAATTTATTGTTGTAGTAAGTTAATTATTATATTATAATATTTGGCAACCAAAATAGCTAATCTTAAATTTCAAAAGGTAGCGAAAATATTTTAGTGTTTATTATGTATATGATTTATTTAGCTTTGTTTATTATCGCTCTATCGCTTGCACCAACCATTTTCAATCATCACGTATTCGGATCGATTATTATCTTCTTGCAATCGGTGGCAATTCTATTATATTCGCAAATGAATCTATATATTGTTCCGCTGTTTAGAATGTCATTGGATTACATACCGTTCATATGCAGTGGTTTACCATTCAACTACTACACCAAGGTGGCATTCTCCTTCTCTGCCACCATTATCATCATTGCCATCGGCGGAATAACCTCGAGAATAGCCAAGTCACTCTCGCTGGTCAGACAGATTCAACACCCAACTGCTCAAAGATCACCTTACCTCTCTTATTTCTGGAGTTCTACTCTGCTCTTCTTTGGTCCGCTGGTTTTCGACTTGTTCTCTCTGTCGATGCCGTGTCGCGACATTGGCGACAAGCAGTATCTCTTCATGGACAACGATATAGTGTGTAGCGACAGCATGGTTCATCGTGTAGCACAAATAATCTCTTCGATTCTTCTCGCGCTCTTGTTTGTCGTGGTAGTCTCACTCTATCTCTATCAGCACTACTGGCTGGATTGGCGCGATCACTCGGCACTCTACAAGCCAAAGGCAAGATGGTGGGGAGCATTCCACATGCTGCGAATTACCAGCTACTCTATTTGTACACTTAGTCTGCTCTACCAGTCGCAGATCATGATTGCCGTGCAGATGACCATTCACACAATATTCATGACCATCCAATACATCATCAGACCCTACAAACTCAGAGCAAGAAACCAAACCGAAAACATTGCCAATTTCTTCCTTCTAATCATTCTTGTCATCTCTGGTAATGCTTTCCTCGATCCTGCTACTCGTGGAATAGTTATCTCCTCGATAACATTGTTATTCGCAGCCGTCATTCTTGCAATATCAATTATACAAAACATTAGAATGAGATTATCGAAATTGAAATAATAATAAACTTTTTTTATTATATACATAAATATTATCAAGATTTCATTGTTTATTTAACTGTGAATTTATGTAATCTTTAAAATCTTCAAGAAAATCCATATCAACCATTGAATATCGATTGGCTTCAATCCATGTTTAACTTCCAACTGTTTATCGAAAACATATTTCTAAATGGTTTAAGAATTAATTTAATAATAATAAATTCTCTTTATTTGTACTTTTAATATATACATTGATTAAATTTATTTATATTTTAATCGAATTTAATTCTATAGGTTCCAGCGTGAGTGAGATGTTCGATTTCCTCTTTCAGTGGTGCAAGAATAGTTGGAAGATGTTTGGCAACAGCAGGTCTTTGATTCCTTCTGTCCAACCAAGCCATTACATTCTTGTATTTCTCGTAATTTGGAAGAAATCCTTCACGAATATAGACTGCCCATGAATAGACTGCCATAT
This sequence comes from Heterostelium album PN500, assembly GCF_000004825.1. Lineage (NCBI taxonomy): Eukaryota > Evosea > Eumycetozoa > Acytosteliales > Acytosteliaceae > Heterostelium > Heterostelium album. The sequence continues at coordinate 743,224 of NW_008805073.1, read as the reverse complement.
CAACAATCGAATATTGATTGGCTGCAATCCATTGTTTATCTTCCAATTGTTTATCGAGAACAGGAATTTGATCTTCCATGGATTGGTTGTTCCAGTACCATAGAATTTATATGGTTTTCCTTGATTGAGATGAGTGTTATCGGTTGAATTTGATTGTTGTTGTTGGCTCATTTTTAATATTGTATTATTGTTTATTTGATTATATACAAATGTTTTGATAGTTTTATTTATTATTTGAGTATATTATTAGATTGATTATTAACTTTGATTTGATGATATTAAAAATTAAAAATAGAGGTTAATATGATCAAAGTGGTTTTTTTTATTTTATTTGATTTATGAAACTAGTAATTATGAAAACTAGTTTACAATTTAATTAAATTATGTTTCAATTTTACAACAAAAAAAAACCTTGAAGTTTTTTGAACTTTGATAATTACAAGAAGAGTGCCACCGATCTCTATCGTGTCTCGCTCTCTGAGATCTCCAGAAGACTATTGGACTACTGTCAAAGTACATACCTGATACTCTCAATTGACACCAAGTCAGAGCTTTTACAACCAGACGATTATGGTTCATTCTTAAAGACTCTTCCATTGACCGAAAACTACAGAATCAGTCAACTCAATGTTATTTCAAAACAATGTCAAGAAGATTTATTAGAACCGATATATGTACAACATTCTGTTTAAGAAAAGTAAAGAAAAGAACTAAACTTTTAAAACAAATATTTTTAGATTACAATGTGGATGTTTTATTTTTATTTTATTGTAGAAATTATTAATTTGTTACTGTTTTATTTATTATTGTTGATATTATTCTTAAAAATTAAAATTTAATAATATATATAAATATTTAATCTAATGGACAATTTCAACTATAAAAGTTAAAAAGGCTAGACCTATATGAGAATATTGAAGTTCTATGTTGAAAAAAAGAAAAAGTTAATTTAAAAATTGTTCTGATAATATTTTTTTGTTTTTTATCAACTTACTTCCTGAATTATTTGAAGCACCAGCGGCAGTCGAATTAAATCTTGGAAGGAATGTAGATCCGAAACTGGAGCAGAGTCTGTTGTTATTTGTTGTCCTATGAAATAAAAAAAAATAACAAAATCAGTTCGTATATCAATTAAAAATAAAACTTACAAAGTTAACCTTGATGTATATAAGTATAATTATAATAGTATCATAATATAATAAAGAATCATATAGGTGTATATTATAATAATATAATATAAAGAGTCTTATAGGTATCTTGACTAGTAGGATAATTAAGTAGATGAGAGAATTCTGGACTTTGGACTTTAAAAAGAAAAAAGATAAACTAAATTTTGTTGCTTGGTTTACCATTAGGAACACATATCCAAGTACACTCTTGTTGACCACCAAATATTATTAATAGAAATTTAAAAGTTAGAAAAAATGATATAAATACACGATAATTGTTTATATACACATAATACATAACTATATATAAATATATCTATAGAACTATATAACTAAAAGTATCTAATTAATTGTAAAATTTCCTGATCCTGTGGATATATTAAGTTAACTTGGCCACAAGTAGAGGAAGCAGTGTTATTAGGCTGAATGAAGTAGATCCAATTTTAATTTTCGTGGATTTTAAAGAATGAATAACTGTTGTACTATATGGATTAGATGGTGTTGGAGTGGTTGTAGTGTAGTTAGAGCTGGAGTAGTAGGCGCAGGAGTAGGAGTTGGTCCTGTGCTTGCAGCGCATGCCAAGTCTACATTGATATCGAAGACATATGATGGATCTTGAATAACAGTTCCATTGGGTAAAATTACAGAATAGTCGAGCCATACAGAGCATCCTAGTTTGAATTCTTTCCGTTGGCACCCTTACCGACTTGCATTGGCATCATCTCATAGATCACTTCTATCAGTCATTTTAATAATTTTTCAGATTAAAATTAAATAAATAAATATTTAGACTCAAAATCGACGGACAGAGGTTGTGAGCAATGACAGAGGTGGTAGGCAATGACAGAGATTGTGGGCAATGACAGAGATTGTGGGCAATGACAGAGATTGTGGGCAATGACAGACATTGGATGGACGGACAGAGGTTATAGACAATGACAGATATTGGATAGACGAACAGAGATGGTAGGCAACGACAGAGTTTGTAGGCAATTTCAGTGGTGGTAGGCAAATACAGGAATGTACCGACAGAGGTTGGGGGACGATCGAGGTGGTAGGAAAGAGAGATTAGAAGAGATAGATAAAAAGAGATAAAACAAAGAGTTAGTAAACAAAGATATAAATAAGTTTAAGTTTTAATTATTTATTATTACTTACAAATCAAAATTATTTTTATTTGAAAAATAATGAAAAAATGACTTTGTGAATGAAATTATAGGTTTAAATAGTTTTAAATTTGATTCGTTAACTTACAGTTTGAACTCAAAAATGTCGGCAACAGTTAAGCACCAATTAAAAGTATGAATTAATATTCAAATTTGAAATATAAATATTAAAATTAATTAAATAATTCTTTTATTATAATAACATATAAAAGTGTACACTTTTATTTTGAATATTTTCTAGTTTTTTTTTTATTTAATGTTTTAAACTAAGAATTAAATAAATTATCTTTTTATACTTTTAACAAATAAATTGATTATAAATAAAAAATCGAAAGTTTTTAGTAAAAATTACTTTGTTTTAATTTTAAATATCTACTTGTTTTATTCATTGAATACAATATTTAAATAATATACTTTTATGTTGAGATAAAAAAATATATTTCCAAAATAAAATCTAAATATATTTTTTTGTTTGTTTATTTAAAAGTGAATCACAATTTAATTGATTTGATTCACGATTTATTGGAATTGAATGAAAATGTCATGTGTGGGGGGTATGCTGATTGCAGGTTTGGGGTTTTAAATGATTTTTAACATTTGATTCATGTATCTGTTGGTTTCTGCTGTTATATGTGTAATTATATTCCGATCAAAGAATATTGTAAAGATTTCATATGGAGTTGATGTCTCCAGATTTTAGTGCAATTACCACTAATATTAGGTTCAGTGATTTTTTTCAGAGGAAAAATTTAAATCTGTCCAACCATGTTCTCTTTTTTCTCCACAACTTAAAATTTCATCAATTAAATTTGGTTTAGTTTGATTTTGGTTCCACGAATTGGATTTACAAATTTCTTTCAAATCTTCGACCTTCATTCTATTATACTATTCATAATTTTCCTCAAAATCTTGAGTTTTACTTTTAGAAACATGATAGGAAAAACTAATATACTATATTTTATTTACCTCGATCATCCAAAGTATTTTCCAGCAAATGTTGTTGAATTTCATTTTCATCATCAGTTTCCCCTTCTTGGGCATTATTGTCCTCATCCATCAATATTGATGATGTTTTAATTTTTTACAAAAATAAATAAAATTTAAAAGACTCAAAATTATTAATAAATAAATTTGTTTGTTGTGCTAGTTCTTTGAGTGTGTTTAAAAATTACTTAAAAGTAGAAATTAAACTTGACCACATTTTGACTTTCAAGTCAAATTAAACTCTAAAAGAATGGGAGTTTCACCAATCTTGTTTATATTCTGACCGTCCAAGTTATCCCAAATTCTTAAAAACCAATATATTTCTAGTTCCGAGCTCGATTTATAACATAAAATTTAATTTTTTTATCATAAAACTTATTTCAATTAATTCCCAAAAGTAAATATTATAGAATAATTTATTCCCTACTAAAAAATATTAAAATTAACAAATAAAGAACAGTCCCTATTTGCAATATTTACAATTTGTTCTGTCAATGAAAATCGCAAAAAAAAAAATGTTTTCTCGATTTTGTTAATATTCAACTAAATTGAACATATTGAAACCATTTTAAACCTTTTTTTTTTTAAAATCTCAACAACTCTCGGATTGCTTTTGGATCATTACTCAAGAATGAAACATTAAACTGTGAAGTAACTATGGTAGTATTGCTGATATTAACTTGTTGTACGATGATAAGATATGGTTAGAGAATAACTTTTATCCTGAAGATGAATGCCTTCTTGGAGAAAAAGGATTCAAAGGAATGAAAGCCTACTACCCAAATTCTCTTGTTCCTTTTTGTGAAGGAAGTGAACCTGCTGATCTCTCAGAAGAACAACTTAAGGCATTTGACAACAGGATAAAGCAAGTACGAATTATAGTAGAAAACTCAATTGGAAGAATGAGAAAATACAAAGCTACCTCCGTTTGTTTTCCCTTATTGTCATCTAAAATCGATAGCACAAACAAACATCATAAGGTTTGGATGATTGCAGCCTTGCTCACCAACAGATATACATCAAATTCGTTCTAAATAAATTTGTATATTTTGAATACTATAATATTTAAGTCTAATACTCTAATATTTTGCATTTTCACTAACAAATATACATGAATTCTCATAAAATAAATATATTAAATGTATGAATACTGGAATATTAATTCGAATACTCAAATATTTTACTTTTTTTTTGCAAAAAGTCAAATATTTTTTGTCATATAAATTGTGTGGTGGGTTGAAAACATATTTGAGTTTTTACTCGAGTATTAGTGGTTGAATACTTCAATAGAGAACGGCCCAACTAGCTTTAATTGACTTTTAACAATTCATATGAATTATCTGGTTTACTGTGGAATAAGGGACTATAAACGTAATTTGGAATCAGTACATCTTTATTATCTACAAATTTATCTGATCGTTCTTTAAGATTGGATAAAAGGTCTAGAGAGAGATCTACACCAATTTTAGTTTTAATGCCGGTTGGATTTTGAAGATCGATTTTCAGTTGAGATATTAAATACAGATGCTAGAGTTGGTTGTTTCTCGGCAGACAATAACGTAATAACATGATTGAATTTCTCCAATACTAGTATAATATCGTCTAATAGCATTAATTGTTCACCAGTTGACACTCTTTTCTTGAACTCTAATATTGAATCTTGTCTCTCTTTGATTGTGTGATTAGTTCATCCAGGGTATTTATCCCAGATCCATATTTCGATCTAAATGATTTAAGTGCTGCCAAAGTACTACCCCATCTAGTCACACATGCAGTCTTAAATTTGGTAGATTGATTTTCAGAAGCTGCGTCTGACTTAATATTCTTTGCCAGAGTGATCGCATTTGAACTCTTACGAAAGAAAGATAGAAGTCTTAAGACATCATCGTAATATTCATATTCCTCCATCACTATCATCCTCACCAACAACCTCACTATCATCTCTATCAACATTACAACTAAATAGATCATATATATTCTCAACATCAGGTACATGATCAGATGCCAACAACCGATATCAGAGTAGATTAACCCTGTTCGATGTAACCTCCAATAAAGATATTGAGAGTTTAAATTCAACAATAGTGCCAATGGATGTTGAGTATAACTTTGACCGTTCCTTTAGCTCGGTCATTCGTGTTGTTCGTCGATATAAAATTTCAAATGATGATTCTTTAAGAAAACACCAATTTAAATATACCATTGTTACCGGATTCATAATAGATTTTTAATACCAAATCATGAAATATGGTATCCTTCTTAATATATTTAAACAATATATAAACAAATAAACATATTTATATATCTGTATAACACGTTATTATTCAATTTATTTCATTTATTTCTAAAAAAAAACTAAAATTTTAAACGAACTCGCAGATACCGGTAGGCAATAATTGTAATAATTAGTAATAATATATAGGATAATAGATAGTATGTGATATAGTAGATAAATTATTAATAGTACTAGTAATAATAATAGAAAAATAATGAATGAATTGGTAGATACTAAAGATTTACTGATTCCAAATTACGTTTATAGTCCCTTATTCCACAGTAAACCAGATAATTAATATGAATTCACTTCACAATATGTAAAAGCTAATTCCTTCCTACAGGCTGAGATAGAACTCAATGAAGGTAATATGTTAAGTGATAATATCCCAGATGATGCCAAGAAGATACTTCAATCGCTAGATATAAAGGATACTACTGCATTCTATTCCTATACACATTCTACTTCTATATATTACAATAATCAAAATATTATAGATAGCTTAAAATGGTGGCACGATCAAAGAGATAGTAATCCTATTTAATAAATAAGTTTAAATATTATATGTCATACAAGTTGAACAACTGGATGAATATTTTTTTTTCGAACCATCTAATAAATTTAATATATCATTCGATTGATATTTGTGTTCTATTTAAGAAGATACAATAATTAAATTGATTGGTAAACATTTGATATCAAACTTTAACTTTCTATCTCTACCATACCCCCCTTGTCCACAATATACTTTAGACACTGTATATCTAGATAATGGTGTATATTTCATTGTGCTACAGCATCTATCCAAAATAGGAATAAAATTGGAAAATACATAAATCTAATATATTGTGATACAGTGTCTAAAGTATATTGTGGACAGGGGGGTATGGTAGAGATATGTAGCCTGTGGTGGTGTGATTTTTATGTTTTTAGTGTTTTTAACAAATATAGATTTTTCGATTTATTAATCTTATACTTAATTAGGTTTTAATAAGTAAAATTAATTTCAATGGATATGTCATATGTTGTCTCACTGTGATAATGTATTAAAGTTAAATAAAGAATAAAGAATGAATTATAATATTTATATATCTTTTGTACTTTACAACATTTAAGTTTAAAAATGAGTATATAATAAATTATATTATTTATCTTTATTTAAAGCTGAAATAAAGTAAAATTTGAATAACTTTTTTAGTATTGATAAGTAGAAATATCATTTGATGTACCTAGATGTTCTTTTGATACACACACTGAACCAGTTCCTGGAGTTATCAAAATACATTCATCATAATTTACACATTCTTCTTCAGATTTAACATCACACATATCGTCTGTTATTACACAATTTTATTAGTTTATTAATAAATAATTGGTCTTTATTCATTTTGTTTGAGCATTATAAATAAATAATACATACTTTGATTTGCCAATACAATGCTTGCAAAGAATAACAAAGAGGCTAACATAATTAGAGTTAAAGTTAAAACTTTCATTTTTAATAATTAATTAATATGAATGAATAAGGTTTTTATTGTCTAATACAAAGGAAGTAGGAATAAAGTTATTTATAGTATATTCCACCAACAAACACATAAATAAAAAATTATATTTTATAAATCAAAATTAATTAATTAATAAGATTGTTATTGAAAATGAATAATTAGTTGATGTGAATTTCTTTCATTTCCCTCATTCATTTTTTTCTTGACATTTTTTCTACTACTGTATTGTATGAGGTAGGGGTAGGGTAATTAGATAGTTTTTCTGAAAATTAAGGGTTAATATCTTTTTAGTTATAAATAATTACTTTAACATATCTTACAAATAGTTGGAGATATTATATTAAAATTTCAATTATCCAATCAAATTAATTTTAAACAAATATATATATTAAATGTTGTAAAAGGTAGTATTGATTTAAAAAAATTATTAGTATTATTTATTAATAATACCATTTTATTATATTTCCATCTTAATCTTTGAATACATTTACATTTTTAGTACTGTTAATTAATAGAATAAAAAATAAAAAATATTAAGTATATCATTTACTCAACATCTCTATCCCCTTTGAAAATAAAATTAATTCACATGTCATCCAATAAAAAATTTTTAAAATTAAATTTATAAATATTTATTTTCTTTATGTTTTGTTTTTTTTTTGATCAAACATCATAATCAATCATTAACTTCAATAATTGATAGATCTAACACTGATTTTATTATATTTAATTCAAAATAAATATGATTACTATCTTAATAAATGAAATATTAATATATCTTTAATTTAATACTATTAAATTTTGATCTAAAAGTTCAACTATTATTTGATTTCAAATGATTAATATCTATTGATTTATTACTTATTGTATCTTTATTATTGAAAATATCTTTCAAAAACAAAATTTGGTTTTTTGAAGCACCAGCAAAAAAAAAAATGAAATTGCCAATAAAAGTGGGGTGTTGTTTTCCATCCGATTGACCTGGAACGATGGTAGAGGAGATAGGGAGCTTGGACGACGCTAGGCTAGCCTGAAAGAGATAATTTGGAAGCGGATCTTGGCGAACATTAACAGGAGCGACCTCTGGGAATAGAGTAGTAGCTGATTGACTTTCATTATTATTATTGCTACTATCGAGATCACTCATTGTGGTTGTTTCATTTGGTTGATCAGTAGGATCTGTCATTTTCTTATTTAATTAATAATCAATAATAGTATAAAATAATCTTTTTAAATTTTATTTAATATCTTTTCTTATCTATTAATTTTAATAAATTTAATATCTTCCTCTATCTTGAATTGATTCGATAAATTAATTAAATTGAATCATCTCAATGAATTCTTTTACTTCGCGTTAAACTCAATGTATTGGTCATTGAGAAGCTTGACTGCTGAGTATTGAATAACTTAATTTAGAAAAAACAGATTTAATTTAATTATTATTTGGATTTTAAACTACATAAGTATTTATTTAGTTGATTTAATTAATTTAATTTATTATAATTGAATATTACTATTACTGTTGTTATATGTTGGCTGGTGTATATTATTGATATTATTTGATAGGCACTAGCATTGCCTTCCTGGCTACCCTATTGTCCTTAGACGGACAATAGGTGTTGAATATTAAATAAATTAATAAAATTGAAAATTATGCTTGTTGTTTCTTCATTGGCAATCATAGCCTGTTTTTTTTATTTTTGAAATTATATTATAATAAAATGAATTATTTAATTAATTTTAATATTTATATATATCAAATTTGAATATTAATTCATTCTTTTAATTGGCGTTTAACGGTTGCTCCCATTTTTGAGCTCAAACTGTAAGTCAACGAATCAAATTTAAAACTATTTAAACCTATAATTTCATTCACAATATCATTTTTCATTATTTTTCAAATACAAATAATTTTGTAAGGAATAATAAATAATTATAACTTTCTTATTTATATCTTTGTTTACTAACTGTATGTTTTATCTCTTTTTATCTATCTCTTCTTTTCCAAGTCCTCGTTACCATGCCGGTTGCCTCTCGTTGCTAAGCTGGTTTCCCCTCATCGTTATGCCGGTTGCCTCTCGTTGCTATGCCGGTTTCCTCTCGTTGCTATTCCGGCTTCCTCTCGTCGTTATGCAGGTTGCCTCTGTTATTCCAGTTGCCTAATAAATTATTATCACTCTGCCATCACACTACTGGATCTCCAAATAAAAATTTCAGTTTTTGTTTTGAGAATCGATTCTTTTGATTCTAAATATTTATTTATATCTGAAAATAAAACAAAGTTATTTATTTTATCATATCGATTGGTTATTTTTTTCTTTTTTATATTTATTTAATTTATTTGTTTAAAAGAGAAAAAAGATACTTTTCATAGCAAAAAGCTGAACCAAGGAAGAGTGGGGTTCTCCGACACCCTTTTAGGAATGGATTGCTTTTGAATTGGGAGCATTACTCAAGAATGAAACATTGAATACAATTGGAACATCGTTTAACTTATTTTATAAGTAACTCTGCAGAATCAAAACTTTCTTAAAAATCTATATCATTTTGTATCACTATAATATTATTATTATATATAGAATGATAATTCTATATTATTATATATTGATATTATCACAATCATCAAACGATGACTATTTCGAGGCTAAAATTAAAATGATAAATGAATGAAAAGGTAACTAAAAATTCCAAGTTTATTTTTATTTTTTGTTTTGATTTTATTTAATATTTGATGTATTTATGATTTTAATTAATTTTTTGCACCCCAACCATATGTTGTAAAACCATCTTTGGGACAGTTGTCAGGATTGTAAATTCCGAAATGACAGTGTAGGAATGAATATCCACAATATAATGATGCTTGGAAATTTGATACAATATTTCCACCTAAAATGACACCATCACTGTCAATTCCTTCATATCTTGGATCGTTGAGAATTGGAGAGACATTGAATTTTCCAAACTTGTCTTGAGTTTCTTTGATGTTGATAGAACAAGAGTATTGTTTGCCTGGAAGAACTGAGAAGCAATATCTTCCATCTTTGTCTGAATATAAATAGGAGATTGGGCAGGTTGGATTGTCTTGAGAGAACAGATAGATTTTAATATTTGAGATTCCTGGTTCATTACAATCTTGAATTCCATTTCCATTGATGTCATTCCAGACTCTTCCACAATCAAATACTTCAAGAGATGGTGGGAATATCGATGTGATCGATCCAAGACCATTCGACTTGCTGAATGTACCACGCGAAGCAGTTGCATTGTAAATAGAGTAGGCACGAATATATTTACCAGTGGTGGTATCAAACCATCTGACTGCACCCTCGAACCAGAAACTATTGTCCATTCCGGTTGCGACCACTTGGTTTGGACCACCTCTTGCCAAACCATAGGCAACATTGTAATCGTGTCCACCAGCGCCTTGATTCACTTGGAAATAAATACCACCACCAATACCCATAGATTTTCCAGCGTTGGATTTGGCATTGGGAAGTGTACCAGTCTTTCCTCCACAAACTGCATTTGACTCCAGTTGGAAAGTTCCAGATGGAGTTTGACAAGCAACTACCATGTCTGGAGTGGAAATCCAATTTCCATTGGCGATATCATTGGATCTATCTTTGAATCCCATGATTAATCGACCGGCATCGTCAAAGTAGAGTGATGCAATTTGAGGTTGGGCCATGGTGTAGTCACCTCCCCATTTGTGCCATTGTGATTGTGGACAATGGTCATATCTCTTACAACCTCTGTTGTAATTCAATGGGAATTCCAATACTGTTGCCCATGAGTTTGCTCATTGAATCTCACAACATATCCAGTCAATGATGAACCAGCTTCACCAGTGCAAACACCGGCAACATAGAGTTGACCTTGGTAAATTTCCAATGCGAATGCTCTCCAGTCGGATGCATAAGTACATCCAGGATTTGGAACGCTTTTCTTTAGAACATTCGAGGTGGTAGGCGTTTCAGTGATTGGAATTTGAACAACTTCGTTTGAATACAAGTTGGTAACATAAAGATATCTATTGGTACTCTTAAGATCACCGAGTGATACTTTACAAGTGGAACGTCCTGCTTCTTGTCCTTCTTTCAGCTCATCGCTGAAATAGTGTGTTGTGGTTCCTGGGTTAATTCCAAACTTGGTGAGGTCAATAAAAGTTGAAACTTGGAATCCTTTGGTAATCTTGTAGATGGCAGCCATTCCAGATGGTCCAAAATCACTACTTCCTTTGTAGAAAGCAGATACATAAGTATCTTCGGTTTCAGGTCGATAGGTAATTCCAAAACATGAACCAACTTGATTGTGGTATGCCATCTTCTGTGCATATTTCATTCCGTCTCCTTTGAAGGCGAATCCAGTTGCATTGGCTGAGAATCTGACAACTGCTGGATCATTCTTATAGGCGCCAGCTCTACTTCCTTTGACGAAACATGTTGTGGCAAAAGCAGATGGATTATTGGAATTTTGATTACCTTGATTTAAGATTTGTTGAGAAACACCGACTTGAATATTATCACTTCCATTAATAAAGTTAAAAGGATCTGGTCCTGTTGAGATAATATTCTGACCAACGAATTCAATACGATACTTAATTTTAGATACCAATCCTGAACAACTCCATCTTCCATCGGATCCAGTTGTGGTATTCCATACAAGATATCCATAGATTGGTGAATAAATATTGACTTTGATTCCAACAGCTGGCTTATCAGTGGCATCGAAATAACCATCGAAATCGAGATCGATATATATCATTCCAGAGCAAGTGGAAGTACCGATTGGCGTCAATCCATAGTTTCCAAGATTGCTGATTGTCGGTGAATTGACATGATCATTGGCAGTAGAAAAAGTAGAAGCGGAAACAACGAAAGGACCGATGGTACCTGGATTATAGACTCCGTTGATTCCACTGATGATCTTAAGTGTATAGAATCCTTCACGAATGTTTTCAAAAACAAAACGACCATTTGCATCAGTTGTGGAGTAGGGTACTGGATTTCCGTTGGCATCGGTCACAGGATTACCATTTCGATCTAAAAGTGCAAGGGTAAGACCTACATACCAGTTTTCATTGGCCTCTTTCAGTCCACTACCAGAGTAATCGACAAACATGTTTCCAACAACAGCGGTTCCTTTGTGTGCAGGTGGCGGGGTTGAAATTGGACCGAGATCAACATTGATCTTCAAACAAAGTGTACTCACAGCGGCTGCCACTCCTTTTCGGTACAACATAGGAACTTGAAAAGCAGTGAGATTCTCAATGACAGTTGTTCCTCTGTATCCTTCGTTGGGATTGGAGTCTCTGACGCACACCTTTCCTTGTGGACAAGTCAATGAGATATCATAAGATCCAAAGAGATAGTCGGCAGGATTGGTGAGATTGAATCGATAGAGAGTTCTCTCCATTAAACCATCCCAGAAGAAAGCACCATTTGATTGAGTGTACATACTTTGTAATCTATTTCCTTGGTAGTCAACAGCGTTATCCAATGGCACGGCATAGACACCACCCACTCCATACTCTCCATTGTTCACACTATTTACGTTGGTGTCATTGAAACACATTCCTCTCAGAACAAGAACCCTTCCTTGATATTGCTGGCATCTTACAACAGACAAGAAGAGCATCACCAAAAATATTAACTTCATCTATAGTATAAAGTATCAGTAACCAAAAGTAATAAGACAAATCTTTTATTTACTTACTTTTTTATCTTGATAGTTATATTTTTGTATTACTGTTAATTGTTTTGAAATAAATAAAATCAACATCACAAAATGTAACATATAATAAGATTTTTATCAAATCAAAATGGTACAGTACTGATAATGATTATTCATTATTATTTGAACATGGTGAATAGAAAGCCTAGCATAACTAACCACTGGTTTTTGCCAAAAATTTATATCTATATGCATACAATATATTTATATATTTGATTAAGTGTGTGTGAATGTATATTTATATAACGCAATCATAAGTGATAACTCAATGAGTTTCATGTTTTGTTGTTCATTGTCACATTGTGTAGGGTGTTCTGATGAAACAGAAAAAATAAATTTTGTTTCATCAAAATTTCCAAACACATGTGTTTTGATTGCATTCCACATAAAGTAGTGCACATACCATACCGTAATTAAAAAAATCGATACGATTAGAGTAATAAAAAATATACATTCAATGAGTTAATATTAAATAAATACAAAGCAAATAGAAATTGTTGTCTGTTAAATTTTAGAAATAATTTATTATGAATGTTTTCATTGAAAAAAAAAAAACAAACGATCAACGTTTATTTGATCATATTTATCGATTAGAAATTAGAGATGTTTGATCTATCAGACTTTGCAAAGCTAACCAATTCAGACTCTGAAGATGAATCTGATAAATTAACGAATGAGCAACAATACGAAGAAAAACAAATAAATGTACATGATGAAGTAAGCTATCAAAAATCGAATCGATTATTTAGTCTTAGCTTAGTTAACTAACCATATATATATGTTAACGATATACTTTTAGATTTTGACGATTAGAGAATTTCACTTTAGTACAACGAACGCTGGTTATGTATGGCCATCTACTTTCTTTATCATCGATTATATTCTAAAACATAGCGAGCTATTCAAAGATAAGCGTATCATTGAATTGGGTTCTGGTACTGGTATACTTTCATTATTCTTAAAGGTAAGAACAACAACAAAAACTTTGTTTATACCAACTACACAGTGTATTATACTAATCAATCTTTTAGAAAAAAGGGTTTAATGTAACATCAAGTGATATAGATGAGAAAGATGTAACAGAGAACAATCAATACAATCAGAATTTAAATAATGTTAATTATGATCATATACCTCGTAAGTTGTTATCTATTCATTTTATATTAGATCTAATACATAAAATATTTATTATTAATACTCTTATTATTATTATTATCAAAAACAGATACATGGGGAGAGAAGTTTCCTGAAGATTTAAATAATTTCGATATAGTTATAGCAAGTGATATTATTTTATGTAAGTGATTGTGTTTTGTGAAACCACAAATATAAATGATCGTCGTTAATATTAATAAACTATTTGTTTTTTTAAATTTAGATGTTGCATATTTTGAAAAGCTAATGATTACACTCAGACAATTGATGGATAACAAACCTGGTGCATTTATGTTGATGTCTTACAAGAGAAAACTTTACAATTCAAAGAGATTCTTTGTACTGCTGACTGAAAATGATTTTGAATATGAAATGGTCGAATCAAAGACTTGGATCATAAGGAAATCACAACCAAACACAACAAAACGATCAAAAGAATCAATAGATAATATTGTTTTATAAAATATATCTTTTTTAATTGAACTGTTAACAGTAATTGTTTTATTATTTTTAATTTATTTGTTGTTTATTTTGTTACCATTACCAATTGATTTGTTAATCTCATATGACCCATTGGAGAGAGTTGATCTAGTTTCTTTGTTCTAATGTTGTAGCGGTAGAGCAGTGGAATGGTGTCGTCAATGTTGATGCCAAGGTAGTATATCAGCTGGCCACCGTCAAACAACGAACTGTTGTAAAATTGAATCTTACACTTTGACTTGCCTATTTGTTCGTCGGGCGAGATCATCTCCCAGTTGAGTGACTGTGTATCGAATCGCTCGGTTTGTTTGATGTCTCGTGAGGTGCAACGGTCTACACCACCCTCCATAGTAATGTATCGTGCGTCATACGTTACACTCGCCAGATAACGAGGTGTCTTCACCACACCCAATGTTGTCCAGGTGTCCTTCTCGGTGTCGTACATCTCAATGGACGATCGCTTCTCTTTCGAGGCGTAACCGTCGACCGCATAGATCAGCTTGGTTCCATTGTGGAATGCGTGGAAATAGGTACGACCAAACGCCATCGGCTTCAACGGTACAAACTTCTTGGCGAGCAAATCGAAACGATCCATTGACTTGGCAGCACCGCAGCCACCCAGCAAGTAGACGAAACGACGACCGTCATACACTGCACAGTGGCCGTATCGTCCAGTTGGCAACTTGACGTCGAGTATCTCCCATTGGTTTCTGAGGATGTCGTACTTACTGACAATGTCAGGAGACTCTTTTCCACCGAAACAATAGATGGTGTTGCTATTGTCGTAGATTGCGGCAAACTCTGACGTTGGCTTGGGCATTGGTGCCATAAACTTCCATTTATCACTCTGAATATCATACATTTCCAAGGTTCCTTCGCTGTGTTCACCACCTATCGAGTAGAGATAGTGCAGACGATGATTGATGGTCGAATCCTTACGTGTTAGTAGCTTACCAAACACTGGATTCTTCTTGGCTACAAGACCACCGCTACCGCTAAGTGACGATGGTTGTTTGGGTGGCGAGTAGTTTAGCGTTATGCTACTAGAGCTATGCGCCAAACCAACGATGTTTGGTTGGGAAGAAGAGATTGGTAGAAGAGGGACACCTGTGCTTCTGTTGGTTAGTTGCATCGACGATGCACTGGAACTGATGGACGACACCGATGAATTGGATGGCGTCTTCACGAGACCGGGTGGATTGAATCCGCTGCCATTGGAACCGTGGTAACTGATCGAGCTAGTCATAGTTCTCTGAATGATAGGTGGAGAAATAGAGGTTGGAGATGCTGGATTCAAATTTGGTGTTGAACTTGTCGATTGCGGTGGAGAATGAGCGATTGTCTTTCTTCTTCCTCCAGCCATATTGTGTGAACCGTCTGCAGACACTGAAATACTTGATCTGAGTGGACTGTTTGGTGCTTTTCTTTGTTGTTGTTGTTGCTGTTGTTGTTGATATAAATGTGGATATTGGAACTCTGGATCCCATTTCCATTCTATGTTTGTGATTAATTCGTTGAACATCTGGTTGGATTCATCCTCCAGCTTTCTAAGTTCGATGTGTTTCTTTAGCAGCGTAGTCGACATTCTATTGTACTTGGGATCTTGATAGACATAGTGAGTCTGTGGAGTGTATTCTACGCCACTGGAACTGTTGAGTGTAGATATGCTAGAGTTGCTCAGGTTGTCGTCGTCCTTGCCGCCAGTGCTCAGGAAGATCTGAACCAACTCCTTCTCTGTTGTTGAACGCTCCGTTATGAGATTCTGTGTGAATTGATTTGTATCTTTTATCAAATCGATGTTTGTAGTCATCTTTTGGACTAGATTGTTTAGGTGGATTCGTTGTTCATTCCAATCCTTATCGATCTGTCGCTCCAAGTAGTCTTTACGCTCCTGCAAGTGCTTTATCATTGAATCTATATCGTTGGTAATACGCTCTTTTGTCTCACGATGCATGTTGGTACCATCTACAATATGCTTCTCTATGACCTGCTTTTGCTTTAACAGTTTCAAGGGATACTGAGAGAGAACACCCAAGAGTGATTCAATCTCAGGAATCTTCCTGTCAGCTTCCCTTGGAATCTTTGCAAATTGGTGACCGTTGTGGTCGATGATACACTCTGTACAAATCAACTTTTGACACTCCTTGTTTGTGCAATAGAATTTGAATCGTTCATTGCTATGAAGTTGACATATCAATATCTTGTCGTCGATCTCCAAAGAAAGACGAGCCTGTTGCACAGCAAGAGGAGGTGGTTTTGATATTGGATTTGTAGTAGTTGTAGTGCTAGTGTGATTGGTGGTGGCGGCGGTGGTGGTACCGCTGATAGAAATTTTTGGTATCGATGTTATAGGTGTTGGATTTAGAATCTGTTGTTTTTGAGCGAGTTGAGATTTTATATTGGAAATGGATGAGGTGGTGTTGGTGGTGGTGGAAGTGGAAGTGGTGGTTGTGGATGTTACTGCTTGTGAACGAGGTGATCCTGATGTTGCTGCTGTAGAGGAATATGGAAGAGGTGTAGTTATCAACCGTTCGTATCGTGGTGAAATCGGTGTTTGAATATCACCAAATGTATCGTTGTCAGTGTAGTATCGGAGTAACTCCTCAATGGAACTGAGCGACGGTAGGTTGATAGTGGAATTTAAAAGCAGTGTTTGTTTGGTACAAACTGGACAATCGATATATGGTGATGACTCGGGATGAAACAGCTCCGATAGACATTTCAAACAAATGATATGACCACAATCCAGTGATTTTGGTTGTTGATAAATACAACTACATTTAGGACATCTTAATAATGAATCCATTGGTACTGACTTTACTAGCTATACTATTATTATTTTTGATAGAATAAAAATACCTATATATAGGGGTGTGAACAGCTGATTAAAAATTTTATTGCCTGGATTTGGAAATAAATTATTTATCTGAAAAAAAATTTATTTATATTGAAATATTAATATATGAAATTGTCATGTCAACTTTAAACTCTTTAATAAATATTTGGTTTACTATACATACAATGATCTATTGCCAATTGAAAATCAATTTTTTCCTTTGGAGGGAATAAAAAGGTAAATTGATGGTAAAAGATAACTTTGGATTGGATAAAAATTGGTGAAGAGAGTGGATAGTATGTAATAATGATATATTATTTGTTGATGATTCGAAATGTGGATGTGGATGATGATTTGATTTGGTTTGATTTGATATATGATATGGATTCTATATACTAATACTTGTTTTTGTTTTTTTTGTTCAATAAATATTGTTGTATAAAGATTTAAAAATATTATACTTTATATTAGTTTTGTAATATATTACTTACTATGATTGAAATAATTGTGTGGTACGCCAGATGACAATTTAATATTTAATAAATCAAATATTTTAAATTGGGTGGGTGGAAATGTAATGCAGTTTTAGATGTTAAGATTCTGATGAGTTTGATGATGTTGTTAATGATTATGATGTTGTAATAATGTTGTGTTGTTTTAGTGGTGATGGTGGTGGTGGTGGTGCCGGCTTTTGACTGTGACAGTCAGGTGAGGTTGGTTTTTGTGGTGGTGGTATATCCACAACTACCACATTAAAAAAAAGATAAAAACAACAAAAAATATAAAAACAAAACAAAACACAGATGAAAAAGGTAAGTAATGTAAAGTAAACCTACCAGAGAATAAACCAAGATAAATAAAAATGTTGTTGTTGTTGTGAAGTTGGTGTGAAGGTGCTAGTGAAGTGTGGTAGATAAATATTTACTACCTTAAGGTTAAAAAACAACAAAGTTATGATTTGGTTTGATTTGAATTGGTTGATTGATTGATTGATTTGTGACAGAATAGAATAACTAAGAATGAAATGAAATGAACAATTGTTCAAGTTGTTTGAAGAGAAGGAAGAACAAAAACAAGTATAACCATTTAAATCCAACTTCTTTTCATTCCGATCACCCTTTTTTAAACAAAAAAAACATCATAATCCTCAAGCTAAACAATCAATAAAAACAACAACATTATCTTTTTTGTTAAAGAATTTAAAAGAGATTCTCTTTGAAGAGTGATCGATTTGTGATAATGTTTAAATCATTTTATGTTGATGGTGGGTGTGTGTTTTTAAAAAATTGCAAATTAAATCTAGTATTGTTGGTTGATTGGTCAGTGTTTTAATCAAAAAAAGCAAAATAAAACTAAAAAACAAAAATAAAGCCTTTCAGATTTGAGTTTCAATCAAAATTGGTAATTTCAAAAATAGTGTGTAGCTATTAATAAACTGGTTCCAAAAGTTGAATCTTGATTATAGGCAAAGACCATTTTCAAAGTATGTAATTTTGTAGATTTGATTTGTTTTTATATTTTTATTTATTTTGTGTTGTTACATAAATGATAAGACTTCTTGGTCTGTCCAACTATAAATCAATCAATTTGTAATCCATTCAAATAGAAATAAATAATCATTAAAATTGATTTAAAAAAAACGATTGTTGTATTTTTTACTTTTTTTTCTTTTAATAAAAAAATATAGGATTGTTGGTTGGGTTTGTTTAGACTTTTAACAAAATTAATAAAATATTTGTATATATATTTTAGGTTGGTGGTATTTAGACAACAGATTCTGCATCCTTGTTGATGGTACTCTTTACTTTTAACAACATACTGGTCTTCCATGAATCCAAAGGACTAATTGTATTGAAATCATATACTGCATTGGTAAAGTTTTCAACATTATTTTGTCTACAAGCTTGAATAATATCCTATAGCAAGTGAATAAGGTTTCAAATTGATTAGTAACAAACCTAAAAAACTATCGAGTGTTGCGTAAAAGCTAAAACACTTACATCTAATAAACGAGCCTCTCTTGTGGCAGAGAAAGATGCTTGCATATCTTTATATCTTTGTAAAGCACGTTCACCTGATACCAAATCCTATTATATTGTATTTGATTAATATTATTGAGACTAAACTGTTGTTGTATAAAAACTTACATCAGATGCTAAATAACATAAACATGCTTTGAAGAAATATTCTTTACATCCATATTGAGTGAGATTGTTGTCTAGTGAAGCAGATGCAACACGCTCGTAAATCTCAATGGCTTTATCGTATCTCTCGAGTTGTGCAGAGAAGAGTGCAATCTTTAAGAGACATTGATGGGCGGCAACTGTAGAGTTTTCTCCCTCGAAAAAGTCGGCAGCGATCTGGTAGCTGGCGTTGGCCTGCTCGAGATCACCCTCTGCTTCGTAGAGCTCGGCAATCTCCTTTTGATGCTTGGCAGCAATCGAGAATCGACCTTCGTCGGTGTAGTACTCGATAGCAGCCTTCAAAGTGATGACTGCATCTGCAACATTACCCTTCTTGTAGCAGTTGGCTGCAGAGACATACGATGAAGCTGCATCGTGTTTGCTGTTTGCCTTCAAGTAGCATTCGGCTGCTCTTTGGAATGCTGCACCAGCTTGATCCCCTATATATAACATATTATCATTTAAACGAATCAATATCTACTAATAACAACGACAACAACGCAATCGATAATAAATTAAACCTACACTTCTTTGCCATTTTATACAAGTTTGCTGCCTTTGTGAAATCTGAAGCGGATTCCTCAAACTTTGCACCACTTCCACCGCTAAAGAAGCTCATGAATGAACTTCCCTTGACTCTCTTCTCAGCCTTATCCAAGAATTCCTTTGCTTTTACTTCGTCACTCATCTTCGTATTGTATATCTAATTAGTTTTGTTTTTTTTTTTTAAATAAGTTAGTTTTTTTTTATTTTGAATATAATATTTTTATTATTATTATTATTAATTATATTATTGCTACTATTGCTATTATGATTATGATGAATCAATCTACTAGATAATAAATAAAAACAATTCAAATGATCTTTGTCTTATTATTATGTTTATCGAAATATCTATTGCTTGTAATTCTTCTTTCTGTCCAAATATTTAATTAATCTTTTAAAATATATATACTCTGATATTATTAATACCACTTTTATTACTTTTGTTGATTAATTACTATTAATGATTGTTAGATTATGATTATATTATATTATTGTGATAATTTACAATTTAACTTTTTTTGAATAATAAAAAAAAGATATTAAATTTGAAAGTACTAGTTTTATGGTGTTTTTGTTTTTTTAATTTTTTTTTAAAAAAACGTGTAAATTAAAAATTAAAGATATAATATAACAAATAAATAAATAATAAAAACGATAATTTATGATTTTGAATAAAAAATAATAATTGAAAAATATTTATTTATTTGTTTTTTTTTTTTGATGTTGTTAATTAAAATTTTAAAAAATTAATTAGATTTTAGTGTGTGGGGTGTCTTCTTCTCAACCCCCCACCAGAAAATTCCAAACATCATCGTGAAATTGTTGTTTGTTTTTAATTTTTATTTTTTTTGCAAAATGAAAGAATCGTTGTATGTAACCACCTCATACTCCTTATACAACGACTCTTAAGCTAGCTGTATTTTCTTTATTTTCAATGAATAATTAATGTGATTTCTAAGTTCAATGACTCATTAATAAATGTATATCTGTGAATAACTAACTTAATTATCTACATATATATATAGGACTAGTATGATTGATTATTAATCATCAACAATCTTTTTTTTATTGTTTGTTTTATTTTGTTTGTAAAAATTTGTTTTTTTTTTTTTTTTTTTTTAAAAATTTAACAATTAGTTTAGTTTGAACCACCACCAGAGTTGATATGATCCAATAGTTTCTCAAGGATATCGTGTAGACTTACGACACCGACAAGTTTACGATCGTTGTTTACCATATAGACACGATGGATCTTTGCAGCGGCCATTCTGGTCATCAACTTTCGGAGTGATTCGTCTTTGGTGCAGCAAATCGATGGGTTTACAGCTTTGTAATCTTGTTGTCTCACCTTTGAGATGAATTCGCCCACCGAAAGATAGAGATTCTCAAAGATTCTAGTTTCATTCAACAGTTCCTTAAGATCACGTGCACTAATATTTGCAAGTATCTGTTGTTTTTCATCTACCACAGCAATACCAGTAACTCTCTAGAAGTAAATAAATAAATGAATATTAAAACTTATTAATAAATAAATTTAGTTTTTAAAACAACACCATTAAAGTTATAATTACCTTTTCAGTCATTAGTTGGAATGCTTCCAATGCTCTCTTGTGTGAGTTTATAGTTACAACTGGTTTTTCAGCGAATCCGAGTTCCGCCAGAGATTTGTCGGTCCACGAGCCAAGTTCATCGAGATGTTTAGCTAAAAATGTGAGAATAGCAGATTGCGTCACAAGATTGATAATTTTAGGACCAGTTTCACTTGGTGATGTATCATTGCATATAATTGGTACTCTGTGAAGTTTGTTCTTTGACATCACTGTTATTGCTTCCAACAATGATGCTCCTTTAATTACAGGAACAAATGGATTTCCTTCTGATAGATCTAATATGTTTTTATTTTTTTTTGGTTAGTTTTTTTAAAAACTAGAATCTTGAATAAACTTACCAGTTACATAAGATGCATATGTATGACTAAAAAGATCTTCCCTTTCAAGGAAAGAATAGTAATCATTTCCTAAAAGATCGGTATGATTTATTATCTGAATGACACAACAAACAATATCAACAAAATCCACCAATCCAATTGGATTATTCCTTTCATTTAGAACTGGAGCTGACAATATATTGTTTTTAGAAAGAATCTATTTTTATATTATTATTTATTAAATTATTTATTATTATTAGTATTTTTTTAATTAATATATATTTTTTTCTTAAAGACTTACTTCAAAAACTTTAGGTAAACTATCTGTATTTCTTACTGTGATCATATCTTCAGATTTTGGGGGTAGATTCTCAACGAGAAAACCTGATAATAATTTGAAAGCCATTTCAATTATTTTAATTAATTATATTTATATGTATAGAATACGAAATTACAAAATTATTAAGATATATTAACAAAACTAATAGTTTTATTTAAACAATTAAATTAAAAAAATTTAAAACAATTTGTTTATTTGAAAATTCATATTCCTGTCTGGTCTTAAGACTCAACACTATTTGTTAACTTTTTAGGACTAAACAGATGATATAGGTCTTAGCAATCTTGATTTGCTTGGTTGTTTTTTAAAGGTGTCTGAGAAACCAGACTTTATTCAATAAAAGATCTTTTTTTTTTTTTACCATAAAAGGGTGTTTTTAAAAAATCAACACACAAAAAATTTCCAACAAAGAAAATTATTTTTTATTTTTTTCTTTAAAACAAATGTTTGAATCTTTAGTTAGTTAGTAAAATGATCATTCTTCTTCCTTTTTAATTAATTTTTCTTAAAAATATTTGTAAAGAATAATATAGAATTGAAATATTATTTTAAAAATTAATTGATTTTTTTTTTATACAAAAAATTGTACAATTTTTTAACATTTTTACAAGATAGAATTTTATTTACATAATCTTAATTATTAAAAATATTCTTTTTAATTTTACATAAAATATTTGAATTTGATTGATACTATTATTTTAATCTTTTTCTGGTTGGTTCTTTGATGATTCGTCTTGGAGATCCCAACCTGTTGAATATGAAGCGATAGTACCAACAAAACTTGGATCCATGTATAATTCCATTTCTTCATCGTCTTTGAATGATGGAATATTAGAATCGTCATTTTTTATTTCTTCAATTATAGACGAAGTGGCAGATTCTTCCAAATCGGAGCTGGAAATATTGGATATATCATTTACTTCTATATCTATTGGATTTTCCTGATCTGTTTGTTGGGCATCGATTGGAGTATCCATATCTTGAATTCTGATTCAATTTTTTATTTTTTTTTGGAAAAAAAAAGATAGATATTATAATTTGGAAAGAAATTAATTTAGATATATGTAATCAAAAAAAAAGACAAATGGTTAATTTAGAATTTTTGTATTTTTTTTGATATTTTTATTTAAATTAATAAATAAAAAGAAAAGATATACTTATTAAGAAAAGTCACCTTGAAAAGTGTATTTTTCTCACTGATAAAAGGGTGGTAATATATTCATTGTGTTTGAAGTCCTAGAAATGAAAATTAATATGAGTTAGTACTCTATTTCAATTCACCACTAAATAACCCCACATAAGACAATGATGATCAAAATGTGTTAATTTATAGAATGTGAAGGAAGTCCTAGAAATGAAAATTAATGAGAGAGAGTATCATTATTTTAATTTATAAATAAAAAAGTGTATTTAGTTGATTACCACACTATTATTCTTTTATTTAATTTAATTTTTATTATTAGTTTTAATTTAGCTTTAAATTGAGTACCACATTTTAATCGGTGTTACTTAATTTTGAAAGTAATCAGATGATACATTGGTATAATAAAAACATCAAATATTTGATTGTAAACATCTCAATAAAACATAAGCAAAGAAAATATATAAAATTATTTAAAAATAGTAAAAAAGCCTTTTCTCTTAGTTGATTTCTGATTGGCGTCTATTAAGATTTAAGATATATTCTTTTTAATATTTTTAAAAACAATCTAGATTGATATTTTATTATATTGTTTTAATTATTAATAAAATGACATTCTACTTTTTTATGTTTATTCGCATTTTTGATCATCACTATCTCTTCCACTATGCTCACTATCTTTTCTTTTTCTATCTCTTTCTCTCCACTTCGAGTTGTCACTATCTTTGTCTCGGTCTCTATTTCTATCTGTTTCTCTGTGTCTATCCATACCTTTTTCTCTTTCTTTATCTTTCTCTCTATATCTACTTCTATTATCGCTTGTCTTTTCTTTGTCTCGTTTTCTCTCTTTCTCTTTCTCTTTATCTTTATCCTTCTCTCTTTCTCTGTCTCTCTTTTTTTCTTTTTCTTTCTCTTTTTCTTTCTCTTTTTCTTTCTCTTTTACTTTCTCTTTATCTTTTTGTGATTCTTTGTTATCTGTTGATTGATCTGACTGATCTAAAGGTTTATCCATTGGAACTGTAATTATAATATCATCATAGAAATGCTTTGATGAACTTGATGCAAATGGTTGTGCCATTGTCTTAATATTTATATGATTCTCGGCAGACGAATTTGTAGACACAATAAAGTCGTTGTGCATATTGAATATAGTATTATGAACGGTCTGATTATTATGAATGTCATCGTGATCATAATCAACCGGTTGTGTAGCATCATCATTATAATCCATTGGTTGTGTCGCTGCTGCATTATCTTCATCCACTTCTTCATCGTCGTCATAATTAACATTAGAACCATCATTAAAATCATCATTGAAACTAGAGAAATTAAATCCAAATCCAAATCCACCAAGTTGACTACTACTACTACTGTTGCTATTATTACTATTACTAGTTATTGAACTGATAGGTTGTGACATCATACGATCCATTATCTTATTGCTGTTGTTGTTGTTTGTGTTTGGCTGATAGTTGTCACGATTTGCTTTTGATGTTGATTTGGGACGCACTGTTGGTGGCAGCAATGAAACGATCGGTTGGATCGTTTGTGAATCGATGGTCGATTCGAAACTCTCGAATTCCGATGCACCTTTCAGCCATTCTTCATGCCACGCATCAGGCTCAAAGTCTGGATATTTCACTTTGGTCGGTGGGATCACCTTGGGTCGTTTCAACTTGACCTTCTTGCTGACACCATCTTCCTTCTTTTGCTCGTAGGTCCGAATTGCCATTGCCATCTCTTCATCGTATTTCTTTTTCTTTTTCAATATCTTTTTGTATTCCTTCTCCTCTATCTCTTGTTCTTTAACGTTGAACACTTTGACACGTTCCTTGACCAATGTTTGTTTGGTGAGGACGGCACTGTTCTTGCGAGTGATACTGCTGTCAGTTCCAATGACAGGAATGTCGTAGCCAAAGTACTGTCGACAGTAGTAGATATTGGTGTTGTACTCCAAGAGTGGATCTGAAATGTCATCGATGACAACATTCACCGGCATGAGCATTCCACGTGCTACCACGCGGATATGATAGATTCCAAGAGTGGAGTCGCTCGTCGCCAGAGTCTGGAGCTGTGCCGACTTTGATTTGGTACGGAGCATCTCCATCACCGCAGACTCCTCGAAATGTGGTGCTAGATAATCGAGAATCTCATTCATCGTAAGTGATCCAACACGTTTGAGCAGCTCTACGATCGTGGAGAACAACAGGTTGTTGTGATGCGCCAGTTCCTTTGGGTCGAAAGGCAATGTGTGAATCAACTGCAAATACTTTGGCAACTGTTTCAACTTGATAGTCGTTTTCTTTGTAGAGGGATTAGCTGCATAGTTTGTCAGATTTCTTTTGTCAACAGTCCTGTTTAGATATTCAATTTGCAATCGTGTTCGGTAGATGTTGTGTTGCGTGAGAGTGTGATGGTGAGAGGGTTGTTCGGCCGACTGGAACTGTCGGTATTTGACATGATATCGCGTGGAAACAATGTCACCAACCCGGTTCATTTGTAAAAGTGTCAAAAAAGTTGGATGTGTCTGTAGAGTGGTCACACCAACGAGTGGTTCGTCGCGGAACGGATTCTGTGGAATCGAATCGTCGCCCGACTTTAGCGCGCCAAAGCACGGCACCGCCACGAACGGAACACCAGTGGCTACCGGTACGTGGTGTGTATTTACAGTGGAGTGTTGCTGGTTCATCAAGTAGCTGAATGGTTTATCCAAGTAGAACTGTGTCTTCAGGTCAAAGTCGGAATGGTCGACAACGGAGCGCGGTCTAAAGTCGAGGTGCGGCAACTGCAGTTGCTGAGGAAACGGCTTGTGACCAAACTGCAAAAACGTAACGAAACCAGTGATATTCGAATGAATTACCAAGAGATTGATGTTGTCGAGCAGCTGGTGGTGAACGATATGACTGATATTCATGGGATGTGGCGGCTGCAACTCAAAGAACTTCCAGACAACCAGTGGTTTCTCAAAGTAGCGAATGTCAAACAGCAGCACGTGACTCACCGTTGTAACGACCATCTGGAAGTGATCCAACATCAAGAAACCAGTCAACAAACCGTAGGAAAGATGATTCATTAACAATCTACACTGAACGGTTTCCGTTGTTCCACCATAGACTTCGACCGCTATCAACTCTGTAGGACAAGCAATATAGCAGTGAATTCCAGTATCTCTTGACAGTCTAAGTTTCTTCCATTCTCCAATTCTCAATGATTCATGGTCACCTCCTGATTTTAATAATAACTTTAAATATTTATTATAATCACTAAGATAAGATTAATTATATTAGTAAACAAAAGCCTATACCAATATCTTAATATACAAATATTTTAAACTAATTACATACTGTTTAGCTTGATAGTTTAATGATAATAAACTACCATCTGAAAGTAATACATAAGCAATCTCAAGAGATCTACTAGATATACAGACATCAGATACTATATCTTTAAAAGTTGTCTTATTGATAAATTCTAAAGATGAATTCTTTATAGCTTCATCTTTACTTTGAAAACTATTATTATTATTATTATTATTGTCATTATTATAACGAAGATAAAAGAAATATACAGAATATAAAGTTCTAAAATAAATTAAATAAATATCTAAAAAACAAATAAATATCCATTATTAATATTAATAATTAATATTAGTTTAATATAATTGTGTTTGTTAATAACTTACATTTTGAGTATTTATAATAATCTATATTCAAAATAGTTTGTGGTTGATTATAATAATGTAATGCATGTTGATCGTATTGATATTTCAATGGGAAAACACCATTGTCTTTAGATATCAAAGAGTGTAGTGTGAGTACATTCATATTGCTACCAGATGCAAACACCAACAGTTTATCTTTAATATTCAACATTGTATTGCCATAGTTAAATGATGTCCTATCCTGTTGTAAACTAATAGATCTACTCTTTTCCTCTTCCTTCAATATCGATTGTAACAAACCCGCTGGTACTCCTTCTTGTTCTAATATCTTATTTTTATATATTATTTTATCATTTATATTATTATTTGTTGTTGTTGTTGTTGTTGTTGTTGTTGTTGTTATATTATCATTTATATTATTATTATTATTATTACTATTATTATTAATATTATTATTGAAATGTTCTTCAAACCAAAGTGGTGAAATGTAATTGTTTATAGATAGTGGATATGGTCTAGTGAGTAGTTTCAATCGTATTTCATTCTTGAACTTAATGAGTGGTTGGAAGGAAGAGAGTGCACCGTCGATGTAAAGGTTGTTACTGCACTGTGGAAAACAACTTGGAAAGTCAAAGAGAGTGTTGTTGGTATCGTCATTGACATTGGCATCGTTGTTATTACTACTTATACTATTGCTATTATTATTTCTATTGGTAGATCTTGATGATGATGATGTTGTTGTTGTTGATGGGGATGTTGATGATGTTGTCGTTGTTGTTGTTGTTGTTGTCGGTTTACAAACATAGTTATTACGATGATTAGTTCTAAGAAATGGTGTCATCTCTGATGGATTCGATGATGCCAACTGACGAATATTCTGTTTCACTGATTTTTCATCTTCAAATCCATAGAATATATCTTCTTTGTTGAGATTAACACCAAAACCACTGCCACTGCCTGATCTATAGTCATAAAAACTATTTCTAATATCTCTTTTCAAATCAAACTGCGAATAATTTGTTGTTGTTGTTGTTGTTGTTGTTGTTTTATAATTTTCAACTGACTCTTCATCATCTTTTTTCCTGCTGCTACTATTACCGCTACTACTATGACGTCTACTACTACTGCTGCTACCTCCACGACTACTACCACTGCTACTGCAACTATTACTGATATCAGAGGTACTACTTCTTCTATGACTGTGTGTATTATTTTTATTGTTATTGTCGTTGATTTTAAAACGTAATTTTTCAGAATGAAGAGACTTTGCTTTCTTTCTGCTCTCTTCTATATCAGTTGTTTTTCCATTGTTATAGTTTGTATTTTTTCGTTTATGATTACTACTGTTACTCATTGTATTACAGTGCACTTTACTCTGTAAACATCTTCATACCCCTAACAATGAAAGGTTTTAATAAAAAGAGAGATAATCTAACAATAATTCAAAAAAAAAAAAAAAAACGAAAAAGACGAGGGTTCTTGGAAAATCATTTTTGGGTGGTTATTTACCAACAGTCAAAGACAATTTTTTTATTTTATAACTTATTATTATTATTATTATTCGAAATAAAAATATACTATTCATTTTGTATTTCAGGCTCATCATCGCCAATAATGAGATCTTCTAATCTTAGGTTTGCATTGCCTGTTTCTTCTTGTACTCTCTGTAGTAGTGAATCAAAGGTGTCAAAGTCTGTTTCGTTTGCACCTGAAAAGATGGCGGTACATTCACTACATATAAGAACATCTACTCCGGTAATAATTTTATTTAAATATCGACTGCCTTCATTACAGGAAGGGCACATCGAACCATCTTTTGATTGAATACTTATTATTAAGTTTGCAAACTTATTATTAACTGTATCAACATTCTGCATATCTTATTAAATATTTAAAAAAAAAAAAAAAAAATGAAAACTAAACTGATCATTCTACTTAAATGTTTTTCTTGAGGGAAATAAGTCAAGAAAAAAATAGGAAAGTAATAATAGATATAAATTTAAATATACAATGTGTTAGTTTGTTTATTTATTGATCGATTCAACTTTTAGCTTCAGGTTCATCATATTCTTAAATTAGCATAAGATTCTGATACTTAGAAATTTTACGTAAAATCATTTTATTTTGTGTTTATAATATTTTTTTCATTTATTGTTAAATTCTGGACTATTATTTTAATTATTAATATTATTAGCATTATTAATATTGTTGTTGTTATTGTTATTATTATTAATGTTGGAGTTGTATTCTGGACTATAATAAATATTATCATTATTATTATTATTATTATTATTATTATTATTATTATTATTATTATTATTATTATTATTATTATTATTATTATTATTATTATTATTATTATTATTATTATTATTATTATTATTATTATTATTATTATTTTGGATGTTTAGAATTATGATTTTATTGTTATTTTCATTCGTGGGATTTTGAGTTGGATTCAACAGACCATAATGATAAGCATTGTTTTCTTTGTTAAAGTTATTTTCATTGTTGTCCACAATTTTCCATTCATATGTGTTTTCTAATGAAGGAATTGTATTGAATGAATGGCCTTTTGATTCATATCTAACAAAAACTCTTATATCCTGTAAATCTAAAATGGTCCTTGGCAATACAAAGTATGCTCTTGTATTACTGTCATGACATATCGAGGATTGACCAACTCGATAAACTATAAGATTGTCGCTATTTACAAAGAAAATAGTCATCATGTTGGTACGGCCCATCTTTAATCTATCGACTTTGAGCATGATTAAAGTTTCGCCTTTCTTTGCTTCGATATCCTTTGATTGTTTCTTCTGTTGCAATTGCAATTGCTCGGGAAGCACTGAGATTTCCTTTAGTTTGAAAATGGTTGGATATGGCAGACTCTTGGTGGTGTTATGGAAATCGATAAGCTCGCTGGTGGTTTCCTGGCAGATCTGACTAAAATTGAATTCACTATCGAATTTCAAGAGTGTGAAAATCACTTGGATCTCTGAATAGGCTGCATCTTTCCGGTCGAATGTTATCCTCATCTTGACTTCTCCACTGGCCGGCACATATGAGCTATCATCTGTAAGAATAAAGGCCGAGGGTGATTCACACTTTACCATTGCCAAAACCTTCAACCTCGATGGATTTTCCTTTCCTGAAACCAACAATTTAAATGAACCACAACCATGTTGAATAACTAATTTGGTATATTTCAATATCTGCATTGTAAGTGGTTTCTCACTATCTTCACTCACTCTAATTAAATTTGATTTCGATTTTGAATTTTTTCCTTTCTTTTTTGATTTACTGTTGTTGGAAGGTATGATTGGTGGTGAAGATATTGAATAATTATTAAAGGTTGGTGATAAATAGGTAGAAGTGGAAGAACTTGAATTGGAAAGGGTTGTTGGTGAGGTTGTTTCAATCATTTGGTAGTCATTATTATTTTGGTGTTGATGTTGTTGATGTTGGTGTTGTTGTAGGTCATCTTGTTGGCTGGGAAAAGAATATGTACACCAAGTCTCGGGTAGTTCCATGTCGAAATCAGTCGGACCGGAATGTTGGAGTTGTTGTTGATGAGGTAGGTTTGTAAAAGTGGATTGGTGGAGATGATGTTGATGTTGCTCAATTTGTTGTTGGTTACTATTCCAAGGGGATGGAATTAATGGATTTTGTTGAGAGTCATTGTTGTTATTGTTGGTAATAGAATATTGATGGTGAAGTTGATGTTGTTGTTGTGAATTTTCACAATTATCTTCCATTAAATAATTTATATTTAATTTTAATTTTTTTTAATTTTTTTTTAATATCTATAATTATTTTTCGTGATCATATAACTATTACCAATAGTAAAACATGTTACATCTTTTGCAACATAAATAGTGTAAGAAAAAAAAAAATGGTGTTGAAAAAAATTAAAATTTTAGACAAGGAATCAAAATTGTAAGTCCTAGAAAAAAAAATGTGTTTTTTTTCAATTTTTTCAAAATCACCTAAATCTATATTTAAAATTGATCATGCATTCTGAGTATTTAACTTAAATTTTTAATTAAAAACAAACAGATTCCCTAGATTTTAAAGAATATTTATACTATCTTTTGGGGAATATCTATAGTTCTTAACTTGTTTTTTCTATTTATTTTCCAATCAGGTATTAAATCTAAAAAAACATAATGAAAATCCAATAAACTTAAGTTTCAGGTTCACCAAATTTAAATTTTACTCTCAGTTTTGTTTATTGAAATATTTATTGTTATCTATTGTGGAAAACTAGAAGTATTAGTAAATAAATAATTAAAATTAAGATTTTTTTTTTCTTTATTAATCCAGTTTTTTTTTATTTTTTATTTTATTTGTAATTTTTGAAAAAAAAAAATGAGAAATTTGCAGAAACAAAACAAAATAAAACAACAGGTTGTTCTATCAATACCATTCATTTTGTAGTTTTGTCTGTCTGTTATCTTTTTCTTTTTAAGCATCTTTTACATCTATTGAGTTAATAAATAAATATTAAAAGACTATACTGATTTTAACTAAAAATTAATAAATTATCATCATAATCATTTATTTATCAGATTAATAAACAAAAAAAACAAAAACAAAGATAAAGAAAATAAAAAAGAGTAGAGTAGTTGGTGGATTTTTGTTTCAATGTCATCCTCTTCAAATATCTATATTATTCTAGATGATCTTGTTAAATTGATTATAAGAGCGTTCTATCATGACGAACATGTAGTTGTAATTGATGCACTATTAAGAGAGAAAAGAAGGTAAGTAATCTAAACACAACACAACACAACACAACATAACACAACACAATCAATTTATTTTCAAACAAATTAAGTAATAGTCATAAAAATCTATATACTTACTTTTAATACTTATAATACATATATATATATATATATAGAGTAAGAGATGAAGATTTAGCTTTGAAACTTAGATTACCAACGAAATTCGTTCGAAAGGTACTCAGTGATTTGAAGAACGATTCGCTCTTGAAATCACAGGAGATAAAGGTTGAACCGAAAGGACCGGGCGATCGTGCTACCAACGTTGTTCTGTGGTACCTCGATTACAAGTACTTGATCGATGTGCTCAAGTACCGATTGTACAAGATTCGTCAGAAGCTAGACGAACAAAAGGCAAAGAAGTTGGATCTTCAGAGCTATCGATGTACCAACTGCTCAAAGATGTTCACTGCCTACGACATACCGCGATTGCTCAACCCGATGGAAGGTACTCTCGAGTGCGACACATGCGGTGGTCTGCCACAGGAGGTGATCAACGCAGAGACACAACGTGCCAACACCGATCAGTTTGTTCAAATCAAAAAGATCATCGATCAGCTAAAGAAGACCGACGGTCTTCAAATCCCGTTGTTTGCACGTGATCTCGCCGATGACACACAAGCTGCCGGTCCATCCCTGACCATCAACTCAAATACCAATCCTGCTTTTTCGAAACCAATGTAAATATCTAATATCTAATATCTAATAACTTTACTAACTTATTATTATTATTATTATTATTATTATCACATTTGCAATATAATATAACAGTGGTGCATTTACAAGAGATACCAGTAGTAACAACAATAATAATAATACAGTCAGAGGATGGATAGATCCATCTGCTCAGAATTTGGAATTCTACGTCGATATCTACGACTCTGATAATATAGATGGTTTATTACCATCAACTGTAAAAAAAGAAATGTACATATTATAATAGAGTAGTTTGATGATAGAGTTGATTGATAACTAACTAACTAACCATCTATCTATCTATCTATTTTTAGTAAGAAAACAGGAGTATCAGTACCACCTTGGCTCTTATCTACTATATCTAAACCATCAGAGTTAGAGGCTATTGCAAAATCAAAAGTATCTACTGTAAGTACATTAAAATGTTATCTAACAATCAATTTGATTTGTTGATCATCTTTTAACAACAACAACAACTATAAAAATTATAATTTTTAGGAAACTGTAAAAATAGAGAAACAACCACCACTTAATGTTATCCCAGCTAAAACAAAGCCATTGGATGAGAAATTCTATATAGATTGTAAGTTTTATTTTAATTGATCATTAGTTTTAATATTAATCTGTTATTGATTTATTAAAATATATGTATATAGATATAAATAAACATTTTAAAGATGATATGAATAAAGATAAGGAAAAAGATAAAGATAAAGACGGTGAATCACCAATCAAAAAGAGAGAACCATCCGATGATATCGGATTGGTACCAAAGAAAGCAAAGTTTGAACATCTACCAGAGATCTATATTGGTGACTCTAAGAAACCAATCAATCAAATAACTGAAGAGGATCAAGAGAATATGACCTCTCAAGAATATGAAGTAAGTATTCATTTAATTAATATACATTAATATATTTAATTTATCTTGGTTTACTAATCAATTCATTTATCAATTAAAATCTACACAGGATTACAGTTCAGCTCTTTATAATTTTGTAATAGAAATTCAATAAGTTAAAAGTTGTTTATATTTATAAATTGAAAAACAATAAACAACCGCAACAACAACAACAAGTAATTAATAACTTAAAAAGGTCAAATAATAATAATAATAATAGTAATAATAATAACAACATTTAATTGAATCATATAAATATTTATATATATATGTCGATATTATATTATATTATAAATAATACCATTTCTTCTTCTTCTTCTTTAATTTTATTTAAATAAATTAGATAATACTTCATTTGTTTTTGATTTAAAATAAAGTTGCCATTTGTGTATTTTTAATCTAACTATTTCAAAAATACTATGGTATGCAGTGAATCTAGTGTTTTGGAACTGAAATAGTTTGTGCCAATTGTTAATTTTCTCATGAGGATTGAGTAGATTCAAAAAGAATAGATTGTAATCGATGAAATAGCAGTCGTAAACTCGCTTATTGATTACACTTACTTCTAGATATCCTAGGTTGTAATAGAATCTGAATGCTCTCATCAGTTTCTTTACCGTCAAATGAGTGTACGGTATTCTCTCCACCGATTTCGATGTAATGTCGTTAGATACCGACATTGCATAACGTGCCAATCGGTAGTGTCGGTTGAACAATGCCGTAGTGATTCCTTTGCTCGTCCATCGCTGATCACTGTTCGCTACGACAAACTCTATGATCTCTTGGTGTCCATTGGCCAAAGCCTTATCGATTCCAATATAATTGAAACGTTCCGATCGGTTCGAATGAAGAAACTGTATCACTTCAATGTTCCCATTTGCCAGAGCTTGGTTTAAACCTGCCGTTGTGCAACCTTCACTTCTGTTGTGATGTAAATACTTTACCAACGCTAGGTGATTGTTGGCCGCTGCTTCATCCATGGCGTCGGTAGTCACAGAGAATCCATAGTCCACCAACTTTACCACCATGTTCAAGTCACCTCTAATACATGCATTCTTGATCGGTTCAACTGATTTTAGATTGAAATGAGACAGACAATTCTCAAGAAGAAAATCTATGGTTTCAGTGCAATAGTTTGGAGTTGCCAAACACCACGCCAAAGTATGAGGTTCACAACCATCATTTCTTCCACAATAGAGGAGGAATTTTAAAGTTTCCATTTGACCAAGTCTGGCAGCTTCCGTCAGTGCAGATTTGGCATATATATATTCAGTGTTATCCGATAGCATCTGTAGAATATCGATTCTCTCTTTCTTGATCATATCCAATACAATTGGGTCAATCAATTGTGAATCCATAAAAAGTGGGAATCTTTTGTTGAAAATGTAATCCAATGCTTTGATATTTCCATGCTTCAAAGCAGCGATAAATAGATCTTGTGGATCGGTTATTCCATTGAGAACATCCATGCTCTTGAGTAGCCGGAAGTTGTCTTGTTGAATTGCACTACACATGATACCAGTCGATGTAAATGTTGATTTACTAATCATTGAATAGAGTACAAGAAAAACCTTTACAAAATGATTATCGAATTGTTCTTGATCCGGTTGATCCATTCCACCGAAATATTTGACCAATTGTGAAATACTCTTGTCGGTTAGGAATTGTTCATCTGAAAACTTAATATTGGATCGAACGAAATTGAATAACTCTAGACTATCGGAAATAGCTGTATCGAGTAGAGTGTGTTCCGATTGTCCAACATAACTGTCCTCTATGCATGTGATCTTATTCGTTTCAATGAGGTATTGAAGTACATCCAGACGACCATTGTATAGCATGTTACTGATGAATCCATCTGATAGCGGCATATTACTGTCAAGCTTTGCAATCCGCTTCATTAGATACAATAGAGCGTCACTGGAAACACGTTGATCTTTGGGTTTATCATGATTTTCAGAGGCAATCAATGTAATTGTAGAATAGTTAAATTTCACCTTCTTGGCGATGAGTTTCAACAATTTCATATTTCCAGAGAGTGAAGCGTGGAGTAGTTCTGTCTGACCAGGATGATGTGAATGATCACATATTTTGAAACCTTGGTCCAAGAGAAACTGAACGATTTGATCGTTTCCACCTTGACATGCATGGATAAGTACTCTAGGATACACATATTGGCTCTTACAACTGAACTCGTCGAGTGCCAACTCAAAGAAATGACCGAATCGCCGGTAGATCAATTTGAACAGCTCGTAATCACCACAATTCTGTAGGAATATATTGATCGATTGAAAATTAAAGATCATACCATAGTCATCCAAGCGTTCATCATACGTCGCCAAGCTATAAGGAATCTTTGCCCAAAGATCTTGTTGACTCTCCAGATAATCTATTCTCTCCAATCTAATCGCCAACCAATACTTTAATAGAGTAAATAACTTTCTTTTACATAGGTAATTAAATGATAGCTGATTCCATCTCTTTACTTTAACTGAATGTGCAACTCTGATACGATCGCCAATACATTTTATATTATAAAATACTTGACTTGATAAAAACTTTTGAAAAATAACTTTTTTAAATAGATTATCTATTTCCATTCTACTATTATTACTACTATTAAACAATCACCATCTTACTCTAATATTTATTATTGTAAAAAAAAGATTCTTCAAAACTTCTGAAAAAATCAAATCAAAGAATCACATAATTTCATTGAATTTTTTTACACACTGGAGCTATATATATTTAGTAAAACAATGTCGTAAATAATATCTAATCTCTTGTTTTAAATTCTTTCTTATAAACAAATGATTTTGAGTTGAAGTAATAATGTTATAACTGAGTATGGAAAAACAAACTAAGGAATATCTTTATCTCAATTTTCTGGGACTGTCGATTATTGACAGTTTTTTGGCACTAAACCAATAGGCAAAAGTTTTATTTCGATATTTCTTTTAATTAAATCATGATTCGACAAGACTCAAATCAATATTCTTCAAGAGATGATATACCATTATCTACTTGTGCCCCACAGCAACAAGGTTACCCACAGCAACAAGGCTATCAACAACAAGGTTATCCACAAAAACATGGTTATCCTCCACAACAACTTGCCACCAAAAAGTGTTCGCGCTGTCGTGGCCATGGTGAAAGTGAGTGTTTCCACTGCAAAGGTTCAGGAAGATGCAACAACGGAAGAATTTCTATAAATGTGAGTATTCCAATCAAACATAATTTAAAACTTTTGAAATCATGATTCTAACAATAACTTTACTTCATGATTCAAGTGTCATTTCTGTAACGGCAAAGGTCGTATAAGGTGTTCAAGATGCAAAGGAAGTGGATTAGTCGAGGATGATCCCAATGCAGAAATTCAATGTTGCACCATTTTATAATCAAACAAACAAACTCCTCTTCCCTTAAATTATTTTAAAAGATGATATAACATCAAAAAAAAAAATAAAAAATAAACTAATTCAATTTGGTTAACACATAAACAATAATAAATAGCTCTATCTGAGAGAGAGAGAGAGAGACGATAGATACATTATTCTGTATGAATATTAATATTTGCCATGAAAAAACAAAACTTCATTTTTAGAACTTTGCAAAAAAAATAAGAAAAGTGTTTTTGATTTGATTTGATGATCATCAATCATTTCTAAATTTACATTTATTATTTGTTTGTTTTGTAAAATATATAAATATCATATTGTTTTATGTAATAACTAGTAACAGTATGGATTTAAAACAATCATTGAAAGATGCAAGAGATGCAATCGATAAGAAAGATTATAAGAAAGCATTAGAGATATGCACAGACTCGTTGGATTATCACAACAACTTTAATATACATCTCTTTATGGGTCTATCGTTATTCAATCTCAATAGATACCCTGAAAGTGAGAAATCCTATCAGAATGCATTATCATTAACACCTGCATCACCATTTCCATTAAGAGTAAGTTACTCTATCACTTTGTTTTATATCTAATTATTAATGGTATTTATTAATTTATATTAGGGTTTAATGGATGTATATACAAAGAGTGGTGAAAATGATAAGCTATTAAAGATTGTAGAACAATTGATTCCTTTGACTACCGATGAATCAAAGAAACGTGATCTTCAAGTCAAGTTATTGGACAACTTTATCTCTACACAAAGACATGCCGATGCCCTAACGTTGCTCAAACAGCTGTTGGCTGGTGTTCCTGCTGACCAACAGGATGAACGACTCAAGCTGCTTATTAGACAAGAGGAGTTGGAACGATTGAATCTGGCGGCAGAGGTGAAGCAGATGGTAGAAACAAAGATGAAGGAAAAGTCAATTCCAATTCTGAATCCGGCAAAGCGACATGTCATCGGTGCGCCGAAACATACCGATCAACAAAGACTAGAGGTGATTGCCATTGAACGACAGGTTACTCTGACACTCTACAAGCCAGGAGGCAAGACAATGGACAGCCTGATAAAGCTGTACAGCGAGTTGCTCGCCGACAACGGACAACTGCTGCTCAAGTCACAGGGCTTGAAGTTGACAGAGTCGATTTTCACCAACTATATAGAGTTACTACAGCGACAGTATAGAGCGAGCAACAAGAGTGATGAGAGCAGAGATTTGTTGTTTGCCGAGTGTGTAAAGATGAATCGTGCGATTCTCACTGCTGCCTTTCCGTTGGAGCAACTTGTTTTGTTGGCTTTGGACGACGAGAAACAAGATCGATCTACACTTGTCAATCTTTCACAGATGCTTGTTATTATGCATCCATTACGAAGTATCGGTTGGTTGGGACTTGGATACTATGCCGCCATTAC
Source organism: Heterostelium album PN500 (assembly GCF_000004825.1). NCBI lineage: Eukaryota > Evosea > Eumycetozoa > Acytosteliales > Acytosteliaceae > Heterostelium > Heterostelium album. Next base: position 704,918 of record NW_008805073.1, on the reverse strand, counting down.
ACTGGGTGATTGCGGTGAGAACACAAGAAAGATGTTAGAGCGTGGAGTATCAAAGAATCCAAATGCTTTACTTGGATATCATGCACTTTTAAAATGTCTAGTTGCAGGTGAACAACAACAACAACAAATGACAACAAAATCATACGATCAAATAAGAGAACTAGTTGGAAAAGCATTAGAGTTAATCAAATCACGTGAGAATCCAGCTGATACCGATATCTTCATTGATATTCATATCATTTTGTTCACAATCATTGTTGGCAATGCACGGGGAACTTGAGAAATCGATATTGGTACTAGAGGAATGTCTAAAGAAACATCAGGGCAACTGTCATTTACTCTTTAAATTGGCAACCATCTACTTTAACGATCGTAAATACGAAAAATCATTACAATATTTCCAACAAGTTATTGACAGTGGCAGCAACAGCAGCAACAGCAGCAATACTAGTTATCGTTCACAATCAATTATTTATAGCTGTTGGATAAAGTTGATATCATCAGAACAACCAATCAATGATAAAGATTTATCGTTGATCAAATCGGATTTGGAATCCGCTATTGCCAACGATGAGAATTTCCATCTTGGATACTTTGTATTGGGATTATTGTATTCGAAACAACAACGTGGTGGTGAAGCTATTCTCATGTTTTTAAAGGCTGCTCAGAAGAACACAGCATTCTCTCTGACATTCTCTGAGCTTGGAATGCTGTACCAACGTGTCAACAACGATGTTGAACGTGCCAAGAAATGTTACCAGAAAGCATTGTCTCTTGATATCCTGAATGAAGATGCCGGTCGTTCTCTATCGGACTACTATATCACACAACAACAATACACACTTGCAAGTTCTCTCTACCGTGAGATCACCAAGTACTGCTTGGACAATAGAAAGTCATTCCAACTCAATGTTGTCCGTTGTTCATGGGCATTCTATCGTCTGGCGCTCTACCAGATGGATCTTGGTGAGCTGGATCAAGCGTCGACCTCATTCTTGACCGCGTTGAAAGGCAAGCCGGAATCCACTATCTACTGGCGTGGAATTGGTGAATGCTACCGTCGTCAAACCAAATATATTGCATCGCTCAAGGCGTTGTCTCATGCGGAAACACTACTGAATCAAACCAATGAAAAAGTACCAGAGTTGAACTATCAGATTGCCGTTTTAAACAAGATTCTTGGGCTGAACGATGAGGCAGTCATTGAATTTGACCAGGTTCTCAGCCAACTCGGAAAACACTTGCCATCACTCAAAGGCAAAGCCGAATGTCTTTTCCAGCTCGCCAAACACTATCACTCTAATGGATCGTCTAGAATGGCATTACAATCGCTCGAGTCGGCAGAGACAACCATCCAACTAGCGATTGAACAAGATTCCAAGATATTCTGTCTGTGGAAGTTGCTCGGTGATATCTCTACTTTTTATCACCATATTGCTTTGCAAGGAATGAATTCATTGGATGTTCAACAAAAGCTACAACAGGGTGCCGATGCCTATTTGAAATGTCAACACAACAACAACAGATCGTCGACACTGAAAGACCTAGCAATTAACCATTACTATCAATATCTTTGTTGTAGTAGCAACGGTCCGGAATCAGAGAAGAAACAAACAGTTTTACGATCGGCTATCAAGTTTATTAGTGTTGCTATCAATCTGTCTTCGACTGACTATAGTCTTTGGAATTTGATGGGTGTCATTCTGATGGATAGCTATCCATTGCAATCACAACATTGTTTTATCCGTTCGATTCAATTGAATTCCACTCGTTTCGAACCGTACAACAATCTCTGTGCACTCTACTTGCAATCGAATCAATTGGATCTTGCCAGTTCAGCGCTGATGGTTGCCCGCTCCAACGATCCAGATTCAAGCAGTGTCTGGTCACTACAAGGTCTAATCCACGAGTTGAACGGATCGATCTTGGCAATCGATCAATTGGAACTTGCACACTCTGACTATGTTCACATTCAAAGTGCACTGGAACAACAACCAGTTGGAGAAGCACTGATAGGTTCTGCCATTCTTGCCTATCAGCACAAAGACAATACCACTGCACAGCAACAACTGGCAAGATACATCGCACTCTATAGCTCGACAACCTGTTCATCCCTCATTGAAGCACACAACTATCTTGCATTGATTCTCGAATCCAACGGACAATATCAACTTGCAATTGATCAACTTCATCTTGCATTAACTAAATTGGTAGACAACAACAGCAGCAGCAACAACAATAATATAGTTAAACCAAATCAATTTAGTTTGAATTCAATTAGAAACAATGATATTGGTGGCAATAATAATCAAATGGATAACGATTCAATTACAAAGAAGAAATGTATTGAAATCAATCTTTCAAGAGTACAATTGAAAGCTGGACAATGGAAACAATGTTTGGATACACTGACGCCATATATTACTGAAGGAGACAAGTGTATGTCGGGAGCCGTTGGAAATAGTCAGATCTGGGAGATTATTGCTATTGCAAACTACCGATTGGGACAACCAGACAAATCCATTCAAGCTTACCAAGCATCGGTTGCATCGATTCACCAAGCAGGTCAAGACGAATCGATTTTGCGACGAAAGAAGTGTACTCTTTTGATATCGTTGGCAAAGGTACTCTATCAGTGTAAGAAACTCCCACAAGCCGAACAAATCATTGAGAAGGTGTTGGCTGTTGACAATCGATTTGCACCGGCCATCTATTTGAGTTCGGCGATCAAGATTCTAGCGAACGATTGTCAGGCTGCCAAACAATTGTTGGTGGATCACGCCAACAAGTCAATGTCTGTCACTCTTGAAAACTATATTCTACAATCGATCATCGCATTACAAACCAATGATATCGCACAGGCTCGTTCACAGTTGATCAGAGCATGTCATGCCTATCCACATTATCCTCACGTTTGGAAACTACTTTTAGATCATCTCAATCGTTATCATCAACTATCGGATTCATCTGCAATCAAATCCATTCTCACACGCCTAGAGAACTCTAGAAACATCTCTGCCAACCACACAGTTGACAGTGACAACCATCGATATGATGCCAAATCAATCGAATATACATTTGCCAAATCACATTTGTTGCAAGTAGATCGTTGCTATTCAGTCAACATTTCCGAATCTATCAAGCAGATGAAACGTATAGTACATAGTTGTCCTAGCGATACCAACGCTTGGAAAGATCTCTCGAATCTACTGTATCTACAAGCTCTACACAGTCAAAGTCTTGAAGATTTCGAATCTGCATTGACTGCCAACCGTTTAATTACAGATAGATATGGAAATGACAACACTAGCAAACAACACTCTGTTCAACTATCGGATATCTTGATGCACCTGTCCAGAGAGAAGGAATTTACAGAGTTGAATCAATCGCTATTGAAACAACATGAAAAAGATAACAAGATACAATCACAACTCATTAGACAACAAGCAAGGTATCAACTGATTAATAACGATAGAACAAGTGCATTGAAACTTTATAAACAATCATTAACACTAGATAATACTAATATACATTTATATCATGTAAGTTATTATGATAACATGATTTCATTTATTATAACAATTATTAACATGTTATATTTATCATTAGGAACTATCATATATTTATGAAGAAATGAATTTATTGGATGCATCTTTATTATGTTTGAATCAATCTTTGACACTAGCAGGTGCTAATGATGAAGATCTTAGATTGATTACAGTTGGAAGATTGATGAGATATTATATCATGATGAAAAAGTGGAAGGAAGCAATCAAGATTTTCAATGATTATAATAACGAGACGTCGAATACAACAACTCACCCAATTCTATTGCTATTCAAATCGATCGTACTGTTAATATCCAATAATGATAAGAAAGCATCGAAACAAGTGGATAACGATATCAACAATGCCTTGTCACTACTTAATCAAGTGATTGCTATCAACCCAAGAATGCCATTAGCCAACCTGTACTGTGCCATTGCCAATACGAAAGCTACATCTACATCGTCCCTTACAAACTCTGGAACCAATGACTTTAACAACAAGATCGATAGACTCGTTCAACAGGAAACTAGAAACACTCCTGCTATAGTTCCAGACAAGATATTCAAAGATTTAACATTAAAGAATTAATAATATAATATGAAAGTGTTATTACTATCTTTTTTTTATTTTTATTTTACTATCTTTTAGTATACCCATACAGAGAAACAACAATTAATTGATACCTACTTTTTATTTTATTTTTTAATCACACTTGAAACTTGAGAGAAAATCTTGTTTTTTGTTTTTGATATGAAAAACATTGTTGTGAAGGACAAAGATATTTTTTCTTGGTTCTCCAATTTTTGTAGTTTTTTCCGACAACCTCAATGTTGTACCATTTTATAATCAAATAAACTCCTCTTCCCCTATAATTTTATATTTTAAAGATATGAACTGATACATTTTGAATATTTATGTTTTTCCGATTTATCAATTTGTTTTTTTTTTTATCATTAATTGCTTATTCCATCTATTATTTCTTTTGAAATAGGCTATCAAATAATTTTAGAAATAATTAACTCTTTCAATGATGCTCTGGAATTCACAAAAAATTGATATGTCAAAATTCAATAATGTTTTTAGATAATAAATTTGTTTTTGAAATAGCTTTGGGATTTGGAGACACGAAACTTGTAATGTTTGAGTTGTGGTCAGAGAGAGTCTAGTGGTTCAAACATTGCTTGCTCACTTCAATTATCTTTTAGCCTAAGTCATTAAGCTGACTGACAACAACTCCTCCAACCACCTACTAACTTCGTCTTTGGCTATTGGTCGTTATCAGTGACATTTTATTTTCGAAATTATATCGACTTATTAGTATCCGATAACCCATCGACAACAAATTCCAAACTTGAATACAGAGTTGGAATACCGTGACTTGGTAGTCATAAATGGTATTATAGATTGTATTGTCATGGGATAGAAATCATTTATATGTTTGACTTCTTGGTTGGTGTGAACCTTGTCAATCCAGACGTGACAATGTGGTTCCTCTTGGAATAGACCCAATGTTCATATAAGAAATTGTAGTATAACTCGGCAGTACCTCTAAAATCTGGCATTAATTCATTGAATGTAATGTTTTCCTAGTAAACATAGGTTGGAAAACTCTTTTCTTTGACATCATTGATGGGTAGCATCTGAAATACTCTCTGTTGTCAAAAGTAGACCAAGTAGGATCCTCCTTTGATATTTCTTGTAGATAACTTTTCTATGTTAAATAAAATGTTATAGAAATCCCTAAAATATTTGACAAGGTTCACACCAAGAAGTCAAACTATTCATGACAGAAGCCTTTGGGAGTACTCGATAAGGTGGTTTGTTTCGCTTGAGCTTCACCTCCGTTTGATGAAAGAGCCTTTAGTTTCTCCATTCACGACCAAGTTTCTATTCTATTAATTAGGTAATGATTTAATTACTAGAACAAGATCTTCCATTTCTGTGACTATGGCTCGAGACTTGAAAGAAAAATCAGTTTAAACGGGTGAAATAGGTGAATGAAATTGAAATATGTGGAACAGATGAAGTTGTCGAAATGGGTGAAATTTGAAACCTCTAGAGAAAAAAAAATTTGAAATAGAATCAGTGAAAAGTGTGGAATCAGGTGAAATATAGTCGGTGGAACAGCAGATACAGGCGAAATGGAATCAATCTGTGAAACGGGTCGAACAGGAATAGAATCGGTGAAAAGTGTGAAGTGGAAATTTGAACTCGAGAGAAAAAAAATTGGAACAGAATCAGTGAAAAGGGTGAAAGTGGAAATTTGAACTCGAGAGAAAAAAATCGGTGCACCTGAAACTTGAGAGAAAATCAATGGCAAGGAGTATTTTGAAATATTTAAGTTTTATTTTATGAAAATGTTTGCAATAGTGGGAATTAATTTAATAACGGTATCCCTCTGGTTTGAATGGACCAGCAACTGGAACATCGAGGTAAGCAGATTGCTTGTCGGTCAAGACGGTGAGGTTGGCACCCAAGATACCGAGATGGAGACGAGCTACCTCCTCATCCAAGATCTTTGGAAGCAAGTGAACTCCGATTGGATACTTGGAGGTCTCAGTCCAGAGAGCAATTTGGGCCAAGGTTTGGTTGGAGAAAGAGTTGGACATGACGAAAGATGGATGACCGGTGGCACAACCCAAGTTGACGAGACGACCTTCAGCGAGCAAGATGATGTGACGTCCGTTCTTCATGGTGTAACGGTCGACTTGTGGCTTGACAGTGTCCTTGGTGGCGTTGGCGTTCAACCAGGCAACATCGATTTCAATATCGAAATGACCAATGTTACAGACGATGGCGTCTTCCTTCATGGCTTCGAAATGACGATCGACGATGATATCACGGCAACCGGTGGTGGTGACGAAAATGTTACCTTGTGGGGCGGCTTCCTCCATGGTGACAATTTGGAATCCGTCCATGCAAGCTTGGAGGGCATTGATTGGATCGATTTCAGTGATCAAGACACGAGCACCCATCTTTGAGAGAGATTGGACACATCCTTTTCCGACATCTCCATAACCTGCAACCTTTTTATATGTAAATAGTTATTATATTCATTAGTATATATGTATACAAGTATATAAGTTTATATATTTATAAGTTAAAGAGTATAATTTATAAATATATTATTAATGATCATCATATGATACTTACGACAGCAACTTTACCGGCAATCATAACATCGGTGGCACGCTTGATACCGTCGATTAAGGACTCACGGCAACCGTACAAGTTGTCAAACTTGGACTTGGTGACAGAGTCGTTGACGTTGATAGCTGGGAGCTTCAACTTTCCTTCCTTGTGCATACGGTGGAGGTTGTGGACACCAGTGGTGGTCTCTTCAGAGACACCCTTGATACCAGCCAACAAGTGTGGGTACTTGTCGTGGATGATGTTGGTGAGATCACCACCATCGTCGAGGATCATATTGAGTGGTTGACCGTCTGGGAAGATCAAGGTTTGCTCGATACACCAGTTGTATTCCTCTTCAGTCTCACCCTTCCAGGCGTAAACTGGGACACCGGTAGCAGCGATAGCGGCGGCGGCGTGATCTTGGGTGGAGAAAATGTTGCATGATGACCATTGGACTTGAGCACCGAGAGCAGTCAAAGTCTCAATAAGAACGGCAGTTTGGATGGTCATGTGGAGACAACCGGCAATACGGGCACCCTTCAAAATTTGGTTTGGACCGTACTTCTTACGGAGAGCCATGAGACCTGGCATCTCATTCTCGGCAATGTCGAGTTCCTTACGACCCCACTCAGCAAGAGAGATATCCTTAACTTTGTATGGAAGCTTCTTATCAGCAGACATTTTCTATATGTGTTGATAGTTTAATAATTAATAAATTATTTGATTGAATGAAAAAAAAAAATATATAGTTTTATATTTAAATAAATAAAACGAGTTTAAAAAAAAAAATCTTTTATCTTTTTTTAAATTTGTATATTATTTTGACAATATAGATGTAAATGTTGTTAAGTAAAAATAAAAAAAGAATTCAATTTGAATAACATCATTTTTTAACATTATTACTACCACTATTGAGATATATGATTTGTAAGGTGTGACACACAAAAAATGTAGCAAAAAAAAAAAAAAACAAAAAAAACTAACCTTTTTTGAAAAAGTAATATTATTATTATTATTATTATCGACTCTTACTATTAAATTATTAATATCTTTCGATTGGTTAAAAATTTGGGTTGTTTATAAAAATTATGACTATTATGACATTATGAGTGTTTTATTGAAATGACGAATCATTTGTCAAATTAACCAAGTGAAGATTTAATTTTGAGTATCAATCTTTTGCTACTATTATTCTTGACTTTAATATAAATTGTATGTTCTTAGATACTCCAATTAACTATATCTGTGTCAAAATTTGAATTATGCGCACAAAACGACAAAGTGATAATGATGAAATTTTTTTATACAACAAAAAGTCGTCCAGTTATAAACTTCTGTGTGTGAAAAGTTGTTTCCAAAGCTTGTTTTAAAAGCAAAGCTATAATATAATTTGATTACTTTACCTTTATATATAATATAGACTTAGAGGGAAAAAAAACAGTGCTGTCAGCTGTGATTTGAGTTCATATTTATGAGTTCGAAAAAACAAAAAAAAAACAAAAAAAAAAAAAAAAACTTACAAAAAAAATAATTAAATTTAAAATAAATTTGAAAAAAGTATTTTTTTGGGGTGTGTGTATTCAAATTCGATTAAATACCTAAAATGAAAAAAGTTACAAAAAAGAAAAAAATCGAGCGAAATTTATTTTTTATTATCAATAATCTTAACTATTCTCAGATGGAAATTGGGAAAAAAAGAAAAACAAAAGTGCAGAACAAGTGGGTCGAATATTTTTAAAAGTAATCGTGAGTAAAGAAAGAAATCTGATTGATTCAATAGTTTAGTTTCTTTGTGAGTCATCAAAATGTTTATACTTAAATTAATTTGCATTTACACTTGGTTGATTGCGATACATCAATCTAAATACGGAACACCGCTGTCAAATTATTTGCAGATTCGTTTGATGAACATCATTCCAAAAATCTGATTCATTATTGAAATTTCAATAATAATATAAATTATTATTAATATATCATCTTGATGAATCATTAGATTTAGCTACAACAATCTAGAACATATATAAATATTTGTTCCAAACAATCCAACCAAACTCTTTATCACATTTAATAATTTTATTATTTTTTTCTTGATCGAAATAATTAATAATAATGGTGAGGATTTTATATTGTACTGATACTACAATATTAATGGAATGATTATTATTACCATGACTCACTTTCAAGTTCGACTTTATATCCATCAGATTAGTTACAACCTTTTACTTTTAATATTTTATTAATATACAATGGTTCGATTAAAGATATATATATATATATATATTATTTATATATTATTTATAAGATTCATAATTCATAAGACAATCAAACCATTGAAAATTTCAATGAACAATGTTTTTTAAGGTCATTTAATTCTTCCGTTATCAAAAAACAAACTATCTCAAAAAATAAAGATAAATTTTTTCTGTTTTTCAATTTTTCAAAATTTAATTAAAATTTCTTTATTTATTAATTTTTTTTAATTTTTTTTGTTAATTATCATTATTTTTTTGATTGTTTATTATTATTATTATTTATTTGTACCGATAATATAGATATATTTATTATTTAGTTATTATTTTATTACTTTATTATATTCATTATAAACTTTTAGATCTTTTTTTACATAAAAATGGAAAGTAAGTTATTTGAAAGTTTAAAAATATGATTAAGTTTTGTTTTTTGCTTTGTAGATTTTTAACATTGAATCTCTCCTATCTATCTATCTATCTATCAATAAATAATAAATAGATCAATTATTTCAATTAAAGTTCACATCTAAGCAATTAGAAAGACAGTCAAAGAAATCAGAACAGAATGAGAAAGCACAAAAACTAAAGTTAAAGAAAGCCATCGAACAGGGAAATATGGACGGTGCAAGAATATATGCACAGAACGCTATTCGTGAGAAGAATCAATCACTGAATTACTTGAGATTGGCATCGAGAATCGATGCCGTTGCATCACGTGTAGAGACTGCCATCAGAATGAAATCGGTCACCGGTTCCATGGCAAACATTGTAAAGTCAATGGAGAAATCGATGCGTTCGATGGACCTTGAAAAGATAACACATGTAATGGATCAATTCGAGAGACAGTTTGAGGATCTCGATGTCCAATCGGTATACGTAGAGAACGCAATGAACCAAACCACCACACTTTCAACACCTGCCGACCAAGTCGATCTACTGATTTCACAGGTTGCCGACGAACACGGTCTCAACGTCGGTATGCAAATGGGTGCCGTTCCATCTGAAAAAGTACAACAAGTTGAAACCGATGAACTTACTGAAAGACTTAACAGGTTAGTATAGAATAATAATAATAATAATAACAAAAAGTCAAAAAAGTTTATTAACAATTTATTATTCATTTTTATAGATTAAAACAAAAGAACTAAGAATATTAAATAATAATAATAATATCATATTAAAATTGATTTAAACCTTCCAATTGTTATCATTTTTTTTTTGTTTCTTTTGGCATTCAATAAATTTGTGTATTTGTAAATTCTAATTAAAAAAAAAAAAAAACAACTATTATTTGTTTGTTTATTTAAATACTTTTTATTTTATTTTTATTATATATACATTATTATTATTATTATTATTAATTTTATTATTAAAAAAAAGTGTCGTCTTTATGTTTCTAATTCAATTCGAATTTGATGACTGATTTCAATTTACTTCTTCTTCTTAGACCGTGTTGTTTGACAACTGATGGAGTTTGTGGATTCGTTTGTGAGGATGATGTTGATTCAAACTGTGAGGTCAATTTGCTGACTTTGCTAAATTTAGATTTGAGAGGTGTAATTGCTGGTGTTTTGGCTGGGGTTTTAAAGCTTGAAAGTGTGGAGGAGGTCGATGTAGCTGAAGATGTGAGACTTTTCAGTGATTTCTGTCGTTGTAGTGAAGCGGTTGGTTTTTGTGGTGATTCCTCTTCGTCTGACATTGATAGGAGATTCATCTGTGATTTTGGTGCCAACTTGCGTTTGGCCATTGCAACCTTGTTGGTGGTGTTGCTGTTGTTATTGGAACTACCTGTCAAGTCACTCGAAGAGCTATTGGAACTATTAGTTTTGCTGGTGGTAGTACTGCTGCTGCTGCTGGTCGATGGCATGGCGGTCAGCTCAGATGGGCTGGAATGTGTGTAGACCAACTGTTTATGCATCTTCTTGGCGGCTGGTGAGGTGGGTGGCGACGATGCTGCCAACTGAGGAGATGACAATGATTTGATTGGAGATAAAGGATGAAGATGTGAAGGACTACCAAATGTTGCAGCAACAGAATTAACGTTGGCACCATTATTATTGGTATTGTTATTATTGTTATTATTTGAAATGACAGTTGATGTTGATGATGTAGTTGTAGCAGCCGCAGTTGAGGCAGCAGATTGTTTGGTGATTTTACCAATTGTTGCAGCGGTACCCTTCTTATTTGCAGTGGCAGTGCTTGTGACGGTGGTGGAAGTTGTAGTTGCCTTTTTGAATGTTGGTAAAACCTTGGAGAGTGCACCAATCTTTTTCTTTTCCTTCTCGACTGGTTCCTTTTCTTTGGAAGCAGCCTTTGAACTGGATTTGGCATTCTTTTTATCTTCTTTCTTCTCTTTGGCTTTGGCTTCCTTCTCCTTCTCTAATTTCTCTTTCTCCAATCTTTCTTTTTCTGCCTTCTCTGCCTTTTCGATTTCAAGTCTCTCCTTTTCTAATTTTTCTCTCTCTTTTTCACGCTCTTTTTCACGCTCTTTTTCACGCTCTTTTTCACGCTCCTTTTCTCTCTCGCGTTCCTTCTCTCTTTCCTTTTGTAATTCCTTGTCGGATTTAACCTTTTCCTTTGGCTCCTTGGAGAATGAAGAGGTGAGATTGGAAATATCTTTGGTGCTCGATGTCAGAATATCTTTGGTCTTGGTCAAGAATTTCTTTGTGGAGGAGGTCGAATTGGTACGCTTCGGTGCGGACTTGTCGTTCTCACTGATGTCAATGTCTTGCCACTCGTCCATCTGCATCTGAGACATCTCCATGTCAATGTCATCTTCGTCGATTGCCTGCATCAACAAACTGCCGTCAACCGAGTGGTCGGCAGTACGATCCGGTGTCCACTGTGAAACAGTTGACATCTGGCAAGATGTTGGTGTACCTGGTCCTCCATTGTTATTGTTGTTTACGTTGGAACGGGCTGGACTTGGCATGACGGACGACGACGACTTGCTGGCGGACGAGGGTGTTGGTGGAATCACTTCAGAGTCAGTGAATCTCACAGAGAAACCTTGGCCACTGACCGACTTTTCAATGTCACCCTTAAACAGTGTCTTATGGTCGAGACTCTCATTGAGCAATGCAACTTTGGTACCGTAGATACGAGTACGCAGTGGAGTGCTGGAGATATTAAAGTTCTTGAATGGACTCTTGGCGTGCTTCTCCTTGAGTTGGTCATTGAACGATTGGTTGAGGAGTGACGAATTCTCCTCGGCTTTTTGACGCCATTTTGTCAGCTCTTCAATGAGTGCTTGTTTCTCTCTGCGCTCTTGGTTCAGTTGAATCTGGAGAGTGGTATTCTCCAGTGAAATCTTTTCCTTATACTCTTGAAGTTCAAACTCGATGAATGCTTTCTTCTCTTGGATCTCCATGTCGTGTTGGATCTGAAGAAGCGATCCCTTCTCTTGGAAAGACTTGAGTTCGCCAATCATGTTGTTCTTCTCCTCTTCGAGCTCACGCTTCATCGATTTCAGTGAGAGAATTTGGTTGAAATTCTCTTCGTTGACTTTTTTGCGTTGCTCAACTTCAATGATGGCGGCATCCAACTTGCGAGAGAGCTCTTGCTTCTCATTGGTGAGTGAGTTGATCATGAGTTGCCACTCTTTGTTCTTCTCTTCGTAGTTGATATTGTCTTGGATGCCTCTGAGACGATTGAACAATGACAGCTTGCTATTGAGACGTGATTCCATCAACTTTGCTTCGTTAGCAAGTCGTTCCTTGAACTGCTGTTCCATCTCCATGAGATGAGTCGATGCTTCTTGTCCGACTTGCTCACGAATGGTTGCTTCAATCTCGGCCATCTTCAACTCGGAATGATTTAGTTTATGTTGGAACCATTGAATTTGATCTAGCAATTGATTCTTCTCCATCGAGATATAATCAATCTTTGGTTGCAATTGATTGATATCCGGTGACATATGAGCACGTTTCAATCTTTGCGTATTCAACTGTTGGAGTTGTTGTTGTTGTTGTTGTTGCTGAAGTAAAGTTGAAGACGCCGACTCGAGTTTATCATCGTCCTCAGCAGTTGGCTTTCTCTTTTTCAAAGTAATAGCGGCTGCACTGCTTTTCAATGCTTTGCCAGTGTCAATCTTTGATTGAGTAGTAATCTCCTTGGCAATGGCAGAGAATTTCAAGACATTGAGAGTCTCTTCGGAATCCCTGGTGGTTGGACTGACATTGACAATCATCGAAGTCTTTCCATTTCCAACGAAATACTCTTGGCAGATTCTGGTGAGTTTAGACTCACGCCAGGGTGGAACAACTGCCTGTTGGTTGGCGGAACGACTCTTGTTCTGACGCAGTGCTTCCATGCAACGACCGAGTACCAACAGCGACGAGTTGATATTGGTTGCCTCCTTGAAACGTTCACCGCCAGCATCGGTACGCTTCGAACGCTCACTTCCAGCCAAATCAACAATACACAACTTGGAGGATCGGATTTGATTCTCAGAGGGTAGTTGGGAGCCACAGTCTGGATAGGTAACCAACTTGACGGTGAGCACAGCATGACTACGACTGCTACCCTTGTTGAGTTTGGTGCCACCGACACGTCTGGCGGCCAGACCTTGCTCAAGCACCTCGTGCACCTCTTCGATGGTACCGACGAGGACCTCTGTCAAGTTCTTAATGGTGACACTCTCGCCAGTGTTGGTTGCCTCTACTTTGAGGTGTGATTTCTGTTTTGGAGGGGTGTCGTCGAGCAAGTCGTAGACGTTGTCTTTGTAGATCTCATAGTACGACAGCCAAACCACGTACCTGTGGCTACGTGATATCTGGAGTTGTTGCTCGACGTTGAGCGACGGTGAATCTGGGGCATCGACAAACATCGAATCAGTCTCACCGTCATCATCAACACTTCCAACACTATCATTATACTCATTGCCTTCGTTTTGTTTCAACAGACGCCTTGGAATCGATTTGAAAAGTAGATCCAAAGAACGTGGAATTATACCTGGATCCCTGTGTGATCCACTGATTGTATGGGTCTTACCGGCATTGGTAACACCATACGCCAACAACAATATATTATGTCCATTTACAAATGATTGTATTAATGGAAATGATACAGTTCTAGAAAAAAAATATATATATAAAAAAGTAAAAGAAAATTGAAAGTATATCATTGTTAGTTTTCAATGTGAAAATAAAAACAAGTTTGTTGGATGGATAATTACCTGAAAAGTTGTTGTTGTGTAGTGGAGACGTTGAAAACCTGTGAGAATGAGAATTTACCCTCGGATTCGTTGGCAACTCTATCCTTATTGAGTGTGGTTGAGCTACTGCTGGTGGTATTGCTGCCACTTCCAGACTTGATGTTGGCAGAGGTCAGTGTCAAGTTGTGGAAACAATTCGATTCTTTGGCCTTGACTTCGTCGGTTGACAGTGGTCTGATACGAAGATAGACCTTCATTGGCTCGACAGAGTCATCGTTGAGCTTAACGCGTGCACTCATCATATTGGTGGCAGTAGTATTGAGAATTGCAGTGGTATTCAGTGTAGTGTTATTGATAGTCGATACACGTGGCGATGTAATCGGTGATCTATTCAAATGATTGATGTTTCCATTTCCAGCAGTGATGGTGGTAATCTTCTTTTTCACAGAGTATGGTGTTGAAATGGTTGATATTCTATTTATATTATTTGTAAGTGGACTATAATAATCAAATCAATAATAATTATAAATATAAGGTAGGTTAATAAAAAAATATTATTTATTAAAAATATTTCAGTTGTTTATTATACCTTCTTGAAGTCAAAGCAGGTGACATTAAAATATCATTTTTTTTAGCAGAAGATGTTGTTGCCATCATTTTGTATGTGAATATAGTAATATTTGATTAGATATATATATAGATAGAAAAAAATAAATAGATTAGATAAAAGAAAAGAGGAGGAAGTAAGTTAACTGTTTTACTTTTAACTTCTTCAATTAAATGTTATTATGATTGTTTTTTTTTTGTTTGTTTTCAATGATAAATAAAATACATTATTATATAAATAAACAATAATAAGTTTTTATATCCTCTTTCCTTTTGTATGTATGTTTAATATTAATAATTAGATATGATTTGATATTAGTCAGTTTAATAAAATACTAACTACTATGTAAAACTAAACTATGTTTATTATTTTGATTATTGTTATTATTGATTGTTGCAACAAAAACAGTTAAAACAATCACAATTGAGATCCATTTTATTTTAAAATAATGACTTCTAACGGTTGATAATTTAAATTTTTTAAAAAATGGCGCACTACTAAAAAAAAAAAAAATTATAAAAGGGTGGTTTGGTTCTTTCATTGATCCAATTCAATGATATCTATTAAACATTAATATTAATATTAATCAGTAATTTATATGCAAAGACACAATAAAGACAGGAATAAAAAAAAGAAGCATTATAACAATAAATAAAATAATGTTCTTTTTTATCAAAAATTATAATATTTTTTCTTAGCTTTCGTGGTGGTTGACCTTTTTTAAGCATTTTATTCAATTGTTGTTAGTTCTATCTAACATATCGTGATTATCAATCTTTTGTGCATTGCAATTTGTATGGTTAATTAACTTTTTTTTTTAAAGATTGACATTCCTTCACTAAAATTTAAACAAATAATTATGTTGTTTATAAAAAGTACCGAATGACACAATAAAAAGTATAGTTCTTGCTCGACCTAAATGTAAATAGAACAACACGAAAAATAAATAAATATCAATTTAAATTAAACAAAGAAGATTAAAAAAAAACAATTTTTATTGTACTGCCAATGCTGATTCATTAATTTTGAAAATTCAAAAAACAATGTTTTTATTTTTTTTATTATTCATATTAATTTTGTTTTACTCAGATTTTCGATAAATTATATATTAAGATAAAGTATATAGATATATAAAATTCATACATTTAATACTAAAGTAATATAAGATATAAGATATAAATATAAAAGTAGTAAATATAAGAAAACAGAATCAAAGCAAAAGAATGTCATTACTTAGAGATTTGGTTGAACCTGAATGCGCTGAACCTAATGCTTTAGGAGGTTTTGTACAACAATTTACATCAAAAAATACAGGATTATATCATGTATGTTGTGGAGATTAATTGAATATCTCTAAATGTTATTATTGTTGTTTATTAACATGTTAATATTTATGTATATATTTGATTATTAATAATAGGATCAATGGGAAAGAGATGGTAGAGAAAGATTCTATCAACAACATGGTGAGGAATTCGATGAGAGTCAGTTCGATGAGTATTTCAATGCAGGTGGTGATCATTTGCATCATGACGATCTCGATGCCATGCTCAATAGAAATATGATGAGAGACCACCCACAACACATGATGTATCACGGTGACGAAGAGTTGTTTATGCATGGTATTGGTGAACACCAAAGCTCAATACCAAAAGAGAAACACAGTGAACTACAACATTTCTTTAAAGATTTCATTTCATCTTCACAGTCACATGTATGTTATATATCTATCTATCATATTAATAACAATATATTTTATATACTTACTATCGTTACAAATAGCATTTATTACCATCAATTAATCTTGGTGATTTAGGTTTATCAAAGCTTGAGAAAAATATAATTAAAAGTAGAAGTGAAGTATTATTTAGACAATTGAATGAAGGTATGTTAACTATTCAATATATATATATATATAATTGTGACAAACAAATGTTTAGATAACTAATATTCGATTACTTTACTTTTGTAAACAATAGTTAAGGATCCAGGATATGAAAGTGACCAGCTACATAGATTAATTGATGCTCTTCATATTGAAGAAGATAATTTCGATGATTTGGAAGAACATTGGGGATCCACTGTGAACAATGGTATGTTTAATCCACCACAACAGTTTGGAGAGGAACATCAATACAAACAAGAGTATCCAGACTATGACGAAGTGGAACAAGATTACGATGAAGCCTATGAGAATGCTATTGAGGAAGATGTTTACGACGATGAATGGGATAAGATCACTGGTGAAGATGATCCATTTGAAGATGCTTGGATCAATGGCGAGGATCGTTCGGTTGACGCGGCATGGGACGAAACAGCAAGGAAATCACTCACAGAGATTACGGAATCGATCACCAGAATCAACGATCCCAAACTGAAACGATCAAACTTTATGAAGTTGATGAATCAACTACACAGTGGAGATGCACAAATCGTTGGAAACACATTGGTACACAACAATGAACAGCAGCAACATACTTCGGAACCGCACCTGGAAGACATTGGTGATTCATGGGTGAATGACTACTCGGGATTCACAGACACAGTGTCTGACGAGCGTCTTAGAATGTATCAATTCACCATCAACGAATCGCGACCAGAGGACACTTTCGAGGCTGGAATGGATCTGTTCAATCAGGGATTGATCACCGATGCCATTATCACGTTGGAGAGCGAAGTCATGAGAAATCCAGAGAACTCGGAAGCCTGGATGTATCTGGGAATCGCTCATGCCGAGAACGATAAGGATCAACAGGCAATCTCTTGTCTGCTGAAGGCAATCGACCTCGATCCAACCAACCTGAAAGCGAGAATGGCACTCTCGGTGAGCTACACCAACGACTACCAGAAGGAGCGCGCACTCGAAACTCTCGAGGAGTGGCTCGTCGGCAATCCCGCCTACAGTCACATCAATTTCTCTGCGATCGGCAAAGAGGAAGAGGAGTTGTCCACCTTCCAAGACACTTGGAAGCGTCATCGTCACACGTCAGAGTGGTTCTTGGAGGCGGCACGTCAGCGTCCAAACGAACCGGATCCCGAGGTGCAAACCGCACTCGGTCTTCTCTACAACATGTCATACGAGTACGAGAAGGCAGTCGACTGTTTCAAGGCGGCACTTCAAAACAACTCTACCGACTACCAGCTGTGGAACAAACTCGGTGCCACCCTGGCCAACAGCAATCGTAGTCAAGAAGCACTCGGCGCCTATTTCCAAGCGCTCGAACAGAAACCAAGTTATGTGCGTGCCAGATCCAATCTTGGAATCAGTTATCTCGCATTGAACATGTATGGAGAGGCCGCACAAACGTTTTTGGGTGCTCTGGCGATACATCCAGAGGCAGTACACATTTGGGATAATCTAAAGATGGTATTCAGGTTGATGTCAAGAGATGATCTCGTAACAAAAGCAGAGAGAAGAGATGTCAATGATTTTGTAAATGATTTCAAATTCATGTAATAAATTGAATGTTAATTTAATATATATCTGTAAACCTATATGTTTTTTTGTTTTTTTAATATAAAGTTTTTCCTTATTTTAATAATTTTTAGTTTTTTAAAAGTTTTAAAACATCTTTTAATAATATTTTAAAGATAACTATAGTTTGTAATATTTGGTATAGATTTAAACATTAATAAGATATTATAAATATATATAAAGATAGAGAGAAGATGTCATTTAATCCTTCAACAATGTCTGCATCATGGTCACCGAATGTGTTACCTTTAAATCCACCAAATACCAAGTTCAGATGCGATTACGTAGATCTGAAAGATTACCTTGTTTATTCTAGAAAAGCAAATGGTTGGTATTACATATGATGTAATAGCTATTGATTTGGTTATTGATTATTAATTAATTTCGTTTATATAGATTACTTTTTGTATGAAATTAATAAGATAAAGAGTTTTAATGAATGTCAAGATGTATGGGATCGTTTGAATACAGTATCGAATTTAAGACTACAGCTGATAGATAATTGTATAGGTACGACAGAGAATGAAATAAGTCAATTAACACCACAGAATAAAGATGAACTTCGTCAACTTCGACACAAATTGAATCTACTTACAATGGAAAAAGATGTAGAAACTGTATTACAATCAAGTGCAAAGAAGACATTTCATAAAATTTGTAAATAATAATAAAACGATATATATATATAAATACATATAAATTAGCTTAGAAAGTTAAATATACAAATTGTTTTTATTTATTTTGTTTGTTTGTTTGTTGTTGATTTTGTTTCTGTTTAAATAGATTATCTATATCGAAAATGAATTTATCTTCATCTAAAAGACGATGTTTGAATATCAATTTCTTATCGACCATACACACAGGAACATCGTTTTTATAAAGGTCGTAATACTCTTTGTTTTGTGGTTGGTCAATGTCTATCTCCTCGACTTTGATCAAAGAACTATCAAAGTTCTTTTTTTCTTGTTTCAAGTTATACACTACCTAGATTATTGATATGAAATGTAATGTGTGGTAATGTTTTTGTAGATCACAATTATTAATAATTGTATCTAACTATCTAACTAACTAACAGTTTGGTGATAATTACTTCATCAACAAGTGGATACAATATCTCTTTAGCATCGATACACAATGAACATGTTGGTCTTGAAAAGAATCTAATTGTCAATATTGGTGATATTATCTTTGTTAACATTGCACTATAGTTTATTGTTTAAGATCTTATTGAAACTGATCATGAACAAAAAAAAAAAACAAATTCATTTAAAATTCCATGAAAAAACATGGTAGTATTTGATTTGAAATTGAAATAGTATAAGTGATTAATAGTAATAGAACCACTATACTTTCGCTGTCCCATCAATTGTATACTGTTTTCATTTCTATTCCAAATTTTTTCATCAATAATATTATTATTTCCCCGATGAAGACTTAGATGAATCTAATTGGTTTCCACTTGTTTAGAATACTTCCTAAACAAACTAATTCATCTTGAAAAATATAACAAACCTCACAATCAATCCACTTTTTCAACTTATAGTTTTTATTTTTATCTTTATTTATTTGTTTGTTTTGATTAAAATTATTAATTTGATTAAGCTGATAACTAATAATGGATAATGTTGACCAATTGTACAAAAAAAAAAATTTTTGAAGATAGATTTTAAATAATTCTTAGAAATTGTTGTAAAAAATAAAATTTATTTATCAGATTTTGAAACATGTTGTTCAAAAAACACACACAAAAACAATTAATTTAAGAGACAGTAGAAGCAGAAGAGAGTGAAATGCATACACAGTCAACACAACAACAACAGGTGCAGATCACTCCACAACAAAAGCTAGATAGACTCGGTCAAATATTAGGTCATCTACAACGTTTGAAGTCTGATTCATCTGACTCATATACCTATTTCGATAAAGCGATCAACATAGCTAAAAACTTGGATTGTGTATCTCTAAAACCATTGCTTTACAATATTATAACTGTATGTAATTATTTGTTTTACTATTTATTTCATTGTCATATCTACTACTACTAATGCACAACAATTATCGTTTAAAATCTCTAGAAATATATCATTGAATCGACGAATGAAACATCATTTCTAGCATGGAAACTATCGATTCAATATCTAAAGTGTTTGGATTCACTAGAGGAATATCTAAAGTTTAGGAATCTGCTGTTGGATAATGCCGCTGCCTCGATAGAGTCGTTTGGCGGTCGTGTTTCGCGATTGATAGAGAGTGGATGTAGTTCGAATGATCTGACGCTGGTGTTGATGACTCAAGATGTATATATAGATCTACTGAGTGGTCTGCTCGTTGGATTCAGCCAGTTCTGTCCCGTTAACTCTGGACACGTCAAACCGCTGCTGAGCAGCTCTATCTACCTACTGAAGCACATGAACACCTACAGAGATTTGGCAACGAGCATGCTCACCAATCAGCTCTACAACACCACCAACGACAATCTAGATTCACCATCGAAAATCATGGAGAAACTCTTCAAGAAGATAGAACAAATCATAGCGACACTCCGCTCAATCTTTGAAAACAAAGATTATTTCAATGAGAATACAACATCTATTGATGATTTAACTTATTGTAAGTAATATACTATACTATACTATACAATACTACTTGAAGTATAGAAAACAAACAAACAAACAACTAACATACTACAACTACATGTATTTATATATAGATTGTTCAGAGTTATTCAAGTTATTTGAAATTGGTATTGAAACAAACAAACCATTGTTGATGAATCTTTACAAGACTGCAGAGACCTACTTGAATAACCATAGGATAATCATCGAGCATATCGAATATCGATCACTCTTTGAAAAGATATCGACCTATGCACAACATAATCTAAATGAATTTATATTATTGGTATTATCAAAGGTATGAAGTGATGATGATGATGATGAGATAATGATGATATTGTTGATTTTTTGATAGATTCATAACTAACTAACTAACTAATATTGTTAATGTGTATCTTAGGAACAAAGTAATCAACAAGATAAATTGAAATTCCTCAAACTTGCAGCGTTCAATCTTAAATGTCAAACTACATTCTATAAGATATTTTCAATTAATTTTCTATCTCTTGGTGTCTATGTACAGTTTTTAGTTAAAACCCTTCAGTATGTATCAACAAACATAACTAATTGAATTATTAAACATAGATGAATTATACTTACTCATAGATCTTCATTTGTATTCAGTCACTTACCACCGCTATCTCAGTTGAAACCAGACGATGTTGAGAATGTAAAGAAGCTAATGCCAAACTATGAAGAAGCTTTTCAGTTGCTGATGCAAAGTCATGGTGAATCTGTGATAAATCATATGTTTCCATGGATTGATAAACTCTATCAGGATCAACCCATTTCTGTAGCATCAAAGAATCAAATCATTTCATTATCAAATTCAACAACAACAACAACGACAACAACGTCATCATCATCATCGTCACCACTTTTATTTGGTAAACTAAAGTTATTATTGATGTTGTTCAACGGTGGATTGAAATACTCTAATAACCTATCACTATCGACCAATATGAATCTGCTGTTGGTTAGCTTTGATATACTGTCGTTCTGTATGCCTGAGATAAAGAACAGTCACTACAAACATGACATTCTGGTGGCACAACTCAACTTTATTGCAACACATCCAGAGCTTCTCACAACACAACTCTTCATTCACCTCTCAAACTTCATCATACAGTCGAATCACCCGGTCGTAAAGAAATCGGTGGCACTTCTCTGGCGAAACATTATCATACACTTCAGCAACTACACATCCATGATCGATTGGACATGTCAATACATAATAGAGCAACTCAAGTCATTAGCAACTAAATATCTTGAGAATATCGAAGATATATTAGATTGCTATAATATTATACTATCAATATATCTATCAAATACTTCTTATCAAGTTTGTATTAACTCTAACTATATAACTAAAACTTAACTAACCTTTATTATTGATATTAAATCTACTCAGGATATGTTGTATAATAAATTGGTGAATGAATATCTAGAAAAGAATAACTATTTGATTCGACCTATTCTACCGATGCTCTTCTTTGAATCATTTGAGAAATCCAACGATGTATCTCTTTCAACGACGGTCAAGAGTCTGGTCGAAGATAAACTGATACCTCAGTTACTAAAACTAATTTCACAGAATCTCGAATCACAATCTTTTGATTGTCTGGTAACTATTATTATACTATACTCCATTATCTAACTATTAAATGAATCATTCTAACATTAAATATTATATTATATATATAGGAAAACATACTGTTACTTTTAGATTCAATTCATTTTAAATATCCTTTACATGTAAAGACACAAATCATCACAGAGTACATGAATCAACTTAACTCATTATCACTCACCAAACCAAACAACAAACCGAATACTATCGAATCATTGTTACTTTCGAAACTAAGCTCATTGGCAACATCTATTCTACCATCACAACTACCTAATGTATGTATATACAAAACACTGTTAATTTCGAATAGCCTAACCTTAATAATCAATATACTAATATCGAAATTATATATAGTTAATATTCTCAATATCAAATATGGGTGATATTATCTTTAATGCAATAGAACTTAACTACCTATTGTTGTCACTGTTAAAAGCAGGTCTATACGAGCAACTTGATAAGCACTCTATAGAACCTACAGTGTCGTCACTACAAAGAATATTCTCTAAACAAGCACCTCTCGTTAACAATTCATTATTTTATCATTTACTACAATGTAAGTTGTTGTTCTTCTTCTTCTTCTTCTTCTTCTTTTAGATTGAAATAAAGACTTTGATATATTGTTTATTATTAACACATCAATAATCTTTATCTATTAATAGTACATTAGACGCATATTCAAAACATTTCATGATGAGATCACTACCATCACCTGTACCGTCGGAACTAAGGCTGACCGACAGAAAGATATTCCCAATTCCAACGATACCATTACCGGACGACGATCTTAACAACCTCCACCAAGAATGTCTAAATCGATATATCAATAGTTTCGAGAAAGATCTTAGTAAATTTATAATAACACCTGATAATTACAACGGAAATCAAAATCAAAAACAACAACAAATGAATAATAACAACAACAACAACAACCAAAAGAATTTCTATTACAATAATAATAAGAATAATGGAAATGTAAAATCACAAATGGATTTGATGTCACCGAAATCATCATTTATCAACCAGCAGCGTATTTGCGCAGACAGTATTGAATGTATGAAAAAAGATGCGCAACAATTCTTTGATGCTATCGATAGTAACAGTATAGATAGAGTATCAAGGAGTCGACTACGAAAAGATTTGGATGAACTAATTTCCATCATAGGCAGACAGAATCAACAATAAAATACTATTAAAAAGTACTGCAAAAAAAAACAATACATCAATTTAATCAAAAAAAAAAAAATGATGCAAAAAATATTGCATTTGTGACCAACATCTTACTTTCGCTAAAAGGAATTTTTATTTTTGTTTTTTTTTGAGATTTTTTTTTTTTGATTTAATTTGGCAAAAGTTTTGCCCAAAAAACCAGATCCGAACTTTGCAAGAAAAAAACAAAAAATAAAAATAAAAATCAATCATAAAAAATTAAATTAAATAAATTCAAAAAAATACGTTTGTAAAATATGTTTGCAATTAACCGGTTGTTTGATTCGTTGGGGAATAAATTTAATTAATTTTGAAATTTTATATTGCACCCGCCTCTTTATAAACACTTAAATTTGAACTTTTTCTATTTGTTTTTTTTTATCACTTATTTGTTTTCATTTTTTTTATCTTTTGTTGCTGTACTACTGCTGTGTTATATCTACATCACTACTACTACTCTGAAAAAAAAACACAAAATAAAAACAACACAATCAATCCCAACGACTTAAAAATTCAAAGTAAATTAGTTTTATTTTTCTTTCATAATTCAATCATTCTTTCTTTCATCTTATTATTATTTATAACATATATTTATATATATTTAAATTAGTCTTTTAGATCTTCAAAAGAAAAGCCTAATATTTTTTTTATAAATTCAATATTTACAAACATTACATTAAATATAAATACCATTACATTTTATAATATTACTTTTATATATTATTAGCAGTGTGCATATCAGTATCACTAAATTATAAATATTATTTTTACGCAACGTGTCATCTATAATTTATTAGAAATATTTATTTTATCATCGAAATATTTCATTAAAGTTGAGAAAGAACCAAAATAATATTATTATTTGATAAACTAGACTAGTTTGTTATAACAAAGAAAATATAATTAATATTAATATTAATTGTGAGAGAAGACTTCTGAGCGATATATAGGTCAACCACTAAAAATCAGCACACAACCACTTTCATCATCATACCAATCCAACTACAACTCACAGCATTGTCATTCGCTTTTTTTTTGTTAAAAAAAACAATTTTGCAAAATTAAAAAAATCGCCCCAATCCAAAAAAAGTACTCCAAGGAATTTTTTTGATTTTGTAAAATTATTTTTGTTATTTTTTTTCCATCACTCGTTCAGCTACAACATCCCACAAAAACATCACTCACTCTTTTATTAACATCATTCGCAATTTTAAAATTTTAAACACCGCTTCAATCAAATTATATATCTCTAACTTTTTTTTTTGATATTTAAATTATTATCTATATCTCTATCATATAAATAACTATTTATTTTCGAAAAAAAAAAAAACAATCTCAAAAGATCTATAATTTAAAATTTCATTGCTAAAGCTAATCAGTCAAAACAAAAAAAAAAAAAACCAACTCGAATACACGATCGAAAATAAAAAAAGAAACGCTAAATCAAGTTACCTTTTTTTTATTTCTTATTTTTTTTTTTTTTTTTGATTCGAATTTAAAATTTTATAA
Organism: Heterostelium album PN500; assembly: GCF_000004825.1. Lineage (NCBI taxonomy): Eukaryota > Evosea > Eumycetozoa > Acytosteliales > Acytosteliaceae > Heterostelium > Heterostelium album. Next base: position 679,788 of record NW_008805073.1, on the reverse strand, counting down.
ATCGAGTGTGTGAATCAGTTGTCCAGTGTAATTGTTGCGAGTCGATCATCATTCGTTCATCAATGAATAAACAATTCAAACTCATTCACTCTGTCTTCAAAGAAGTAAAGTCTTCTCATATCCACCAACACAACATCGCCGTCCTCAATTCTCTCAAGCTCTCCAACTATCACAAGCTACAGCAATGCAGACAGAAATGCTCTAGTAACACTGCCAGTACCATTAGAAATAGTAACACTACATACACAGCTAGCAACAACAGCTACAGCAACAACAGCAATATTTTCAATAATACATATAGACATCAACACCAACATTTCAAGGGTCACAGATTTTTCTCTTCATCTTTTTCATCGAGATACCATCAACAACACCAACAACAACAACACCAACAACAACAGAATAACAACTATTATTATAGAACCAACCAAAATAAATACGAGAGACAACAGAATAATAGCAATAGTACTAACGACAAAACCAAATTGAAAACACTTGGAGTTTTATTATCACCAACATTTTTACTTTCCTCCAATTCGACCAATTTACCAACCGTCGCACCAGACGTTGAGCCATCCACCACCGCTACCGAAACCACTACATCCTCATCAAACAACATCCTAAAGGGACTTTTCAACAATAATAATACCTCTGCCAGTTCAGAGTCTTTAAATAGCACCTCTGATTCAATGGGAGACCAAGCAACACTCAACACAACCGAGGACGATCAGCAAGAGTCGTTGGCCGTCGCCATCGAAGATGTGCGCCAGGTTGACATCCAGAGCGAAGAGACTGCTGCCGACGTTCTCGACCAGTTCCACGAGACAGCTGTTGACGACGCCAGCTCTGAGAATGCAAAGCAAATACTGATGGCCGCAGCCATCCAACACCCAACCTCGAATCACTCCAGCGAATCCGCTGCCGAACTCACAAACAACAACGCTGACGACGATGAAAACAAAATCAACAACGCTGATTTACATTTCCACTCTGGCATCTGCGTCATTCCACATCCAAACAAGAGACACAAGGGTGGTGAAGACGCTCACTTTATTAGCAACGACAGACGTGTCCTCGGTGTTGCCGACGGTGTCGGTGGCTGGGGTGACGTCGGTATCGACCCAAGTCTCTACTCCAACACCCTGATGGAGGGTTCCAAGCTTGCCACCAACGACAACGAGAGTCGTCACCCAGTGGACATCATGGAGAAGGGTTACAACTACTCGCAAGACATCAAGGGTAGCAGCACCTGCTGCATCGTCGTGCTCAACGAAAACTCACAGTTGCTCTCGGCAAACCTCGGTGACAGTGGCTTCCTGGTGATTCGTCGCAACGAAGTCCACTTTAGAACCCGTGAACAACAACACGCTTTCAACATGCCGTTCCAATTGGGTACTCAATCGATCGACCGTCCAATCCACTCGATCACCTCGGCATTCGAAGTGGAGGAGGGTGACATCATCGTGCTCGGTACCGACGGTGTCTTTGACAACCTTTTCGACGACGAAATCTGTCGTATCACCTGTAAACATCGTAGCGAACCACAAATGATCGCTAGAATGATCGCCAAACGCGCATATGAAGTCGGAAACTCAACAACCATTTTCACACCGTTCGCCAAAAACGCTGGTCTCAACGGATATATTTACAGTGGAGGAAAATTGGATGACATCACCGTCATCGTTGGTGTCGTCGCCAAAGGCCCAATTCAACCTCTAAAGTCTGATGTTCTTTTACTCGATGAAGATTTTATGGGCGATGATGAATCCCTTTAAAAAAAAGTCTTTATGTTTTAATATAATAAAAAAAAAAAAATATAAAAAAAATATATTTATATATAAAAAAAAACTAGAAAACTAAAAAACTATTAGTTATTTGTTTTTAACTAATGAATTAACACTACATCTATGTTTTTTTTTTGAGGTATTGTTGTTTTTATTTGCAATTTTAATTTAATTATACAATTTCTTTCCAAACACCATTGGAATCTTTTTCGAAACAAGTATCAACTGGGTATTGTAAGAGATGAAGGAATGTATCGTCTTGGTTCAAGACGGCGGCAATCGTTGTCGTTTGATAGTTTGATTTGTTTTCCATGTATTCATCGCTTTCGTCGCCCTGGAAGATTCGCCAGCCACTGTCGTTGGCGATAGCCTTGCTTGGATCCTCTCTAAAGATGTAGCCAACACCGTTTTTCTGGTCGAGCGCCATACGAGATATAAGACAGAACTGCGATGTCAGTATTCTCTGTTCGTCCGAGAGATAGCTTATCTGATTGGTTTGGCCGTAGATCATCAGGATCTGATTGGCACGAAACACCACTGGGTCGCCTGACATGATGGATTTCAACGAGAATGGTTGATTGTCGAGTGTTCCCTCAAAGTGTTGATGTTGGTCATCGACCGACGTTATCTTTACCCACATTCTCTCGGCATGATATTGAGTTTCCTGTGGTGTGACTGGCGCTGCTGTTGCGGCTGCTGGTGATGTCGAGCCACCTACATTATCGATTCCATTCTTTATGCTTGGCGATGTGTTATTGCTAACGCTGCCACTGGTGGAGGTGGTTCCGCTGGTTGGCGATGGCAAAGGCGATCCTCCTTTTCTCGTATCTACTTGAATAACCGATTGATTATCGAATTCATCATCTTCATATTCTCTAAAGATGAGTTTCACTAGATTGCCTACTTTCAGTGAATGAATCTGTTGTTGTGATGGCACTGTAAATGTATATTTATAGAGTATACTTCTTTCAACTTAATATTATATTAGTTGTTGTTTGTTTTTGCATTTACTAATAATAACAATATACTTACTGACATCTTCTATTTCATACATGCTGTTAATTAAATTAAAATGAAATTTTACAAATAACTGATTCGTTTTTTTAATGTTGCTTATTTATAAATAAATAAAAAATTATCTAGAAAATCTTAAAAAATCTGATTTTTTAAAAATTTTACCATTTTTTTTTTTTTGAAATTTGGATGGTTTTTATGAATACTTGGAAAGTTTGGATTTATCTTTTTTACATCCAACCTCTCATATCTGATAACAAATTTATAGACTGGAACTTATTTTTTTTAATTATTTATTTTATATGTTTAAAGTTTGGCGACTAAATAATAATAATATTGTTATCTATTATGATATTACTTAGTACAGGTGTAAAGATATGTTAAGATAAATTGATAGTTATTGAATACAAGTTATTTGGAATTTAATAATAATGTTTATTTTTATTGAATGGATTTAATTTATAATACGGTTATGATAAACTAATACAGAACTTCAATTATGAGGTCGGTCAAATATCCACCAATCAACAGATGACAAGCCCGGTTGCAAAGAAATAGATACCGAAACAACTACAACAACCACAACCACAACAACTAATGATACAAATCCAACCATCGCGAACGAACTATCAAATAAGAAAATGGTAGATCCAACTGATCAGTCATCAGATACAACAACAACAACCACAACCACAACAACTAGTTCAACAGCTCCTACAGATCCAACAACTAGGGCAGGTGACCTCAGCATGAGTGACCTTGAGAGTAACAACAATAACGATTCAATCCAATCAACTTCCACTCTATTCCCAGATATAACTCCTATCAACACGCATCCAGATCCACTTCCATCCGATCTGATCCGATCTGTTCCAATCAACTTTGGCCGCTTCGAAGATACCGATCTCCTCTGCCATTACCCCAGGTCAACCGGATAGTAAACAGTTGTTGTGGTTGTGGTTGTTGTGGTATCGGTTATGGGTTCAGTTGGTTGCTGCATTTTTATTATATTATTAATAGGTGGTAATTAAGTATTTAAGTTTCTGAAATTATTATAGTATATTTATTAATTTTATTTGTTATCTTTGTTGCTTGATAAATTGAATGAATCTTCTACGTCTCGTTAAACTCAAAGTATTGATTGTACTAGAATATTGAGAAGCTTGACAACTGAGTAATTAATAGCTTAATTTAGAAAAACAGATTTAATTTAATTATTATCTGGAAAACATAATGCAGATTATTATGTTTTCCAGCTCTGTTACAAACAAGAATTAATTAAAGAGAAATTATTTGATTAAAAATCTAATCGTTATGACAAAAATATATTAAATTCGTAAACATATATATCAATGTTCAAAAACAATTTGTTGAAGGAAAGGAATTTAAATGAATTTAAAAAATTTATTATCTTATACTTGTAAAAATATGTTAATCGCTAAACATTATGATAGGGGTATAAATAAAAATGAAATAGTTTTCCTCGATAGTATGCGTGGGGAAATGTTATTGAATTATACAGTGATGTATCGAGGTGACAGTGATAAAGATAAAGAATTGGAAGTTGATTATTCTTCTATTGAAAATGAAAAGCATGTTGTTGATATATTACAAAAAATGATTCTGACTAAGTTTATATCATTCTATGATTTTACCTTCAATTTAAATTCATTTTAAATTATTAAAATCTATGAGTAGCCAGTTTAATATTTGAATTTAATTTTTTGGTTCTCAGTGCTTTGGTTAGGATTGCTACAGGTCAAACTGAAGAAAATATTAAAAATACTAAAAAAAAAAAAAATAAAAATTTTATTTTTCTTTATTACTCCTTCATTTCTTCATTTTCAATTAACCGAATTAATCGTAAAATTAGCATCCTCATATTAACCACACATTAATTTTTCAAATTTTAATTTTTACATATAAAAAAAAAAAGGTGCTCACCAAATTTTTACAATGATCAATCAGTTGTAGTAACAGAGGCAGTGGTAGTAGCAGCAGTGATCGTAAGTAGTGGTAGCAACCGCATTGGTAATGCTTGGATCATTCATTAGGTTTGGCGCAGATGAGACCACCAGCCATCTGGAATCAGTAACTCATCTTTCAATTGTGCCAGCTTTGCAATTGGAATATCATCTCTTGCGTTTCGCATTTCCTCTAACTCAATACATGGTAAGCATCCAGATGAAATACCACAATTAGAATGGTATTTTTTTCTTTTCTCATGTTTTGACAAATTTGATTCACTATATTTCTTTCCACTGGTACAGCTGCGATGTCTACAAACTGATACTTTGGTTGCCGTGTTGGAACAGTAATCACAAGATTGTTGGCAGGGTTGCTTGTGATCTTTCTTATAATGTCTTGATCTACTGGAAGAGTGGTTATATTGGAGTCCACAATTAGCATGCACACACACTACTACACCTATCAATAATAAGTATATAAAAATTTTTATATATCTATAATATAATTTATACTATAGCTTACCGCTATTTCTCATGTTCTTTACACCTCTTCTTCTCATCATACTTCATACTCAACAGCTCCTCAAACACCAACACCAGAAGGTATGTACATCTACACAAACCAACAACCTTAATGATACTGACAAACTTATTCCACTTCTTAATTGTCAATACAGTTGCTTCAGAGCTAGAGTTTTGGAGGACGTTGCACAGTGCCTCGATTGATCCCGCAGTCAATATCCTTTCCCTCCAGTGGGCGTGCACTTCATGGGGAATAGTGTCAAGAGATCATCTATCTACGTGAGAGATTGCTATGTTGAGCTGAAAGATCAAATCTATGCAGAATTTGATCAATATGAAGTTAATTCAACTTCAACCCCAACCACAGCCTCTAAGAATGCATTCGTTATCACTGGCAATCCAGGAACTGGTAAGTCCTGTTTCCTCTTCTACATTATGGCTCTCATCTCACGGGTCAAGGAAACTATGGTTGTTCACTCGATTCACGCCCAGATTGCCGATTCATACTATCTCTACACTTACGTTGGTGGCATTCCAGTTGTCACTCTACAACAACCACAAGTACTTTGATTTCACTGGAAGACAAGACATCAACGTTCTTCTCCACCAATCGTGCAGCCAATCACCATCGAATGTCACCTTTGATTTCTTGACACCAATGAACGATACCTTCTTAGTGCTGTTTGGTATATCCGACAGTGATCTCCTTCAAATGAACGCCTGGGATGCCTACGGAATGCCAATCAATTGAAGCCCAAGAGTGATTTTATCACTCTCCTTGGTCTCAGATCAACTTTCTTTTTGGTAGACAGCAAAGAGGAGACAAATGTCGCAGCTAAAACGATCATTGTTTCATCGCCTGATCCGAGGATCTACAAAGAGTTTCTGAAGAACGTTGGCACTACCCGCAGGTATATGTCACCTTGGTGTAAATCCGAACTTGATCACGTAAGACCAATTTTATACCCAAATGTCACACAGGTAAGTAGGTCCATTGTCTGATTCCAAATGAAAATTGACATTAATTTTAAAAATATCTACTCCCTAACTTTGACAACTTTCCTGCGATCTATAGTTTGATCAAACCCAACCAGCTGTTTCAGGTCACCCAGTATGCGTTGTTGATTGAGTTGCCAGCACCATTGCCCTCGCAGCTCCCACTCAGCTAAATAACTCACTTCTCGCAGCTCATTTTACAACAACAATAAATTTTCTATCCAACCAGGATCACTTTATAAAATTCCAATTGTACACCTAATTCAGAGAATGACTCTCGCAGCCCTTCCTATAACAACCAATCAGACAATAAACATACTATCCAATTAGTATCATTTTTTATCACTATATTATCCAAATTGAAAGACTTACAACCGTTTATTACATATTCTTCTCGTATAAATTGGAGAAGAATATATTGATACAACCAATAAATTATCATTCCAAGATACCTCATGATACTAATACAAAAAGTAATAAAATAGTTATAATATGTTTAAAATTCATAGTTTAATAATTTAAATTTAAATTTCAAATGAAAATTGACATTAATTTTAAAAAAAAAGTTAAAATTAAAAATTAGTGGGGTTAATGTAAATACAAGCAAGAGATAGTTTTGTTTTGTACTTCACAAAACACACAAACGTATATAAGCTCTCCTCAACAACAACTCTTCTACAACAAGTAACAATTCTTTGTTCTTTCAATTACATACTATCTCTTTATTCATTTCTTCAACATTTTCTATTTCTCATTATTCTATTATTCATCACATCAATCAATATTTCTTTAGTGTGAAACCATGTCTGGCAATGAAGCATCTTCCTCTACCACTACTTCAACCAACGATTCAAAGCCTTTTGACCAAGTTAAAGGTAATATCAGCATGAACATCATTATAATGCATTTGCATACAATGACTAACCTATTTACTTTACGTAGTCACCGCATGGTCAACCAAGCATTCCATCGAGTGGATAGCTTTCAATAAAGCATATACTCCATCTCCCAATGAAAAGACTGCCAATACATCAGAATATGAGATTAGAACAGGACAACAACTCCTGTACATTGCCAAGGACAAGGACGACTTCGCAGACTATTGCAGTGACAAACGATTTGGCAAAATTTTGTGGACCGATCTTCAAGAACGAATTAAAGACAAAAATAAAGGTAATCTACAAATCGCATTATCACAATCAAACTATCTTAAGAACGGCTTACTAACCTATTACTTTACTCTCTTCTTATCTTGTCTTGTATTATATTTACACTTTCTTCTTCTCCTTCTCTTTCTTCTCTCCTCTCACACCGCTCCTACATTACCGCTATTTCTCATGTTCTTGTCTTTACACCTCTCTCTTTTTCTTCTCCCTCTCCTTGTTCACAACTCTCACACCTCTCATTACTCTCTACCAATGATATTACTTCAATCGTTTCTTACAACCTATTCATACACACCCTCTCACGCTTATCCACTACATATTCTTACAAATATTTACTTTCTTCTTCTGCCTTTACTTCACTCTTCCCTCCACATATTCATACGGCCCAGCTGATGCTCTCACGGATGCCGAGAATGCACATCCAACAGCACAAGGTATGTATACATCTACACCAACAAACACTTATAAACAAATACATATTTTAAAGCTATACAACACCATACATAAATAGCAAGATGCTACACTGATACACATTATTTAATAATTACACATCCATATAAAGTCTCTCACTCTCTTGACATGCCTTAAATCTAACTTGAAATTTTCCATGTACAATTGCAATTGTATATACTATTATTATTATCACTATTTGTTTGTCAATCATCATCATCATTATTATGCATAGTCTCGCCTCTTTTTTTACATCATTGTCACATCCCACAACATCATTCACCTATTGTTATTTCAAAATTCGTAATTACAACAAACACTTATTTATCTACTTTCTCTTTTAGTTGTTACACTTTGTAATCTCATATCTTTTGGTTGTATATTGTGCTTGATTAAATCCACATCTGAAAGCACACCAATCACCTACAACACTTTATCCTTTACAATATCACACATACATTGTGAATCATAAGGTATTTCATGAAAAATTTAAACTAAATCATCATCATCATCATCATCATCATCATCATCATCATCATCATCATCATCATCATCATCATCATCATCATACAAAAAGAACACTCTGGTTAGCTAATATTCCTTTTTTTTTCTTAAGTTGAAAGGAAACGTTTAGGGTCTGAGATTGAGAAAGTCATGGAATCTATGAAAAAGTCCAAGTTTGATGGTCCTATTGTATCTCTACCACGTGATCCTCTCAGTGCACTGATATCATCTCGTAAAAGGTTTGAGTTTACCGATAACACTCTAAAGTTGGTGAACAGAGATATTACAAACAAATTACACACGTTCATCAAATCAAATTATCGCAACTCAAGAGGAGTTTACATTCAAGGACCACAGGGAGTAGGTAAATCACATTCCATTTATCAAATAGTTGTCAAACTCCGAGTTGAAGCACCAAACAATCGTGTCATATACATCCAAGACTGTGCAAATTGGACAGCTGGTGATCCCTATCTTTTTTTCGTACAGGCTCTGGAAACTGGATTTGGTCTGGCAGGAGATTCATTTATTAGAGACACTTACAATTCAATCATAAATGAAGAACAGTTATACTTGTTTATGGATAAATTATCAGTTTATTGCAAGTTTCAAGATCTCTGTGTATATTTTATCTTTGATCAACACAACTCTCTCACCAACTCTCAAAGAACAAGTTCTCCCTTTTCAATAGTAGAGAGTTATCTTGTCAACAATATTGGTTGGTGTAACAATCTCGTAGTTGTATCTGGTTCTGCAAACAACAATTACTATCTCAAAGTTGCCAAGGACAATGAATGGCCTGTGTTTTACTTTTTTGATGGTTTCTGTGACAATGAATTCAAGGAATGGGTAGAAATTCACAAACAAGATCTCGGCAACCTCACAAGTAGTGATATACAGACCATCAAAGATCTCACCAATTTTATTCCGTAAGTTTAGTTCAATCCAAAAATTAGAGTAGATTACTAATCAATCTAAATATTAGAATTGAACTCAAATATATATTAGACGAACAAAAGAAACAACAGGATCAACAATCACAATCACAATCACAATCACAATCACAATCACAATCACAATCACAATCACAATCACAATCACAATCACAATCACAATCACAAGAACAAACACAAGGCTCCACTTTCAATAATGTTCTCACATCGTATAAGTCGTGGCGAAAATCACTGATCACTCAACAAGACAATTACTTTTCTAAAGAGTTCCTTACAACCGACATTCTTCACAAAGATTATAGAAGAGCAATTGTATTTATGCAACACAATGTACCTGTAACAGACGAATCAATATTTCTCAACAAACAACTATTGTACAAAAGTCAGGAAGACCTCATATTGCCTCTTTTCCCATTGGTCAGAGATATTCTAATTATGCGTTATATGACACCCACCCATCTCGTTGTACAAGAGTTTTATCAATCTGTCTTTTCCAATAAGATCTCGTTGACCAAAGATGCTGTTGGAAGAATCCTAGAGAAATATCTTATTGATACATTGTTGGAACACAACCTCTTACAAGTGCAGCCCTCACTGGTGACAGGAGCAGATGACAGAAAAGGTGTTACCTGCTATAAATATACCCTTTGTTCACAAGTCGTCTTTGCATGGGACATAGTCCAATATATCGTGGCTCAAAATGATTTATCACAAATCGATTGGTCTAAGCCCTCACTTATCATTCCTCGTGCCTCTAACTACAAGGTGGCTGATTGGTTCTTCTGGAATCCTTCTTCAAAGACTCTGTCTGCTTTCCAGGTTACTATTGGTTCAAAACACGCTAGCAAATGGGCTGAATCCGGTCTCAGAACCCAATTCCAAAACTCTTGTCACTTTACTAAAGATATTTTTGTTTGGATTGTGAAGAATGATTTTGACTATAAACAGAAACACTTTATTGATCAATACTTTATTACCATTCCAGAATTAGCAAATAGCAGAATGTTTGATTTACTTAAACAATTTACTATATAAATTAATGGTTCTTATTTAATAAATAAATTCTTATAGATTTTTATTTGTACATCTCTCTTCTTGACCTAAAATATTGTTTTCAGAGCATTATTTCTACATCACCATCATTCTAGTTAATACCAAGTGAAACCGACTATAGTACAGGCTTTATGATATATTTATCTAGATTGAAGGTATGGTTATTAAAGTCGGGCATCTACTATCAATGTAGGGGACTCATTTAGTGTTAACGTCTAAGATATTTAGAGTTCTATTTTGAACAGAAACTTAGGAGATTCTTATTGCTAACTCAATTCCATAACTTGTTACAAAACAATTATCACAAATGCACAAATCTACAGCCATTTATCATAAAGTAGTACTAATTGATAGTATTACTTTTCTTAAAATTAAGAAATTTTTTATTAAAAAGAAATAAATAATTCAAATTGATAAAAACTATCTAAAAATAAAATCTATTTTAATGTCACTCAGAGGAGCAAACAGAGCAGTCCCTTGCTTTGGTGCTCTCCAAGGCTGGTTGTACGTCAATCACAGCAGCTTCATTACTTCGGAATGGCTATAAGAATCTTGATTCTCTCAAGGCTGCCGTCAACAATCCAATTGCATACCCAATGCTTCTTATTCTTCAACCGATTCCATTCCTCCCTGCAGACATCACAAGTCTCATTGAATACTTCAAGAACGAAACAGCACCAGGTATGTTATACATCTACATCATAAAACACTATTACCCTTCAACCTAAATATCCTTCCGAACTCTCTAACTAACATATTACCTTCTATCACTTCTTTTTCTACCTTTTCATTCTCTTTTTTTCTTTTTATCTTTCACTCTCTCTCTCTTCATCTCTCTCTCTCTTTCACTACTTAAATCTATTCAACTCTTTTACATACCACATATTTCCTCTAATTTGTATTTAATTCCTCTTTTCATTCTCTCTTTCTCTTTCTCTCTCTCTACCTACATTTTACTTTTTTTTTTCATTCCTCTTGTTTGTAACAATCATACTCGTTATCATTTTTAGTCATAGATAGAATTACGAAATTCTCAGTCAACGGTGCAATTTTACCACAACGATTTCAAAAAATTTTATTTTTTGTCAACTTCCCGCCATAAATATTTGTTTGTAATTTACTTATTTTTATTTTTCGCTTGTACATATATATAATAGATAACAATAATAAAGTAAATTGAGACGATGACAGATCAAAAAACGAAATACTATAATGATAATGAAGATATACCATTATATATGGATATGGAACTCGATAAATCAGAGTATGGTGTTGTCACGATGGGTATAGACGAAGCAGGTCGTGGTCCTGTGCTAGGCCCACTTGTATATGCTGCGTGTTACGTACCGGATTGTAATTTAGAAAGAATGAGAAAGCTAAGATTTGATGGTGAGTATCCTATCTAATAGAAACACTTGTTTGATCACATTATCATGTTACTCATATAAATGCATCCACCTCACTTTAAGACTCAAAGAAACTTACGGAAGCACAAAGAGAAACTTTATTTAAAACTATTTTGGGTAACTATGAGTTGCTTGGTTTCGTAAGTGATGTAAACGAACCATCTATGCTATCGGAAAAGATGCTTTCAAAGTATGTTATTCAACTTGATTGATATTAATATCGATATTAATATATTAATATTAAAGTTTTCTGAAGTTTTCATATTAACAATCGGTATAACGTTATTACGAAATAGACAACAAGTTTCACTCGATAGTATATCACATGGATCTGCATTCAATTTAATTCAACAGGTTTTGGATAAGGGATATAATATTGAATCTTTATATGTGGATACTGTCGGCCCACCGGCAAAGTACGAGGCAAAGATAAGAGTGGCATTCCCGTCGATCAAGAATGTAGTGGTTTCAAAGAAAGCCGATAGTTTGTACCCTATTGTGTCGGCCGCCAGTATCTGTGCAAAGGTTATTCGTGATCGTATCATCAAGGCAACGGATTTCGAAAAGTATGGCAGCAATGCCAGCGGACAGAACGCCCCGATAAACACAAACATTGGTTCCGGCTATCCAAGTGACCCCGCCACCAAGTCGTGGCTACGCAACAATCGTGACAAAGTATTTGGCTATCCAGACATCGTGCGATTCAGCTGGAAGACGACATCGACTGCAATGCAAGGCGATTGCTACGGCGTGCAATGGGTCAATCAACAATCACCCTATTTCTCTGGCAAAAGAAAACGTTCTCTCTATTTCGATGATAATAATCTCAACAATGAAATAAGTGATTTTTAACACAACAAACAAACACTTTACAAAATTTAAAAAAAAAAAAATCAAAAATCAAATTAAGGTGATTTTTATCATCATAATTTTTTCGTGTTTTATTTATTTTGTTTTTTTTTTTTAAATTATTGTGAATTCAATTTTGAAAAAAATGTACTCTGGGGTGTGTGTTTTTATTGTTAGTGGTTTTTTTATTATTAATTAATTAAAAAAAAAAATAGATAATTAATAGTAATAAATTGTTGTTATAGCTATAGTGTATAGCTATAATAATAAACAATAATATAACATTCATCTTAAAGCATTAATTAAATCTATTTTTTTATATTTATTTTTTATTTTTTATAAATTAAAATATCAACAAATCTTAAGCGCAGTTAATATTGTTATTTTTATTTTTATTTATTTATTTTTAAAGTTTGTTTTGTTTGATTGTTTGTTTACTTCTTTGATTCAGGTAGAACTTAATTTCGAAGTGGTAGCGACATCAACAACAACAACAACAATAATAACAAAGTAGTTTTAAGATAATCAATAATCAAAAACAAAAACAAAGAATAGTTTAAAAAATTAATCAAAGTAATGTTTCTCAGATCAAATAGTAGTAGTAATAATTTAAGTGGTAGTAGTAGTAGTAGTAGTAGTAGAGGTAATAGTGCAAGCGGGCATTATAATTAGATCTTTAATTAAATTATCGGCTAATCTATTATTTATCTATTATTTGCTAAAATATATATATATACACACATTCTTCTTTTATCTATCTATCTATCTTCATTTCTATTCTCTATCAACTTCTAAATCGACATATTATATAACATAACAAAACAAAACATATTATCTCTATCTTTTTATCATATTATATCAAATCAATCAAATTCAAAAGATGGCCTCGAAAATGAATGAAAAGGCATTCTCTTTTTTGTCAAATATATCTTTAAATCCAAAAGCTGCTGCTCCGCCGACACAAATAGGTAGCAAGTCATCATCATCATCATCGTCATCATCGAAATCTAGTTCAAAGAGTAGAAAGTCTTTATCAAGTGAAGCAAGCACGCAGCAGCAACAACAGCAACCACCACCACCGCCGCAGCAACAGCAAATCTTCTTGACAAACTACACTTCTAAACCAATAACAAATGTAAAGGATACATCATCATCGTCGAGAGACGTCAGTGGAGGTGGAACAACAGGTCGCAGCAATTCAGTGTCAACCAAACAGACTTGGATCTACAGCATTGCATCGACCATCTACAGATCAATCAACGCAAGTGTCGGTACAACAGTGGCACTGAATTGCAAGCAAAAGAATGTACTCTTGAAGCGTGGCGATCAATTCTATTTCTCAATGATCATACCAACCAAGATAGACAGAATCGTTGCGCTGGCCACCGTCTCACAGGAGCCAACAGCCGACCAAAATGGCACCAAGATAATACTGACGTTTGACAAGCTCTTCCAAGAACCAATTCCGCGTGACTTTTTCTCGTCGTCGCAGCAACTCTCTGACATTGTCCAATCAAAGTCGACCTTCACCAATATATCGGACAGTCAACTACCTGTATTTACCAATCTCTTAAATTCTTATTTCGTAAGAAAAAAGTATGTATTACAATAATCAACCAATCAATTAACATTTAAATGACATTTTCTAATAATAATCTATTTTTGCAGACCAATTAAAGAAGCACAAAACTTTTTATCTGGTATTTCATTAGGACCTTCTATAACTACCAATAATAACAATAATCAACCAAACGATAATGTAAATGCAAACACACAAAACAACAACAACAACAACAACAATCAATTGAATGCTATCGCTGAAAGTTCAATGGTTTCTTCGAATATACCACTCGCTCAACAACAGATTCCTTCCCAACAACAATCACAGCAAGCACTACAACAGCAACAACAGCAACAGCAATCGCAACAATCATCGCAACAAATTATTTCACAACCATATCGGAAAAGAAATACAATGTAAGTTGTTTTGAATCATATCTTTATTTATATTATAACTAACCTAACTTTTATTTTTCCAGTGAGGATTTTAATGCAAGCTATAATGTTTCCATACCACAAAGAATTTACTTTACTACGACGTCTGGCTATCCGATATCGGTTTTTTCAATGATACGTGGAGAAACCAGAAAGTTTAAGCCTAAAGGAAAGAACTTAAAAGAACCTGACCCTATTTCGTAAGTTGCCAATCTTATTTTTGTTTATTGATAATTTGATTATTAACATATTTATTTGTTTGTTTATTTTAGACCTGCTGGAGATACATTGATGAGTGTTCTATCGAAAGAATCAAACTTTTTCAAACTAAAGGAGACATCTTATGCACACTTGCTGCCGTCCAACTATATATCACCAACGTCCGACATTGATGCCGGTGCTTCCAACATGATCAAATACGATCCGTTGTTTTTGGATAATTCAGAGTTGAAAACAGGAAAGCATCGTACGGTGATGAATTTGACAGGCTACAAGATCTCGATCTTCCCTTACATCAAGAAGGGTGCAATCAAAGAGGAGTTGAACGAACAATTCAGACAGAAGCACGAGTGGGTACAAACCGGTGTGACTCTGTACAAAATTAGAAAACTTAAACGACAACTGAAAAAGGTTGCACTTATTGCCGATATTGAAATGTCCACCGTTGCTCTGTCGTACGTTCTCATTGAGAAACTCATCATCAGAAATCAAATGACAAAGGCAAACTTTAAACTGTATGCTGCCGGTTGTCTTTTGTTGGCTGCCAAATTCAATGATCCAAAAGCACTAGAATCTCTAGTACCACTTATAGAGGTATATATTTTACTATCAATTATTTACAGTGTTCATAATTTCTTATATTAATTCACATTCACTTGTTTTTTTTTCATTATTATTTAATTTAGAATTTGGAAAAGAAATTTTCAATTACAAAGAAAGAATTACTGAGTAATGAATTCCATATCTACTCACAGGTGTCATTTGGTTTATTTGTTGATTATCACGATGTTTTGCCACATTACGCAAGATTAAGAAGTGAAATTTTGAATGATTCCAACTATGATCAGTCAGTTCCTTCGCCATTTGTACAATAAAAGAATTTTACCTCTCCCTAACATGTTGTTTATAATTCCAATAAATGATAGGTTTATGCAGATTTCTGAAATCTTTCTAATTTTTTTTTTTTTTTGTTAAAGCCCGCAACTTTAAATTTAAACTAGATACTTTTTTTTTGAAAAGATCTTTCTTTGGTTCAGTGGTTTCTATCTATTTTTTTGTTAAATGCTCTTTTATTTTTTTTTTTTAATTTTTTTTTTTTGGCAAAAATTTAATCCGATTTATTTGGTCATCTATATGAAACTTTATTTTGATCGAATGTAAAAACAAATCACTTTAAAAATACGTTTATATAATAATACAAATAATGTCAAACAGAGGAAATAATGGTACTTTTAAGGTATAGTTTTTTTTTTTCAAATATTTAAGTTTTTTTTTTTTTTTAAAAGTAATTAATTAATTTTAAAATTTACAGCCAGGTACATTCAATCGTCCAGCAGCAGGAGGCTCTTCAGGTTTAAATGCCTATAGTATTCCATCGAATACCAATGGTAATGTAAATAAGGGAGGTTACGTCTTTCCACCATTTTCTGGATAGAGCTACTCGATCTTAAATCGACAACATCAACAACAACATTTATCATCAATAAAGATGATCACATCATCATTCAAAAGTGTTTGAATCTTGTATTTTTAAATAGATAATAACTGTAACATTCATTTATTGGTATGTTCATCTTGACTATATTTTTCACCGGCGGAATGGTGGTGACTATATCCAGCTTCGCTGGAATTATTTTCCATATAAGAAAGTGGTGATGGTGTTGGTTGATAAAAATATGATAAACTATGATTACTATTACTACTATTAGGACTTAATAAATTAAATTGATCATTATTCGAAGGTACTGTCTGATTGTTATTATCTACTGAATAGATTTGGTTTGATAATAAATTATAATTATCTCCATGATAAATCTACAAAAAAAAAATTAGTTAATAAACAATTTTTAAAATATCTTTTAATTTTTTTGTAATATTTACTCTTCGAGGTATTTCTCTCATTTCTCTTGGTACAATGTCAACTAGGAAATCAAAAGTTTCATTTGTAGCAATAGCGAGAGATATATCTGTTTTCTGTAGTGTCCTTCTCTTATGACTTTCTGTATGGAACCAAGATCTAATTGTAAGTTCCAAAATAAATAATTCGCAAGCTTTTGCAAAAATAACAGGTGCATCTGCACTTATCATCTTTTTTAAATTATATCGATTAGTACTAATAAATTTTTTTCTTTTTAAAAGAATCAATTAAATACCTTAACACATTCGTCCATTTTCATAATCTTTTTAATTCTGGCCAGTGGTAGTATATGATCTCGGATGGGTGTTTGAATCTGTAAAATTTCTTTATTGATCCACTTCCAAAAGTTTTCGATCGTTAAAAATCTATCAGTATCTAAATTGCTGTTGGGCGGAATTGAGTTGTTCGAGCTGGAGTATTGTTGGATAGAATTAAGTAGTTGTTGGTGTTGATGATAGTTTTGGTTAATACTAGACTGGTGATGTAAGAATAAGTTATTATCAACTATAGGTGATGAAGATGATGATAGATTTGGTGATGAAGGTATGTGACCACTATATCCATAACCACTGTTCACACTTCCACTACTACTTCCTCCAAACGATGATGTAGGTGACTGATTGAAATGTAATTTTTTACTGGAGGAAGCGTTGTCGAAATTCGATTGAAAATAATTAGAGTCATTCATGGTATTGTTATATTATTTAATAGATATATATAAATAGATTTATTATTTTTTGACACAGATACCAACGAAACAATTTATTTATTAATAGAAAGATCTTTAGAATAAAAAAACAATGACAATCTCGATTTAAATTTAATGTTAAGTTGTTCGAAAAGATAGATAATCTCTTGTGAATTTATGTAAAATAGTTCGACACACTATTCTTTATATATATATTTAAACAAAATAGATTTACTAATAATAAATAGGCTGGCTTGAAATTATAACGATTCTAAAAATAAAAATGATTCTATTATTATTTACCGGATTCTGCAATAAACAACTGTTGTTTGATAAACAAAATGTTTTTATAGTGTAACAAATAAATAGGTTTTTGAATAGAAATAAATAATTAGTTAAATTATAGAAAAAAGGATCTGGAATAGGATCGAAATTTACAACTCTAACCTAATAGGAAGTCTGACTAGTAAGAGGAGATTCAAAAAAGAAAACAGCAACAACTAAAGACAACAAATTAATCTCAGATTAGTCACATTGCCGTGTTTGAGACCGAGAATAATAATTTGATGATGAAACAAATACCACCCACTAGGAAATTAGAAAATTATAATTTTTATAATTTTAAACTGGGATTCTACCCTTTATTAAATATAATAATTTGCCAGTTGCCTAAATATTAAAGCAGTCCCCCCTCTTTATGAAAATAATTAAAATTTTTAATGTGTATGATTTTATTCCAGAATTTAAATAGTATTACTGTTACCTTCATATTTTAAAAAACATAAATTCACTCACAATGACAACAAACAAACATCGATGACAACTCAATAGTAAAAATATACAAAACATGTTACCTTTTTATTTAGTTTTAATTTAGAATTTAATTGAGAGATAAAATTCAAAAGTCAGATCCAACTAGATCCAATCCCGATCCCCCTATAAAACATACACTGAGCGGAGAGTAGAATGAAATAAAAATGATCCAAATAACAATAAATTTTTAATCATCATCATTGTTTTTGAAAGTGAAACATCACTATTGAATTATTGACCAATTGCATATTTTTTTTCATGTTCATTCATTTTTTAATCGTCAATCTCTTTTCTAACACAATGCATTTAATCTGATGTAGTACAATAATTGAAGTAGTAGTATTATTATTATTTTAAAATCGTATCAAAAACGAATGTGTGCAATGAATACTTAAATAAATTTCTATTTATGTAAGTGGGAAAATAAAAAAAAATCGACTTTATTATTGTGGTTGGTGTTTGTTTATATATATTTATTTAATTTATTGTAACAATTTAAAAAATTATTATTTTTTTAATTTTTGAAATAAATCATAATAAATTAGTTTTATTTTTTTTAAATTTATTTTTATAAATAAACCTATTGAGAATTTAAATTTTAATTAAATCATTTAAAAGAAGTAAACTTATTGTTACTTTTTTTTGAGTAATAAAAAAAAATACAATCTTTAATATGAAAAATGAAAGAAAGTGAAACAAACTAATAATAGATAGATATATTGTTTAAAAAAAAAATAATTCAAATCAAAAACTTCTTTGAATAATATGAACATCCAAAATTTTTTTTTTTTTATTTTTATTAAGTTACTTTAAAGATTAAAGGACCGTTTTGAATTTATTTTTTATTTTAATTTATTGTAAAGAAAGACAAAGGATCATTAATATATATATATAGTAATAATAAAAAAGATGGAGTCATTTATTAAAGGTTTAACTTTAGTTGGTAAATATCATAATTGGATTGAATCGGTTGATGAATTGAATTGGTTTTACTTATTGATTAATCAATCATTGATCTTCTTTACTGTACAGATGATGTTTGTAATATAGATATTGTAGAAAAACTTGTAGATAAGATCAATGTCGATGCATCAGAGATCGGCAATGAAAATGTGGTAAAAGATAATACTTTGATATTAAAGACGTTCGGCGATTGGCTGAGAAAAGCAGAGAATAGAGATATCGTTATAAAGAGTGACAAGCTATTGAATATCTTGTTTGGCTTTATGAAGAGTTCAACCGATGTTGTCGTTGCCAACAGCGAATCGGAGGAGAAGCAAGTGGTGCTGCGAGAGAGTGTCACTGCTCTCGACGTTGCACGCTACGAACAGATCTGTAGAGTTCTAGGCAATTTGACATTCGACCACGAGTCGAACAGAGCAGTGTTGCTCAGCGACGAGAATGGCGGCGGTGTTGCCAACCTGGTACTCCCACTGATAGCCTGGATCAAGCAGAGCAGATTCGCATCGCTAAAGCGGACATCGATCACCACCATGATAAACTTGTGTTCCAATGACGAACCGATGCAAGAGGCGTTCGCCAACCAAGCCAACAAGTCTGTCATACCGACACTACTGAAATTGATAGTGGAGCAAGAAGTGGGCAGCAGTGACTACTCTGATTACTCTGACATTGCATCGAAAGCACTTCGTATATTGGTGGAGGACAACGAAGAGGTACGTGAGCAACTCACATCCAGAGACGCTCTCTCACTCTATCACAAGCTGCAAGCAACAGTTCACAACGACGGTTGGATCGAAAATGAATTCGCCAAAGATATCTCTGCCATTCTTATTTCACTTGAAGATAATAGTAAGTTTGTTAGTTTATTTGTTAGTTTGTTAGCTTGTTTCTAATTATTATTATTATTATTATTTCAGATGATATGCAAGAGAGTTTAATAAAGGATGGTTCAATATTGAATGGATTGATCGGTTTCATTGAGAGTGCAGATTCTCAGAGAGATATGGTTGATGAAATCGATGAGGACGATGAGTTGCCAGCCGATGGTGAACTCTCGATTGCACCAGTGGTTTCGGGTGTCATATTGAAACTTGCAAGTAAAGATAAACTTAGACCATACTTCCTAAGTGATAAGTCTAAGATTGTAGATAGAATGATGAAGATCATCACCTCCAAACCACCAGTATATTCAGAGAACAACAAGAAGACACAACTAAAAGTATTGGACGCCTCCAAAGCAAAAAGAAACTTAACAAGATCGATTGCATACATATCAATCGAAGGTAAGTAAAGCGGCAAAAGATAGATAAGTAGTAATCATTATACTTACAAAATATATATATGATCTATAGATTCTACTATTCCAAGATTCATTAAAGATATCAATGTATTCATTGAGATGTTGAATGGCGAGGATACAGAGCAGCTGGTTTCCGCAGCTATGGTGATTGGAAACGTTGCCAACTCGAGTGAGAACACTCAGAAGTTACTCTCTTTGAATGTTATCGAGTTGTTTACAAAGATTATGAAGACCTATCCAAATCATCAGCCAATCCAGCACTTGGTATTGACTGCCACTCATAACATTACTTCGATGAAAGGTCCATACAAAGGACAGGTCGCACCGAACGATCTCATCGATGTTGTCATTGCCAACATGATCGTACCGAACCAAGTCATTCAATTCACTGCCATCAATGTACTGAAACACCTGATTCTCTGCAACGATGTCAATTTTGTAAACTTTATTAAAGAGGGTGGATTGCTACCGCTTGCCAACTTGGCCAATGGTGTTACCAAAGCTGGTATGGACGATGACGACGAAGAAGCAGCCGAGGAAAATAGTCAAAAGATTAGAGATATCGACGAGAATGAAGATGAAGAAACAAGAAAACAAAGATTGGAAAAAGAAAGACTGGAACAGGAGCAACGTGAGAAGGCTGCCTCACAAAAGAAAGACAAGAGAGTTGCCTACGAGTCTAGCAGAATTCTGGTGCGTTTCCTAACGATGAGAGATCTCCTGAAGGATGAAGACCAAAAGCAATCGTTGGTTCAAGAGTGCACACTCCCATTCTTTGAACTTGTACATTCGCCATTCTCCATCTTGAGGGCAGAGGGAAT
This sequence comes from Heterostelium album PN500, assembly GCF_000004825.1. NCBI lineage: Eukaryota > Evosea > Eumycetozoa > Acytosteliales > Acytosteliaceae > Heterostelium > Heterostelium album. The sequence continues at coordinate 658,407 of NW_008805073.1, read as the reverse complement.
CAAAGCATTACTCCAACTCGTTAAGATCAACATTGAAACACTAAGCAAAAATGTAAATTGGTGGACCGATCTCTCGGAAACACTCAAAGCCAGTATCATCGCACCCGAAACAGCCACCGATAAACAATTCAATCAAGATATACAATTAAATATTTATGAAATCTTAATGGAATTGATTAAAAATGGTAAGATCACTAACTATTAGAACAAAATCAGAATCTAGATCAACATTTTATTAACAAGTTCTTCTTCTTCAATACTCAATTTATAGATGATAAATGTAAGGAATTGAAATCATTGGGTGCAGTCGCAACTTTGAAAGAACTATCGAAACTTCCACAGACCAATGCCACTACCAAATCAAATCTTCAAAAGATATTATCACAATTGACTATTTAATAAAATAAATTTATCGAATTATAATAATAATGACGAATAACTAAAAATCGATATTTTGATATAAATCTCTAAATATAATAAATATTATTGGGCATGTTTGCATGAATCATTATTAATAAAATCAAAAAACAAAAATAAAAAAACTGATTACATTTCGGAAACATCTATGACGAATTTAGAAAAATAAAAATTGTAATAACAGTCTTAGTATTAACACACACAACTCATAAATATGTGTAAATTTTTGGGTCACATGAATAATCACACCAGTACTTCCAACAAAAAACCAACATCATAATTAATCATTGACATTGTTATTTTATAACTTCAAATCTAGTAAATTCTATTTTAGAATTAGAATTATACTGACTGCTGTTCACATTCTTATACATCTAAATAAGATATATAATTATATATATAGTATAGTATAGATAGACTATTTAAAAATGGATACAAATAATAATTTCTATATAAATAATAATGATTTAGATATAGATGATGATGATAATAATCATAATAATAGTATATTGAATAGTAGTAGTAACAATCATAATCGTAATATAGAATCAGATTCGATTGAAGAATCAAATACAACACCACAACATAAATCATTTTTAAAATTACATCGATTGAATCAAGGTGTATCTTATAAGAATATAGTTGGAAGCTATATCGCTTCATTTCTTAGTATATGTTTTTTTGTTTTCATAAATGTAGCACAACCCATTATTTTAACAAACTCTTTAAACATACCCGACGATAAACAAGGTAAAGAATAACTATTATTATTATTATTACTTTTTAAAATGATGATCATCACAGAATTTGTATTTTTAATAGCTTTTTCTTATTTATTCTAAAAATCAACAGGTAATGTTAGTGGAGATTTAACATTTTATAATGAAATAGTAGTACTTTGTACATCCCATTTCTGGGGTTTGTTGAGTGATAAAGTTGGAAGAAGAATTGTATATGTGCTTTCGATGCTGATTATGTCGGTGGGACTTGGCATCTACCCGTTTGCCAATCATATTTATGTGTTGATGATTTTCCGTGCTGTTTTTGCGGTGGGTGCAGCTGCTGCCTCGTCGATGTTGAGTGCAGTGCTCGCCGACTATGTTTTGTTTGACGATCGTGGAAAGGCGAGTGGACTGCTCGGTCTGTGTGCCGGTGGCGGTGCTGTGCTCGGCTCGCTCGTCCTCCTCAAGATACCAAATCTGATAGACCAGCACTCGAGCGTGGGGATCACGATGTCCGCGCAACTCACCTACTGTCTGACAGCGGGTCTGGCGCTGGCTGGCGCCATCTACTTGTGGTTCTCGCTGCAGCGTCGCGACGAAGCCAAAATACATCAGGAACACTCGAGCGTCTTGAAAATCGCAAAGGAGGGACTGATCGCCGGAAAGAATCCGGTGCTCTCGCTCTCCTATTTGTCTGGATTCTTGGCAAGAGGTGACTCGGCGTTGGCTACGACGTTCCTATCGCTCTGGATCTATCAATATTCACTGGCGCACAACGGTGGAAACAAAACCGATGCACTCTCAAAGAGTGGAACTATCACTGGTATCGCGCAGACCTTTGGATTGTTTTTCGCGCCGGTCGCAGGATTTCTCTGTGACAAGATGAATCGTCTGCTGGCGACCGTAACCATTGCGCTGCTTGGATGTCTCGGTTATTTCTTGATTGCTTTCAGTAGCGATCCACTCTCGATGACGTTCATTGTGAGCACTTGTATCATCGGATGTGCAGAGACTGGAATGGTTGTTTCGTCGACGGCGTTGGTCGCCCAAGAGGCGCCAAAAGAGTGTCGTGGAAGCGTTGGTGGATTCTTTTCTTTTTGCGGAGCGATCGGTATTTTAATTGCATCAAAAGTGGGTGGCGTTTACTTTGATCGATGGAACGGATTCCCATTCTTCCTGTTTGGAGTGTTCTCGGGAATCGTATCGTTGTGGGGATTGATTGTGTTTTTCATCGAGTACCGAAAGAAAAAGAATCAAGTCATCATGTTGGAGGAGCAATCGAATATTGTCAATAATACAAATAGCGATATAGACCCTCTCATTCAAAGATAACGCTTTTTTGACAAATCTAATTTTTGTCATTAGAATAAACTTTGTAAAAATACATCTTGCATCAAAAGATGATTAGTCAAAAGTAATATTTTATTTATTTATAAAAAGAAAAATTACATTTGCCAATCTTGATGTGTTGATTGAGGTAATAGTCATCAACCTAAAGAAAAATTCTACAAATTTATTTATTTTAAATAAATATAAAAGAAATATTATTCATTACCAAAAAGATACATATTATTATTTAAAAATATGATGTCTATGATCTAGAAAAGATTGATTAATTTTTATGTAATTAAAATGTAGAAAATAGAATACTTTAGTTGTACCTAAGAACTTTTTATTATAAGCTTATTTTTCTATCAAGGGTACAATGACATCCAATATTAGTGCTATAACAAAAAGGTGTAGTATTACAAACATGAATATCTTTCTGGGGATAACATTTGGAACCTGGAAAATATTGTTATTATTAATTAATAAAATTTAGAATTGTTTTTTTACTTTTATATCTACTTACATCTAGGATCAGATGATAGTGTTATAACAAAAACCATAGAAAGTATTAGAAGAGATATAAAAATCTTTACAAAATTCATTTTTATTATTATTTTTGAATATAGTTATAAAAATATACAATGTTAACCAAATTTATAGTAAAATTCAAAATATTATAAATTACAATATTTTTTTTTTACTTTCCATATCTGCATCAACAATTATTTAAATTTATACTCAGATTTAGATATTATTTGTTTCGTCACTTTAGTTTATACTTCACTATTTTAAAATTGAAGAGTTTGAAAATGGATAAATTCAATTCTTTAAAAATAACAAGTTTTGATTTTAAATATATAAAACAATAGGTTATAAAGATAATTAAAATTAAATATTCATTGTAAAATATGATTTAATTAAGATCAATGGAATTTTAATCATAAAGAAAGATCAAAATTGACTTCTTTTTGACTAAATTTTTATTTTATTTATGTGTGTGTGTGTGTGCTTAACCACATTGTATTACAACACACTTTATTACATTATCCTAAAGAAAAAATGAATATTCATTAAAAAAAAAGAGGGATGTTATATAATTGACTCTACAAAAAAATTAAAAATAAAAATAATTATTTTTAAACAATATTGTTTTTTTTTAGCAAACCAATAAAACAAACCTTCACAGTACAACAGCAATATATTACATTATATTATTTATTTGAATACTATTAGAATCTCTTATCTTTTTATAAAGAGTACTATAAATATTATAACATAATTGAAATATAATTTATTTACAGATACAGATAACAAAAACTTTTTTATGTTTGATAATAAATAGCAAAAAAAAGAAGGAGAAAGAAAGAAAGAAGAATAGAAATAGTGAAGATATACTTTAGTAGATAGATATTAGATATAGATTAGATAGATATAGATATAGATATAAATGGGTCATAGAGATCCACTGTTGAGTGGAGATGTTGAATCGAATTCAAATGGATCTTCGTCATCACCAAAATCAATGTCTTCATCACCGAGTCCATCTTCTGGTTTTCTAAAGAATATGTCGTTCAGAATGAAGTATATGGCATTGATTGGTGGTCTTGCTTTGGTTGTTGTGTTTAGTTTTATTTTTTTCAACGTAAAGGAAGAAGCGTTGGCCAAGGTCGAGTATGTAACTGCACCACCATTCAGAGAAGTTCAATGGCGTCAAGATATCATTATCTATTTCTGGGATACACCTTCAGCCGAACAAGATAGAACCGGTATGCTCACACAACCAACTCTTAAAGGTCCTTCAGACTATGCAGAGACACTAGATAGCGAAAACAACAATAACGAGGAGGAGGAAGAAGAAGAAGAAGAGGAAGAAGAGAGTAACAATAATATATTCAAACAATTTGACAAGAGATCAGCGACAACTACAGGTAGTAACAGTAACAATCTAAGAAAAACACATGAGCTACCAAATAGAAGTGTTAGAAAGAGAATTCCTCTGAGGAAGCGTATTGCCGTTCCGGAGGAAGAGGAATGTGAGGTTTCATGTTTGTATTCACATCATTCCGATGACTTGCCGTATGCCGATTACATTGTATTCGATCCATCGCAAATGCATCCAGATAATTGGCGAAGAATGCCAGTTCACTTGCCAGAGAAGCATATTCATCAAAAGTTTGTGTTACTCGACTACAACTCACCGAGCCAGTATCCCATTGTAAATGACCAGCGCTATAAGAGTCTAATGGACATACACCTAAACTACACAGAAAAGTCGCCAAAACAACTATCGATGGCATGTCCACCCGATCCCTCAATGAAAGACGCCGACATTAAACAACAGCTATCGGAGCCATCCAACGCCAAACAAAGAACCAAAGACATTGTTTTCATGTCTTCCAATTGTGTGAATGCATTTGCAAAAGCAAGAACTGTAAGTTGATTAACTGATTGAGAATGATTAGAGTTGATTTGATTTCGAAAACAAACATAACTAATTAACTAACTAAACTTTCAGTCATATGTAGCAGATTTAAAGAAACATATAGCGGTTGAATCTGTTGGTGATTGCATTCCAAGTAATACAAGAATAACACCACCAGAGAATCAAGATATCTTCAGTAGAATGAAGAGTAACATCAAGGTATTCAAGGACTACAAGTTTGTTCTTACCTTTGAGAATGAAAACACTACCGACTATGTCACCGAGAAGGTCTACAGTGCATTGTTTGCTGGTGCAATCCCGGTATATATGGGTGCATCGAATATCGATGAATACGTACCACCCAAGTCGATTATAAAGGTATCGGATTTCGTATCACCCAAGGAATTGGCATCTTACTTGAATCAGATGTTGACCAATCCCAACATGATGGATCTCTATTTCGAGTGGAAAAAGTCACCGTTCGACAAAGTGATGCAAAAGTTCTCAAAGTGTATGTCTGGTTTCAGTTCAAAGTGTGACATTTGCAAGATGGCCTATAAGCAGCTGTCGAGCGAGCAGTACAAATACAAAGAGGTCATATTCGGTCAGGGTGCACACTACCAACCGTATCATCTGCAGTTCGAGGGCAAGGGTGATTACATCGAGGTGAAGCCATCCAAGAGCTGTCCGCGCTGTTTCGATCTCACCAATCACTACACTCTGATGGCATGGGTAAAACCGAGCTCGTTCGGTGACCAGCGACTCATCGATAAAGGTACACCCGGTAAGGTCGATGGTTTCGATTTCGACATTCAAAAGACATCGTCTGGCACTAGAGGTGCACTCAGACTGTGTGCGGCTGGCGCATGTTTCACATCACACGTAACGATCTCTAGCGATGTCTGGTCACACGTAGCAGTTGTCTTTTCTGTAAATAATCCAAATCCACACGACAACGCTATCAATTTCTACATCAATGGAGTACAAGATATACCAAATGAATTCTTTAACCCAACGGATGCCAACGATATTCCATTGTGTATCGCTAAAAGTCATGGAATGGGTGCTGTGTAAGTTGGATTCATACAAATATTTAAAAATCAAAATAGAATCAACAGCAAACTAATAACAAACTTTATATATATATATATATATATATAGTAGAATCAGGTACATATCATGGTTTAATAGATAACATTGCAGTATATAATAGATCACTCAATGCCCAAGATATTCAGAAAGCAATGTGGACAAAACCTAATCACGATGATAAATCATTGATGCTATTTTTAGATTTCGACAACTCTGTACAGACCAGAAGCAACGATCGCAAGCTTGTCTTTGATAAATCACCATATGGAAATCACGCCTATTGCAACAAAGGTGAAAAAGGTGAATCACAGAAAATCTTATCCTATGGTAAAGATTATGCATTCAATCGTTGTTTATAAAAAAAAACAATATAAAACAAAACATTTAATTTAAATTAAAATATATATAAAATAAAAATAAAAATAAAATAAATAATATTATTATTTTACAACTTCATTGCAGTGGTTTGCATTTAATATAAATTTTATTTCATTTTTTGTTTAAACACAATCCAAATTTAAATTTAATAATAATAATCATATTTTAATTGTTTAGTTTAGTTTATTTATAGTTATGTATGACTACGATGATAGTATAGATAATATAACCAATGATGTTGCTATATTAAACACTGCTGCTGCTGCTGCTGCTGTGCCTGTTAATATTACAAATGGTAGACAATCATCTAATGCAACTTATGATATACCTGAAGATGCTGCAGATGAGTCGAATCAACAAACGAAAACATTCATCAAAGAAGCAGACGAACTTAAACAATTGATAAATAAAATAATATCACATCAATCGTTATCAACAGAGGGTCTTGAAATATCTACAAATAGAGTTACTCAAATCGTAAGTAAACAACAGTGGTTTAGTTTAATTAGTATATACTTATTTGATAATTAAATTAGTTGGAACAATATCAAGAACAATCAAGTCTATTGGATGTACATCTTGGTGATTTGGTAGTACCTCTTATCGAATCGATAAGAGCGTTGACAACTACCATCAACAGACATATCATCGTGAGTATAGTCGATAATCAGGTCGTGCAGAATAAAGAGTACATCAAATACACCTATAGGATACTTTATGTGCTTACCAAGGTAAGAGGTTTCAAGACGATCGTAAAGTTGCTACCACATAGCGTGAGTGACTTGCTGCCGGTTGTTTCACTTGTGGAGTACAAGACGAATCTCTACTACCAACAGGCGGAACGTCGCGAACTTAAAGATCGATTCTACAGTGAGAACGACCGGTTTGCTACCTCGCCAATAAGCAGTCCTACCATTGACAGCAGAGGTGTCTGTATCAACTATGATAGTCCGCTGGCGTATGACGTATCCGACTGCGCCGGCGACGACGACGACAAAGACAGAGACACCGAGGAGATTGTCAGCTGGGAGGAGATCTACATTCTCTCGCTCTGGCTGTCACTGCTGATTATCACGCCATTCAAATTCCCGTCGATCGATGGATACAACGTCGATGACTATGGCAGCATTGCAAGTCGAGTCATCCGGTTGTCGAAACGATCGCTCTCTCACCCATCGAAAATCTCTGACTCCTTTGCAGAGTTGTTGTCAAAACTATTGACAAGACCCGATATGAATGATGAGCTCGTTGAATTCATCCAATATGCTGCGGAGCAGATTGAAGCGATTCGAAAGCGAAGAAGCGAGAGTATTACAAATTCGAGTGATGCACTGCTCTTCAGAGGTCTTCTGACTTGTCTGACATCGATCTTCAAGAAGGCGTCGAGAGATTCTCTCTTACCGTTGAATGCTCAACTCTATCAACAAATAATATCGTCACTTCAACAACAAACTGACATTGAGAGAATGTGTAAGAAACTATTGGTAAAACTCATACAACGAATGGCAATAATAATACTACCACCAATCAATGCAAGTTGGCGATATCAACGTGTTATCAAACCACTTCTTTCCACACTGGAACAAAGGAATAGTAATAACAACAACAATAGTCAAATAGATTTTAAAAAAGCAGATGACGAAGAAGAAGAGGAACAGGAAATACCGGATGAAATTGAAGAGATTATCGATGTTTTAATTACTCAAGGTCTGAGTGATCGTGATACCATTGTAAGATGGTCTGCTGCCAAGGCAGCAGGTAGGGTGGTCAATCTTCTCCCTAAGGAAATGGGTGATCAAGTCATTTCATTGATATTCAGCTTGTTTGATGACGAACAATCTGACTCCCAGTGGCACGGTGCTTGTTTGGCTCTGGCAGAACTGTGTCGACGTGGTCTGATTCTCCCAGAGCGTCTAGACCAGTTGATTCAAATGGTTGTTCGTGCTTTGCAATTCGAGGTGATACGCGGTACAACCTCTGTCGGCGCACACGTCAGAGACGCAGCCTGCTATATCTCGTGGGCGTTGGCACGTACCTATCATCCATCGATTATGCAGTCCTACTCGTTCTTACTGGCCAAGAATCTAGTGGTGACAGCACTGTTAGACCGCGAGATCAACTGTAGGAAGTCAGCGTCTGCCGCCTACCAAGAGAATGTAGGAAGACAAGGTGCTGCCATCCCACATGGCATCGATATCGTTCAGCTTGCCGACTACTTTGCAGTTGGAAACAAGAGAAACTCTTACCTGGAGTTGACACCTACTATCGCAACCTACGTAGACTACCAGCAGCTACTTATGGAGAACCTGATACTCTCAAAGATCTATCACTGGGACAACGAGGTCAGAGAGCTAGCCACCAAGTCTATTGCACTTGTACTACCACTGAATCCACAGTACTTTGTACAACACATCCCGACTATCATTAAAAATACTAAATCCGATCAGATATCGATCAAACATGGATCACTACTTGCACTTCATGAGATTCTAATAAGTTTGAAATCTATTGGTCAATCTATTCTACTAACAGATGATATTATTAATGTAAGTTGATTATTATAAATGGTTTGTTTAAACAAGTTTTTCTTTATTAATATAATATGCTATTTATTTTTTCAGAGTATATTAGTTGTTATTAAAGATAAAAGATTGGAAAAGTTGTATAAAGGAAAAGGTGGAGTTTATATTAGAACTGGTATATGTAAATTGATTGGATCTATCTGTATGTGTAACTTTACTTTGTCAAGCGAGATCAAGTTGGATGATTCTACAAAGTCGGCGAATGCATCGCTTGCACTGAGACAGAGAATCAGTGCTCTTCGTGCAAAGACCTCGGCAGTCAAAAGCAAGAGTGAAGCGCAATCGTCACAAGCAACTGATACAGCCGGTACACAAACATCGAATGAAAATGCATTCGATACTCTCTTAAAGTATTTGGAAGAGAGTATTCAACATCCAATTGCAGAGGTTCAGAAAGAGTCATCTCTCGCTCTGAAAGTTCTTTTTAACAACTATATGATTCCAGACAAGTATCAAGAACTACAGCACCTCGTTCACCGATATGAACGAATGCTCTTACAAGATGCAAACCCACCATCGAGAAGAGGTGCTGCACTGTTCCTAGGTGTCATTCCATTCCAACTGCATAAAGACCATCCCGAACAATCAACAAAAATCATCGATTCACTTATACTATCAGTATTTGAAGAGGTAAAATAGTTATTTCAATTCTCTTTATAAATCTAAACTAATCGTTGTTTTTCATATTTCAATCTTTAAATCTAATAGAAACCAATGTATAAAGATATAGAAACAAGAGTAAACTCGTTGAATTCACTAGAGATGATAATCATTTCATTCTTTGAGAATGGTTTGATGACAAAAGATATCTTTTGTCGGTTATTCCAAACGCTGTTATTAGCCACAGAAGACTACACAGTTGATAAAAGAGGTGATGTAGGTTCTTGGGTAAGAGAATTAGCTTGTAAGGTTATATCAACTCTGATTGAATTAGATGTTAACAAATATAAATTAGATCGTAAGTAGATATTTAATTACTGGCTTATGTTATCGTCATATCAACTAATCGTTTAAATCTACATATATATTTATAGAAAACAATGAATTGTTTGTATCTAAGGAAATATTGTTGCGATATATAAGTAAATTGATTCAGATATCAGGTGAGAAATTAGATAAACTACGATTGACATCCTGTTTGATTATATCGAAAATCATATGGATTGAAGAGCTTTCGCAGTGCATCACAAACAGGTCGGAACTGCAAGAAATATTTACAAAGAACAATCAAATCACTTGGTCGAGAAGTAATGAGGCATTCCCAATTATATGTCGTGTTTTAGCTATCGATTGTTATCTCTACTACCTCGTTTTTGGACTGTTCTCATCTATTGGTGGACCATCGAAATACTTGGTCGACGACTCTCTCTACTCGATACAATTGTACTTAAGCGGATACAACGAAAACCTAGCAGAGAAACAACACCAAGTGACAAGAGTAGCTTCAACCTTTAAGCAAATCATTCAAAATACATATCGTGAGAGATCTTTGGCATCGACATTCAGAACCATCACAAAGCTATTTGAAACAAATGAATTTGATTCATTATCAAAAACAAAGTAAGTTAACAACAAGTTAACCTCATTAAAATAATATGATATTGAATTACTAATTCTATTCTCAGTCCTGAAATCATTATTGATATATGTAAATTGACAAAAGAGAAAGTTTTAGCAAATTTGAAAGATATTCGATTGCTATTACAATCCATACCAATGTAAGTATATTACGATCAAGACAAATACAGTTCATCGTATTTATTCATTTCAATTTATAAATAATATTATCATAGGTATTCATATTTTAGTAAAGATATATTTAATGATGAAATTAAAATGAATTCCAATGAAATGTTATTGATGTTACTTGGCAACAAGTATCCTAAAGTTCGTATAGTGGCATATGATGAGTTGACCAATAGATATAGTTTGAATGAATATATTTTAAATGAACCACTTTTAAAATTACTTCACGAAGGTTATCCTTGGTATGTTAGAAGATACCCAATATTCTTATTTTTCATTTTATTAATTTGTATTTAAATTTAAATTATAAAATAGGGATCAAGACTTAAATAAGAATATAACGATACTTAATAGAATCTATCAATTGTTAAAATTAGATCCACCAACCAATATCATAAAAGAGAGTATTGAATCAACCAATTCAATACAAATTCAAACATCAACAACTACAGATCCTATCCCACAATACTTGGAAACTTTACCTGAAGATTCAGAGGAACTGATGGAAATTTAAATAAAAAGAAATCATGAATATTTGTTTTTTTTTATAAGATCTTGATTACTTATTTATTTATTTACTGATTGACGTTGGTTTAAAGATGAATGCTTCCAACCATAAATTGGCATCTGTTGTAAAAGTGAAAATATTTGATCCTGGTGTTTGATTTAGTGAAAATACAACATCTCCTAGAATAATAGTTCTCTTTACTTCGTTTGTCCAACTGTAATCCTCTGTGGTATTATTTTTGTTGGTGATAGTAAGCTTACCACTGGCTTTGGCAGAGAGTTTTACATGAATGGCGAATGTGGTGTATCTCGAGTCGTAAGGATCAAAGTTGTACGAAATGGAACCACCTTTCTTCAACCAGATTTGGTGACCACCTGGGAAAGCACCGTCGGCTTTGAAATCGATTCCCGTTGGCGCTGGTGAATACAAATATTTCTGTGGGTCAATCACAGTGTAGGCACCGTCGTAGATGATGTTACGCTCACAAACCAACTGATTTATGAAAGAAAAACCTATTCCGGTGGTGGCTCCTTCACTGTTTCCAATTGGAACACCGGTGCCTCCAGTTGGATTAATTGGAAGATAGGTATAGAATTCATTGCTATTATTGCAAAGAGCATAGATATTGCATAGTCTATGTCCATCGAATTGGACGGTTTCTACACGACCTCCAATCGATTTATTTCCGGTGTGAGTATCGTACCAGGTGTCTTCTTCCGGCTCATGTGGATAGTCTGCATAGACATCTACGTCCATACCAAATTTCTTTGGTGTGACACCTCCATCTAGAAACTCAAAGTATCTTGGCAACAGATCATGACACACCTTGACTTTGGTAGTGTTTTGGTTCTGAGTCCAAACATTCTCTACGGTGACATCGGTGTCTTTGAGAGTTCCTTTGATTTGATTACCACTTTGCAGGCTAACACCATAGGTGGTATCAGAGACATTGTAGAATGGCTGGAATGAATTGATTCTGAACTCATTGGAACTAGTCTTAATCTTGTATAGCTCGTTCTTGTATTGATAGAGTTTCTGGTTATCAAAAGCATTGGTGATCTTGTCAAGTGTATGATCGTAATTGTTATTATAAATGGTAGCACCAAACAAATCAGAATGAAGAGTTCTACAATATTCAACATAGGCACCAAATTTATTTTCAAATCTTGGATCTAAAATAAAATTATGAGAGAGGTGTTAAAAAAAACAAGTAAACTTTAATATTTATAAATCATTATAGACATACCAAATAACCACCAAATGTTTACGAAATCAAAAACAGTTGTAATCATAAAGTTTCTATACTTATTTAGAGCATCTGTTTTAATTAAATAAAAATTAGTATTAATTTAATTTAAGGAATAATAATTATTTTAAATACTTACTCCATTGATCATAGGTATATTTATTATTAGCTGTACTTTTGGTAATTTTGGCATATCCATCGTCATACGCGGCTTGACAATGATCTACATAGTCGTTATGTCTGGCAGCAAATTTATCAATATAATATTTAATAGTTGCATCATCAAATCCCCAATCCTTTCCATAAATAGCTGCTTCTCTTAACTATAATTATCAAAAAAATTAGTAACTTTTAGATAAACTTTAATGAATAATAAACATTTACATACCAAACTTAAATGTGCAGTAGCAAAATAAGTGTACATTGGAAGTTCTTCAATTAAATATTTTTGTTTGGTACAGTCAAAGATACTATTGTAATATGATTTGATTAATAACTACAATTAAAGTAGATATGTAAAGATATACTTACTATTTACATTCAATGTCATTCTCTAAATTCATGAAAGCAATTCTAACCATTTGTTTCAGGGATGCATTGTTTGGGTGACCTCTTAGATTGAGAACATGCGATTGAAAATCCTTAAGAGAAAGAGCACAACCATAGATCGATGCCTTTAAAGCTGCGTCGTCATATTGGGTGATATTTTTGTCAACGATTGCAATCAACATTGATCGGTAAGATTTGACAGAGTTATTGATGGCCTTGTCATTCTCAATCAAGTAGGTAAAGAAGATATCAGTTACACCCGAAATATATCCACCTTTATTTGAACTATTATTAGTTATTAAAGTCTCAATCATAACAAATAGATTGTTTTGTTTAAATAAACAATAAAGAAACATACCGACTTTAGGGATGAAACCAAGTGCTGTTGTAAGTGTAGTTTTGAAAGTATCGATGACAGAACCTTGGTCAGGACTCTTCAAAGTACGCTGTGCCAACATATTCTCTAATTGCTTCCATCTACTATCGAATGTCAACTCATCAGGAATTGATGGTTTTATAAAGACTGGTGATGTAGCCATCTTCTTCTCTTCTTACTTGATACAATGATTGTAAAGTCTATATTTTAGTTTAGTTTGTTGTAAACAACAAAAAGAGGGAATAAATCAAAGTATCTAATCTAACTATTTTTGTTGTTTCTTTAGATATCTTTTCTTTTCTTTTCTTTTCGTGCATGCTTACCCATTAACACTCAAGCATATTCGATTCATAGATAAAATGATATTATAAACCAACCTTACACAAAATTTGGGAACCGAACAAGTTGCTCATTTTGAAGGGAGATATATAAGATATCTATTTTTAAACTTCCAAGGGCTTGGAAAAGGATTAATTAATTTAATTGTGACTTTTCGTTTTATGCAATTTTTTTGTGGATATGAATCGTGAATCTACACGGGTGGTGACCCCACAACTTCAACGAATCTAGTAATTCGCTGTTTATCATGTTTAAAAAAACACGATATTAATAAATAGTTCGTGAACACAAATTTTTTTTTGACAGATTTAAAGTTGTTGATTGAATTTTTGATCAAAACATAAAAAAATTACTGATACCTATATCTATTGCAAAGATAAAATATTCAATTGAAAGGTTTTGAAGAGAGATCCAGCCCATTAATCGATATTTATCAGGTTGATGAATCCTTCATCGATTGGGTGAGAATCAAAACAAGATATTCGATGAATATTTTATCTTTGCAATAGATATGGGTCATCAGTATGGAAAGATATTGATAGTGATGGTGTGATCACAAACAAACACACAAGAAAGAAGAGATTGTTACTCTACTCGTTTCATTATAGTTTAGTTTTGATTTATTTTCTGTTTTTTTTTTAACAAAAAAAGAGAATAGATAATTTATATATATCTCTGTAATGACAACTACAGCTCCAACTGCTCATACTAGATCAACTTTTTTAAGTGCTCAGGTTGATAAGGTATGTTATATTTTTCAATAATAAGCATTCTAATCTTACTAATTGCTTTACCTTTAAGCTTGTTAGATTTACTACGAATCAATGGACACCTGAAAATCTTTCATCAAGCGAAGCATTCAAGTCTCAGGTTGTAGCTGCTCTCTCTCAGAGTCCAAAGAATGGATCTTCGTTGGCTTTTGCAGCGAGTGGTTTCTTAACATATTCTGCAAACGACTGGAAAACAACTGATAAAGAATATAAAGGTAAGATGATGATGATCGAAGTATTTTAATTAATAGAATCATAGATATCTAACTATCATTACCAAGATTCTATTATTCAACTTATCGGAGATGCTCTACCTATTTATGATGCCAATGTCGTTGATGCAATAATGAGAGGTTGTGCTTTGTCATTCCAAAACTATACATCACATCTCAAGATATGGCAAAACAATAAGACTAGCGAAGCTCTGAAGGAGGCCATGCGTATTACATTCAACCATTTCGAAACTGATCTTGCCACCTATTATATGTCTATGTGTACCAAGCCAGGATATGAGGTAGATGAATTAGATGAATTTGCTGCCATTGCCAATTTCCATTTGATTGTGCTTCGTGATGTCTGTATCTATGGTACTCAATGGGGTTTCAAAGATAGTAAGTAATTCTATTATATTAGAAAATCAAAAACAAAACATAAAAAAACTCATTCAATTATTTAACTTTGAATAGATACTGTAAATCTTTATAAAAATAAATTAAAGACATGCATTGTTGATTATGAAGCATATGCCTGTGATATCTATGAGAAAGGATATAATAAGGTCTTAGATCAAATTGCTGCCAACCCACCAAAATACCAAGTCACTCGCTGGAACAAGATAAACGAATACAAAAGAAATATGAATCGTTTTGTTTTCGATTATGTTTCAAACTTTTGGTATTATAATATAGGTAAGAAAAAATTTAAAATAACTTTTTCAAATTAAATTAGAATCTAATTATTTTATAGATTTATTCCCAAATGGTGTAAATGTTGAGCGTGTAAGATATATATTCTCTGATATTATGGGTATCCCATGTACATCCAGTGGAACTGCTTTAGATAGACCTGTCGAAGAAATTATTAAAGTAATGAATAACAATAAGAGATATTTAGGTGTAAGTTTTAAATGAAAAGATAAGATTAATTTATTTTAGAAACATTTATTAATTTACATTATATTTTAGGAATTACAATCTATTGACTATTATAGAAGTACAACCGGAACTCGTATTATAAATATTCAACCAAATTACTGGAGTTGGGAATCCAGTTCAAATAAACCGGGTTCAAAGTTTGGTGGACAAACTTTAAATGGTACCACTGAGAAGAAAACCGTTATCATCGATAGTTGTAATCCGGCCGTCAAGAATACCAAATTCTCTGCAGTCTCTGATTTGGTACCAAGATCCATTACTTTTGAAAATGGTCAGATTATGCAACCTGCAACAATGAGACCTGAGACTCCACCATCAGGTGCCACTGATATTGAAAATCAATATATTTCTGTCGATGGAATTACCAAATTGAAAGATATCTCTTACTCCAATCATAAGATTGCCACTATTGTCGGTGTCGGTGTAAACAAGATGGGCACAATGAAAGATTTTACCGAGAAGGAAGTAGTTGATGCCATTACCATTGGTTTCTCGCTGAATGACACATTCACTGAGAATATGCTTATGAAAGATATTGTAAGTGTTGTCGATGCCCAGAAATTTGCCACCATTGACAACGACTCATACTACAAGAATCCATTTATGTCGGTCAATCAGGTCATGTTTGGTAACCATGCAATGCACTTCTATACTCGTAGTAAATGCTCCTACTATTTCAACAAGGAATCGGACCAATCCTCTGAATACTACTTTGCCATTTATATCGAAAGTTACTACGGTACTGAAGCCACCACCATCAAAGTAATAAGCCCTAAGAACAACGACACCTTACTTGGCACCTTTACACTCAAACCAGGTGATAAACATGTCATTATTCCTATGGACAACAATTATAAATGTAAGTTTGGCAATGCTATTAATGCAGGTGTCCAATTGGAACTTCAATCTGGAGACTGTCACATTGTATCTCTACTTTTCACCCCTGGACATTTAACTCCATTTACTCGTACAAACGTATCAAGAGGTGCAAAACAAAGAAATGAAAACTATCAAGTTCCAGGTTAAAAAAAAAATAAATATTGCAAACTACCATTTCTGAACTTTTTTTCTAATTTAAATCCAGTTTTTTCCAGGTTATTAATTATTTGTATAATTAACATATTTTAATTTTTAATAAAATAAAATAAATAAAAGTATTGAATATATTAAAATATCTGAATGGTTAGACTGAATATTTTTTTGATCGCATCATTCTGTGAACAATTTGGTGTAGGGTAGTTCTTCAGATTATATCCTGTTCCAAATCTTGTTTCCAATAAATGGGACAGTGTTTACGTTACCCTCCACCAAACGATCTCTTTTATAATCAATTTAATAATAAAATTAAAATAAAAAAAAACTAAAAATCATTTTGTTTTCTCTTTGACAATTAAAAAATTTGCTCATTAAATTTATTTTTTTTAAAATTAGTATTTTTCTATCATTCTTTATATTTAAATATGACATCAACATTTACAACATTATCACAATGGAATAAACTACAACAAGATAAAATCAAGCCTATGATCTTTGATGGTAATCCATTCATGACATCACCAGGTGTTGACGAACTCACTGTTTACAAAACAGGTATAGTCACAGCATTGACTATGGTTCCTTACGGTCCTGTTGTGTCAGGTATTGCAGATGTCTTCCTAACGTATTTAATAGAGACATTCAATGAAGATAAATCAATTATTCGGTATCAAACACTATGTAACGATTTGATACAGAATAGTCTTTATCAGTATGACGATAATCAGACCAAAGCAATCTTCAAAGCTTGTTCACTGGCTTTCAAAGACTATAGACAACACTGGAAAGAGTTACAGGCGGACCCAAAGAATGAAGCTCTCAAAGAAGTCATGAGAGTGAGTTTCCAAAATTTGGAAAATGAAATTGCCACCAAATATATTTATCAATGTAGAAAAGGAGGATTTGAAGTCAACGAATTGGTTTTATTCTCAATGTTTGCTACTGACCACTTAATCATTCTTCGTGATGTAAGTTTACAATTTAATTTTCTTAACAATTTTAATCACCTTATTAACAATAATCTACAAAAAGTGTATTTATAGTGGTAACAAAGAATGGGGAATGCATCCAGATTCAGTTAAAATTGTAAGTTAATTAATTTTTTGAAAAATGGCATATTTATCCAAATAAACCTATAATAATTTATTTATTCTAAAAATGAATTAGTATTCAGATAAGTTCAACAAGCTAATTGTAGACTATGCAGAGTATTGTGTAACAACTTACAATCAAGGTATTACTACTATTTCCAAGAGACCTGAAGCCAATATGAAAATGAGATGGAGTAAGTTTGATATAAATATATATCAACAAAAGAATTTTTATGATAAATCTAACATTTGTTTTTAAAAAAATGTAGATCGTTTAAATAGATGGAGAAATTACAATATTATTTGTGTTTTTGATTTTGTTAATCTTTGGTTTGCAATGGATCCAAAGGTCAACGAACAAGGTGTCTGCCATACTCCTGTGCGTTATCTCTTCTCTGATATTATGGGAACTCCATACAACTCGGTTGATGATAACCATCAGATGACACCAGCCAAGATCAATGAGAAGATCGCAGCCAACAACTATCATCTCTATCAAAATGAATTGAAAAAGGTGGAGTACTCTATCGAGGACAGAAGATTCCGATCGTTCCAACCATTCTTCCACTCTGAGAACTCGGCCGATGGTTTCCGTCCAGGAATATTGGTATCTGGTACACGTGATCCAAAACTAAACCCTATCGTCGCTGTTAACCTACCCATTACAAATGACTATTCGGTTGCTACTATCAAGAATGGATACTTTATGATGAATTGCAAGTTGACTGCACCACCAAATGCCAATGCAGCCAGGGACGTCAATGCTTTCCCATGGACCGAGTTCAACACGTTCTGCACCACCAGAATGGTAGAGTGTGAATTGAGATGGAGAACGCCCGGCACTTGGAGCGATCCAGAAGCTGTAGGACAACCGTTTGAAAACGTTAAACTCTCGTTCGAAGGTCACAAGATCGGTAACATTTTCTCGCTCAGTGTCAACTCATACTCGGACTTTACCAACAAGCTTCGATTCATGGGTGGCGCATGCGATTGTTTCATCTTTGCTTTCTTGCCAGAGCAAGTGTTCCACCAGAACATCATTCCCAAGGTCGGTAACACATTGCTTGACGCGCAGAAATACACTACGACCGATACTGCCAAGCTGGCATACGACTACTTCTATCCTGGTGTTCATGCAATGAGAGTACCAGCCGAAGGTATGATTCAAATCAAACTGATTCCAGAGGATGAAACCCAGACCGTCTACCAAGTAAAGATTCGTTGTGATGTCAAGAAACAAACATCGCTCAAAGTCCAAAACAAGACCACCAACACAGCCGAACAGGAATTCTACATCCCAAGAGCAGTCAATAAGACTCTGGCAACTTCCACATTACCGGCAACCGATGTTTTCAAGATTGATATTGGCAAAACCGGTAGTCTTATTCAATTCACAGCCACTACCGATGAAATCTACATTCAAAGTATCTTACTCATTCCAGTAGTAACAACAACTGCCAAGTAAAAAGAAAAAGTAATAAATAAAATTAAAAAGTTTTTAAATTTAAATTTTTAAAAAAAAGTTTAAAAAAAAAAAATAAGCGCGCCAAACATTTATTATTCAGATCAGAGGAGCAAAAGAAATCTAACTTTTCTACCCTATAGTTTTGTAATATTAAATAAATCTTAATTGTATATATATATAAATAATAATATAAAAACAACAAATATGGATAATACAAATAATGATATTAATAAGAGTCAGAGTTTGCTGAGTGATAAAGCAATTCTTAAACATATGGAGAAAGGAACTGTCGTAATCTCACCATTCATCAGAGAGAATCTTTCTACAAGTAGTTATGATGTTACTCTAGGTCCATATTTTTATAGAGAGAAAGTACCTGAACCAGGTCAAGGTAAATAAATATGTATATTTTTAATTATAATAATTATTATTAAACTTAACATATTGTTAATGATCATTTTAGGTATTTACAATCCATATAGTGAATCAATGGTAAAGAAGGTTTGGGGTGAATATCAAGTAGCGGAGAAGGTAAAAGATTGGTCGTTGCGATCCGGTCAAAAGCTAGAGAATATCGATGACGATGATTATATTATTTGGATAAAACCGGGTGAAACCATCTTGGGTCACACCAACGAGTTCATCGGAGGTAACACCACTGTCACTACAATGATGAAAGCAAGATCATCTCTCGGTAGAAATTTCATTGAGGTTTGCAAGTGTGCTGGTTGGGGTGACGTCGGTTACACCTCAAGATGGACAATGGAAATAACAAACAATTCTCTAAGTTATTCGATTCCATTGGTAAGTGGTTTTTTTACTTTATACTATTAAATCAACACCAATGATCAAAATATTAATATAATGTTATGTTATAGGTTGTATTTAGAAGAATTGCACAAATTATATTCTTTGATACTGAAGGAATTGTTGGACCATCCTATGAAAGCAGTGGAAAGTATCAAGTTTCAAACGATGTTGATGTGTTGAAGACCAAGTGGCACCCAACCGATATGTTACCAAAAATGTACAAAGACAAGGAAATCAAACAAAAACATCAATATCTTTCATTAGACGATTATATTATTGCAAAACAACTATAAAATATTAGAAGTTATAATTATTATAATAGTAATGAATAAATCTAATCTTTGTTTTTTTATCTTTAAATCTTGAAAATGGATTTAAATGATGATACATAAATACATATATATATATATTCAATGTTTTTAAGACCAATTTAATAATTAAATTTATTTATTCTTTAATTAATTAATAACCTCTTATCTCTTTTAGAATCTTTTCAACTTCATTGGAATTGACACGACCATTGTGACTGTATTCCATTGTGAATGATGCGTTTCCATGTGTAACCGAGCGCAGTTGAGTTGAATAACCAATCATTTCTTTGAGTGGCACCAAAGCCGATATGATATGTGTATTCTTTTCCATTCCTACCTCCTTGATGGTACCTCTTCTCTGACGTGAAAGGTCCGACAGTACACTACCGAGGTATTTCTCGTCGACAGAGATTTCGAGATTCATCATTGGCTCGAGAATGACCGATCCAGCCTGGTCACCCATCTTCATAACGGAACGGATAACACAATTTCTAAATGCCAATGGTGGTGAATCGTTGTCCGATCGGTAGTCGATACGATGCACAGTCAGTCTTAGGTCGGTCGCTGGGAAACCCAGTGGAAGTCCACGTTGGAATGCTGACTCACCACCTTCGACAATCGCTAGTTTCAACTTGTCCAACACCGACTTATCGATGGAATTCAAAGTCTGATCGTCGAGATCAAACTTGACTTCGGTGCCGGTGCCCGGCTCCGTTGGTTCCAACGTGAGTGACAGACCTGCGCAATAGGTCTTTGGTCCGGTCGATGTCTGGACATCGAAACTCTCGAATATATCATCCTCGCGAATACTCTCATCGATAGTTCCCTTGTAGGAAACTTGCATTCTTCCCATTCGACAACCGACCTTGAAGTGGTTATCGAGTCGGTCTTTGATAATCTCGAGATGCAGCTCACCCATTCCACTAATGAGGATCTGTTGTGACTCTGTGATTTGATACAAAAACGAAGGATCCTCCTTCTGGATGGTTTCCAACGCTTCTATGAGTGGCTGGTAGTCCTTCTCGGTGTCGGGTTCCAGCGCGCAGAAGAACACTGGCGGTGGGTTGACAATACCCTTGAGCACAGGCTTCAATCCTTTGTCGGACGGCGCTTCATACACCAGCGTATCACCGGTGCACACACCCTTCAGTCCGAGAACAGCGCCGATATCTCCTGCTCTCAATTCTTGAATCTCCTCCATGTCGTCGGCAGCGACTTGCAACAACTTTTGTACACGCTCCTTCTCGCCTGCCTTTCGCGAATTATATACAACCGTTCCAGCTTTCAAAACACCGGAATAGACACGTGTGAATACAATTAATCCACGACGCTTATCATGTACCACTTTGAACGCCAGAGCACACAACGGTTCTTTTGTCGACGGTGTTATGGTCATTGGCTTCTGAGTGCTCATATCGGTTGCTGAGGGTGGCTCTCTATCGATGGGCGAGGGAAGATACTCAACAATACTATCTAGCAATTGCTGTACTCCTTTGTTCTTCAGCGATGAACCATAGAGTATGGGAATTGCTTTCATGCCAATGGTAACTCTCCTGATGGCCGCGCGAATCGATTCATCCGAGAGCTGTCCATCGGTCTCGAGAAACTCTTGCATAGCATCCTCATCGATATCGGCAAGCGTTGTAATTAGATGTTCTCGCTCCTGTTGAGCGCGACTGACAATCTCCTCGGGATAGTCTCGCAACTCGGTCGTTTCCACCAGTTCACCTTTCTCGCCGCTCCAGCCGATGACGTTCATCTTTATCAGGTCGACGACCGATCCAAACATAGGACCGACATCGATTGGCATTTGCAGTGGCAACGGCAGCGCATTCAGTCTGGACTTGAGCATCTTGAGTGTCTTATCGGCTGTGGCACCCTCACGATCCATCTTATTGACGAAAGCGACACGCGGCACTCGATAGCGTTCCGCTTGATTCCACACGGTGATCGACTGTGCCTGTACACCGGCGACAGCATCGAAAATAGCGACGGCACCGTCCATCACACGAACACTACGCTCCACCTCAACAGTGAAATCAACATGACCCGGTGTATCGACGAGATTGATACGATTCTCCTTCCAAGGAAAAGTAATGGTGGCAGCGGTAATAGTGATACCACGCTCCCTCTCCATCTTTAGATGATCCATAACAGTATCACCTTTATGAACTTCACCAATTCTCTTTATCATACCTGAATAATATAACATTCTTTCACATGTTGTTGTCTAAATAAGTATATTCTAAAGAGTCAATATGATAATAATAACCTAAAGTAAAAGATGTAGTAGTTGTTGTTTATAAAACCTACTTTACCAGCATCTACATGTGCAATAATACCAATATTTCTATATTTATTTAATTCACTTGAATATTTCTTCTTGGTCGACGATGATGTTGACGATGAATATGATCTCAAACCATTTTCATTGTATATTGAAGTGATATTATGATATTTTAAATGATCAACTAAACATGTTGATGATTGTCTAATAAAATGACTATTTCTCTGAATCGTTGTTGTTAAACGATTGAGAGATAGCATATTTAAATCAAAATATTAATTAAAAAAACACTGAACGACCTCCATCGTCAGAGCCAAATTGATATGCATTCAAAATATTGGAAATGCCAAAAAAATGAAAAAAACGAGAAATATTAATTTGAAATATAAAATGTACTATTATTATCGTGCTACAAAAATTATTTCCATTTTATTAAATTAATTGATAAAATATTAATTTAATAATATATATTGAAAAATCGATTAAAATATATATGCAATAGTCTTATTCTTTTTTTGGTAATAGTGTCTAAAAGTTAAAAAGCACTCAAAATAGTTTTTTTTGTTTACAAAACAATAAAGTGAAAAAAAAATTGTAAAAAATATTTCACTGAATCCAATTCTGATTATTTTTTGATGCAAAAATGTGTGCTTTTTTTAGATTTGATTTTAAGTTTAAAAGGTTGATCTAAACCATCATCAAAAAATATCATCTTTTTATTGATTATTATTTCTTGTATTAACAAATATTTATTTATCTTTATTTTATTTTTACATTATTCTAAATATATATATTATTTCCATAAGTTATAAACTAAAACTATGCAAAATATTAAAGTAGTAGTTGTAGGTGATGGTGCTGTTGGAAAAAGTTGTTTACTTATAAGTTATACAACAAATGCATTCCCAGGTGAATATGTCGTAAGTATTTCACTTTTGATATCAAATAATAAAAAATATTATCAATACTAATAACTAATAATAATATTATTTGTTAAATTATATTTAGCCAACTGTATTTGATAATTATTCAGCAAATATTATGGTTGAAGGAAAACCATTCAATGTAGCATTGTTTGATACCGCAGGTCAAGAGGATTACGATCGTCTACGTCCGTTGTCCTATCCACAGACCGATGTATTCTTTGTGTGTTTCTGTGTAATCTCAAGAGCATCGTTTGAAAACGTTAAATATAAATGGAATGCAGAGTTGGATCACCATTGTCCATCGACTCCAAAGATTTTGGTCGGTACCAAGTCGGATCTGCGTGGTAGTGGACGTCCGGAAATCTCAACAAAGGAGGCACACGACTTGGCCAAAGAACTAGGTTTCATTGGATACGTCGAGACCAGTGCTCTCGTGCAGACCAATTTGACACAGCTCTTCAACCAAGCGATAAAGTCGGCAGTCAATGCACCGGCCGCCAAAAAGAAGAAGGGTGAGAAGCCAGTTCCAATTCCACCTGCCATGCCACCCGCTGGAAAGGCTCCATGGATCAACATTGTAACATCGACCTACGAGAAGGAGCTGAAGAGCACTCTTGAACACCAGGGTTTCGCCGATGTCAAATTCACATTCGGCAATGACAAACCGATCTTTGCACACCGTGTCATTCTCTGCTCGGCTTCACAGGTGTTCAGACGTCTGTTCTCCGTCACATTGAATACAGATCACTCACCTTTTGCACCTGAGGATATTGAAGCGGGACGTGTCAAGGGAATCAAGTCGATGACTGCCACACCAATGAAACACTACGAGGACGGATCGATTTCCAACGGTGAGATGATCGAGATCGAGGTGGATCCAAAGTTCACAAGACGTATCTTTTATCGTTACATCGAGTTTATCTATACTGGTTTGTTGAACTGTGTCGATCGTACCGACCAAATCAAGGAAACCATTGAGATTGCCGATGTCTTTGACTGCAAATACTTGGCATCGGCCAGCAAGAATCTCTCCAATGGCTCAGAGGATTTGAATCCATCGATCGGTACATTCTTGAATGACGAAATGGGTGATAAATGCAAGGAACTCTTCTTTGGAAAGAAGATATTCTCGGACATTCAGTTCCGTGTCGAGGGAAAGACAATCTACGCTCACAAGGCATTCATTTACTCGCGTTCCGCCGTTGTCAATGCCTACGTGCACGCCACCAAAGACTACGCCGAGAGTCAAGACGCAACTGTTGAACTCCAGGACGTCTCACACGACAACTTCAAAGCGGTTCTGGAATATCTCTATACCGCACACTCGCCCATTGAGGAAGGTGATCCAGTCGGAATCATGGTGTTGGCCAATCGTTTTGGATTGACACGTCTCATCACACTCTGTGAACTCTACATCTCAAAGGAGATTGAAAAGGCAACGACCGTCGGAATCTTCAAGTCAGAGTTGGATATCATCGGACTCTTGTTGTGTGCCAAGTCACACAATGCCGAACAACTCACCAAGTTCTGTCTTCACTTTATCTCTACCAACTACCAACCAATGAAAAAGAGACCAGAATTCACCAAACTCGACAAGGACACACAGAAATATTTGGAAGAGAACCAATGGCCACCAGTATGGTACATCCAGGCATGTGGTGAATATGAAGATCAAATGGCTAAATTCAATGGAAAGAAAGATAATTGTTCAATTATGTAAACATCAACAACAACCCAACTTTTTTATTTTTATTTTTATTTTAACAATCTAAAAAAGATAATGTAACAATTTAACTTTTTGGATAACCAATCAATCAACCATTTTTTTTAACCAATATTTTAAATAACTTTTTAACAAAAAAAAAGTTATATTTTTTTTAACAATTATTTTTGTACATAAATAATAAAAGATAATATTTTGTTTTTCATAAACTAAGAAGACATCCTGGGATTAATTTTCCTGTTTTTTAATATTTACCGGTCTGTTGATTCATCCCATAAAGATGATATTTCATTGATTTCAAGAAAAACGAGTGGCGATACAAATGATAGGATAAGACACACACCAGCACGCTTGGCAGTAACATCAATTTTCTGTCAGTACTTAACCGTGTGCTATTCGCAAGTGTCAGATCAATCCATTTATATAAAAAAAATATAAAGCTATTAAATCGATGACTGGTTAATATTACCTTTTAACATCTTCATGCGTAGCAAACAGCATATCTAAATAAATAACTAAAATTGAAAAAAAAACAAAAATGAATTGAAGATTTCTAATGATATTTATCTGTGTACATGTATGCAAATAATACCCAGATTGGAGGGAAACTCTTAAATCATTAAATATACTGTTATTTAAATTAAAATGTTAAAAAATTGCAATCTTAATAAAATATCGATATTCTTATTATTTAATTCAGAACCGAAAGAACATGTTTAAATAATAACAGATTCTGTTGCAACATTGACAAATAATATTATAATTTTTTTTATATGATTTAAGGTTTCCCGACATTTTTACGTTTTTTTTTTTGATTACTGTTAATTTCAATTTTATTATTAGTTTGTAATATGATTTATTATTCCTAATCTATTTCTCTCTTTTAAAACAACTAAATAGTTTGGAAGTTTTTTTTTAAGAATAATAACAAATAAAACGATGAAACTAATCTTTAAGAATGTTATTTCGAGATATTGTTTAAGTTAAACAATATATTGAAATCTGTCAAAAAAATTTTTCAAAGAGGACATTTTAATTTTTCTCGTTTTTTTTTTAGATTGTAATTGTATACCAAAAGCATAAGTAAGGTAAACAGAATCAATGTATTAATCTAATTTTGAGAGTCATTAATATCAATAGACATCTTTTTGTAATCAATTCAAATTTTTTTTTTTTATTTTTTTTTTTTAGTTATTTATTTAGATATGCTGTTTGCTACGCATGAAGATGTTAAAAGGTAATATTAACCAGTCATCGATTTAATAGCTTTATATTTTTTTTATATAAATGGATTGATCTGACACTTGCGAATAGCACACGGTTAAGTACTGACAGAAAATTGATGTTACTGCCAAGCGTGCTGGTGTGTGTCTTATCCTATCATTTGTATCGCCACTCGTTTTTCTTGAAATCAATGAAATATCATCTTTATGGGATGAATCCCTGATATGTTGTCGTTTTTATTTAAAGACGACGAAAATAGTAAAAAAAAAAAATGAAAAAATCAACTGAAAAATAAAACGTTATAATTATTTTGTCTTTTGAACAAGCAACAATAATAGTTCATCTTGGGATGTGGCAAAAAAAATTAGATAATATTATTTATTATTATTTGTAAATATTTACTACTACATATAATTAAAAAAAAAGTATTATTTTTTATCTTTATCATCTTTCTTTTCGGCGGGAGGTTCACATCCAGACATCTTTGAAAGTTCGAAAGAGTTCATAACACCTTCGTGTCGCTCCAATTCTACGCCGTTATCGTCGTGCTTGATCCAAGTAGGGTAACGTCTGATTTCATATTTCTTGCAGAGTGAGTCGTCACGACACTCTACGAATTTAATATACTGCAGCGGTGATTCCGTTTCGTCTTTGCTGTCGGGAGTGATGAACAACTGCTTCTGATTGATACAGGCACCACAACCTGATGATCCATAGAAAACCATGTTACTATCGGTCAAGCACTTTGCAAACTTGGTCATTGCCGGTTCGTCGTGAACCTCTACCGTCTTTTGGAAAGCGACTGTTGCAACCAAATGCAAAACGAATATGAAAATCAATTGATTCTTGAGAGTCGATAGCAGGCTGCCAAGACTTGGTGGAACTCTTAACTCATTATAGAGTTTCAATGCGAAATACATCAATGTAACATTAATTATATGAACAACAGTACAAAAAGGACATAGTGCACCAATTATATATTCTGCTGCAACCTACAAAGTAATAATAATGATAAGATGAATGTAAATAATAAATGAAATTTCATTAAAAAAGAAACAAACACTAAAACACGAAAACAAAACAAACAACAAACTCAAAGAAATGATAATAATAATTAACAAATTGTTTACATACAAAGTAAATTACAAAACCAACACCGAATGAACACCAAATATAGATGGCAGTGATGAAATGTGGCAGTCTATCGTCGGACATTATGTGATAGATTGCCATGAGGAATACGATGTTCCATGTGATACCAAAGATGGATACTGGCACACCGGCAATCTCACCGAATGCACTCTTGATGACGGTGGTACATGAAATGGTAGCGGATACATCACAGGTTCCACTCTCGATGTTTCCAAATGCAAGGTAGAGAGAGAATGCCAAGTTTACAAGTCCTAGCATACCCATGATCTTGATAGACGATTGGAGTAACTTTCTATTTGGGAATTGTGACATTGAACCAAAACCATTGTTACCATGATTGCTTACCTTACCACCGTTACCATTACCATTGCTATTGTTAATGCCGCTGAGTGATGATACATTAGCAAGCGGTGAGTATGCAATATTATCTTGTTGTTGAAGTTTACTGCCACTCGTCATTTCATCCACTGCCAAATACAGTTCACTACCTTTCATAATCTAATAAATTATATATATATTTATTTTGCAAAATATAAATAAATAAAAATAAAAATAAATATAAAATATAAAATATAAAAAAATAAAAATAAAAAAATAATATGAATAATAATAATATAAAAATATATTATATTAATTTACTAACTTTAGCAAAAAAAACATAACCACCTTTTATTTTATTTTGACTTTTTTTTTTTCTTTTTGATTAATTTTGAAATATTTTAAAATGAAGTATCTTATCTGATTGTTTAATTTTTTTAACGTTAAAAGATAAATATTTGATTTTAAATTACTAAAATGTAAATGTACATAAAACTTTTATTTTTTTATTTTTATTTTTATTTTTTTGTTTTTTTATAAAAAAAAAATAATTGTTTGATCATTATTCGATAATGATGGTATTTTTGTCAAAGATCACTCGTGTGACTTCTTTGGAGAATATATATTTTAATGTTTAGTAACAAGTTTGTGGATATACTTTAAAACATCTTTGGAGGAGAGAATACCCAAATGATCTTCCAAGTGGAAGTTCTTTACATCCAATGGGAAGGAATGACCATGCCATTTCTCACAGACTTTCAACGATGATAATGGGACAGTACCATCTCCTAAATCAGTTTCAACTATAGATAATAATAATAAACATATTAATAATCATCATCATTTTTAAATATTAGTTTAGCAAACATATAAAATATAAACAACTTACAAATAATTGGTTGATCACCAAATCCTTTGTTATATTTATAATAGATTTCAGTTGGAACACCATAACCATAAATACAATGAGTTGGTACGTGTGGTTTCAATCCACTGATTACCGATTGAATTCCATCATAAATCTTTGATGTTATCTGTTTGTAAAAGAAAAAGAATCAATTAATTAGTAAAATTTTAAAATGTATGTTTTTGTTTGAATAATAATAATTACTGGTAATCCAATGGTTGAAAACAATGAACTGGTTTGGGCGATGGTGAAGTTCTTGTATGGTGTTGATACAAAAACGGTTTCTTTACTCCAAACAAGAGGATCTGGCACTAGTTGGATAATTCCACCGGATTCTTTGGCAAAGTTTTGTACTCTATCACCTGATACCAATGGTATACCCAAGTTGTCACCAGAGATAAGAGTACGAATTGCCTTTGGTGATCCTGACCATGGTGCTGCAATAGGGATGAAAGTGTCAATGTATTTATCTCTCCAGGCTTGGGACACTGTATTTAAGAAATACAAAGAGATCATTCCACCCATTGAATGAGAGATCAAAACAACTTTTTGCTTTGAATTGATATCATAGGTATTTTCAATTAAAGATTTCATTTGTCTGAAATATCCATCTTTTTCAAGTTGTTTAATTGAAACTCTCCAATCATACTAATTTGTAAAATAAAAGAGTTAAAAAAAGTAATTAACAACAAATTATAATTAATTTACTTACTGGCGCACCTCTAATATTCTTTCCAGCAACATATCCAAGATCTTCAAAGAATTTAATAAGATCACCATAGACATTGGTCAATGATATTGGAAGGTTTCCAATATAGTCCAGATAGCTTACACCTTTGATTCCTCCGAATTCAATGGTTTGTAGTTCGACACCCTCTGTGTTGGAATAAGTTTGGGTATTGGTATCATAGAAGACAGCAAGATTATCGAACCAACATTCTTGGACGGCAATTTGGGCGACCGAGAGCCAAACACGATGCCAATCTACATTCTTCTTGCAATACCAAGCGGGTGATCTTGTTTTATTGAAACGACCCTCCAATCCACTTCCTGCAATTCCAGGTACTAAAACCATTGGTTTCTTGGGGTGGCTCTTCAATCCCATTGACTCATCCTCCTCGATCAACTGTTTTGTCAACAATTTCAATTCGTTTTTCTCTTCTTTGGTGGTACACTTGAATGGCGAGAACATGGACTTGGCCAAACCTTCACAGAAATCGGCAATCTCTTCAATTGGTAATTTATTGAGGTATTCTACCATTGATTTGTAAGAGTCAGTATCCAAAACCTCTTGGTCTGATTTATCAAGTGAATCTCTCGAGTTCACATTGATATGAGTGGTTTGTTCTTGAATTTGAATTGATACCGTCAATCCAAAAATTAACAATGAAAAAATTAAAATAAATTTAATTTCCATTGTAATAAAATTATTAAAAAATAATTATTATATTATCTTTTAAGATAGAAAAATAATATTATTAATAATCTTTTCTATAAATTATTTATATAATTTTTAATCTTTAATATTTAATTTCTACTATATAAAATATTTTGTTGTTACTAAAATTGAAATATTTCTACTGTGTATTTTGATTGATTGATTTATATATATCTATGAAAAATTAATTGTTACTTTTAAAAATGGGTGGTGTTTTCTGATTTGAAGTTGTATGAAAAATTGTATTATTAAAAAAATGGTAATAGTATACTAGTGGTGGTGTTTCTTAAAAACAGGTTTAAAAAAAAAATAATATTATTTACAAATAAATATTGGTGAAAGTGTTGTTTTATTTAGTGATTTGAAATTTCGAAAAAAATTAAACCTCTGGTCTATTTAAACAGACACAATCATCTTGATAAACACTGAATCTTTGCAAACTGGTATTCATATTTTAATTTTTTTAAATTAAAATTATTTATTTTTTTGCAACCACACTGTTTGATACCAGAACAACTAAACTAAAAAAAAAACGAAAACTACAAAAACAGGTTTTTTTCGATACCAGGATTAAAAAATTTTGAATATTTACATTTCCCAAAATAAAAGTTGTTTGAACTTTATTTTTATAATTTCTTTTTTGTTAATTAATTAAACAAAATAAAAATAAATAATTATTAATTAAAATAAGTATTATATTATTAATAAAATTTTATTATATTATATTTTGAGGATGTGGGGGTTATTATTATTATTATAATTTTTTAATGGAATTATATTTGGTTTCTAATTCCAGTGAAATAAGAGGTGATGGTTTGTTAAAGTATGCTGCAAGCTTGTTGATTGTGTCTTTCGAGTTGTTTTGGCTGGCAGTGTGGAATTTGAATACGAGATCGAAATATTGATTCGAAAGTGTTGGGAAGTGTTGTTGTGCATCGACGAGGTAGGTCTCCAGTGATTTCAGGTGGTTGGCGAGATTGGTGTTTGTCGAATTCACGAAATCCTCGACCACCAGGTAGTGCGGTTTGAATTGGTCGACGCACGACTGCAGTGCTGTCTTGTCTTGCATGAATCTGTGCATCTGCGTCGAGTTGTAGTCCATCTTGTCGATGACGGTGAGTATCTGGTTGTTGATACACCACATCTCAAACTCCAACTTGATCTTTGGCGATTCGTAGTCGGTCGCGCTCTGCTGAGCGCTGTTGTTGTTGGAACAATCTTTGAGCTTGGTCTCGAGCTGTCCCAACTGTTTCTCAAGTTTCAACTTTTCGGTTTCGCTCTTGTCGTAATCCTTTTTCCAACGCAAAACCTTCTCCTCGACGTCGGAAAGCTGTTTCAACTGCATGGTGTTCCACCATTTGAAATATTCCAATATGCTGTTGGCATACATTGTAATCGATTGCGACTGTTTCCTCCAGTAAGACAAACTCTCTTCGATGAACATTACATCGGAGGTAAGTGATTCAAATGTCGAATTGAGTTGTTTGATCTTCTCGTTGTACTGAGAGATATCAACGATATCTTTGATTTGATTGATCGAGTCATTCATGGTATTCGAAAGATTATTTGTAATACATCTAACAAACTAAAAGAGAGAGTTGTTATAATTAGTATGTGTTAAAACAAATCCCACCATTGACTGATAATTTAATCTACTGGATACATACTTTGTTGGCTAATAAAAGTTTAATAAGAAGTGAGTTTACATCGATTTCGACGATTGATGGAAGTACTCTAAGTAAATTCTTGATGGATATAATGGGTGATAATACGAGTGAGAGAATCTGTTCATAATTTCTCTGCAATTCAGCCTGTGAAATATGTTGGTTGTTGCTGTTGCTGCTGTGATAGATACCGGATGTTGAGCTGTTGAGTGATGTTGAAAATTGTACAAGTGGTGTAGTTGAGATGAGTTGTGGACTCGAGTGTGAGCCGTAGAGAATAGGACTGGTGTTTCCATTGATCGGTTTGTATTGCGAGGATGACACTCGCTTTGGTGAGTGCATAGGTGACTGTGAAGGTGGTGTGTTTCCTGAGGCGCTAAGAGAACCGTTGGCGGGGGCGCCGTTGCCGTTGCCAAGATTGAAGCTAGACGATCGCGATCTATTGGCGTTGCCACCGCGTGACTCAATAGATCCTTCAACGATTGCATCGATAATGAACGTCAACACCGCTGGCTCAAAGAATGCACGTTTCGCTGACTCACGCGCAGCCATTGTGCGACTCCACAGCTCTATTATATAGGGAACTTTTGCAACGGATTGATACGCCAATCCATCCTCTGCTTGGTCGATGATCAAGCTGCTTTCAAGCTCGGGATAGTCGGCAATGATTTCATCAAACATGTTGATCATAACTTCGATGACATCGTCATTTCCAATCTCTCCTTTTGTGAGTAAGTTTGGAGCGAAAACCAGCGCCAGATTCTTGGCACCCATCGCATTGGTACCCATGTGTTTGGTCTGTGTCTCGACCACCTCACCCAAGAACGAAAGCAAATAGATCAACAACACTCTGTTTTCTTTGGGTAGCAGTGAGATCCATTCTTTAATCATCGTCTTCTTTTCTTGGAGGTCGTCGGTGTTGATAATCTGACGCTCGAAACGCGCACACAACGAATTCGTGCAGATTGGCTCTGGCAAACTCTTAAAGTATCGCTTCATATTGTCGGCGGCATCGTAAATCTCGTATTTAGCACTGATTGAAAACTGCTCGTTCAAATCGAGACGTCGCTCCAACTCGTCGACTCTTGCTTTCGATCCTGACAAACGGAATATACCTTCCTGTTTGGAGTTATCGCCTCTTATGTAGTGAACCAATCTTCGCAGGAAGTAGGGTGCGATTGACGTGCGATTCTCTTGTCTTCGCATAGTCTCTGATATCTCCACTCGGAAATTGCCAGGTTCCAACACGGCGGAGCTGCAACGTGCCCATGCGTGAACAAAGTGCGCTGTTCTTCCCTCGAGTGCTGCGATCTTTTTGAATGTGGAAGTCGACTTTTTGTCTTCGAGTGCGCCGAGTTGGCCGTCGTCGCCCGAACCCAAAACATAGACTTCGCCCTTCTCTGTGAGTGCCAAGAGATGTGTCAAACCAGCCGATATCTGCTTGACGCGACAACCACTTGGAATGGTGTGCGTCTTGTCATTGTCTCCAGCACGACAAACGTGCTCATTGTTTCCCCAGATATAAACGGCGCCGCCACCGGAACGCGCGGCAATATAGTTTCGCGAACAACTCAGCTCAACGATATCGCGTCCCAAGAACGGTTTAACGGGAATCGTTAAAACATCGTCAGTGTTATTAGATGCAATTTGTCTGCCACGATTGTTTCCCCATACAAATACTTCGTTACCCTCGACAATTGCCGCGGTGAATTCATCACCACACGAAACAGTGAGTGCACGTGCTCCGAGCGTCACCTTTCTAGGCGCGCTAGTAATAGAGTCACCAACCACACCCAGTTGTCCTTTACGATTCGATCCCCAAGTGTAGACAGCACGCTTCTCTGGTGTGTTGGTCTCGGCCACCACCGCCACATGATTGAGACCGAGCGCAACACAAATAACACCCTTTAGTAAATCTACTTTGGTTGGGGTGGCCAGTGATTTGCTCGATTGAGTATCGTCGAGCGTTCCCCAAGTATATAAAAGTCCATTCTCGAGGACTGCAGCAGAGTAACATCCACCGGCTGCAATCATCCTGACGCGCTGTCCACCGAAAGTCGACATCGACAACAAGATTGGAACGGGTGAATGTGTGAATGGCGATGAAGATCCGCTTGCTGTCACTGTTCTTGGTCGACCTACATTGACGCGATTCAGTACATCGTTTGTCACACCGAGCTGCGACGATCTGTTGTCGCCCCAGGCGTAGACCTCGCCCTCCTGTGTCAACGCCAAAGAGTGAGTGAATCCCGATTGTAAAGAAACTATATTTGGCACCACTGCATTGAACGATGGTTTACTAGAGTACTTCTCACCCCAGCAATATAAAACACCGTCATAAATCTGCTGTTGCTGTTGTTGTTGATTCTGTTGTTGTTGCTGTTGTTGCTGTTGATTTCCTATTATTCCTGTCACTACAATCAATGATCATCATCATCAAATATTAACACATTATTTCCAGATTTATCTTTTTTGTTTTGAAATTTCCAACACTAATTTTTTTTTGGAATACTTACTTTTTGGTGAATGAGAGGAATTTGGAATCATAGATATCGATTGAAAGTTTATATTTGATATAAACTAACTAACTAACTAACTAACTAAAGATTGGTACAATTATATTTAAATATAAAATAAATAAAATAAATAAATAGATTGATTATATACAAAATTGATTGGATGTGATTTGATTTAATTGATTGCTTAGATACTGGTGATATAGATATTAATATTGATACAATAACAAACAATACATAAACTACTACTCTACTACTAAATTGTGTAATGAAATCAGATCAATCAACTTATTTTTGGTTCACTGATTTATTAATAATTATTTTTAGTTTAGGTTTTATTGTTGTTGTTGGTGGTGTAGTTTATGTAAAAAAAAACTTGTTTTTTGTTTTTTTTTTTTTTTTGGTTTTGTGCTAAATTGAATTTTATCTGTTTCTAATTGTGATTGTGTTGTTATGTTGAGAGATGTTCAGTTTGGTGGGTTGTTTTATTTACACTACTCAATGAGGTAATTGTATAACTAACTATCGATTGATTGATTAATGGTGTGATTTAAAAATTCTAATCTATATTAGTGCATGTAAATATTTTTATCTATCCGATCTATTATCGGCTCTTGACTACTGAGTAAATTATATATAATTTATTGATGCTGAATGAATTGTATAAACAAAAAAAATAAATATAAAAAAAATCAAAATCAAAAAATGGTAGATTTTTTGAAGAAAAAAAATATCAAAAAAATGATAAAGTTTGATTTTATTAAAAAAAAAAAAACTTTCAACCGATGACTTTTTTATGGTTTTTTTAATAATGAAATGAAGGGTCTTAAAGTTGTTGCACTAATCTACAAATCTGTTATCATAGTTTACCTTTTTATTTAACTTATTAATATTATTTTAATATGTAACTTTTTAATTTAGTTTTTATATAATAATTATAAATAAAGATTTCAAATTTAGTAATAAATAATAAAAATGAAATTTTAACATTTAATAATCAATATAATAAAAATAAATCATATATTGTCGGTAATACGCATTCTACATAATAAAAAGAATGTTGTTGTTGCTGTTTCTGTTTTTTTAATTACCATCCAACTAACATTGTGTTGTTGTAGATCATTTGAATTTTGAGATGCCTTTAAGAGTTTATACCATTATTATATTAATCCATGATGTTACATTCTGATTAGATAATTTAAATATCATAAATCTATTTTTTTGGTTTTGATTTAAAGTAAAAATCATTTAAAATTACTTAATGTTATAAAAATAACAACATAAAAAGTGTTAATTATTTTTATATTAATCAACTTTGATGTTGAATGGTGGGATGATAATCAATGTGATGTGGTAGTCCTGTTTCCAATGCCAAAAATATCAATTTCTTTTGAAACAAAAAATAGTGCACAAATAAAAAGTAATGTTATACAAACCCAACATGGTTTCATTAACTGTATTAACCAGCACATATTTCAATTGTTGGTTAAAATTATTTGATCTGGGTGTTTGTTTTTTTTTTCTTTTCGTAAGTACAAAAAAGGGTAATTCCCTTTTTATTTCTTTGAAACTCAACCCATTTTTTTTTAATATTAAATTAAGTGAGTGATGGTGTTTTTATATTTATTTATTTTTGGCATGCAAATGATTATTATTTAAAGTATTTGTTTTGCAATATAAAGAATTATTTGCAAATAAAATAAAATAAAAAAAAAAGAAAAGTTTTATTTTTGTGTTAGTGATATTAAAAATATGTTTGTATCAGTTTAATAATAAACATTCACGTGATAAGCAAATATTGTAATATTAATACTAATAGTTTGTTGTAGAGTATTATTATTAATGAGATTGAGGATGACCATAATTTGAGTGAAACTTACTTGAGTTTCTTTGAATTAACCCTGAGATTGACTTTCTATTCTCATTCTCAGCATAAAGTTGTTTTCTTTTTAAAAAAAAATAATAAAGTAATGTATTTTTAAAACCAATAATCATAGGTAGTAATGATTGTCAGTAATCAGCTACAATTTGCCTGATCACATGAATGATTAATAAAGCTATCATAGGGTGTTCAATCTTTTGTTGTTATTTTAATATCTCGTTTAATTTGTGATTGAAATCAAATAATTTTTTTCTCTTCACCCAACAAAACAAAAATTGCAAATTTTGTTGTTTTTATATTAATATAAAAAGAAAAAATTTGAATAAATAATAAAAATAACAAAACAACCACCAATCTTTATTTATTCCACTACTATATTTGAATCATTCATTTTTTCTTAATTAAACCCCACACTAAGCGTGTGTGGGTATTTAAAATAGAATATATGATCATGATTGGATGGAGACCACCCCCACGACACACCTTTATAAACACATACACACACACGATCAATCAATCTCACACAAATACACAATTAGAGAGAAAAGAAGAAATATAATAGCAATTCTCAAATAAATTAAATTAAAAAAAAAAATTTTTTTCTCTCTCTGGGAATCTATATATATTAAACATCACTCAATTAAATTAACATCAAATAAAATTAACACCAAATTTATTTCACATATATATAATTTATATTTATATAGTTAAAACAACAACAGAAACAACAATCAAACATCACTCATCATCAAACTTCCTCACTAACCAACAATATCGAATTCAATTGAATAACAATATTTCATATTTATTCCACTTTCCAATATTTTCAAAACTACTATACTTCTTTTTTCATCATTCACACCATCTCACAGACCACAATTCATTCATTCACTCACTCATCATTTTATTTATCAAATTAAATTTTTATTTATAACAACAAAGTCTCCATATATATATATATATTATTACTACTATTACAATCCTGTATATATTCAATTTAAATCTATCATTCAATTATATATATTTATAAATATATTTTGTTAAATAGTAATTCTAATCAGTACCGAACAACCCATCTTCCCAACCAACATCAAACTGATTAACACCTACTTATTTTTACATTCCAATAGTTATTGTATATTTTTCTATTTTTCTATTGTCTTGACTTTGTTCATCACCATTATTTTTGTATATAATATTAATTTTCGAATTCGAATATCTACTTTTTTTTATTTTTTCCATTTTCTATTACCTCAATAAAAAATAACCTATAAAGTTTTAAGAGATATCAAATCTGCTGCAAGTTAGTCATACCTTTTATTTTTTTAAAAGTCACAGACATTCATCAAATCTATCTCTATTTATTTATTTTTTTACTTTTTTATTTATTTATAATATCAAATATATTAAACTTTGATATTTTATTTTTTATATCTTTTTTATTTTTATTCCATTCACCTATTTCTTATTTTTCTAAAATATAAAATAAACAAAAATGAAGATAGCCAGACCATTATCAAATTTATTCAAAAAGTCGCCAAAGAAGGAAATGGATAAATCGCCACTCAACGAGTTGGCTGAAACAAGATTCCAAGTCACTCAACTACTTGGCGAGGATGAATTTACAAAGGGAAAATGGTCTCAGCCAAGAATACTTGGAGTTTGCGAAGAGGGAATCAAAGTAATTTCAATGAATGAAGCAGATCTACTCCAAGAAATCGCCTGGTCTACAATCCACCAATTCAACTTGAAAGAATCATGGACCGAATGGGAAATAGTACTAAAAGATAGAAGAAGATTATATTTCAAGTGTGACAATGCTTTCGAACTTCATATGGCTACTGATCACATTTTAGATGGTTTAATTAGAAATAATAGATCACAGGGTTATAATTCAGAGTTCTAGAAAATGGAATATCTAAATTAATAATTAAAAAAAAACAAACAAAAACCAATACAAAATTGAAAATCCTAAGAAAATATTATAATATTTTGGTGAAATCCTAATAATAATAATATTTGTATATATAGTAAACAATTAACAAATTAATAAATTTCATTTATTTTTATTTATTGAATTTAAAAATATTAATTTTCTTTTGTTTATTATAAAATATATTCATTATCATATGATGATGATAAGTGTGTATTTGTTGAGGACGAGGAAGATGAAGAAGACGATGTGGAATATCTGTTTTTTGAAATCTCACTTTCCGACAGAGAATATGGAATGTTACCAATATTGTGTTGTTGTGTTTGGTTATTATTATTATTATTATTATTATTGTGTTGATACAAAAGCAATGGTTTTTTAGATCGGTCTGGTATTGGAGGTGGACAGAGTTCCAGAGGTACTGTGAGGTTTTGCATAGCTGGAGATTCTGACAACGATCGTGATCTCGCCACTGTAATTGGATAGTGTTGCTGGGTCACTGATTCTAGTGCAATTTTCAGTTGGAAATCATTGGAAAATCGATTGTCGTCCAGCGCACCATGTGTGGCACCATCGAGAATCGAACGACCAAATGAAAGTGTAGTAATTCCATTGTCAGTTGGCAATGGTTCTTTTATAAATGAAGTATGTACAACAATTCTAAATATCGATTGAGTTGAATCCATCTGATTAAATTTAATCATAACATCACCATCTATCTTTAAATTTACAGGTTCAAATCTTATATAACAATTATTTGAACTTTGGATTGTGATTGGATTGGTTATTTGAAAAAAAAAAAAGATTTAATAAATAGATGGATAATTATAATTAACAAAATACTTACATAGAGTGTGCTATTTTTTTTATGTAAAATAATTGGTAAACTCTTTATGTTTGGATTATATCTATTGTGAATCTCAATGGAGGTCAGGTGAATCGATGATGGGAGGAATAGGAGTTCGATGTTGGCAACACGATAGATAGGAGGATTTAATAGAGACTGGTAGGAAATTTCGTTTCTGAGGTAGGAAATATAGTATCCAACGTACCGCTTCTGCGATGGAACGGTCACACATTCACCGCTTTTGCTTCTCATCGAATTAAAGAATCCTAGAGTCGTACTCAGAATAGCATCAGAGGTGGCAAACACCTCTGGAACATTATTTTTCAACATATGTACTAGATAGGAGGATATAACAGTTCCAGTTCTACCCTTTCCCGCCTTACAGTGGATGGCAACAACATTCTCTGGATGCTCCGACAGCCACTTGTCAATGATATCTATAATTTTCAGTAGTTGCAAAAATGGTGGTGGAGTATGATCTTCGAATGCCTCTATTATTACATTGCCACCTAATTTCGTATGGCTGTATGAAATTTCCTGAGCAACATTTACAATCTAATAAGATTATTGATAAATTATTATTATTGTTAATATTATTATTTCTTTGTGTGCAAGTGTATCTCACTAATCTAAATAAAATAAATAACATACTTTCCAATGATTTTTATGGTAGGTTTCAAAAAGTTATAAACATGGCTGATGTCATTTCTAAACATCTTGTGAACAGAGCTATCAGCTGGATAGCCCATGGCAATAATTCTCTCTGTTATATACGATAGATCAAGATTGAATCCATCTTGAATGAATCTTTTCTTTTTACCCGAAACTAATGTTCTAAAATAATTACTAGTACCACCAACATTAACATTTTGATTAATATCTTGAAATTGTTGTTGTTGTTGTAGTTGTGGTTGTTGTTGTTGTTGATAAAAATGATTATTATTATTATTATTATTAATATTATTTTGACTATAACTATGACTATGTAATATATTTTGAATATTCAATGCATCTGCAGATGAACTTAAACCGTCACTATGAATTATATAGACACCGTTGTTTTCATTATTCTTTGAGGCATTGTTATTATGATTATTTTCATGATATTGTCCAACATTATCATTATTATTGTTATTGTTTATAAAATAAAAATGATTATTGCTATTGTTATTCATTATAAAACTAATTTCTTTTATTTTTATTAGCTAATAAGCTTTATAGAGAGTTTTTCTTTTTAATCACGTGGATGAAATAATTAATTAAAAAACTCCAAATTTATGAATATTTGCAATGGAAAAATTGTGACCCCACCACATTTGTTGTTCAAATTTTGTGTGTTTATTTTTTTATTTTAACAAACTTCACAAGTTTTCTTTTTATATCTCGATTAATTTGTTTTCTTCATTATTATTTATGTAGTGTGTAGTATTAAGTATTAAGTGTAATTCTATAGAAATGGGATGATTATATCCTTATTTACTCGAAGAGC
Organism: Heterostelium album PN500; assembly: GCF_000004825.1. Classification (NCBI taxonomy): domain Eukaryota; phylum Evosea; class Eumycetozoa; order Acytosteliales; family Acytosteliaceae; genus Heterostelium; species Heterostelium album. The sequence goes on along the minus strand of NW_008805073.1, from coordinate 617,759 downwards.
TTCGAGTTGAAAATAATAGTAGAAAACAAAACTTTATAAACACTTACTTCATTAAATATGAATAATTTTGAATTTATACTCTAATAATAAAACAATCTAGATTTAATATATCAATATGATAGTAATAATAATATAACAATTGTAGTAGTACATCAAATAATATTTCCTTTATTTATTTTAAATATAAACTTTGCAAGTTTTGCTGATGAAAGAAAAAATACAAAAAAAAAAAAATCAAAAAACAAAAAAAAATTTTCAAAATAACTTTTTTGTGATCATTAATTTAGTAAATAAATAATTATTATTTTATAGATAGAGAAATAAATAATTTACACAACCATTATTATTCAAAGGGTATGTATTAATTAGTGACTATTTTATAACCATCAATAATTGATAATATCGATAAAAAATATTTAGTAGTGTAGATTTTTTTTTATTAGAATTAGATTTTGTTTTTGTTATTTACTTTACTACTTTGTATTTCTTAAATTACTTTTTCTATTTTATTTTATTCAATATTTATTTTAATACATCAATATTGATTCATTTGTTCATAATATATAATAACTATTTTAGTCAAAGTTATTTATTACGTTAATTTTTTTTCGAAGAATAATTTTTAATTGTATTATAATTTCTTTATGAATTATAATTTTAATACACCGGAAAAAGATTATACAAAATTTAAATTTTAAAATCAAATATACAATATATTTAGATCACTAAATATTAATTATTCAAACCAAACAATAGAATATTGTTTCTCCAAAGATTAGAAATTCTAATAAATTTTGAATGTAAAATTTTAAAAAATTAATTATAACAGTATTTATTTATTGTAAATAATATTTTTAAAATATTAGTATAATTAATTTTCATAAATTTATAAAAGGATTAAAATAATTTCAAATTATATTTTATAAACCAGATTGATAAATTATTATTATTTTTCAAATCAATTATTATCTATTCAACTTTTGGTTTTAATCACAATCACATCTATATATTTTTGATTTAATAAATCAATCAATTTCTTTAAATTTTGTTGTCTTCTATTATTATTACTTATTAAGCCAAGTACCATTGGATATTAATTCCCTTTGAAAAAAAAAAAAACAAATTTTTTATTTAAAATTCTTGGTTGATTTTTTAAAAAAATTTTGGGCACAACTTTCCTTGTCATTGTGCATCAAAAAATATTCCTTATTTTTTTAGTTTTATTGCTCAAGCTAAATATTATTATTTGTTCATCTATTTACATCAGTAATAAATATTAAATAATTTAGAATATCAATCTTCAATTTACATAGTTTAATTATATTTCGTTTTAATATTTTTTTTTTTGAATTTCTATTAATTAAAACGTATTCTAGTTTGTTCTTAATTATTTACTTATAAAATTGTACTCTTTCAATTTAAATATCTAATTTATCTTGAATAACAATAAAATAAATATTAATTTAATATTTTATAAAGCTGTAAGTATAAATAAATTAAAACTACATTTTAGAATAGAAAACAATTAATTATTAAAAGGCAACAACAAATAATAATAAGAAAAAAATAATTATTATCAATAATGTTATATGTGAAATTATGATTTGATTACATTGCATATATTAATATTAATAGTATTAATAATAATAATACAAGAATAATAATAATAATAATTACAGACATAAAATAATTTTTATCTTTAAGTTTTTTTTATTTTTGTCAATTCAATTCTAATCTAAATTAAAATCTACAACTTTGTTTCTTTTAAAATATTTAAATTACTTAAATCATAATAAAATACATAACAATAATATTATTTCTATTTATTAAATTAGTTTATTATATTAATTAATTAATTAATTATTTTTATTATTATCTATTATCATTGAAAAAAATATTTATAAACAGATTAGTTTCAATTAATTGATGATCAATAAGTAAATAGTAGTAGTATTTGTAGTTATCGAAAAAATGAGTAATATTCAATCATCCAATGGCAAACCAACAAGTGTATCTTTTGTGAATAATAATAATAATAATATTAGTAATAATAGAGTGTCACCTCAACCTCATCAACCATTATCTCCACAGCAATTGAATCAGCATCAAATTCAAATGTTGAAACATCAACAGCAACAGTTACAACATCAACAGCTACAGCAACAACATCAACAGCTACAACACCAGCAACACCAGCAGCAACATCATCATCAGCAGCAGCAGCAACACCTTCAACATCAGCAATCGACAACAACCTATCCAGCTTCAAATACAACTAGTTACCCACAGACACCTAATAACAAAACATACGAACAACAACAACAACAACAGCAACAACAACACAGAAATCATTCAGCCATTCAACAAATCAATCAGAGAATGAAAATGGATTCAGCACCTGGTAGCAAAGCGAGTGATCCTATCTTTATTAATAATAATAACAATAATATAAATAGTATAAATAACAATCTAAAAATACAATTTCCTCCAGGTAGTCCAAACAACAAACAATTAAATAATAGCATTAGCAATTCCAATCAACACAAACAATCGCCTTCAATTCCATCTATACAAGCAATGTTTCTAGATGGAAATTTAAACCCTCCTATTACAATTAATAATGGTCATATGGGAGAATAATATCAATAAACCGAATAACAACAATAATAATAACATTAATATTAATAAACCTAATAATATTCATATAAATAATTCACCAAATATTAACAATAATAATAATCATAACAATAATAATATCAACAATAGTAGTAGTAATCATCATATAATCAACCTCAATAATAATAATCATAATCATAATAATAATAATAATAATCATGAAAATGGTCATTTAAATAATAGTAATAATAATAGTAGTAATAGTAATAATAATAATAATAATAATTTAAATAAAAGTGACAATTCACATAATAAACAAAGACACAACCCATATTTATCATATTCCGATGTAATTAAAAATCGCACACCACCAAACGAAACCGAAAAAGTGATTCCACCCGTTTCATTCGTTCCAAAAATATCGATTTTCGATATTATCAAATCAATTTCAAAGACAGACGAAGATTTAGTGTCTGACTTGAATAACAACAACAGCAACTTCTCATCACACAGAAATCCACTAGCAAACACAAGCAGCAGTATCACCAACACCACCACAACCACTGCAACCACCAACCCTCTCTCCCATTCATACAATGGTCATTCATCCAACTCACTACTTTACAACAGTCTCGATATTTCCCGAAGTTTTGCCAACCTCAGATCAACAAACAAAAACAACACTAATAGCAACAACAACACTCAGAATCTAACAATGGAACACTTTAAACATTTCGATCGTCCAACTTTTACCACCATTCCGATTCAGACTGAGGTGTACTCCTGTCCGGTATGGGGATGCACCCAGATCTTCCAAAAGTACAAAGACATTGAGATTCACTGCCAATTGATTCATCCGAATCGATTGCAGGCGACCAACAGACTCGATAGGCGTGGAGTCGATATCGTCGGGTACGACGAGGTGTCTGACAACTCTTTGTTACATCGTTGTGCTGCCAGCTCCACGCCACTCTTGATGGTCGGTCTACCCAAGTCGTGGGCGGAAACATCAGAGTTCTCTGTGAACTATCTTCAACAGAAACATCCAAAAGCTAAAACAATGTGGAACTATGTCGATGACTCTGGAAGAAACTACCAATGGATTGGATCGTTCAGCAAGTTTACAGATAGCACCAATCGTAGCATGAGAAACAGCTGTTGTGTCAAAATGGAATATGAAGTACCGACAAGCTGGGAACAATTACCATATTTCAACACCAATTATTTAAATCATGTTAAAGAAGTAAGAATGAGTTTGAATATTATTTTTATTTTATAGATTAGTACTTACTTTTTTTTCAATCATTTATTTTATTTGAAAACAGAGTCAATATAATAAATCTTTCTTATTTATTGGTGGATCTGGATCGATTATTTCATTACATAGACAATTTTTGGATTATTCAATTACAAATTTACAAGGAATGATTAGAGTAAGTCAAAAAAAAAAAATAACATGCTAAATTTCATTCTTTTTTTAAAAATATTTATCAATTAATTTATTTATATATAATAGGTAATACTTTTCCCACCAAACAAGATAATCGAAATGGGAGAATACAATAAACATCTTTTGAACAAAGATAATAACAAAACAAGATACATTTATTTCGAACCACAGCTTTCTCAAGACGATTTGGATTTAATTTCAAAGTTTAGTGGCAGAGTAGTATTTTTAAATAAGGAAGAAACTTTAATAATTCCAGCTGGATGGTATTTCCAATCTACAATTTTAGAAGATGGTAAAATTATTATTAATTATTTAATTATTTATTTAATATTAACTATTTTATTTTTTTTTTATTTTTAGAATGTATTTCATTACACTATCAACATATAAATCAATTCAATATCGAGTTCTTTTTACAAAATGCATGTAACAAGCAAAGAAATATATTCGGAGAGTTACTGAGTCCGTTGGATTTTGTAAAGGTTGTGGTTGCCGATTTTTTGAAGCGTGCGGATCACGCTATCAACGGTGGACACCGTAAAGCTAATCGTGTACAACCCAACACCAATCCCAACCCTTTGGTGGAGCAAGCCAGCAAGCAATGGAACAACTATCAAGGTACCACCAAAGAACAAACACAGTATCACAATGCTACAGCATTGCTAAAGGAATGCTTCACCCTCATTTCAGTTTACTACTTGGCCACCGAGAACAAACGGCCAGAAGCAAAAGGAAAGGTTGAACAACTCATTGAAAGTTTAAAGAAAACATCCAACGACTTGAACTATTCACTCATCTTGATGTCTAGTTTTTATGCGAGGTAACAGTATTGCCATCCCAACAATTTATTTAAATAAATAGTTTTTCAAACAATATGATCATTTTTGTTATGATTTTTTGTTTGATTTTAATAACATCATTTAAGATTAAGATGTTTTAGGACTTCATTCAGATATTTTACTTTAAAATATCTTTGGATTTGAATCATTTTAACTATCTTTTCCCAAATGGTTTTTTTTTGACATTAAGATATTTTTTTCTTTTTTTTTGAAGATTTTTTTTTGAGGTTTTTTTAATTAAAAAGTTGTAAAAAGTCTTTAGTGATGATGGCTTTACCACCAACTATTTATTATTTCTCCTTTATCTTTATAATCAAATAATAAGAATGAATTTAGAAGAATTAATCAAAACAGCAGTTGTTGTATCAGAAAGATGTATTTTAAATAAAATGACAGAAGATGATGCTGAATTTTTAGTAAAGATGCGTCAAGATCCTGTGATTCTAGAATATCTTGGTACTGCTGGTATTGTAGATATTGAAAGTGCTAAGAAGTATGTAAGAATGATCCATATGTCTTATGAAAAGAATGGTTGGGGACTATTCATACTCAGATTAAAACAATGTGGTACACCCATTGGAACAGTAGGTTTGGTTGATAGACCCGTTAAGATATTCAAGGAGGATGAAGTGAATATTGGATACTCAATCCTCCTTGAATACTCAAGAAAAGGATATATCTACGAAGCTGCCAGAGCCTGTGTTGACTATGCACTATCGAGAGGCATCTACATTGTTGGAACAACTATGGAAAGGAATCCGGTATCCAGACACATCTTGGAAAAACTTGGGCTGGTATATTTTAGTGATTTCATATTACCAGAATGGCCTGCAGATAAATTTGTTTGTCTTTTACCAGCGTCTGACATTCCACCAAACCATCCTACACACTCCTACACTTATCCACATCCACCAACTCCCAAAAAGATTCCACAAATACTCAAATCTCCAGATTCAAGATTAGATTAAACCAAAAAAAAAAAATAAAGGATTTATTTCTTATATTAGGAATTTAAATTTATTAATAAAATTTTATTACAATATTATTAAACTATTTCTTTGGATTTCTTTCTTTTATAACATTTGACAATTACAAGAATAAAAACCGCACAGTATGGAATTCCTAAAATAAATATTACCGGAAGCAGAGTAAGAATAAGATGCCTTCCAAAATGTTCACCTTCTCTTTCTTCAGATTTATAACTATTCACTCCAAAATAGAAATAACTCATATTGAAATAAAAAGGGTCTGAGTCTCCAACTATAATTGAACAATTATCTGGAAAATAAAAGATTCTAAGACTAATTAAAGAGGAATTAAAGTCAAGTAGATCACTTTCTCGACAAGTTAAATATTTATCTTTTGTTCGATTGAATGGATTGATATTTGAGAAGTTTCCATAAATATAAGTTATCCTTTCCTCCGAATTGTTTGTGACATTTGTAATATAGGGTATTTCTAATTTTTAATTATTTTAAAAAAACGGTTAAAATTGTTAATTTACAATATTAATAATTTTTTAACTTACTTCTTGATAGATTTATTGTTTTATTAAATAAAATAGTATTATTGTCTGAAATTTGGATGTTATAATTTTTGTTTTTTAATTTTCTTTGAAAAAACATTTTATAAATAAATTTTCTTGGTTCTCTATTTCTATATTATTACTATATATATTCGAATCTAAAGTAATATTATTAATAAACACAATCGAGGAATTACTAAAATTCATCTCTAGCCTAGTAATACCTCCTTGTTCTATTATAAAAGTTGAATTTTGGAAATTATTTTCCAAATTTAATTCTGCTTTAACAATTTGGAAAATAAAAATTATAAATAAAATAAAAAATCTTAAAAACATATTAGAATCTATAAACCATCAATAAATGATATATATCTTTGTATTTTAGGTTGAAAAAATATTTTTGAGATAAACAAAATCAATTGATTGGTTTTTTCAGTAAATCTTGATATGAATGGAATAAAAACAAGTATATCTATACCCCATACAACCTTTTAATATCAAATAAATATTTTTTATCAATTTATCAACAAATTTTTATGATTTTATTGACAAAACTGAAAAACCCCAAATGTGATGTTCTTGTAAAAAAAAAAAAGAATCAGATATCATTCAAATTTCTTTTACCTAAAATAGAGAATTATAAATTATTAAATTATAAAAATATTAAATAAACTAGATAGATTTTTAATTCGGGAATTCTGAAATACTAAATAACTAATGACCTTTTTTTTTTAAAATGAAAAATATTTATAACAAAATAAAAAAAAAACTATGATGAACCGTTTTTTTTGAAAATTCAACAAAAAAAAATCTGTTAAAATTGGTTTTTCAACCCCCAAATTAATTTTGTTTAATTTTTTTTTTTTTTAGTTTTTTTTTTTTTTTTTTTTTTTTTGTCTGACAAAGAAAATTTAATATAACACACAATATATTTATATTGGATAGATAGTTTGAATCAATCAGAAAAAACCGATTAAAATAATTGATTTTTATATATTAAGTAGAAACAAAGAACTACAACTACAACTAAAACAACTACAGGAACAACAACAATAACAAAAGAACTAAAAGAAGAAGTAGAAAGATGTCGAATGCATGGGGAAAAGCACTAGATCAAGCTAGTATTGTCAAAGCTAGCTTCAATGATCTCGAGCGTACTTGTATCAAAGCAACAAGACACAAAATGAGAGTACCAAAAGAGAAACATGTTAGAAGTAGGTTTAATATTAAATAATAATAATACCAGCTAATAAATAATCAAATAAAAATAATAACATGTTGATTGATTGATTGACTGATTGTTTGATTAAATTGATTTTACATTATACAATATCAATTACTATCATCATCATAATCATCATCACAAACATTATTACAGATATCAACAACATTTATAAATAACATTTACTAATATGATATGATAATTAATTGTTATACATTTATTTAAATTAATTAATAAAATAAATAGAATTAGTTATTTATACACATGAAAGATTAGGACCAATTGGTGATCTCTATTTGAATCTACTAAAGAGATTGGAACAACCTGATTGGATTGTAAGTACTTTACTTTTGTTTTGATAGATTTTAAATGATAATTATTATTAACTGTATATCGGCGATCATTTAATATTGGTGAATCTAAAAATAGATTGTATTGAAAGGCTTGATTGTATTTCATCGTGTATTTGGATCAGGCAATATCAGATTCTTGGAAGATCTATCACATCGTGGTGTTGTATTCCCATTGAATAGATTCACTGATATGGCTTCTACACAAGGTATTATTATTATTATTATTATTATTATTATTATTATTATTGTTATTGTTATTTATAACCATATTGATTGGTTATTAAAAAATGATTTTATAGTTACTAACACTATATTTTAAATAGCTCATCAACAATCTGTATTTATTAGAAAGTATTCTAGTTATCTTGAAGAAAAGATCTTCACATATCGTGAAATGAAGGTAAATAAACAAACAAACTATATCTATACAATTAATTAAAACTTAATATGTTTATACTAAAATAAAAATTAAAACAATCAATCAAACAAACAAACAAACAGTGTGAATTTGATAAGGAATCATATAGTTCAAAAGGATTATCAATCGATCAACTCCTATATAGAATACCAAAGATGCAAAGACAGTTTGATGCTTTGTTGGCGACTCACGTCGAAGAGGTTTGTGATAACATCATCACAATCAATGCATTCGAACTGCTTCTAAAGGATAGCTTTAAGATGTATTGTAATTTAAATGATGCTGTACTCAATGTTTTAGGTATGTTTGTGTTTGCTTTATAGTTTGTGTTTGTAAAAATAATCACACCGCCAACTAACAAATCAAATTGTAGAACTTTACTTCCAGATGACAAAGAGAGATGCAACAACAGCACTGGATATCTATAAAGTATTTATGAGAGAAACCAACGATATCATCCATTTCTTTGATTCTTCGAGAAGAAAATTCCACATTGACTTGCCACAACTCTCACCGGCACCCTCCACCGTTGTAAAGGGTCTCGAAGAGTACCTTAGAGATCTCGAAGACGACGATGGTAGACCAAACAACCATAACAACAATAACAATAGCAACAGAAAGAACAGCTTGGGTTCACAATTTAGAGCAAACAATCAGCTTGAACAACAAAAGAAGATGATGGACGACGCATCTTTAATCAACTTTGATGTATGTATCAAATCAAATCATTATGAAAAAAAAAAATATATTGTAGTAAATATTAATATGCTTATTATATAACATTTTAGGATGATTTATTTAGTTCAGCACCAACACCAACAATGTATTCAAACCAAACTCAACCATCATTCCATCAACAACATCAACAATATCAACAACAACAACAGACACAACAACAACAACAGCAACAACAGTCGTTGGCAAAGAAGCCAAGTCAATCGTTCGATCCTTTGGATCCGTTCGCTATCACCACTAACCAACCACTCTCACCAATGATGGCTCAGCCACAACAACAACAACAGCAACAGTATCAGCAACAACAACAGCAACTTGGTAATGGTGTTAGAAGCACAGGTACACCGTTGACCTCATCGATGTCGAGTCAACAAAACTATAACCCATTCAATGAACCTGCCTATAACGAGAAAGCACTACAGATCAAAGCTGCATTCGAGTCGTCATCTTCGTCCAACTCTGCTCCATTGGTGCCAATTAACAGTAACAACAACAACTCGATGAACAGTCTCAAGACCAGTCAACCTATCATGCCAATGAACCAGATGTCGCCAATGACATTGAATAACAACAACTTCAATCAGATGAATCAAATGAATCAGATGAACCAAAACAACTTTAATAACAATAACAACTTCAATCAGATGAATAAGATGCCAATGCAACCAATTAATAACAATGGATTCGGACAGCAACAACAACAACCACAACCAATGAATAATGGTGGTTTCAACAACAACCAGATGAAGATGAACAGTGGCGGTGGATTCCAATCACAGCCAATGATGGGTCAACCAATGGGAATGAATGGCTCGCCAATGAACAACGGTGGATTCAACAATAACAACAACAATAACGGTGTTCTACAGCCACAAATGAATCAAATGAACCGTCCACCAATGATGAACAACGGCATGATGCAACCAAACATGGGAATGCAAATGAACTCACCAATGGGAATGCAGCCAATGATGGGCCAACCAAACATGGGAATGCAACAACAAGGTGGCAACATGATGATGATGCAACAGCCAGGAATGGGTGGTATGGGAATGAATAACTATCAGCAACAACAACAACAACAACAAAAGACACAACAAGTACAAAACATTTACTTTTAGACAATAATTATGTGTTAAAGTTTAACAAATTATATTTGAATCAAAAATGAAAAATGAAAAATGAAAAAAAACAATAACAATAATTTATTACATCGTATTCTCATTCCCCTTTCTCTCCCATTACTTTACTTTCCCTTCCCTTCACAAATAACCAATTCCCCACTTTTCACAAATAATTATAAGATTTATATTTAGTATTAATAAACCAAAAACAAAAAACATTAATAAACCAAAAAACAACAACAAATAGAGATATCTTTATACAATATATCGACATTGATTTACCTGTAAAATCTCCATCTTTGTAATAATACCAAAAAAGGAAACAAAACTCATAATTAAAGTTCACAACTAATAACAGTTGCTATTACAACGACTCTTCATTACTATAGTGTAACGCAATCTCCAACATTCAACAACAATAATAATTAGTTTAATGTGTATAGGTATTAAAAAAAATAATTATTATAATATTTATTTTTTTTACATATTTGTTTTTTTATTTTATTTTTTGTTTTAAGCTATTTGAATCACACACACAACACACTCTCACTCACGTTTGATTAATGATGAATGAATGTGTATTTATTGTGTGTGTGTGGTATAATATAAATCTGATGATTTGAATTATTTGCAAAAATCATTTAAAGTATACTGCAAAGTTAAAAAGGAATAATAATATTTTTATCAACTTTTGCACCAATATACACACATGTTTAATTTCATACAAGCAGATAGCAGCAAACAAATAACTTATTGAATTATAATAAAATATGTGATATTCACTACTTTTAAAGAAACAACTTGCAACGCACACCACCAACTACATCACCAACATCTCCGTGGGAGATGACTTATTATTCCCTTCTCTTTTCTTCCCTATATTTCTTTTCATCGTTTTTTTGTAAGATATTAAGTATCAGACAAAGAGTCATCTGTACATCGACATGTTGATGAGCTTTTGACAACCCACTTGAATATTAATATGAATTGACAAATTATCTATATTTGCCTGTGCCCATGTGTTTTATTAAATATTAATCGACTTTTTGACGTCAATGATATGATCTTGTTTAGTTTTCATTGTAAGCTCGGTGTAATTAGTGGCAGATACCAACACCGCTATTGCAAAAAAAAAAAAAAAAAAAAAAAAGATTTTTAATTAAAACAACCTGGTGATACACACATGGGCACACTCTAGAGTTACAGTTTTGCGACATCTTTACACGAGCCCATAGTATATAATGAGGGGGTTCGGAGTTTAGAGATTTGAAATGATACCACACACACAAAAACAAGATTCTTTCTAAAAACAAACGAAAAAAAATGAAAAAACATGCCCTTATTTTTTTCTCATTTCTTTTTTTTCTAAATAAATATCCTTATTTTTGATTCTTAAAAAAAAATGTGTTTTGATTTTTGTTTTATTTTTATTTTTTGGTGATACCCCACTAAAGCAGGTTACCCCTTTTTCATAGTTTTTTTAAAATAAAACAACAAACATATGATTTAGACACTTAACCCAAAACATTTCCAAAAAAAAAAAAAAAAACATAATTGAGTGATACTGAAAAGTAAGACAGAAACCTGTTTTCATTGGTGATCGGTTAGCTTTGCTTGTTGTTGTTGTTGTTTTTTTGTAGTGTCAAGGTTGTGTGCTCAATATTCAAAAACATTTATAGCTATATCTTATTGACCAAAAGAAGTTTATTATAAAAGCAATATCAAAAGAGTTCATTATTGTATTACCACTGTTGTTGACAACACTCTCACACACACAACAAACACATATCTATTGTTATCAAAGATATAATAACCCTCACTCTCTCAGAGCCAAAGTTATTTTTATAATAATACAACATATATATTACCTTTGTGTATTATAATTACTACTTTTTCACATATTTTATTTTTTTAAGTAATTATAAATATATTGTTTTTCCAGTTTGTTTGTTCTGCTCTTTCACTCACTCTTATCTATCTTTAGTTTCAATTTTCATACCATTACCTCTTTTGTAATAATACTATTGCTTGTTTTAAGTTTAAGAGTATAAATAGAATTATATTTTTTTAAACAACAAATTTATTACTTTTAAAAAGTCAAACTCAGGATCAAGTTCAAGTTTCCGAAAACTAGACAAACCCCGCTTTCCGACCTTATATTTATATATTTATTTCCGACCCAATAAAAATAACAATATGTCAGCTTCAATCATGAAAATAATGGCTACCGTCCTTTTGGCTGTAGCCATTGTAAATGCATCGAATGTTACTCCACTTTCGATTAAGCTCTCACTTACCGACACTGAAGGAGAGATGCAAGTCACCTGGTTCACTTTGGATTCACCATCCTCACCATGTGTCCAATTCGACAACAAGGGATTCAACCCATCCGACGTCACCGGTAACATCATCACCGGTAGCACCGTGGAATTCAACGAGAAACTCTGGTCTGGATACACCTCCGTCGCCACCATTTCACCATTGGCTTCGCAACAAACCTACTACTATGCAGTCGGTAACAAGGAGACCGGTGTATGGAGTGAATTATACAACTTCACCACCTCAACTTTCCCAAATACCAACTCACAAGTTACTCCATTCAGTTTCGTAACATATGGTGATATGGGTGCAGTTGTCGACAACTCAACCGTCCGTAACATCGTTAGATCTTTGGACCAATTCCAATTTGTCTTGCATGTTGGTGATATTGTAAGTAGTTTTTTTTAAACTTTCTAAATTTTCCATTTTCTAATAGTAATTAATTTTTCATAGGCTTATGCTGATCTCCAAGATGGTGATGAAGGTAAATATGGTAACCAAACTGTTTGGAATGAATTCTTGGAAGAGATCACTCCAATCTCTGCCACTATTCCATACATGACTTGCCCAGGTAACCACGATATTTTCGATGGTGACAATTCAAACTACCAAAACACCTTCATGATGCCAAAGGGATCCGACGATGGAGACTGGTACTCATTCGACTACAATGGTGTTCACTTTGTTGGAATTTCCTCAGAGACTGACTATTCACCATCATCAGACCAAATTACTTGGCTCACCAACGAACTCCAAACCTACCGTAAATCAAACCCAGATGGTTGGTTGATTGTTTTCGCTCATCGTCCACTCTACTGCACTTCAACCTTTGGATGGTGCAAGAGTAACGATAAGGACAGAAGTAAGTTAAAGAATATAGATATTGATACCATTTAAATCATTGTTGGGTTATTAATCAATTCTTTTTTTTTAAATTTAGTGAAATTCATTGCTTCTCTCGAAGATTTGTTCTACAAATACAATGTTAACTTCTTCATTGGAGGTCACTCACACGAATACGAAAGAATGTTACCAGTCTACAAATCACAAGTCTATGGTAGCAATGCCAATCCACAAGCAACCGTCTATGTTGTAATTGGAACTGGTGGTTGTCAAGAAGGTTTGAACTCTGGTTTCCAACCACAACCAGTCTACTCATCTGGTGTTCGTTTACTCGAAACTGGTTACGCCAAAGTTAGCTTCTTGGATTCCGATCACATGCAATGGCAATTCATTCAAGACCAAACCGACACTGTCTTGGATTCAGTTGTAATTGGTAGAGGACAATGGTAATCACCCAGAAAGCCCTGTCAATCTTCATTAATAGGATAAAACTCCACCAAACCGATCAACCAACTAACTAACCAACCAACACCAACACCAACACCTATACCTCATTCGAATCGATATAAATAATAATTATAATTATTATTCCATTATTTTATTTATATTAATAATAATATTAAAAAATAATTCTAGTTGCACTATTTTATTTATTTACAAAATCTCGCTAAATTTAACTCTCTAAATTTATTCAATGATTTTGTTTTTCCTCATAGATAGATTATAGATGCAATTACTAATATTAAATAACTAATTTAATTATTTGTTATTATATTCCTCCACATATATCAACTTTAATAATAGTTTTCACTTTTAAGTCTTTGAACTTGATGCAAAAAAAATAAATAAATAAATAAATACATATTTTATTGTTTTATTAAATTAAGCTTGATTTGGTTGAGTTTGGTTGGATTGAATTAATTCATGTTTTGGAGATTCATTCTCTTTTTCCAATATATTTTCATCTTCTGATACAAAGATAACAGGTTTCAACATTTCTAAACTAAGAGGTTCTCTTGTTATTGGACAAATCGAGTGTTTTTCTAACCAACTTTCTATTTTTGATCTTTCGAAAATGTGACCATAAGGAGAGTACAATGGTGATACTAAACTATCCACTCCAATAGGTAAAAAAACTGGAGGAACCACAACTACTTCTATTTGTGATAATTTTTTAAATATTTCATCAAAATTATTATCCATTTATTATATATATTTAATTTGTATAGTTATATGTTGATTCTTAAATTGAAAAGAAAAAAAAAAAAAGATAGATTTTTTACAAAGAATATTTTGTATAAATGTTGAATCTTCAATATAAATATATTTGATAAACGAAATGATCTATCATTTATTCTTTCAACTATATATTGGAATGAACATCAAGAAAATAAAGGGGGGGTAGGGGGTGTTTAAATTATCTTAAACAATTACTCACCAAAAACAGATAATTATAATCAATCTGGTGTGATATTTTTTTATTATTTTAAAACAAACCATTAATGATGGGATTGGATTCTATTCTATTTTGGTAAACACTGTCAATTATCTATTTTTATTTATATTTGTAATTAAAGAGTGTGTGGTTATATAATTAAAATTAATTTGATTTTTTTTTTTTGATCATTAATTATATGAAGATCCCTGGGTGTTTAATTTAATTTAATTTAACGATCAATCAATCCATTCAATTAATATTATTCATTTTTAGAGTTAGATAGATTAGTCATAATCATGATTACTGATTTAGGATATCTATGCAATTCAATATGTATTGTAACATCATCATTGTATGTAGTTATATTTGGATATGTGTTGCTAGATCGATTTCCTTTGATGACAAAGCTAATCAGGAGTGATAGCGATAGCGCAGTACTTGAGGTCTTGATGATCAACCGTTCAATACGTCGCAATTTCAAGTCTTTCTTATTGGTGGTTGGATATATCAACCTTGTTTTTTGGATAATAGGATATTGTTTCACTTTGTACCGAATGTTTATTGTTTCTGGTTTGATTCAATTGTCTCAAAGTATCGTTTCAACATATATACAAAGAAGAATATATCTAAAATTTGACAAACTATACGAAAAGGAAGTACGCAATAAAGATAAACCTTCAAGCGACGCAAAAGAGGAACTTTGGGAAAGTATAGTCGATTGGAAAGCAGCTCATCAAATTAGATGTTTATCCAGTGTAATAGGATTTATTTCTTTTACATTTTTTACATAAAAAAAAACAACAACTAAATAATTGTAATATATATTTATTAAAACTACTGTAAAGTTATAACTAGAGCAATAGTAAAATTACTCAATAAAGATCAACCTTAAAAGAGGTAGAACTTCAAGTTAAATATATTATTTTATTAAAAATTTATTAACTTTTTAAATTTGTACTATTTTTATCTCTTAATAAATCTTATAAACAAATATTAATTTAAACAATGTTTATTAAAATAATGTTAGAGTTAAACTTTTTGTTTATTTGTTATATTAAAGTTTTATATAAATATGAATGGGTTGGTAGAATTCATCATAAAACTCTGTTGTATAGTTTGTTCTGGTATACATTTTACATTGTTCTCTAATCTTCAATTCTTTTCTATACCTCTGATGCAAAGTAAGCTTGAGAGTCACAAGGTAGATGATAATGTAGTTGTCACTTGTTTAAATATTGCCAAGTCAGAATACAATAGGTACCGTGCTATTGAAATCTATGTTACTATGCTCAATTGTATATTGCTATTCATTAACTGGTATACAACAAGTGATATCAAGTGGATTGTTAGTGGTATATTTAGTTTAGCAGCATCTATCATTTCATTCCTAGTAATTATAAATATCAACAAACAATTGAATCATTTAATGATAGTAATAATAATGACCAATAGTGAAAGAAGTGGTGGTGAAAAAGAAGAAACATCAAACTCTAACAACAATAACATCGATATCCATGCTACGTCAACAACACAAAAAGTACTAGAATCATTATTAAAGAAATGGAATCACATTAATAACTACCAATGTATTTTAACAGGTGTGTCATTGCTAACTTGTTTAATAATACTTTAATAGAAATAATAATAAGTTTAGAACAAAACAAATAAATAAAATAAATATATCACATACGTATTATGTATTCCGATATCATCGGGTTGTGTTAACACCCAAAAAACCACAGGAAATTTCAAAAAAAAATAAAATCAAAATTAGTTTTTGCTATGTGTGTGTGTATGATCAGAATAGTTACAAAAATTAATATTTTTTTATTACTCTTATTATTTATTTAATAACCAAATATGAATAAATTAAAATTAGCTAAAAACTTTACACAATTAATTAAAAATAGCAACAATAGTAGTAGTAGTCAGAGATGTTTAAATAGATTAAATTTTTCATCTTCATCTTTTGAGGTAATTAGTAAATGAATGAATGTACAATTATCATAAGAGAGAGAGAGAGCGCTAATCGATGAATAATATGATAATAACAATAGAAAATACCACCAATTACAACATTGACAGCGGATGAATTGATGTTGAAAGATACAGTTGCAAAGTTTTCAAATGAAAGAATTAGACCGTTGGTTAAGAAGATGGATGAAAAGGGTGAGTTGGACAAGGAATTGCTGGCGGATTGCTTTGCCAATGGTTTGATGGGTATCGAGATCCCAGAGGAATACAACGGTACCGGATTGAATTTCATGTCGTCGATCATCATCATCGAAGAGTTGGCCAAAGTCGACCCAGGTATCTCTGTGATTGTCGACGTTCAGAACACTCTGATCAACAACTGCATCAAGCGTTACGGAAACGACGCACAAAAGCAACAGTATCTACCAAAGTTGGCCACTGAAATGGTCGGTAGTTTCTGTTTGTCCGAGAGCAGCTCGGGTTCCGATGCATTCGCCTTGAAGACACGTGCCGACAAACAAGGTGACTACTACGTTATCAACGGTGGAAAGGCGTGGATTACCAACGCCAAGGAGGCAGGCGTCTTCATCGTCATGGCCAATGTCGATCCGTCGGCCGGCTACAGAGGAATCACTGCATTCCTCGTCGACAGAAACACCCCGGGTTTGGAGGTTGGCAAGAAGGAGGACAAACTCGGTATTCGTTCGAGTTCCACCTGCGAGGTGATCTTCAACGACGTCAAGGTGCCCGCTTCCAACGTGTTGGGACAGGTCGGAAAGGGCTACAAGATAGCTATCGAGGGATTGAACGAAGGTCGTATCGGTATTGCCGCGCAGATGCTCGGATTGGCCGAGGGTGCATTCGAGTCGACTCTTCCCTACTTGATGCAACGCAAGCAATTCGGAAAGCCAATTGCCGAGTTCCAAGGAATGCAATTCACCTACGCCGATCTTGCCGTTGACATCGAGGCCGGTAAGCTACTGACATACAACGCAGCACGTCTCCAAGAAGCCGGTAAGCCATTCGTCACAGAGGCATCGATGGCAAAGCTCTACTGTTCGAGAATCGCCGAAAAAGTATCATCTGCATGCATCACAATGCTCGGTGGAGTCGGTATCACCAAAGAGTTTGACGCTGAAAAATATTTCCGTGATTGCAAAGGTAACTAACTAAACTACAATGTTTTCGATAAATCAAAATTTAACAAGAATATCATCTTAACTAACTAACTAACTAACCAACAACAAAACACTATCAAATTAATTTTATTATTTTTAGTTGGACAAATCTATGAAGGAACAACAAATATTCAACTTCAAGTGATTGCTAAATCAATTATGGCTAAATATAAATAAAAAGAAAATAAAGAATAAATAATCAAAGATGCAAACTTTCTCAAAAAAATAACAACATTATTAATACCATTATTTCCCAAAATGCAAAACAACAAAAAAAAAAAACGATCGTCTCAATTCAATCGTTTTTTTGTTTTCTTTATTTATATTTTATTTTTATTATTTATTAAAAAGATAAGATAATAATAAAGAAATGGTTAGATATCTTTGTATTTTCGTACAACAATATCCTACTTTTAGATATAGAGAACTGCTCGCAGTTGCCTCAATGTTTAATATTAAAATATGGGGTATAGATGAATCGTTATTGCCAATCATTGAATCCGATGTTTTGGAGATCTCTGTAAGTAAAATATTTTAGTTTACTCTTTTACTAGTAGTAGTTAATGATCATATCAGAGTTAAGCTAATCAATTGAAATGCTAATTCCCATCATCGTCTATTATACAGTCACCATTTTTATATATGGATTTAGAGTCGGATGAAGACGTCAAAAAGATATGTTCAAGAACTGTCTTGGTTCGTGGATTCTACAGAGTCTGGGCAGAGTCCAACACCTATCAAGGTTTACTCGATCAACTTGCTAATAACTATGACCCTGAATTCATTGTATGTATCTGTTATAGATATCTATAGCTTTTACTTTTATTACAACATTCTCTAACAAATATATATACACATAATCTGTAGTCAACATTCCACAAAGATAAAATTTGGAAGATTGAATTCGATTCATTTGGAAGAAGATTCTCCAAGGAAGATCAACTAGAAAGAATGCATCGTTTGAAACCAAGTCCTTTGTGGTCGTCTGGAAAGGTGTCAATGAATCCCAACGGTGTCAATGAGCACGTTGTATGGCGACTAACTGAAGACTACGGATTGTCAAGAGACACACCAGAACTCATGGCTGAAAGAGCACAAGAAAAAGAAAAGGAAAAGGAAAAAGAAAATGAAATGACAACAACAACAACTACAACAACAGACAATCAAGTAGAGAAGGGACCACAGAATATGTATTTAGGTATTTTAGTGGCAAAGGGTAATCGTGAATCGATTTCACAGTTCAATTTGCAGGATAGAAAGTATCTTGGAACTACATCGATGGATCCAGAGTTATCGATCATCAGTGCCAACATGGGACATGTTCGTCCGGGTTCGTTCATGTTGGATCCATTCGTTGGAACTGGATCGTTCGTGTTGATTAGCTCATACTTTGGTGCACAGACCGTTGGTTGCGATATCGATGTTGCAGCGATGCGTAAGACTCAGACCTGTAATTTGGAAACCAACTTTGAACAACTGGGTCTGCTTGACAATCTCGTGGGTGTCGTAATCTGTGATAATTCAAGTGCACCATGGAGAGACGGACCTATTTTCGATTGTATCATTACCGATCCACCCTACGGAATAAGAGCTGGTGCCAAAAGAGTTGGATACAATAAAAACAGAAGACACAAAGCACCACCAGAAGGATTGTATGTTTAACTTATTATACATTATTTTTTAATCATATTTATTAACAACCAATCAATTATTTATAGTAAATGGTCACATATGGCACAAACAACCGAATATAAGGTACCGGATGTAATGGCTGATTTATTAGAGTTGGCAGCAAAGAAGTTGGTTATTGGTGGTCGTTTAGTTTATTGGTTACCAACAACACCAGAGTATGTATAAATATTGATATATTGTGTTTAGATAATTACGATATAGAATAACATTACTAACGAATATGAATGAATAGTTTTAAGGAAACTGATTTACCAAAGCATCCTTGTTT
The DNA here is from genome assembly GCF_000004825.1 of Heterostelium album PN500. Classification (NCBI taxonomy): domain Eukaryota; phylum Evosea; class Eumycetozoa; order Acytosteliales; family Acytosteliaceae; genus Heterostelium; species Heterostelium album. Next base: position 597,765 of record NW_008805073.1, on the reverse strand, counting down.
AACATTAATTTCAAACTGTTTACAAACCTTGACAATGAGATGGGGTAGAAGATTGATCACTATGGAGAAAACACTAGAGTTCAACCCAATCGATCATGATAAATCAAAGCTTACTGTATTTATTATTAGCAACACTTTTTTAACAAATATATATAACTTATTTCTAATATCATTGTTTTTTTTTTTTTTTAATTTTTTTTTAGAAATGGGATTTGGGTCAAATCGAACCACAACATGGTGATCTAAGAACCAAGGTATATCACAAGGCAACTGGCGAGAAAGAGAAATCAAAGAAGCAACTAAAGAAAGAGAGAAAGAAGGAAGCATTTGAACTGCTTAAACTAGAAAGAAAGAATAATATTGCAAATGGACAAAACAAAAATAATCATCATAAAAATAATCTAAATAACAATAACGAAAATAATGATAGTAATAATAATAATAATGATAATAATGATAATAATGAGACACCAACAACAACAACAACTACAAATTTAAATCTGTAGAAACTATATAACAAAAAATAAAATAAATTACTAATTATTGAAATATATCATTGGAGTTTATGATTTAACAATTATAAAATAAAATTGTTGTTAAAGTTTATTTCTATATTTTCTATAGATGTTTTATTAAAGTATTCCGGACTGTGATAACGTTTTTTAGTATCGATCCTTTTGAAACTTAATAAAACAAAGGTTAACTAGTTGACTATAATAGGATTAACAATTTTAATATTCTGTTGAACATATTTAATCCGAATGGATTAAAAGTGAATCTTAGATTTTGTTTAAAAAAAGAAGAATATTAAAATTGTTAAAAGAATTACTATCTTTTAACCTAACATAAAGAAATTTATTTATTTCTTTTTAAATAAATTAAATTAAAATATAAGAATTTTTTTTGTTATTAGTTTCTTTTTATTTTATTTTAGAAATCAAATAATTATTTATTATACATACATTCGAATATGATTATCTAAAGATAGATAGTTTATTCAAAAAGAGGAATAAAACTATTATGAACCCAACCAAGGAAGATCCGATCGTTTAAATAGAGTTTTTTTTCAAAGTATATTATTGATTGATTATTCCATTTTAAATTTGTCCAAGTAAATAAAATCAAAAAAATGAGACAATTTTTTTAAACGAAGTTTAAGGGCCACTTTTGAAAAGTAAATAAAATTTTCTTTTAATCTGTGTTTGATTGATCAAAGATGATATTAAGTTCACAGTGTTCACCCAATATAACCTATCAAAAAAGGAAAAAAAATTGGGAAAAACGAAAATAAAAACTTGCTTAGGTGGTCCAGTCAAGATCGATCTTCAAGTGAGGGAAAAGTAAATTCTAGATCAAAGAGGTATGGTGATGCAATTTATTAAAAATTCACCTTTTATTGGGGAAGTTTATTTAAAAAACATTGCAAATTCCCAAACTTAGTTTTTTATTTTATTTTTGTTTTTGTTTTCAAGCAAAGCTGTGTAAAGAAAAAGTTAATAGATGATCTAAAGTGCAGGGATCTTTATATTTTTTATTTTTTGAAATGACACCACATCACTTTCCAATGGGGAGAGGTTTATTTTTAATTTTATTTTTTGAAATGACACCAAATGGTTTATTTTTAATTTTATTTTTTTGAATAAACCTATTGGAAAGTGACTGAAAAGGTGACATCACTCACAAAGTTTTTTGTTAATCATCATGGTTATCAGAGTTGTAGTTATGTATCTTGAGAAAAATTTAAAGTGAAAGATAAAATCTATATCTATTTATATAGAGTTAACTTAAAGAGAATGATGAAATTGATTATAAACCTAGTTTGAGAGTTAATTGTTGTTTGATGAAAAAAAAAAAAAAGATTAAACAAAAAAATACAATTAAAAATAAATTAAAAAAAATAATTGTAGAAAGAAAACTAAACTTAGAAAAAGAAACAATAGTTGGATGATGATAAAACTAAATAAAAGAAGACATTGAAACTCGATGAGCAAAATGTCTTTTTGCTAACTTCTAGAACGAAAAAAAAATGGAAGGTTTTTGTTTTCAAAAAAAAAAATAGAACAAAAATTGTTTTTATGATGATCGTCATCAAAAATTTAATTAAAAAAAACTACTTTATTTCTATTCATATCCTTCATGAAGCTTTGATTATCGCTCTTTAACGAAACCTTTAGATAAGAAGCAACGAATTACCCCGCAAACCACCAATGAACGATGAATCATTACCATTCTAGTTAAAGCGATCACTTATTTCTTGTAAATATGTAACCTCGCTCATTCGATTGACCAATCTTCAGATTTGCATTGCTTTTCGCAATTTAACTATAAATATAAAATGGATCAATTGATAAAATCATCAATACATTTGTAAATATAATTCTACAAATATATTTTACTTTAATATTAATAATAATAATAATTTTAATAATATATATAATAATTATTAGAATCTGTATATAAATAATATAATATTTAAAGATATCTATAAGTTTTAAATCTCTCTCCACATATATTTTTTATTAAAATATAATTAATTTTTTATTTATTTTTATTTTTTTAATACATATATATATAATAATGTCTAATCAAGATATTAATATCGCGATCGATGAATCACCATCTGTTGAAGATGGAAATAAATTGTTTCAAGAGTTGGAAAATCAAGTCAGAGAACTTAGCCGATCAAAGTTATTTAGAGAGATTGTAACTGATTTTGGTGGTGAAGTAGATATTGAACTTGGTGAAAAATATAAAGAGAATGAAGATGACTTCAAACTCCGTAAATACTTTGAAAACTCTCAGAGAATGAACTTGGAAATCGGTGGAAAACCAAAGAAAATGGGAGTTTCATTCAAGAATCTAACTGTAGTTGGCCAGGGTGCCGATAGTTCTGTTATAGCCGACAATTTCACACCATTCAAATTTTTATTATCTGCCTTAAATCCATTTAATTTGTATGTGTAAAATTATTAATAATTTAACTAAATTAGCTATATCAAATCAATCTAACAAAAATAATTATATTAGTTTTAAAAATAGAGAAATAAATACATTTAATATTTTAAATAGTGTAAATGGTTTTATTGAAGATGGAAAAATGTTATTGGTTTTGGGTCGTCCAGGGTCTGGTTGTTCTACTCTACTGAGAGTGATATCCAATCAAACCGAATCATATATCGACGTATCAGGTGAACTTAAATATGGAAATATTCCAGCCGATGAATTTGGAAGATATAGAGGTGAAGCCATCTATACACCGGAAGAAGATATCCATTTCCCGACACTCACAGTTTTCGAGACACTCGATTTCACATTGAAACTTAAAACACCAAGCCAACGTCTACCAGAAGAAACAAAGGCAAATTTCAGATCGAAAATATATGATCTTTTAGTTGGAATGTATGGTTTAGTAAATCAAAGAAATACAGTAAGTAAATACTATTAAATTTTAAAAAGTTGACAAATTTGACTAATTTTATTCATTGTCAGGTTGTTGGAAATGAATTTGTTAGAGGTTTATCTGGTGGTGAAAGAAAGAGAATGACTATTGCCGAAGCAATGGTTTCAGGTTCAAGTATTACCTGTTGGGATAGTTCAACTCGTGGATTGGACGCTGCATCTGCATTGGACTATGCCAAATCATTGCGTATCATGTCTGATACTCTTCACAAGACAACCATCGCTTCATTCTATCAGGCATCTGACTCGATTTACAATCTTTTCGATAAGGTAATGGTTTTGGACAAAGGTCGTTGTATATATTTTGGTCCAATCGGACTTGCCAAACAATATTTCTTGGATCTCGGATTCGATTGTGAACCAAGAAAATCGATCGCTGATTTCCTCACTGGAATCTCCAATCCACAGGAGCGAATTGTTCGTCCCGGTTTCGAAGGTCGTGTTCCAGAGACATCGGGAGACTTAGAAACCGCCTGGAAAAACTCTTTTCTCTTCAAACAACAGATGGAATCGCAACAGATCTACGAAGCAACCGTTGAGAAGGAGCAGCCATCCTCTGACTTTATCCAGCAGATTCGTAATGAAAAGAGTAAGACCGCAGGTAAGCGTTCTCCATACAGTGCCAGTTTCATAACTCAATGTATTGCACTCACCAAACGTCAGATGCAATTGAGTTACGGTGATAAATTCACTATCGTATCGCTTTTCCTCACTGTTTTCATTAATTCATTTATTCTCGGTGGTGTCTATTTCCAGATGGACAGAACAACCGATGGACTTTTCACAAGAGGAGGTGCCATTTTCTCCTCAATCATATTCATGTGTATTTTGACCAGTGGTAATCTTCATGCGACATTCAATGGTCGTCGTATCCTTCAGAAACACAAATCCTATGCTCTCTACAGACCGTCGGCATTCCTTATTTCCCAGGTGCTCGTTGACATTCCATTCGCTTTCGCTCAATCTTTTCTTCATGCAATCATTGCCTATTTTATGTATGGTCTTGATTACAATGCTGGAAAGTTCTTTATTTTCGCATTTACTCTGGTCGGTGTCACTCTGGCTTGTGGTTCGTTGTACCGTGCCTTTGGAAATTTCACTCCAACTTTGTTTGCCGGTCAGAATGTAATGAATTTCGTTTTCATCTTCATGGTAAATTATTTTGGTTATACCCAAGCAGTTACTAAAATGCATCCATGGTTCAAATGGTTTTACCACGTCTCACCATTGTCCTATGCATTCCGTGCTCTAATGACAAATGAATTCAAATCAATCGATTTCTCATGCGAACAATCAGCAATTCCTTCCGGTCTAAGCTACACTGACTCTGCACATCGTATTTGTCCAGTTCCAGGTGCTGTTGAAGGTCATTTGAGTGTCAATGGTGAATCTTATATTCTCGACTCGTTCGATTTCAAAGTTGAACAAAGAGCACTCTATGTCGTAGTTGTCTATCTTCTCTGGTTGTTCTATATCTTGTTGAATGTTTTCGCTGTTGAATTCTTTGATTGGACTGCCGGTGGATACACTCAGAAAGTCTACAAAAAAGGAAAAGCACCAAAGTTGAACGATGTCGAAGAGGAGCGTAATCAAAATAAAATCGTTGAACAAGCTACCACCAACATGAAAGACAATCTCAAGATTCAAGGTGGAATCTTCACTTGGGAGAATATCAATTATACAGTCCCCATTCCAGGTGCCGGTGAAAAGTTGTTACTCGATGATGTTCTCGGTTGGATTAAACCTGGACAAATGACTGCTTTAATGGGATCATCAGGTGCCGGTAAGACAACCCTGTTGGACGTTTTGGCCAAGCGTAAAACCATTGGAATAGTCAAAGGTGACTCTGCCCTTAAATGGTAAACCACTCGCCATTGACTTTGAGCGTATCACTGGATATGTCGAGCAAATGGATGTTCATAATCCAGGCTTGACTGTTCGTGAGGCATTGCAATTCTCAGCAAAGCTCAGACAAGAGCCAGAGGTACCACTCTCAGAGAAATACGAATATGTCGAGCGTGTTCTTGAAATGATGGAAATGAAGCATTTGGGTGATGCACTGGTTGGAAGTTTGGAAAATGGAGTTGGTATCTCTGTCGAGGAGAGAAAGCGTCTCACCATTGGATTGGAGCTAGTTGCCAAACCACATATTCTTTTCTTGGACGAGCCAACTTCTGGTCTCGATGCACAATCGTCATACAACATCATTAAATTCATTCGTAAGCTTGCCGATGCTGGAATGCCATTGGTCTGTACAATTCATCAACCATCGCCAGTATTATTCGAGCATTTCGACCGTATTCTCTTGTTGGCCAAAGGTGGAAAAACCGTTTATTTCGGTGATATCGGTGAAAACTCTCAAACTCTTGTCAATTATTTCACAAAGAATGGTGGACGTGCATATGATTCAACTGAAAACCCAGCTGAATATATTCTCGATGTTATTGGTGCCGGTGTACATGGAAAGACCGATTTCGATTGGAGTGCAATCTGGAAGAGTTCCACCGAGTACAACCAAGTGAAATTGGAACTTCAACTCTTGAAAACCAGAGAGGAACTCGTCAAGTATATTAGTCATGTCGACGAAGATCCAAACAATTCCAAGCCACCCAGAGAATTCGCCACTGGATTCCTCACACAATTCATTGAAGTCTACAAACGTTTCAATTTAATCTGGTGGAGAGATCCACAATATACGATTGGATCGTTTGCACAATCGTTGGTTTCCGGTCTGATTATTGGATTCACCTTTTATCAATTGGAAAACTCATCGTCCGATATGAACCAGAGAATATTCTTCTTGTGGGAAGGTATGGTTCTCGGCGTATTGTTGATTTACTTGGTATTACCGCAATTCTTTATTCAAAAGAGTTTCTTCAAGCGTGATTACGCCAGCAAATATTACTCATGGCACAGTTTCTCATTGGCGATCGTCGCCGTTGAAATGCCGTATGTCATCATCTCAACAACGCTTTTCTTCTTTGCATCCTACTGGACTGCCGGTCTCCAATTCGATGCGATCACCGGATTCTACTTCTGGCTGATTCACTCGATGTTTGGACTCTACATTGTCTCGTTCAGTCAGGCATTGGGAGCAGCTTGTTTTGACATTGCAATCTCCATTGCAGCACTGCCAATTCTTTTATTCTACATCTTCTTGTTCTGTGGTGTGCAAATTCCATATTCATTGCTACCGTCGTTCTTCCGTTTTATGTACAATCTCAACCCAGCAAAATACCTATTGGAAGGTATTGTCACTACCATCTTAAAGCCAGTGGAAGTCATCTGTAAACCAGAGGATCTCATTAGATTCACATCACCAGACGGACAAACCTGTGAGCAATACACCGAGCAATTCACCCAGAATGCACCAGGTTACGTAGTAGCAATCAATAACAATCAAACCGAATGTGGATATTGCATCTACAAAAACGGTGAAGAATACTATGAAACTTTGGACTGGCATTACGAAAATCGTTGGAGAAACTTTGGTATTCTCGCTGCTTATTGGGCATCATCCATTCTCTTTATCCTTGCATTTGTTTACTTAACCAAAAAGGCAAGAAGATAAGCTAAGATAAGCCAAAACAAAAAAAATTAATAAATATCTTGAAATTAATTGAAATTTGATAAATTTATTTTCATTCTTGCCTAATAATTTGTAACCCATTCATTCATTCATTCATTCATTATTCATTTTTTATTTTTGTTTTGTTTTAGTTTTATTTTGTTTTTTTAAGTTTATTTATTTTATTATTATTGATTCATAACAACACACAACACACACACACACACCAAACACTCATCTTTTAGATTAGAAATTAATAGTATATTAATATAGAAGCTAACTCTCACTCTTTTTTTTTTTAAAAGTAAAGAAAGAGAGTTAATGTGAAAAATAGATCTAATAGAATACACAATGATGAATGATAATAGTTTGGGTGGAAGTGGTTCATCGCAGAACGGTGGCAGTATGAACTATAATCATGGTAATCTTCAGAGTAGTGGCAATAGTAATACACATCATAACAATCATAATAGCGGTGGTACACTTACAACTAGTTTCGGATCTGCATCGGGACGTGATAATCATCATCAACAACAACTGCAACAGCAACAACTTCAACAACAATACTTTCAATTACAACCGATCACTCATACCAACAACAACCCAAATGAATTCCTCAAGAATCCTAACATCTTCAAGCGTGTCTACGATGAATTGAAACAGACACCCAAACCAACACATCCAATCCCTCCTGGTAAAGGCAAGAGTAATGTATAAAAATATATATTAAAAAAAAAAAAGAGCATAATCATGCCATAACAATCGAGTTAACTTATATATATTATATATATATATAGAATTCCCATTGTCAAAACAGAATACAGCACCTATAAAATTGAATTTGATGGATGGTCATCCACCTCAGGTGGTTTGTGGTGCGCAACTATCGATTTGGCATGACACTGCAGGACCTGGTATCGAGCAGTTTTGGTCGACTGGCAATGAGAATTCGATGAATCTTGCACCGGATTTCCTGACTTTCATCGCTAGACAAACGCTGTGTGGATATGACATATCGATGGAATCGGAAGAGATGAGATTCAACATCTATCCAGAGCAGAATGTAATGATACCATCGATCATCTTCAACGCGAAATACCACGATAAACTGACAAAGCTGTCGCTCTCGATCTATCTGGATCTCACAAAGCTGAGCATCTACCAACACTGTCATGACTTTGTCTCTGACAGACTATCTATATTGGCATCTTTCATTCTAAGAAACTACAGTAAGAATGTATGTATAATCATTATAATCATTATAATCATTATAATCAATCAATATTAATCTGATGATTGTTGTTATCTACTACTACAACTACTACTACTACTTTCAAGGAATATGATTTAGCATCGTTCACTTCAGAGTTAATCAATGTTTGTACAAACTTTGAGAATGTTTTCAGTGCTGGTTATCCACACGTAGAGATATCACAGACGTTCTTTATGGAAAGTACTATTCCTTCACCTCAAGATCTAGATTTTCTTATTAGGTATGTTGATTTGTTTGTTATTTATTTGTTTTTAAATTGTAGTTTGTAAAATTAATTAAGTTCAAATGATTCTATTCTTTATTATTAATATAACAGAGCTATATCATCACATATTATTACATCGGGATCAACCGTTGTTGTTGGAAGTAAGCACAACGAGATACTGAAATGGTTGGATACACTCTATATGTTTTTGACACCGAATGAACGTTATATCTCGTCGAGACAGGTAAACTCTCATGAAATGATACCCGATCTAATGATACAGGGTCTATTGAATGTCAATCAGAAGCAGATCGAAGAGAAACTGCCTTTCTCACTCAGACCTACAACTGTCATTGATATCGACAAGAAAGAGGTGTATCACACCGATATCTTGCATCAATACACCAGCTTTCGTGAGGATTTCCTCATAAGCATTTATATTTATCAGAAAAAGTAATGTATCGAAGAATTATAGATTAATCAACTATATTTAACTAACCAAATAACTATAACTTTATCTTTTCAACTCATCACATCATCTAGTGTAAAAGATACTAAAATACTATCACCATTCATACAACCATCGTCGTTCATCAAACAAATGCTCACAGAGGTGTTCAATCTTCCCATATGCTATAGAGAGCTCTACCTTGTATATTATATGCGATTACTAATGAGAAAGGCATCGCTGGCACATTCTTTTATTCAATCAACGTATGTATTTAGTTAAGATACTATATTCTACTCAAAAATAATCTGAATCTAATTCAAATATTGCGATATGATTTCAAATTGACAGTGCAAATGGAGGATTGAATTATCAAAAGATACTGAAATCATTTATGAATTTACCTTTTGAGTCTGATGCCAATTTTACTTTTTGGAATTGCTGAAAAGATTCAACTGAATCTCTTTATGACTGCAATTAGAAAAGATACAATAGAGGTTTGTTATTAATGCTACTACACCTTTTTTAACTGATCTACAACCATTTATTAACTTTATTTTTTTTGTTTTAAAAAAATAACAGAGTGCTTTTGCAGCTTTCGATGCTTTCTAATTACTATTTATTTAAAAAAATATATTATTGTACAAAAAAATAAATAAATAAATATCATGCCAATCATTACTATTAAGATAGCAAAAGTGATATTTATATTAACACAAAATACAACATACTACTACTACTACTATAGTTAATAATAGAAAGAAAACATCAGTACCCTCACATTGGTTGTTTGTATTGTGGATATTTTAAAGAGTGATCAAAGAGACTAGATTTTTTTGTGTTGGTGATGTCTATTGCTATAGTTTCTTCACCATCTGAGTACTCGACATTAACGATATGTAAAATCATGATATAAACAAACTATCAAACCAAAACCTATTCAATAATAGTCACACACACTACAATGAAAGAAGTAAGTGCTAATAACATCAACTCATATAGTAAAGTAACAACTAAAGAAGAATCATAGTACCATCCATATTAATTAATTCATAATCGTAGTTTTACGAAATTGGATGAGATAAAAAGGTGGTGAAATAATTCATTTGATAATATTTATAAATCTGCAATCATCTTCATTATGCAGTAATAAATCATGATTGTTTCTTATGCGTGAGAACATGAAAAAACTCACACTTACCAATAATTTACAAACTGCAACAATACATTCACACTTAATTCAATGTTCATAGTATATATAATGATATCAATATTATATAGATAAATTAAAAGTGACACCACTGGTTTGTATCAGAACTTTATTCTGATATGCTTGGATTATTATGTTTATATATTATATTTCAATAGTAAAAGATTGATTTAATTCATCAATAATTAACAAGTAAGGTAAGTAAATAATAAAATTAAAAAGATAATTTTTATTTGAAACTAATATATTATCTGAAATTATTATTAAAATCAGATGAAGTTAATATTTTTGGTATTACTTTTCTTGTCGGTTGTAAGATGCCAGCAGTATCAAGGAAGGGTTCTTGTTCTGAGAGGAATGTGTTTCAATGACACCAACGTAAATAGTGTGAACAATGGAGAGTATGGAGTTGGTGGTGTCTATATCGTGCCTTTGGATAACGCTGTTGACTACCAAGGAACGATTTTACAAAATCAGTACACTCAATCAAATGGTGCTTTCTTCTGGGATGGTTTGATGGAGAGAACTCTCTATCGATTCAATCTCACCAATCCTGCAGATTATCTCTTTGGATCTTATGATATCTCATTGACTTGTCCACAAGGAAAGGTGTGTGTCAGAGATGCCAATCCCAACGAAGGATACAGAGGAACAACTGTCATTGAAAATCTCACTGCTTTTCAAGTACCAATGTTATACAAAAAAGGAATTGCTGCCGGTATCAGTACACTTTGTTTGAAGATCAATGTTGATCTCGGTCCAATGCCAACACCACCACCCGCATACAAAGGAATCGCTGTTGTTGGAAACATGTTTATCGATTCCTCTGGTAATGGATTGAAAGATTCCAACGAGAATTGGTATGCAGGTCTCACCATTGCACTTTTAGATCGAAATGGTAATACTTTGACTGATGCCAATGGAAATCCAGTGCCCTACTCCACAACAGATGCAAATGGTCGATTTGTTTTTGAAAACATTCGTGAAGGATTCTATACAATTAAGATCATCAGTGGAATCAATGGAGTTTATAATCCAGGTACCATCGGTCCTTTCGCCATTGCCAACAAAGATTCTGTTGCATCCACCTCCAATGATCAAGTCAAGTCACCAACAATCAACTATCTTGGAAACTATGGATTGACACCGATTGGAACTTCCACTTGTTCTGGAATGATTTATATCGATCTCGATTTCGATGGTTATTTCGATGCCACTGATAAGCCAGCTGACGGAATCAAAGTCAATATTTATTCACCAATCTATGGATATCTTGTTTGGACTACCACAACTGGATCCGATGGAAGATGGAGTTGCAATGGATTGGTATCAACCATCAAGTATCGTATTGAATTCGTTGGTCAGAATATTATCTCAACAGGACCAGATCCTTTTAACTTTATTAATGGAAGTGATAATATTCAAGTCGGTGTTTCTCAAAAAATCTTAAATCAAGGTAATCAAAATTCCAATAATCCATCTGCTTTCGCCACAACATGTTTCGTCAAAGGAAGTAGAGCTGGAACCTATCAGAATGATCCAGCAGTTGTCAGATTCTCAGCCAATGCAACTGGATACGCCTTCAAAGGAGATGGAATGAAATATGCTCAAAAGCTGGCATATCACAATCAAGTTGGTTCATGTTTTGGAATTACCTATCGACCTGAAACCGAAGATACTTATGTATCTGCTTTCTACAAAGGAAGTAGTGATTTCGGACCATCTGGAATGGCTGCCATCTACAAGATTACCAAAGGATTTCAAGTATCTACTTTTATTGATCTCACAAAGTTTGGAATTAACCCGGGATCTACAACACACTATTTCAATGACGCCTTGAAAGAAGGACAAGAAGCAGGACGTTCCACCTGTAAAGTATCACTTGGTGATCTTAAAAGTACCAATAGATATCTTTATGTTACCAATTTGTATACAAACGAAGTTGTTCAGATCCCTATCACTGTAACACCTACCACCTCGAATGTTCTAAAGAAAAGTGTTCCAAATCCTGGATGTACTTATGCATCCGACTGGAGAATATTTGCACTGGAAATTTACCAAGGTCAACTCTATGTTGCTGGTGTTTGCACTGGTGAATCTGGTTCATCGTTGACTGGATAAGTAGTTAGATTCAATGAGCTATCAAATTCATGGACAAATGTCTTGGAATTCCCATTGAATTACAACAGAGGTTGTAGAAGATATGACCAGTGTCCACAATCACAATGGCACAAATGGGGTGGTGACTACACCATGGCTCAACCTCAAATTGCAGCACTCTACTTTGACGATGCCGGTCGATTAATCATGGGATTCAAAGATAGATCCAATGATATCACTGTTTGGATGTCCTCACCAGACATGCTGGTTGCCTGTCAAACTCCATCTGGAACTTTCCAACTTGAAAGTAACGGAAAGTGTGGAGGAAAGACTGGTGCACTTCCCAATGCCAAATCCAATGCTGGAAATTCAATGGGTATCGGTGGAGGTTACTATTTCCAAGTGAATCAAGGTGCTGGTGGACACGATTACAATGTTGCATATGGTTTGACAAGAGGTGGTCCAAATCAAGTGGTCGCAACCGGAATGGACAATAGTTTCTGGTATGAAGGTTCAGTGAGATGGTTTGATACCACAACTGGTAAAACTATTCGTGCCTACTCTATTTACAATGCAACTGCTTCACCAGGAACATTCAGCAAATCGAATGGTCTTGGATCTATTACATCGATATTCCCACCATCTCTTGAAGTATTTGATTGTGGAAGAGTCTGGAATGACATCAATGGAAATGGAATTCAGGATTGTAATGAACCAGGAATCCCAAATATTAAAATCTATCTGTTCTCTCAAGATAATCCAACCTGCCCAATCTCCTATTTATACTCAGACAAAGATGGAAGATATTGTTTCTCAGTGCTTCCAGGAAAACAATACTCTTGTTCTATCAACATCAAAGAAACTCAAGACAAGTTTGGCAAATTCAATGTCTCGCCAATTCTCAACGATCCAAGATATGAAGGAATTGACAGTGATGGTGTCGTTGTAGGTGGAAATATCGTATCAAATTTCCAAGCATCATTATATTGTGGATATTCATTCCTACACTGTCATTTCGGAATTTACAATCCTGACAACTGTCCCAAAAATGGATTTACAACATATGGTTGGGGGGTGCAAAAAATTAACTAAAATCACTAAACACATCAAATATTAAGGACTTAATCACTTCTTTCATTTTAACATCTGGTATTAATATTAAATAAAGTCAAAACAAGAAAAAACTTATTGCAACATTTTTTCGAATCCAAACAAAAATAAAATACTGTTGCAATAGATCTTTGAGAATTATTTAATAGATCAATAATAAACAAATCATTATTTATATATAAATAAATGACAAATTGCACAAAACATAAAAAAATATTAGAGTGCATTTGCCATCAATGCAATGATCTTATGTGTTCGTTATGCATTCTTGAACATTGGAAGCAGCAATCAGATCATTACTCTCAATGTGAACATATAGATCAAATTAAGCATTCATTAAAGAATATATTAGTTAATAATGTAAAAGAAGATAATAGTAGTAATAATGATATTAATGATAAAAATCAAGACTCAATATTCTCGAAAACAATTACGTCGATATGGGAATCGTTAAAATCATCGACAACAAGATATCGATCATTATCAGCAACAGAGAATGAGATATCACAACACTTTGAACAATTACATCAATATCTAATAAAAGAAGAGCACAAACTTAAGAAATCAATCATCAACGATAAAGATACAATCATAAACCAAATAGATAAAAATATAGATCATTTGAAGCACTTAATAAATATTATAAATATAAATAATATGTTTCATAATAATAATAATGATAATAATTGTGATAATAATGATGATAGTATGTCAATCATTGAAGATAAAACATCTCAGTATTCATCAACAACTATTATGAAATCAGTATTATCGAGTTCATCATTAGCATCATTCATCAAAGATAATAATCAAACATTGTTCAATGATCATCACGCACTAAATACTGATGAACTCCTTAAACAGAATGACAATGATTCATCTACATTATTATTGGATATCATTCATAAATACAACAATAAATTCAACAAAACAACAAATAATAATAACAATTTAACAACACCTGCATGCTCATACGAGTTATCAATCAAACCATTTGATTTCAATAAATTGAATTCGATGATTGAACAATCAATCAAACTTTTAAAGCTAGACTCATCAACACCATCATCTTTGATAAAAGATAACAACACGAATAAATCATCATACATATTTTCAACACATCTAGCAAAAGGAGCAACACTGATCAACACAACAGACAAATCAGTTCAAGAATTAAATATCGATTTTAATTTCAATAATACATACCAATCTATTGTTTCTATTGGCGAATATATCTATATATTCGGTGGTAGTAGTAACAAATGGCTGAAATTCTCAGTAAAATCGAAATCTATTGCACATATTGGTGATATCGAAGTAATCAACTGTGGTCTTCATACATCAGTTTGTTATGACGGTCTTGATCATATCTATTTGGTGGATTATACTAATAGAATTGATCGATTCAATATCAAAACAATGAAATTTGAAAGATATCAACTAATACCAGATGGATATAAACAGCAGGTATCTACAATGATCTATAAAGGTTCATTATATTCAGTATCATACACACAAAAAAAGCTCTTCCAATTGGATTTGGCAAATGGAACCATAATAGATCATCAAATTAACATTGTACCTTACACAGCATGTCATGATAACAATGGAAATTTCTTCATATATTCAATAAACAGACTTACCAAATACAATGTTGAAAGCAGACAATCAATCAATCTTGAACCCATTACTACCAAAAGTGTAGGAGTTTTTTTGATGTATCATCAAGAATCATCAACTTCTAGTTTTATCTATTCATTTGGTGGTGTCGACTTTGGTAACTACAGATATTCAATAGAATCTAATAATTGGGAACCATTCCTTCAATATGATAAATTGGGCAGAAACTGGACACCATCTGTATCGGTTAGATTTTAAAAATCAACTATTATTAAAATAAAAGTTATTTAAACGGATTTTTAAAGTAGCATATTTAAAAGTATTATTATTATAATTTTATTCATGGTTTATAACCAATTGCAAACTGTGACCATCCATCATCCAACTTCGGATCGTTCAAGCCAGTATACTTGAAAAATATATCATTGTCATTGTAGACTTGAACATTCGAGATGAAAGAATTGTCTTTTAAATATGAACCAGCTGCTTTCTTGAAATCAAATCTGACATCCTCATGAAGAAGAGTTTTTACTAGTTTCCTAAATTGTGGATCTTTTTCGCCGTCAACATGACCAATGATCTGAATGACCATTGTTGAACCACTAGATGATAGATGGCTACAATTTGATATGAGATTGTTCGTTTCATCCTCAGATAGATACATAAGAAGTCCTTCCATTATCCAAAGAGTTGGCTTTGTCGAGTCGAAATCTGAAGATCCAGCTGATTTTAACAGCTCAATCCAACTGTCACCTTTAAGATCTGCTCCTATATAATGATTTGTAGATTTGGAAGTTGGAGGACATTCTTTGGTTATTAAAGGTAGTAGTTTCTTTTTTAACTCTATAATCTCGGGTAAGTCGACTTCATATCCAACCACATCTGGTCCAAGTGGCATTCGAAGCAGTCTACTATCCAAACCAGAACCTAGAATTACAACTTGTTTGAATTGACCGACAATCGAACTCTGGATCAGGTCATCAATCAACATGGTTCTAAGAGCTATTCTTGCCGATATGTTCTCGATTGCAACCAATGACCATGCTTTCAGAGGAGGACAATTCTTGATATACTGTCGAACTTCATCAACATTAGTTTTACTACGATCATACTCTGACCAATGCTTTTGAAGTAAATTAACAAAATTTTTAGATTTAAATAAATCTGGTGCCAAAAAATAAACTAAATCTAGTGACTCCCACAAAATTGCTTGACACTCTTTACTTGTTGAAAAAAAATAAGCATAACTAATAATTTTTTCTATTAATTAATCAAATATTTCTTTAATTCAAAAACTAATTCTATACATACGGATCAAATATAGTAATTTCATTTGGTATATCGGAAATATATGGATTTAAAGTATAAAAAGGTAAATACGATTGAATTTGCTCTAGATTCGAACTATTAGGTTCTGCTCCATCTTCAACCTTTAATAAAATGTTTTTAACATGTTTGTTGGAAATCAATGTTCTAAACATTGAGACAACCAACGATGTCTTTCCAACTGAACTAAGATTTATATTATTTATACCAATCATTTTTTTTTTTTTTTAAAAAAAATAAATACAAATAAATAGTATTAAAATAGATAAAAAACTCTATAACTGTTAATAATGAAAAAAAAATGAAAAAATTCTTCTCTTAAATAAATAAAGGTAGATTTACAAAAGTATTTTATATTTTATTATTTGCTAATCTAATCTCGTTCGGGCAATGGTAGCACTAAAGTATCGTTGCCGTCAACATCGTTATCAGAATCGTTGGTAACACTATATTCTTGCTGAAATCTCGAATTCTCATTGTGACTGTCTGTTTTGTCCTCGAAAATTGCAAGCTCCAATAAGGTGTCGGGGGTATTTTCATCATCTTGAAAATCATCGTCGGATATTGCATTTTTTGTGAATTTCGTTGGTGTTGTTTTGGTTGAAACAGCGGTTTTTTTGTTGTTTTTTTGGTTGAAATTTCATCCTCTTCATTATTATTATTATTATTTTTATTATTTTTTTTATTTTTACCATTGGTATTTGTTGTGGTTGTCATTGATGATGGTGTTGTTGTTGTGGTTGATTTTTTGGTTGCCTTAAACGGCTGATGTAATACATTGTAAAGACTATTCACTTTTTTCTGTCCCATACCAGGACATAATCCAAAACTTTCTTTAGATCCATCAAATATTCTCTTTACTGTCTGTAGTTTCATTGTTGTTATTTAAAAAATTTTAGTTAAAATATTATTTTTTTTTTTTAATTGTTTTAATGAACTTTTAACATACACCAAAAGTAGAGATTAATGTTGTAGCATCGGTTTTGTTTATACCCTTAATGGTTGTAAGTGCGTCTTGAACCAATGTCTTGTCGAGGTTTGATTGTTTTGTCTTTATGATATCGGGTGAAACTGTATCCAATATCTTGAATCCCTCGATATATCTTGCTGCCTCTGGAACACTAATAATAATAATAATAACTGTTAGTTAACTAACTAATGATTTCTTTTTAGCTATTGTTAATGTATACATACTTCCATGCAACTATTAACACTAAATTTATTTGAGTACAAACGAATGATAGTTCCTCTAGTAGTGATATACAATCGTCAATGTTTACAACGACTACGAGTACACGTAGTTCGAATCGACTCGGTAGTTGTTTTGAACGATCGATTAGTTCGGTCGGTTTCAGACGATAGTCTTTAAGAGTGGTGTACAAACAACAACTAGTCGAACTCATTACGAAATCTGGTTTGATACCGCCTTGAAATTCAAAGGTAGTTGACTGTAGGAAGAATCTAAAGATTGGATTACCCTTTAACTTTTCATTAGCAACCAATGTCTTGTATATATTTAAATAATTTGTTTGAACTACTGTATTATTACTAGTACTATTACTTGAATTATTATTAGGTAAAGGTAATGTTAAAGGTGAAATTGAAGTTGGAGATGTCGATAAACTATTAGTGTTATTATTATTATTATTATTATTATTATTATTATTATTATTTACAGGTCTATTAAGTGGTAGTGGTTTAAGAGGTAATAGTTTAAGTAGTTTAGGTAGAGGTTTTGGTATATTATTAGGTTGTAATATAGTTGAAGAAGTTGATGTTGTAGTTGTTGTTGTTGTTGTTGTTGTGTCTGTCACCTTATTTTTAGGTATTAAAGTTATCGTTGAAAAAGATGAAAAATCATCAAGGTTTGTATTATATATATTGTTACTTTCATTATTATTGTCATCATTAATGATATCATCATTATTTCTATTACTACTAATGCGATTGTTAATGACATCATCTCTCTTTTGTAAAATAGATGATCTAAATGAAGAATTAACACTTTTATCTAATGATAATGATGAAGATGAAGATGAAGATGAAACTGTTGATGCTGTTGTTGTTGTTGCTGTTGTTTCGGTTGAAATATAGTTGGTTGGATTCAATTTTCTATCTCTTTCCTCAGCAGCCAATATCTCTTTGATTGAAGCAGGCTTGATAATTGCAAAGTCAGACTGTGACTTTGGCTCTTCATCTACAACATCATCTAACTCTTCATCTGAATCAGGAATAAAGAATAGATCTTTCTTTTTCTTCTGAGAAGAATCACTACTTTGACTACTACTCATTCCTATATCAAGTTTGCTTGACTCTTTCTATTTTAAGATTATCTATGATATCATAGATTAGATAAGTGTTTTAAAAACAAAGATCAAGAAAATTGATAAAATTTAAAATTTAAAGATGTTACTTTTTTTGTTTTTTTTTTCTAAGTATTGTCGCTTCAAAACAGGAAGTAAAACAGACAGTTGTTAGGAAGCATCTACAGTATTATTCTTTTCATTTCATTCACTTCAGAAATTCAACTTTGGTGATTATAATTTTGTAAATGTATCGTTGTAATCATTTTTTTTTAAGTAGTGGTGGTGGTAGTGCTGCTGCCACTGCTGCCACTGCTGCTGTTGGCACGACGAATCAATCTTTTAGAAGTAGTTTTACTTATGGTGGAAAGATCAATTGGTTCCCAGGTCATATGATCAAAGCGACCAAACAACTGAAAGAGAATATCAAGAATGTCGATGTTGTTCTCGAGATACGAGACTCGAGAGCACCTCTCTCCACTGAGAATCCACTGCTACAGGATATACTGAGGCAGACCTTCAAAGACGGTGCGAAAAAGACACACATCGTTGTCTTTAACAAAGCCGACATGTCAAATCACAATCTGCAATCAAAGATCAAATTGTACTACGATCAATACAATCGACTAACTGAAGATCGTGCTTATAACAAACACATTGCATTCACTCAATCCGCATCGAAAACAAACTCTGCCGCCACAACACATCAATCTCATCCACGTCATCCCTATCAAGTAATAAAAAATGCAGTTGAATTACACAGGCAACAACAAGACAAACTACAGCAACAACAACAACAACAAGAAAATAATAATAATAACAATAAGATAATTGATACAACGATAATAGATAGAAAACAAATGAAAAAGGAAATCAATATGTTGGTGATTGGCGTGCCAAACGTTGGAAAGAGTTCGCTGATCAATTCGATCAGGAATGCCTGTAGGATGACAAAGTCGGCAAAGACTGGTGCACTCCCGGGTGTCACTAGAAATATCACGGGATTCCGTGTATCCGATGATCCTCCTGCTTTCCTGGTGGACACCCCCGGTATTATGATTCCGGGTGTTCTCGAGGACGTCGAGAGAGCTCTGACTCTGTCGCTGGTCGGCGCCATCAGTGAGAAGATCGTCGACCACACCGTAGTCGCCGACTACCTGTTGTTCAAGATGAATCAAATGCGAATCACCACCTATGTCACCGTGTTGAAGTTGGATGCACCGACCGACGATATCAATCGGCTACTCGAGCATATCTGTCAACTGAAAGGAATGTACCTGACGAATCAACAGCAATTCCAACAGATAAAACTGAACAACGATCGACTAAACTCAAACAAAACCAACGACACTGAACAAGCATCACGCTACCTGATAAACCTATTCCGTGAAGGCAAATTCGGTAACTTCACACTCGATAAAATACCTTCTCCTCCAACTTCACTCGACCAAATCATCATAACAACACCAAACACACTTGAAATACTTCAACAACAACAACAACAACAATCTAAAGATCAATTAATAAATGAAAAATAGTTAATAAACAATATTGTATAAAGTAATTACACATATATATATATATCTTTTGTTTTATTTGTTTTGTTTTGTTTTGTTTAAAGTTTTGATGGTTTCTCAGTTGTGATGATATTATCTTTCAAGTCTTTGAGTATTTTCATGGCGGAATTGTGACCTGCACAACCAATGACGGAACCAGCTGGATGTGTACCTGCACTACACGAGTACAATCCACGAATTGGTGTGTTGTATGGTAGACGCTCATCGAATGGAATACCGTTGTCGACATGGTGAATGTGACCACGTGTAATACCAAAGTGTCTCTCTAACTTGGGTGGTGGCAAAGCAAAGGTGTCGACTACCAACTCACTGGTACCCGGTGCATAGATGTCGACGAGGGAGAGCAAATGCTTGACGTAACGCTCTTCCTCGGCTTCCCACGACGATCCCTTAATCTCGTAGGGCACCCACTGTACAAACAATGCTGCATTGTGGTGACCTTCACGATCTTGGATACTTGGATCGATCGGGGTGTGAGTGTACCACTCGATCGTTGGGAACTCTGGCAAGATACCGGCACACGCCTGAGCGTAGGACTTCTCGATCTTCTCGACGACGTTGTCACCTGGCGGTAAGATGTGAGTGGTAGTTCCGTATTGTCCACGATTCTCTGGTAGACATGTGAATTTCGGTAGTGCTTTGAGACAGAGGTTGACTTTCATGGTCATACCGTCGCGACGGTAACGATCGATACGAGTGAGGTAGTCGCGCGACAAGTTTTGCTTGCCGATGAGGTCGAGCATACGGAATGGATCGGCATTGATAACGACAATCGGTGCGAACACTTTGGTTCCGTCTTTGAGCTCGGCACCGTAGACGCGCTCATTCTGGATGATAAGACGCGACACTCCACGGCTGGTGTCAATTCGTGTTCCGGCGCGCTTTGACACGTCGGCAATGGCGTTCGACACCGAACCCATTCCACCCTTGATAATCATCCAGGTGCCATCCGATCCAGGCAAACGACACATGTTATGAACTAGGAAGTTCATTCCGGTTCCTTCACGAACCGACGACAATCCCGAGCAACCATCGGTAGTCACATACATTCCGACGAGCAGCTCCGACTTGAAACCGAAACGCTCAACGTATTGACGTGCAGTTCCACGACAGAGATTGACAAACGCTGTTCTCAGCGCAGGTCTTACGAAGCGCTCGGCTGTCTCCTCGACAGAGAGTGGCTCCTGTAGCCAGGCTGGTGCGACGTCCTCACGCATCAAATCGAGCTCGGCATTCATGCGCTCGTTGGCATCCCAGTCTTGCTCACTGAAGAACTGGAGGAACTGACGCTTCATCTCGACCTTGTCGGAACCGAACAACAGGTAACGACCGTCTGTCGTTGGCATAAAGTAATGTGGATCACGACGCATCGGAGTGATTTCGATGCCGAGCTTCTTTACGAGTTCGGGTGGCATCAAACCGAGCAGGTAGGCACCGGTCGAAGCACCCATACCTGGAACCTTCTTGAATGGATGCTCTGTCTTTGTGCATCCACCAATAAGGTCTTTGTCCTCCACTTGTAAAACTTTCAATCCCGCTCTAGATAAAAATGTTGAATTTACCAATCCATTATGACCTATAATAATAATAATTCATTTCCATTTTAAGGGTGACAAAAACAAATTAGAATTCTCATGAATTTGCAAGAGTTTTGTTTTTTTTTTGCAAACTGCAGTTTTTTTTCTTGCAATTTAAAAATTGACATAACATAACATACCTGCACCAACAACTAAAACATCGAAATGTTCAACCATTGGTTGACCTCTCATATATTCTTTGGTAATAGTAGTAGCAGTAGTAGAAGAAGTAGTCATTTTCTCTCTTAATCTAAATAACTAACTATATTATATTATATTCTGTTTGAACAATATTGAAATGAATAAATAAATATTGAGTCTTAAAAAAAATAAAAAAAATGAATGATGTCTTTTCTTTAAGATGGTGTGTTTAGAAAGAAAGGTGGTGAAATTTAGACGAGTGTAGTCGACGATTGATGATAAAAAATTGTAAAATGAAACCTTTTAAATTAAATAGTGTAGAAAACGCTGTGAACAATTGAATTTTAAAATTAAATTAAATAAGAATAAAATAAAATATCAAAAAAACAAACAAAAAAAAGTAGTTGCTTCAATTTTAATATCTCAATTTTGCTTATTGTTGTTAAGGTTAATTATGATATCAATTCAATATCATAGGATGGATTGTCAATGGACCACAATAAAATCCCAAACAGCAAAAAAAGAGAATAAAATTTTTATTGTAAATAAAAATCTCAAATATCTTTTTCACACAATAAATCTAATATCTTTTTTTGTTTTTTTTTTTTTTTTTTTTAATTTTTCAATTTTGAAAGATGGTTGTCCCCAGTCGAGGCAACAAAACAATGTATTAATAACAAATAAGTAAATCTTTAGATTATTGATTTTATTTGGTTTATCATCTAATCTATTCTCTGTATCTTTGGATTCGACCAAAATAAACAAAGTTTACAAATACAATAAAATAAATACATGCACATATCAAACATATTCCACTTATTACCATGTTTAGTCGACTATCAACATTATGTCCAAAAATATAAATGACACGTCAAAATACAATCAAAAAATCAATTAAGACTTCAAAAAAAAGGACTCTGACACTTTGGGCTTTGTTGAGGTCAAAAACCTTTAATTTGACTGTTTTTAAACATTTTTAGGAGGTTGTGATGAATGATTTTGATGATCACTTTAATAAAAAAATATAAAAAACAAAAAAAAAAACACCTGCATTTTACAAGAATCAAGTATTTTTTACTATTTTTATTTTTAATTTTTATCATAATAATAAAGGTTGTTCATCCCTCCATTATTTCAAAATTTTGAAAAATCTAAAAAAATGCCGTTAAACATTTATATTGCTCATTTCCTCTATCACCACATAAGAAAAATTCAAAAAACAACAAAAATTGAATAAAATTAATAAATTATTAATTTTTTGACAATTTGTTTTTTCAAATTTTTTGGTTTTTTAGCTGTTGTGAAGTTTCAACGATCTTCATTTTGATTATTATCATTGTGTTGTTTTTTTATTACAGTTATTATTATCCATTCCACTCTATAGAGTAGTGTTGTCGTTGTTTTTGCTATAGTAAATAGATATTATAATATAGCAAACTATAGTAATTTCTAGATCATCAAATACAAACATTCATAATAGAGAACATCTAGTCATAATAATAAAACTATTTTTTTTGTATATTCTTTTTTTTTTTTTACACCTCACATTAATTTTTTAGCTTCATTGTAAATCTTTAAGAAAAACAAAAAAAATCAATTTTGAAAACATCAAAAAACACAATTTTTTTTCAAATTTCACTTTTTTTTATTTTTCTATTTTTTTTTTGTTACAATATTAATTTTTATATTAAATACAATCAACCATGTTGAGAAGAAGTACATCTACACTTGAAAAGGTAATTATAATAAAAAAAATGATAATCTTTTGATTTTAAAATATATATATATATATATATTTTTCTAATATTAATATTTTTGTTTTTAAAAACATAACTATAGACAAGATATATTAAAGGTTCCTTTTTGGTGGTCAGACCAGATACCGATAAAGAGTTATTTTGGTTAGCTTTGGCCTTGGAAGGTAAGTTCTCTATTATTGTTGTTGGTTAACCAGAAATTTTTGGTTTTCCACAAAAAAAAAATATTAAAATTTCCAAAAAAAAAAAAAAAAACTAACATTATTATTTTTAAAAAAACAAACAGATGCTTCCTATAGGAATACAGAAATATATGTAAGATGGTTAAATCAAATCGAAGGCAATGAGTTGGAGTACAGTTTGGCATCGACTGCACAGTCCTGTAAGATTCCGATCGACTCGATTTTGATATCTACAAAGCTGACGCTGCGTGACAAGGATGTCACTGACGAGGACAAAAAGGTATATAAGATCTCGAAAGCCGAGCTGAACAGAGCCAAGCTTGTCGCCGAGGAGGACAGAGAATCTGACGAGTCTGACGACGAGGAAGAAGAGGGTGCCGAGACTGGTGCAGAGAAAGAAGCTGCTGAAGAGTCAGAGGAAGAGGAGGAGTCAGAGGAAGAGGAGCAACCAAAGAAAACTGTTGTTCCAAAGGAACCAAAGTCTCCAAAGAAGAAACCACCTGCATCTCCAAAGAAAAAGAAAGAGACAACAACTACCACCAGCAGCACAACTTCCACTCCCAAGAAAGAGACAGCCAAAGAAAAGAAAGCAAAGGAAACCAAAGAGAAAGAGAAAGAAAAAGAAAAAGAGAAGGAGAAGGAGAAGGAAAAAGAAAAGGAGAAAGAGAGCAAGAAGAAGACTACAAAGAAAGATAAAGAAAAGGAGGAAAAGAAATCGAATGGAAAAGAAACATCTGATGACAAGAAGAAAACCACCAAGAAAGAGAAGGAAAAAGAGAAAGAGAAAGAGAAGGAAAAGGAGAAATCAAGTAGTAAATCAAAGAAAGAAAAAGAAAAGGAGAAGGAAAAAGAAAAATCTTCAAAGAAGAAATCATCATCCAAGAAAAAGAAGGATGATTCCTCTTCCTCGGAATCGGAATCTTCCGACTCTGATTCTTCGTCGTCAGAGGATGAAAAGTCATCAAAGAAGAAGAAGAGCAGCGCTGCCAATGGAAAGAAGAAGGTGACAAAGAAGACAACCGGCAAGTCAAAGAAACAGAAGGAGGAATCTTCAGACTCATCATCCGATTCATCTTCGTCCGAGTCAGAGTCAGAGAAGAAGAGTAGCAAGAAGAAAGCCACTCCAAAGAAGACAACTGCCACCAAGAAGAAGGAGACCGTCAAGAAGAGAAAGAAGGAATCCGAGTCATCGAACGAATCCTCTAGTGACGAGAAGCCAACCAAGAAGAAAACCAAAGCAAAGACTGGCGAATCCAAGCCAGCAGCCGCAGCCGACGACAAGAAGAAGCAGCCAACCAAGGCAGAGATCAGAGATCGTACCAAGAAAGGAAAACCCAATCCCACCATCCAAGTGGTAACTACCGATCCAACTTTCGAGTCGACCAGCAACACCATCGTCGTCTGCTGTTCTATGTGCACTGCCCGTGAAGCTATCCGTGCAGTCGAGACCGACAATATGATTCTCCTTGAGGAGCTTGTCAAGCGCAGTGACTACCGCTCACTCTTTGTAAACCGATCCACCGATATTCCTTTGACCGCACTTCACTATGCCATCGCCAAAAACAACGTCAAAGCAATCCAAATCATTTTCAGTGACTCCAAGAACGACAAGAAGAAGCGTCCAAACATGCCAAGCTTCGAGTCAGAGTCTGTCGGTTCCTACGACCGTTACACCTACGGACATCACATCCGTCAAGTCAACTCATCAAGAGGTAACCGTGAAGGAAAGGAATCATTCCTTCATGATCGTGAAAGTTATGAAGCTGAGGTATGTATTATTATTATTACATAGTACTAGGAGAATTCTTATTTTTATTTACTAACACCAATTGGTTATTTTTTAGTATGATTTGAATGATAGTCTGTTGGAAGATATTGCATCTTATGCACTTGGTTTGACTAATTTGCAATACTCCACCTTGGAAGAGTTGATCAAGTTGATTCCAAATTTGGAGGATATGGTCAACAATAGAATCCATCTGGCAGTTCGTGCTGCCAATATTGAGATTGCCGAGAAACTGATTCAGACACTCGTCAAGCGATCCGGTTTCGGATTCAACAACTTGCATTTCGAGTCGTTGAGAACCAGCGGTGCAGATTTCTCTGCCAGTTTCAAGTCGCCATCAGTCACCAAGAAGCCAATTGGCAATGCCTATATCACTCCACTGCATTGCGCTGCTGCCAACCCGAAGGAGAAGTATCTCAAGCAACTACTCGAGTCTTGTTCGGAGCCAAGCAGACCTGATCAGAACCAATTCCGTCCAATTCACTATGCCGCCGCTGCATCTACACCAAACTGCTTGAACCTCTTGATCGCCAAGGGTGTCGAGCTCAACGACTTTACCGCCACTGGAATGTCGCCTTTGATGATCGCCGCACAGTATGGTCGTGTACAGAATATCAAGGCATTGATCAAGGCTGCCAAGTCCAAAGACAACGAGATCGTCAATACCTTCAACAAGAAGAAGCAGAGCGCTTTACTTGTTGCCGTCGAGCACAACCAGCTTGGTTCGATCCGTACTCTGTTGAATGATGGTGCCGACGTTGAAATGGCCGAGAAGATCACCAAGTATACACCGCTAATGAAGGCTTGTATGCAAGGACATCTCGATGCTGTCAAGATTCTCGTTGAGGAGGGCAAGGCCAACATCGAAAAGAAGGACAAATACAAGAAGACACCGTTGATGCTCGCCGTCAAGAATGGACATCTCACCATTGTCTCTTATCTGCTCCACATGAATGCAATGCTCAAGGTTGTCGACTCTACCAAGAACAACTCACTGCACTACTCTTGCGCTTACGGTTGGTTTGAAATCACCAAGTATCTCATTGAGGAATTCAAGCTCCCGTTGGACGATCTCAACGACTGGAAAGTGACACCACTCTCTGTCTCGCTCATGAAAGGTCACTTCCGTATCACTGAATATCTCATGGAGCACAAAGCCGATGCCAATGTCGTCGACGAGGACGGACGTGACATCCTCCTCCAATCGCTCAACGTAGACATCAACGAATCCATTGTAAATAATGTGCGTTATCTCGTTGACAACTGCGGTTCGTCAGTCAACCACCAAGATAAGGACGGCATGTCATCGATCCACTATCTGGCCAAGCGTGTCGCCTTCCAAACAAAGAACTACGAATCGTTTATCAAGTCCATCGAGGAGCGTACTCAGTCCATCAGCCTGGTCGGAGATATTCTCATCTCCAAGGGTGCCAACCTCGACCTCACCGACAAGAAGGGTCGCACTCCACTGATGCTCGCCGTCGAAAATGAGAATGTCTCTGCCATCCAATTCCTGTTAAAGCGTGGAGCATCTATCTCTGGAGTCTACGAAGACAAATCGACCATTCTCCACCACATCCCACGATTCTACAAGAATTTCTGGTGTATTTTCGCTGATCTCACCAATCTCATTTTGGCCGCGCCACAAATTGGAACCATTGTCGACCAGCTCAACAAGGATGGAATGACTCCACTCCTCACATTGCTCGATACCTACACCAACAGCAAGCCAAACCGTAACATGATGAAGGAGAACGGTGAGAGAGCATGCACAGCCGAGCAGCTCGACACCATCTTTGTCGAATTCCTCCAGAACTTCTTGAAGAAAGCCAAGCCAAACACTTCGATTATCAACCACATTCCCAAAGCACCAGAGGCAAGTGGCGATAAGATGCAAATCGACGGTCCATCAGCTGAGAATAACAAGTCAGCTGAACACGATTCTGACGATGAGGACGAAGATAATGAACATCAGGATGAAGATGAGGAAAATGATGAAGATGAAGAAGCATTTAACTCTGATGACGATATGGATTCCGATGAGGATGACGACAGTGGATTCAACTTTAATGCCAACCAAAACAAGAAGACCTCTGCCAAGGAAACGCTACGTTCCGTTGTCCACTATGCTGTCTTGACCGGTTCCACTGCCATTATCCAAGCGGTGCTCGACACCAAGCCAACAGTATTGGATTCACTCGACTCGCGTCATATGACTCCACTCGTACTGGCCATCGAGGGTCTGAAATTTGACTGCGCAATTCTCCTCGTTGACAGCGGTGCCAACTTGTCGCTGGTCAACAAACACAAGCAGTCACCACTCCACTTGGCATGCAACTCCATGCACTTCCCATTGTTGAAGCGTCTCATCCAGAAGGGTGCCAACGTCAACCTCAAAGATTCCAACGGTGCAACCGCTCTCATCATGGCATGCAAGAACAAGCACTCCATTGGTGACGCCGCTATGGAGGGTGAAGAGAATCCAATCTCTCTGCTCCTCAAGAACAAGGCCGATGCCACCATCTGTGACAACAAGAACAGAAACGCACTTCACTACTGCATCAACTTTTCGACATCCGACGCCAACACCTCGTTTGAAATCGAAGATCTTCTCATCCGTAGTGGTGCACCATTGAATGCCATTGACAATCTCGGACGTACTCCACTCCACTACTGCTTCATAAAGATGGGTACTGGAAACATGAGTAACGGTGCTACCTACGATCCAATCCAGACAGTCTCGTCACTCTGCTCTCACCCAACCATTAAGGTGGATGTTGCCGACAACTTTGGACGTACACCATTGTTCTACGCCGCTCAGCATGGATCCACAGTATCTGCACTCCACTTGCTCCAACGTAAAGCGGAAATCAATCGTTTGGACAAAGATAACAATTCTCCACTGGGATTCGCTCTCTTTTTCAAACACCCAGATTGCGCTATCACTTTGATCCAAAAGAATGCAAATGTCTCCAGTTCTTTGACCAAGTATACACTCAAAGTTATCAAGGTTCCAGTTGGACAGTCACTCGAGGAATATGAAAAGAGTCTACTCGAGAAGCAAACCAGTAGCCAACATCAACATCAACCACATTTCAATCACCGTGGTAGATCACATGCTGCTAGTTTGTTTGGTGGACATGCCTTACACTCTGAGGTGCAAGATGCCGACGAAGTTAAATACTACACTGCCGTCAAGAAGGAGAACATCGAAACAGTCGGTCTCTTCTACCATGTAGTTCAGAACAACTACCAGGGTGTCGCCTTTATCATGTTGGACAGTGGACTTGACACTTTTACTGCACTCCACGACGCATTCAAGGCCGACAAGTACCAACTCGCTCTCACCCTCTTGTCAAAGGTTCGTGAGCTCAAAGAAGTACAATCGACAACTCACCACCAGAATCTCTTCCACATGATCGGTCTCTATCCAAGTTCCGTCACCAACTGGTCCGTAAGAATCCAACAGAAACTTCTCAATCTCGGATTGAATCCAAATGTCAAGGACAACGAAGGTCGCACTCCACTTCACTACGCCGCCAAGAAACAGAACACCCAATTCACCCAATTCCTCTTGGACAACAAACTGGATATCAATCTCCAAGACAAGGCAGGTTACACTCCACTGTCTTTGGCGCTTTTGGAGTCCAACCCAACCTCTGAACACCTGTTGCCAGAGGTAACGCTACTCCTCAACAACTCACCAAACTTGGAGTTGCTCTTCCCATACAAAGATGACAACAAGGTGACTCCGCTCATCTACGCCATCATGACCAAGAACGATACTCTCATTAAACGACTCATCCCCATTGTCAAGATCAACACTCCCGACGCCCTTGGAATGACTCCATTGATGCACGCCGTCCGTATCAACAGTGAGAAGTATGTCGACTTGCTACTCGCCCGCAAACCAAGTCTCACTGCGCAAGACACTGACAAGAAGAACGTCATCCATCACATTGTCAATCCAACCTCGTACGGTTCCTTTGAGAATGTCAAGTTGCTCAACTTGCTCGCCAAGAGTGGCGCACCAGTCGACGTCCAAGACATTGCCAAGCGTACTCCCAGCTACTACGCATCGCTCCAAGACTCTGGAAAGATGTATGCCGCACTTCTCTCACTCGGTGCCAAGCCAATTCCACAGAACACACTTCCAACTCGTGAAACCTCGGTTATTACCAACTGGGACACCTCTGTCAACTACGAAGAGGACGTCGAGAAGTACTTGGCCAAGATCAAAGCCAAGAATGCCGAAGAGCCACCCAAGCTCTTGCCAGCAGTGGTCGATCGTTTCTCAGACATGGCAGCAAACTGCGAAGTCTACGTCGACGACAATGGTGTCATCTACGATGTTCTCATGACCAAGGTCGACGCCAAGGCCGGAATGTATGGAAAGAACAACTTTTACATTCTCCAACTGCTCTTTAACAAGAACAACCAGAACTTTATTCTCTTCAATCGTTACGGTAGAATCGGTCATTCCGGAAACTATCAAAAGACCGCCTACAGCAAAGAAGAAGGTATTGCCGAATTCCAAAAGATCTTCAAGATGAAGTCCGGTGTCGTCTTTGACAAGTTCAATGAGACCAACCCATTCGTCCGTGTTCCAGAGAAGTACAATCTCATTGAGATCGACCGTTACGACCGTAAGAAGCGTGAGGTTCTCAAGCCCTTCAAATACGACAAGTATCCAGCATCGAAGCTGCCAATCCCACTCCAAGAAGTGATGCGTCAGTTCTGCGATGTCGTCGCCATTGAGAAGCAACTCAAGAATTTGAGAATCAACACCGACATCATGCCACTCGGTCGTTTGTCACACGACACCATCCACAAGGCACTCGTGATCCTCGGAAAACTCAAGGATCTCGTCGAGAGCGAAAAGAAGTTGAGCGAAGAGAAAGAGAAAGACTTCAAAGCAATCACTCAGAATGGAGAGGAACAAGTCGACTTGTCCAACCAATTCTACGAACTCATTCCACATACCGAGTTTGCCACTTACAAGATGGAGGTGCTCTCTGACATCCGTTTGATTGGAGCAAAGATCCAGTTGCTCCAGAACCTCGATGAGCTTGAGATTGTCTCAAAGATCTTGCTGGCCGCTCACTCCAACAAGAAGCTGCATCCATTCGACTACTGTCTGAAAGCGGTCGGTTGTTCACTTGAGAAGATCGAGCACAACACCCCCGAGTTTGATGCACTCCGCAGCTACGCCGTCAACACTGGCGCCAGCCACAAGACTATTGTAAATATATTCCGTCTGCAGCGTAAGGATGAAGCCGAGCGTTTCACCGCACGTTGCAAGAACCTCGACAACCACTTCCTCTTGTGGCACGGAAGTAAGACCACCAACTACCTCTCGATTCTCTCACAGGGACTCAAGGTGGCACCGGCAGAGGCACCAGCCACTGGCTACATGTTTGGCAAGGGTATCTACTTTGCCGACATGTTTGAGAAATCCATCAACTATTGTCACTCCAATGTTTCTGGCGATGAGTTCCTCTTGCTCTCGGAGGTCGCACTCGGTAAGATGCAAGAATTCTTCGAAGCAACCTACATGGAGGCCGCTCAGACCGGTTCCAACAGTACCAAAGGTATCGGAAATAGAGGTCCCGACTTTGCAAACAGCATCGTTCTCAACAACGGTGTTACCATCCCATTGGCAACACCCGTTCAATACCAAGTAGATTCTACTGTCCCCGACGCTCCACGTCCATCATTGAACATGAATGAATACATTGTATATGATGTAGCTCAAGTCAGAATGAGATATTTAGTTCAAGTTAAATAAATTTAAATATAATATATATAATTTTTAAAATAAAAACAAACAACAAAACAATAAACAAATATTATTATTTATCACATTCCAATTGAATTTACTTTTTATTTTATTTTCTTGCAAGATTGATTTTCAGATTGATCAGATTCATTATTCAAATGAACGATCTGCACTACAACTTTTTAAAATTTCAAAGATAAATTTATTTTATTGGGGAAAACAACCCACATTCCTAAATGATTTAATATTCCAAAAAAGGAATCTTTTAAGCGAGATAAAAAAAATTAAAAAAAATGACTTCAATTTATTATAATTAAAAAAACTTTATCTTTTTTTGTTTTTTGTTTTTAAATGTTAGACTTTAAGTTGTTTTCTTTATCAATCTGTCTTTCTTTCTTTCTTTTTAAATATTCACAAGCTAGCTAGTTGGTTAGTTTGTTTTAATAATAATAACTTTTCTTTATACTAAATAAATATACATATTTAAGTACAACACATAAATCTTACTACCAACAAACCAACACACATACACTCATTCAAATTTGAAATTTGTGTTTTTTTTTATTATTTTATTTAAATATTTATGTAAATGAGAAGGGTGAACTATACTGCTACAACCACAACAACAACAAACAACAACAACAATAACAACAATTATAACTCAACTATTGAATTTATATATTTTTGTCAATAAAAAATAAATTTATTTATATATATATTTAATTGTCGCTATTAAATCTTCTCTTCCCTTCCTCTTGTTTTGTTCTGTTCTGTTTCACCTCTCCTCTTTAAAAATTTTTTTTTTGTTATTCATAACATAACATTTGTTTATCTACTATTAAAAGAAATTCTTGCTCTTTTTTTTTAAAAGTAAAAGATTAAATCAACCAATTTAATTTATTTTAATTCCATCAGAAAAAATAATATCAAAAAAGCGAATTAACATTACTTAATAAGTCATCAATATCTTTATTTTCAATTATTTATACAGTAAACTCTGGTTTTTTAAATAATATTTTAGATTCATATATTTCATATTATATTTTGTAGATAGATAGATAGATAATAAAATAAATTGCATAGATAGGTGAAGCATAAACATCGATAACTGTTTACAATATTATAGTCATGAAAAGTCCAAAAGTAAATATTGGAAATCTTTGAAAAAAATGAGCAACAACTAAAATTAATATTCAATTGAAATGTTAAATATAAAATTAGGAATCAGCTTCGGGAGTTGCAGGTTCTCCTACCTCACCTTCAGGAAAAGGTATTTCCCTCACACCAAAATCAGAGATACCAATTAAGAATACCATTAATCTAAGGAGAAGTGCATCCAGTAGATTTCATGAAAAATCCTCCAGTGAATTACAACAAATTCCAGCTTTTAATGGTAATTTATTTTTAGAAACTATTAATAGTTTTTTAATTAAGAAAAATAATATTAATAATAATTAATAATGTCATTCTATAGTTGTACCACCAGAGGAAAGACCAAATCTCTTATTATTAAAATTAAAACAGTGTTGTGCTTTGTTTGATTTTTCAGATAGTGAAGCTGATAGCAAGTCAAAGAGTATAAAGAGAGAGGCTCTTTTACAATGTGTCGATTATCTTTCAAGTTCAAAAGATGCATATACAGAGGCTGTATATGAGGCACTCTTTGAAATGATATCGATCAATCTTTTCAGACCTCTACCACCTAGAATGAATCCATATGGTGTGATGTACGATCCCGAGGAGGATGAACCGATTCTCGAACCAGCATGGCTTCACATTCAGATTGTATATGAAATTCTTTTAAGATTTATTGATTCACCTATATTTAATACCCATATTGCCAAAGCATTTGTTGACCAAAAATTTGTATTACAGGTAAATTATCAAATATCTAATGGTGCTAATGATTTAATATATTTGTACTAAACAATTGCATTTTAAATAATCAGTTATTGGATCTTTTTGATAGTGAGGATCCAAGAGAAAGAGATTATCTCAAAACAACACTTCATAGAATATATGGAAAGTTTATAGCACTGAGAGGATTTATTAGAACAGCTATCAAGGATTTATTTTGTACATTTGTTTATGAGTCATATCAACATAATGGTGTTTCAGAGATTTTAGAAGTTCTTGGAAGGTTTGTGTTAATATTTATTATTATTATTATTATCTATTCTTTAAAGAAAATTTGAACTAATTAGTTATTATCTTAGTATTATTAATGGTTTTGCAGTCCCTTTGAAAGATGAACATAAACAGTTTTTAGTTAAAGTTTTATTACCACTACACAAACCAAAGTCATACTCTGTATATTGCTCACATTTGGGATACTGTATCACTCAGTTCATCGAAAAGGATCCAACACTCTCTGATGTGGTATTCAAAACGGTTCTTAGAATGTGGCCAGTTGGAAATAGCCAGAAAGAAGTTTTATTCTTGTATGAAATTGAAGACCTTTTGAATTCCATTGGTGAAGAGCAGTTCATGAGAATCTATATCCCATTATTCAAACAGATCACTAAATGTTTCAATAGTGAGCATTTCCAAGTAGCAGAAAGAGCATTGTTGTTATGGAGTAATGACCATGTGGTTTCTCTTGTATCTTCCAAGACATGTTTACCAAATGTACTTAAATTGTTTTACCAGGTTTTATATGAAAATTCAAATAATCATTGGAATAAGTAAATATAATATAATAATACATTTTAGATCTAGAGAAAAAAAGCTTAACTAATTTTTACTTTATCTTTTTAAATAAAAGGTCCATCAGAAGTTTATCATTTAGTTCATTAAAATTATTTATGGATATTGATGTAGAAACATTTAATAGAATATCAGATCAATATAAAGAAAGGTAAATTTAATATGAAATGAACCAATAAATTTTATACTAATTAATTTATTATACAGAAAAACAAATAAGATTACAGAAGAAAAGAAACCTCAACAACCAAGACCAATCACATCAAATATTTCAGCATTACCAGAGAATGGTGAGAAACCAATTTCAATGATTAGAAGAAAATCACTGCTGCCCGTTGATCCATCGACAATTGCAGCTTTGTCCAACCACAGAAGTTTGGAGGGACTTGTACATTCTGGAGATGGTGATCACGACGCCGAGGAAACTGAAATGCTCTATGACTCTTCAGAGAGTAAAGTTCCAGTTGCTATCAGTCAATAAGATTTACCAACATTTATTTTTTTTTTTGTATTTTTTGTTTTAGAGAAAGAATATATAAACAAAAGAAAACAAATATGTATTTAAAATAATAATAACAACGAATTTAAGTATTGGTTTTTATATTATAAAAAAAAATTGAATATAATATAATATTTAAATTTATATTAAATCTTTTCCTTCTTTACAGCAATTGTTTCATCGATCTCATGCTTTCTCTTCTTATCTTTATCTTTTTCTTTATCCTTATCTATTTCATTTTCGTCTGGGTTTTTATATTTCTCAAAATGTTGACTCTCCAATGTAATCTTTTTCTCTGCTTTGACATCTCCATTTCCATTTCCATTTCGATTTGCGTTCTCTTTTGGTCGGTCATTCTTGGTCAACTCCTCCATTTCTTTTATCTTTACTTTGAGAATTGGTTTTGCTTGATTTGGATTGGTGAAATTAACATTGTTTGATGCTGGTTTCATAGGTAAGAAATTTGATTCGATGTGCTTTGAAGATATCGGGAAATCTATGTTGAAAATATATTAGCACGAGGTGATTTTAAAATATAAACAGTGCTCCTTTGATTTTATACTTACATCCATTCAGTACATTTATTGAATGCATTACCAATGCTTCCCAATCTGGATTGAGTTTCAATAGGTTGGAATTACCGATGACAATTAGAGAGGAACGTGCTCTTGTTAGACCTACATTCATTCTACGCACATCAGAAAGGAAACCAATGGTTCCACCTCTATGAGCTCTCACACACGAGAATATAATGATATCCTTCTCACGACCTTGGAAACCATCGACTGAGCTTACATCTATATCTTGATTGACAGGACTGATACGCCTCTTTATTTCGTGTACCTGTTGCTTGTAAGGAGTGATGACACCAATAGATTTCTTGATATTTGGGAATGAGTTTTCAAGATTTGTAATGAGGAGAGCGACCAGCTTGGCTTCGGTGACGTTCTTGAGCGAATGACCAGGTCCAGATTCTTCGTTACTGTCGTAGATATCGTAGAAAATGAATGGTCCAAATCTAGGATCTTTATAGAATTCCTCAGTATAGTTTTTCACATTGGGACCATCCTCGAGAACATTCATATAGAAATGACGTGAAGGGAACCTTGAGATGCTAGGATGCATACGATACTGAACTTTAAGGACCTGTTGTGGTATACCACAGCTAGAGAGTCGCTGGAAAAGACTTGTCTCGTATTGGTATTGCGATGCCATTCTCGAAATAATGGTGGGTGGCAGCTGATTGGGATCACCTACCAAGATACACTTCATTACGTTGTGCTTGAGAGGAATGAGTGTCGATGGTTCCACTGCCTGTGCAGCTTCGTCAATGATAACAACATCAAACTTTTTGATGGCGGAAAACGTTTCTTGGTGACCACTACCCGAGAGAGTTGAGAGGATGATATTGCATTTGTTGAGCAAAGAGTGAGCCATATTCTTTCTTGCCGACTCCAAAACATCAGATACTTTTTTTTCACTATCTTTGGTAGCTTGAATTTCCTTAAAGAGTCTATCCTTTTCATGATAAAGAGTGGTAAGATCTCTTGTAGAGTCAGTGGCCGTTCCAAGTGATGTTCCAAGCGATCTTTGTAAAGTAGAGATTTTTTGTTTAACACTTTCCAGTGAACTATTTATTTCTGCAAGTTCTATTAATTTATAAAAAGCGAAATGTTTGTTAATACAACTTATGATATATATTAATAAAAATAAAATAATATGTTTACATACTTTCTCTAACAGATATAATCTTGGATTGTTCAAAATTTAATGAAGTCGATGGATCATTTGAATTCTTTTCCAAAAGATATTCAAGTGAAATCTGTTGAACTTTTCTAGAGATTGCACTTGGTTGTCCAATTCTAATGGCACTTGGTACATATGAGTTACCATCTTTGTCAAACATATCACCATCGATAATTCTCGATGCAATTTCATCGACTGCTGCGTTGGAGGGAGCACATACCAGGATCTTTGGTGGCGCCGTCGAGTTGATCTTTGAGTCCAGTGGCGTACTGAGCAACACCGAAAGAAGGGCCATGATGGTCTTTGTCTTACCAGTACCAGGAGGTCCTTGAAGTAAGGTGAATCCATGTGGAATCAGCGAATGATAGATCGCCTCCATCTGTGAGGAGTTCAGCTCACTTAGCAGCTTGTTGTGCAGTGCCGGTGGGATGACGACATTGTTAGTACGTTCTTGGTTGGTGATGGCCAGCGCCGGTGAGATAATATAGCTACCCAATGGGATTTTACCAACCAGGTGTAAAGCTAGATACTCTCTGTTGACGGTGGAAAGACTCGTGAGTTTCTGAATGTTCCATTGTGTTTTGATCTTCATGTGTTTCAAAAGACCGATCTTCTCCAACTGATGGAACTTAACACTAATGTAGGCACAACGAGCCGAGTTCTTATCTTTTCTTTCTTTTTTGCCTTTATTCTCAATCTTACCAAACACTTCAAACTTGACACCGAGAATCTCTTTTTGCAGCAAAACCAAATCCTCAAGTGAAAACTCTTCGTCACCATCCAAGAAAAATAGAACGACATGGAATTCACCTTCTCTCGCCACATCATCCAAAACATATTGTGTACCACTTGGTTCAAGTTCTTCCACCGCCTTTAACAATTGACCTTTAAACTCTTGGAGTAACAATGGTTGGAAAATCTGGATATATTCCGATAGATTTTCAAATGAAGTTGGTAAAACTTTTAGATTGGCGTCCTAATTTAAATGTATTTGTTTAGTCAATTAATTCTCAATTCAAAAATAATAATTAATTAATCAATATATTTAACATACAACTTGATTTAACATTTCAACATTCCACGATAAAATGATTTTGTGTAGATCTTCAACTTTTGGTAGATGTGCTTCCATTTGTGCAATTCGTGCTTTCTCTCTTCTTTGGTGGAAGGAAGAGTTGGAGCTACCAAAGTTGTCCAAGAGTTTAGTCTTTTTCTTGTCGGCCGCTGGAATTGGTTTGGCAAGTGGTTGGTCGAATGGGTCGAATGGAGTATTGAAGTCAATTGCGCTTGCTCCCTGTGCGGCCGATGGTCTACCCATGCTAAAAGATCCACCTACCATCATGCTCTTTGACGGCAGATTTGGAGTGGGACCACTGTATCCTTTCTCAAGTTGAACGTGACGATATCGGAGAATATGATCGGGATTTCTTATCTTTGTACAATTGAGACCGAGTGGACAGTCCTCCTTCTGAATGGTGCTATAGGAAGACTGAGTGCTGAGAGGCACCATTGAAAGTGCCGGTGACGGTTTCGATGCATTCAACAATTGCTGTTGTTGCTTATCCGTAGGTGGCACCAACATATAGTAATATTTCTTCAACGATGCCATCTGGGTATCCGTCAAAGTTGGAGTATTCGTATCGATAACCGACTGACAGTACTTCATCAAAGGAGTTGCAATTTTCAATTTATTCTTTATTATCTCTAGAGATAGATGTTGATAGTTAGTTAGTTAACTATTAACATTTGTTGTTTCAATTGTTTGTTACCTCTTAATATCATGGAGAAAGCATCAAACCATTCCGAATCGATTTGAGTTTGTCCCCATATTAAAAACATGTCGATCCAACGCACATGATTTGCAATGATTGAGCTGAATAGAGTTTCGTCGATCTGCTCTTGTGTTGGTTCGAATCCAAACTCTACTTCTGCGCCGTACTCGTATTGTAGGTCTTCGGACAACGAGTTGTAAACCTGGTAGAATGAATCGGTAAAGTTTGGATTGTCGCTCATCTCTATCATGTCGTCCAGTTGATCTCTTACGTACGAAGGGTATTGTGCCATCGATTCAAAGAGATGTTTCGATTGCGACTTGAAGTTGACGATGAATGTAGGTGGAGACTGAAACGAAGTGTATCTAACCAGTGAGACAATGCTAAGTGAGTCTTTAAACAGCGAGAATATAGGCTTGACCTCTCTCAGCGTATAGATGTTGGTCTCGCGCAAAACGATTTCAAAGATTGGCCAAACCGTGTCGGTCAGTAGCGGAACGAAACGACGTGTGTAAGTGTCATTCAGTTGCACTTTTAGATGGAAGATGATGTGATTCATATAGTAAAAGAAAGTGGACATCGTCACGGGGTCGACATGATGAACTCCAAGTGCCATGAGCATGTCACGACAAATACCGATGATACCCTTCAAACTGACATCGGGATTTGTCTTGATCGAGTATTTCAGTGAGTTGGTGACAGTCTGCTTGTCGGCACGTGTGTCCTTGTATTTCTTCATCAACAAACTCTTGAATTCATCGCGAATCTTCTGTGACGCGCTGATGGTGTATGCAAATGTACACTTGAGGAAATCCTCGCTCTCCAACACATCGAGCTGTACGAGGTTTACCCCTGGTTGTTTGTCAATGATGAACGGCGTCAGATAGGTCATCTCCTTGATGTACTTGGCCATGCCTTCCTGGTACTTTAGCAGAGCGACAAAGATTGGCGAGCCGGAAGCACTCTCTTGAGAACTGCGTGGAATCGAGAGGAGTGAGATGACACGATATGTTTGATAGATGGTTTCGTGTATTTGATACGGTATCTTTCGTGGATCACTCGTAAACAGTATATGCCACAACTGTGAGTACCAAAATGAGTTGATCGGTGCAGTGATTGCTGCCTGTCGAGAATCTTGCAGACCGTGATAGATCGTCTGGAATTGCAGACGCATCTTGTGCACACTGTCATGCATGAGCTTCACCAACAGATCGATACACTTTTGAACATCAGCAATCTGCGGTTCCAACGACATATGATTCTTCATGATACAATAGTATACCAGTCTCTCACCCCAACCCTCAAGACTGGGAATAGGCAGTCCTGCTTCAAAACTTTGTTGAACCAAACCAAACCAACCAAACCAAACCAAACCAAACGAAACGAATATCATTAAAATAAACAAAGAAAAGAAAAGAAAAAAGAATCATCAATCAACCAACCAAAATCAATCAGTTTGTTTGCCCATTAACATTATATTAATGTTTGAGGTAGTACTACTTCTTCATAACAACTTACCAATACATCATTATTCTCAATACCAATAGGAATGCTTTGTTTTTGGTTACCGACGAGAAGTGTGTAGATGGATATGCACATCGATTGAAACAGAATTCAATTACAAATTGTCTGAGTGAAGAATCTGTTGTATTGTTATCGTGTTTAGATATCTTTCCCATCAATAACAATGCCCTGTAACAATAATATTAATAAACATTTTATATTTGCTTCTCTCTCTTTTCTACTTACTCTTGTTGTACTTTTTCAATTTTCGAATTCATAATTAATTCACAGAGATCCTGTATCAGTAGAATCGGTTTCCAATTGGTATAGTTCCAGAAATCGTATTGTAATGCATCGATCACCGCCGACAAACACTTTAGATAATTCTGTGAAATCGATGGTTTCGCCTGTATCTTTAAAACATTTAACATAATATCAACGAAATTCTTTCTATATTCAACAATTCCAAACTGTTTAATTTAAGAAATAGAAATAGAAATATTAGATATTATTATTATGACAGTGATTAGTTAGTTTAATAATACCTTAAATATATTTGAATCGAATTGTCTTATTAATAATTCTAAACCGATCCAAAATTCGATTGGATCCTCTGTAAAGTATGTTTGATAGGATTTGCCAAGCAGGTAGCTTTCAATGCGTAGTGTGATTCTCTCTAATATCGGTTGTATGATACCCATCTGATCCATACCAGCAATCTTTCCGACACTGTCCAACGACTCCAATGCCCATTCTCTCAGATTAGCATAGTTTGACAACAACATTATATATAATCCAGGTACTTTTGATCCATTTTGAAATTTCAATTGAAAATCTTCTACAATTGATGATAATGCCTAAAAAAACAAACAAAAACAAACATATTATTAGTCATTATTATTGTTATATTAATGATGTTGTTGGTGATGATGATGATGATAATAAGCATTACCATTGCAAATAGATTATATAATGTTTTATTCTCTAGTACATCAGGATAGTGAAATATCTCATGAAGTGTAACTAATATGCGATCTCTTGGCTCGTTGGTGGTTGTGTGGCGTTGCAGTCGACCGATAAGACGTTCTTGATCGAGCTTGTTGAATATCGAGAACAACTGCATTACACTCTCTGGTGTGTAGTCTGCCAGAGATTTATCTCTAAGTAATTTCTTTTCTCTATGATATTTGATAATGCTAGATTTGTTTTGTTTTGTATTGTTTGTTTTGTTTTGTTTAGTTTTGATAAGGTAAATAGAATATTAATAATAATTAATTTCTTGGTCTCTTTCTCTTCATTCCAATGTTGGTGAAAACAGAATACAATACATACCAATCGAAACACTCTGACAGTTGCTCATCCATTGAATTTCTGAATTTACCTGATCCATCTGGTTCAAACACAAGTGGACTTTCTAAATAATTAAAGTAGAATAGTTTCATATACTCTGTATATTTACACCATGCACTTTATTTTGTTTTGTTTTGATTTGAGTGAATAATGTGTAAGGTAACATCGATTGTAAGTTAGTAACAACAACAACAACAATAATGCTATGATGTAAGTAAAAATAATACAAACTGTTTCTTATCTTGACAATATTCAAATGATGCTAATTTTTGATCATCTTCTTTCTCTAGTTCATCTAATTGTTTATTAAATTCAGCATCCATAGTACTATAAATATACTATCTAGTTACTATTACGATAAAACTAATTAAAAAAAAAAAAACAACAAATCAAATAAAAATTTGTAAGTGAATGAATGCTCACTTCTAACAAGCTTCACCTCACTCTTTAAAATTCTTGGAACTAGTAAAAAATGGAAACAACAAACGAGTCGACTCAGATGCTCAGGTGTCTTTATTCAAATAATAAATTATTGGTTAAATTTTA
This sequence comes from Heterostelium album PN500, assembly GCF_000004825.1. Taxonomy (NCBI): domain Eukaryota; phylum Evosea; class Eumycetozoa; order Acytosteliales; family Acytosteliaceae; genus Heterostelium; species Heterostelium album. The sequence continues at coordinate 556,222 of NW_008805073.1, read as the reverse complement.
AATATTTATAGAAATCAAAAAAAAAAAAGGAAGAACAAGAATAATAATAACACAAATTAATTGTATACAATGATTCATAACCTTAAGTTCGAATTGAGTTTGACTATCCAACTTGAATTCAATCGATCATTGTACAATGAATAAAAAATAAAAATTTACATGAAAGTTTAAACTTGTTATTTATTTTTATTTTTTTCAAAATTATTTTTTTGTCGAATTAATCAAAAAAGTTGTTCGGTCGTTTTTATTTTGTTAAATTATTATTAATAATATTTTTTTATTTTTATTTATTATTACTTTTTTATTTATTTATTTATTTATTACTTTTTTTTTTTTTTGAAAAATTATAGAGAAAGAATAATAAACTAAACGAATAATAATAATAATAATAATATAATAATAATGGCACCACCAAAAAAACATCAAGCAAATAGCTTTACGAATAGAGTTTCCAAGGCGAACACTCAGACCAATCCAGATCGTGTAGTGCCCAAGGGTGCTACACATCTGCGTTCGCGATCCACTATTCGTCGTCTGCAGATGTACAGTGCACGTCCGATTCGTACGCGTGAGGGTAAGTTTGTGAGTGGCGCCTACATGTCGAAGGACACCTCGCACGACACCCGTATTGCACCGGATGCCCGTCTCTTTGGTAACGTTCGATCCGTCAGTCAAGAGCAGCTCGATACCTTCCGTGAGGAGATGTCTTCGACCATCGACAATCCCTACAAAGTGCTGTTGAAAGCGTCGACTCTTCCGATGGGTCTGCTCAAGGATTCCACCAAGAAGACACAGATGAACCTGTTGACCACCGAGTCGTTCGAGACAACGTTCGGTCCCAACAAACAACGTCGTCGTCCCAACTTGAATGGTCTCGTCGACTACGACACCATGGTGAACAAGGCGGCCAGTGGAACGGGCGAGTACGACGAAACCAAGGATTCCAACATCAAGGTGGAGCTGGACATGCGTGATTCGCGTCGTCTCGACATCTTTGACAAGGGTACCAGTAAGCGTATTTGGGGTGAGCTCTACAAGGTGATCGATTCGTCCGATGTGCTCATTCAGGTGCTCGACGCTCGTGACCCAATGGGAACGCGTTCCAAGGTGTTGGAAGCATCGCTCCGAAAGAACTCGCGTCACAAACACTTGGTTTTCGTGTTGAACAAGTGCGATCTCGTGCCGACATGGGCCACCGCCAAATGGGTAGCCGTTCTCTCCAAGGAGTATCCAACGCTCGCTTTCCACTCGTCGATTACCAACCCGTTCGGAAAGGGAGCACTCATCCAGTTGCTCCGTCAGTTCAGCAAGTTGCACTCTGACAAGAAGGAGATCTCCGTTGGTTTCATCGGTTATCCCAACGTTGGAAAGTCGTCGATTATCAATACGCTAAAGTCGAAGCGTGTCTGCAAGGCTGCACCGATTCCCGGTGAGACTAAAGTCTGGCAGTACGTCACTCTGATGAAGCGTATCTTTTTGATCGATTGTCCGGGTGTCGTGCCTGCCACTGGCCAAGCGGAGGCGGACCTCGTTCTCAAGGGTGTCGTTCGTGTCGAGAATCTCGAGGATGCCACCGAGTATATTCCAGAGGTGTTGCGTCGTATCAAGCGTGAATATCTCATCAAGACCTACAACATTGCCGAGTGGACCGACCACGAAGACTTCTTGACCAAGTTGGCCGAGCGCAAGGGTAAGCTCTTGAAGAAGAACAAGCCCGATCTCAATGCCGTCGCCAAGCTGATACTCTATGACTTCCAACGTGGACAAATCCCATACTTTACACCACCCCCCGAGTTACCAAAGGAGGAGTATGAAAAGTTGAAGAATGAAAGAGCCGGAATCAAGACTGAAGTTGCTACCAAAACTGAGGAGACTGAAGTTAAGAATGAAGATGGAACAACAACAACTACTACTACAACAACAACTACTACAACAGATACTAATCCAGCTACTACTGCTGCTATTAAGAAGGAAAAGTTGTTTGGAGATATCAAAGTGAATCAAAGTTTGAAACTTGTCAAGGTTAAATCAGAGTTTACAGAGGAGGATCAAAAGGGTGACGAATATGCAGATCCATTCGAGGATGAACCAGACTGGGATGAATTGTATCAGAATCAGATGAGTGATGATGATGAGGTTGATGATGATGACGAAGAGGTTAGCGGTGAGGAAGACGAAGAAGGTAATGGCGATGACGACGATCTCTCAGACTTGGATGATTTGGATTCAGAGTTTGACGAAGAGGCAGAGTTGGCAAATAACGATTTACAAAGTGATAGTGAAAGCGAAGAGGAAGAGCAAGTTTCAAAGAAGAATAAGAATAAGAGAAAGGCATCAAAGCAGCCAACTCAACCAACAACAGCAACTAAGAAATCCAATAAGAAACAACAACAAGCTCAACAAGATGAAACTTTTACAGACTCAGAGGATGAAGTTAAACCAAAGAAACAAAAGAAACAAAAGAAAGAAGTATCTTTGCATTTACCATTGTTGGCCAACGCCAAAGCAGCCGCTGAAAAGAAAGCTAAACAAGTTATTGTTCCAAGAAATCAATACAAAGAAAATAGTAATTATCACTAATTTAATTTAATTTAAGATAGACATAAACATAAACTAACAATCTATCTATTTTATAGTTCCAGAAGTATCATCCGATGAAGACTCTACACCAAAAGATAAAAGAAGAACAACTAATAAACAAAAGGTTGGAGTACATTTTTATGAGACACATAATGTAAAGAATAGAAATCGTGCTCGTAAGAAGCCAAAATACCAGACAATGAACACCACCAACAAGAAATAATAATAATAATAATCGATTTTAAAATTCAAACGAAATAAACAATTTTTTTTATAAAGTATTTAAATTTCTTGGTTTTTATTATAATAATAATCTAAAGGGTTGTAGTATTACTACAGTTTGTATCGTTGGTATATAATATTAGTGAAATAATGATAATTGGTTGTTAATGTTAATTGAACAAATAAATATTTAAATCTTTTGTATATATTTTTGTTTTTTTTTGTTTTTGTTTTTCTTTTTTGTTGTTAAATATTATTATTATGAGATACAAGTTGGTACTCCATTTGGAAATTGGAAAATTGGTTGTTGATCTCTAAGAGATTTCCTTCTTGTTGAAATGATTGAATTTGTAGTTGGTGGAACTACATTAGTTGGCAATTCAATTGAATTACTATTATTATTGATGAGATTATTAATATTTGATGTTGATGATGTTGATTGGTAATGATGATTGTTATGTTGATTTACTGTGACATTGGTATTGGTGTTTTGGGGATGATGATGATGAACTATGGTATTGTAGGTTGATGTTGGCATTTGGTTTTTGTTGTTGTTTGATCTCGAAATGAGAAGCGACGACGATTTACTGGAACCGTTGTTGGAACTGGTGGAAATAGATGGTGCGGCAGTTGAACATGAGTAGTGGAATGGTTGATTGTTGATCATCATCATCTGTTGCTTTTGTCTTTGTTGTCTGATGTGGTTAACGAATGTATCCAACAATCCAAAGTAATCAAGATACTCATTCAATGGACAAGAAACATCGAATTCCAACAAAGTCAAAAAATCCATTTCCAACTTATTAAGTTCATCTCTTGAAACACCTCCAATATGACTATAATATTCATTGTTATAAAAATATCTAAATAAATAAAGATTATTAAAGTTAATAATTGATAATATTTTTAATGAATTGTTTTGAATTATTGTTAATAATTACCATCTATATATTTGGAAGCAACCATAATTGCTGTGATTAATAATCTATGAATATTGAAACTATTGACAATGAAATTTGATTTGGCAATCAAACGGTCAATATAAACGATGATCATGATGAAACACTCCTTGGAGCATGGCGAGAATTTAACAAGTCTAACTAAATAATCTGGAATTCCAATTCTTGGTATTTCTCCAGTTGGTGAAACAAATAAATTTGTATGTGTAATATTAACATATCCCTTATTTTGAATGATCTAAAATAAATAAATAAATAATTTTATTAGTTTATAAATTATTTTTTATTTTTTTAAATAAATTATTTTTTTTTAAACTTACTTTATCACCAATTAATGGTAATTCACTTAGGATATGTGATAAACTCCAGAATAATGGTGTTTGGTCCTCTTTCCATTCAGTATGCTTGACGGTTTCAATACCATCTTTGATGATATCACTGACTGATGGGAGTTTTACAAGGTTCTTTGGTGATTGTACATATGGATTATTACTAAACATTTTTAATTTCTAAATTATTATTTAAATAAAAATTAAATAAATATTAAGAAATTAGTATTCGAATATAAATTAAAATATTGGGATTGTTATAGTTTAGTTATTAATAATTATTATTATTTCTTATTATTTATTAATGGAAATATATTTGAAAGGTGATTCGTTTTTAAGAAAAAATAATTAGTAAGGAGAATGGAATGAGTTGATAGGAAATGGAAATCTAGGGAATGAGTAAATAGTTTCAGATTTGGATATGGAAGGAAAGTAGAGATTTTTGAAAGATAGATTGGATGGTCATCCAAGAAAATAATCAAGAGATGGTAGGGTGGGGTGAATGGATGGGTGTTGAATAATAGAAACCAATTTTGGTGAGGGGCAACAAAGAAACAAAAATTATACCATAATTAATAAATGTAAATACAACAAAAAAACAAATAACAAAAATAAAAAAAATAAAAGGTGTTGGGTCTATATAAAAATTTTTAATTATGGATGCATACCAGATGTACGGGGTAATTATTATTATTATTATTTTTTTGTTGTTTATCTTGAAAATGAAATTTATAATTCTATAGTTGTTGTCTATTGTTCTTCTTTATGAATAAAATTAATTATTTTATCTATTTCTACAATTGCAAACACTGAAACAAAAAAAAAAAAGAATTCACTTGAATTATATAGTTTGGACTATGAGAAATTGTTTGAGATATGAAAAGATAATACTAGAATATCGTAATGAAAACAATTATTGATTTATGGATATCAAAATCAATTGTTGTTGGTGAAACATTGTATTAATATTGTTGGATTGGATTGCTGGTTGGACTGCTGTCTTTCAGTTTCAGATGGGATGACTGCATAGACAAATAAAATTAAATTAATTTTAATTTAATTATACATATTTGTATATTTTATGTGATTGTTATGTGTTGTGTTTTGATGGTGTGGGTCGGTGCTCAGTGTTTGATAATATGAGAAGTAGTTGTGGTAAATTGTTTGCAATAACTGTGTTGTGTGAGTGTGATGAGTGAGTGAGTGGCGTGGGAAACACCAATTCCAGTGGTATTGTGGTAAATTTTTGATTGTTGTAAATAAAAAGGATCAGTCATTAAAAAAAAGAGGGAGAATAAAAAAAAACAAAGGTAAATGTGTAATTATTTTAAAAAATACAGTAGCCGTTGTTGTTATAAATAGGACTATATTGTTTTGGAATTTTGATTAAAGAGTGAAACAGTGTTAATTTTCTGATCTATTTATCAAGATATCGAACTATCATTTGTTATCCGGATAATCGGGTTGTCTTGACAAGAAACAACAACACTGAGAGAGTAAGTGAGAATGAGAATACTTGAGTGAGTAGTGTTCCTGATTATCTATAGTTATTAATTACCTCTTTAAGTAATTAGCTAAAATAACAAGGTTATATTGTTTTTGGAGGGAGAAACTATTGTTTCATGTGGCCTAGCATTGCCATGACAGTTCGCACACCAACCATTATTTTATCAAAAAATAATTATTAACCAACACACAGCACACACAGTGTCAGTTGGCTAACCAAACAACATAATGATGATGATGATCTCAATTAAATAACATAATTATATATAATTGCTTAAATCATTATTATATCAAAGTGTATGTTATTGTAGTACATTAATAAAAAAATTTGGTTGCCAAACTAATTAATGGTACATGAGACATATGACTGATGGATAATAGATTCAGTTTTGCGCCTGTGGTTGTGACGGTTTGTTTTTCAATGTACAGTATTATGCATTTTTGTGTTGTGGTGTGTGTTATTATAATTTTGATTGTATTGCTTGTTGGTTTTTCTCACATTATTTTATGTAACAAATTAAATTTTGGATGAACTACATGGAAATCAGAGACAAAATATGGTGGAGTGATGGTATATTGTCAATAAAGATTTTTATGGTAAAAGAATAGTCAATGTGACGATCCATTCTACAAACAACATCCACAAGAATATGATAGAGTGAGTGGGTGTGAAAAAGTGTGAGTCTATTGTTAGCTCCATCATTACTAATTATTTTATATTAAAGGAAAATGAAATGGGATGGGTAGTAAGTAGTAATAGTAGTAGTAACCGATTATTAAAATAAAACAGGATATTCTTAATAAGGAAATTTCCAGATATGGTAAGTGTGTGATGATTGTTGTTGAACATGTGTGTGAGTGTGTGTCTATTAATAAAACCAAAACCAAAACAAAGTGTATTGTACATATATGATATAGAATCTCTTTCTATTTAATTAATTAATCATTGTTTTATTTATTGGTATTTCCAATCAACTATGGTGCTTTCATCATTTATGGATGAATGGCGTGTTTAATTCGATTGAAATACGTTAGCATTCTAAAAAAAGGAAAGAAACAACAAGAGAGTAGCTACTCTGAGTGCCATTCCGATTTTACTATTAGATAGAGAGATTTGAGATTGTGATATCGAACAAAGTTGTGAAGAGTTTATCATAAAAGGTTCTCAAAAGAGGAAAAAACGTTTGTATGATTCGTTTGTTAGTATTCTGATAACTTACTGTTTTCTCTCTCTTATTTAGTAGATGATGCTGTTGCTGCTGCTGCTGATGTGGTATTCTCTCTCTCTCTATGTTATGTTTAACTGTAATTGGTTCGATCTGATGGTTTCGATCTATTATACTTAATTTGGGTTTGAAAATTTATTCAATATCGAAATGTATACTGATTGTTTTATCCAAGTGATTGTACTGGTGATTGTTAAGGTGAAGATGACTTCAAGTTGTAGATTGTGTAAACAATGACTATTATTAATGAAGAACGACTGACTAACTACTGATAAATTATTTTATCCAATTGGAGACAAACAATTATGTTTGATATGTAAACAGTTGGTGAACTATTGTACAATAGTTCTGCAACGAATAACCTTTAATACTACTACACTCTGTAGTGGTGCCAACTAATTAAATAATAAATAAATAAAATAAATAAAACTCGAAAGTAATAATAATAATTATAATTATTGGTAAAATTGTTTCTTTTCTCTTAATATCTATGTTGATTATACCATATTTATCAAATAATAATGGTTATAGATCAAATCTTATTGTAGGAAATGAAATTATCACATCAATCTGTTTGTCTGCCTGTCACTTTCAAGCCTTGTTAACAACTGACTTGTTAATTTGAGTTGAACTTTGTTTAATTATGATTAACTTGACTATCTATCTATTCTTATAAAGATGTTTATTTTGATATATAGATATTCTATAGAAGGTGTATATGATTCATCTTAAATTATAATAAAAAGAAGGAAAGAGTTTTCTTTTTTTATTGTATTGTATTGCTACCAATTGTTGTTTCTTTCTTTATCTTGTAATTTTGTTTGAAATTATTGGAAGAGGCACAAAAACAACAAACATCACCCTATCAGCCAAACAACCAACTATCCAACCATATATAGTTAAACTAAATATAAAAATATCTTTGGTTTGATTTATTTATAATTTTTTAACATCTTGTATGGTAGAGATATGGTTGGTGATGTTTGTTTTTGGTGTACATTCTTTGCAGCTCCTGTGTGTGTTGAAATGAGAAAACAATACAACAATATTTAATAGATAATGTGATGTATTTTAAGAGAACCAAAAGTGGTATCTTCTTGTGCGCCCAACGCTGAGCATAGTGTTGGTTTGTGGTATAAAACCAGATCGAAAGGTTGAGTTTTTTTTTTTTTGAAAACAAAAATTTAACCACATTTGGTAATTTTGATCAATCAAAAATTTTTTAAAAATTAAAAAAATTTTAAATTAAAAGAAACTAACTTTATTGGTTATTTTTTTATTTAGAAAAAAAAAAAAATTAAAAAATATCCATTAAAAATAGATCTCTATTTCTTTCTAGTATTCAAGCAAGTGCAAACAATTATTTCAATTCCTTCTTTTAGATAATACAAATTTTATTCTAATGATAATTTTTACTTTTATAGTAAAAATTTAAAAATAAAAAAAACAAATCAAAGTTGGGTCGGATTTTTTTAAAAATCGGTAAGAGAGTTGATGTTCAATCAAAGATAATTATACCTTTCCACTTTAAAAAAAAAAAAAAATTTGGTTGATATTTTTAATTTTAAAGTTTAAATACAGCGATGTATCATCTTCTAGAGTATCCAATCAATAGAATAATATTCTAAATTTGTTCTTCAATTTTGTTGACTAACTTATCTATTGTTGTACTCCTTAGGAGGGAAGATTCCCTATTTAATTTAAAAATTAATCACTTCTTATTTTGAAGAATTACAAGTTGGACAAAATAATCCCAATCCCAATCCTTTTTGTATTTTGTCTTAGTACAAATTTTATTGAGTTAACATTCCATTTGGAATCAGATATATATTTAACTCTTGAATGAATTTATTGATTTATAAGAAGTTACACTTAAAAAAGGGATAAAAACAATTTTAGATAAATTAATCTAATCTTGATTTTTTTTGTTTGTTATTCTGATCAGAGTTGAATACATTTGTTGATTAACATTAACATTTGTAATAATTGTTTTGAATATTGATTTTGGTGTAGTTTGGAATAGTTGATATTGTTTTTCTCTCTTTTTAGATATAATTGACAAAAGTCCAAAAAATCAACTATTTTTTAATATTGGCAAATGAACTATTTTTTAATATTGGTAAATGAATAAAAAATAGTTGATTTTTTGGACTTTTGTGACTCAAAAATAAATAATACAAAAAAAGCAGAGCAAAAAAAAAAACCCAACCTGTAAAATGAAATAACACATTTATTTTTCTAGAAATACAATCCTATTCTTCTTCGTTTTTCGCTGAGTGGCACGTTTGGATTCTTTGATACCAATTGGTATTCTTGACCCATGACTTGTACAGCGGAAACATCGTTGCTCTTTACTCTAAAGTATACGAGTTCATAGTTTGATCCGTCATCACAGTAGATGCAGTTGTACTGTTGTGGTTGAGCGATTTGGATACGCTTGATCTCTGGATAGTCGGCACTGAAATCGGTGACGTTGAAGAGATTGGTGTCTCCGAAATCGGCGACCAAAGCATTGTCCATCTCACGCACACGGAAGTAACCACCCTCGTACTCGTAGAGACCGATGAATGTACCCATTGGAATTGGTGCAGGACGATGTGACTTGAACAACATTGGCTTGGGGAGTTCGGGTGGTGCGTTCTGGCTGAGGAGAACAGCGTTGTATGCTGGCAACAAGATATTCAGAGCATCCTGTACAAAGAGATCGACCGACGAGATGTACATCATTGCCGAGAAGAAGACACCGATCTTGTACTCACGGATCATGGCGAGCTGTGAACGGTAACCATCGAGAGCACCGGCTTTCATTCTAACCCAGACATTGTTATCTTCGTTGTAGAATGTTTCCCATGGAGTTCCGTAAGCGCTGGAACCGTCGTTGACCAACGATACAGTGGTTCCAATGGCTTCTCTCACTGTGGAACTGTCGAGAATGTCGTTTTCATCGGACAACCAGAAGCTGGCGTAACGCGCCATGTCACGTCCGGTGGCGTACAATCCACCCATTGGAGTTCCCCAGCCGAGTCCAAGGATTGGTGCTTCAGAGTAGGTACCGTTGTAGAGCTGTAAACCGATGGCCATACGGTCCTTGATAGCATCATACTCGAACGATGAATTCTTCATTCCGAGGGGATGGAGAATCTTCTCTTCAACGTAGGTTTCATACTCGACTTTGGCGGCCTTTCCACAGGTACGACCGAGCAGAGCCATTCCCAAATTGGAATAGTGGGTCATTGTGTATTGTGGGAGAATCAAGAAGGTCTTACCAAGACGCTCCAAGATGATCTCCTCTGAACAGATAGTGGAATTTGGCAGCATGTCAAAGTCACATGGAACTTCACGTGGCAAACCAGATTGATGAGAAGCCAACTCACGGAATGTGATATCTCTCTTGGTATTATATGGATTCATAATAGTGAAATCCGGATAGTATCTCGAGATTGGATCATCCAAAGCAATGACACCATGATCACGTAATTGGAACATCATTAAATCAGTAAATGATTTTGTAATACTTGCAATTCTTACACTATCGGTATTTAATTTAACATTAATATATATTGGTAACATATATTATTATATTTGTTTAAAACTTACGTGTTATCAATGGTAAGAGGTGGTGAGTTTTCATCCAATGGATTTACTTGACCGTATGCTTTTGACCAGACCATATTATCACCATAGACAATAGTGGCCATAAAACTCTTGATTCCATTCTCTTCCATTCTCTGTTGGATGAGAGAGTCTACCTCTGCATAGGCTTTTTGAATGGTTGGATCATTCTGATCAATTGGTACAGGAGTTGGATAATCTGGGCAACCTATTTATTTTGTTTAAAAATAATAATATAATTAGTATGCTTTATTAATTAATTGTTGTTATTTATTTACCATTAACAAATATTAATGATACCACCAGGTATAAAATAACTATAGTCTTCATAGTTATTATTATTTAATTTTTTTAATAAATCTATATATCTGGAAAATAGAATTAATATTTGGAATAATTTAAAATAGGTTTTAAATAAAAATAATAGGAGTAATTTTTAATTAATTTGATAAGATAGATAGATAGATAGATAGAAGATTGAATATTTGAGTTACATAAAACAAACAAATAGTATTACTTACATTCACACACACAATTTTTGGATATTTATATAAAGGAGTAGATAGTTTAAATAAAATAAAAAGCAAACAATTGATGAGATTTAATAAGGTTCTCTTTAACCAGCACTTACTTACAACTTAATATTAAGTTAAGATCAGTAATATAAATTTAAATAAAAAAATATACAAAAATGGTAAAATTTAATAATGATCAATATATTATGAAAATTTTAAATTCTATTGGTTAACAATAGTTAATATCAAGCATCATTAATGTCAATCAAACAAAACAATTTATTAAAATTATTCCCAAATGTCAAAAATTAACACATTGATCAATTGGAAGTTAAGTTTCTGCTAGAATGAATAAATACCACCATTGAATATAGATAATAGATACTCATATGAGAGGTATTGATGATCAACAAAATCTAATATAAACCACTCCCACACTTACAAATAAAAAAAATCACACCACCTTACCCAATAAAACATAATAAAATTAAATTAAAAAAATGTGTTGGTATGTTTGGATACCACATCTATTGTGGAATGGTTTGAAAATTCACTTTCAATTTGGTATCTTTTTTTATTAAAAAATAGATTGGTTAATATAAAAAAAATATATATATAACAGAAAATAAATTTTAAAAATAATTTTGTCAGTGAAAGGTTATAAATCTTTTGTGGAGTGGTGTTTAACCTTTTAAAAGATTAATAGATAGAAGGTCCCCATCCAATCAATCATTTTGATATATTTGGTTGGTCTGATTTTAACAAAAATGCTCAGCATCCAAATATTTTTGATTGTTAAAGAAAGATTAAAAAAAGATGGAATAGATAAAACATGGGAAGAAGCATAAACCAATAAGTTGTTTAATTAAAGATTAGTTTAAACTTTTTTGTTTTGTTTTAAATTTTAATGGCTTTAATTTTAATGATAGAATGTTTGGTTGTTTGGAAAAAGCTATTTGCTTTATCACTTTACACGTTTGAAATACACTTTATATTCAGGATATACCTGACTTGATTCATAGACAATATATTCTCTGAGCTGCAGCTCTGCTTTTGGACCATAGTTTGCTTTTGACTCTCCGATTACACTGTTATAAATATTTACACCATCAGGTTTCTTTGGCTCGGTTCTTCTACCATACCAGAATTTACCTGGTGTATTACCTCTAAATACATTTTCTATTGGATTGATAAAATATAATGAATTGACAATTAGAATTTAATGAATAAAATGAAAATGGAAATCGATTGATTTCATGATGATAACTTACCAACTAAACAATCACCTAATGTTACACGACAAACAAGTAAACAAACTTCATCATTTGCAGTACATTTACAGGACATCGATTGGAATCCACTGGCGGTGCATGCACCAGCGTGACAATATTGGTTGGACTTTGATGAATTCTCGGCAAAGTAGAGTCCGGCACCAAACATACCCTCGAGTGAGCAGAATCGTGGATCGAATCCAAACTTGGCGATACCCGGGATCGAGCTTACATTGAGACCGTGGAACAGGTAGATTTCGTTGGCCAGCCGTTCGACTTCCGGTCCGTTGGGGATGTCTGTGATGACGAGTGGCACCGGTTTACACTTTCCACCGTTGTCGTCGAGGATCTTTTGTCGACGATGGTGATAACGCATCCAGACGATCGGGTTTTGTATTCGGACGACACGCGACACCTTGAGATTGTTAAAGACGATCGGAGACAACGTCGATTTACCCTTGTGAAGATGTGAGATTGTCGAAGTGAACAAATCGGACATCCACATGAATTCCTTGGTGTTTGGATAGACGTCGATCTCCTTGTAGTCCATGGAGATGTCGATCCATGACGACGGACACTTGAGGACGGCAGCAATTGCACTTGCTGTGGAAGAGATTGCTGATGCTCCTGCCGACGACGACGATGTTGTGGTTGTACCGCCAACAGTAGTGGTGGTAGTTGTTGTTGTCTTTGATTTCTTCTTGGTGGGACGAAGTTTGGCAGCGTCTTCACGCTTGATCGAACGTCGCTTCGATTCGTCGTCGTAACGACGTTGCAACATGTTTTGTATATCGATGAAACGGTCTTTGTCTACCTTCAACTTGATATCACCCTTCTGGTAGGATTCCTCGAGTTTCTTTGCGAATTTTAAATCGTATTTGACCCAGACATCTTGATGTCCACCACCGTTGGCTGGACCACCATTACTATCGCCAGCCCAATACCAACTCGGATAGTAGTCTTCATCCTCGTCGTCATCGCTATCGCTATCGCTACTATCACTACTGTCACTTTCACTGCTACTACTATCGATCTGTCTCTTTTTGCTGGCTGTCACCTTTGAATTTTTCAATTCTCTCTTTGGTAGTGTTGCCGGTGCACTTCCAGAGGAAGTCGCAGTGACAAGTCTAATTCAAAACAAACATAATCATTGTTAGTTAGTCAGTCAGTTAGTTAGTTATATTTCAATATTCATTGTATGTAAACTTACTCTTCTTTTCTCTCGATTGTTCTTTTCTTTGATTTATCATCTTTTCGGCATTGTGTCATTGTTGGGAAGTCGATGTAACGATCTTTGTCAACATCAAACTTTTTGGCTTTCTTGTCTTTTTTGTCGGTGAGATAGGTTTGATAGGCATCTTCTATCTGATCATTCAATGCCTTTGTATATTCAACCAAAGTATCTTGTGTTCCTGTTGCACTATCACCAGCCCAATACCACTTGATTACTTTTACATTCGATGATGGACTACTACTTCCGCCACTTCCATTAGTTGTCGTTGTAGTAGTTGTTGTTGAAGTTGAACTTGAAGTTGTTGTTGGTGTAGTAATAGTAGCAGTCGCTGGTACTGAAGCTGCTGGTTTCTTCTTTGGTGGCATTATATATTTTATTTATTTTTATTAAAAATAATTTCAACAAGATCAAACTATCTTATTATTATTAACTGAACAAATATAAATAAATAGAGATTTAGATAAAAGTGTGTTGTTATTACTTAAAAATGGTTGTTACAATAGATTCTTTTCCCCTCAAAAATCTTTGTTGTCTAAATTGTTTCAAAATTCGATTAAAAAAAAAAAAAATTAAAAAGTTCTTAGAAAACTGTAATTATCTTCATACTGCGCAGTGTGTGAACTAACATACATATAAGAATAATTAAAGAATGCCTTTTGGTATGGTTGTAATTGGACCACCAGGTTCAGGTATGTATTGAATTATTTAGTTGTTGTTGTTATATCTGTTGTTTGTTATTTTTTTGAAAATAATATTAAATTAATATATATAATTCGTTTAAACATAAATAATAGGTAAAACAGTATTTTGTAATGGAATGTCACAATTTATGGAATCATTGGGTAGAAAGGTAGCAATTGTAAATTTAGATCCTGCTAATGAGAATATACCCTATGAAGCTGCAATAGATATCAGAGAACTCATTGATTTCGAGACATTGATGTTGGATGAGGAACTCGGTCCGAATGGTGCACTCATTTACTGCATGGAGTATCTAGAGAAGAACTTTGATTGGCTAAAAGAGAAACTAGATCAATATAGAAATCATTACATAATTTTCGATTGTCCTGGTCAAGTCGAGCTATACACTCATTATAAATCCGTTTCAAACATTTTAGATGAAATTACAAAACTATCATATAGAGTAAGTAGTAGTACTTATAATAATAATAATCTTAAATCTAAATACATATGTATGTATTAACTAAACAATTAATAATAGTTAACAGTAATACAAGTATTTGATTCATTCTATTGTAAACAAGCAGCCAACTTTATATCGGTTTTACTCGTTTCACTTTCATCGATGTTACGTCTACCTCTTCCACATATAAACGTATTATCAAAAATAGATTTAATAGAAAAGAATGGTCCCTTAGGTATGTATTAATATCGATTGATTATATTACATTTTGTTGATCGATTATTATAGTTTTATTATATATTTAATACATTTATTAATGTTTTTTTTTGTTCTCTATAGATTTTAGTTTAGAATATTATACGGAGGTTTTAGATTTGGCATATTTAAATAGTTTCTTGGATCACGATGTTAAACATCCACAGTATAATGCGTTGAATAAAGCAGTTGCAGGTTTGGTAGAGGATTTCAGTTTGGTATCGTTTCACCCATTGAATATCATGGATAAAGAGAGTATGGCAGATCTTCTCAAAAAGATTGACAAGAGCAACGGTTTCATCTATAATTCACTCAATACCAACAATTCAACTATCATGGATCTAAAAGAAAGAGAAATGAAATGGCAATTCGAAAAGAATCAAGAAGTACAAGAAAATTATTTTAAAGATGATAAAATGGATGATTAAGATATGTTAACAATAATAAAACAATAGTATTTTATTATTCATTTGAAATTATTGAAGATGATGATAATGATGAATTTGTTGTTGTTGTAAATCCTGTTGTTGTTGATGACGATAATGTTGATTGAATATTTGAAACATTTGGTGGTTGATATGATGATTTTACATTCTCTGATAGTGAATTCCAAATGATATACTCGGAACTGACAATCTCACGATCGACATTGATCTTTGATTTCGATGCCGGATAGATCGATACCTTCTTTGGGTCGATGTTGAATCCACTCAGAGTGCAGTGTTGTAGTTTGAAGAACAGCTTTACAAAGGTGTTGGAATTGTAGCAGAATGGATCGCGGTCGTCGTCGTCGCCTTGCGATTGCTCGGTGATTGGGAACGATTGATTGGGATAGGCGGTATTCGATTGGTTGCCGCTGGAGCCGGTGACCGAGAGTGTCGGGGTTATGGGTGGGTTCGTTATTGGGCCGAATGCAATCTCTGCCGGCAGAGCAACCTCGAGATTACGACCGGAGAACTTCTGTCCGATATTCCAGATGATTGCACGCAGGTTCATATCGATGTGAATCGATCCTGTCGTTGGACTGGCGTTCACCGTCACGATGTTGCCACGACCACTAAGAGGAATTCTCATCAAACAATAATCGAAACTATTCTGCATTTGATCGTTCAGCTTTAGTTGAACGAGAATCTTTACCAGTGTCGGTGTAATCTCTTTCATCTGATAGAATCCACGAATCGGAATAGTCTTGACACCACTGACACCGTACGTCAAAACACGGAAGTTGTCAAGTGGTGGAGTGAATGTAATCTTGTTGGTAATAGCGACATCCGATGTAGTTTGAACAGTGGAATCTATAGACATATGTGTTATTGAAATATCATTATTATTGCTTTGGGTAGATGATGATGATGATGATACTGTTGTTGGTTGTTGTGTTGATGTTGTTGGTTGTGGAGTTGTTATATAAGCAGATACTTCAGGTTGTCCTTCCAACTCTGCTTTACAAAAGAGTGAACCAAATACTTTGATTTGATCTGGTACTGTTTGACTATCGTATTGTATCACTTGTACAGTCTCTGAGATAATGAAATCCAACTGCTGCTTTCCCTTGTGTAAGAATGGACGCCACGCAGGTCTGCGAGGAGTGAACACCTCATTCGAGGGAAATCCAGATTTAATCATCGTCTTTATATTATTGAAATTGGAATCCGTTGGTTGTCCAAACGGTATTATATTTGCAAAATAAACTTGTAACTCTGGATATGGTGGCTATGTGGAAAACATATTAATAACCGCAAGAATTGTATAAGAAAGATAACAACAACAACATAATCTCTACATACTGGCTTTGCTAGAAACGATTGAGTAAAGAATGCTACTTCCTCTAGGAAGGTAACGGATGCTGTAATCTGTGGTAATTCGATGAAACTTGGCTTTACATTGTTGGTGAGATACTCGTTGATCACCGGAATCGTCAGGAAGTAAAAGTTTTTCTTTTTGATGTAGATGAGTGGCCATATTCTATCTTGATTGAGTGATATCACGTGTGTATTGGGTGTAGAGTCATAGAGCTTGAGTGACGCTGTCGATATATTGTTATGAGGTTGTTGTTGCTGTTGAGTGGCGGGTGGTGGCACTGGTTTCGGTTGACCGGGTTGCAGTGTTGCGGCAGCTGCTTTCGCTTGTTGCTGCGCTGCAATGGAACCTGCCATATTCTGTGCGGATTGCTGGTGCAGCAGCTGTTGCTGTGGGAATATCACATCAAAGTAGAACAATCGGAGTAGATCGTTGTCAGAGGGAATAGGCTGGTAGTTTGAGCCTGACATCAGACGCACTCTCACCTCAACAGTATTGATTCTCTTTGAAAAGACAACATCTGCACCTGTTGAATGTTCTTTCAATATCCATATACCTCTTAATGTACACATTGAAAATAATTAATTAAATAAATAGATATATAAATACAAATGGTTGATTGAAGAATGAAAAAATAAATATCTGATCATCATTTTTTTTCATAAACTTTTTCCCCCAATTTTTTTTTTTTGCCACATGATCAGATTTGATTGATTATATAGTTTAGTCTAAACTTACAACAGAAGAAATATTCATTAATAATAACTATTCAGATCAACCATGAACAAAACTCAAAGTTATACATAAAAAAGCAACGCTATATAGATCTTCAATTACTGAGGCGCATTACACAGCAACTACGAAAACTCCACCAAAAACCATCAATAGTAAAGATTTCGAGTGACATCAATAAAGGAATCAGTCAAAAAAAAATGCATGTTTTATGATCTCTGTCACACAAAGTTTTGAAATTCGCCAGTGTTACCAATCAATCGCCAGTGTTACCAACCAATCGCCAATCAATCGCCAGTGTTACCATTATACTTAGTTAACCAACAGGTGTAAAGATTACCAGAAAAATTTAGAATTTCTAAAGAACAATTAATTGAAGTATGTACAATATCTGTTTGACTTTATTATATTTTAATAACTAATAACCATTAGATTTTAGAAAAACTAGAGAGTTTTAGTTTTATACATTCGAAGTCTGGTGGAATGATTAAATATAATATTTATTATTGCTGTTATAATTTCTCCTATATACCTTACATACATCATTAGAGTCAGATACGAAGGACGATGTGGATTCATTTTGGTTGCAAAGCAGATAGATAAGTAGCTTTTGTGCTCTTCCAGCCAGAAGTTTGGTTTCCCTTGAAACATCGCCTTGCGAACTAATGGATCTTTGATTTGACTGTGATTTCAGTTGGATCAAGGTTGGAAAACCAACACTTTAAAGTCGACAGCGTTCAGCACAATATTTTATAGAATTTTGTTCATGGTTGATCTGAATAGTACACTAATGCTAACCACAAACAACAAATAACTCAAACAACATTGTAAATTACATTCAGAGTGGAACAAATATTTGTTGGTGGAGTTCTTTCAAATAATCAACTAATAAATCAATATCTTAATAAAAATAGTAATTTATTCAAATTTACAATAGTTTTATTGTTGTCATTCTTTTTTACTTTTAATTTACGATATATATTATTTATTTATTTATTGTTTAAATTAATTTATAATTGTTCATTATCATTGTTTGGTGTTAATCTAATTTCATCGAATGCTCTTTGTTGCATTTTACTCTTGTTTTTGTTTGTCTTCCAAATCAGATAACCAACGAGACCCAAAAGAATGGCTGTCACTGGAACGAAAATAGCGATGGCGATCTTTGTTTCGGTAGAGTTGGTGACGACTGTGACTGGAGGTGGTGGAAGTCCACAACCCTTGGTGCAACCACACTCTTTGTTGGTGGTCAAACAGGTGATCGAACAGTACTCCACTGCGGTATCGGCATTCTCTGCCGAGTTCTTCTCAAACGTGTTCTGGAAGTTCATACGTGCGGTACTCGAGTTACAATAGAGTGCACCACCGACACTGGCCATATTCATGGTGAAGTTGCTCTCACTGATCAACAGTTGGTTGCCCTTTGGGAACGAATCGACGGTGAAGACAGCACCACCTTGAGCGGCACTGTTATTAGCGAAAACCGATTTGAAGATACCGGACGACGAATCCAAAAAGTAGGTGGCTCCACCCTTGCCCGAAGCGATATTTCCTGTCAAGTTGAGGTTGTAATAACGAATGGTTGAAACTGTATCGTAAATAGCACCACCAAGCACAGCTGTATTCTTGCTGAATGTATTCATTCTCCAACCAAGATTTGCAGCTACATTTGAACCACTAACATAAATAGCACCCTAAATAAATAACAACAACTTGGTTAGATATTTCGATTCGATTCGATTTGTTTTGTTTTGTTTTGTTTTGATAATATATCAATACTACTTACACCATTGTTGGTAGCATTATTATTGGTGAATTGACAGTTGTTGACAACGATGTTTGAATTCAAAACATAGAGAGCACCACCCTGTGAAGCGGTATTCGATTGGAATGTAGTGTTCAAAATGTTGATACCAAACGATTGTCTGATATAGACGGCACCACTCTCAAGAGTACCAGTATTATTGATGAATTGACAATCTGTGATATTCGAAGTGGAGAATACCGAACTAATGAATAACATTCCACCTTTATTACCTCTATTACTACAATGATTGAAAAATATTATTATGAAATAGTTTGTTAGTAAATAGAAACAACCAACACTAACTAACAAAACAAAACAAACAAATAAACAAATAAAGAAACAAACAAACACTTACTTTTGGAAGGTACATGATTTGAAACTGACGGATGGTGCTTCGTTGACGTAGAGTGGATAACCGACGTTACCACGAGCGTTACCATTAATAAAGTCGATACCGATGAAGGTGTACAACGCCTTGTTGGGGTAGAATCTGATGAGGAAAGCATTGTATTCACCGTTGATTACGACGTTCTTTGAGGATTGATTGGCGAGTGGGTAGACAACGTTGTTGATATCTGCTGGCAAGTCGGCAGAACTAACGACAATATTGATCTCCTCAATGCCAGAGGTGATGATATCGACTGAAAACTCAACGTTTCCCTTTCCTTTGTAATCACCATCTGGAATCATATAAATATATCTGGTATCTGTGGTAGTACAATTAGCTGTTACATCATTAGCAAGAATAATGGCTGCCTTTAAATTCGAACATGGACTAGAAAGATCAAGAGCAAGATAAAGTAAAATTAGATACAGATTCCCAACAACGATAATAAGATATCTTTCAATCCACAAGATTGCAATGTACATACTTTGAAATTGTGCAATTTGTATCGTCTTTTGATAATGAAGATACCCAAAATACTAGAATAGTTCAAATCAATTTTATTATTAATATTTCCTCTGATTGCAATAGATTTGAACTTGAAGCTAACTTACCACAACTAGGGTTAGTAGGTGTCGACTGAGCAGATATCAGTGAAATAAATAAAATCGATGATAATAGTAATAATGTAGTGAATCTATACATTTTTAAATTATTTTTTAAAAATTTTTAAATTATTCTAATCTATAAATATATTCTAAAGAAATAAACAAATTAATATTTTTTTTTTTATTTAGATTTTGAAGTTATAGCTGAGTGTTGTTGTGTTAAGTTGTGTGCTGTGCTGTGGTGAAGTGAAAATCAACTTTATTATTTGTTATCACTAATTATTATTATTATTATTATTATTATTATTATTAATATTACTATAGAGATCAATTAATTAGGTATGTCTATTTGAATTATCAATGCTATTATTGTTTGATTCAATCAGTTGGTGTAAATTAATGATAATTGTGGTTAATTGGTTGGTGACAGTGGGGTCAGCAATTATTTTATTACGACTTTTATACTTTTTTTTTTTGTTTTCTAAAAAAACTATGAGTTTTTAGAACTTTTTGATTATTTTTTTTTTATTTTAGTTTTATCTCTTTAGTCCTTTCTTTTAATAAATAGATATGTTTATACTAATAGTTGTTGTAGTAGTGGTACGATTGAAAAAAATTATGTGAGTGGGAAAAAATGTTTGGTGCGAATAGGGGAGTGTGTGGTGGTTGGTGAAAAATAAAAACACAAGACAAAAAAAAAAAAGAAAAATTATTTTTAAATTGCAAAAAAAAAAAACTAAACAACCCAACTATTTTTTTTTTTGTTTTGATTGACCAGGTCATCAAAAAAAAAACAATTCATATTAATTTAAACAAAGCACACAATTTTAGGAATAGAAAAAAAAACAAAAACAATCGTTGTTTGTTATAACCTGGTTGAGTTGTTTGATTAACATGTCACAAACATCAAAATTCAAGATATTTTCAAATAAATCTTTTTATTTTATTTAATAACCCTAATTTTTAAAACTTTAAAAAACTATATATATATATATAATAATGGAGTGAGAGTGATCACAGAGATTTACTTTTTTTTTCTAGTATCTCTCTCATATATGTCTCCACTCTTCGTGATTGTAATGTGATTTCGTACCAAACTTTGAAGTAAAAATATTCTTAGAATACTTTCGTACGTCGACTGGTAACTGACCCGATTTCACGTTGTTTTTGACAAAGATTTCGAAAGATAGTCTTGAAAGGCTCAGTAAGGATGTCAATTTTGGCATCGGTAAGCCTCCACTACATCCGTGAACTGTTGTTTAATCTCTTCAAATCCTAATCCAAATTTCATCTTACAAATAACTTCGTTAATGAGTTGGAATCGACCGCCTGTGAGTTGTAGTACCACTTTCTGGGCAAGAGATCTCAATTGGGTTGCCATATCTATCCTTGACTCTAGACAAGTAGTCAATGGCAGCTTCATCAAAGATATCGCCAATTTCCAAATTCAAGCATCTAGAGAATTCCGTCTGATAGGAATCTTGGACCACTCCCATCGCTCGAAACGAATATGATGATGAGGTATGACATGTCTGCATGACGCTTAACCAAGTTTTGAAGTGTTAGAAGCATTGGTTTATTCTGTTTGGCAGATACCATCAATGACTAATACAGGGGGACGACCATTGGTTCCAGTGAATGTTCTAGCAGCCTCTTCAATGTATCTTTTTACCTTGATATAGTAATCCATTGACGATGGGAGTATAACTTCACCAAAATCAAAGTTGAAGACTTCTCCAAGAGTTTGGCCAAATTCTTCTGGAGATGTGGATTGGCAAGCGGGACGAAAAAAAAACCAATAAATATTTCATTCAAAAAAAAAATTTTGAAATTTGTGCAAGAAGTTGGTGTGCAAAAGACATACACATTTAGATTATTTAAATAAATATTTCAATCATTTAATTTAGATATAAAAATGTCTTTTATGCCACCACCAGATAGAAAGGGAATGGAAATCCCATACAATCTTCAAAAGATTGCTTACTACAGAGAGAACACCCAAGTTTGGTTCAAGTTCACTCCAAAGGTTGTAAAGACTTTGCTTGTTTTCGGTGCTGCAATCCCTGCATTCTGGGTTTGGTCAACTGCTGCTCAAGATGTAAATATATGATAATAATATATATATTTATCTTATGATAATATAGTAGATGAATAGTTCATCTTCATTGCACATGCTAATACTTAGTTTATTTTTACACAAAAAACAAATCAACAGAAAATTACAGAACCAATCAATAGAACTCCTAGAAAAATATAAAAGAGAACAACAACAACAACTATAACATCATATACATAATAATAATAATCGAATGAATTAAATTAAATAAATAAGTCTTTAAAACAAACAATAATAATACACAACAACAGAGATATATATACACCATAATCATAAACAAGACAACAAAACATAACATAATACTATATGTTAAATTGAATAGAATTAGATGAATAATAGATACTTTGTTGATTATATAGATATCTATTAGATTATAGCTCCAATACTTGTAGAATAAACAGATTATAAACATTGTTTGAAAAAGAAAAATAATCAAAAATATGAAATACATTAAAATCACTTAATATATGCAGTTAACATGTTAATTGGGTAAAGGGTAGAAAAAAAAAGGTTATTACCTCTTTCTATCAACCTTTTTTTTTTGTAGATATACATTTATTAAAAAAAAGAAATTAAAAGAAAATAGTAGTAGTAGTAGTTATTTATGTACACAATTTGTGTAATGATCGTTAATATTGGTGATATTGTTATTATCATGATTCATTATTCATTATTGTTATTATTATTATTATTATTATTTAATCGTTATTGCTATCACCTTTTAAAATGTTTTTAACAAGTTTAACCATGAATCTTTGACTTGAATCTCTAACTCTGTCTTTTGAGTTGCTTAGGAGTGAAGTGGTGGTTACGGTTGGCGAGAGTGTGGCGACCGACGATGGCGAGGGTGAGGAGTGGTTGAGATGCGACGCGATGGAACTACCTGTTCCACCGACCATCGACGATGATGAACTGCTAATACTGTTACCAATATTGGAAACAAGATTATTTGTATTGCTACTGCCAATATTGTTATTGATACTATTAACAATATTGCTATTAAGACTGTTGCTATTGTTGTTGTTTATGAGTGAAGTTGGTGTAAGACTATTGAGTGTATTCGAGAGTGAGGTGATTGCATTGTTGGTGATATTGTTGTTGGAACCGCCGTCACCCGTAGAGACACCTTGGATGAATGCCTTAACGATGTCGGGTGCACTTATATTCTTCTTCTTCTTGTTACCGTTGTTGCTGCTGTTGTTCTTGTTGTTGCCGCTGCTGATGTTCTTACCAACGTTGGCAATGGTAGATTGGAACTGTGCGGCTGCGTTGGAGAGTGGTTGGCTGGCTTGCAGGAGTAGCGCGGCTTTTCTAGCTCTTCTCTTGGCGAGCCAAGTACTGAACGCTCGCCACAAAAAGTGTGAAACAATAGGCCAGACAATAACAACCAGCGATATAACAATGATCTTTCTCCATATGTTTGATTGTGGTCCAAACACATAGAGATACACTCTTCTAATGATAGATAGCTGTTGTGGTTGTTGTGGTTGTTGTTGTTGTTGTTTTGATAGTTGTCTTTTACTGCTATTAGAGTATCGATAGTTTATTGAAGATGAAGAGCCTGCAGAGGATGAGGGCGATGGTGAGCGCGAAGAACCGCCAGATCCGACGTCGTCCGTCTCGTCGTAAAAGTCGTCACGCAACATCGAGAGTGACGACGAGGGCAGCGACGACGACGACGAATTCGGGTTCTGGTCGAGTAGTTTCATACGTATGGAATCGATTTCCATCTCCCAGGTCTGCTCGCGTTGTGCCAGCAGCGATTCGTATTGGTGTTGACGCTCGAGCAGTCTGCTTATCTCCTGGAAGCAATTGGCAAGTAGCTCTTTGGTTTCGTTGGAATCTACTACTATGTTTTGAACATAGTCAAGAGATGTGAGTGGTGGTTGTTGTTGTTGCAGTGGTAGTGGAGGTGGTGGTGACTGATTCATAGTGATACGTTGGTCACCGACACCTTTCTCCAACTGTACGATTCGCTGATGCAAGTTATCAGAGAGATTCTTGAATTGGTGGATTTCATTCTTTAGAACACCGAGACACACTTCGAGATCATCTTTATTTGCAACCGACAGTTTACTGAAATCCGAATTGGTATCATAGAATTCTTCGTCATCACCACCACTATCATTTTCATTATAATTTTTTGTTGTTGTTGTTGTTGATGTTTTTTATTTTTTCTTTTATATTGTTGTTGATTTTGTTGATATGTTTGTTGTTGTTGTTGTTGTTGTTGTTGCTTTTTCTTTAAGGTTTGACTATTGTTATATTGAATTATAGGTGAAAGGGTAGGGTGTGGTTGTTGTTTATTCTGTTTAGAAGGTAAACTATATCTTCTATTTATTATATTGCCATTGTTATGATTGTTGTTATTATTATTATTTTTGCTATAGTTATTGAAATTGTAAACTTCATTATCGTTGTCGTCAGATGAAGATGATGATGAGTAGCATTCATTATTGCCATTGTTATTATTACTATTTAAACTAAACATTGTATTTGAATAATATTGTTTTGGTGAAGGTGCAGGCGATGGTAGAGGTGATGTATAAGATGAGTAACTCGATGTCAAAAACTGATTGGACAGTAATATATTACTACATCCACTTCTATTGTTGTTTCTTCGAGGTGATAGTAGTTTGTTAGTTCCGCTGTTGTTGTTGTTGTCACCTATATGACTATGATTACTATTGTTATTGTTGTTGTCAAAATGTAACTGTAATAACAACTGTGATTCTTTATTCATAACTTGGAAAAATAAATAACAATCGAATCAACTACAAAGTAAACTAACTAAAAAAAATAGATCTGACTGATGATCATATGAAAAAATAAAATAAAAGCTAACAAAAATTGTTTGTTATTTATTTATTTGTGACTGTGATGTCTGAGGGGAGGGTGGAATTAAATAAAAAATAAATAAAAATATTATAGACAACACTTTATTTCTTCACTTTGTGTTGTGTACACTAAAAAAAGAGGGAATGTTTTAAATTAAATTGGGGAATTTAAAATCTTAAAATGGACCCAAAAGTTTTTTTTAATGAAAAAAAACAGAATATTTATCAAGATTCATTATTTTTGAGTTTTTTTTTGGAGGGTTATAATTGGTTGGCACCTTAAAAAAATCGAAAATCATTTATAATATTTAATTTATTTCTAGAGGTTAAAAAACTGATTATCAATTAGAATTAACTTCTATTTTTAAATTGAACCTTTACATCTATTTTCAAAAAAATTAAAGGCATAAAAAAAAATAGAAAATTCGAACAACACTCTCAAATTGAAACAAATAATTAATATTTTAACTAAAATAAAAGAATTATGGTGAATAACAAAACTAGAACAAAGATAAAAATATTCCAAAAGATGAATTTTCAACTTCAAAATCTTTTGGAATGCTTCCAAGAGTTCCATTATTCATTTGGATTCACTGTTGTAAAAATATAAATATAATTATTTATTTTGGAAAGTTTGTTTATAAAAAAACATATACAAATTGACTCCACATTTCTGAATTTTGATTGTTTTGAAGTTATGTGTTGATGAATAGATTTACTGATATTATAGCTTTGTAACCTAAAAAAATACCAAAAATTTTGCAGAAAATCTTTTGTGTTTTTGATAAAAAAAAAAGGATAAATATAAAGATCCACGACTTTAATTTTAATATATTATATTTGATAAACTAAAATAAAATAAAATAAAATAAAATGGGAAATAAAGGTAGTAAAGATTTTGCTTCGATTGCTGCTAATTCAAGATGTATGTGTTTTTTATATATAACAAACAAACTACATAAATAATAATTAGTATTCATTCATAATATATTATTACAACAAAAACAACAACAGTGGATGAAAAAGATTTGAAAGAACTCTTGAAAACATTCCAAAAGATTGCTGGATCCGATGGTTTGTTGGACAAAGCTGAGTTGAAAGCAGTCATCGAAAAGAAATATGGTGGAATAGATCCAACTTTTTCAAATATTCTATTTAATCTATTCGATAGAAACAATGATAAGTATGTAAAATTATATTTATTATATTACTGTTTGAATTAAAAAATATTAATTAAACTAATTTATTTATTAATTAATTAGAACTGTTAATTTCAGTGAATTCTGTTTGGCCTATGGATATCTTGTTAATAGATCTTTGGATGATGTTATCGATGTTTCATTTAGATGTTTAGATTTGAATAATGATGGTTTCATCTCTAGATCAGGTATGTATTAGTGCTCATTATTGTCATTGTGTCGATCAATAGGTAAATCGATCAGTCGATCAGTCGATCGATCGATCTATCAATCAATCAATCAAACAAAAACAAAAAACAATGTTTTTTTTTTTTTTCTAATTTAAATCTTTCTTTTCTTTTCATAGAGATGAGAGCTGTTGTTATGATGAATAAAAAGATGGAGAAGTATGTTAAAGTATACAATAGAGAGACACCAATTGATAAGATTCAATTGTTACCGATCGAAGTCTCAAAGATCAATCAAGAGGCAGACGAACTCTTTGATCTACTCGACAAGAACAACGATAAACAAGTTTCAAAAGATGAGTTCCTCCAATTGGTCAATACAGATGCAGAGATCAAACGTCGTCTTACATCGATGTTGGTAAAAGATGAATCAGTAGATTTCTTCAAGTAAACAAACCAACCAACCAACCAACCAACAACCATTTTATGATGTATCATGATGTAATAAAACAAACAAAAAGCTTGTGTATCTACTTTTATTTTATTATTTATTTCTTCCTGAATCTTTCGGCAATCCAAATCAATAGTTTATCAGAGAATGAAAGTTGTTGTGGTACAGGTTCTTCTTTGTTCTTGGTAGCTCTGTATTCTCGTTCGAATGGTTGACTATGATTATCGCTGTAGTCGTATTTCTTTTGTTTGGAAGATGTTGTTGTTGTTGATGTTGATGATTGTTGTTTACCGGCAAGTGTATTTTCATTGGTAAGTGGTTTGTAATCACGTTTCGATACATAATATGGATCTTTAGCTTCGCGACACGCCTCGTTGCAAATGAGAAAAGCAGCGACACGTCTACCTTCCTCTGCCAAGATATTGTAGGTTCCGAGTGCATTGACGGTGGACATCACCTCGATGTTGATATGATAGCGTCGTTTCAGTTGGTCGAGTAGCTCCGCATCGAGTGGGACACGCGCTTCACCCGTTCCGACAATGACAAACTCGATGGGTGGATCGACAATAGCCAGTGCCGCCATACTCTCGACGGTGATCTCTGCGGGCTCGTGAACATCCCACAGCAAACAAAGATTGGGAATCGCAACCACCGAGCCAGGTATCAAAACCGAGTTCACAGAGAATCCTTGTTGACTGTAGCCATCGATCGTAATAATATCAGTACCACCACCACCTCTATCGAATAGATTATTACTATCCAATTGTTTCGTACTCGTATAACATCTTTTTATATATCTATTGTTATTATTATTATTATTATTATAGTTTGATGATGAAGATAGTAATATTGATTTACTAAATAAAGATATTTTTAAACTTCCATTATTATTATTATATGACTTGGATTGAATATTTTTAAATATATTATAGGTATTCTTAAATCTTAACATTGATATTCTGTATGAGATGAATGTAACTTAAAAAGTAACATAACAATAAAATTTTTGTTTTGTTTTTTCACACTACATTTTAATGAAAGCCTGCAAAAATGATCAATTTTAGTGCACACTTTATTTTATTTAATCAAAATGTGTAATTTATAAGTGGGTGCCCATTCTTTATTTTTAATTATGCATTTGAATGTTGTAGTAGTGTGTGTCACATAACATTTTAAAATGTTTAAAGAACAACAAACAATAATCCTCTACATGTATATATATTAAGAATTTATGACTTTATTTTAAAAAAGTGTGTTATAAATATTAATAATTTATACAATTTCCTAAATTTTATTATTTCAATAGTATATATATTTCTTTTGGCATAGTTTTGGTATTATATTATTAATATTTAGAAATAAATGATATCAAGTAGTAATAAAAAAATAGCATATGTAACAGGTGCAACGGGGTTTTTAGGAACTCATATTGTAGAACAATTAATTAAAAAAGATTATATTGTTTACGCTCTATATCGTTCAAATGAAAAAGCGGAAAGATTAAAGAAGAATATCGAAGGTGATGGATATTCTTGTGATCAGTTACACATGGTAAAAGGTGATATCACTGACTTGGAATCACTTATCAATACAATTCCACATGATCCACAAGTTGATATCCTCTTCCATACAGCAGCTTTAGTTTTTAGTGAGCAAGCAGGACCTGCTGCCATCACCCGACAAAACAATACCAATTTGGGTGGCACTTCCAATATACTTCAAGCTGCCATTCAACGTGGAGTTAAGAGACTAGTATATACTTCGTCTATTTCCACATTTATAGGTGCGGCTGGAACACCAGGTGATGTAGTCATCTCAGAGTCAACGCCTCAAATAATGAGTAATCATAATTGGAATTATGTAAACTGTAAATATCAAGCTGAGCAATTGATTAGAAATTGTAATTGTCCAACTTTGGAAACAGTGGTACTATGCCCACCCTATATCATTGGAAGATTCGACGAATCAAACATTAGCCTGTCTATTAAAATGGTCGAAGCCGGGACTTTAAATAAAGCACCAAATAGAAATGCTGTTTTCATCGACGTTGAAGAATGTGCAAGAGTTCATGTAGTGGCTGGCGAAACCTCACCAAATGGATCAATCTATGTATTAGGTGGAGCAGAGAGCAATTGGAAAAACTTTATGGTAGTTTGCAATCGAGTGTTTGGTAAAGACAATCCAGAGAATATTAGGACTATTTCAAATTTTGAATTTAATTTCTCCATGTCAATGTTAAGATTCTATGCCAGAGTAACTGGAAGAAAACCCGATCTCTTTGTTGTGGCGGAAGGTGTAATCGAATCATTTAAAGTCGACGATACTAAAGCAGTGAATGAACTTGGATTCAATAATAAAATTCCATTAGAACAAATGGTGCAAAATTGTATAACTTGGATGAAAAATGTAAACAAAAAATAATAAAATTTCCATTTTAACTCAAAAGTTACAATGATATATTTTTGTGATCAATTAAATCTTGTCAAATGATATAACAAATTTAGAATCACTATTATCAACAATTCCTCAAGATCAAGTTGATGTACTTTTTCATACTACAGCTTTTGGTTCCACTGCAGGCATTAAAAATGCTTCTATTTCATATCAAAATAAAATCAATATCCGTACCTCAAATTTATTAATAGCAGCAATCCAAGTGGAGTTAAAAGATTTCTACATACTTTCAGTGCTACTACCTTTAGGAAACAAGATTGTGTCATTCATTTCCGAATCCACATCTCAGAATAATGAAAATATTGATTGGAATTATATTAAGAGTAAAATATTATTAATTCTTTTCCATTACAAAATTTATAAATATTTATTTGTAAGCAATAGTCAAATAGGATCTAACATGACAATCGTCTTCCTCGTCGGAGATCTTAAAATGTTTTTGAGTTTGATTCTCATAGAGAACCTTAACATCTTTTGTGAATCCAAGTTCTGGTATGAATTCAAATGGAAGATGGGTATGCGATCTCATTGTCGAGTACATAAAGATTACAATTGGATTGTGTTTGTCGTATTTGGATTCATCCGCTAGAATATTTTCAAAGCAAACACCGGATCCGCTAGTGGAAAGTGAGTTTATGGTCTTCAAAACTGAAGATACACCACTTCTTTCAATGTATGGGAGAAGTCCTTCCATGATCCAAATAGTCTTTTTGTTACGATTGAATCCAGTTGCCTCCAATTGCTCTGTCCAGTCTTTGGTTGCCAGTAGATCGCTGATAATATAAACGTTGTCGGCCTGTGATACTTTTGGAACATCTTTGACACCCTCGATAACATAACGTTTGTAGTTCAACACCTCTGGGAAATCTACTTCCCAAACGGTTGTTCCAGATTTGAAAGGCATACGATATCCTCTGGTATCGAAACCGGCACCAAGGATAACAAATTGTTCGTAGCCTTCGTTGATTTTCTCTTGAACGAAATCATCGATATACTTGGTTCTTAGGAGCATGTGGATGATTAAACCTTTGGAGTTTAACATGGTCCAAGACATCATTGGAGATTTAGAACTCATGATATACTGCTTCAACTCTTTGAATGACAAATTAGTTGGGAATTTGATTTCCTCCAAAACCTCCTTTCTGAATGACTCTGATTCATAGCAACCTGGATACTGAAGGTTAGCTTTATCCATAGCATTCGAAACAATCAACGATGATTCAGCTGTTTGACAAAAATAATATGAATATCTAAATAAAATAAATTAAATAAACATTCCACCTATTTAATTAATATACAAATAAATAAAATAAAAAAAAAAAAAAACATACGGATCATAAACTAAAATACTTAAATATTTCTCCAAGAGATTTGGAAGTGAAGAATCATATACTCCTAGTAAAGGTTTTACCAACTCTTTAGTTTGATCATCACTGTTTGGATTGTTCAAGACACGTTCTATAAATGAGTTGGTGATGAAGAGTCTTGATGAACACACAAATAGTGATGTGCTTGGAATTGAAATTACTTCCATTATTTTTTTTTTTTTTATAGAATGAGTTAAGACTAAAGTATTTTGAAGAATGATATTCAGTTTGACTTTCTTTCCTTTAAATCAAAAAAAAAAAAAAAAAATTAGGAAAAAAAATTTTAAATAAACAATATCTTTTTTTGTGTATTGTGTGAAAAGTATCAGATTAAACTATTTTTTTTTTTCGGAGGTTTATAACAAAACATCGCGTCGTATTTTTTTTTTTAAAATCTCAGCCCGCCCCCTTCACTAAAAGGGTAAAAAATTAAAGAATATTTTTTTTTACAGTTTTTTTAAACCTAAAAATAGAGCAACCCTTGATTAAGATTGGTTGCAAACTCTTCAGATTGGTGATACATAAACCAATTACAAAGTTTTTTCAATTTTGGGGATATCACAGATTCAAAAATTTAACACATGCACAATAATGTAAACTTTGTAATTGCAAAAAATCTCTCTGATTTTTCAGAGGCGTTCTATCTTACAAATATCTTGCTTTTTCTTCACATCATTATTCAATTTGTATAATAATAAAAATATTAATTATAATAGTCTACTGATAAATAATACTAGTGTTCCTTTTTTTAATAATATTATTGTTTGTATGCAATTGTGAAACTAGTGGGTACGTGTGGTTCATTATCATCCTCTTTCTTTACATTGTAGAGTATTTGTGTATCGATTTCAGAGAGTGATTTGACATCTTTGGTAAAGCAAAGATCTTCCAGTAGGTCTGTTGGTGTCTCGGTTGTAGTGATCATATCAACTCTGAAGAGTGTTATCATCGGATTGAGCTTCTCATGATATGAATAACGTTTGGATATGGTTTCATAGAGAATACCGGATCCCGATGCAGACATCGAATTGACAGTTTTCAGTATTAGCGAAGTACCTTCTCTGTCGATGTAAAAGACCAGACCCTCTAATATCCAAATGGTTTTCTTGGCACGGTTGAATCCAGTTGAGTCCATTCGCGATGTCCATTCTTTGGATTGCAGTAGATCACTGGTAATAAAAACGTTGTTGGCTTGCGATACCTTAGGAATCTCTGCGTTGCCAATCACGAATTGTTTGTAGTTCAATACCTCTGGGAAATCAACTTCCCAAACGGTTGTTCCAGATTTGAATGGCAAGCGATATCCTCTTGAATCTAGACCGGCACCAAGTATGACGAATTGCTCGAAACCTTCATTGATTTTCTCTTGAACGAAATCATCGATATACTTGGTTCTCAGTAGCATGTGTATTAATAAACCTTGGCTGTTGAGCATGGTCCATGACATCATTGGTGATGGTGAGTTTAGCACATAGTTCTTTAGCTCTTTGTATGCCAAATCAGTAGGAAATTTGATCACCTCCAATACCTCTTTCTTGAATAGCTCCGTCTCAAAGAAACAAGGGTACATAGAATGAAATTTGTCCATAACATTTGATACAATTAACGTAGATTCATCTGTATTACAAAAATAATATGAATATCTAAAAAATAAATTAATAGTTTATAATAAATATTGGCTTATTTAATCTTAAAATTACTTACGGATCATATACTAAAATTTTAGAATAATGATCTAATAGGTTTGGTAAAGATGAATTATATCTCCTTCGAAATTCTTGGATAGATTTCATTTCATCATCAGTACTGTTTGGATTATTTAATACTTTTCCGACATATTCGTTAGTAACAAATAATCTAGAAGAACAAACAAATAGAGAAGTAGTAGGAACTGTTATTTTTTCCATTTAAATAACTTTACAAAATAATAAAATTTATGATTGAATTTTTAATAATAACTTGAAATACTTTCATTATTATTTTAGAACATAATAAAATAATATTTTATTAAATATTCAAGCATCAAATAAATAAATTATAAAAATTGATATATATAATATGATGATATAGGGTTTATTTTTTCCTAGTTAGTTATATACCATAAAACTGTAAAAAAAACAAAATTAAGAGTGTGAATATGTTGAGTGGGTGAATAATGATAAAAATAATTATTTCATCTTCCCTATTACTTGTTACTGTTCTTCTTTATGAGATATCAAATTTGTAAAAGGAAATGTTTGTGAGAAGAAGAGAAAATTAGAGTACTGGTTAAGAATTTTGAGAAAAGATTGGGGTTGAGTTAAAAACTGATAAAAAAAAATGATTTTTATTTATGATTGAGAAATATTATTATTTAAGGCTTATATGCAATTATAATATGATTATTTGTATTCTCTATTTTCTCTTCACTTATTTTATAGAGAATTTCTATCTGACTCTCATGATATATTTTGACATCTTTTGTAAATCCCATTTCCAATTGATACTCATATGGGTCGTTGCTCAATGAACGCATTTCCTTTCTACAAAGCAAAACCATTGGATTGAATGTTTCTTTTTCTGTTAAATCAGCTGACATATTTTGCATACATGCACCAGATCCAGATGAAGATAATTTGGAAACTGAATTTAGAATCAATGAGATACCTGACCTCTCAATGTAAAAGAGAAGTCCCTCCATAATCCAAATTGTCTTTTTGTTACTATCGAATCCTGTAGATTGCAATTGAGATGTCCAATCTTGGGGTTTTAAAAGGTCACTGGTAATATATACATTGTTGGCTTGAGATACTTTTGGAATGACATCTTTAACACTCTCGAGAACGAATTGTTTGTAGTTCAACACCTCTGGGAAATCAACTTCCCAAACGGTTGTTCCAGATTTGAATGGCAAACGATATCCTCTTGAATCTAGACCAGCACCCAACAAAACAAATTGATCATAACCTTCGTTGATTTTCTCGACAATGAAATCATCGATGTACCTGGTTCTGAAGAGTAATGCCAGGAGTAATCCTTTGGAATTTAACAAAGTCCAAGACATCATTGGATTTTTTGAATTTAGAATATAATTCTTTAACTCTGGGAATCGTAAGTTCGTTGGAAATTGGATCTCCTCTAGCACTTCCTTCTCGAAAGTCTTTGACTCTAGGTTTCCAGGAAAAGTATCATTAATTTTATTTAATGAGTCTGAAATATACAATAATGATTCATTTGTCTTACAAAAATAATAAGAATATCTTTTTATAATTTTAATATGTTAGTCATAATAATAATTATTATCAAAAAAAACAAAACTTACGGATCATATACCAAAATATTTGAATACCTTGAAACAATGTTTGGTAGATCAGGATCATATTTTTTGAAGAAGGATTTTACTAATTCTTTTGACTGTTGATCACCATTTTCTTTTTCTAAAACATATTTCACAAATTGATTTGTAATGTAAAGCCTTAATGAGCATACAAATAAAGATGTTGTTGGTACTGATAATTCTTCCATATTTATAAAACAAAAAAAGTTTATATATTTATATATATATATATATATATGTGAAATTATTTAGAATATAAAAATTAAAATTACTTTAATCAATGCAAATCAATTTATGTAAACTTATAATAGTAGAAGTTGTGTTAACAATAAATTCTTTAATTGTATATTTGTTTTAAACTTTAATATATTTAAAAATTGGTTTGTTTTATATCTCTTTCATCAGTTATTAATCAAAATATTTTTTTTTTGCATATACATTTTAAAATGCAATAACACAACACAAAATCTTTAAATATTTTTATTGGTAGCTTTTATTAGGTTATAAACACAACACACCACACACAAACTAATTAGATTTATAAATCTTGTAGTTGTTTTAAACTTGTGATATTCAATTATCTTTTATTTGTTTTTATATATATATCAATTATTTAATTCGTTATATTCTTAACGAGTATCTGAATCGCTTGATATATATCTGTATGAATGGTTGTTTTATCGTTTACTTTTATCCACGGTGTTGTATTGGTTTGTTGCTCTAGTGTTGGTGTTGAAAATCCATTATAAAACTGTTGATGTTGTGATTTGTCTGCATTATTATTTGGTTGAGCTCCATTATTATTACTATTATTATTAAATAATTGTTTGTTGGGTAGTTGTTCAGTTAAGATTTGTAGACAATCTTCTGCCAATATCGGGTAGGTCTTGGCAAATCTGGTTAGCGACGGTAATATTTGTTTGATAAAGTTATCTTTTTCAAAGTCGGAACGGACATTGATAACTATGTTACTAGTGCTATTACTACTATTATTGTTGTGTGTAGAGGTAAGATTTACACCAAGATTATGAGCAATACGACCAAGTGCATATCTACAAATACGTAGACTCTTGGGTATTGGATAGCGCTCCGCCAGGAATGCCGATAGCTGTATCGAGAAGATCTGTTTGTCGAGGTGTGGCTGACTGAGTAGCTCCGGAATAAAGTCAAAGCAGATGTGCATCGAAGGGATGTGTGTGACGGTGATAGGCAGTAGTCGCGGTGAGTAACCCTGGAAGTGTACGAGTTTGATAAGTAGCGGCTTCTCAATGAAGAGCTGGTGTATAAAGTTACAGATGTTACAACGAATCTCTTCAATGTCTGCTGCGGTAAACGACTGTATTGGCTCCAGCGGTATGGTGTCGACGATGCACAACTCGAGTAGCAGCTGAATGATAGAGCTCTCCTGAGTGAGAATCAGGGTGGTGATTTCTTCTTGCTTGCCACTGCCAATCGGTGCTACAGAGATGCAATTCTGTAGATACTTCTTCGATGACATCATGTAGAAGTACAGTACATTGAGGAGTATCTTAAAGAGCGGTGGACAGTGGAACACAGTTGGGTGAGAGCGGAATACCAGGAGTGGATCGTTGACGACGTCTGTGTGTGTATATTGAGCAGAGCCAACACTGCCTGAAGCAGTGGTAGTGGAACCAGTCGTTCCTCCACTTTCAAGACTGGTAAATACATTTATTGTCTTTAGTGCGACGTTCGTTTGGTCGAGAGGAAACAATCGACTCCACAAATCGGTAAATAGCGGAATGATACCGTCGATCTGTGGTTGCTGGAAGTTATCGATGAGTATAGGCAGGAGATGTTGGACGAGAGGAATGACCAGTGCAGTGAGAGAAGCATCCGGTAGTGTATTCAAGTAGCTAAGAATAAGATAGGTGGTTGTTGGATTGCTGGTTGTCTTTTGGAATACCGACACTGTATATTTAGTATCTGCACTCTTTGGATAGATTGATTGCTTAAAGTATTGCGGTATGTAGTTTAGTGTGGCGATAGAATTGTAGTGACGCTCCTCTTCTTCGAGCAACAGAGCAACGTTGAACAACTGTGGAAATTGCGAGCTAACCAAGTAGAAAAACGGTGGAATAATATAAAAGTAATCCTTAGCATTCGATTGTATTGTATTCAAACAACTTTGTATTGGTAGCTTTGAAAGGAATTCATCTGAATACTCTTTTACTAGTATATATAATAGTTAAGAATTATAATTAATACTTTGTTAAATCAATCAATAAGTTTACATTGTGTAATATTATTTACTTACATTGTGTTGTTTCTATTAGAATAGAAGATGTCTTTTGTTTTAAAGATTGTTCAGTTTTGAACTTCATAACACTATCGTTATACCTTAGTACAAAGTAGACAACCAACACCTGTACGACCATAGGTGTCTGTTTTGACGGCACAAACAACGATGATATCGTCCACTCTGATATCCTCTTCATATAGAACAATGGTGTATTCGTTAGAATCGACGGTTCTATAATACTAATTAAATAAAGTTTAAGTTAGCTTATGACATTACAATATTGTATTGATATATATATATATATCAGTTGGTTATTTACTTACTTTTTAATAAGTTTATCTAAACATGAAGGTAGTAGATAATGTATGGGTGTAGATGCTTTCAGTGTTTGTGTCCATATCCATTGACCCATGTCGGTTTCATACTTTTCAAAGATACGTTCACTCAGTAGATGATAGATGCACATCATCGATGTATTGTGATTATCAGCACCACCACTACTACTACCACTACTACCACCACCACTACCAGAGATATTTGATGTGTTACCATTCGATAGATTATCGGTAGTTGGTAATAACGATGCCTTTAAAGCTACCAATGCCTCTGGGAATATATCCTTGGTCAACAACTCACCGATTTGATTCAGACTCTCAGTGTGAATAGACGGTCTGAATCCAAGAATATTCTTTACAATGACAACGATATTCGGTAACTGTCTTGTATGGAAATAGATTGATATTAACAGTAATAGATCATCACAGCTATTTGTTTTTAATATATTATTAAAACATTCTGATATTCTTTTCTATAATAATAATAATAATAATAATAACAATATATTAATATGTTAATAAAAATGATAATACTATGTTAATGTTGTGGAATTGGTAAGAAAGATTTGATAGTTACAGGTTGAATTATACGTAATAAACCTTCTATTACCAATAGAAAGCATAGATAGATTCTTGAGAATGATTTACTCTTGTATTTATCGATGAGTTGTAAAGTTGCTGTTATCTCTGCACCACTCAACTTGATACCAAGCACACCTGCCATACCACAATATATTCTAACAATTGATTGTATAGTTATTATCGATTGAATACTACCATTAGTTGTAGTGTTTGTAGTAGTTGTTGTAGCTGTAGGTGAATTCAATTCAGATGTTGATGTATTCATTTGATTATTATTAGATTTATCCAACTAGATAAACAAAAAAAAACAAATGTTAATTATACATGTATAATTAAATAAATCATTACAACATATAATATATATATATAAGGTCATACATACAATTGATAATAGATTATCTCTTATCTCATTGAATGAAGGTGATTCTCTTTGCGAAATATAATCTTTGATCCATTGATACTCCTGTCTATTTACAATGATATTACTGAGAAAGTTGATGTCGTCTTTGATAAACTGTGTTGTTATCATAAAGATTAACTCTGGCATCAATGTTTGTTCTATCAGTTTCGCGCGGATAAAGGTAGCGACAAACTTTGAGAGTTTACACAACTCTAGCAATATTCTCTTGATCCTCTCGAAACCGACCAACTCTATCGACTTCAATATGATATCCTCCACGATCTCCTTGAACTCCAAAGGATGATTCAATATCAATAGATGCATCAGCTTTGGTGCTTGATTCAAATATAGCAATGATATCAACATATTCTATAGATTAATTAAATTGTTGTTTAATTAGTAACTACAAGTTAAAGATTATTATATTATTAACCAATTAGTTAATAATAATAGTAGTAGTAAGTACTTACATTAAAATTGATAATATCATTAAATTTAAAAGTAATAAAAGGTAATATAAAACATAATTCTTCTTGGTATATTGGTATATCTAATATTGAACATTCATACTTGTGTATATCGAGTTGATGTTGTTGTGGTTGCTGTTGCTGCTTCTTTAGTAGATTCAGCTCTTGCTGTCTGTCAGAGTAGTCCAACAAACCGATGAGATCACTCAATACCAATCTTAACTTGATAGTTATATCACCATTCTCAAATAAATCACCAATATTCTCTGTTATATCTATTAATGTTGTTTTCTTCTCCAACTAACATGTTTTTAATAAACATTCCATTTAAAATAGATATATATATATATGTTATGTTAGTTAAAGTTCTTTCTCTCAATCTCTATTATCTCTCTCTTTCTTTTTATGTTTATCCAATCAATAGATACATACATGTGATAGTTTCTTTCTGAATTGTATTTCCTCTTGTATGAATGAATGATATGATTTAGTATCTATATATTGATATTGTGTGATTCTAGTGAGTGACATTGCCATGTGGATAGACATCTTTGATGAGTAACAATGTAGAATCTCTTTTATCTCTGTTAGTGATTGATTATTAACTGTTAAATTAACTAAATATGATAAACACATTTCATATTCTTCATAAATATTAACTTTATTATCATTATTATTATTATTACTATTGTTATTCTTTACATGATTATTACTGTTATTATTACTGTTTGTTATAGTTTTTGATTGTATCTGATTGATATGATCGATTTCAACCAATCGATTGATCAATGACATATAGTCACCCTCAACTAATAAGTCAAATATATACATTTCTATTTCTTTTCTTTTCTTTCACCTTTAACACCCAATTTTGGATATCCTATACAATTTATTAATATGTATATATTATATCGATGTGAACTCACTGTTTGATCAGCTAATTACCACTAATCTTAATTTAAATTGGTAACTTGACCAATCTGAACTTTCATTAATTTTTTTTTTTAAACTAATTTTTTTTTAAAGATTTTTTTTTAATTAATTACCAAGGTTCTTAAAGCGTGTTCAAAATCAAAAAAAGAAAGAAAGCTTTAATTCATTTAGTAAATATTAAACAAAGACATTTATATAACAACTATAAAACATATGACAATTTTAAAATAAGCAAAAATTAAAGTTCAATGATCATGCACAACTTGAGAAAACAAACCACAATAATATAAATAAATATATTTTCTTATGGCTAACAGATTTATAAAATCTTTTAAATTTATTATATTTGTTTTTTTTTTATAATCATGTATTAATTATAATAAAGCCAAAAGTGTTATTCCAGATTTGTTCTATTCAAATAATTTGAAAAAATTATTATCATAAAATATAGATCTATAAATTGTTAATAAAAAATGAACTTGCTATTAATATATAGTCAAATCATATATTATAACATTATATTATATATAAAAACAATAACAACTTAGAATTATATAATAATTATAAAGCAATAGAAATCTAAAAAAACAATGAAAAATATGTTTAATTTACCTTTCAAGTTTGAGAATAATCCAGGTACCTATGATATAAAACTATTGGATATATCAAAGGATAATCTCGCCATTGAGATTTCAGAACTCCTCAAACAGACGTATCTCTCTGACTGCCGAGATGAACGATCTGACAGTGTCCATGGAAAGATGTATGGACCACACCATCGTTTGATGATTTCGCTACCGACCAACTACAAGAGATACCACAAGAATATCTTCTATCTCGTCGATCCAAACTCACCGTATACCTTCTTGACAGACGAAGTCATGACCAAACTCGGTGTGGAACATAAAATTCCTTCGTCTGGTGTCTACCTGGAAATCAATCAGAAACCAACGAGAGCATTCATTTCCACAGGCCATTTCAGAGATGTCAATGTAATCGGCACCAATTTCCTGGATGGTTTGAAATTGCACATCAACTATTTGTATCCCTATGGATTTGAATTGGAATTCCCTCAACATAACCAGGCATCTTCTCAACAAGCACAGTTATCTCAACAATATCCTCAACAACAACAAACTCAACAACCACCAATGCAACCTTATGCACAACAACAACAGCAACAACAACCTCAACAATCACAACCACTACAACCTCAACACCAACAACAATATCCATATTCTTATAGTGGATCGCAACAACAACAACCACCTCAGCAACAGCAACCACAACAATCACAACAATATGCACAACAACCACTGTCACAAGACAACTCTTACTATCCCAAAGAACAAAAACATGAATTCGACGATCATCAACAACAGCAAATGCCACCAACACATTATTCTCCTTAAGACATATCTCATGATCACCAGGAACCTTGTCTGCAGCTTTTTTTAACTTTTTCGTCCTTAAAAAAACCATATTTAGTTTTTTTTGGTTTTTTTTTTTGACATCGCACTCAGCTGCAAATCAAATCCCAATTCGTTTGTTTTTCTTGTTCTTACTAATATATATTAAAAAGATAAATAATAAATCCAAAACAAATCTAGATTTGTTTTTTTTTTTTTTCTTTTTCTTTATTAAATCTTTTTTAGATTTTATTTTGAAAATAACAATCTTTATTAATCAATTAAATTATATTTAATTATTTCCAAAAATAGAGTCTGAAAGTCTACAAAAATTCTAACTCGATCAAACAGAAAATTGACCATCAAAAAAAAAAAAAATGAAAGTCACCCCAAAAAAAATTTTTTTTGAAGTTGAAAAAAAAAATTTCACTGATTCAAAGATTAATCGGATCAGATTTTGCAAAACACATCACTCAGTTGTTTTTTATCATGAAAAGTCACCTACCCCCAAACCACTGATATCATCAAATTTATCATCAAAAATAAAAAACATTGCAAAAGATCAGATATTTAAAAATAAAAATTATTTTTTTGTTCTTTTTTTTTTTTTTTTGATTTCACTTTTCAAATCACTTTTTTTTTTTGTTCTATGTTTGGGTACACCATACATACAACTTAGAATTCTATTGGTGCAATCAAGAACAAAACAAACAATTCAAATTCAAAGTGGAAAGTAAAGGAATCGACTTCAACAATAAAATAAAATAACAAAATAAACAGAAAAAAGAAAAGTAGCATGTTTGTGATAGCCTAGTCCAGACTTCACCATTTATAAAAAAACTCTTTGCGGAAAGAGTTTTTGTTTAGTTCAGCGCAATTCTCACTCTATGCTTTTATTTCTGTATCCCCATAACTGTTCGCAATCACAAACACAATCCAACTCACTCCACAGCCACACACCACCAAACTCAAAACCAAAGTAAAAAAAAAAAAAAAAAAACACCAAATCTGATAATCTTTTACTACAAAATCTAAAGAGGTCCAACACCCACCACTGCAGATCATCAACCACCACCACAACTCACCATTTGCAATTCATCAACTAACGAAGTAACTCTATATTAGTTTATTTTTAAATCAATCAACTATTGGTTAAAAGAATTCAACAACTCTAATTAATTTAGATTTGTACCAAACACCTACTACCTAGGAAGCCTTTTTTTTTTTTTTTTGTATTTCTTATTTCTATTTTATACATATATATCAATATCAATAGATTTAGTTGTATATTATTTGATAAAAATGGATAGATTTAAAGTACTTCAAAGAGGCATGTCCTTTAGAGGTTCAGTGAGAAAAAACGCTGAGAAACTATACTATTTAGATTTGGGTGCTGCTGATATCAACTACCACCCAAAGTATCATCGTTCGAAATGTGGTATTTTGGCAAGCGTTGTTGTATTAGTTATTGTAATCTTTTTTATTATTATGACAACAGCACAATTCTCAAAAGGTAATTATTTCTTTCTTTTTGTAATTTCAAGAAGAAGAAGAACATTCATTTTGTCTAATTTCTCAATTTAATTAAATTCATTTTTTTAGGTGTACCTTCAATTATTTATAATGCAAATATACCATCACAGTATGCACCAATGGATACTCCATTCGTGGGTGTGGGATTCAGTTCTGGGAACAGAGGAATCACCAACGATCCTTCGCTGTTCACAGTAAAGTTCAATAAAGTGACAATCTATGGCCAAGACAAAAAACCAAGAACCAAAGTACCAATTGCCACAGTTCCATGTACATTCTACCAGAATCCACCTCCAGGATCGGACGACAACGTTCTACCGGAGATCTACACCAACGCCACACTCTGTCCGAATGAAACCGTCACCATGATGGGAACCTACGAGATGGAGGTCTACCAGTATCTCGACATCGGTGTTTATCGATGCACTTGTCCACCGGCCACACCAAACTGCGGTTGCGCCAACGACACCGAGTTCAACTCACGTTTCTTTACTGACTCGACACTCAATGTTTTGGTCGTCGAAAAGAATCCATCGTACTCGGTGTTCGCGCGTGAATTCAGCATTATTCCACGTGATCCCGACTTTGCCAAGCCACCCACCCAAAAGAATTACACATTCTCCAAGTTTTGGTACAACTCCAAGTATCAATATCAAAAGGTAGACATCTCAATTCAGAGAAAAACCATTTACAATGGACCGAGATTCGTGTTTGACTATCACGTCGGTAACTTCTATGGCGTCGGTGGATTCGTTGGACGTGCCTACGACTACGATCCCAACCAAACCACCCTGTTCAAAGCGTATATCCGTCTGGATGAATATGACAACCAAGAGTACCGTCAAAGTCCAGCACTTCTCCAACTGATAGGATCGTGGGGTGCACTCTGGACTTTCTTCTCACTGACCGTTCTCCAACT
The DNA here is from genome assembly GCF_000004825.1 of Heterostelium album PN500. NCBI lineage: Eukaryota > Evosea > Eumycetozoa > Acytosteliales > Acytosteliaceae > Heterostelium > Heterostelium album. The sequence continues at coordinate 513,292 of NW_008805073.1, read as the reverse complement.
GGCTCGAATCTACAACAACCGAAAATATCACAACGAAAAAGAAATCAAAAAGATTGTCAATGATTTAGTTCACGGTTCACCCGTACCATCCAACAAGAATTTCAATCCATCGATTATCAATGAAAGTAGTGGTGATTTAGCTATTTATAATGATAGTAATAATAATAATAATAATAATAATAATAATAATGAATTCGAAGCTAAGTAACCTAATAATAATAATAATAATAATAGCAATGCACCAAGAAGAAGTTTAATGTCAATTCAACTTGGTGATGATAATAATAATAATACTAACAATAATAATAATAATAATAGTAATAGTAATATGAGTAATAGCATTGAAATGGGTATTATTACTACTAATACAACACCGGTGAGACAACCAAAGAATATTTTACATGCATCGAGTGGTAGTCTGGACAAGTTTGTAAATGGAGCTGGCTGGGCCAATCATCCAAACCAACAGATTGGCTATGGAACTGTATCATCATTCGGTATCAATTCATCGATTGATTTGAACAATAGCGATCAAATCCCACATAACCACTATTTAAACAGCAGCAATGAATCTGGTCGTAGTCAACGCAGTAACTCCAACCAAAGCAACAGCAGTAGTCACACCAGTAAAAGTAGTAAAAGTAGTAGTCACAAACAATGAGCGTTTCAACCATTAATGATACCAATCAATCAATAATCAATTAATCAATGAACCACTTCACAACTTGTATTTAAATTGCGATATCATCAACATCATCACCATGACCGAAAAAGAAAAGAAAAGAAAAGAAAGAAAAAAAAAAAAAAATCAAACTAACAAAAGTAGTTTATTTGATTGATTGTTCAAATCTATCTATCATTTGAACTTTTATTTATTTATATTCACAATAAAGTTGTATACTTTATCCATCCAAAAAAATTATACATTTACTATTTTATTATAATTTACTACAACTAATTAGTCAACTGCCAATCCAGTTTTTAGTTGTAGTATCTATGTCAATGAGTGTCAATTTAGCATGATATAGTTCTTTTAAATAGAACAAAGAATTCAATAGGGCATCGATCGAGTGAAGATTAAAAAGGTTGTTTTTTAATTAACTTTTTTTTGCAACTATTTGTTTTTTATTTCTACAACTTCACCCAAAATGCAGCAATTGGTCAATTTATTTGAAAAATTGTTGTTGGTTTTCAAGGTTCACAAAACAGCAAAGAAAAACAAAAAAACAAAACATTTTTTTCAAAGTTTTTCAAATTCTTTTCCTAACCATTAGGTGTTTTGCCAAAGAGTGGCAACGAGCAAAAAAAAAAACAAAAAATAAAATAAAAAAATAAAAATAAAAAATTAATTTTGGCATTGTTTTTGTGTTGATCCAATTCAAAAATACTGAAATCATAGTTATTGATATTTTTTCTCATAAAATAACAATATTGTTAAATTGTATTATTATCATTTCTTCGGAATTTATTTGAATAATTATATTTATTTATTTAATGTATTTGTAATATTAGTAAAATAGAAACACAATAAGGAACTGTTAAGTCCAATAATATTATATCATCATATCGTTAATATTTTAAGTAGGTATGTATTGCCACAAAATGATAATATAATATATTTATAGTTGGTAATAGCCGCTAATTTTTTTGTTAATTTAAACAACAGGATTTTGTTTTTTAAAATTAGATATATATCAATCAATATCAACATCAACCTACCAATTAATCATATTTCATTGATAACTACAATACAATTGTAACATTAAAGGTATGGATTTCATTCAAATTTATCATTAATTATAATCTAAAAAATTAAAAAAGAGAATTTCGAAATTCTAAATGAAGTTACTCTGTTTATGTCTATGTCTGCTGTGCGTGTGTGTGTGTTAGTTTGATTTGAATTGATTTGATATGGTTTGCTTTTGTTTTATTTTTGTTTTGTTTTTACATTGTGGTTGTTTGGTTTTTATTTTTATGTATATTATAACAGTGACAGGTGGGGTAGTTATCGACCGAAAAATGGAGGATAAATATTGGATATAAATGGGAGTGCGCGATATCAAATGTGTTTGAAAAACAAAGATGGAAAGCAGATAAAGATTAAGAGAAAGAGGAAGAAGTGGAAGTGGAAGTGGATATTGTGGGAATATACATTAATTATCAACATGTTAGTTAGTGTTGGTGTTTGATGTCAAACAAATCAAAATCAAATTGTTTTGTTTTGTTTTGTTTTGTTTTGTTATTTTTAAGTAAAAGTAATAGTAGTAGTAGAGAGGTGGTAGCCATTATTAAAAAACAATCAATATTATAAAATAGTGGTGGTTATAAATTCATATCAATCAATCAACCAATCAACGAATCAATTATCACTAAATTACTATTGGTATTATTATCTTATCATTATTTATTTTGGTTTGTTTTATTTTTATTTCATTAATTAATGGGATAGCGAAAGGAAAGGATAGGATAACATAAGATAAGAAAAGAAAAGAAAGAAAAGAGAGAAGTGTAACAACTAATTTACTATTTACTTTAGTATAGTTCAATCAATCAATCAATAAAATCAAATTATAATATCAAATATAATATAATCAACTTTGTTATTGTTATTGTTGAACAACATAGTTAACTTTATTGTATGTTTGTTTGTTCTTTGTTTGTTTAAATTTTTGGGAAAATTTGAAATAAAAATTGTAAAGATATTAATTGTTTTTTTCTTTCTTTCTTTCTTTGTAGATTAGATTATAGAGTAGAATATATATATATAAATTGAAAATCAATCAATATGGATGATAGTGAAGCTCGTAAGAAGAGACTCGAGGAGTTGAAACAACAGAGTCTCGATATGGAGCGTGAGGCACAAGAGAGAGAGAAACGTGCAGAGGAGCGAAGAAAAAAGAGAGAGGAGGAATTGAGACTGCTGCAAGAACAAGAGAAGAAAGACGAGGAGGAACGACAGAGAAAGAGAGATGAACGTAGACGTCTGAGAGAAGAGGAAGACAAGAAGCTAAAGGAAGACATGCTGCGATTGGAGGAAGAGAGAAAACAGCGACAGTTGCAACGTGAGAACAAAGACGGTGCAACTTCGCCTGCCATTCCCGCTGGTGCTGTCGATGAAGACGATCCCGAGTTAAAGAAGATCCGTGAGGAAAGAGAGAAGCGATTGGAAGAGAAGAGAAAACAACGTGAGGAAGCTCAGAAATTGATTGAACTCGAGGAGAAGAAGATAGCAGAGGAGCGTGAGAAACGCAGAGAGGAGAGAAACAAACAACTCGAGGAGGAAAAGTCAAAGTTAGACAATGAACTAAAGAGAAAAGAAGAAGAGAAAGCTGCTGCTGCTGCTGTCAAACAGAAAGAAGAGGAAGAAGCAGCTGCAGCCAAAGCTAAAGAGGAAGCTGATCGATTAGAGAAAGAACGTTTGGAAAAAGAAAAACAAGCAACAGAAGCAGCCAAAGAAGAAGCCGATCGTCTTGAGAAAGAGCGTTTGGAGAAAGAGAAGGAAGCAGAAGCAGCAGCAGCATCAGCCAAGGCAGAAGCAGACAGACTCGAGAAAGAACGTTTAGAGAAAGAGAAGGAAGCCGCTGCTAAAGCAGAAGCAGACAGACTCGAGAAAGAACGTTTGGAAAAAGAGAAGGCAGCCAAAGAAGAAGCAGATAGTCTTGAGAAAGAACGTTTGGACAAAGAAAAGGCAGCCAAAGAAGAAGCTGATAGACTTGAGAAAGAGAAGGAAGCCGCAGCAGCAGCCAAAGCAGAAGCAGATAGACTTGAGAAAGAACGTTTGGACAAAGAAAAGGCAGCCAAAGAAGAAGCTGATCGTCTTGAGAAAGAGAAGGAAGCCGCAGCAGCAGCAGCCAAAGCAGAAACAGATAGACTCGAGAAAGAGAAATTGGCAAAAGAAGAGGCTGATAGATTGGAGAAAGAAAAGGAAGCAGCCGCAGCAGCAACAGCCAAAGCAGAAGCAGACAGACTTGAGAAAGAGCGTTTGGAAAAGGAGAAGGCTGCCAAAGAAGAAGCTGACAGATTGGAGAAAGAACGTCTGGCAAAGGAGAAAGCAGATAAAGAAGAAGCCGATCGTCTTGAGAAAGAAGCAGCCACAGCCGCAGCAGCCAAAGCCAAGGAGGAAGCTGACAGATTGGAGAAGGAGCGTTTGGATAAAGAAAAAGCAGAAGCAGCTAAAGTAGAAGCAGATCGTCTTGAGAAAGAACGTTTGGAGAAAGAGAAAGAAGCAGCGGCAGCCAAAGCCAAAGAAGAAGAAGCCAGACTTGAGAGAGAGAAGGTAGCAGCAGCTAAAGCTGAGGTTGACAGATTGGAGAAAGAGCGTTTGGCAAAAGAGAAAGCAGATAAAGAAGAAGCTGATCGTCTTGAGAAAGAGAAGAAAGAGAAGGAAGCAGCCGCAGCATTAGCAGCCAAAGCAGAAGCAGATAGACTTGAGAAGGAACGTTTGGAAAAGGAGAAGGCAGCCAAAGAAGAAGCTGATCGTCTCGAGAAAGAACGTTTGGCAAAAGAGAAGGAAGCCAAAGAGGAAGCCGATCGTCTTGAGAAAGAGAAGAAAGAGAAGGAAGCAGCCGCAGCCGCAGCAGCAGCAACAGCCAAAGCCAAGGCAGAAGCCGACAGATTGGAGAAGGAACGTTTGGAGAAAGAAAAGGAAGCAGCAACCAAAGCCAAGGCAGAAGCAGATAGACTTGAAAAGGAACAAGCTGCTGCTAAAGCCAAGGAAGAAGCCGATCGTCTTGAGAAAGAAAGGCCGAAAGACAACCAACCACAAAGATCACCGATGCTTTCAAACTCACCATTGAGAAACAATTGAAAGAAAAGATGGAGAACAAGACACCAACAACAGTAGAATCAGAATCATCATCGAGTGGCGGTGAATATGTCCCACAGAAACTAGCTAATCTAACTCTGGACAGAGCAAAAGTCAGCGGTCGTAAGTTGCCAAGTAAGAGTCACAAACCACCTCTTGCCAGACCGGCAACTGGAGAATCCACCGCTCCACCCACCGGAGCATCGCTCTTGGCTCAAGCTCTGGAGAGTAAATCCAACTCTGATTCGGAATCGTCGCCGACACCCAAGAAGAAGATTGTCTTACCGCCGGGTGCAGCCGGTCTCATGGGTGGCATGGCAGCGCTCGCCGCCGAAGCCCAGAAAAAGAAACTGGAGAAAGACAACAACAAGAATAACGCCGCTCTGAACCGTTTAAAAGTTGAGGAGCCAGAGGCACCAGTCTTTGTAAAAGGTCGTTCACAGAGTGTCTCTGTGACCTCCACTTTGAAGGGTGATACCACTGGCAAATTCTTGGTTCACAAAAAGGTGGTTGACACCTACAGCGGTCTGAGAACACGTCTCATCCATTGCAAGGGAAAGAAGCGTATTCTAACACGTGAAGTCGAAGTGACTACTCGTTCACTCAATAAAACCGATACTTTTGTACTGGATTGCGGTATTGAGGGAAGTGGAGTCGGTGGAGAATCGAGTGATTCCAGTGCCCACACCAATATCTATGTTTGGTACGGATCCAAGTCGAACGCCGCCAAAAAGTCAAAGGCAGTTGCCATCGCTGAGATTATCAAGAGTCATGAGAGAGGTGGACATGCCACCATTATCAAACTGGACGAGTCGGATCGTGATGCCGACGCCACCGAGTTCTACAGACGTATGCATGGCAAAGCCGACGACTACATCATGCCGGATGGCGGTGATGATATGGAGGCGGAACAAACATGGCCACAGTCTTTCAATCTGTTGAAATACAACCAGGACAATGGACAGTTGATTTCCGTTGATAGTAAAGCACTGAGCATGGAGCTGTTGGCTTCGGATTCATTCTTTGTTCTGGACACTGGCTCAGAGTACTATGCATGGTCCGGAAGAAACGCTGACATTCCCGCCTACAAAGACAAGTTTTTGGAGAAGGCAAAGGAGCGTCTCACAGGAAACAATCAACGTCCAGCATGGGTAGAGATGATTGTTACGTCGGAGGGTGGAGAGCCAGTCATGTTCCGTGAAAAGTATTTCGATTGGCCAGATCTCAGTCACGAAGTATCGCTTTCACGTATGGGATTCGGAAAGAAGCGTGTCTTTGACGTCAGCATTCCCTACGAGAAGAAATCGCCATTGAAAATGTCGCAGTTTGACGTGCAGGAGATGATCTATTCCGAGCCACCCGAAGAGGCGCCACACCGCAGCGACGGAACTGGAACCTACGAGATGTGGTACGTCGACAACATGAAGATTCTACCGATCCCCGAAGAGGAGTACGGACATTTCTACAGTGGAAATTGTTACCTCATCAGATACACTTACACTCGTTGGAATGCCTTGAAATATATCATCTACATTTGGCAAGGTGCAGACGCCACCCGCCAAGATGTCGGTAGTTCATCGCTGCTCTCCAAAGACATGTACATTGAAACATGCAATCGTGGTGATTGCATCCAGGACTGTGTGCGTCAAGGTCGTGAGAATGTTCAATTCTACATGGTTTTCAATGGCCGTATGGTTGTACACCGTGGAGTGCGTGGCGACTTTGATAGCAAATCCAAACAGCTCTATCATCTCTATGGCAAGCGTGATAACACTATCACAGCGGTCCAGACTACCAAGCTGTCAGCCAGTTGTCTCAACAGCCGTGATATCTTTGTTCTCACCGATTCCAATACCACTTATATGTGGGAGGGTAGCGGAGCATCCAAAGTACTCAAGGAGCAAGCAGCCAAGCTGGCAACCCTCATCGTAAATTCACCGAGTAAGTCGGCAGCTACCATTCAAGAAGGTCAAGAACCAGAGGAATTCTGGAAGATGTTGGGAGGAAAAGCTAAATATGCGAACGACCAACTTTTGAAACATCCAAAATCAGTTAAATTATTTGCAATTGTAAATACTGGTACTATTATTAGAGTATGTTAACAATATGTATATACTTTTAATTCTTTTTGACAAAATATTAATAATTTTCTTTCCAATTATATTAATTATTTCTCTAGTCTGATGAAGTATTCAATTTTAATCAATATGAACTTCAAGCAAATCGTGTATTTATATTGGATAATAAAGTAAAGATGTACGTTTGGTCTGGATCAAGAGCAACTGAAAAGGAAAAGAAACGTGGAATGGAAATTGCCATTGAGTATATCAAGTTACTCAATGACGGTAGAGCAGAGGAAGATGTATTATTTATTAAAGAAAAAGATGAACCCGTTGAATTTACCTGTCAATTCCATGCTTGGGATTCATTTAGATTTTTGGTAAGCAACAACCAACAAACATAAATATATTTCATAAATTATTTGATATTAATATTTCTCTTTCTTTTTTCTTTTAATTTTATTTTAATAGAATGCAAATGGAGCTGATACAGAGGAATCACCAAAGGTAGAGTCAGCTTCCACTTTATTAAAGAAATACTATCAAACATTGCCTTTGGAGATGTTGACTCAGAAGAATACACCACCAGAGATTGACCGTTCCGTTCTTGAGATGTATCTTTCGGACGAGGAATTCCAAAAAGTGTTGGGAATGCAGAAGACCGAATGGGAAGTGCTGCCTGGCTGGAAGAAATCCGAAAGAAAGAAGAGCGTTGGTCTATTCTAAAAATGTTTATCATCACAACAACACCACCAATCAAATGTATTATTTATTAAAACCAAACCAAACCAAACCAAACAAAACAAGAGGAATTCATCATCCAATATCAATATTATTATATATATACATATAATTTTATATAGAATATGTATTTATAAAACTAAATTATTAATTAATTACACATATATTATTTAAATAAATAAAAAAATTAGAAAAACTAATCTAAACTAAATGTTATGTTAAATTAATTAATTGGTTTATAATTATCATTTATTTATTTATTTATTCTTCTACTTTTTTACTAATCTCTTGAATAAGTTCAATTGCTGAGAGATCACCTTGTTTAGCAGCCATCTGGAGATATTTAATTCCAGTTTCACGGTCAGCTTCAATGCCAACACCGTAGTAATAGTATTTTCCAAGGAGGAATTGCGCGTCGACGTGTCCAGCATTCGCTGCGACTTCGTAGAGTTCCATAGCAGTTTGGGTGTTTCGCTCGCAGATCAATCCGATATCGTACATTCCACCGAGACAAAACTGTGAATTAACATTTCCAAGCTCGGCAGCACGCATCCACAGTACAAATGCATGGTTATAGTCTGGATTGTCACGTGAGTAGTAATGTCTGCCGAGATAGTACATGGCATCGGCCGATCCCATCTGTGCGGCATAGTTCCACAACGCCAAAGCGACCTTCTTTTCGTGTTCATACAGTAGTCCACCGAGAGTGACGACAGCCTGCACGTCACCTTTCTCCGCCAACAACTTCAAGTAGAACGATGCCTTTTTCAGGTTGAACTCTCCACCGACACCGTTGATAATCATATAGACGACTTGCTCCATCGACGACTTTAGGTTCATCGAAGCGGCAATGTCAAAGTAGGTACGTGCCAATCGTTCGTTGACCATCGACACTCCCATGCCCTTGAGATTCATCTCACCGAGCATTCCAAACGCCACTGGGATACGCGCGACCGACGCCACAACAAAATGGCGATAGGCAGCCGACATATCTTGCTCCACTCCGACACCGTTGAAATACATATTTCCCAGGAAGACATTGGCCATTCCGTGACGCTGATCCACTTCATTGGTGAACATATCGAATGCACGTTTGTGGAATCCAGAGACATAGAGTGCTCTTGCCTCACTGAATTTCTTCTCGTTATCTTTGTTCACCTGTTGAATGACATCTTTCGAGAGTAACACGTCACGAATAGCATTGATATCGTCACGCTCCTCTGGCAAATCGATAAACTCCTCACTCACAACGACTCTACTCAATATCGATCGCAACAATTCCTCTGGATTTTCCGGTCTATCCAAATTCAATTTATTATAAATCTGATCATCTTCTGCCTGATTTGATTCATGTTCTTCATCGAAATCATCATCCATATTATAATCTAAATTTGATTGGTGTTGACGTTGTTGATGTCTTTGATTATTGCTATTATGTTTTTGTTGATATAGATGATTCTCTTCATCGTGATTATCGAATGCCGATGGTTTCACAGGTTTTCTCTTCTTTAATACATTCTTAAAGAAATCTAGATGTTTCTCTTCGAATATATCTTTTGGTGCGTTTCCACTCTCTAGTATCCTGTGTTGCTGTTCTATCTCCTCCTGCTGTTTCAACAGCTGTTGTTGTTTCTTTACTTTCATCTGATGATCATCTGGTAATCTTGTAAATATAGATTCACTCTTTTTATTTCCACTACTGTAAAATCTATCATTATTATATTGACAAAATGTATATCTAAACAAACTACTACTATAACTTTTAACAACACTATTACTAATCGATTTACAAGTTGATTTTAACATCTTATTTTACTTTTATAATCTCTCTCTTATTTTCTAATCTATATAATAATTTAATGATGCATATGAAAAAAAAATTAAAAAACTGTTGTGAACAATCAAATTTCATAAAAATAAAAACAGACAAATGGTTGATTCTATTCTGTTCTTACTCGTTATTCTTTGTATGGTGAAGAAACAAATCCACCCACATCAAATTTCAAATATTACATTCAAGTGAAAGAGTACTAAAATGAAGATATCCTGACAACATATTTAAGTGAAGAATGGTTCCAGGAGACAAATGTATGGTATATCAAATAATGATAATTGTTATTTCGTCATATAAAAACTTTTTAGATGCAGGTTCTATCCTCAGAGGATTTCAATGTGAACAACTTATCAGTGAAAAAGGAAACAACTAGATATCTTGCAACACAATATTTCTTAGCTGGACCCTAAAGAGTTAATAAGCAGTATTGCATCTACAACACCTAGTCACTTGGTAACTTCGTGGTATCAATGTAAAGAATATCAATCTACTTGTAGTGCGAAATCGATAATGGTAATTATTTTAATAAATATTTATTTTTAACTTTATTATTAATACAATATTGTTTTTAGATTAACGAGATCTCGAGTAAGAACAGAATATCGAACTATATATCAAGATGTAATGGTTTCCAAAAAATAAGAGTGTTGAACTCAAAAAAACATTCAATCATAAATTAGTGATATATTTATTTTAAATCATTGATGATTTACTACTGTCCTCACCTGCAGAAGAAATTATTAATTTAATAAATTAAAAACTTTACATCATCTAAAATAAATGTGTTTATTTTTGTGAAGTTACAACAATAATATTTTATTTTATTTTATTATGGGGGAAATATTAATAGATTTAATTAAAAATGAAATAATTAAATCATATGAACAATATTGGTATTTATAATATATCTAATTTTAATTCTCACTTTTGTGGTAAAATTTATGTTTAAAATTGAATCTAAATTTTTTTGTAATTTATCATAAAAATGGGGGTTTCAAAACCCAAAATTTTTTTGTGGCTTGAATGATCAATCAAATCAGCAACAATTACATTTTCATTATTTTTCAAAAGAAGCAGCATTCAATATAATAATATTATACTCATATTCAATTCAAACAAAACACTCTGTTTCAAATCAATATTTGAAGATAATATTGATATCAATTTAAAAGTTTATAGCAAACAAGTTTAAAATTTAGAAATTAAATTTGGAAATCTTAGCAATCGCGCAGTCAAAAAAGAAGATAGATAGTCATCAAGTCAATCAAACAAATTAGTCATCAAAATCATCAAATCATGTCAGCTGAATTATTAAAAGAAGTATCACCATCGGTTGCAAAAGTAGCCAGTGGAATCTGGGCGAAATCGATCGAGCAAGACGGCGCTCAACAATCGGACAACCCAACACATCCATATACAGTGACACTGGTACAGCAATATGCACCACCACGTGCCATAGTTGAGCGTTTCGAGCTGCGTCGAAACGAGCTCGAGCGTTCGATGCCAGCCGGCAAGCGTCTGGAGACTCTCAATTGCTTCTTTGTGCCGTCGTCCGAGGGTCAGCTGCGCAAGCTGATCATCAACGGCTGGCTCGCCACCTTTGAGAGCGCCGCCGACATTGTCTTCTACCAGAACGCCAACAAAGCGATTCAGGAGCAACAGGTACCGTATCCACTGATGGTCGTTGCACGTGTGTGTTTGGGACGCGAGGGAATCGATCATACCGTTGCCAACGGTCGTATTAGAGTACGTGATCTGTCGTCGGTGATCACCTCGTTCCTACTGTCGTACAAGACAGCCAGCAGCACTGGCACCAATGGATTGTCAAGCAGTGGAGGTAGTGCACCACCATCGCCATTCAAAGTCAACGTTGAATCACCATCTGCATCACCCATTAAATCACCAATATCAAAACCACTGTATCCATCCGGACAACTCTCTGGCGATGGTAAAACATGTCCATCTTGTAACCGTGAGAATGCAGGCAACACAAGATATTGTGTAAGATGTGGTGGTCATCTATAAACACAAACAATCATTAAAACAACAATAATCAGAAACAACAACAACAAAACAACAAATAACAAAACAAAACAAAACAGTATTCGAATTTCAAAAAATTGTAATATCTTTCTTCCTTAAATTAATACTTCTTCTTTCTTTTAAAAAAAAAACCAATAAACCCCTTTAAAATATATTATTTAACTTTAAATATTGATATTTGTACAAAAAATGATATGATATGATGTTTATTGCTATTGTGGTTTGTTATCTTATTATAGATTACCTTGTTTAAATGTATGTTCATTGTAAAAATAAGTTTTAACTCTTCGTTTTGCAAAGTATCTATCGTTGAGTTGTGTGAATGCATGATTGCATTGATCAATGGTTTCAAACTGAACGTATATTCCAATGATATCGTCTGCCGCAAGTATGCCTGTTTCTTCGATCGGTTCATTGCCAACCACAACATTCAAGACCTGCCCATACTTTGAACACTCCTTCTCTATATCCTCTATTAGATCATCATCGATCTCCTCTCTTGTAGATACAATATTCTTGTTTAATTATTATTATTATTTGTTTGTTGATATATTTCATCCCAGAAGTGAAATGTATGTAATGTTTTGAAATCCAACCAAACCAATAAGATGATGGTATTGATAAAATTGATTTGTTTTTAAAAGAGAGAGATAGAATAGAGAAGTAGTAGATTGATATATATTAGTATGAAAGATCATTTTGTTTTTGAATCGATGGTCAAAATAAAATAGAAAAGCTTTAGATTGGTATAATTATAGTGTTTGGTTGGTTTAAAGTTACAGTTAATAAAAGTATTTTAGTGGCCTGTTGACTGATCTTTTCTTTGCCATTGGTGTTTATCGAGTTGCCTCCGGTAGTAGCTGCAGCAGCTGCTGCAGCCATCTTTGTAAGTTTTGCTCTTCTTAAATATGCTTCATCACCAGTTGTAATATCTTCATCCATCATATCCATAAACCTACTACTATTTTCATTATGATTATTATAATTATGTTGTTGTTGCTGCTGTTGCTGCTGTTGTTGATGATATAGTTGTTCTTGTTGTTGATGATACAATCTTTCCTCTTCAATTCTCTTCATTCTCATTCTCTCATTGTATTCTTTCTCCTTTAGATAATCTTCATAGTCATTCGGTTTAAATGGATTGTATTCATCAATAACTTCTTCCTCTTCCATAAATGAGTGTTGATGTTGATGTTGTTGATAATGTTGATTTTGGTGTTGATGTTGATGTTGATTTTGAAATTGAGGTGAATTATTATTACTATTATTATTATTATTATTATTATTACTAATTTCGATATTGTTGTTGTTATTACTATTATTGTGGTCCTTATTAATGATTTTATCGCTATTATTATTATTATTGATGATATCTTTTTTAGTTATTGTTTTCGTTTGGCTTGATGTAGATGATGATGATGATGATGATGTTGAAGTTGATGTTTGTTTAGATGATTGTTGTTGTTGTTGATTTCTTTTGGCAGCAGCTTGGTATAGTTTTGGAGGTAGTTTGAAACCCTCTGGCATTATAGATTTCTTCTCTGACGGTTGTGATGTAGATACCGTTGACTTTGAATCTACACCACCACTACCACTGGGTGAAACATTTCTATTGTTATTGGCAGCACCAACAACATCATTGTCATTCGATGAACTGACTATACTATCTGCACCTTGAACATCATATAATCCACCAAAGACAGCTTTCTTATTATTCGATTTCGAACTCATTAATATATATATCTATTAACTATTATTAATTATTATTATTATTATTATTCTTATATCTATTAAAGTTAATTAATTCGATGATCATCATCCAATAAATTGGTTGTGTGTCTATTTTCAATGAATGAAAATGGTTAATAATTTTTTTTAAATTTTTTAAATTTTTTTGATGAAAAATAGTTTGATTGATCATAACCAAAATAGTCAGTGAGTGATAAAATCAACCTATTTATCTATCTTTATCATCAAGTTAATATTATTATCATCTAAATTTTGTTGTATTATATAAAAAGAAAAGAAAAGGAAAAAAAGAAAAGGATAATAGATAAATAGAGTAAAGATTAGTTAAAAGATCTTAGATTTAAAATAATATACATAACATATATAAAGATATAGAAATAGATATAGATATAGTAGTAGTTATAAATATATAGAAAGTATTAAATAAAAAATGGAAGTAGAGATACATGAAGATTTAAATAGTAGTGATCCACTCAAACAAATGAGTGGTTTACAAAAATTGAATCAATTTTGGATCAATCAAGGTAGAGATCCCACTCTATTCTTTCCTTCTTTATTAAAAGTAAGATAGATATTACTATTACTTCTACTATGAATGAATAATAATAGTAGTACAAATTTAATTGGAGGTTTATCATTCGAATATTTTAATACTTACAAACACAACATAAACATCAATAATAAAGTGTATAACAGATGGTGATAATAAAACATCAAGAATACTCTCATATAATATATTGAAAAGCTGTAAATGTAGTAAACAAGAATGGTCACAAGCCATTCCAATCATTGTAAAGGATTTAAATAGCGACGATATCGAAGTGGTCATCAGTCTGTTGAAATCGCTACCGCACATCTCGCCGGTGCTGACAGAGTTGTTGATGGTTGGAAACGCCGACTTTGGCCCGTTGGTTCGTCACTCCAGTCAGAGCGTGCGTCGAGTTGCACTCGATTCGCTGACAACGCTGCTGTTCTACCGCAAGTCGGTGCTCCAACAGTACCGCTCGTTCGTCTCCACAGGCTGGGACCTGGTGGTGGATCGGCTACTCGACGAGTCACTCCCGCAAGTCTACCAAGCGGCATTCAACGCCGTTTCAACGCTATTCAGCGAGATTTCCAGATCGGTATCGCACACCGACGAGTTTGACAATAGTCCGGCGCGTCGCCAGGCACTCGCCGTCCACGGCGAAGTCGTCGCCGCCAAGCTGGTCGACCACTTTGACACGCTACTGAGTCGCGCCGATCACATCGATATATCGATGCGTCACGTCGCCGTAAATACACTCGCTTACCTCGCCGACACCATTTCGCGCGCTGCCGGCACCCCGATGTGGCCGTCGTCCGACGTGCCCAAACTCAGTGTCGCCAAACCCCGACTCTCGACACCGCAAAACATCGTCGCCAATCTCGTCGAACACTTTCTCGGACTGCTCGGATCAACGAACGACGCGCTCGTTTTCGCCGTTGGCAAGGCGGTGCTTGACTTGCTCCTGACACAGGCCAACCAGCACAACGACACCTGGATACAGCCGGTACTCACCGCATTCGTTGGACTATTGCGACGCGAAGGAATGACACTCAATCCACTACCGATTCTGCTTGCCATCATGGGAGTGCTGCCCATGTTGAACGATGACCTGCTACTGGCGACCTTAATACGCATTTTCCCATCGATCAAAACCATAACCGATTCCAACCAGCGTGTGAGCTATCTAATTCGTACATTCGAGCTTCTCATCGACAGACACGTTATCACCAGTGGAAAGAGCAACCTCTTCACACCACTGATGACAGACAATGTATTAATTTCCACGTTCCAAGATGACAGCAGCAGTTTCCGTGAGGAAATAGTTGTGTCAATGGTTGCAAGTCATCATAATATTCTATCAAAATATTTACAAGAAGAGAATGTCAACAGTAACAGCAACAGCAACAGCAGCAGCAACAACAATAGTTCATCATTATCATCATCATCGACATCACTTTCAACATCTGGATCATCATTATCCAATGCAACTGCATTGTTCCATCTACACCAGATTGCACTCAGTATTTCAGAAATATGTTTGAAATGTGTATTATGGGCAGGAGAACGTCTTTCTGCACATGAATATTGTATTCGTTTCGTCGATTGGTTATGTCGCGTCACCTTGCCAACAACAACAACAACAACGTCGTCTTCTTCATCAGCAGCAGCATCGGATCCAACAACAACAGCAACAGCTACAAACGCACAGAAATTAGTATCACTTTTACGTTCGGATCTTTTAGAACAAATACCAAAGATTCCATCGGATTACATCTGTCTGCAATCGATCTTCTTGTTGGCGTTGCATCTCTTAAAGTCATCAGCCAACAAAGTCTATGAACAGAGCGATTCTATCCTACTGATAAATACACTGCGTGCGCGTTTCCTCTATCTCGATAACCAACCGAAATTCACACAATTCAATGGCAGCATCCGAAACATGGTGATGGGAGTATCACAGTATGGCCGCGCCGTTCCAGCTCAGCTGAAATCTCTCAGTGCTTTCTGGCTCGGTGCGTTGGAGTGTCTCTACTTGATGGGATTGAATATTCCCTCTGCGGACAGCGCTGTCCAACGTACGCTCGACGATCTCATCGAGGGGTACTCCTCCAACAAGGAGGTGGTGAGTCGGGCTCGCTTCATCAAGAAAGCAATCGCCAACCCGTCGGTTCGCGCCACCCCTTCGTTCGCGCCATCGAATATCGACTTCTCCTATTGCATTCCCATTGAATTCCTCGAGAGTTCCAACACTCTGAGAACGGCAAGCGATATCTTTGCATATGAATGCAAGAAAGCGATCACCGGGCTGGCTGGCGAGCATTATGGTTCGTCGATTCGCGACCGTCCATCGCGCGACACCACTCTACTCTCGGGATGCGGCGACCCCGTCTGGCTGGAAGTCAGTCACACTGCTCACCCAACGCTCCACACGATCAGCTTGAATATCAGCGTCACCAACTTGCTCCCATTCGCCCTGAAGAATATCACCGTCACCCTCGGACTCTCTGGACATCTCGAGTTTCCACATCCACTCACACAGTCGCGCCACCAAATTCCCAAGCTTCTCCCAGAGAAATCCTATCAATTTGAGGTTCCTCTATCGGTAACCGGACTCGACCACAACTATGTAACATTCTCTATTGCCTATTGTCATCCTTCGGGCATGTGTGAAATCGAGTCGGCGCAGTCAACCAAGCCGCCACCCGTCACCATGGTACCGATCGAGACACGTCTACAAGACTACCAATTCGATTGGAATCAATTCTTGATACCTCTGAAATACAATAAGCATCAATTCCTCCAGCAATGGCCACGTTTCGAAGCGTCGTTCCAAGTGGACGTTGTATTCGAAGGCGATTCGGTGAGTCGTGAACTCATCAATCAATGTCTCCTAAACTACCCATTCCACAATGTGCAATCGTCGTACTTTGACGCCAGTTCTTTCCAACTGGCATTTTCATCGTCGACCTGGTTCAACGACCAGATTTGCTTCATCGTCACGGGAATGGATCGCGTCACCATGGATGAGTATCACGGAAAGGTCATCCAGACGCGCTTTGAATTCCGTTCCTCCAACTCTGGAGTTCTATCGTCATTCCAAAACGTATTGGATCTCTGGATACAAAAGATTCCAAGACAAAGCGATACATTCTTGGCTCGTCTACAAGGTCCAGGTGAAAATTCACTATTTTCAATAACCTCAATTAAAGAACCAACAAAAACAACAAATTCAACATCAAAACCAACTCCATCTTCATCAACATCATCAATAGATCAAGAAATTAAATTACTAAATCAATGGAAAGAAAAGAAAACAAATGTACAACAATCGAATACAACAACATTATTATCGATAGAACAAGAGTTTTATTGATTCTATTGATTGTTGTTTAGTTTTTTTTTAAATTTAATAATAATATTAATACTATGATAATAAAATAGATTATTTAAATAATACAAGTCACCAATCTATGAGGCTGAGCATATTCTGTAATGTTTGCTTTTTTTGAGAACGTTCTCAAAAAAGAAGGAATGAAGATATTTGTAGATTCAACTACAATGCCACGATGCTTCCGAATATCCTTTGTCTTTTGTTTGTATTTTAAGATTACATCCAAAGTTTGTCAGTCAGTTCAAATAATGTCAACTTTGATGAACACCCAACGATACGACGATAACAATCGATTCTCTGACTATTCCGTTTATCGAATCATGAATTTGATAAGGCAATAGAGTAACAAGCTTTGATCCATCTTTTAATCCAACACCTACATAAATATTCAGCACTTTGAATAAATATAGTAATATTTTAAATAATCTATTTTATTGTTTATTATTATAAATAAAATTGAATTTATATTTGAAATTTAATTTGAATTGTTTTAAAAAGAAAAATATTATAATATTTTAGCCACACCACTCATCATGATGACCAGCAGGGCAGGGATCAAAAAAGGAAATGAATTGCCAAAATATGAAAATTTCAACAATAGTTCAGATATTTTTTGAATTTTTCAGTTCAAGGAGTGTGGGAAGAAATTAATTAATGTTTGTTGTGATTTATGTCAAAGTTTTTCATTTGTTTTTTGAATCTTGTTAAATACAAATATATTTAAGTAATAAATAATGGCAGAAGAAATTATTAGTCGTGCAGATGCTTTGCATTTGAATCGTGAATACGCTACAATCTATACATTGTTGGAGGAGGCACACCAAACCTACCCAGATAACGTTGAAATTTCATGGCGTCTAGCTCGTTCCTACTACGACAAGAACGAAGAGGTCGCCGACAAGGCACAAAAGTTGGAGTTGCTCAACAAAGCAATGGCACTCATCAACGAGTCGCTCGCCAAGAACGAACAACACTGGGCTCTCCACAAGTGGTGGTCTATCATCACCAGTGGTCTCGGTGACCATCTCTCGGCCAAGGAGAAGATTGCCAACGCCTACAAGATCAAGGAGCACGCTCTCCGTTCGCTCGAGTTGAAGCCCGAAGATCCAACCACTCTCCATTTGCTCGGTCGTTGGTGTTTCAGCGTTGCCAACATCGGTTGGGTAGAGCGTGCCGCTGCCTCTGCTCTCTTTGGTACTCCACCAACTGCCACCTTCCAAGAGGCTTTGGACTACTATATCCGTGCTGACAAGGCCGATCCCACTTTGATCCGTAATTCACTCTCCATTGCCGACACCTACGCAGCATTGAAGGACAACGCCAGTGCCAAAGAATGGTATGTCAAAGTATCAAAGATGGATGCCAAGTCTGATTTCGAAAAGAATTTGGTTGCCGAGGCTTTGAAGAAATCAAAGTAAATCGATTAGCTAATCAATCAGTCTCATAAAGATCAAATCAATCAAAAAAAAAAATAATATAAAATCAATAAAACACAAATAAAAAAACATGTAAATACACATATCTATTAAGATCATAGATCAATCAAAATCATATCTTATTAATGATAACTAATTAAACTATTTGTATAAATCAAGAATATTCATTAATTTGATCAATGAAAAAAAAGTGAGCAATTATAATTACTTTTTTACACAATATGATTATATATAAATTAATATATATTTTGATTGATTATGATAATCAATTGTGTGTGTTTATGAGTGTTGACTCATTAAATGATTATTTTCTTTTTTATTTTATTTTATTTTTTATTTGATTGTTTTGTTTGATGCAGTGTGTGGGTGGTTGTGTCAGTGTTCACACTTCGAAAAAAACAAATAACAACAATTAATTAATATATTATCGAATAATGTAGGAATAAATAGATAGATAGATAGATAGAAATAGTAGTGGTTGATTTATATAGCAATTGTTATTTAATAACAATGATGATGTTGGTTATTATGAGATGTGTGTTGGTTGTGGTTTGGTAATATGTGTAGAGACAATTTGCGTGAGTGTTGACAAAGGAAATCAATAGAAAAATAACCACAACTTACAAATTTTCGAATTAGTACTACTATTAGTAGTATAAGAGTAAAAGCGTAGAAGAGTAGATGAGTAGTCAGAGGAAGAAGTTAATAATGAGTGCAACAAACAACAAGTCAAACAACACATCCTATTAATCCAATTCTATCCTATTTCATTCATTGTAATGAATTATTCCCCCTTATATCAACCATCATCATCAGCATCAGCATCAGTATCATCTATACACATATTTGTTCATTAAGGTTTCAACTCAGTGCACTGAAACTAAATCAACCCACATATAGTCCATAGGTGTATCGTATTGTACTTTGAGAGAGTGTGTGAATGTGTGTGGATAGAGAATATCGACAAAAAAAGAATAATCAAATTCAGACGACAGACAAACAATCTTTACTTTCCAAAGCATATTATAATTATTTTTCTTCCATTCTTCATTAATTATTTATTTTTAAATCATAAACAACAAAATAATAGAATTATAGCAATAGTTAAATAATAATTAGATAGATAGGTTAGATTTTAATTAGTTTTATTTGTTTAATTATTGATTATTGATTATATTTAAATAAAATAATAATAATAATATAGTAATAATATATAATTAGTTTTGTATTTATTTATTTTATTTTATTTATATAATGAAAATAATAAATATAATAGATAATAATTATAATCGATTTTATAAAAATGTTTATCTTATTTTATTCATAGTTTTATTGGTAGTACCTTTTTCACTACAAGTCAATACATATAGTTTCGATCATAATAGACCAATCGTTACAAACGATATCAATTCACTGCGAGAAGAATATGACAATATTCTTAGTCAATTAAATAGTTATAATCTCAATGACTATCTTTATCAACAGAATCTCTGGGACATTGTAAACAGATTAAATAATTTACAATATAAATCAACAAATAATTCAATTACATTAGGTATGTCAATGTTATAATATAATATTTCCAGAAAAACTGGAAAAACTGGAAAAACAAAATTTATTAATTTTAATTTGAATTTAAGATTGGTATTCAAGTATTGAATCAAATATAGTAGATAGTAATAATAATATTAATATTAAAAATGATAATAATAGTAGTAATAATAATTTTGAAAATGATAAACAACAACTACTTAATTTGGAAAATGAAATGAGTAAAAAGAAATTAAAAATAGTGTTGGTCGTTAGTAGTTTTGAAGGAATGTATTCAACATCTGGTATTGGTACGGTGTATTCTATTCTAGCGGATTTTCTTGTTGCTCGAGGACACGATGTTACACTGTTGTATGCGCGTGATGAGGCAACCGAGCGAATGAGTTTTTCCGAGTGGAAACTGCTGCTGCGTGAGAAGCGCAACATTAATTTGGTTGCGTTACCAGCATCGCCCGTCCCTCTTGACAATCCGTATCTGGTGAAGCGTTCCTACCAGGTCTACCAATACCTCAAGTCTCAACAGTATGACATCATTCACTTCCCAGACTTTGAGGGTATGGCATACTATACTTCGCTGGCCAAAGCGAGTGGACAACACTTCCAACGCTCGAAAATTGTCGTTGGATTGCACGGACCGTCCTCATGGGTAATCCAGTCAAACACTCAGAATAAACCAACGCTCGAATCCGAGTTTGAACTCGACTACATGGAGAGAAAGAGTGTTGAGCTGGCCGATGTCGTTTGGACGCCATCCACCTACATTGTCAATTGGCTGAGAAAACAAGGTTGGACCATTTCACCCGATAAATTGGCACTGCTTTCTTTCTTGTCCCCAAGTGTTATAAGTGGAGATAACGTAAACAACAAGAACAAGGAAGATGAAGTAGATAGTCAAATTCAACAACACCAATCTTTTTCTTCTCCAATTGAAGAGTTTGTATTCTTTGGTAGATTGGAACAAAGAAAAGGTGTTATTCTGTTGTGTGATGCACTGGATCTATTGGCAAAACAAGGATCAACTTTCGAATTGAAAAAACTACAAAGTTACTTTCCTGGGAAGAACCTCAACCATCAAAGGTGAATCCTCAATCGGTTACATCAGAAAGCGTGCTCTCCAATGGCCATTCGCAGTCTCATTCATCTCTGACAAGACATCTAATGAAGCATTAGATTATCTAGTGAAATCTCCAGCTCGTTTAGCTGTAAGTTAAAACAATAACAAATTAAATGTATTTGAAATGAAACTAATTAATTACATTTTCTTTTCATCTATAATTATAGATTATCCCATCACTTGAAGATAATGCTCCATATACATTATATGAATGTTTATATAAATCGATTCCAGTGATTGCAAGTTCCACTGCATCTATGATTCCATTGGTGGACAAACGAGACCGTGACTCTGTATTGTTTGACACCAAACCACATCTTCTCTTTAGAAAGTTGTTGAGTTCCATCAAAAAGGGTGTAGTTATTGCAAGACCAACTTTTTCTGCATCACATTCTTTGGATACATGGTCATCTTTCTATACTGAGCTTGAACAACAACAACAACTAAAACAATCGCAATTAAATATTGTTTTAAATCATTCAACAACGACCAATACTCAATCAACATCCAATCAACCTTTGGTATCAGTTTGTATTGTACATTTCAATCGTCCTACTCTTTTGAAACAAGCACTACAATCGATTGATAAACAAAACTATGGAAATTACGAAGTGATTCTTGTTGATGATGGAAGTAATACAACTGAAGCACTCAGCTATCTCAAATCACTCGAGTCGCAATTCAAGAAACGTCATTGGAAGTTGATAAGAACTGCCAACCGGTATCTTGGTGCTGCCAGAAACACAGCTGTTCGTGAGGCATCCGGTGAATATATCTATTTCTTGGATGATGATAATGCCGCTTATCCCAATGCTTTGGCTACCTATGTGAAGGTGGCAATGCACACCAATGCCGATGTAGTTACTTCGCCACATTCCATCATCACCACCACCAACACACCAACGGATCACACACCAATTCAACGCCAATGGATTCCTCTCGGTTCTTCACTGTCAGTCGGTCTGTTTAAGAATTGTTTCGGTGATGCCAACTTCTTTATTCGTCGCGCCACCTTCAATGCAATCGGTGGATTCACCGAAGAGTATGGAGTCGGTCTCGAAGACCACGAGCTTCTCGCCAAGTTGGTTATCCACGGCTACAAACTGGCAATTGCAACCGATCCACTTTTGTACTATAGAATACACGATCGTCAAGGTCAGATGGTGTACAACACCGATCACAAGTTGAATCAAATGAGATACATCCGTCCCTACCAAAAGTTCCTGTCCGATGCCAAACCCGTCATGAAGCTGTTGGCTCGTAACAAAATGGTTGAGAAAACAATGGAGACATGTAATATAACGTTGACAGGCATTAGTCCACCTTCTGGTCCAATGACAGGTGGCAACCAGATCACCATTGAAGGTACCGGATTCAACTGTCCCATCCAGGCGGTCTTTATAGGTGGACAGCAATGTCAGGCGATGAACGTCGATGCCAACACCAACCGAATCACTTGCAATGTTCCAAGAGGTAACACACCGCTTCCCACCGATGTAAATGTCATGTCTTCACAAGGTAGAAACTACACACTACACAGTGGTTACACGTACGTCTCGCTGTCTGCTCCACAAGTCCAAACCTGTACGATCAACGCCGTGGGAACGACTATCCAATGTACATTCACACCGGAAACCAATGTAAAACCAAGAACTTGTGAACAATATCTGACTGCTTCCACCCTCAGAAGATTGGGAGAAGATCCAACCTGTAGCTGGACAGATCCAAAGACACTGACTATCACACTCGGACATGCCTCCACCACTGAAATCGGTGATATCATTGAATTCAATGCAGGATCGATTGAGTCGGTCGGTGGTGAACCAAATAACCGTGAATCGATTCAGCTTACATCGTTGGGTACTCTCATCCCGGTTGCAACCATTAAAGCACCAGAAGACATTGGTCCTTGTGACGAGCTGCTTCTGGACGGTTCCTACTCTGAGAATGGCGCAGGATCAACTCGTGGACTTACCTATGAATGGAGTGTCTATCAAGCTGCATCACACGTCAACGAGTTGATTGAACTCCTACAGAATTCACACGGCGCCAAAGTGAGAATTAGCAATCGAACTCTTGATATTGGGGCATCGTATTCCTTCCAACTGAAAGTAACAAACATCCAAGGAAAATCGCACAGCACCACTACCACCGTCTACAAAAAAGCAGTGGACGTTGTCATTGTCAAGATCTTTGGTCCGAACAAACTCACCGTGCCAGCGAGGAATCTTGCAATCGAAGGTTTGGCGACCTACACTGGTTGTGAAGCCAAGAACAACGCCGATAGCATTGTCGACTACCAATGGAGTGTATCGCCACAGTTCCCACTAGACCAGGGAACCGCCACCTCTAGAAATCTCTATGTTAGCTCCGACTCTTGGATTGCTGGAACCACTTATGTATTCACTTTGACCGCTACCATCGGAAGAAAATCGTCGTTCGCCTCCATTGAAGTATATGTTTCCAAAGGACCGATCTATGCCGTTATCACTGGTGGTGATAAGACATATGGACAGAATCAATTGGTGACCCTCGATGCATCGAATTCAAGAGATCCCGACGGCAATGATACTACTCTCTCGTTTAAATGGCAGTGTAGTCCAGTGCAATTCGATAAGCATTGTGGTATTGAAATACCCGATGAATCGGTTATCACTTTCAATGCAACCGATTTGAAGCCTGGAAAGTATATTTTTCAAGTGGATGTATCGCCAGATGATGATTCCTCTCGGGCATCTTCTGCCATCACGTCAATCGTTATCACTAGCGGTGGTTTCATTGAGGTGGAAATCAACAAGACAGCGCTCCCAGTGTTTATAGATCCCGGTCAAAAGATTGTGTTGCGTTCCATCCTCATCAACAATCACATTCCGCTGGAGCAACTGGTTTGGTCTTGGACTTTGGATAGTGGAACGTTGGCAGTCGACGAATCCGATGCCTATTCAACACCTACCAACATGCGGAATTTGGCATTCAAATCGGGAGCGTTGGCAGGTGGAACACTGTATACCTACACCGTTCATGTTGTCGACTCACTTACCAATATCACTGGTGAAGCATCGATTACTTTCAGAACTGAAGCCAGACCTTCAGGTGGAAAAATCAATTGCTACACTCAGAAAGGATCCATTTTCGATAAATACACTATCGATATGGGTCGTAGCTGGGGTGCCGCTGCCGGAATCATTGGATATAGTTTCACCTATCGTGTTGACAACGATCCCGAAGAGTTCCCACTTGGCGATCGTTCAATGGTGAGTCAAATCACTACGTTCTTGCCACCTGGCAAAATTAAGGTGATGGGATACGCACTGAGTGGAAACGGTGTGGCTGCTTCCTCTTCGTGTTTAATCCATGTGGATGCACCTTCCAACGACGACACCGAGAGAATCATTGAGTTCATTTCAACTATAATGGAAAGTCCAACACTTACACTCTATGAAATCTCATTCTCGCTGCGTTTGGGTAATGTCTTACTGCCGGCTGTCTCCAACAAAAATGGAAAAGCTGTATCGAATGCTCAGGTTGCCGAGAAGGTGTCTGGATTCAAAACCACTGCAATCGATATCCTCAACGAGCAAGTTGTCTCCAATGACTCACGTATCACAACGGAACGTGTCACATCAATGATAGATATCCTGAATACCGCAACGGAAACACGTCAGATTCTTCGTCCCAATATATTGGCCAGTGCAATGGGTGTGATGAAATCACTATCTAAAGGATTCCTTGAGAATCCGGTACTGCCAACCGGCATCAACTCTTCGATCTCCGTAGTTGGTAATATCAATCATCAGGTGAATCGTCAACTTCACAATATCGATCCGGCAATGAAGGTCTCGGTTAAAACGATTAGTCTGGACTTGGATTTGGTTGCTCATCAGATTGCCAATGCTCTATTGTTCCGTGCATCCAGTGGTGAAGAAGCGACAATCATTTCCAAACAGGGTGTTACCATCTCCACTTTCAAACAAGATCCTTTGCATTTCAAAAAGAACGGTGCCGTTGCAGCTGGTATCACTGGAGATCCTACTTTTACTATTCAACCCGATGCTCTTTCCAAGGTAATTGCTCAGTACACATCACATCAGGAGATTGGTGTAAAGTATATTACATTCCCTGGAAATCCACACTTCAATACCAAGTTGGAGAGTGACAAGAAGTTCCTAAGTAAGAATACGTTCTCGTTGGATTTGGTCAGTGATGAAATGAAGGAGATTGGAGTCAAAGGACTGCTGGAACCAATCGGAATCGACTGTGGAAATACATTTGATCCCGATGACAATCACGAATGTGTCTGGTGGGATAAGAACAAACAGCGATGGAGTGACGAAGGTTGTGTTACTATCAAACGTGATACCAATGTATTTTGTAAGTGCAGCCATTTGACTCAGTTTGCTGTTATTGGACGTGGTAAATCTGTATCGGACTGGACCAGAGTTGCAGTTATTGTTGGCTCTGTTGTTGGTGCCGCACTTGTAGCAGGTCTCCTAGTTGGTATGTTTGTAGTTGTCCGTCGAAGAAGAGCTGCCAAGAAGCGTACCACCAAAGACAAAGCCAAAGATCAAAAGAAAAAGAAAGAAGACCAAAAGAAGAAAGGAAAGGAAAAAGATGATTCAACCGCCAAGCAAAGTGGAGAAGCTGAAGGAGAAGAAAGTGGAGATAAAGGACAATCTTCATCATCAACCTCAAAATCAAAGAAAAAGAAGAAACTCGGCAAGAAAGAAGCAGCTGAAGAAAAAACTGACACTCTCAATGTTCCAGTGGTCGATGGCTCCAAGAAGAAGGAAAGAATAGAACAATCGTTTGGTGACGAGAATGACAATGAATTCATTTTGAATGAATTCAAAGAGATCTACGAAGTCGTTAAGAAGCGTGAGTTGGAGAGTGCAGCCTCTAAGAAGATACCGTTGTCACCGTTGACCGCCACCGATGGAACAGCGACCACCGAGAACAGTCCAACCACTTCGATGCCATCGTATGAAACATCACCAACTCAGTACGGTCCCTACTCAGACAGACACAGTCAAGCTGCATCTGCAATGCAGAGAGCTTGGCGATCGAAACAACATCTCCGTCAACTCAAGAGAGAGCTCGAAGTCGAGGAACTGGTTGAGAACATTGATGATCTATTGGCCGATGAAACAGCCGATCCATTCGAAGACAATGATTATGAAGCTGGTGATGACTATGAAGATAACAGTGCCAATCAGGCTTAGATTAATATAATTTGCTCAATCCATTACTAAAGAATAAAAATTAATTTTGATATCTTAAATTCATTTGAATTTGTTATTTTTTTTGACAAAATCACATCAATATCAACCATTTTGGTTTTAACTAAATGAATCATAAACAAATATTTCACCAGGTGCAACAGGATTTGATGGTGTTGGTTGATCCTATGAGTTATGAAATTAAATATCATTTCCATCACCTAAAAGTGTTCAATACTTATCAGTTCCAATGATTGACAATTAATTAATACCAGTATTGGTATCTACTTTGATACAGTGAAGATTGGAATGCAAAGATCAATCATTTTGTGATATTGTTCAAAAAATGCACAAAGTACTTAATTTCCTAAAAAATACTTTATCTTAATCCTGAAATAAAGAATTAGGAGTGCGATTTATTTGGTTTTTGTAATAAAATTTCCAATAAGATATTTCGTTCCTCGTTGATTTTTGATATATAATCGATGACAAGTTTGTCTAGTTGTTTCAGTTCCTCTATTCTCTTTTGCATCACAGAGTAGTCACCGTCAGTGAAATTGTTGTTTTGTATGACTGATTCAGCAAAGAGGGGTGTGTAACAACCTGGAAATTGTGAAAGTGAGGTATGCGATGTTAAATTTAGTTTTAAAGGTGATGTCATTGTTGAAGTTGAGGTTGATGTTTTATCTTTAGATGGTGTTGTATTATTATTTTGTTTTTGATCAATTTCCATTTTATCTACAGTATTAGATTCATCTTTCTCTATCACTTTATCACTATCTTTATTCTTCTCCTCCTGATGTTGTTTCTCCTCTTTATTCTTCTTTTCTTCTTTCTCCTTCTCGTAGGATGCATAGTCTTTCTTTTTCTTTTCCTTTAGTCTAAAGTGTTTGGTTTCTTTCTCCTCATTTGTTGTTGACTTCTCTGTGGTTTCTTTCGATGTTGTTGTTGTTACTGTAACTGTTTCTGATTTTGTACTACTACTACTACTACTATTAATATTACTATCTAATGGTAGCTTTGATTCTTCTAGTTCTGGTGTTGTATCATCGATCACTTTTCTTCTTCGCTTATCGACAACCATGGTTACAAACTCTTCAGTGGCATCTTCATCTTGTTTCTCTTGCTTCCTGTTATCCATGGATCCCTCTTTCTCATCTCCTATATCCTCCTGTATCACCTCATTATCATCTTTTGATTTAGATTTATTTTGCGATCTACTTGAAATATTTACAGATTTTCTACTAATGCTACTTGACTTTGAAGATGTTGATGGTTGAGTAGTAGAAACATCTTCATCAGATTGAAGGTCAACATTATCCGTCTTCCTCAACTTCTTCTTATTACTACTCTTATCATTATTATTCTCATTTGATACTGTTGTTTTGCTTTTTTCTTTTTCTTTCTCTTTTTCTTTTTCCTTTTCTTTCTCTTTCTCTTTCTCTTTTACTTTATCTCTATGCTTTCTGTATTCAGGTGGTGTTGTAACTACATCGATTTCCTCACCTGATGGTGGTGTTTGTGGATTGCTATTAACTGTTGTTGTTGTGGTTGTAGTTGTCGTTGTTGTTGTTGTTGTTGTTGGTGATGGTACTCTTATCTTGGAAGAAAGAGGTGGTGTTTTTATCAATTTAATTAGTCTTCCACTCGAGCTTGACGTTGAACCAGAACCGTTGGATGAAGGTGATAATTGTCCGCCTACCGGTGAACCTAGATTCTGTACGACAGCGGTTGCTTTTCCACTGCTGTTGGTAGCGATCGTAAGGGTGAGTGGAGATGTCGAAGTCGTATTGGACTTTGGTGACAACTGATTCTTCAGATTGATCACATGTGATTCCAGCGCACTCTTAAACAAATGCTTTGAAAATATAGTTAAAGTCTTTGCACTCTTGAAATCTTTTTCAAATCTACTAAAATCTAAAATTGAATTGAATTGAATTGAATTGAATTATTATAATTCAACATTAACTTATATTAATATATTTTACTTTTATAGATATATTTATTCTCTACTTACTCTCTTCTTTTAATTTCTTATTGGATCTATCTGTGTTTGATTGATTGGCAGCAGCCGATGCAGCAGCGGCAGCAGACGGTGTTATTTGCTTTCGTTTCTGCGAGCCGGTGACATTATCCACTAAAAATGAATTCCTCAACATGTTTCCTAGAGTGCCGCCAGCGCTTGGATCGATTGCTTCCACAACGATATCACTGATTGATGCTGTTGATGATGCAGATTGTCTTGTATTTTCATTTTGTTTAAAAAATGTTCTAAAAATTTTTAAATTAAAATTAATTTTTTTTTTTTTTTTTTGAAAATGAAATTGACAAATGTCGTTTCCAAGAGTTTAGATGATTGATTTGTGTGTGGTGTGTTAGTTGGTGGAAATGACACGTCATGATAATAATTATAGATAGATACCTTTCAAAATCAATTAAATATTTTAAGTAGATCTTTTTGACTGAGCCTGAAATCTCTAGTTGACTCGCAATGTCATTCCACAGAGTTGTATTGAGTTGAGTGTATCCACCCAATTCCACCACCTTGTTGTAAATGGCAAACAGTTTGATAAACTTTCCTTTGTTCTGTGGTCTTTTAGTTGTCATTAGAAATGATCTATATATATGAATTAATGAATGATTAAAATTACTATTTATATTCATTTTATAAAATTAATGTTTAGTTTGTTTTTGCTTACCCATTTGCAATATAGAAATCTTTTAGTTGTTTAAAGAATAACTCTTCTTCTGCCTCATCGTTTTCACTTTGTGTCGGTGTTGTTACTGTTGCTATTGTTGTCGGTGTTGTTTCCTTTGTTTCTGTCGTCGCTGTTGCTAATTCAGTTGCAACAGTCATTACGACATCGCCGCCAATAGACTCTGTTGAAACTGGTGAAGACGAATCTTTCATTTTCTTCGACAACCTGTATGTAATCTATTCAACAACAAAACAAATAACTAATCAAAATCTAAACGATCGTAACTGCAACTACTGCTTGAGTATAATTAGATCTAATAATAGCAACTGAAAAAAAATATATAAATATAATAAATATTTTAAGTGTAAAATGTAGAATAATAAAATAATATGAGCAGCGATTATATTTTAATGTACATTTGATAATAATAATAATGCAATAAATATAAATAAATAAATAAAACTATAAATATATATATATAATAATAAAAATATAACAAACACAATGTGAGATTTAATAATTATTTTTGTTCCCGCTCGAAAGCAACCTATTATTACCAATAGAATAACATCAAACCAATTTTTTTTGCAAATATTTTTGAAAAAATTCAAAAATTTAACTAAATGAAGTGAAAATGTTTTCAACGGTCACAATCTAAATTCGAGAGATACCGTTTTTCTGTTGACAAAAAAAAACAAACTGTGATCTTTTTATTTGATAGATTATTTTTTTTCATTTTTGAGATTGTATTGCATTTACATTTTTATATTATTTTAATTGATTGATTCACCATCATATAAATGTTATGATAACCAATAGTTTTGATTGAATTTGGGAACCAATAACATTGATTTTATTTTTAAAAAAGATTGATTGTTTTTGATAGTTTGAAATGTGAATTGAATTTAATAGACTGATCTGTCGATCGACATTTCATTTTCGATATATACAATGAACAACAACAACAATAATAACAACAACAACAACAACAATGTAAATGATATAATATTTAATAATGTTATAAATAAAGTTGGTGCTTTTAAATGAAATATCGAGATCGATCATTGATAGAATACAATTATATATAGATTCTTATAATACTATTAATAATCATCATAATAGTCGTAGCAATGATAATATAAATAATATATTTAAAACATTAGATATAAGATTACCAGTTCATTTATTAATACAATCTAGAACAGGTCTTGGTAAATCATTGCTAATCAATACGATACTGAATGAATTTAAATCACTTTATAAACATGATTTAGATTATCAAATTATAAATTCAACTTATCTTTATCAAGAGAGTAAGCGGTTAACTAAATACATGTCATCTTATATTATTTTAATACTAATACTACTAATTGAATATCGATTATATAGATGATGGTGATACAGAGAGATATCTAACATCTCTAATCAAGAGAAATAATAACAATAGTAGTACAAAACCTTTTATATTGGTATTAGAAGAGTTTGATTCAATATCTGTAAAGAGAGAAAGTGGTAGAGTTGGTAGTATGTATTATTATTATTATTAATGTTAAATTGACAATTATTAACTTACCGTACTTTACTTTACTTTACTTTACTTTACTTTACTTTACTTTACTTTTATTATTATTATTTTTATAGAAATTGAGAGAGGAGTAACAACATTTTTGTTGGATCTGTTAGATGGTAACAGTGAACCAAGCAATGTAAACAGTTGTATTTTTATAATTGGTATAACGAATAGAGTTGATTCAATCGATAGTGAAATGTTTCAATGTGGTAGATTCGATTCAGTAATCAACATACCAATACCATCTCCACAAGATCGTAAGGATATACTATCAATTTTAATAAAGAGTAAGTTAATTTATAACTTTAAAGTAGTTGTTAAGTATGTATATATTAACATTTTCTTTAATAATAAATATAAAAGAGTACTCTGGCTATTATGATAATAAACAATATTATGATGAATTAATAGATTATCTTGCCAATTGTACACATGGATATGTAGGTGCCGATCTTCAATTCCTATGTAATGAAGCTGCTACCCATGCCATTGTAAAAAGTGAAAAACAACAAAAAGAGAGTCGACAACAACAATCTCAGCGTTTGTTGGTCAGTCGTGAGGATTTCAATGAGATGTTTCACCGTGTGAAGCCATCGATATTGAATCAATATCAGATTCGACTGGAGAGTATCGCTTTCGAGGAGATAGGTGCGCTCGATCAAGTGATACAGAGGATAAAGACTGCGGTGTTGCTACCGATTCTCAACCCTGAGCCGCTGGCACGCATCGGTGTCAGTCAGCCGTCGGGACTGCTGCTATTCGGACCGCCGGGCAATGGAAAGTCGCTGATAGCGCGTGCCATCGCCACGAGCTCGCCGAATATCAACTTTATCGCCGTGCAATCCACCGATATTATCAGTCCGGTCGTGGGTGAGAGTGAGAAGAAGTTGAGTGCGCTCTTCAAGGTGGTTCGCGAGTCGGCACCGTGCATCTTGTTTCTCGACCAGATCGAAGTGTTGGCGCGACACCGTGGATTCGACAGTAGCACAGAGCAGTCGGCCGACCGTCTTCTATCATGTCTACTCATTGAAATGGATGGATTTGCAACATCGCAACAACATAGAAGCAAGACTAAAGGTGCAGCTGCATCTACTAACAATAGCATAGGTAGTATTGTACTTGGAGCTACCACTAGAATCGATATGTTGGATCCAACGATTCTGCGACCCGGCAGATTTGACTACCACATTGAAATACCCAATCCCGATCACAACGGTAGAATAGATATTCTAACGAAACTGACAAAGAATATGCCGCTGGCAGACGACGTCAACCTCTTCAAATTGGCCGACTTGACCAATGGTTGTTGTGGTGCCGACTTGGCCAACCTCTGTAAAGAATCAGCATTAATTGCATTAAGACAAGATTTAAACTCAACAAAGGTACAACAATTAAATATAATAACTAATAATGAATTATTTATTCATTTAAACCAAACTAATCATATTATCTTTATTTTAAATCAAATAGATTGAAATGCAACATTTTATGGAAGCAAAAGGTCATTTGAAGAAGATTGATTGACCTTCCTTCTTCTAGAAAAATTATATTCGATTCTACCTTCAACTTTTGTGATTAGGCCGGTGCTCCTCAACTCAAGGATGTGGATTGTGGTGTTACTTGGTGAACCGATCATATATTTCCTAAAAAGATTCGTGGTTGAGATAGAGCTTAAATAAAATCAATCATGGTTTTGCAAATACCAACAACGCAAACGTGTTAAGTTAATGATAGATCTAACAAACTATGTAAAAAACAAAATCACTTTCATTTTTGTTGTTTGCAAACACCTTTTAATTATTTTCGCCAATGGCAAAAGAGTTGTTGCGTTTCAAAAACTAAAAAAAAAAATAACAATTATTTCGTTTTGGTGTTTTTTTTTGCACACTATCCTATCAATCTGGCACCCGCCACTTCATTACCCAGTATCGAACAATGACAGTAGATCCCTGTTTTTCAATTTTTTTTTTTTTTTGTGTTTTTCCATAACCTTTACACAAAAAATTAATTTTGTTTTTTTTTTTTTTTTTTTTTTGGCAAATTTAAATCCTATGAGGTTTTTGTTTTTTATTTTTTCAGAGGCACTAAAATTGAGGACTTTTTTTAATCAAAATATTTCATAAGATATTAATTTTTAATTTTCATCTCTCAGCGTTTGACAAAAATATCAACAAACCATTATTTTCTTTTTTTTTTTTGAAAACCATTTCATAAACATCCATTCATTTCATATCTGCCCCATTATTCACAAAACTACTATCAAAAGCACACAACCTAACCCAAACCAAACTATCTGTCATACAAATAAATATCATCATCATAAAAACTAATTAAGAGATTGAATTGTGTTTTGTGTTGGAGCAAGCAGTTTATTTTTTGTTTTTCAGTCATCGGTCCTCTTTCAAAATACCTCCTCCTATCGTCACCACCACCAAATAACCCAAATTGATATCAATTTTAGAGTGGTGTTCATTGTGTTTGTTGTTTTTTTATTTGACAATACAATTATTTTTTTTTTCTATGGAAAAGAGCTAAATTAAGAAAACAAGAGGCGGAGTTAAGTTAAAAAAACTTATCATCTTGAAATTCGATCACAGATAGATTAGCATCAGAATAAAAAAAAAAAAAAAAAAAGACAGTAACAATACGACCACCCACTCATTGAACCACACCACACCGCTCATGTATGTATGTATCTACGACTTTTATCAGTTGATAAAATACAATCCAGTTTGGAAATATTTAAAACATTTTTTTTTATTGAACAAAAAACTAATTTTATTGATAGTTTCAGTGACAGTAATATTATTTAATTCAATCAACACAATCAATCACAATTTAAATTACACATTTGCTTCATTTTGGAATTGGAATAAAATCATTAATCAAATTGATTTGTCTATCCATTTAGCAAGAAATATTTATTAAAAAACAAATGATAATAGCATCAATACAACAAATATACTTTAATATCAAACTATTTTTAGAATAATATAATATAATAACAATAATAAATAATAAATAATAAATAATAAATAATAATAATATATATATATAGATAAAGAAATGAAACCTCATGATACAGGTCTACCTTATACATATAATGATGTATCACCGGAGTGGAAAAAAGTATTTTGGACATTTGCGATTTTCCGTATTATAGTTTTCTTTTATTTTGGCATTGTAAATATGGTGCAATTCTTTTTCGAGCTGCGGGCACACGATTTTAATGCAGCGACAACAGCACGAACTGGAACGAAGCTGCCGTTCTACACTCGAAAGGTCGTCTATTTCTCTTGTGGAATCATGTCGATCACCAGAGCGGTAGCATTCATATTGAAGGTGATCAAAGTCAACGATAATCTAACGCGAAACAACACGGCCATTGGAATCATCTATTACACACTTATTATCATCGGTACCTATTTCATTCTGATGGAATGGTGCGCAATCGGAAGTTTTTGGATCAGTATTTTCTATTTATTTTTCAGTAACAAACAGTCGGTGCTCAATAGGAAGGTGTCGCGGAGGTTGAACTATATCTTGGGAATATCGGTGGTGTTACTGACGCTGTGGGTCATTGCAATCATAGTTATCAACGCGGCCACCACCATAAGCATCATCAACACCTACAATATCATCTACTTACTCGTCATCTTGTATCTCGGTGGACTCTTTACAATTCATGGTATTGGATTGTCAAGAGCATTCAAAAAGGAAATGATGACAAATCCAGGATTAAGTAGTTCACCTACAATGATTTTATCAGCTAAAAAAGTAATTATAATGATTATTATTATTATAATAGTAACATTGTTTGGAAATATAAAAGGTATTAATGCATTTTCTTTCTTCTTCTTTTTTTGGTAGACTGATTTTCTTGTAAAGATTCTTGCTGGTTTGACAGTTATTGCGATAGCGCGTAGTTTTGTTTTTACATTTGCTGTGGATGAAGGTTTTGCAATGTCACAGGTAGGTGATTTATTTGCATTTCTGATAGAGGTAGGACAAATGGTTGCAGTGATGATGGCGGTAAGCGGTGGAAAGTTCATACCGTTCTTTATGTTCCGTCGTGCTTACAATACAGTTAGTTCGGAGAGAGTGAGTGCTGGTGCGAATCTTGTTGGTCAAGGACTGAGCAGCGATGCTCTCGATGCTTATTTCGGTAGTGACGTTGCAATCGACAATAATATACAGGATCAATACTATCAGAGTCAAATGGGTAGTGGTGCTAATGTTCCAGATTCCGCTGATGCATCGTCAATGCATTATATAGATTCAAATAAGATGATTGACCATCAGTTACAAGCAACAGAGCAATATAGTATAAATATAAATATAAACAGTAATAGTAATATTAATAATAATGAAAACATACAGCAACAATATGAAGTTCAACTACAACAGCATGAACAAGATAAAGATTTAGAGATGTCAGTTAATAATCAAATAAGTGTTTGCCCAACGAATGGAGGATCATAACATCTAAAGAGATATCAATCCAATTTATAAATTGATATCTCAAACCATTATAATAGTATATTATCATCTAAATTGTACAACCCCTGTATAAAGAAATACAAATATATATATCAAGTGATAACAACCATAATAATTAGATCACCCAAATAACAAACAAATAATAAAATCATTCATTCTAACATCACAGTTTAATTAAATTGTGATGAGATATTCAAAACAAAGAATAGTGCAATTGTTGTTGTTGTTTTTGTAGTTTGTTAGATTTTACATTTTATTTACATTATTATTATTATTAAATCATGATGTAAATAAATAATCGAATTCGGTCAAGTTTATGTTTATGATACTTTTAAGATTGAATGTAATTATATATATATGTGTGTGATGGAATAATATAATATTATTTATATTACACTTATTCCAGCTAAAAGTAAAAACATAAGAATTGCTATTGAAAATTTAAATAGTGTAGATGAACTAGCACTGGTGTTAGGACTGGCTGGATAGGGTGGAAGTTGTGTGTTGATCTGTGAGTATGGCAGTTGCTTTTGATAGATGGAGTGATCGCTTTGACCGAAAGGATAGAGTATTGGGATGAGTTGCAGAGGCAGCTTCTCGTTGCCTGGCACTCCTACCATAAGAATACTAACGATGCTGGATTGGTGTGGCATCAGTGAGTTGTCGCCACCCGGTATATATATGTTGCTAGTATTTTCAGGTTGGTGAACAAAGAAAATATATGGATTCGACGGTATCGAGATGTAGTTGGTGCTACTCGACAGTTGTCTCTGGTGCGAACCACCGCCACCGCTTGAGCCGCCAAGATATCCAATGTTTGAAAAGAGGGTGGCACCGCCAACAATACTGAAATCTACGGTTCCAGCCTGTGGGGCACAGTGCAAGAAACGAAGAGAAGTACGTCTTTGAAGTGTTTGTTGTTGTTGTTGCTGTTGCAGTGGATCCATTCCAAAGTTGTTGTCTTTATCAGAGAGGAATGTGAGTGATGTAGAGTTGTGACGGATTCCAGTAATAATGAGTGTATAGTCAGTGTCATTCTCAAGTGTAAAACTATCGCGACCATTGTCAATGACTACCGGATTGTTCTGGTCGACTATAGAAATTGAAAGCAAACCGATTGGAACTGTTATATAGTCTGTCATTGAGAGATAACTAAGTCCTTTTACACGCATACTCTCACTAGAGTTGAAAATGATATCGAATTCATAACCGTGGAAATGTTGTTGTTGTTTCTGTTGTTTATTGTGATTGTGATGACGTTGATGACGGCTTTGATGTTGATTATGTTGTTGAAGATGTTCGACTGCCAATTGATTGCTATTATCTTGTAAATCCAAAACTGTATTGATTACTCTGATACGAGAGAGTGACGGTACAATAATGGAAGGTGAATTATCTATATTCTTGATGGCGTAGACCGATTGGCTCTGACTCAGCACTATCAGGGCCAACAAAGACAACCACATATAAAAGATATAACAACTATTTGAATGAATCATCTCATTTGGATTTGAAATAGTAAGATTTTATAATAATAAGATATGTATATACGATAAATATATATGATAACTAAATATAGATAGATATTATTATAAAATATAACGATATTTATTAATAAAAATAAAATAACAAACTAATGTTTGATTTAAAAATGTTATTCTTTTTAAAATTAAGAATTAAAGATTATTATAATAATTAGTAAAATGTTAAAAGATATAAATATTTGTAAAAAGGGTTGGTGATAACAAAAGTAATAATAATAATAAGAAAATAAATTCAAATTATTAAATTAAAACTGATAGAAATGAAATGATATGAAATGAAATGAAATGATAATAGTACTATGGTATTACACTATACAAGCAGCAGCTAATGTCTGTTTTTAAAACAACCTATCCTATGAATATGAAATAATATAAAATAATGATATGATAAGATAGGAATATGAAAGGAAAAGAAAGGAAAGGCAAGAAAGAGTTGTAAGTAACTTGGTTTAGGAAGGTCAAAAAAGGTATAGTTTTTTAGATGTATTATTGCTTGCAGTGTGTTGGTAGTGGTAGTGGTAGTGGTGTTTGAGTATGTGAATGTTATATTTGAGGTGTTAAAGTCAGACAGACAAAACGATGAAGAGGTTTGAAAATAAACAAACTCTAAAAAGGAGGGAGGTAGAACTTATTTATTACATTTACAAACAAAATATGCAAATAGCCTTTTTACTCAATAGTCTAGACTGTCAAACTGTGGTATTATTGTTATTGTTATTATTGTCGTTTGATTCCAAAAAGGATTGGTTAAAGTATTTTTTAATTAGAGACTGGGGGAACAAACAAAGTAATAAATATTAACATTTATAGTTATTCATTATCCATTTTTTAAATTAAAATATTTGATCCACTAAATACATATATAATTAATTATCATTCATATGTTTTTATCTATTTTTAATTAATGTTGTTGTTTCGATTTTGAATTATTATATGATGGAGTGATGTTTTTAAATTTAATTATTTAATTTCCAAAAAAAAAAAAAAAAAAAGAAGGGTGGTAATATTTATTTAAATTAGACAATCAATTACTCTTAATTCTATCTTTAAATATATCTTATCTTATATCTATTATCTTATAGTAAAAGCATATCTCTAGTTTTTGTTGGTGATTCAATTTTTTTATTCTTAATTAAATTTTAAAAGCAAAAAAAACTAATCCAAACAAAAAGACAATTGTATGTACTTATAAAACTAAAAAGATTCTTTATTGTTGGTTGCTGCTGTTGTTTTTAAAATATAATATTATAGTACTCTAGTTTGTGTTTTTTTATTTTATTTATAATATATCCAAAATCAACAATATATATATATATGGCGCTCTCTAACCTACCTGTCAATGGTTGTTTTTTTATTTATATTGAATTTGATTTTGTTGCTACAACTTGTTTACTATTGTGGTATCCAATATATATTATCACGTTTTGTTTTATTTGGATGAAGGGATTCTATCCTAATTTAATAAATATAAATGTGTTCAGAGGTGTTGGGTGTTGGTATTTAATGGTGGTATTGTTATCGGTGATGCTGATGAAGATTGGTGGCGATTCACAAAATAAAATAAATAAAAAAAATTTA
This sequence comes from Heterostelium album PN500, assembly GCF_000004825.1. Taxonomy (NCBI): domain Eukaryota; phylum Evosea; class Eumycetozoa; order Acytosteliales; family Acytosteliaceae; genus Heterostelium; species Heterostelium album. Next base: position 474,933 of record NW_008805073.1, on the reverse strand, counting down.
TAAAAAAAAATGATAATAATATATTCAGATAATCATTTAATTGAAAATTATTATTATATATGTGCTTTTAGTGGTTGTGGTAGGTAGTTATTTATTTTTTTATAATATTAAAATTAATATATAAATATTACCGTTTTATGTCTAAAAAGTAAACTATTAAAATAAATAAATAAATAAAATAAATATAAAAATAAATATTGGTCTTAATTGTTGTAACTAAAAAAAATTATAAGGTGTCAATGTAATTAGAGTTTCGGGCTTGACAAATTTGTGAGATTATAGGATTAAATTAAATGTTCAATGCAATAACACAACAACATTGTTGTTGAAATTGGTGTCTATTATTATATTATGTAGATCGATCTAAAGTTGCATGGCCAACATTTCATCTTCAATAATAATGCTATATTGTTTGGAATTGAGGATATGCTTTTCAGATTCTGTCTTCAAGAACATATGTTGTTGTTGTTTTTTGTTGAATTTAAACAATAATTTACAAAATTTGTAAATGAAATGAATGATTACTCTGAAAAAGGTGTTTTGTGGGGGGTTTATTTTACTATTTTTAATTAAAAATTACCTACTGAAATGATAAATAAATTTATTACTATATTTATTTTTTTTAAAAATAACTTTTTAGAAAGTTGAATTTTTAAAACTTTTTTTCTAAGAATAAGTTTTAATGAATTTTATTTATTTATAAAGATAATTAATTTTTATTAATAAGATTTATCTTTATGTACTATATTTAATTCTTAGATTTTTTTTTTTAAAATATTAATTTAGTTGGTTATTTTAGTTTTTTTTGTTGCAAATTCATAAGAATTTTATTGTTGGAACCACAAAGTCAACGTAGATGAAATTGAAACTTCTTTGAACCAATCATCACTCGAAAACCGAAGATTTAATCAATAAACAAAAAAAAAAAAACAAAAAAAAAAACAAGACAGATTTAAAAAAATAATAATTGGATTTGGATGGTCAGATAAAGAGGACGACGGCAAATTATGAAAATCTTTGAAAACCAAAACAAAATTCCCATCTTCCCAGGAAGTGTGCTAATTTTCATTTTAATTAATTGCGAGGTAACACGAAAGTGAAAGATAATTAATAATAATTGTGGTGCTTTGCTGTTCAGCAGTTGGTTAAACAAAATAACTAATTACATAAATAATATTTATATATGTGATAAACAAGCGACTTCAAATAATTATGTTATTGTTGATTTGTACCATATTATAATTAAAATGAAAATAATATTATTTACTTACTTTTTTCAAACTTTTATTTGTTATGAATAATTTTGATTATATATATAAACTATCATTGTAGAATCTTAGATTTTATCCTCTGACTTTGGTTTCATTTAGTTTAGTTGTTTGTTTCTGTAATCAATCCTATATTCATATTTAGTATAAATATCTTTTTTACAGTTTTTGTATAATTATATAATATTATTATTAAGACAGTTTTGTATTGTATTGTTTTGTTGTTTATATATTGTTTATTTTTTTGATTCATTAACTACTGCTGCTGTTATTGCTGCTGTTGCTGTTGTCGATTGCGAGATTCTTGTTCTTACTACCTGTAACACTATGTCTGGTTAAATAATAAACAGTTAATATAAAATAACTAATTAATTATATATATATATGGTGTTGTTTTGATAAAAAGGTGGTTTGATTTGATGTGTTTTGCGAATCAACAATCATAATGATGAAGTGTCACCACTTGTGGTAAAAAAGTAGTATTCTGTCTTTGTTGTTGTTGTTTTTGTTTTTATGAATCATGAAATTTGTGGTGTGTGCTTAAATCAATTGATTTAAACAGACTTATTGAATAGAGTAATAAAATTATTGATTGATTCCTGTTTTCTAAATTGCAAGCATGCTTTGATTGATTTGATTGATCTTTGGTAAATGAATGAATGCTATGCTATGCTATGTTAAACTGTTGTGCTGTATAACGATACTGTTATGTTGTTAATGATCATAATATGAATACATACAATCCCCATCTTGTTAATTGAGTTAATTGAGCGACTTCATTGGCTGCGTGACAACCAAGTAACCAGTAGTTGGGTGGTTTGATTGCGATCGACCATCTCATAAATACTAAACTGTAACTTGCCAATGCTAATATATGTATGAGTAAAAAGAGCAAAGTCAAACAAAAATTAGTAAATCAGTGAGCACAATGATGATTCGTTTTACTTTAGTCAGAAAAGGTCATTCATCTCTGATTCTGATAACTTACTTCCTGTCATAATTGGATCAATTGATTCTGGTGGATTCTTTAAATTCATCATCGACTAAATAGAATCAACATTCCTTCAATATTAATACTACAGAACCTATCATTTTGATAAAAGCTAATAATCATATATACATACAGCAATTGGAATGGTCCAATTTGCAGCTGCACCTAAAAATCCTATAAACTTTACCCACTTTTCACCTATATATATATATTCACATATACAAGATTTCAATGTTTAAACATTAATAAGAATGTATAAACAACAATCACAATCTTCATCTTATATATTTTTTTAATATTACCTGATGCCATTATTATTATTTCTATAAATTTCTACTAAAATGTATGTTAAATAATGATTTGAACAATAATATTAAATGAGATTTATTAATAAATAAATAAAGTGTTTTAAATTAAAGTTGTTTGATATTGGAACGAGAACCAAATTATTAACAAAAATGGTTATTTTGAGAAAATAATTAATAAAATTTGTTAGATTGAATTGAATAAATATGAATGATTTGAATCGAACAAAGTAAAAAAAAAAAAAAAACAAAACAAAAACTTAAAAAATTAAAAGAAATGTCTTCACTACATGTGGTGCAAAAAAAAACTTCGGTACCAATACTGTTTCACCAACATGATGATGAATCAACATTTTTTTTTTTGTAATTTAATTTTAAAACAAAAATACTATTCTTCAGACCAAAAAAAAAAAAACATTTTCTTTTTTTTTTTTTTTTAAATCAATCAAACAATAAGTAAATAAGATAAAACAAAAAAAAACAATGCAATACGTATCAACTATTCTTAATAAATATGTTGGTAACAGAGTTGTCTTTAGTAACTCATTCGTCCAAGGTATTTGCGAGAAGTATCCAAAGATTGCTTTCTTAAATGATGGTATGTTACATTGCAATGTGTTTCTATTTTTGTTAAAAACAATAGCTTATACTAATAAAAACTTAAATGAATTATGATAAAATGAATAGTTACTAATTTGGCACCTGTAAGTTAGATAGTGAATAATATGATTTGATTTGATTTGATTAAATACTAATTCATAAGTTGCTGCAACTTTTTAGATGATGAAATGGTCACTCTCAATTGTACCAATTACACAGATTATCTCTGGAACTAAGCCACCCGAAAAGATTGACCTCACACAATCGATGTCACTCTGTGCGACAGGTACCATTTGGACTTACTATTCGACTTTGATTCAACCACAAAACTCTGGAACCAGAGCACTGGCGGCTTGCAACTTTGCTATGGCATGCTGTCATGGTTACAACACATACAGAAGATTAAACTATGAAAAGCAACAAGCTCAACCTGCTCCTGTATCTCAATAACTGTACAGTTATATATATAGATAAAATACAAGCCTAACCAAACAATCAAATGACTTACACCAACCGCCCCCTTTACTTTCACCCTCTCTAAAACACTATTCAATTTGTATGCTATGCAACAATGCAACACTATTCAACATTTCATTCAAATCTAGATTTAAATATATATAATATTTATCACACCTTCCCTAAAATCAAATAATTCATCAAGTCGACTTATCAACCAACCAACCAAGTAAATGTTCAATCAAATTCAAAAAGCAACCAAAATCATATCGATTTATAATATAATATTGCAAAGCATATTTCTATTCTTGAATAAAATAAAGAAATTTAAAAATATAATTTAACTTTTTTGGTTAAGAACTTGTTTTTATAATGTATTGCACTTCCAATGCATTTCATTTTATTAGATTGAATTTGGCGGATTACACTTTAAATTGTGTTATATGAATTATGAATATCTAAAACACCAATTTGCGACATAGTTTACTTTCCAAATTAACTTTTCTTTAGGCTGGCCTTTTGCGAATAGGTGCACTATTACTAATTCTTCTCTCTGTACAAATTGATTAAATACTTTTTATTTTTTTTTCTATTTTCAAAGATTTTTATATGTTTAATAATAATATTTTTATTACTTTAGATAATCTATATTGAATTAAGTGATTAGTACTAAACAACTTACATAATTAATACTTTTTTGTTTAATATATTTTATTTTATATAATTAAAGAAATAAATCTTTTTTTTATTTAAATTTTATGAATAAATGTTTTGTTGAAGACCTTTCGAAAGGCAATAAACAATGTTAACATTTAAAATATTTATTTAAAGTTGATTAGAATAAATACAATTTATTATGACCGAATAGTTTGGTTGAATAGTTGTTGGATTTGGATTTCGAAAAAAAAGGTACATTGAAGAATTATTATGGATTGGAGGGGAAACTAAAAGTTGTTAGATTTTTTTTTTTGGTTATATATTATTTTGTAGAGGGAAAAACAAACTGGGGGATAAAATAAATAAGTTGATTTGTTTGGTCGACTGGTTTGGAATGACTGATTCGTTCATGATAACCTCAAATTTGAGAGGTATTGTGATTTCAGGTTTTAAAATTATTATTATTGTGTTGATGATGATGATGGATGATTATTATTATTATTATTATTACTAATGAGAAATTAATTAAAAATATATAGACAATTATTATTATTAGTTAAGAATAGGTAGGTAGGAAAAAAGAAAAAAGTTGAAATGAATATTTGACGTTTTGGTTAAAATTATAAACAAAATTCTAATGGGGTTGATTGGTTGATTGATTGATTGATTTAGGAGAGAGATGTGGAGGGAAAAAAAAGTTATTAATGGAGTTCAGAAAGGAAGAATCTGACTGTACCTTGGAAAGTGGTTGTAGAAGGACCACTGTGATAGACATACTCGTCTTCGTTTCTCCATTCCACTTCAAGACTGCCACCATCCATGTGAACGGTACATTTTCTGTCGGTTTTGCCACGGAGAACACCGGCGACGACAATGGCACAGGCGCCAGTACCGCATGCATTGGTGGTACCACATCCACGCTGCCAGACACGTGCTCTCACTTGATTGCTTGAGATCACCTCAACGAATTCAACGTTGGTTTTGTCTGGGAAGATTGGATGTGTTTCGATGACCTCACCGTAGTAGTCCATTGGGAAGTCCTGGACATTCTCGAGGTGGACAACGCAGTGAGGATTACCCATGCTCACGAGAGTGGCATTGATAAAGTGACCTTTGAATGGCAACATCTTGCAAAAGTCTTCTTGCTTTGATTTTATTGAGAGGAGTTTTGGCTGTTGGCGACTCTCTTGCTGTTGTTGTTGCTCGATCAACAACTGGCATTGTTCGGCGGGACTGAGTGAGGAGATATTTACATGCTTTGGGATGACTGGATTGTTCTGGGCAGGTTCGATTGTATTGACAACTTTTGGTCGTCCCATACACACTTTGACCCAGAGAGTTCGTGAGTTGTTTTGTGGATGCGCTGGCAGTGGACAACACTGCATGATTCCGGCGATCGTGTTGATAGAGAGGAAAAGTGGCTGGCCGGAAACCAGGCGTTGGTATGGATTGCTGCCTTCGCAGCGTGTGAAGAACGGCACGAGTGGATTGGCGGCGGAGAAGCAGTGATGTGTCGATTGCTGCTGTCCGTGCGAAGGCGACGAACTCAGAGGCGTTGGACAAATAATGTGATTTCTGGCGCCGTTGTTGTATGGCGGGATCTGGTAGTCGATAATGAATTTCGAGAGACAACGGATTCCATTGCCACTGTTCTCTGCCATGCTGCCGTCAGAGTTGAATATCAGCATTTGGTATTGTGCTTCGCTCTGGGGAGGTGGCGGTGTGATGACCAACAGCTGGTTTCCACCGACGCCACTGGTGCGATCGCACAAGTACCGGGCAATCAGCTGTAGATCCGCCAGCGAAGGCATGATCGATTGACCCGTCAGCTCGCTTCGCAGTGAGTCAACATGGAATATAACGAAATCATTGCCACAGCCGTGCATTTTACAGAAATGAAGTATTAAAGGTGGATCGTTTTGGATATCGCCTGCTTCTAGATTTATATTATTTAAAGATGTTCTATTTACAAATGTATTATTATTATTATTATTATTGCTATTGCTACTGTTGACATTATTTGAATATCCATTTATTTTACTATTTATAACAGGAACTGTATTATCATCTTCTATCTCTGTGATGGTTGCATCACTATCATAGAAATCCATGATTTTGTTTTTTTAGATTAATATATTATATTATATTATATATTTTTTTAAAAAAAGTTATGTGGTTTTTATCAATTTTCCCAATAAAAGGAAAAAGAAATAAACTATAATAATAAATACGATAGGATATATATTAAATTTTTAGTAGTTAACTATATAAAAACATATATAAAATATAGTTGATATAAACAAAAGAAAAAAAAAGTATAAGATAAGGTAATTGGGAAAAAGTAGAGTTTGCTTTGCTTTGCTTTGGTTTGAAAAGTGTAAAGTTATTAAATGATTTGGTTTGGTGTTTTAGGAGACAACTTTAATATTTGTTGGTGTTTTTTGATTGACGATACAGTTGGAATTTTAATAAGGATAGGCAGAAGAAAAAAAAAAAGAAAATAAAAATATCCAAAATCATCAAAAATTAAAAAAAAAAGAGAGTAAAAAAATTAATTTAAATTTTCAACAATTTATCGAAAACCTTTTGAAATTTGATCGCAAATCAAAGAGGCTACCCGCCATCAAAAAGGTATCATTTAACTTTTCAAAAAAAATCGTGATGAAAATTAAATTTTTTACTGATTTTTGCAGGAGTTACCAAAAAAAAAGAAACAAAAGAGTTTTTTTTGTTGATCAAATTTTCATAGGAACCAAAGAGTTGGTTTTGAACCTTTTGGTTTTTTTTTTGTTTGTTGTTTTTTTTACTCACGAAGATTTGCGATCATCATCGATTTTTTTATCTCCTAAAACCTCATTAGATTTTTTTCGAAAACTAATATCATATGTTCATAATATGCGCCCATTGCTGTTGTGTGAAACCATGCCTTCAATATCTTTATCTCCTACTTTTAAAACGCAAATTCAAATAAATTAATTGTCAAAATATATTATTTACCACCTCCAAAAAATAATGGGTATACTTTGAATTCTAACATCAACATCATTCAACTTCTAACTTTAGAATCAAACAAAATATTCTTGTTTAAACATCATGTTGAACGGTTAGGAAATTAATAATTAACCTTTTCAAACAGTTATGTTTAACATTAATTCTTAATTTGGATTTTTGTTACAATATTTATTTTGGTTATCCTATGAAAGAAAGTTACAGTGATTAATCATTGTTTCAAGTGAAAGAAAGAAAAGTGTTAATGCCCAAGATCTACAATGCATCATCATGAAAAAAAAAAAAAAACCATTCTACATTCATCCTTACATTTTAAAAATTTGTGGGTATTAACACTTTTCTTTCATTCTCTTAAATCAGATAAAATGATCATTGGAAATTACAATTAGAATATTTATATTATTCATTTATTTTGTTTTTTAAATGGATTGAAAGATTAGCTTTATTATTATTATTTTTTTTGTTCTTAATTTTTAGGATCTTCTTCATTTCTTCTATAGGCATATGTATCATTAAATCTAGAGTGTAAATAGTCACCGGTTGTAATTTCTGAATATTTCCAAGGATTTGATGGTGAAGTGCAACCAGGGAGACATCCAATCATCACATCGGATGCTGGTTCCGAGAAAAGTGCGAAAACATATCGATCTTGATTAATTGGGCTGAGCACTCTATGGAGGGTTGATTTGTATCTATTGTTACTCCATCTCTCGAGCATATCACCAATATTCACAACAAATGTTCCAGGAATGGGAGGAGCATCGATCCATTTCGATTTGCTTTCAATCTGCAATCCAGCTATATCTTGGTAGAGCAAACTAATGCAACCATAGTCAGTGTGCGAACCACAGCCTGGCGATACATCCTTATCATAGATATTAGCTTGTCTTTTCAGGACCGGTGGGTAATGTATTAATCTTAAGGAGCTGACAGTTTTGTCATATTTCGTATCGAAATAATCTAATGGGGCACCCAATTTAAATGATATGGCTCTCAGGATTCTTAGGGAGACATCCATGATTTCATAGAAGTACGATTCCATCATCCCTGACCATTTCGCTCCAAGGTATTCAGGATACTGATTCGGTCCGTTCAAGCCATCGTAGTAGAGTGGATCATCTTCAGTCATGTTTATTCCCATAGAGAATGTTTCCTTTAGGTCTGGCTTCATATCGGGATCCAATTGCTCCGAGTAGACACATCCATATCCACGGTGATTGATACTCTTGGAGATATCGATTTTCATTTTCTCCTCCAAAGGCATATTGAAGAGATCCTTGCATCCACCGGTAATTTGATCCAATCTCTCCATTGGAATTCCATGATTCTTCACATAAAAGAATCCGTATTCAATAGATGCAGCATCAATTTGATTGGAGATTCTCTTCCACTCTTCAATATTGTTCTCATCACTCAATCCACCGATATCAATTATTGGTATTTTTGTATTATTATGTATTTCTTCTATTGAATCCATTAATAAAATTTTCTTTCCAATATTTATAATAAATATATTTTTATATATATAATTTAAAGGTTTATTTTATATTAAAATGTATTTAAAGAATTCACATTTTATTTTATCCTATATATATTTAATTTTAAGTGACTGAGTTATCATTTATTAATTTTGTTAATGTTTCTTTTTTTATCTTTTTTTGGTGTTGTGGAGGTGTAACAATTGACACATAATATTTGTTTTAATATTTTAAAGCTACATCACACCTACCAATACATCCTCGATATTGCAAAATAATGAAAAAGTTAAAAAAAAAAAACAAAAAATGACATAAAAGAGATAAAATAAAAGAAGAGGAACTGTTGTGTGTGTAGTGTATTGTGTATTGCTGTGTGTGAATTGTTTTGAGGTGGGCGACAATTAAACTTTAACCATTTTCTTAAATCTCACATATGTGGTTAGTTTAAATGTTGTTTTAATATATGTATATATATATGTGTGGTTAACTTTAGTTGGTTATTTTTCATTTTACAAATAAATAGGTGATATATATAGTAACTTTAGATGTTGTTAGCAACGATATATTACTTTTTTTGTTTAATTAATTAAATGTAAATATGATTGAGCAGTTTTGATTAAGAATATATTATTATATATTGTTTTGTTTTGTTTTTGTATTTGTTTTTATTTACAATGCATCTTTGAGTGAAAGTGTAATACGATTTGGGTAAACCATGCGCTTTGCTATGATCTCTCTTAGCTCATCCTTAACAAAATTGATCAATTTATCTAAATCCATCAGTACATGCTGCGCTGTATCACCGACTTGCGCTTCCACTTTCAAATCTTTCATTGGTCCTTTTAGATCATCTTCTACATTACCCGACGGTAACAAACAAAAACAAACATTCTTTTCATCGTAAATAACTGATGCAATACCTAATAATAATAATAAATGATAAGTTAACACAATGTTATTGTTTAAGTTCTTTAAATAGATAGATAGACAGATAGATTGCTAGTTACCTGATATATGTGGACTTGAAACTTTAATGGAAATAGGGAATATAATAAACTTTGGTGTGGGTGCATTGACGAGTAGTTCGGCCTCCAACATAAAGTGAGCGTCACCGTCATAGGAGAACTTAACTCTTGCCTCTATCGAATTGGAGTTGGGTGCAGGTGTCAGGATATTGACGTCTGGGTCTGCTATACTGATGATTTCGAAAGTGGGTGGCTTCGAGCCAAGCGATAGACTTGTAATCTCGAATTTACCTATGATATCGGGCTTATCAATCGAAGCAAATATACGATTCAAATAATCTTTTGCTTTATTCGATTGTTTTTCATTGTTAATTCTTTCCCAATATATCTTTAGTGACATGATATATTTATATCTATTTTTCACTATTTTTCTAATCGATTAGATCTAACTATTTATTTTGTTTCAATCAAAAATGTTTGATTGTCTGTGAATTTGAATACTATTTATGAATAAATATTAATTTATTCAATATATTAAATATCTTAATTAATTTAATTTTAATGCAAATTTAATTTAATAATAAAGATTACTCGTCTTCTGATAAAACTAATGATTATGAAATGAAATTTGGGCTTCATCAAAAAAAAGATCATTATTTTTTTCAAATAAAATTTGGTTGGGTTTTTTATTTTTTTATTTTTGGATAGTTTATTTTTTTAATTTTACTTTTTTTTTTTTTTTATAAAGTATTGTTTTGACATTCAACTTTCAAGATTAATCAGTTCATCATTCATTGTATCTATATTTATTTATTTATTAAATTCAATCTTAAAACAAAAATAGTTGTAATTTTAGTAGTAGTGTAAAGTTAAAAAAAATCAATCAAATTAACGGTCCAATTCAAATCTAATCAAGTATAATCTCATTATAAATACATAAAAATGGTATGTTAGTAGTGTATATATATACTACACAATAGCGATAGTTTAAAAATTCATCTAATAAATAGTAATAATTTGAAAATAGTCAGCAAAATTGAATGAAGAAGCACAATCAGAGTTTAGAGAAGCATTCACTATGCACGATTCCAATAAAGATGGAAGATTAGAGTCTGCAGAGTTGGCAGGTGCTCTAAGATGGCTTGGTCAAAACCCAACACAAGCTGATATTTCTGAAATTCTTAGAGAGTTTGGTTGTATGTAGAAGATATATATAAATTTAGAATTTGTTCATAGCTTCAATACTAATTAACATATATATTTACATATTAAATAGCAAATGGACAGATGACAGTCGAAGGACTATTTAACTATCTTGGAAAGAAAGTAGTTGATGATTTCGATGAGAAAGAGATTATTGATGCATTCAAGGTTTTTGACAAGGTAAATAAAAAAAAAAAGAGAAAGAGAGAGGGAATCATAATATAAAAATAGAGAAACTAAACTAAAACAATAAAAAATAATCTATTCACAATGTTATAGGATGGAAAAGGATTGGTTGGTGCATCTGACTTGAGACATATTTTGACAAATTTAGGTGAAAGATTGAATGAAGATCAAGTTGAGGAGATGTTGAAACAAGCAGTAGGATCGGGTGATGGCGCAATCAACTATGAACCATTCGTACGAAATATGTTAAAGAAATAAAAGTAAATCTTATTTATTTTCTTCAATTATATCGTCTCAGTTGAAACCTGTGGGAGCTGGATATTTGAGGTGAAGGAATTCTCCGTTTTGACATTTAATATGGTTGTTGATAACAGAAGAAGATAGTTCACTCCCAAACACCAACATGGTCAAAAAGACTGGTATTTTTCTATGGCAACCTTTCTTTGATTTTATATCTTCCAAATCATCTCCGCGATATTACGAAATTGAAAAATCTTGTCTCAAATTATATATATAGGATAGATAGGATATGAAAATGAGTGTTCATCACTTCTTTAAAAATAAATATTTTAAAGCAAATGGTAATCAAATAATCATCACAACTAGTTTTATTTATTCCTTTATTTATTATTGGAATTATTATTGAGCTAAAAGGAAATAGTCTCCATTTCCAAGAGGACCTTGTATGGTACTATTGGTGACAAATAATTGTGTTTCTAGGTCAAAAGTATTTAATACCATTAAACCATTTGAATAGTTCCATTCAAAAAAGATAATATATCCATTTGGATCAAATACTAAATCAATTGTAGATTTAGGTTCCACAGGATTCTTTACGATTTCAATCAAGGTCCGGGCTTCAAAATCGACCATGCATATATATACGATATTGCTATTTCGTGGACCGAACACACCGACATAAACCTTGGATTGATAAATAAATAATTTCCAAAATTCTCCTCCAGAGATGTACGGTTGGAATATATAAGTTTCAGATTCAGTATTATTAGAAAGATAGAATATCTTAAAATAAGTATCTACTGATCCGAATACAAGGTATCCAGCATAATATATATTATTCTCTGAATCATAATATCCATCCATAACAGGAGAAAGTTTCTTTGAAACTAATTTTCTAGTACTAATTTTTGTCAAATGTTATTGTTAAAACAAAAATAATTTAAATAATCTACAAATACAAACCTATTTTGATTTGGTGTGTCAATAATAATTACAACTGTATAGGAATCTCCAGCTGTTGTCATATAATAGATAATATTGTTTTTTTGATCCCAACACATATTTCTGATATAATCGTAATAAAAGTCCCAATTGACAATGGCAGTTTGTTCTTTAACAACAATAGTATTTTCCTTTTAAAAATTGAATATTAGTTGAAAAATAATTTCAAAATTATCATATCAACTGAGTATATACCAATGAATCATAAACAATTATTTCACCAGGTGCAAAAGGATCTGGTTGTTTAGGAAAATCTTTTGGGCTGAGTGCAAGAAAATTAAAATCATTTCCATCACCTGCCAGCATTCCAAACATAAAAGTTCCATTGAGAGGCATAGTATTCGAAACTAATAAACTACTAGCAGTGATATTTAAGGTGAAAAACGCACCATCTTTGTTGGTGCCACTCATCATTGTAGGTGGTTGTCTCTTTCAATTGAATTAATTTTTGAAGGAAACTTTTTTCTTTAAAATATTTAATACTTACAATACCACTCACAATTTGAAATGATAAAAGTGAGATAAAAGTTATAAATATTAAATTTTCAATAAATATCATTTTTCAGGAATGATCAAAAAATACTGAAATTTATATAAATTTTTTTTTATTTAAATAAACCAATTTTTCAACAGAAATTTCATGTCTAAAAAATATCCAAAAAAAATAATAGTTGTATCACTAAAAAAGAATATTTTGATTTGTTGTACCAGTTCTGATTTATTGAAACCTCTTTCAAAGTAAAAATAATTTCTATATCACCCAATCAATCTGTAATCACAACATTCTTTTTGTCTCATATTTAGATCATGAATTTGAATTGGCAAAGATCAATAAAGTTAAAAATAGTTATGTTTTTTTATAGTAAATAATTTTTCTATTTCTTTTTTTTTGAATCATTATTTTGTTTAAACAATATGTTAGTGTTCATCTGATAATAAATACATAAATAATAGTAATTATTTTAATATTAGTAATATTTAGATGAATTAAATTGGGTTTAAAAATAATAATAGAATGAATAAAATGAATGTTTTTATTGATTTCCTATATATTTTGAGTTGAATAGTATATGTTCAGATAAGTATCAGACCCACTAACCAAAACTTTTCCGTCCTATAATGTGAATAGATTTTTTCTTACAATATATATATAAAGAAATATAAGAAAATCCTTATTCAATCTTTTTATGTTATTTTATAATAAATATTAATTTTTTAGGAAAGATTGTTGGATTGTTGATCAAAAATTCAAGATTTTATTTGTTTTTCACAACCAATTTTTTCAAAAGAAATTTCGTGCCTCATTCAAAAATATCTATAAAATAATTATTCAACCAACAAAAGAAGTATATAATAAAGCTAGCTGATGATAATGTTCATTATTGTATTACTACTGTTGTTGGCATAACAACTCTATTTTTAATAATTCTCTCAGAGCCAAAAGTATTTTAGAAAAGTACAATTTTAATACCTTTTTGTGTAATTTAAATAATTCTTTTTCATTATTTTTTTTTATGGTATTATAATATATTTTGTTTTTTGTTCTTTCACTCATATCTATCTTTTCAATATTTTTAAATATTCATACCTTTACTTGTTTTGTAATAATACTTACAACAACAAAAGTCCGACTCAAGTTCAAGTCCGGACTCAGCTTTCCGATCTTATATTTATATATTATCTGACCAAAAAACGATATGTCCGCTTCAATCTTAATGATAATTACTACGATCCTTTTGGTTTTAGTAGCCATTGCAAATGCCTCGAATGTAACCCCACTTTCGATTAAACTCTCACTTACTGACACTGAAGGTGAGATGCAAGTCACCTGGTTTACTTTGGATTTTCCATCCTCTCCATGTGTCCAATTCGACAACAAGGGATTCAACCCATCAGAAGTTACTGGCAACATCATTACCGGTAGAATTGTCGAATTCACCCAGAAACTCTGGTCTGGATACACTTCCATTGCTGTCATTTCACCATTAGCAGCCCAACAAACCTACTACTATGCAGTCGGTAATAAGGAGACCGGTGTATGGAGTGTATTATACAACTTTACTACCTCAACTTTCCCAAATACTAACTCACAAGTTACTCCATTCAGTTTCGTAACTTATGGGGATATGGGTGCAGTTGTGGACAACTCAACTGTCCGCAATATTGTTAAGACTTTGGATCAATTCCAATTTGCCTTACATGTTGGTGATATTGTAGGTTTAATTGTTATTATTATTTTTGGAATTCCATTTACTTATCATTGTTTTAGGCTTATGCTGATCTCCAAGATGGTGATGAGGGTATATATGGTAACCAAACTATTTGGAATGAATTCTTGGAAGAGATAACACCAATCTCTGCCACCATTCCATATATGACTTGTCCAGGCAACCACGATATCTTCAATGGTAACAATTCAAACTACCAAAACACCTTCATGATGCCCACGGGATCTGACAATGGAGACTGGTACTCATTCGATTTCAATGGTGTTCACTTTGTTGGAATTTCCTCAGAGACTGACTATTCACCATCATCTGAGCAAGTGATTTGGCTCACCAACGAACTCCAAACCTACCGTAATTCGAACCCCGATGGATGGTTGATTGTTTTCGCTCATCGTCCACTCTACTGTACTTCAAATCTTGACTGGTGTATGAACGATACAAACAGAAGTAAGTTGAATAAAGATAGATATAGACAACATTTAAATCATTTAGTTATTAACAGATTATTTAAAATCTATTAGTAAGTTTAATTAATTCTCTAGAAGATTTGTTTTATAAATATAATGTTAACTTCTTTATTGGAGGTCACTCACACGAATACGAAAGAATGTTACCTGTCTACAAATCACAAGTCTATGGTAGCAATGCCAATCCACAAGCAACTGTCTATGTTGTTATTGGTACTGCTGGTTGTCAAGAAGGTTTGAATACTGGTTTCCAACCACTACCAGTATATTCATCCGGTGTTCGTTTACTCGAAACTGGTTATGCCAAAGTTAGCTTCTTGGATTCCTATCACATGCAATGGCAATTCATTCAAGACAAAACTGACACCGTCTTAGATTCAGTTGTAATTGGAAGAGGACAATGGTAATCACTGAGAAAGACTATAATTCGAATCGATATTAAAAATTATTAAAATAATAGTTCCATTTTCTTTAATTCAACATTTTAAAATGAATTGAATTAACTATAAACATACCAGTGCTGGTAATATCTTTTATTGAAATAACTGAAAGAAAAGAATATTGATTTTAACTTTTATTTTATTTTATTTTATTAGTTCCACAAGCAACTCCACAATCTCGTATGGACTATTGCAATATTAGTTAATCAAACCTAAATAATCATTTAAATCTCTGAATGAAAAAAAAAAAATGAGATATATTTGTATTTTTGTTTTTATTATTATTGTTTACATAACAAACTTTTATTAAAAAGTATTTATTATACTAATATATTTTAAAAAAAGTGGAGGAGAACTATATTAACATTAGTTTAAGAAATATAAATGATATCTCTCGAATTTCATTGTATTGAAATTGAATCTATCTATATTAAGTCTATCTTCTATATTATAAGATGTCGATTCATACCCATTATCCAAATAGATATAATCTTTACCATCGTAACATATTGCTGTGATGATTATTCGAATACCATTTGCTTTAAAATATTTATTTTTAAAGAAGTGATGAACACTCATTTTCATATCCTATCTATCCTAAATATAATTTGAGACAAGATTTTTCAATTTAGTAATATCGTGGAGATGATTTGGAAGATATAAAATCAAAGAAAGGTTGCCATAGAAAAATACCAGTCTTTTTGACCATGTTGGTGTTTGGGACGTGAACTATCTTCTTCTGTTATCAACAACCATATTAAATGTCAAAACGGAGAATTCCTTCACCTCAAATATCCAGCTCCCACAGGTTTCAACTGAGACGATATAATTGAAGAAAATAAATAAGATTTACTTTTATTTCTTTAACATATTTCGTACGAATGGTTCATAGTTGATTGCGCCATCACCCGATCCTACTGCTTGTTTCAACATCTCCTCAACTTGATCCTCATTCAATCTTTCACCTAAATTTGTCAAAATATGTCTCAAGTCAGATGCACCAACCAATCCTTTTCCATCCTATAACATTGTGAATAGATTATTTTTTTAATGAAACGATTCGATACCTCCAACACTATTCTATTTATCAGTATAGAGAATGACATTAGATTGCAAACATCATAATAATTATGTGCTCATAAACAACAAATAGATAATACTGCTCATTGTCAACATATCAATCAAATTAAACAATCAATAAATAATATATTAGTGATAATTATCAATACTGTTGTTAAATTTAACAACATTATTGATGATCTTGAAGAAGAGTCTGAATTATCACAGACACTTAAATCGATATGTAAATCATTAATGACATCAACATCTCGATAGATAATAATCAAACATTGTCAATGATGATGATCCATTCAATGTTGATGAACTTATCAAACAACACAACAATTATTCATCATCATTATTATTGGATATCATTTATAAATACAACAATCAATTCAATATGACAACTGAGATCAATGATAATAATAATAATAGCAGTCAAACATCACCATCAATACATTCGTCATATCAATCATAATTAGTAATACCTGATTTAAGTTTATTGAAATTGATGATCAAACAATCAATCAAACTTGATAGAATTGTTGAATCATCACAATCACATTAATAAGAATACCCTTCTATTATAATAAATCATCATGTTGTCACAACACACAGATCAAGAAGCAACACTTTTCAACACATCAAACAATTCAACCGAACAACTTAATTTGATAATCATTTTAATTGTACCTACCAATCAATGGCCACAGTTGGTGAATATATCTATGTATTCAGTGGTTTAGAAAATCGAAGAAAATGTTGATGTCAATGATTCTAGAGGATACATCAAATATACATATCTATTTTTCAAATCGAGAGGTTTGAGGTTTGAGATTTGTTTTTCGATTGTTTTCAACATTGTATTTGATGAATTTATTGCTAACACGAATAACAAACAACCATCATAATCATTTTGAAACACAATTCTGAAGAATACTAATCAACTAAATCTGTTAATCTTTAAACAAATTTTCTCAGTTTTAATTTATTGATTTAATTCTCTTTTTTATTAATATTTATCCGAATATTTAATCATCTAGAATTTGATCTTCTTTTGACTGAGGGTTGTTGTTTCATTTTAATGTGATTTTTTGTTATTTTTGTCTATATTTATTTAGAATACATCATCATGAACCTTTCTTCACATTTTGATATAATTTTATTTTTTATTTTTTACTCGATTTTGAAACGATGTATTTCTTTTTGTATATGAAAATTCTTTTTGGAAATACTATTAATTATTTATTTATTTAATTAATTTCTGATATTTTAACCACCTAGGTGATTGATTTCTAAAGAATGATTTAGAGGATTTTAATTTTTTTAATATTTTTAATTTAAATAAATATATGTCAACATTTTAAATGATTTTATGATTCCTACCTTGTTAATTATTATTTACTTTTCTTTTAATTATATTTTTTATTACTTTATTATTATAATTGAAAATGTTAAACTCTAGATTAATTATAGATATAACTAAGAAATTAATCAATTTTAACTTTGGGAAGATGACTTCCAAACAATTGAAGTATAATTATACAAGTTTAATAGATTTATTAGATAGAACTTTATAAAGTTCTTTTTATGGATATATCTGCTCACATGAAGAACTTTAATCAACGTGTTTATGCACACAAGACTCTCTCAAATATAACTAAATTGAACACCATTTTTAGTGGATTGCTCGATGAAATCAAGAAGGAAAAAAGTATACTTCAGATTCAGAAAATACGAAAGAAAGCCAAGAATGTTCAAATCTTTGATAATCTCACTAGTCCAGATGATATCAGATCTCAGCTTGATATCGTCCACCCAACCGAGAACATTTGGATTTTTGCAAGAGAAAGCTCAGGTACTGGCATTCAATCGTATCAAACCCTTTTGGCACACATAAACTATCTATTGGCTTCAACTATCAAGTTGACTGATAACAACTCTGCCAACAACTTACCAACCTCAACCTTGATGATTGAAGATTATCAATTACATTGGATAATTGAAATCATTTCAACCTATTGGTATCCAATAGCATTCAGACAGCAGATGGAAATTATGATAGCTGAATTGGAATTCAGAGATTTGGTAATCATTTCTGGATTAGACAGGCTTTCAAGACACTATCATGAAATACATTATCTGTTCAATCATTTCGAATCTCTTGGCATCATATTGTATATTGAGAAACTATCAAATAGAAGAGTTCAAGGTGGATCATTTATCATTGATTTTGGTCTTCAAAGAGTATTTGAAATGAAACCAACCGGTCAAGAAAATGATAAAGGACTTCCTACCTATGGTTTCCAAGAGAATATTCTATTCAACGATTTCTTGGAAGATATTAGAGATACAGCAGATCTCTATTATCAATTCTCAAACGCCCATGGTGTCTATTCAAAGAGAGATCATACTATGCACCACTGGAAATCTACGGTTCACCCCAACTACAATATGATGCAGTTTATTTCAGAGAGTTTTGGAACGATCAATAATGTAGTATGCTTCTCTAGAACCTCACCTCCATATGATGACCGAGTCAAAGGTGAATCAATCAATTGTCAGGTTTCCATTGGTCAGAGTTGTTTTCCTGACGCTCCACATTCCTGCGTTTGTTTTTGCCAGTCAGCCAATCCTCTCCGACCATCAAATCAAGAAACCATTGAACAACTGGAAGAAGTGATAGATGAAGAAGATGATACTCAAGAGGTACCTCCTCAAACCAACTACCAATTGAATGGACGTTCCAGACCAACAAATGTAGTTTGTCGGAATGCGAATAGTAAGTTAAAGGAATAATTTGTATATTAATTTATCAAATATTAATTATTTATTTATTTTAGATGATACTATTATTATGAAATCTCTCACCAAGTTCTCTAAGTATTTTGCATCACTGGATGATGATGATACAAATCAACCAATTATTTTGCAAGATTTCAATGATGATATTAAAGAAGAGGAGGTGGAGGAAGAAGAAATTGATACAAATAACAATAACAATCAAGGAACTGGTCGTAGAAAACTCAAGAATTGGATATTGGTTGCAACTGGTATGGATCGTATGATACGAGATGAAAGACTTATTCCAGGTATTCTTGAGAAAGCAGAGTTTGTTCAATGCAAGATTGTTCTGCATCAGAGTGTCACCCAAATGGTCTTTATTCTCTACAATGTACTTGTAAGGAGGGAATAGCAGAACAATCTTGCATTGAACAAACTCTGCTTTCTGCCGATGAGTATGATGAGTCTGATGTTCATGATGATCAAGAAGACGATGGGATTGGCATGGAAACTGATAGCAGTAATGAAGATCAAGAAGAGGATGGAATTGGTATGGAAACTGATATCAGTAATGAAGATCAAGAAGATGACAATGATATGGATGTCGATGAGTATGATGCTCACGATGATCAAGAAGAGAACCAAGTTCAAGAGAATGCCATCATATCAAAGTCTAGTATCATCATTCAACTGAAGCAACTCTATGGTATCGAAATTAACAACTGGATAACTGCTGGAAATGTTGCTCCTGCTATGAACCTCATCGGAAATCTGTTGGGATGGCGTGTCTTACAACGGTTTTTCACAACGAAACTCTGAATCCAACTTCAAGTTCAACTACAAAGCCAGAGCATAAGAAGCTTGTAAATGAGTATGTATTAATTTATTTATTTTATTTATTTTATTTTATTTAATTTATTTTATTGATTTAATTTATTTATTATAGAATTCAAGCTCTACATCGTATTGAGAGATTCGATCCTACCAAAGAATACGATGATGACTTTGCAGCACCAAATCCAGATGAAATCAGTATGAGTGAACCTGCTAGAAGACTGCCACCTCAGAGTAAGAACTGTGTGATATGCACAAAGAAACTTGTCTATATGAGTAGCTGTCCATCCAAGAAGTGGGGTGACTATTGCAGTGCAGAGTGTGCATTGGAAGCTGGTGAAGATCCAGAGTCTGATCTTTTTAAATCTGAAAGATGTATTCATCAAGAAGGTAATATGAAATGTAATTCATTGATCTTAGAATATTCCGACAGTACTTCAAGATGTATCATGCACGTAGCAGAATATAGAATGAGA
This sequence comes from Heterostelium album PN500, assembly GCF_000004825.1. NCBI lineage: Eukaryota > Evosea > Eumycetozoa > Acytosteliales > Acytosteliaceae > Heterostelium > Heterostelium album. The sequence continues at coordinate 454,285 of NW_008805073.1, read as the reverse complement.
AGACTGAGAAGATCAACTTTAAATAATACAAATAAAGAATAATTTTGATTAATATTTTTTTGATTGTGAATAGTTTCATTAGACATTAGATCTATCTAATTTGATCTCTATCTGGTCTTTCTCAATCTCTCTGTCTCTTCCAGCAGCATCAGTTTTTCTCTGATCTCTCCATCTCTCTGTATCTGCAGAATCAGAGCGGGGAGAACTCAACTGGGTTTTGAGGAGATTGAATAGGATACTAAGATAAATATATTTGATTTTTGTTTATATTATTGTTACATAACAAACTTTTATTAAAAAGTATTTATTATACTAATATATTTTAAAAAAAGTGGAGGAGAACTATATTAACATTAGTTTAAGAAATATACTAGAGATTTTTTTGATTTTCTTATTTTTTTAGATCTTGGTGCACTTGGCCAAGAATTCAGACTCTTGAACTTCAGAAGCATCAGTACCTTGGATTTCAACTTGGATACCGACCAAAGCCTTACGGAGGGAGTCCTTTGAGGAGGTGTAAAGCATCTTACCCTTGATTGGGGCGGTATCTGGACACCAAACAACGAAGCAAATTCTATTCTTGTTGGCTCCTTCTTCATTGTAACCGTAATCGACAACGACGTATCTGCATTCCTTTGGTGGGAAACCAGTCAAGATCTCAGAGAATGGAGTTCCGGCTGGGAGGGTCTTCTCGACGACGATTTGTGTGTTGGTGTCGTTCATCTTGTAGAAAATAGCAGTGTATTTACGACCCAACTTCAATTCGTTGAACTTGCTGACGCATTCTTGATCTGTTTGTACACCGGATGACTAGAAAATTGTTTGAAAAAAAAAATGATAATTATAATTATGTTAATATATGTATATTGATTGGTAAAAACAAAATAGCAATAACAATTATTCATCTTCTCAACACAATGTTTTTCGTCACCCGCCGACCAATGTTTTGAAAATACCACAACAACACTATAAACTTTTGTACAAGTACTGGTTAAGACTACTTATTGAACTCTTAGTTGTTGTGGTCGTTTTTCTTTGTCGTTCGTTTGTCAATTATTGTCGTTGTTGGTGTTGTTGATGATGGTTTGTTATTTGCTAGAGAAAAAGAGTGGGAATATATTACCATTTTATATTAGATTTATATGTATAAATATATTAAGAAAAAAGATAATTTCTTGTTTGGTTTGAGTGAAAATGATATGAATATTCAATCTTTTTGAATAAAATAGCTGGCTTGTTAGAAAATTGATTTTTTTATTATTTTGAATAATGTTTGTTTTTTTTTTTCATTTTTTTTTGTTATTTATAATCGACAAAAAATTGGGTGAATATGGCTTTCGGCTGTGTGGGTTGAGTGAGTAGATGATATGAACAAGAAGATTCATGTAAAAATTTGAAAAATTCTTTACATAATTACCCATTCCCATATTAAGTGGGTTGGGTTTTTTCATTTTTTTCACACAAAATAATAATAATTTATAAAAACAAAAATCGTGTGTGTCAAAATTATTATTATTTTTTTTATAAATAATTAAAATTGGATTGACTTGACTGATTCCATATGGAAGGGGTGGGTAATACCAGAAGTGGTAGTGAACAGATGGTTTAGAGAAACAAAAGTTGACATTGGGTATGAGAATCGAAATTGATGATATTAAAAAGATAGAAAATTCAAACAAACAAAATTGGTTGAATATTAAAAAATTAAATTTGATTAATTCAAAACCACTACAAATCTTACTTTATCAGATCATTTTCATATTAAGATATTATAATTGGTATATCTAATATATTTTAGTACAATTAATTAGTATTTTATTATTTATATTAAAAGTAAAGTTTTCTGATGTTTGTTCGTTTACTAAAGTTTTTTTATTTTTGACAAAATCTGAAATTTAGATCTGAAAAAGAAGAGGAAATTTTCGATGATGGTCAAAAAAAAAACCAAAAAAAAAAAAGATAAAAAAAAAAGATTTTATTGATTAAGGTCACACAAATATTAAAAATTATAAAAATTAATTAAAACATAACATTGAAGATATTTAAATAAATGATTGTTTATTGAAAAAATTTGTTGTGTGTTTGATTTCACCCGAACAACACAAAGATGGATGAGTTTTGTTTTTCAAAGAAATGGTCACCTAGGTGTGGTTTCCAATGTTTTTTTTCAAACTGGCTAATAAGTAATAACTGAATTAAACATTTCTTTTAATAATTCTAAATATTTTATAAAATATTTCTATAGAAATTTGGTTAGATTATATGTGAGAAAAGTTAATCAATGATTGTAATTTACTTACATTATTTTTACAGATTGGGTAATATATTGAGATTTGATAGATTGATAGGTTGGTTGGTTGGCTGGAAAAAAAGAAAAAGGGGGAGTATAAACAAAAAAAATATATATATGTTGTTTATGTGTAAATGTATATAATATATAAAACAAAACAAAATCGATTTGTCTTTTGTTTTTTTTTCTATTAAGTTTGAATTTGACTAAAAAAAGATTCCAATTCCTTTTTGATTGGTTTTAAATTTAGCGGGTGGTCGTGAGAATTTAGTCACCTATATAGTGGAATTCGTTTCTGTTAAATATGTCATCGTCGTCGGACGATGAGGTGGTGTCTAGAGCAACGCTCATGGCGAGTGATGCCGATCTGGTGGAGTTTCCATTGGTCGTGGTGAGAGTTGTTCGCTGGAAGAATGTGCTGGCTTCCGCTGGCATGTTGGCCTCGAGGAAATCCAGTACGAATGCAAAGGTTGGACGCTCCTCTGGATTTGGCTTCCAACACATCTGTATCAAATTGACCAGTGGTTGCCACATCTGAATCTTGAGATCAGGTAGTGGCGGACGATAATTCTCGTAGGCAGCCATATGTGCCATTTTCAAAGGTGGCAATTCGCCGGTTGGCTGCTCACCCGAAACAATACACCACAGCAAAATACCAAAGGAATAGACATCGGCTTTGGGAGTGTAGAGCTCGCCTATAAAGACTTCCGGTGCTTGGAAAGGCAGGTAGCCGACGGATGCAGTCATCTCGAAACCTTGTTCACGCGACAAACCAAAGTCGGCAACTTTCGCCAGCGAAAAAGTCTCGTCCAGCAAAATATTCTTGGTGGAAAGATCACGATGCAAGATAGGATTGGGTTTCCAGTCGTGTAGATAAAACATTCCTTTGGCAATGTCGAGAGCGATACGCCAGGCAAACTCTGGATGATTCAAAAAGAGGAAGTAACGATCGGATATCAGTCGATCCAAACTTCCACCACCCATGTACTCTGTTACTATACAGTTTTTATCTTGCTCGGCACAGACACCGAGGAACTGCAAGACATTTGGATGACGGAGGATACTGAGGATCGCCACCTCCTTGAAGAATACATTGTCCTCGATATTGTCGGTATTCCTATAGGAGTTTCGATGCAGTACCTTTACGGCAACCAATGCACCTTTCCAAATTGCCTTTTTAACCTCACCAAAATATCCACCTCCAATAACCTCGCCAAATTTAAACTCTGAATATTTGATATTGAATGCAGCCAATTGTAATGCATTGGTTCCATCGCTAGATGTAATTGATTCTCCTCCAAACAAATTCTGATATTCCTCTGTTATCACATTTAAATAAATCAAATATATTAATAATTAGATTTTCAACAAAACAAAAACAAAAACAAAGGACAACATACGGAAATTATTTAAAAGTGGTTCAAATTCACTTCTTGCTCTTAATAGATTTGTATCATTTCCACAGGTTCTAAACAATAATGGTCCATAAAGGAATGCATATGTAATCGATGATAAACTTAGTAAACTATAATTTGATATAGAATTGATTAGTTTAGTTTACTTAATTTGTTGTGTGGTTATAAATGAATATTATTTACCAATCTGAAAAATCGACGTGTAAAATCTTCAAGAAGGATCCGAGTGATGAAATAAAATATTCAATGAGTAGGAATGTAATCCATATTCTGGCGGTGGGACGTATCATTTTTCCTCTTACCGAGAGGAACAGTAATACTCCGTAGACGACTGTATAGACTGCATGCATTCCAAGTCGGGTGTAGGGATCCTGGAAGAGGAACAACTGACACTGCTGTGGCGAAGTACATAACGGACTGTCCAGAGTCGATGCCAGTGATGTCGAGGTGATGATCAAATACAACAGGGTGCACAGGAAGAACGCACATCTCGAGGCAAACTTATCGTCGCCTTTGCCACTTAGGAAAACGAGTATCCAGTTGTCAGTGATGATCTGTCCGCTGCCAACGACAATGATGAGCGTGGGATATAGAATGCCGGACCATGGTGGCATCAACATCAGAATGAGTCCCATCACCGACAGCCAGATAATGACAAAGAGGAGATGTCGGAAATAGGTGGATCCAATGATTTTCGGTTGATTGATGGTGATTCGCATGTTTTTGTCAAAGAGCAGCTGCGATTCGCTCGACATGTTGATTGCTACATATTGGTTGTTGCCGTCGCCAGACTGTTGAAGTTGTTTCTTGTCACCATTCATTGTGCGCATTGGAATGGTCGATCCACTGCTGTTGAGTTGTGTCGACGATTGCTGTAGATAGGTGTAGGATCGCTGTATTCTAAAGAGCAGGTAGAGTGCTGAGAATATGTATCCGACGGCAATCGCATCGATCACAACATTAAAGACAATGGAGGTTCCATCGTCGACAAAACTGAAACTCTTTGTGAGAATCGACTGACAGAATGAACATCCACCATCACAACCCGTACTGTTTGACATTGTGAGAGTTGATGTTGCTGTCGCCAAAAATGCTCCAAACAATGATCTATCTATCTTTTGGGGTCGTCCAAAAAGGGAAAAAAAGAGTAATGAAAATAAAGATAAAAGAAAAAAGTAAAAAAGAAAATAATTAAATTAACTTTTTTATTTAATTTTAGGAATTGATTTGTTGATTTGTTTTGTTTTGATTTGTTGACTTTTTAGTGTGTAATGAGAGAGAGTGTGTGGTTGAGATAAAAAGTATATATTGTGTGTAAACGTAGAGTGTGTGTTTTTTAAATTTGCCTGGGAATAAATTAATTATATATCAAGTGGGAAAAGAAAGTGAAGTGTGTAATATAAAAAATAAATGTAATTGTTGAAGGTGATGAGTGTTGCTGAGTGTATTACTGTTCAGTGTGTTATTGTTGGTTGTTGTTGTTGTTGTTGATGTTGTTGTTGTACTACTTTGTTATAATTCTAATCAATCATTCTTTCCTCGAGTTGATATAAAATATAGATACTTAATAATATATAAATAAAATAAATAAAAAACTTAAAACAAAACACTATGAAACTATGCTATATACTGTTATAATTATTATTATTATTATTGTCTTTAAGTAGTATTACAATGATATATGTATTATATATAATTAAGTTATGATTATTATTATTATTATTATTATTATTATTGACTCTGACTGATTCTATTTAGTTTGCAGCTAACTAATCTAATTGTTCTTTCTTTCTTTTATGCAAATGGTATTTGATTATGTTTTGTCTTTTGCCTTTTTTTTTTTAAGATTTTGAAACTGATTTTTGGTTTGGGTAATAATCAAAATCAAACTTGCAACTGTTGTTTGTTTTTTTTGCTATTTTTAATCAGGCAGTGCACTCAGAGAATATGAATTACTTCATATAGTATTATTATATATTATATAATTGGAAAAAAAATAGTTTAAATAAATAAATAAATTTCAATCGTTGTTTTTGTTTGAAAAAAATAATAAAAAATAAAAAAAATGGAGAAAAAGGAGTTGAGGTTAGTGTGAAAATTTTATTAAAAAAAACAAAAATAAAAAAATACTTCTCCTCATTAGTTAAGAATGACATCCCCATTCACTTTTCCTTCACGAGATAAAATTTGTTTTTTTTGTTTTTTGCTGATTCACCAGACCATGCATAAAAGATTTCTTGGTTTGATTATTTTTTGGTGTCAAATACACAATCAAATTTATTATTATTAATCATTCCTGAAATAAGTGATATGTCAATGTTAACATTCAAAGTAGTGTCGAAAATTTTTTATTCATAAATTTCTTACATGTTCAATAATCTTGGCTACAGATAACACCTATCAAAGCATACTTTTCGCTATATTTACTTTATAAGCAAATAATAATTATGAATTGATTGATTGGTGAATATTCACCAATAAGCATATTATCATTAACCTGATTAAACAACTATGATCCCTTAGTAGTTTTATTGCATTAACTTATAAAGGTATTTCAAATATATAGATCTTTTTCTGTTTTTTGTTTATAAATATATTTTATTTTTTATTTTTTTTTAAAAAAGGGTTTATTTAAATTATATAAAAATAACAATAATAATATTATCTTCTATCGGTCTTACCAGCCTTTCTCTTTCCGGCAAACAAATGTTTAGGCATTTCATTTGGAATATGATGATCACCTTCACCCTTGTATCCGAGTTTGTTACGTTTTCTTCTGGAATCTTTATTCAGTTTCTCAGCCAGCAGTTTGTGAGCCAAATCACGGTAACCTTCTCCGGGCACTGGTGCAGGAGTCTTGGAACGTGAACGTGATTGTGAACGATTGAGTGAGATACCACGCTCTCCGGATTGCGATGCTTCACGCTCCTCGGAACGATCTCTCTTTCTACCGGTACGCGACTTGGAACGGGAACGCGAACGGACGTCGTCGATAATGTCGTCGGCTTCCTCTTGGTCGACACCCATTCTTCTGAGGTTTCTGGACATGTCGGTAGTGTTGATTCCGAGATGGTGTTTGGGCAGTTTTGGCTTGCTGGAGTCGTTGATCTCGTGGTTGACACGATTGGCGTGCTTTTGCTCTTGAATTTCGTCGTAGAGTTCGAGATTCTCTTCGTCCAAGTCGGACTCGTCCTCCTCCATATTGTTCTTGAGTTGCTCGAGAAGTGCGTCTTCCTCACGCTCCAACTCTTCGAGACGCTCAAGGATGTCGGGGTCGACGAAATCGGCGATATTCTTGCCGTCCATGATTTCGGGGATGATGTCGAACTTCCACGAGTCGTCTCTGAGCAAGTACTTACGCTTCCATTCGTTGACATCGTAGATTGGAAGAATACCCTGTTGATATTTGATGTCGTCTTCCTCCTCTTGCAATGACTCCATTTGTGCGGGTGTGAGTTTGAACTTCTTTTCGTCTTCGTCTTGGTTGGCTTCGGCGGCGGCACGTGCAGCCAACACGCTTGGTGGAATAAAAGATGGACGCTTCTTGTTGTCTCTGGCCACGGGCATGGCGAGATGGAGCAAGTGCATATCCTTCTGGATTTTGGCGCTCTTCATCTTCTTCTCGACACGCTCCTCTAGCAGGGTGGTGCAGGCGACGTCCTTGACGTTGGCGACACCCTCCTCGGTGAGAGTCGACATCGGTAGGATTTTGGTTCCACCGATTCCACCACGAGCTGGATCGGCCAGCGATTGAATCAATGCCCAGTCATCGGCTGGCACTTCCTCTGGCTTGCGTACGTCGATCTTGTTGATGAGAATGAGCAGTGGTTTGTTCAAAAACAGTGCTTTAATCGAGAAGAAAAGGTCGACCTGCTGCTTGATGGTGTAACCGCAACGCTCGGAAATATCGATGATATACAAGACGGCAGAGTGGAGATGTGCCAGTGCAGTGACCGACTGCATTTCGATGGTGTTACGCTCCTCGAGTGGATGGTCCAAGATTCCCGGGGTATCGATGACCTGCCACACCGAGTACTTGTAGTCGGTGTGACCGACAAACAGTGACTTGGTGGTGAAAGCGTATGGCTGTACGTCGACGTTGGCACGAGTGAGCTTGTTCATGAACGACGACTTTCCGACGTTGGGGTAACCGCACAGCAAGAGAGTACGTGTGTTTGGATCGATCGATGGCAGACGTGCAAGATGCTGACGGACCTGTTCGAGATAGAGCAAACTGCTGTTCTGCTTCAACATCAATGTACACATACGACCGAGTGCCGCACGCTTCAACTGTTTGCAACGATACAAAGAATCACCATATTTCAACAATCTCAAATAGTCCTTTGACAAATTATCAATTAAATTTCTAGCGGTATTCAACTGACCCAAAGCCAACTTGTAATGATCTTTATCGTAAAGAACATTAATTAAATCCGAATAAAATGGATGTATATCCTAATTTTTTTAAAAAAATAAAATAATAATTGTAAAAAAAAAATTAATATTTTTTGTTTTTTAAAAGAGATAAAAAACACTCGAGTGTGTGTTTGTGTATTTGAAAACTTACGTCTAACAATGGGAAATCTTGAATGATTTGAGATAACTTATCGTGATATGATTGTTGAGTGTATTTAACTTTACGCATGTAGAAACTACGGATTCTAGAGATTGCATATTGCTTGTGAATTTCTGTGGGTGTCTTTCTCTGTGTCTTGGACAAAACGATATCGACGAAATCTTTTGAAGTTGGTACAACTTGAATCTTTTTGAAATTATATAATACCATTGTGTTGTTGTGTTTTGTTTATATTGTGTGTATGTGAAAAAAAACGAAGTAATCTCTGTTTACTTTGATCGATTTGAAAAAGTCGGTTTTTTTAAATAATAATCTTTTTTTTTTTTTGATTATTAAATAATAATACGTATACTAAAGTATGTTGTTAAAAAAGATAAAGTTTCGAAAAATAACAAATAGTGATATAAAAATCAATTCCAAATGCTAATTTTTTTGTTTTTTATAAAAATAAAACGAAAAACTGTTTTATTATTATTTTTATAAAATAAAAATTAATAGAGCTATTGAAATAGTTAACTAATATTGAATGTTGTGATTTATTATTATTATTATTACTATTATATAATAAAATAAAAGTTTAGGCAAGAAGTTAAAAAAAGATAACTCTTCAAGCACACCAAAATATTTATATATATAAGAAGATGAGAAAATAAAAATAAAATAAAATAAAAGTTTTTTTGTCGAAAGAAACGATTGTTGATCGTAGTTTTTTTTTCGCTATGCAAAAATAATTTTAACAAAAAATAAACAAAAAACAAAATAAAATTCAATTTAATTAATTTATGAAGCGAAGCGAGTGGTCAAAAAAAAAAATAAAAAAACATAAAGATAGATAAATGAAAAAAAGTTTTCTTTTTTATTTTAATGTTATGAATGGGAAAGAATTTAAATTAGTATTTGTTTTTAGTTAATAATAATGAATTCCTATGTGAAATTGGATTTGATTTTAGTTGATTGATTGATTGATTGATTGATTTTTTGAGGCAAAGCAAAGCACCATATGTGTGTGTGGGTGTTTGGATTGTTGTTGTTGGTTTGGATTGGGAAAAAAAAAAACAAAAAGATTGGCGATATTTTTACTGGACTACTACTACTAATACTACTACTATTGCTACAAGTTGGATTGTTATAATCATATATGATACAAGTGTTATTTCTGGAACAACTCCAGCTGACTTAGCTTAATGAATTGAATGGTCGATTTTGTGTAGATGATGCAATTGGTGGAATCTATAATTCTGATTCGCTTTGATTTCGAGAGTTTGATGTTGATGGGTGGCGTGTTGAGTACGATGTCAGAGGAGTCGCGATAGAAGAAGCCGCGAAGTGAGAGTTGTTTGATCGGTGGCAACGGTGTGCCAATTTTCGTTGGGTAGTTTGAGCCGATTGACATTCGCGTCAGTGTCGGCGAGAATGGTGGTAGCGGGTGAGAAAACTCGCAGTAGTCTTTGCCAATCTTGAGGTGTCGCAGAGTCGACGGCAGATTGTTGATGGGCTGGTCAAAGTACTCGGAGAATGAAAGTTTCGTCAGGTTTGGCGGGAGTTGTTTAAAGTCGAGTTTGACGTTGTAGAGCCAGCCAAAAGTGAGGTCGGTCACCGTCTTTGGAATGTACGGGAGCAGTGTGTTTGGGTAGTGTTCGTAGTCGAGGACGAGTGCGCGCAGTTGCGATGGCAGTGCGCTCTTGGTGCGCGCATAATAGTAGGTTCCAGAGAGCCAGAGTTTCTCGACAGTCGCTGGGATCAGACCTTCCGGAATGGTTTGTTGACAATCCAGCCGCAGATCTGTTACCGTGGGTGGAATGCTTATGGCGTTGCCGTGGTAGGTGACAGCGAGTGAAACCACCGAGCTCGGAATAATGCCAGTGGGAATCGACATTTCCATTGTGTATTGGTAGCTAAATACGAGTTTCCGCACGCCAGACGGAATGGAGCCGACTTCCAGTGGCTGTCGGAACGCCGACCCCAAGTCGAGGTGTGTCAAGCTACGTGGCAGCAGGTTGGCAGTGATAGGACTGTTGAAAAAGAGTCCCAAGTTGAGTGAGCGCAGTCGATCCGATTGGAAGAGCGACTTGGAGAGGATGTTGCAGACGCCCTGGTTGGTGAACGTCAGCTTGCGGAGGTTGCGCGGCAGTGAATCCGGTTCCAGACTCTCAGTGACCGGAAACGATATCTCCAGACTCTCGAGATTGGGTGGCAGCACGCCAACCGCTATTTTATGTTTGTACTGTGGACTGAGAAATTTTATTTTCTTCACAGTCGAGGGAATGTCGCCTGCATGCAACAAATGATAGAAATGCGAAGAGAATATTATCTTTCTGATCGGCTCATTGTTGATTTGTTGTAAATAACTTATATCTAATAATAGATTGGATTGTTGATTAGTTTGTTGTTGACAAATAGTGTGATGATGATGATCAGAGATGAAATTAACACTTACCATCGATTGTCTTTGTTATTCCTTTGTGTTCGGGTGTGTCTGTCAATTGGAATTTGGTGTTGGTTATGGGTATGTGTGTGATTTTGATCTTTGATAGATTCTGCAGGATCTTTCTGCGGAATTGGAACCATTGCTTACAGGTGAGAGCAAAGCATAGTTTGTCAATGGTACTTAGATACGATGTGATAGTGAAGATAAGTATGCGCGGAAGTGTTAAGAGTATAGATTGACTATTGTTTATAGCGTTGATGATACAGCCTGTATTGTTATGATGATGATGATGATGATGATGATAATGTTGATTACTATTATTATTATGTTTGTTACTACTATTACTACTACTACTATTTATGAAATAACCAAGTGTTTTATTATGAATGATACCCATTCATTACAAACATTTACTATCTTTTTTTTTTTGTTTTTTATTTTTATATCTATCTATCTTTTCTTTTCTTTTTATTCTTTTTTTTTTTTTTTTTTTTTTAGTTAAAGTTTACAAATATATTACTAAAAGGAGTAAGTGGAATCAAAGTGACCTCTTAAACTAAAAGTCGCAGTTTTTTTATTTTTTTTTGTAAAGTTTGTCGACAAACAAAATTATTAATATCTAAACAAAGATAGATAGATAGATAGATAGTTAATGATATTATTATTTATTTGATTGATCATACAGGGAGAAGTAAAAACTTTAATAGTAAAAAAATAAATAAATAAAAAAACATAATAAAAAAACAAAATTGATCACACTCCCACAGATTGATGAGTGTGTATTTATTTTTAGATTGTTGTTTTTGATCAACCAACCTTTTAAAATAAGTGTTAAAATTTATTAATAGTTCAAAATTTTAAATTATTTTTAATAATTATTATATTTTTGATTGTAATATAAACAATCACTTCAAGTTTTATTGCTTCTTTAAAATATTATTTGAATTTTTGTTGAGGACTATCATATGAAGATAAAGTAGATGAAAGTTTGAATTTGTTGTTACATCTTTAAAGTATCTTTAACATTAAAAAAGAATGGAATGCAATCAGTTAGATATTTATTAGTTGCAATCCAAGATCTTCTTCATGATGTATCGATTTCCTTTGGTACTTTTTCAAAATAGATATCAATACTGGTTGAATTTAATGTATAATAAAATGTCAATCAATGGAACACTTTTAGGTGATCTAAATGATATTTATCATTAATTGGTATTTAATTATTCAGTTTGTAAAAAGATAAAATAGTTATCAAAGAATAAAGAAAAATGTCATCGGAGTTTTCTTTACGAATTGGCTCAAGACATAAACATGCATATCACATTATAAATAAATATAGTGAAGAACCACATAATAACTATACCATTTTAATTATTATTGATACACCAAATCAAAATAGGTTAGTAATATATTGATTCTTTTCATTTTTTAGATACCACTTTACTTTTTAAGAATTATTTATATAGTTCGAAGAACAGATTAAAAGTAGTAATTTCAATTAAATCTCATATTTGCATTCTTATGGAAACAATCATTCTTTTTAATTGTTTGGAATTTTTTAGGTGGTGGGGGTAATCGAATGAATCTACAAACGAATGAATTCACACATGAACGAGATTTTTTTTCAAAAGTCAATCAAACAATTAATTGTCATAATATTAAATTGATTTGATTATTAATATTATTATATTTACATTATCATACAGATATAGATAATTTGTTTGTTTTTAAAAAGTTATGACTTTAATTGAGGCAGATTTAGCGATTGTTGCAAAATGGATCATTCCTGTCGTGCCAAGACAAACTGTATACAGAGATCATTGTTTGGTGATTAAAGATGGCTTGATTCTCGATATCGTCAGAGCAGCAGACTTGAAAGAAAAGTACAACGTCAGGCAGGTCAATCATCTCGGTGACGCACCAGATTCAGCTGACGAGCACATTCTCATTCCCGGTTTGTTCAATATGCATGCACACTCTGCATTGTCGTTGCTGCGTGGTTACGCCGACGATGTCTCGCTACACGATTGGCTCACCAAGTTCATCTGGCCAGCGGAATCGGCACATCTCTCCGAGGAATTCGTTCGACTCGGAACCGAGTTGGCTTGTGCCGAGATGATTCGCACTGGAACCACCTATTGCAATGAGATGTACTTCTTCCCCGAGGTTGCCGCCGAGGTTATCGCTCGCTCCGGAATGCGTGGAACCGTTGCCGTTCCCATTATCAAATTCCCGTCGTCCTACGCCAAGGACGAGTCGGACTACATCGAAAAGGGTGAGAAGTTGATCGCTCACTACCACGGACACGACCACATCAAGGTTTCACTCGGTCCACACGCCGTCTACACCATCACCGACGAGGCATACACCAGAGTTAAAGAGCTCTCGGAACAACACAATCTCGTCATTCATACACATCTCCACGAGACACATCGTGAGGTCGACGATGAAGTCGCCACCAACGGTGTCCGACCGATTGCGCGTCTCGAACGTCTCGGCATTCTCTCGAAGCGTTTGGTCGCCGTGCACATGACACACCTAAACACCGGTGAAATCTCTCTGCTCAAAGAGAAGCAAGTGAACGTTGTCCACTGTCCAGAATCCAATTTGAAGCTTGGTGTTGCCGGAATATGTCCGGTTCATCAGCTGATGGAGAACGGTGTCAACGTTGGCATTGGAACAGACTCTGCCGCTAGCAACGACGATCTTGATATGCTAGGTGAACTGAGATGCGCTGCCTACGTCGATAAGCTCTGCTTCAACGTCGCCATGAAGGAGCAACAACCCGCGCCAGGACAAAGCGTTACCAACGCCGCTCAGATATTGGAGATGGCAACAATCAACGGTGCCAAAGCGTTGGGTGTCGATCGACAACTCGGTAGTCTCGAGATCGGTAAGAAGGCCGACATTGTCGCCGTCAAAGTTACATCGCCACCCATCTACGATCCAATCTCACATTTGGTATACGTTGGAACCAACCGTGTCTGTGATGTCTGGGTAGACGGCAAACAACTCTTGAAAGAATCAAAACTCACTGAAATTGACGAGAATCAAATCAAACAAAAAGTAAAAGCTTTCTCTGAAAAGATTTTAACAATGAGACCAAAGACAGATACAAAGATTATTCAATAATTTAATAATAGTAATAATAATAATCAAGTATGCGTACATTCACATTAATTTATAATATAATAAATAAAAATTGTTTAAACAGGAAAATAATAATGAGTCAACCAAAAAAAGATGGTTTTTTTTTTTACAATTTTTGGTGTGAGTCAGAGACCACACAATCATGATCTTCATTTAATTTAAACCCATTCCATTTTGTTGTTGTTTTATTAGTTTATTTTTTGTTTTTTATAAGTTATATAGTTATATAAAATGAAATCTATTATTATATTATTAGTATCAGCTTTGGTATTAGTTAGTTTCGTACACTCAGAAGGAACATCGGATGTCATCACTATAACAGCCTCTAATGTTCAATTACTAAAAGATAACAACTACTTGGTAGAGTTCTTTACTCCATGGTGTGGATTCTGTATTATATCGTTTCTTTACTTTACTTTAGTTTAAAGTTAATTATTTGTAACATTCTAATCTAATATTATTCATTATGATTCTTAATTTTAGGTAAGAAGTTGGCACCAATCTATGAGGAATTGGCTACCAAAGTAAAAGGTAAACATAATATTGCCAAAGTAGATTGTACTACAGACCAAGATATCTGTCAACAATTCCAAGTTGCAGGTTATCCAACTATCAAATAGTATGTAGCTATTTAAATTTATCTATCATTTATATATTTTAGTTTTAAATTTAATTTAACAATATAAAACAAAACAATAGTGTATCACAAGGTCAAGTATATGAATATCAAGGAGCAAGAGAGGTTGAAGATTTCGAAAAGTTCTTGGATGGAGGATATCAATCGGCAAAGAAAACACCATTCCCAGGTGGAAAGACAGGTGATTCATCTGTTTTAGAGTTGGACTCTGTCAACTTTGCTGAGGTCAACAACGGACAAAAGTGGTTCATCGTCTTCTACGCTCCATGGTGTGGATTCTGTAAGAAGTACATGCCAGGTTTCGAAAAGGTCTCTTCACAATTCGCCGGAAACGTCAGATTTGGAAAGATCAATTGTGATGAACACAAGAGTATCTGTGAACTCTACAACATTCCAGGTTATCCAACTTTCAAATAGTAAGTATTCCGACCAACAAACAAACATAAATAGATATAGATGTATATTAATCAAAACTAATTTGTTATTTATAATAGTTTCGAATCAGATGGATATCGTGATTTCGCAGTTGAACCATCGGAGAATAACATTGTACAGTATCTTCAATCAGGATATAGCCAACAACAACTCAAGTCAAGACCATGGCACCCAATCTTTAGAATGGTTCATGCCGCTATCCTCGAGTTTGTCTACTTGTTCCTTGGTGTCGCCTTCCTTTTGGGTCTAGCATTGGGTTACGCATTCTTTGCACCATCTGCAATATTCCCACCCACCGCTGACTCTGCACAACAAGTAAATAGCTACGCTCAACCACACCCAACCAAAGCTGAAAAAGCCGACTAAATAGATAAATAAATAACAAATAATAATTTATTAGGTCCTTAATAAATACCCTTTATGTTTGAAAAGAATTTTCTCTTACGATTTAAATAATTAAGAAAATGGTCATAATCAAATTATATTTTTTACTTTACAGTAATTAAACACTACCCTTTCTTTTTTTGCTTTGCAATTATTTATTTAGGTTCAACTTTAAATAACAACAATTTTTATTATTAGTTTCAAAAATAAATAGATTCAATAAATGGATTTAAATTTGTTCAATCAAGTTAAATATACAGAGCAACAAGTTTTACAAATCTTATTTTCAAGACAAAAATAATCATATTCTTAAATTTGGAGACTTATCTGAAGAAAGGTGTAGGAAAAGAAAATTGGCTGCCAAATATTTGTTTTCAATAATAATTATAGATAAAAAGTATTATCTTTTCTGTATTAGAGATAACCAAATAATGGGGTGATTAACGGGCTTGAAAAAACAAAAATTTTCACCAGTTGTAGCACAACACAGTTGTGCACGATAAAAGCTCTAATCTATAGAATTATAACACAAAGAGCAAAACAAAAGATATGTTCAGGTTTTATAAATTTCTTGCAGTATTATTAATAGTTGTGGAGATTGTAACTTCTTTAACAGTACCTACAGAGTACACAAATCAGGTTACTGTAGAATATTATCCGAATAAGAATTGTAATGGCCCACCACATCTTGTAGAATACTACGATACCTGTTCGCTAAAAGGAGTGGTATTAGTGTATGACGATCATTTCATTCTATATAATACAACATTCAATAGAGAACCGATTGATTGTGATTTGGTCGACCACTCCGATCTCAACACAACAGTATATGGAATCTATTATCTCGATACCTGTATGAATCATAACTCAGGAGTATCAAAGATGTCTAAGCGATCAAATTTTAAAACGAATCCGGTCGATCCTGCTAAAATAAACACTTGTACAGCTATGTTTTATTCCGATCAGTTGTGTAGAAAGAATTTCTTCATCTACCAAGCTACAATGAATCAATGTTTTAGATCAGACATGGAAACAAGTTATGTCATGATGTATTGTACCGATACTGAATTTACCTTTTATTCTTGTGACGAAAAATGTGAAAGATGCAAGAAAAATGACAATGTTAAAATCAACAAAGATGGAAAGTGCAAAGCCGAAAGTGGTGGATCATCAAGGTTTTTAAGTGGTGCACATTTGTGGGTCGATGGTCATCCAAGTTGCAATGTCTTACAACAAATATCAAACAGCGTGTCTTTTATATTGGTCTTCTTGGTGGTAACTATTATTTTGTTACTCATACTGATAAAGAGAAAACAACTGGCACTATCACTAAAAATTAAACTAGATGGTTTCAGACTTATTTATTAAATAAAATACTCATGAACAAAAACAAAAAAAAAGGTTTAACATGCATATGATTTAAAAATATTCAAAAAAATGTTTTCAATATTATATTAATTAAGATATTAATACAATAGAATAGAGTTGTTGTAAATAAATATATAAGAAAGGATCCAAAGCATTTAAATTCAATACTGGGCTCCATAATTTCTATAGTGAACATTGGTTTTTAAGAATTTTCTTTCCTCTCAAACAAACAGAATCAAATTCTTAAATTTGAAGAAACACTTTTGAAAGGTAAATAATAATAATTGGTCAAGGAATGGAAGAAAAATTTTATTTTGTTGGGAGATATTTTGAATTAGTTCTTTTTTTTTATTATTGGGCTTGGAAATGGATATTTTTTTCTCTTTGTCACACACAGATGAACAATTAGAGCTAATCTATAGGACAACCAAAGAGGGAACAAAGATGTTCAATCTTTATAAATTATTTGCATTATTATTATTAGTTTTGGAAATTGTAACTTCTTTAACAGTACCTACAGATTACACAAATCAAGTTACTGTAGAATATTATCCGAATAAGAATTGTAATGGCTCACCACATCTTGTAGAATACTACGATACTTGTTCGCTTAAAGGAGTGGTATCAGTGTATGACGATCATTTCATTCTATATAATACCACATCTCACAGAAGACAACGGATTGATTGTGATTTGGTCGACCACTCCGATCTCAACACAACAATATATGGGATCTATTATTTCGATACCTGTATGAATCATAACTCAGGAGTATCAAAGATGGCTAGGCGATCAAATTTCAAATTGAATCCGGTCGATCCTGCTAAAATAAACACTTGTACAGCTATGTTTTATGCCGATCAGTCGTGTAGAAAGAATTTCTTCATCTACCAAGCTACAATGAATCAATGTTTTAGATCAGACTTGGAAACAGGTTATGTCATGATGTATTGTACCGATACTGAATTTACCGCTTATGTTTGTGACGAAAAGTGTGAAAGCTGCAAGAAAAAAGACTCTGGTGAAATTAACAAAGATGGAAAGTGCAAAGCCACTGATGGCGGAACAGCGAGGTTTTTAAGTGGTTCGCATTTGTGGGTAGATGGTCATCCTAGTTGCAATGTCTTACAACGAATTTCAAACAGCGTGTCTTTTATATTGATCTTCTTGGTGGTAACTATTATTTTGTTACTCATACTGATAAAGAGAAAACAACTGGCACTATCACTAAAAATTAAACTAGATGGTTTCAGACTTATTTATTAAATAAAATAAATATCAAAATAAAATATTATTATAATAAAATATGATTTATCTAAAAATATCATAATTGTTCTTGCGAGTGTGTGTAGTGTTCAAATCTTTATTTATTTGAATTTGTGCAATAGATAAAACGTGTTCTAAAAGATCTCTGAACCTTTTTTTAAACCGCTCAATCTTGATTCATGCAAATCAAAATAAAAATTGTTTTTTATTTTTTTTTTAATTAATTTTACGGTTTATTTAAAAATAGTCAGAAATGATTTTCATTAAATTTTAATTATTATCATTATTATTACAACAAATAAAGTGTAGAATTAGATTTTAGATTTTATCACCATTCCCTTTTGTTAATATTCATTTAATATTTAAGTAAATAAATAAAAAAAGTAAGTAAAGTTTATAATTTTTATATTACTTCACTGCACTTTATACACTCAAATTATATTTTGTAGATTACAAATGGATTTGATTAAAAAAAAAAGAAGTAAAGAAGATTTAATAATTTTTATCAAACACCAACATTCAAAACTATTCTGTTTTGTTTTATATGGGAATAACACAATTGTCGTTTTGAAAATAAATGTTCATTCTAAACACACACACCACACACTTTCTTAAATTTTATAACATTAAAAAAGTCTGATGTCTCAGCGAAGATTGACTACGACAACAAACAGCACACACAAAAAACACAAGATAAGATATCTGATTCAATGAGAAAGTAATTGAATATATTGCAACAACAACAGTGTCAATTATTATTATTTATTATTATTATTATTTTCATTTTTAATTGTGGGGAGTGTCTATTTAGAATGAACATTTTTAAATCATTCTAGTCTGTTTGTCTGTCACCCAATAAAAGTAATTACTTTACCAACAAACATAATAATATAATAAAATAAGAATTGACATTTGTTTAGCTTTTATTTTCATACCCTAGCATTCATCACCCAAAAAGAATAGAAAAGAAAAGCGGTGCCAACACACAATTGACAATTATCCAATTATAATATTAATTACAATAGTTTATTTTTTCTTGTTTTATTATAACAAACTAAATTTTCAATTTGACAAGACAACTACATTATATTTTGATATACTAATTTTAATTTATTCATTAGACAGTCAGAGAGAGAAAATAATAGAAAAGTTAAAGATTACAATTAATAATAATAATTAATAGTAGTAGTAGTAATCAATCATCATTTCGTAACACAAATCTATAGATTATATTAATTTGTAAAGATAAATGTTTAGTAAATAATATAATTTATATATATTTATAGATAGATATATAGTTTTTTTTTTTTTGTTGTTATATTTATTTATATAGTTATATAATATATTGATAGTGATGGCAGTAACAGATTTTCTATCACCACAAAACGATAGTAGTTCAAGTAACTCTACGGTCAGTCTAACGACTGGTTGGAAGGGTTTCTCATCGAATTTTTTCACGAATATCATCATTGCAACGATTCTCTTTACTCTTTTTTATTTTCTGCGGTTTTTCTACAGAAGTTTCTATAATGCGCGACTCATCAAGAGTAATGGCGCCACTTCACATCTCATCACCAGTCCGATAGCATGGCTGCGCTACACATGGAGTTTTCCAGTGGAGTCGGTTTTTGAATCGCGTGGAATCGACGCATACATGCATTTGCGATTCCTCATTCTCTGTATACAACTACTCTCGATTATCTTGGTGTTTGGCATCGGTGTACTACTGCCACTCAACTTTACAAGCAGCAACAGCTACCTCCACGAACAAGGAGTCACCATCAACAACCTCGATTCCGTATCGATCGCATCAATCCCCGAAGGTTCGAAGCGACTCTGGGCACATTCACTTTCCATTCCACTATTCACTGGTGTATCATTATTTTTATTTAGAAGAACTTATTTAATTGTAAGTATTCATCATGACAAGTCAAGTGACAAACAAACAAAAATATCCAACATTAACATTTGATTATTATTAGTATGTCGAAAAAAGAATTAGATGGATGTCAAAACATCATCCAAGAAACTACTCTGTTATGGTGAGGGAAATGAGCAAGTCAATCAAGAATGAAAGCGATATGAGAAACTATTTCCAGAATTTCTTTGATCCCAAAGAGATATTGGCGTGTCACATTGTCTACAAGGAACCAAAGCTGCGAGATCTCTGGAGTCAATATCGATCAACCAAGCGAAAGCTTGATCGTATCATATCGAAAACAGAGATTACACATCTCAGACCGACTCGTGCCAAAGGATGGCGTCCAGGTACACTCGGCGGTGAAGTAGAGGATTCGCTGTCGTACTACGAGAAGAAACTGGTGATGATCGACGAAAAACTGAAAGAAGCACAAATAGAAGCATCGCTACCTAAAGAAGGTGTTGCGGCAATGGAGTGGAAACTGTCAGATTTGACACCGAGCAATATTCGCCACTGGACTAGCAACACCGCCAATGCTGGATTCATCACATTCGATCGTATGGCAAATGCATCCATTTGCTCCACATGTATATTCTCAGAGAAACCAAATAAATTTATTGTAACACCCGCTCCAGAATTCGTAAGTATCAAAACGTAGAAAAAGTAAAAGATGATGAATTATAATATTAATAACTTTTTTTGAATATCTTCTTCTTCTTTTTCTTCTTCCTCTTTTTAGAAAAATATAAAATGGGGAAATCTTGTTATTTCAGGTAACGAAAGAATGTTTAGAAGAATAGTTATATCGATTGCTTTCTTTGTTTTGTTTTGTTTTTATATGATTCCAGTCACTGCTATCAGTGCCATATCCAAGTTGGAGAATCTTGCCAAGGTGCCAATTTTGAATTGGATGGTGAAGGTTGTCGAGTTGAATCCATATCTTCAGGGTCTGGTTGAGGGTTATCTTCCTTCGTTGGCTTTGGTTGCATTCATGGGTCTGCTGCCACTGTTTATCAAGTTACTCGTTCACGTCAACAAAGAGAACACCAAGACTATGTTCTATCACAAGGTGTTCACTACGTATTGGGCATTCTTGGTTGTCAATGTTTTCATTGTCGTAACGATCTCTGGATCGGTGCTCTCTGTACTCTTCAGAGTCATTGAAAATCTGACATTGAAGCAAATCATCACACTCTTTGGTTCATCGCTTCCAACACAATCGTCATTCTTTATCAATTATATTCTTGTACAATCGCTGACCTCTGTTCCATTCGACATTATCAGACCAATCGAATTGATTGCCGGAATCATTCGTTCCACTAGAGTCACCTCGCCAGGTGACAAAGTTGACGCAATGTCACGTAATGATCCAACAGCTCTGACAAGTATCAAAGTAAGTGTTAAATATATGACTAACCAAATACAATTCAAATAATGTTTATTGTTTTAACTAACTTTTATTTATTTTCAATTAATATTATTATAGTATGCAAGAGAATTACTTATTTTAGTTATTACTCTATCATATAGTACATTGTCACCTTTCATTTTACCATTTGGATTGATGTATTTCTTGATCGATTTCTATGTCTCCAAGTACAACCATATCTATTCTTTCTGTCCCAAGTATCAATCGGGTGGAACAATATGGCCATTGGTATTCAATAGATTATGTGTTGGATTGATCATCTACCAGTTGACAGCAGTCGGTATTTTCCTTTTGAAAGCATTCATTCCAGGTATTATCATTAGTTTCCCGCTTCCATTCATCACACTATTCGTTTGGTGGATCACCGTACAGGACTACAAGAAGGCATCATCCGTCCTACCATTACATCTCTCTCCAGAAGGTGATTTCTTTGGTAATGAATTCCTTGTAAGTTCTAAAGAAACCTTTAATCATGAAACTATTCAAAAAAATACTAATTATTATTCTTTTCTTTATTTTCAAAGACATCCTATCAAGATCCAGTTGTAAGTGTTTCTGATATGAGTAAATACTAAAAGAGTACAAAGCTTCACAAATTATATTTTAAATATCTTCTAAAATCTAGAAAAAAAAACAAAAAAAACAAATAGGATTTCTATTAGTTTAATCAATCCTTAAAATTATCACAATTTACATCAAAATGGTAAATAAATTATCTATCTATTTAAAATAAATAGAATTTTAATAAATTAAAAAAGAATAAAAAGATATTTAAAAACAATATTGGAGTGTGTTTAATGCTTTATTATATTATTATTACTTTGACAATGAGATTCTATTCAAACTTGGATGAACAATTAAAGAATCCACCTGATACACAATCTCCACAAGTGTACTTGGTTGGTTCGGAAATTGGTTCGCGGCAAACTTGATCTAAGAATAAGGTAATCTTGACTTCGGGAATGGCTGGGTGGATATAGACGTAGTATGGTTCGGGTATGAAGCCGCATGGGTCGGTGAACAAGGTGCACTCTGTTGTATTGAGGTTTACACATTTCAAAGGGACACTGGTATCACATTGATCCTCTTCAGTGCAGTATTCACAATATTGAACTGTGGATTGTGACAAACTTGCTAAAGCAAAGCAAAGTACAATTGCTGAAACTAATAAAATTGTTGTAGATTTCATCTTCACTAAATATTTTTTAATTGTTTTTAAATAATTAAATTTATTTATAGAATTGGATATTTGTTTAATGAAACAATTATTATTATTAAAAAAATACAACCTATCTTTGTTAAGGATTAAATAAAGTCTCTTGATTTTTAAATAATTTAAAATAAAATAAAGTTTATTATTTGATTACCGAAAGTTTAAGATCTTATTGAAAATATCTTTTTTAGAATTTGCATTGTTTTCCCTTTACAATTTGTAGAGTAAATAAAGGGTCCTAAGAGGCTTTTGGATGTATTGTTTTTTCAAATAGATATTTCATCTTAAAAATACCGAATTAGAATAATTTTTATTAAATTTGCTGATCATAAGATTAAGATCAAAGGGTTTTGTTTTTTTTTGCAAAAAATGCACTCAAATCGATGAATTTTGATTGATTTAAATTTCTGTTGAAATTTCTAAAATTTCAAGAACAAAGATCAGAGTTTACCTTTTTTGGTTGTTCATATCAATTTATTTTCTTATAATTTATACAAACCTACTTCAAGAAGTTCATTTGAAATTTCTTTTACTAAAAATCAAAAATATTAAGAGTTTTTAAATATACCGTTTTTTTATTATTCAAATTTATTTGTTTCTTTTTACTATTGAAATTGAAAAATAGATTAAAAAGAATGAAAAACAAATCAATTTAATTTAATATAAATAGGTTACCTATCTTTATTTAAATACAAGATTCATTAAATTTGAGTGACAAAAAAGTAAAAAAGAAAAAAAAAAGTATATCAATTTTTTAGTTTTCAAAAAATTAAATAAATATTTATATTTATAATTATTTAATAAGATATGAGGAAATCTGTTCTTATATATTGCAAGTAAAGTCTAAAAATAAATAAATATAAAAAAAAATAAAAAATAAAAAATAAAAAAAAACTGATTGCCCAATAAAAAAAAATTCGTAATAATTAAAATAAAACATTCTATTACTATCATTTGATTGTACATTAATCGTCAGTTTTATAGCTATATCATTAACTATTCATAGTTCTACACCAGTAAATAATAGAATACAATAAAAATATGTTATTTTTATGTTGAAGTATTTGAAAGCATTTATAAATTTAATCAATCATAATAGTAGTAGTATCAGTGCAGTGTGTCAGAGATTTGGATGAAACTAAACAATCAAGATGAAGATCAATATTGATCTACTTAAAACAATTATACTTGGAACAAACCATAATGATCTAACTACAACAACAACAACTCCACCAGATTCAACAACAACAACAGCAGCACAACAATCACCTAAAACCACTCATAAAGATAGAGATAAAGATAAGGATAAGGATAAAGATAAAGAAAAAGATAAAGATAAAGAAAAAGATAAAGATGTAAAAGATAAAGATTTAAAAGATAAAGATAAAGAAAAAGATAAAGATAAAGATGTAAAAGATAAAGATAAAGAAAATCATAGTAATAATAATAATGTAACATCAACAAGTGGTAGTAATAGTAATAGTACAACAACAAGTACTACCACAACAACTATTAAATTTAATGTAAATAATAATAAAGATGATGAAGATAGTTTAACAACACCACAAAAACCACATATACCGTTTGTACTGACGTCCACTCTGGTACCACTGTCGAGTTCGTTCTCACCGTCACCGGTTGGCTCTTCGATTCTGTCGTCGTGTTCACCGATTGCTTTCTCACCGCTAGCAAACAGCATAGACTATGACTCGCAACACTACAACGTGTCGTCGCCGCCCACCTCAAGTGTCACCTCTACACCAACAGGCTACATGTCACCCCGCTCACCACACAACCAACAACAACAACAACACACAAACAGTCTAAACAACAGTGCAGTAATAAATAACCAAAATAGTCAAAATAACCAAAATAGTCAAAACAACCAGATATCACCACCATCCACAAATAGAAGTAATTCAAACAATAACAATAACAATAGTAATTCAAACAACAATAACAACAACACTAATTCTAATAATAATAATAGTAATAATACGTATAAACCACCAAACCATAACAGGCTGAAACAACGAACATTGTTTGAGAAACTCTATACAGAGTCAGGATTTGCATCGGCGAAGGCATGGTACGAACGCAATACACAGCTGACAGACTTTACTATGGGTGAATCTCAATTTGTCATACTACTACGCCATCTCACTGATTTCTCTACCTTTCATGTTCTGGATATGTTTGATGCATTGGACCGTGATGACATTGGTGTCGTTGGATTTGAGGAATTCTTCCTTCTGGTAGCACTGTACGCCTCGCGCGAGTGTGGACAAACCACCAAATTCCTCTACCAGCACAGTCGTGTAATGTTTGAAATTATGGCTGCTGGTGGTGATAGAGGTTTAAATAATAATAACAATAACAATTTTGATAACAATAATAACTATAGTAATAATAATAATATGAAAAATAATAGTAATTTAAATAATAATAGTAATATAAATAATAATAATAATAGTATAAATAACAATAATAATAATAGTTTACAAAATAATAATAATAATAATAGTAATAATATAAATACAAGTTTATTAGAAGAATTAACTATTAATTTTCATAGTTTCACCAAGTTTGCCAAGATTCTCGGCATTCCAGAATATCAAGTGTTAAACTCACTTGAACGATTCAATATTGTAATATTTGATCAGATCAACTTTGAGATGTTTCTGCTGTACTATTTTGTAATATTAGATGAATGGGACCGTTCTTCGTACTCGTTTCTCAAGATACTCTACCACGATCCCGATTACTCTGAGCCGATAGTGCAGCGATCTGGTACCGGTACCGTCAATGACGACAACGCCAACTTTGACGGCAGCAGCAACAACGATGGAAAACCACAACAGCAGCAACCAAAGCCAATGTTCAACGAGGACTTCCTGCTGTGGCTCGACAGCAGTTCCGTCAAGCTGGACGAGCGTCACAAGCACTACATCAAAGACCACCTACTGGAGCATCGTATCGTCAACTTTGAGATCGCCGCCACTATCACCGAGGAGGAATGGCAGTTGATTCTCGACAAAGTCACCACGCGTAAAATATTTTTGAAAGCACTCCAAGAGAAACTTTCAAGACTACGTACACCACAGAAACGTCCACTTTTATCAAGAAAATTATTTAATTTCCAAAGTAATAATAATAACAACAATAATAATAATAATAATAACAATAATAACAGTAATAATAATAATAATAATAATCCAAGTCCTGTAAATACACCTAGATCACTACCAACAAGATCAGTGTCACATTTTAATTTGAAATAAAATACAAATGAATGAATTAAATTGTTTATAGATTCTAAATCATTGATTTGATTTAATATTAAGATATTTCTGTTTTTAGAGTTAAATAATTACATCATCAACGTTTGCACTTCAATCATTCGAAAAACTACATTACAGTTTTTCTCAATGACGATAATTTTTTGACGTCATTTGGCAAAAAATATGAGTATTTTGAATAACCAATCACTCTAATTTTTAAGAAAAAATTAATTTTTGTTGATTTTTGTTTTTATTTTTTTAATTTTTTTTACAGCAAATGATAAAACACACAAAAACTTGAAAAATAAGCTGGTAATATTATACAAAAAAGATCTTTTTTATTATTATTATTGTTGATTGTTGTGACTTTTGATCATTCATCACCACAACAAAAGATCATAAAGTAGTTTAGTTTCAAAAAAGAAGAAGTTTTTTTTAAAGATAATAAAGTAATTATTTCAATAACTACGAGTATTACAAAATTAATCAAAAAAATAGATAAATAAAATAACCTTTCACCAAAATACACCATAATCCACATCACACCCCCCCACATTCACTCATAACAACTCTCACAAACAACAACTTTACTTGATTATTATTTATTTGGTTGGCATAAAATATAAATTATTAACAAATTAATTAATTAATAGCAATACAATCAATCATTAGTATTTTTAAAAGTTTTTATTTATTTATTATTTATTATATTTATTTATTATTCATTTTAAAAGAACGTTTCGAACTAAACTCAATTATAATCAAATAGTGCACCACCACCATCACCACTTTTTAGTCATAGACATACAGCGTATCTAGATATTAGCAATCAGACTAAATAGTAGAGGTAGAAGTAGTAGTAATAATAATATTAGTGTGATTCTCACAATTTTACAATTTTGAAAAATATATTTCAAAGGTGGAAAATAATAGCAACAACAATAGCGATAAGAGTAGTAGTAGTAATAGTGGAAGTTGTGGTGTAGTCGATAAGAAGTATAGAAAGAGATTATCGATTGCTAACAGGAACAACAATAACAACACTAGAGGTAGCATTAATAATAGTAACTGTAACAGTGACAGTGACATCGATATAGATATAGCATCTTCATCTTCTGTATCAATCAAACTACCAGAGGAGAGAAAAGATAGAAGCGGCAACTTTAGTCAATTTAGAGGAATAATGAATTCTACTATAAAAAAAGTTTTGAAAACGGTAATTATCATCATGATTGAGTGATATTATATATATTATCGTTGACAATGATGATGATGATAATGATGATATTAATATTAATATCTTAAATATCTTAATATCTTATATATATTATAAAGGTAAAAAGGATACTGGGGAGAAAAGATGATTCCGATGAACCTATAACTAGAAATGTATATGCCAATGATCCAGAGAGAAATCTAAACTATCCGACCAATGTTATTAGCAATACAAAGTACACGGCACTCAGTTTCCTGCCAAAGAATATTATCGAGCAATTTGGTCGACCTATGAATATATATTTTCTTATGATTGGTGTTCTCCAGTTGTTTCCTGCGATCACACCGGTCGACCCCATCTCGACGTGGGGTGCACTCATTTTCATTTTCGCAATCTCCGCCATAAAAGAAGCGTATGACGATATCAACAGACGTAGAAGAGATCATCAAGCAAACAATAGAATATATAAAGTTATAAGAAATAATAGTAATAATAATAATAGTTTAATATCGATAAAAAGTTCAGAGATAGCTGTTGGTGATATCATTTATTTGGAGAATGACTCTGAGATACCGGCGGATTTAGTGGTGTTGTCTACTTCCGATGCCGATGGTGTTTGTTATGTTCAGACTGCCAATTTGGATGGTGAGACCGATTTGAAGACGAGAAGTGCACCGGCTGCCACTGCCAAGCTGAATAGCGTCGCCGAGCTGAACAAGTTCCGTGGCGTCATTGAGTGTCCGCGACCCAGTGCCGATATCTACAAGTTTGATGCGCGTATGTCGATGGTCACCAGTAGTCGCGTCAACACCTACACACAGGCCGATTGGGTCAATCTCGACACCTCCAATCTACTTCTGCAGGCGACACACCTGCGCAACACCGACTACATCTACGGCATCGTCGTCTACACCGGCAACGAAACAAAGGTCGGCAAGAACAAGAAGATTCCACCGACCAAGATAACGAAGCTCGATAAAGCTATCAACATGATAACGATATTCATTTTCTGTTTGCAGTTGCTCTTGGTCGTGATATTCGGTGCGATCGGTGAGTCGATTAGACGGCGCGAACTCGACACGCTCTGGTATCTCGGATACTCGAAAGACTATCATTCGCCGTGGTACGAGTTCATTATTATTCCTCTGCGTTTCCTGCTGTTGAATTCCATGATGATTCCGATCTCGTTGAAGGTGACGATCGACGTCGTCAAGTACTCGTATGCACTGTTCATCGGCTGGGATCAGAGGATGTACAACAAGGCGACCGACTCGTATGCGGTGGCCAACAGCACTGCACTCAGCGAAGATCTCGGTCAGATCGAATACATCTTCACCGACAAGACCGGAACGTTGACAGAGAACGTAATGCTCTTCTCGAAATGTTCGATAGACAACCAAATCTACGGAAGAAACGGTAGTGCACTCACCGACAGCTCACTACAACAGCAAATAGCAGACAACAATCATTCAGTAATTGAATTCTTTACGGCGCTATCACTTTGTCACACTGTATTAACATCGAATCAACCGTAAGTACACTAGTCAAAGTTTGCTACTTTTGTTTAGAACAACTAACTAAATATTATATGATATATATTTAGTAATGGTGATATACATTATAAAGCATCTTCACCAGATGAAGAAGCATTAGTCAAAGCAGCATCGATTTTAGATATAAAGTTTATAGGTAAAACATCTACATCTCTAAAGATACAGGTTAAAGGCGAACCAAGAGAATATCAACTACTTCATTCATTCGAATTCAACTCTGATCGTAAGCGTATGAGTGTTGTCATTAGAGATACAAAAACAAACATCATTAAAATCATTACAAAAGGTGCAGATGATGTTATTTTCCAAAGATTGGTTAAAGGTAAATATATATATATATGTGGTGTAAAGATAATCTGTTTATTTTGGTGTTTTATTAACAACAACAATAATAATTATAATAATTATAGATGATTATCGTAATTCAATTGTACATATTGAAGATTTCGCATCTATTGGTTTGAGAACTCTATGTATATCAGAGAGAATCATCAAGGAGGAAGAATACAACCAGTGGTTCACTAGATATTATCAACCTGCAAGTGTAGCCATACAGAATAGACAACAACAGCTGTTTGATACCTACAATGTGTTGGAGTGTAATCTAAGATTGCTTGGTATCACCGCTATCGAAGATAAGTTACAGGATGAAGTGCCAGAGACTATCTACGATTTGCGACAGGCCAATATCAAAGTTTGGATGTTGACAGGTGACAAGTACTCCACTGCCATTCAAATCGCTCACTCTTGCCACCTCATCGGAAAGGAATGCAAGATATTCACCGTTGGAAAGCCGGTCGCCCAGAACGACGACGGTAAAACCGGTGCTGACACTAAGCTGTCTGCACGTGACGTTTTAGATTCCATAATAGAAATACATGATATTATAAAATCATCAACAGAACAACATCAACAACAAATATATAATAGTAACAATAATAATAATAATAATTAATAATAATAATAACAATAGTAATAATAATAATAATAATAAATCAGATGTCACAGTTGTTATTGAAGGTCATGTGTTGGGATTGGCAATGACACATGCAGAGAATCATTTGTTGGAATTGACAAAGTTGGTGTCTTCTGTTATCTGTTGCCGTGTGACACCCAATCAAAAGGCAATGGTTGTACGAATGGTGAAGAACACTGGCAAGATATGTCTGTCGATTGGTGATGGTGGAAACGATGTGTCGATGATCCAAGAAGCGAATGTCGGTGTCGGTATTGCTGGACGCGAAGGTCTGCAAGCGTCGCGTGCTGCCGACTACTCAGTGGCGCGTTTCAAATTCCTGAGAGATCTCATCTTTATACACGGACGTTACTCCTACTTGAGAACCAGTTTCGTTGCCAACTACAGTTTCTACAAATCGCTATTCATTTGCTTCATTCAGATATTGTATCAGCTGTTCTCTGACTTTGCCGGTACATCGTTCTTCAACACGTTCTCGCTCACCACCTACAACATTGTATTCACCGGTCTGCCCATTGTCGGATTCATCCTGGATAAGGATCTGCCAGAGTCCATTCTCAGAAGGAATCCATTCCTCTATACACAGAGCCAAGAAGGTAAGGCGTTCAATCTCTCCACCTTTGGACAGTGGGCAGTGCGAGCTGCATTCCAGGCGATTCTCGTTTTCACTATGAATGCAGGCTACTACGCATGCACCGCAACCGGGTCCACCATTGACTACAACTCGTTCTCGATGATCTCATTCACCGGAATCATCATTCTACAATCGCTAACGCTTTTCTTTGAGTCACACTCAATCTCTTGGATCAATCACATATTGATATGGGGAACGATTCCAGTGTATGTGTTCTGTGTGTTGATATTGAATGCCATCTCCACCAGTGATTTCTACACGGTGATGACGCATCTCGTGCAATCCGATTCGTTCTGGGGCTCGCTGTTCTTGATGTTGGTCACCTGTATCATTCCGGTCATCTCGATCGAGTATATTCTTCAGATGCAGAATCCGACACTGGTGCAAATGGTCAATCAAATCAGAAAGCTATCGAGCGGACAGCTTACACAAATCAAACCACAGGTATTGAACAGTGTCACCACAGTCAAGGTGCACAGCTACAACGACGAACCAAAGATTCTAAAGTTCCTTCTCTACCGAACATTGACGCACCCCATTGCCAAGCATTTTGCTCGCAAGATCGAAGGCAACAAAGAAGTCATTGAGCTGGTGGTTGTCGACGACGATCACGACTACGATCACGAATCTACAGCCGACAACAAACCGACCTACGAAAAAGAAAGACTACTCGGTATCTACAGCGACGAAGAAGAATGTATCGATGGTGAAGGTAGCAGTTCTCTATTAAACAACGAAGACGATCTACATGAAGAAGAACAACTGGAATCATCTCCATTACTTATACAGAAATAAAACATTAATTTTCCGAGCATTATCTTCAAAAAAAAAAAAAAAAAATTGTATTTTCATCATATAAAAAAAAATGTGGAGGTAGGAAGCCCTTCTTGGAAAGTCCGGGGACTGGTATTGATTGAATTACTAATCAAACTTTAATAGAGTTAGTTATACTTGTTAACAAAAACAATTAAAATGTTTCTTTTTTTTTTTTTTTTTTTTTGCCTTCAAGAATGTAAATTTTTCCAACAAGCGATAAATTAATGATGATAATCAGTATACGAAATTTCGTTCTTAAATCTTCGATAATGAGATTCACGAAAATAATCTAAAGTGAAAAGATGCGAATCAAAAGTTCAATTGGTTAAAAAAAAAAATTGTTTAAAAAATTAAAAATAAAAAATTAAGATTGAATTGATGATGAATTGAGTGTTAACGAAAAATTATACATTCTTTTTCAATCAAAAAAAAAAAGAAGAAAATAATATTATAATAGAAAATGTCTAGCAGTAGTAATAGTGTTAGTAATAATAATAATGAATTGAATCAACAACAACCAAACAATGATGTTCAAATCATTGAGAGTAGCAATAGCAAGAAAACATATACACTCGGTAGACCACCTTGGTACGATACCACCGGTAAGCCAAGATGTCCATTGGTGATCGGTGTTTGTGGTGGTAGTGCCTCCGGTAAGACCAGTGTGTGTCACCGTGTCATCGAGTCACTCAATGTACGTTGGGTGGTGCTGCTCTCGATGGACTCGTTCTACAAGCCCATCGGAAAGGATGTCGATCCCTCCGGCTACAACTTTGATCACCCCAATGCCTTTGACTACGACCTGATGGTAAAGACCATCTCTGACATGCGTCAAGGCAAGCGTGTACATATTCCAATCTATGACTTCAAGACTCACAGTCGTCTGCAACGTCAGGAGACTGTCTACGGTGCTGATGTCATCATTCTCGAAGGTATCCTCACACTCTACTCCAAGGAACTAAGAGATCTTATGGACATCAAAATCTTTATCGATACCGATGATGATGTTCGTTTAGCAAGAAGATGTAAATATAAAATTGTTTTTTTTTTCCAGAGAAACGTATTAACTTTATTTTTTTTTGTTTCTTCTTTATTATTTCAAAAGTGAGAAGAGATATTGCTGAACGTGGAAGAACAGTAGACAGTGTCATTTTACAATATACTAAATTTGTTAAACCTTCATTTGATGATTATATTTTACCAGTAAGTAAAATTAAATGTTATGTTTGGAATAGATTTCTCTAGAGAATATAAATAGTTAATTTTTTGTTTGTTTTGTTTATTTCAATATGGCAGACCAAGAAACATGCAGATGTTATTATTCCAAGAGGTTCAGATAATATTGTTGCCATCGATTTGTTGACTCAACATATTAGATTGAAATTGAAAGACAGAGGTTACACTCCACAAAAGCCAATCAATATTGTCGAGGGTGTTACCAAAGACAATTTGCCAAAGAATATTCATATCTTGCCACCTACCAACCAGGTTCGTGCATTACTCTCGATCTTGAGAAACAAGAATACCGATGTCGGTAACTTTGTTTTCTACTCTGATCGTTTGGTCAATATGATCATCGAAGAGGCACTCACTCATTTGCCATTCAAGGAGAAGACCGTGGTCACACCAGTAGGAACCGAATATAAAGGTGTCGAACCCGACTACAATCTATGCGCACTCAGTGTACTCCGTGCTGGAAGTTGCATGGAACAACCATTAAGATCGATCTGCAAGGGTATCAAAACTGGAAAAGTATTAATTCAATCAGATGAAAACAAACAACCACATGTAAGTAAATTTAAATCTAAATAATAATAATAATAATAATTGGAAATGTTCAAACAGCAGCATAATTAATTAATTCATTATTTATGTATTTAGTTGTTCTATGAAAGATTACCAGATTTAACAGATTCACATGTATTGGTGTTGGATCCAACCATTGCATCTGGTGCATCGTCGCAAATGGCCATTAGAATTCTCTTGGATCACGGTGTTCCAGAGAATAAGATTATTTTTGTTACTGTCGTTTCCTCACTAAAGGGTGCTCTTACACTCAGCTATTGTTTCCCAGAGTTAAAGATTGTCACTGGTGCTTTGGACGATGGATTGTCAGAGAAAGGTTTCATCTTACCAGGTGTAGGTAATTATTCTGACCGTTATTTTGGAACTTCACTCAAATAAATAACGAAAAAATTAATAATATATAAACAAAAAATATATATCAATACAACCTAAAAACAAACAAACAAAGAAAACTGCGAAAAACTAATATTAAACATTAGTATTTATAAATAAAAATTAATTAAACTGGTATACCAGATCTTTTTTTTTAAAAACTGGTCTAATCGATTGCAAACTCCAGGAAACGAAATACATATTACAAAAAAAAAAAATCTCTTCTTTTTTTTTATTGATTTGTTAAATATTCTTTTTGAAATTAATTTATTAACAATGTAATTAATTTAATGTAATGTAATATCAGAGCATTGGTAGAAATCTGGGTTTGGTTCACCAGAGTTGTTGGAAATGTATCTGACTCTTAATACACAGCTTGTACATTTGGTCTTTGGGAATGTAACCTATAGTGAAGTTTGAAAAAAACGAATCGTTGATTGTTAGAGTTTTGTATATTATTATTATGACAATTCTGATCTATAGGTTTGTGATATTTACTGGAACTGAAAGGTTTGTTTGAGAAACCATATCCCAAGCGTTGAAATCTTGCATGCTGTACAAAGTTTGGTATTGACCGTTGTCACCTGCGTAGGAAATGGCAACATCCATGTATCCAATGTTACTTGGGAACCAATGGTTATAGTTTTGTTGGAAAGTGATGGTTTGATAGGAACCAGCACGGTATGAAGCAACTGGACTACCGGCAGCTACACCACCACAGTTTGATGCGATCTTGTAACAATTGTTGTCACCAGCGTACAATGGTGATGGAAGTTTAGCTCCTCTTTGTGGTGGATCTAAAATACAAAGATGACCATTGATCTTTGCAATTGTCACGATTAATAATAAAGAGATGGCAATGATTGATGATCTCATCATAATTTGTTTTAAGATAAATATAATATAAATAAAATTGAAGAAGTTGAATGAAATGAAAATGGAAAATGAAAGATTGATTTTGATGATGTATGAAATCAATGCAACGAAACAAAGTGGCCAAATAGTTAGATTTGATTATTTTGCATAAAACAGATTTGATTTGACAACTGGTTTTTTTTTATGTTTTACAAAAAATTTCAAGAAATTATTGATATGATTGTAGGCTATCCGGTGATTGATTTTTCATCAAATTTTTAGCTAAAAGGGGGCAAAGATCAAAATTGCTCACGAAAATTCAATGGATATTTTATAAAAATCTTAGTTCCAATTTTTTTAATAATTAAAAATCTTTAAGAATATTCATTCTATTTCAAAAACCATAGTATTTTTCAACATTTTTTGAATATTCTTTTGATAATTCTTTTGTTCTACAAATCATTTATACAACCAATCTAATTTTACCTATTTTTGAACAGGAAAGATCAAACTTTACCAGATCTTTTTTGTTTTTTTTTTTTGTTTATTTAGGAGTGTAGTCTTTTCAGAGCATTTCATTCTTCAATCATCCCCAAATCATTTTTAAATTGCCAGTTTTTTTTTTTTCATTTTTCCAAATCATCGAAATAGAAATAATATTTTATTTATTTATTTATAATATACTAGTATAAGATGTATAAATCAGTAATATATGTAGCATTTGCTTTGTGTTTTATGTTATCTGTGAGCTATGCTTACGATTGTTGTGTACCACCTCAATGGCAAGGTCAAGCCGCTGGTGTTATTGGAGACGGCCATGTCCAATACAAAAACGTCTATTACGACTCGATCGGTAAACGTGTCAGAATCGATATTATCTCAGAGAGCTTCAACCAGACATCGTACACCTTCTTCCAAGGTAACGGTACCGGTAAAGAGTGGGTCGTAGACTCTGTACAAGGATGTTACATCACCGGACCAGACTACTGGAACGACCAATGCTTTGGAGAGAGCTACGGATTGCCATACATCGGAAAGCAAGGTAACCTCCAACACTTTGGCAACAGCCAAAACGGAATCTCTGTCTCCACCGATGAGAATTGTCTTCCAGTTTTATTCAACTATGTCTACTCCTACATGCAGTTCACCTACTACAACACTTTGAACTACATTGTCAGCGACTCAGTCTTTGATATCCCAAGCGATTGTCCAAGCTGGCCATCAAACAACTAAACAAACAAACTTAAACTAAAAACTAATAATCTTTAATTTAATAATAAATTTATTGTAATCAATCATTTTCTGTTGTCTTTAACATTTAAATATTATAAACTCGAATCTATTTTTTAATTTTAAATTGTTTTTTTTTTCGTTTTTCTGATCATCAATTGACTCAAACAATTCAATCTTAACCACACCTGATAAAAGTTTTACATTGGGTTTAACATCATCTTTGAAAAACAATATAATCATAATTTTGTTTGTTTTATTTATTTATTTATTTATACTCTAAACAGTTATATATAATGATAAATTTAGATAAATTTTCACATGTAATACTTAAACATATAATTAGTTATTTAGATAATATCGATAGGATTTGTTTAAGTTTGATTTGTAAATCATTATTTCAAGATAGAGACAAGTTTATACAGTTTAAATTAGGTGAAACATTGGATCCTTATATTATAGATGAAAAATATGTGCTACCTTCATTTAGAAATATAATTAGAAATCAATTTGGTCAAATACCTATTACTAGTAAGTAAAAACGTTCATAGATTTTGAATTTCTCATTATCTATTTAACTAAACCATTAAATAATCATTACTTTTTAGATTTATTTCGTTTTGAAGAAAATCAAATTTGCAAAGTTGGATCGATACCAGATGGCACTACAAACCTTTCTTTTCAACCATTTTTTGATTCGGTGATTGAACCTCATTCCATACCAGAGAGTGTCGACACTCTGAATCTTGGCTACAAATTCAATAAACCTTTGGAACCGAATAGCTTACCTCCAAGGCTGAAAACACTGATGATCTCTATGTGCTATAAACAACCTTTACAAAACTATACACTTCCAAATTCAATAGAAACATTGTTGATCAGTTATATTCCATTCTCCTTGGAGACTCTACCGACTTCGCTGGTCGAGTTGTGCTTCGTCGATGGCATACCAATACCTCTCAAACCGGGAATGTTACCACCAACACTCAGACGATTGACAATTCTAGGAGAGTACAGATTCCCTTTGGAACCTGGCGATATTCCCAATACTATTGTTAAGCTGCAAATTCATCCACTTTGTCCACTCACACCTGGCGCTATTCCTCGCGGAATTAGAAAGCTGAAACTCTCTGGACGCAAAGCACTTCAGATTGGATCGATTCCAGACACTGTTGAATTTCTTAGTTTGGGTGAAAGCTATAACATTCCATTGGTTAAATCAATCTTTCCACCGGCATTGAAAACATTGGTCGTTGGTGGAAACTTTCAACATCAGAGAAACTCTGAACTTCCCGACACTATTACCAAACTCAAGATTTCAAAGGCCAACGTTCTACCGGAATTTCTTCCACCCAATCTAAAGACTCTGGTGAAACTGTACAAACCTGGAGTGGCACTGGGGAAGGTGCCAGCATCACTCGACACCTTGCAATATATAGAAATGACCGACGATATTAAAGAGAATCCCGAAACATTCAAGCCACCACCACCACAAATCAAGACTATCCACTTTGTATTCGATAATGAGTTTAGAAACGAACAGTTTATTCAGTTATACCTCAGACAGAAAAACCTGTCGGTCATTACAATCACCGACACAGAATCCACCTACACCATTCGAAGACTTGACAATGAAACAACGCTAGTTCTCAACAAAATGGTAGAAGGCTACTTAGTTCCCCACCAAAAACTACTTGAAACCAATCAATTTACAAATCATAAATTAATTAGAGCTTGGATGAGATGAGAGTATTATAATTATAAATAGTTCTTGTATTTTTAAATATAAATAAAATTGATCCAAAGTGTTCAAACCCTACTGCTATCAGTTAATTCATTAATTAATTATCAGTAGTTAACCTAATAATCTACTACTCTGTTTCTATTTTTAAACCCCTTTTTTTTTTTTTTTTTTTATGAAATTTCAACAAAGAGCGAAAGAATTATTTATTGTGTCAAAAGTAAACTATCATTTTTTTTATTTATTTATATTCATAAAGATATATATATAAATACAGATAGACATATATATTTATATTTTAGATTAAGCTAAAGATATAGAAAATGGGTAAAGATATGACACCTAAAGCAATTGCCAAGATGATAAAGGCAAAAGGTTTACAGAGATTAAGATGGTATTGTCAATTCTGTCAGAAACAATGTAGAGATGAAAATGGTTTTAAAGTATGTAATAAAATGTTAACAATAAACAAACTAAATAAATAAGTATCAACTTTTTAATAATAATATTATTTTTATCGAATATGTATATAGTGTCATCAATCATCAGAAGGTCATCTAAGACAAATGGAAATTGTATCTGCGAATACCTCGATGTTTGTCGATAACTTTTCGAAAGAATTCGAAGCTGATTTCCTAAAGTTACTATCTAGACGTTATCCAACTGGAAAGGTATCGGCGAATCAGGTGTACAATGAGTTCATCAAAGACCGTAGTCACATACACATGAACTCTACTACGTGGTCGAGTTTGTCAGAGTTTGTCAAGTATCTAGGTAGAGAGAGTAAATGTATCGTCGAGGACACACCAAAAGGTTGGTTTATCACTTATATCAATCGCGACCCTGAAGCAGTGGCGAGAAAGGAACGTGAAGCAAAGAAAGAGCGAAATGAACTGACAGAGGAAGAAAGACATCGTTTAGACATTGAAAAAAGATTGAAACAAATGAATATCATAGCAGCTGCAGCTGCATCAAACACAAAAACAACAACAACAGGTGAACAACAAGCTATTATCGATTCAACTGTAAAACCAACAGAAATGACACCGACAGACACCAAACTAGTACTACAAGTGAAACCAATAGAAACAAAGTTAACAACACCTATTTTACTATCAACTTCATTGTTTAATCAATCAATAGCAACAACTACAACTACGACGACTACTACTACTACTACTACAACAAACAATACAGAACAACAAAAACTACAACAACAACCAATTGTTGGAAATAGTAGTAGTAGTAGTATTAATAAGAAACATTCAGCATTGGATGAGATTATGGAGATGAATATGAAACAACAGGCAGAGAAGAAACCGAAAGAATTGATTGTAAAGCATGAGACTGATAAGGTGGAGAGTTGGATTGCAAGAAATATAGTTGTAAAGATCATGGAGAAGAGTATTGGCAATGGTAAATTCTACAAACAGAAAGCGTTGATCGAAGAGTTAGACTCTGAGTACGTGGCAAAGGTAAAGACACTCGAAGATAACACCGTACTGAAGATCGATCAGTCTTTCTTGGAAACAGTGGTACCTGCCATCTCCAATCCTGTTTTGATACTTCGTGGAAGATACAGAGGAAGAGTAGCAACATTATTAGAGATCAACATTGATAAGTTTTGTGGAACCGTTCAATTAAATACAACATCAAATAATAACAACACACGACAACACCAACAACAACAACAGATTATCACAATTACAGATATTCCATATGAAGATTTTTGTAAATACAATCATTAGTTATAACAAATTTATGTTCAGTTTACAATCAACAACAACAATCATAATAATAACAATAACAAAAACAAAACAACAAAAACAACATAAGCAACAATAGAATAACCAAAGTAGTAGTTAGAACTCGATAATGGGTGGTAATGCAACTATATGGATGCTCTTTGTTTAGTTTCGTTTCCGCTTTTTTATTAATTGTGGAAAGTGTGGTGTGGCAACCACTAGTGGCATGCAAGAGTTAGTGAACTCTGATTCTGACCATAATTGGAAGATTCTACAATACCACCCAACACCAATAATATTATATTAGTGGGCACACACACACACACGAACACACCGCATTATATAATAATAATTATAATTATAATCATCATCATCATCACAGTTAGCTACTCATTTCTCTGTGGTGGAATAAAGTAAGAGTAAATCAATGAATGGTCCTTGAACATCACCATCATCAACAGTAACAAACCAAACTTAATATCTTTTTTTTTTTTTTTTTTTTTTTTTTACTTTAATAAAAAGTGTGGATTGATTAGAATAGCTCAATCATAAAGGCACCCAGATCAAACCCTTTTAATGTTGGGTAGTTTATACACTTATGAATGAAATGACTTTAAAAATCATTGTTAATGTGTCAACAGTCAACATCATCAACAATTTTTAAACCCTTTTTTTTATTCTTTGCATTTCATCAACAACATATTGGCAAACAATAAATTAATTAAAAAAAATCAAAAAAAATAAACACCCACAAAGATCACAACCAACTTTTGTATCTTTTTTGGTGCAAAGGAGAGCTCTTAATTACTTTCGACTCCACTTGATATCTCTCACCTTTGCCCAACCAACCAATCTTGACTATACCACACCAATCAAACACATCAATAAAATAAACACAACACTTTTTTTTTTTTTTTAATACTAAGGATATATAAATAGCAAGGCACACACTCTTTTGTTTTTTTTTCATCATCATAGTTTATTAAATGATTGATATTAATATACCTTTATCTTGGAAATGATTGAATCCCAAACAAAAAACACACATATTTAATAATATTATTAAAAATCAATAATTAATTGAGAAGAAAAACAAGAATTGAAACTATCAATCCCTTCTGCTCTACTCCTTTTTCCGTTATTAACATTATCTCATATATTATTTAAAGAGTTCTATTATAATATATCTATTTAATTCTGCATTTATTAGATCTAAGATTTAGACTTATTTAGATTTCTTCGATCAATATTTTATCAAAATAAACAAAAACAGAAAGAATAGGAAAAGCACTGATAAATCTTAATCAACAAAATAACTGCACATAAAAAGAAATAATAAATTTATCAAATCTAGGCAAAAAAAAACCAAAAAAAAAGCGAACAAATCTAAAAAAAAAAACCTCTGGTCTGCAGACTTTATTAGTTGAGTTAATGTCATTAACCACACACAATCATTTTAATATTTATTTAAAGCACCACACACTCACACACCCACACACACACACAATATATATAGTTATAACATTATTTCATTTAAAAAGAATTGTAATAAAAATCCTTCATTCACTCACTCACTCACTCACTCACACTTATTTAAAGATTTTAAACTGGTCTATAGTTTTTAAAAATATATATATAGTATTAGACAGTATAGCAAAAGTTCGAAAACATAAACATTAACATTAGCAGTAATAGTTGTGTAATAGTCAAAACAATCAAATTAATATATAGAAGAATACAGAAATCTAGTGGTGAATTAAATTGTATTTCGACGTACAATTTAAATATTGTATAGGATAATGAGCTCACACTCACACCACTGACACACACACTAACACACTAACACACACACACACTAACACACCACTCTTCCTTTCCTTCCAATACCATCAACACATTATCTTTCATCTTGACACAACTCACTCATTCTAGACCACAGTGTGGTAGTCACTCAGTCACTCAGCAGCAACACTCCTATAAGTATAACTATAGTTTTAGCTTATAACAAAAGGGGTAAGCTAAGTAAATGCATCCATCCACTGAATGAACTATATTCATTTGCTATAATTAAACAACAAAAACATTAAAAAAAAGAAAAAAAAAGAAAAAGAAAAGGTCATCATCAACAACAACAATAACAACACCAAATATCATTTAACAACAAAAAACATCAACAATCAAACCTATAATATAATATATTGGTCTGATGATTATATTTTTGTTGTTGTTGAAAAAAAAATATACTATACTGTTAATCATTCAAAATAATAATAATAATAAATAGTAACTATTACATTTATAGTAATGAAAAATTAAATAAACAAATAATAATATTATTAAATTGTTCAACTTATCAAGTCTACTACTACTACTACACTACTACTATTTCTACTACTATCCTCTTCACTCACTCACTCACTCATTCATTCAGTCAATCAGTCAGTCATTCTACTCTGGCATACACCAAAAAAAAAAAAAAAAAAAAAAAAACATAACAAAAACAATAAAAATAATAAAACAAATCAACTCTACTTGATAACCATATAATTTGAACATAAAAAATAATATATAATATAAAACAACTAAAGAACATCAAACTAGAACACTTGATAATATAGTGGCGACAACATAACAGTAGCAGCAGCTGTAGTAATCAAAACATTCGTATGCAAAACAAGAGAACTTTAATTTTGTTTTTTTAGTTTAATTTTTGCTTTTTTTTTCTCTCTGCATTTACTTCTGGAATTGTATACACCTTTTTTTTTGCAGTGCTACAACATATAATCAGATCGCATAAATCAGTTAATAATCTAAACATTAACAAAACTTTATAAATAATCACTACGCTTTTCATCGCTTTTCTACACTAACAGCAGAGCTTTTGTTTTAATAATATATAATACTACAACTACTTCAAGTCAGTCAACTAACTTTGCATTCTATCTTTATTTTCTTTTAGACGAAATATATGATAAAGAGGTCGTTCTTCTATACACGTCAAATCAAAAGTTACATATGAACCATTCACTCAAACTAATTGATAGTTATAAATATTGATTTAGTAGTATATTTAATATACATCTTTCTCTTTGTATTTATAAATTATTATCTTACATATTGTTTATATAAATATATATATATATATTCTGTAAGTACTATAGTGAACACTTTGATAATAATATATAGGTTAGATTCAATTCATTTCATACTTACTGACTGGTGCTTATTATTAATCACAATACTTAGTTAATCTCTTGATGTGTCGATCAGAAGATTTATTTGTGGATAAAGTTAGTCAACATTTTATTTGTCCAATTGGTAGGTCTTCAATCATGATTCTGCAGAACGATTGGTTTATTTGGCAAATCGGCGGATTACTGAATCGATTCAAAAAATAATAATCAAAGAATCATCAATATATTAACTTGGACTTTAATAATAATCAAATAGGAAAAGGAGTAATAGAAGATCCAATAGTAACGCCTTGTGGTCATACATTTTGTAATCCATGCCTTCAGAATTGGTTGAATACAAGAAGACAATGCCCGACAGATAGACTACCTGTAACACACAAACAACTGATACCAAATTGTTTAGTTTTAAATATATTAGCAGATCTTATGGTGAAATGTGATCATCATGCACAAGGATGTCAATGGTATGAAAACGACGATAATAATAATAATAATAATAATAATGTTGGATATGATTATCACTTCTTTTTCTATTTCCATTTCCATTTTTAATAATGATTATAAATCTAATCTAACCAAATCATCATTATTGTTTTTTATAGGATAGGGAAATGGTCATCGCTGAGTTGTCATTTGAGGCAATGCCAGGCAGCACTGCCTAAAGTTAGATTTTGGTTGAAATATCACGTTCCATTTGGACAGCAAATTAGAGTAACTGGAAATTGCGAACAACTGGGCAATTGGGACCCTCAAAGAGCATTCCCACTGAAATTTTCTCAAGGAGATACCTGGGAAGGAGAAGTACTTCTCGGTCAAGCTGGGCGAATTGAATATAAATATTTTATCTCTCATTATGAAACTGGTGAGCTTGTTTATTGGGAAGGAGGTCCAAACAGAGTATTTTTGGTCTCGGGAAGTTCAAATTACCGACGAGATATGTTTCGAAATCCATGAAAATAAAAATAAATTATTATATTCCTTGTAGATTAAATTAAAAATTAAAGCACAAACAGACAAACAGACAGAGTGGTACTAGACAAAGAAGTAAAATTATTTTTTTCAAATTGTGATTTGACTTTGGTTGGATTGATTGTTTTTTTTTTTGTGTTTCTTGCTATATAAAAATAATTTATTTGGATTTTAAACGATTTCAATCAAATTCTTGATGAAATCCTTTTCGTATTGTGAGTTTAGTAGGAGACTGTTTGGATCGGATGATGGACATCTTAGAAGACCAGGAGCGAATACCATGGCAATATTATCGATATCCATCTTTGATTTACTGAAATAGATCGGATCGGAAACGGTTTTCAAGAAGTTCAAAATGAAGAAGAGAACGTCTTTGTTGGGAGTTGGAATGGAATTCAAAAGTTTCAAACTGTCGTTCTTTGAATTCCACGATTTGATGCAGTCGTCGTAGAGTGCACTTGGAATGATAGGGTCGGTCAATTCTCTCAGCCAGAGCTTGAGGAGTCCTGCCAACACATGTACGTCGTTAGTGTCCAAGCTGAAATCCAACTCGTTGATTTTCTGACGAATTCTCATTACTTCAGAGCTTGTACCTGGCACTCTGAAAATACCTTCAGTCGAACATCCATCGAGTGAAATGATACTCTCTGTCAAAATCTTCAAAATTACTGGAATATTCAAATTGCTGTACTCCAAGAGTCTTTCACGTTGAATTTCCATAACTTGACTTAAACTGTTACTGAAAATTGTACAATGATTATTATTATTATTATGTGAATCGGAAGTTGATGATGATGATGACGATGATTTCTTATCTTTTTTATCCTTTTTATCTTTCTTTTCTTGTTCTTTCTTTTCTTTCTTTTCTTTCTTTTCTTGTTCTTTCTTTTCCTTCTTCTTTTGTTCGCGTTCCTTTCTTTCCAATTCTTCTTGTTCGCGTTTACTGTTGAGTTCGATTGTCTTTGTGTTGTTATTTAAAACCTTGTCATCGAAGAATGGCTTGACAATGGGAGGTGATAGACCACCTGATAATCTGTTGTTTAGCATTGTGTTGAGCTTGAGTGCGTCTTGGCTCAGTCTCTTTTGTTGGAGTTCGCTGCTCATACGTTTTTGGATCGATGCTTGGGGTTGTGGAGCGTGGTTGGCAAAGTTGGCATGTCCCGGTGAATTGTTGTTGTTGTTTGCGCTCATGTTTTGTACTTGTGCCATCATCTTTGGATCCAACGATGAAGAACGTGCGTGGTGTACCGATTGTCTTGGTCTGTTTGGCATGAATGGTGCATTGGAGCTGATTGGTGGTGGCGGTGTCATTGTTGGCGAGGAAATGGTGATGGGTGGAAGAGTTGGTGGGAGATTTGCGTTGTGTGGTGAGGATGGTGCTGGTTTTGATACAAATTGGTTGTTCGAATTTGGCGAATGTGGTGGCGGTTGATTTGGAATGGGTGGAGGTGGTGGATGGTTAATATGATGACGTATTTGTGGAGGTGATTTCTTATATTGTGGCGATGTCGAGGGTGGAGGTGGATTGGCGACTGGCTCCCTTGGTGCGATGGGAGGTGGTGGAGTTGATAAATAGGAGGGTGGTGGAGGTGGCAATGGCAGTTGGGCATTGTTCGCTGGCATTGCGAGACTGTTCATCGAGACAGCAGAGGGTGGTGGTGGTGGTGGAGTAAAACTATTGATTTTCGGTGGAGTTGGA
This sequence comes from Heterostelium album PN500, assembly GCF_000004825.1. NCBI lineage: Eukaryota > Evosea > Eumycetozoa > Acytosteliales > Acytosteliaceae > Heterostelium > Heterostelium album. The sequence goes on along the minus strand of NW_008805073.1, from coordinate 409,686 downwards.
AGCGCACCAAGTGAAGAGGATTTCTGTGTTAGATTCTTTCGGTCTGGAATGGGTGGTTTTAATAGAGGTGAGGCTGGTCCATTGTTACTGTTGCTGCCGCTGCTTATGTTGATAGGTGGTGGTTGTCTTGGTGATTGTGGTGGCGAAAGGAATGATGGTGAGATTACACTATTTCTTGGGTTGGGTGGAGGTGGTTGCTGTTTTTGTGGTGTAGTGTTTGTTGGTGTAGTTTGGACATAGTTTTCACCCGATGTTCTTTTTTTCAAACGATCTGCCAATTGTGTTTTAAAATCAATGTCGGTCATTATTTTACTATTGATTTTTTTTTATATATTATTATTATACTACTACTACTATTATTTGAAATAATCGGAGTTCTTTTTTTTTTAATCTATTTAATTATTTTTATTTTATTTTTAATTATTCCTACATAAATTTTAATAAATTAAGTTAATATATATATTTTTAAATAAATAAAGGAAAAAAAAGTTATTATATTATAATAATGAAGTGTTGTTTGTCAAATGATGTTATTATTATTTAAATTATAATAAAGAAAGATAGGATTTTGTTATTTGTATATTTTAATGTATTAGACTGTATATTAATATCATATTTAAAATTGTTTGTGTTTTGGATGTATTGGAAATTAGAAAGGAAGACTACTCTACTTCATCTTTTCCAGAGTGTTTTGTTTAATTACAATTGATTTTAGTTTGTTTTTGGGTTGGTGATAAGCTTATGATTATTGAGATGTTAATAATAGTATGATTCTTATCAATATGAATCACAATCTAAGCTTTTTTCGAAATTGTAATACTAAAATATCAAATCAATGTTATTGAATATATCTATATTTATACAGATGGGTGATAAAATTGGAGACAAAAAGGAGAGTGGAAAAACAATAACCTTATCATTGTTAATTCCTTTTGATTGGTGTGACTCACGCTTGTGTTTGAAATGTGAGTTATTGTTCACGTTGAAAATTTTTTATTTATGATTTCCAGATGAGATAACATATCAATACTAAAAAGAAAACAACCGACAACACACTTAATTCGAATCTGACAATTGTTTGGTGAGTGAGAATGTGTTGTGTGAGCGTGTGAGTTGAAATTTATACATCACTTATTTTTATTGGATGAGTTGAATTTTGAAGATGTGTAAAACGGTATATGTTTTGTTGTTGGCTAATTGTGGATTGATTGATTGATTTCATAATTTACACTCTATTACTTTATTAACAATCGGCTGATAGAGATATGATAGGGTTCAATTTTTATTTATTTATGATCTTTGTGTTTTGGAGTTTAGAATATAATGATATAATTTTATAAGTGTGATGATGATGATAATAATGATTAACGTTGGATAATTATTGATTGATCCTAATATCAATATGTACCTATTGAAATTTCAACTATTTGGATCTTTTATCCAAAAGATTTAATAATTTTTGGTTTAAAATTTCAGAAGCCTATTTGTAAATAACAAGTATTTGTAAATTTCTGTTGGAGAACTGGTTTGTGCTTATTTATGAATTTAAACAATTACAACAACTTTTATGGTTGAAATATAAATCTAATATTACAGAGTGATTAAATTGTTTATTTTTGTTTTCGTATTATTATTCAATGATTTTAGAATTTTATTTTTATCTTTTGTTTTTGAATAAAAATAATAGTACTACTTGTAAATATGTAACTTTGTATTATTATTATTAGAAGAAGTAAGTTAAATATTTGGGTACACTGGTGATTCTATCTTATTCTTATGTTGTATGACTGATAGTATAAAAGAGTAAAAGAGAAAAAACAAAAAGCTAAAGTAACTCTTTTTATTATTGTGAATATGAATGAATTTCAAATTCCAATTTTGTTTGGTTTGTGTTGCTGGTGTCAAATTGTTATTGTTGATGAAATAGGAAGTAGGTTGGTTACTCACTATACCATTAATTAATAATTATGGACTGATATCAATCAATGTAACCATACATATGAAACTATTATCATTATTATTTGAAGAGTTTCAATATATATGGTTGTTATTGTGATTTGTTTTGTTTTTTTTTTTTTTAAGTGTTTTTGTTTTGAATGGTGTTGTTATTGTTGGTTTGGATGAAATAATGAATGGATGTGCTGTGCTTGTGTTTTTTAAAGTCTAAAATCACAACAACAACAACACATACCACTAAAATAAATGTATCAAGTGTGAACAAATAACATTCATTCACTTTATGTTGAGATTTAGAGGGATTTATGATATTTAAGGAGTTTCAGTTATTTGATGATCATTGATGATGTTGAATGTACATATATACAAATAATATTTAAAAAAATTGATAAATTGGCGGGGTGTTGTTATAATTTTAACTTAATTTCATTTTTGTCATTCTTAATTCTTAAAGAGAAAGAATAACCAATATTGGTTTTAAAATTTTATGGTTGTTGTTATTGGATAAAATTATGGAGTTGGTGAAAAGTGGTGGGAAGTTTATCGCTATTATAAACAAACAAAACAGATAATGATTTTGATGATTTTGGTTTCATTGACAATGTTCAAAACAAGTTACTATTACTATTTTTGCAATCTTTCTTAAAACACTTTTTTTTAAGATAGATAGATTTATTATTGTTTATATAAATTTAAAATATAATAATAATTACCTTTGGGTTTTAGTTTAATTAACTTTTAAATTAAAATATATAATATACAGTTTACTTTATATTATTATTATTACTTATTTACTTATTTATTTACAGATAGATAGTAATGTTGAATGAGGGGGTTTGGTTGATTGAAGAAGTAACTAACTAAATAATCTCTTTTTTGATTCGTATTTGTTAAATTTACAAAGTAAGAGTGATTGACCGATTGTTTGGATGATTGTTGAATGATTTTACTTTCTTGACTGAGGGGTTGTTCGACTCTAATTGTGAGATTGATTTTTTAATATTTATTATTATTAATACTGTGAATTATATTTATAGAAACTAAAAAAGATGGATGAAGAAATCCAATAGAATAACAACACACACACAATTAATTGAGGATTTAGGAGGATGACTATGATTTGAATTAATTGTATTTCTGTTGGTAGTACACTATCGTCACTTGCTCCAAAGATGATGAGAAAATTTCAACGTTTATTAAAATTTTTGTCACTTAATAGTATTAGTAAAATTAAAAAGGATCATGATTGACTCTGGGGTAGACCTTTATCAAATCTCGATTGATCTAAATTAAAAACAAAAAAATAACAAAAAAAGATAAAATAAAAATAAAATAAATTAAATTAATCTTAAAAAAAAAAACAAAAACACTAGATAGACGATCCAGAGTTTTTGATACTGGTGTTATGTGTGTAAGTGGGTTACAAAACGAATGTGAATCACATTCAATTTTGTTGTTTCGATGGTTCGATCGTGATGACGAGTGTAAAAATTTGTAAAAAAAAAAAAAAAAAAAAACCAACCTTATTTTAGAAACAGGCACCAACCAAATAAAAAAGAATAAAAAAAACTTAATTCATCTTTAATTTATGCAAGGTTTTGTACAGCTTCAATATCCTCCTAATGAATAATGTAATTACAAAGGTTAACGTTAATTATTTTTTCTATATTTATTGTTTTTTTTTTCATTGCAAACAAAAAAAAAAAAAAGTCTGAAGTGGAAGTTAGTTTGATGGTTTGTTTCATCAATACCTTATTTGCAAAGATGCTGTTGTGGTGTTGTGTTGTTGTTTAACTTTCAAAGTTTAGTTTTGTTTGTTTGGTTTGTTTTGTTATTGTTAGTTAAAAAGGTTGTTTACAAAACAAAAAAAAAAATAAAACCAATGGGATGATATCACCTTATAGAAAGAAATAATATAACTAGTTAGCCTATTGTAATATAATAATTGACTTTACATCGATGACAGGTCAGTCATAGTCGTTCCAATATTGTTATAAATTTTTCCAATTTAATCTATGTAATCGCAACAAACAAACCCAAACCAAAAATGAAAGTATGAATATTCATTCTTAAGAACCAGTTTGGTGTTTAATTACCTCGGTAATGAATTAATCAATTCGATTGATAATTTGGAATAACTTGAAGTTTATTTGAAAGAATCTCAAACTGCAATCGATATCATAAATTAAAGAAATAGATTCGAATTGATTTTTTTATGTGCACACTAACTAATGTGATCACTAAAATATCTGGTGTTTATTGATTTTTGAATCAAAAAAAAATAAGATATTAAATCTAACAACAAAACATATCCATCTTATTTTTCGTCATTTTCATCATCATCTTCATCTTCATTTTCATCTTGGTTGTCTTGTTCATTATCTTCTTCTTCTTCTTCATTTTCATCAACGTCAATTTCATCTAGATTAACTATATGGTTATTGGTAGTGGTTGTTGTTGTTGCTGTTGTTGATGATTCTGCTTTGCGCATTGTTAGCTTTGTTAGATATTGTTGATTTAGAGTATCTCTTGAGCTAAAATATCGTCTTATCAGATGAATCATCGAAGTGAAGAATGAAGAGATTTCACCTTGCTCACCGTTTGGACGCACAAAAAAGTTGTCTCTGGTGGCGTAGATCGCGTCGATGTCGATCCACTCGAGGTAGAGCTGGTCGGTATGTTCGAATCCCGACTTATCGACATCCAAGAATTGCTGTGGTAGCGAGTCGTCGTGTTTGATCTTGAGCAAAAAGAGAATGTACTTGGAGAACGGGAACCAAAGCTTTGCAGTCTCACTCGACTTTAATCGCTCCTTGTATTCCTCTTTGTGTGCATCGAATATGAATGCAGTCTCCTCGTTGAACTCTCTGATAGCCGTGGAATAGGCAGTCTCGCCCGGCTCTACTTTTCCTCCGAACGGCAGGTAGACGTTGGGTGTCACCGATGGGCGATACTTCTTCTTGGCACTTCTGTCCTCACAACCCAGTAGCACTCTAATGGTGCCATCCTCTGCTTCACTATACAATAAGATACCTGCTGCCTATATATTATATTTAGTAGTTATTTTTTACCACACAACAGTTGTTTAGTCTTTTTTCTTTCATCTTTCAGTGTGTGTATGTGTCAAGAACAACGATGGTAATCTGTCGATCTAACAGTTCAGTTAACTATATACCTTGAATTGATGTTTATGTTGGTTTGGCAGAGTAAATATAATCTCACTTCTCTTTGGGTCAAGATCGGTCTGGTTATCTAGATGTAGATTCTTTTTCTTTGGTTTCTTTGGTTTCTTTTTCATGGGTGGTGCTGGTTGTGTTGAATGGCTAGCATGGGCTGGTTGTTGTCCATATCTGTTCTGTTGATTTGGTTGAACTTGTTGGTATCTTTGTTGTTGTTGTTGTTGGTAGAAGTTCATTTGACTATTATTATTATTGTAATTATTAAAATTATCATTGTTATTATTAAAATATCTGTTGTTAACTTGGTTTTGTTGATATGGTTGATATGATTGATTCAGTTCTGTTTGTTTATTCTTTCTATGAGAGTTATGTGGTTGACTCTTTGCGAGGAACTGTTGTTGCTGTTGGAAGATATTGTTGTTGTGGTTGGCTCTTTGTGAATGATGATTATTATTGTGATAGTTATTCTGGACAAAAGGTTGTTGTTGCTGTTGTTGTTGTTGTTGTTGTTGTGGTTGATACTGTTGCTGTTGTTGGTATTGTTGTTGTTGTTGTTGTTGTTGATTATGATAACGATTTTCTCTATATTTGTACATTTTGTTGATTATTATGATGCTTGATATTGTTGTTGTGGTTGATACTGTTGCTGATGTTGTTGTTGTTGTTGTTGTTGTTGTTGTTGATTATTATTATATCCAAATCCATTTATATTTTCATTTCCATTGTCATTTCCAAAAACATTTACATTGTTATTATAACGATTAAAACCACCATTTCCATTTCTATTATGTTGTTGATAGTTATTGTTGTTATTGTTATATCCATGGTTAATTTGATGATTGTCAAAATAGTGTTGTTGTGGCTGTTGTGGTTGATGCTGTTGTTGTTGTATCAACTGTTGTTGCTGATGGTGTTGTTGTTGCTGTTGTATCAGCTGTTGTTGTTGCTGATAAAATTGATTATTATTGTTATTGTTATTGTTTTGGAATTGGTTGGCTACCTGTTGTTGTTGTTGTTGTAGTTGTCCATTGTTTTGTTGATTATGATAAGGTTGTCTATGTTGATCCATTTTTTGTAATATCCTTTTAGATTTTATACCTTTATGGTTCTTGCTATTGTGACTGTTGTTGTTGTTGCTGTTGTTGTTGTTGTTGTTTAACTTGCTTTTATTACTATCCTTACTTGTACGTAATACACCATTAGCAGTAGTGCGATTATCTTTTGCTCCTTTGGCGGATTTCTTTGCCATGTGTTCCAGGCTGTGACTGAAGAGCTGTTGCGGCTGCTGAGCTTGATGTATGTTATTGAATCTATTGAGAAATTTTGATCCTTCACTGCTAAGTAAATATGAAAATCTATACATATAATCTTTTAATATAAAAAAAATATAATATATTAAACAATTAGCAAAAAAAAGGTATCCAATATCCAATAATAGTAGTAATATTAAAATAAAATATGAATAAAGTTAAATCAATATTTTCAAAAATTTTGTCGTTAAAAAAAAATTAAAAATAAAATAAAAAATAAGAAAAGTGGGTGGTGGAGGACGACCGAAAGCCAATTTCGTAGATTGTGTGTGGTTTTTTGAATTTAAATGACCAAACACCAATCACATTAATTGTAGTCTAGTTATAATAGTTGAGCTATCAAAATTAATAAATAATGATTTAAAGAATACATATTTATTCATATTAATTCTTTTTATTATTTTTTAAAATTATTTGTCTATTTGTTTTTTGATTATCAATAATAATAATTCTCATAAAACAAATTTGCAAATTTGCAAAATGGAACAATAAAAAACAAAAAAACCCTTCTTATTTTTTCGGGGCACGTATGAAGGATCTTTTTAAAAAATCTTTGTAAGATTTTGTTTTTATATTTTAAAAGTTCGTTTTTTTTTTAATTATTAGATTAGATGAACACCCAATAAACATACTTCCACAGTGTTATCAACAGTGTTTGTTGATTTAGCTTTGGTAATTTTTTTTTTACCACATACTCACATATTTATATATTACACACATATAACAACTTCAATCAATTAATTAGAATAAGTCACATTCTATTTATATCTAAATTATTTATTGAGATGATGATCATTTCGAATCTTTAAATATTAAAATGAATAATCAAAATATTATTAATAGTAACATTAATCTTGATTTTAAAACGAGCGAGAAATCATCAATATCTACAACACCAAAAAAAATAATACCTATTTATAAAGATTTAAAAGATGAATTCAATTTAAATTTATTAGAGAGATTCTATAATGAATTAATGAGAAAGAATTTTCCAAAAGAAGAAGGTATGAATACTTTATTATTTTAATAAATAAATAAATTGTTATTAATAATATTTATTAATAATATTGTTATTTTTTTTATATTAATTAGAATTGGAACCACTGGAAAATTGGATAGAAATGTTTCAAGATAATGATGAAAATGAGGAGAATGGAGCAGATATTGGAAGTGTTTCAAATAGCTCGGCATCGACAGCGAATGAAGATGGTTATAAAGTATTGTTTTATCAACGAGATAACGATGGCGATGAGTATCAAGTTGATTTCCATGTAGTTATTGCTATGTGTCCAGATGACAAGAAATTGGAAATCGAAATGAATGGATACTCTGATATTATGGGCGGTGTAGTATTTGAATACTATCCAAACGGTAACTTTGGTTGTATTACCTATCTCTTGGTGAATAATGAATATCGTGGACAAGGTATTGCTGGATTGTTGATGAAGCACGCTGTCAGCTCGCTGGATAACGATGCCAAGTCACATGGACATCTCGGTGGAATCAACGCGATCTTCTTGGAGACAAACTCTGCCGACAAAGTTGCACCGGAAGACGATGTAATGGCACCGGCACAGCGACATATTATTTTCCACAAGCTGGGAATACGTCTGCTCGATTTCGACTATGTACAACCGCCACTCGCACTCGAACATGGAAAATGTAGAGATCTACTATTGACTTGTGTATTGACCAATAATATTCCCTCGGATGTATTCGGTAGTGAGCAGAGATATTACTTACCGTCGGCATTGATACGCAAATTCCTTGAAGTGTTCTGGGGAAGTTGTTGTGAGCGTTTGGAAATGGAAAACTGGCGAAACGATATCGACTATCGTCGAATGATGGATCAGCTCAATCAAAGTGAAAAGATACCATTAATGGATCTACCATGGAGTAGACCATGGACAATCATTGATTTACACTCAACACCCAATCCAATATGTGAACAACTGGCAACTAGATTCTATCATGAAGTTCTCGTCCCTAATTTCAGTGGTGAGAACGAGTTGGATTCACTTGAAAGTTGGATATCTATGCTACCAGGAAATGGAGGTAGTAATAACAATGGCAATAATAACAATAGTAATAGTAGTAGTGGTGGTGTTACCAAACAAGATTTCCACTTGTTAGTATCACTTAGATATTTGGATGACGATATCACTCAGCAACCAATGATATGTGGTGGATTGGTATTTGAATATCATTCAGACGTAAACTGTGGATTACTTAGCTATATATTGGTAGGTGATGAACATATGGCACGTTCACTAATACAGAGAGCTGTTGATATACTCGATCGCAACGCTGTGGAGCGTGGTAACTTGGCTGGTTGTAACGCTATCTTTTTAGAGACTGCACATTTCAGTAATAATAGTACGACGACGTCAACAACAACAACAACAAAGAATAACACTGACAATAGGATAATGGAGACATCATACTGTCATGAGTTTCTCGATAGAATGGGTTGGAGAAAAGTAGACTTTTCATATGTACAACCACCGTTATCGGTTGATAAGAAACCAAGTGGAAAGCTATCGCTTGCAGTGTTGGTAACAAAGAGAATTCCACAGTCTAGACCAGATTGCCATTATCTACCTGCTTCTCTTTTGTTAGAGTTTACAACAAACTATTGGAGATTCAATTGTAGTGCAAATGGCTATGCTATGGATGACGATGTAGACTATCAACATATGATTGAGAATCTCTCGAGACGAGAGAAGATACCACTGTTACATATACCTTGGTCAAGACCATTTACATTCATCGACTTATCGACCGATTATCATGAAGATCTTCTACAAGAGTATTGTAATTTATCGCAACAACAACAGCAACAACAAAGTCAAGATTACTTCAGTCATTGGAAGTATCAATTGGTTAGAGGTAGATCAGCAATGTCACTTGAAGATTTTCATTTGGTATTGGCAACTAGCTATAACCAAGAAACAAGAAAATCAGAGATAGTTGGTGGTGTTTCATTCTCATATCTTCACAATGGTAATTGTGGTGTCATTCATAATCTATATACTAAAGAGTCAATAGATAACAATAACAATGATAGCAACAACGATATAAATAATAATAACCAATCGATTAGTCAATATAAAGGATGGGATATTGCTAAAGAGTTATTAGAACAAGCAGTAGACACGCTAAATAGAAATTCGCACTCAAGAACACACATCATTGGACCCAATGCTATATTCTTTGAAGTACCAAACAAAGTTAATAACAATATTGATATCAACAATAGTATTAATAATAATAATAATAGTAATAGTTTAAAACCAATCTACTATACTTCAATATTAGAGAAACAAGGATGGTTTAAATTAGATATCATTAATTATATATCACCTATGAAGACGTCAGCTGTTGCAACTAACAACAACAACAACAATAATATTAATATTAATAATAATAATAGTAATAATACGTCATTATTATCTTGGACATTATGCATATTGAAAACACCTAAACTACCAAGCGACAGCTCGACAACATTGTCAGGTCGAGAAGAACAACAACAACAGCAACAATATATACCAATAGATATTTTAAAAATATTCTTAGGTCAGTACTGGGCATCTTATTTATTAATATCAGAGCAAAAGCAACAGCAACAGCAACAACAACGTCAGCAAAATGAACATCAACAACTTCGAAAATCAACTCGAAAACTTTCAAATTCAAAACGACAAATCATTATCAAAGACTTGAATTTCAGATCAATGATTGATTCATTTAAATCAAAAGAAAGAATTTACCTTTTATCAAATAAATAGATTTATATTTATATTATATATTTATTTTATTCACAATAACTTGTAACCTTTAAATATTTTTCAAAATCAAAAATAAATAATAAAGTACCCACAATTTTTTAAAAGTCAAAAACCAATAAAATTACCACCGATACCCGAGATTTTTTTTTATATAAAAATAAATCTTTTTTTTTTGGGAAATTATAAATATAATTATATTGTTTTTTGTTTTGTTTGTTTTTTTTTTTGTTTTATTTTCTATTTCATTTGTTCATTGTCATTGTCACTCCTTCTCTTTTTAGCTATTTTGACTATAATATTATATTTAAAAACATCATCATTAGCATTAACATTTGCATCACTCATTATTGACTCCATACACATTGTCAATACCAATATCAATAGCTCACACCTTAACAACACACACACACACACAACACACAACACCCACCAAAACAACATACAATACTGTAGTACAAAACTATCTATCTAATTAACGCTATCAATTTAATCATTTTTTTTTAGTTTTAAATTAATAGTTCATTACAGATATATAAATAATACGTATATAATATATATATAGTTTTTTAAAATAAATATAAGAATAAATTTAAGAATAAATGGAATGGAAATGTCATGAAATATCACCATATCTTCAAGATGAACACTTTGAAGCTGGTTCAACAAGAATCACTGAAGTTTTACAGAGACCTTCGATTTCAAGCAACAAGAGTAAGAATCTTGAAATCAATTGCTTGATTCTTTGTAACTATGATATACCAGCGGATACTTTTGAATATTTGTGGAAGAAATGTTTGTATTTTTTTTAGAAATGATGATCACCGAAAATGATATGAGCTTAAACTTACCAAATTTGATTACAACAATATATTTTTATTGCTATTTGCTATTACACACTACTATAGCATCTTTAGTTATTTGTGCAGATGGAGGTGCAAATAGATTATATAAATTCTGTGAACAAAGAGATACATTGGATTACTTTATTCCCGACTTTATCAAGGGTGATTGTGACTCTGTCGATCAGGCAGTACACGAGTACTACACAAAGAAAGGTGTTCCTATCATCACCGATCCATCGCAAGACTCTACTGACTTGATGAAAGCAATTGAAATTGTAAGAGATATGGAACAACAACATGAAATCACTGTAAGTTAGAATCATTGTTTGATCGATCTATTGATTTATTGATTGATTATAAACTAACTTAATTAAAACTAGTTTAATAATATCTTTGTAAGTGGTGGACTTGGTGGTAATATCTCACATGAGATTGCGAATATCAACAATCTCGTGATGAATCAAAACTCCAGAATGATATTGCTGTCACCTGGAAACATCGCTTGGCTCTGTCACCCCAACTTTACACACACAATTCATCTTAGAGGAGGAGTTCACTGCTCAGTAGTACCCATTGAAACTGTCAAAGAGGTTACGACCACTGGTTTACGTTGGAATTTGGACCGTCATGAAATGAAATTCGGTGCAATGGTCAGCACTTCAAACATCACCTTAGACGATATTACAACAATCAAAACAACTGGAATTTTAATTTTTATCGTTGATCTTATTCATTAGTTATCATATATATATATACTTAATATTTTAGAAATATAAACTTCTCTCTCTCTCTCTCTCTCTTTTTTTCACACTTTCATTCAAATATAGATTGTTCATATATAATAATAATTTATTTTATTGTTGTACAATAAAACAACCAACCAATCAATAAATCATTCAGCAAATCAGTCAGTCAGTCGGTCATTCATAAATAAAATGATAGAATATATAATATAATAAACAATATACTTTTTTTTTTTTTTTGTTGGATATCAAATTATATATATTTTAAAGTTATATATTAACTTTAATCGAATATATATATTTTAATTTATTAAAAGTTGATTTGATGATTGTTATTTTTCACAGTTATTGAATGTTATTATTCTTTTCGGTAATCGATTCTTCGCCACCACTCTGAATCATGTAAAGCATGTTTTCGAACAATCCTCTCTTTGTTTTTAGTGCCAATCCTAAAACGATACCGAATCCCATTGCAGCTGCCAAGAAAATCAAGAGGTAGGTGTAAGGTGGTTCCGGATAGGTTGGATAGAAGTTTCCAAACAACACAATGATGAACAACACCGCTGAGAATATCGGCAGTGCCATATGATAGAGTACACTGTAGTCCTCAGGGTGTTTGTTCTTCATGTAGGGAATCACAGCGATATTGGTAATGATAAACACAATGATCAATGGCAGTGTTCCGATGTACGAGAGATAACCATATGCTTCCCAAGATCCTTTCGTCTTTACAAATCCAAAGATAGCACCGATAATCGCCATGAAAATGAATTGTGTCAAAGTAAAGAAAATGATGGAAACCACCGGTGTTTTGAAGCGAGGATTGGTTCGTGCCAGAATATTAAAGGAGGGATGCAAGTTTGCTTTTCCAATGGAGTAGAGAATTCTGTACATATTGTTGAATGAAACGGTGGCGACATTGAAGGTGGTACTGATTCCGGCAATGTCGATCAACACTGCAAACCAACGTCCAACGTATTTTCGTGCGAATATGTCGATGGGCGAGTTCACTTCGTACCAATACTCCTAAATATGACAAATTCTCTCAAATATAAATAATAAATTTTAAAATATTTAATTTAAAAATATTTAATATTTAATTAATATTTACAAACAAATATAATAAATAAAACATTTATCAAATAAATAATAAAGAAAATTCAATAATAAATAAAATGTTTAAACACAGTTATAAAGAATAATTGTTAAATAATCTAAATTTATTTATTTTAATGTTTATTTTCAGTGGCAGTGCATGCACATCTGTGGTGTTGTCAATATACTCAAAGGTTTATATTTGGGTATTGTTGGCAACATGCTAAATATGGAAAAAAGAAAAACAGAAAATAGATTCGAATTAGCTTAAATATTTATTAAAAAAAGAATTAACATACCATTAATATGAGAGGTTGCACAATGTCCAACCTTTTTGTTTGATAATGAAATTGTGAAACATTCACATAAATTACATTCGAATCTGCTGGTGAGACGCGAAAAAGTAAAATATGTAATTAATGTTGAAAATTTATTTTTTTTATTTTCTAATATTTTGTTGAAAATATAATCTTCCAAATCAGTGATATAAATCATAAGATTCCTCTTTAAATTAAGTTGGAATTGATTTATATGGATGATGTTGTTGTTTATGTTGTTGTTATTGCTGTTGTTATTGATTTCATATGTGAGATCAATGATTTCTTCTGTATACTTGTTTTCCTTTGTTAAATCAATTATAATCTTCATTCTTAATATAAATTGTTTTTTCTATACAAAAATGAAAATATGATTTGCTATTTATATTAAATTCTATACTATCAAAGTAATGAATGAGTTTACAGTAAAAAATAATATTTTACAATATTATATAAAAAGTTAAAAAAGTTAAAAAGATTACAAAATATATTATTCAAAAAATAAAGTTTTACAACAAAAGATAATTAAAATGATCAGAAAATAGTTATTTTTGAAAATTCTGTAAGTTAACATGAGATAGAGTTCTAAATAGTTTTGTAAACAAGTATATATCCACATTAAATTGTGAACAAATACTCAAGCAAATCATATAAAATAAACAAGAAGTGTGAGTAATGTTTATAAACACTGAGAAAAAAAAATTGAAAAGAAGAGAGAGAATATATATATATATATATGGTTGAAATAGGTGAGTAAATAAATTTAAATAAATCAATAATTCTCAATTTACAATTATATTTATGATAAAACAGAAAATAAATAAATACAGATACAACAGTGAATGATATTTTAAGTGTTATATCACAGTGCTGTGATTTGGATTATTCAACACTCCTCAGTACTATTAATAGATGAATATTATTAAATTTAATTGATTTATTTAATTGATTATTTGATAAAATCTAATTTAGAAATGCTGTTAGAACAGACTTGTGATTTGATAACTGTTTTCCCAAGAGACCACCTATTTTTAGTGAGCATGTCAGAGCTGTAACGGAATTCAATCTCTGCAGGTGTAGATGTGCATTGAATGGCGAGATAGTCTCTAGCAATCCTAGATAGAACTGGGAACTCAATTTGATTCTCTTTCCAATACTGCAATGAGTCATTTGAGAATGTAGTTGGTAGATTTTTATATTTTGACAATTCATTCTCATTTTGTTCAACAATAATCTTGTTGAAATAAAAATAAAAATTAATAAATATAATAAGAGTATTGATAGTGTAGATATAAAAATTAATTTAACTTACTATCTTTTGAGTGGATAAAATAAACTTCATTCTATCCATCTCTGGTTTGACTGATTCTATACTGGTTTTATTTCCCTTAGTACCTCCATATTTAGTATAAATTGATTCAATTGAATTGTTTATGTTATTCCAATAATCTTTCCAAAATTCACTTTTAAATACCTCTAATTTGGTGAATGGTGCAAGAAAAGTTGAGATATAAAATGGTTCTATTCCATAATCAAGTGTTGTATAGTAACCCTAAAAAGTTTATGAATGTTTATATGATTAATAGTTTTCAAAAAAAAAAGTTTTTTTAAAAAACCTTCAAATTTGAAAATGCAAATGTTAATAAAATATGATTACATACATCTATTTCTTTCCAAAAGGCTTCAGCAGCAGTCTTGAGAATCTTATTGGTTTTCCATTCCTCTCCAATGTCCAAGAGCCGACCATACACAGGTAAACTGCAAGACAGATTAACATCAGCTCCTTGTAATGCCAAAGTAATAAAATCCACACCATCCAAGAATTTATTGATTTGTTTGATGATATCCCATTCATCGGTAGTGAGATGGATATCATGTTTCGTAATCTTATATTTAATGTCGTAATCAACTGCATCTTTGATCCTGATGAATCTACTAGTCATCTGAAAAGCAGATGACCAACGGATTGGGTTCAATACTTTTGGCTTTAACCTGTCCTTCTTTTCAGTTTTTAGAATTTCGAAAATTCTAAAATTTTAAAATTTTTTATTAATTATGTAAAAAAAAAAATTATAATTGTGTTTCTTACCCAAAAAAAGCATCTGTTTGGTTACTGGAGTTTCTTAAATTTGAACCATAGGAGTGAATTTTATCGAAAAGATATTTCGTTGATTTATCTCCTATAAATGCTTTTATTGCTGAAAAAGAAGGGTTAATAAATTTAATGATGTATAGGAACAAATTGTTTGTTTAAAACAAAATATTAATATTTTAATATTTTTTTTATTTTTATACAACTTGAATAGCTAATGTATTATTTTTATTATATTCACTTACCTAAATTAATCACATGGTTTAAACATAAAATATGTCCACCCTGGAATCCTTTGTAATCATTGGAAGGATCTTGGTTTTTGACAATGTTCTCCACTGTAGTGTGGTTGTTCGAGCAGTTGTCAGAAGTGGTGCACATTATCTTTTTGGAGATATCAAACTTTTCTATAACATCAAAAAAAAGTTTTGATAGAGTTATACCTGAATCATGTTAATAAAATAATATTTGATTGAATTAATAAATTGTAAATTAAAAATTCATTTTACAATACCTACCTGTTTTATCGCTTTTTAGGCTCTCCATTCCTAACAAACACTTTCTAGCTTTAAATTGACTATCGATCCAATGACCAGTTACACCCAAAAAAGAGATATCCTTGACACTCCAGATATCGAAACAGAAACTGATTTTGGAATCCATAGTCTTGAAATACTCTCTGAGTTGTACAACTTGATCATCATATCTTTTTATTATTCTATTTTTAATAGTATCTCCACCAACTAAATTGAACTCTGGTCTTAACGATGAAATAAAATTTTTAAATCTCTCATCCTCTGTTAAGTTGAAGGGAAGATTTTTTTTGATTACTAAATCTATTAATAATTCCCTATTTTAATATAGTTAATAATTGAATATTCAATTTAAGATCATATATACATACTCTGATACACCTTGACTAAAAGGTTTTGATATAGCAAGTGCAAGTGTTTCTGCTTTTTTCCTTTTTTGTTCTGCGACATACGACCAATCTATTTCACTTTCTTTGTGGCAAGATAATCTCACATCTATAAAAAAATTAAAGAGAAAGAAATATAATAGGACAATCAGATCACTTGAAATTGTTATTATTTTGTTAAATTTAAAAATCTTACTCTCAAGATGTGCCCATCCTAAACCACTAGACACTGATTTTTTGTCTACCTTATCGTATTTAAAAGAAAATACTTGACAGTATTTACACTTCATTTTAATTAAATTCTTATCATTCGAATCTATAAATTTAAAAAAGTGTTCATAAATAGAACTATTATATTTATTGGATCTTTTTTTTATTTCTTTATCAGATGAACTATAAGGGTGATATTTTTCACTCATTTTATAACTATTATAAAATTAATTATTATTAATAAATTCTAAAACTCTAACACTGAATCAATCAAAAATTTATAATTGTAATAAATGTGAAATCAAAAAATAAATTTAAAAAAAATTCATAAATATTGTTAAATATTTGATAAATATTTTTCAAAATCTTGAATTTACCTCCCCATCGCACATATACCAAATTTATGATCAAAGTTAGTGTTTGAAAACATATTATTCAAATAGTTACAAGAGTTAAATAATAAATCAAATAATATCAGTAATACTATTGAAATTAAAAAATTTATACTACATTTCACATGTGAATATGTATGTCATATATCATATATAGTTTATAAAACGTTTTTTGATTTTAATCACTTGACTTTATGTATTTTTTGGTGTATTAGCAATTTAAATACTATACACCGACTACTATATAGTCTCACAGACTGTGATATAACTATTTTATTATATATGTAATTAGTCAATGACTGTATGACATATAGTATGACATATGTAGTTTGAAATTTCTACACACTGGTATGTTTTTCAAATAGATTAAGTTAACCAATTAAATTCCGTACAAGTACAACGCACCACGAATCAATTCAACTCCTAAACATTCATTTAATATCTTGATCCTTTTATAATGGTATAAACAGTCAATGAACTATATATATATGAAAAAAAAATAATTTGTTTTATTTGTATTTTTCAAAAAAATCATACAAATATGAATATATACATATGTATTTTTGTATGTCAAAGTGAAAAATGTGTTAATTAGTGTTATTATAAAATTAAATAATTCAATTCAATTATATCGTACTTCAATTCATTCACATAGTGTTGTTATATTAACATTTAATAATAATTTTATTGATATAACCGATCGAGGTTTAGAAAATTATTTAATTTATAGATCTATAAATTTAATAAAGTTTATATTTATTTAATATTTATATTAAAATATATTTGATATATATTTATAATAAATATTAAATATTCAAATTTAATATTTGAGTTGAGTATTTATTTATTATATTTAGGAGTATTGTTAGAGGGATTAAGCCACTTAGAATTCTAAGCGGGTACGTGTGTAAACCACTCGGTGTTCACCTGTGATAAGCCTGCTAGTTACTGTTGGTGTCAACTTCGTGGGGTCCAAGATAGTATTTGATACTAGATTAGTACGTGGCGCGCTCCTTTCAAGTCGGGAAAATTTTTGTAAAAACCCGGGATCGATCCCACGACCCAAGTTCTCTAAGGCTTACTAATGGACCAACTTGGCCAAAGAGTCTTGGGCTTAAACTTTCCTCTCCAGTGAAAAGATCACTTTCATCTTGAAGAGTCACAGAGATGGTGGTCAGCCAAACATCCAGAATTTTTAAATTTTAATACTTACCGCATGCGGTAAAATTTAGTGGTAAAATTTTATTTCTCCCCTTCCGGGAATTGAACCCGGGCCTTTCGCGTGACAGGCGAAAATCCTCACCACTAGACCAAAAGGGAGCTAATGATGATTCTGAAGGACAAAAAACCGTTAATATAATAATCAATTTCAAATGTATTTAAGAACCTGGATATATCATATTTATTTTTAATTATGATTATGTTCAGTTTTTTTTATTTATAATTTTATTAATGTTTTAAAATTGTTTCTATTGCTAAACAATATTCATTGATGTTGGTGTTGGAAATATTGACGTCTGTTGTTGGATGAGGCAGTCGATTAATTATCTCCATAAATTGCTTATTGTTTGACATTGAGAAGTAAGTTGACATTAACAATACATTTGCTAACCTAATTATGATTGTCGAATCTTGTTTTCGATCATTCATACGAATAAAAGGGACCAATGATTTTGCTTGGTATGTGATATCACTAGTATGTTTAACCAATCCAAAGTTGGATAACAACAATTGTTGAATCCATTCTAAAAGATTGTTAATCAAAGACAGCTTCTTTCCAACTTGGAGCTTTGGAGCTGACAGGTAACCGGAAGCATAGTCAATTGACTGTGCAACTACGTTTGTAACTGACTTTAAGGTTTCAATACTGTTGAGTTTGGAATTAATATTGAGTGAATTGACATGGTTAGATGAGATCAATTTGACGACCAACTCTTTCACTGTATTCGATTGCTCGTGATCACGAATCGTTTTAATCTTTGCGTAAAGACTTTGAATCTTATCAATGGAAATCGAAAGGTTAGATTGTAAGCTTGATAAAGTATATCCTATACAATGTAAACTATTGACAACGATAGTAATAATTTCGTTTGTCCACTCGATTGATACTAATAATAAATATGAAATGTAAAAAGGATTAATCATCGAGTATAGTGCTAAAAAATTAAAAAGTTACTTACAAATATAATTTAAAAGATAGTTTGAAATGAAAGTAGATTCTTGGAAATCCTTGATATTGCTTGGAAGTGAAGAAAGGATTGTATTTAGCAACTCCAAAACGGTATCAAATAGTTTCTTTGGTAAACTACCGTTGGAGAGAACATTTGATATCCAAGGAATGATACCATATTGTGAGAGAACCAAAACACCACCAGACTTTGAGAATCCTTTCAAAAGCTCTATTATTCTCAACTTTAGTTTAAGTTTAACAGATTGATTATCAAAAATAGATAATAACTCTGGGAATTTTACAGTCTTTTTAATTATATCAGTTGTCTAAATAAAAAAATAATAATAATTAATAAACTGTTGTTTGTTTACAACAATAAAAAACTCGACTTGTTAAACTGCTTACATTTTGATTTGGTAAAGACTGATTAACAATATCAAATATCCATAGAATTGATTTATACTTGGTAGCCAACTCAATTGATAGATTACCCATAAATGGAATGGTGTGGAAATCAATCTTTTGAGTATTGTGGAAATAGTTGAGTATTTCGTGACGTAGAGTCGGATGGATTGTTGTATCTCTGGTGAATATCTTGATGGCATTGTTCAAAAAGTTTACATAGACTGCTGGAATGTGTTGCTCATTGCCTTTGACACTACTCTTGAGTAGCTTGAGGACACGCAATTGATCTTTGGCGGTTCTGCTGGTTGTCTTCCATGGCTCGATCAACTCGATAAACTTGAACAAAACATTGTAGGCCAACTTTCGAATCGATTTCTCATTGGACGAGAGAGAACAAAGAGTAAAGGACAACGGACCATTAGTGTAGAATGCACTTCTGTTGAGAGAGTCTTGTGTTGCTGTCGACAAGAGTTGTTTGAACAAACGAAGGAAGAAAGCAGGGTCATAGGCATAGGTAGCATTCGCAGAGACAACCTGGTCATATTCATTCGCGTTGATTGGTCGCAACTCGGTGTTCATCTCTGATTTAGCATTGACTGGGTAGTTTTGAATGGAATGCTCCAGTAGCTTCTCGCTAAAGAGTGTGTTGGCAATGAGCAAACCATTGAAACTCATACTCTCCTTATAGTTGTATCCCCATCTTCCAATACGCTCTTCGGTCAACGATGGATTGTTGATCTGGTGAAGGTAGATGACACGATAGAGAAGTTGATCGACTGGATGAGTGGTTGCTTGATACGATTCAAAAATGTGATCCAAGAACACTGCATTGTTGCAAAGTTTCTTGTCCTTGAGGAATACCAAATAGATAATACGTGCCAGAATATATCTAATTGGATTGTTTCGCATTGCGATATCATTGTCATTCAAGAGTTTCAGATGTGACCAAACAAATCGTTGATTTGCCGCTGAGAGCAGTGTTGAATGGATCAACTTGGCAGTGTCTCTAGATGTCTCTGCAATTGCAAGTGCCAACGATAGTGAATTCTTTGTCAACGACGATTCACCTCCCACTGTCAAGTTGATGATGTTCTCTTTCTCATCGGATTTCAACATGTGAGCATAGAATGGAAGTAGCTCCAAGTGGAACGACTCTAAAAGTGAGTGCTCCGATTGCTTCAATGCTCGGACGAGTGAAGATGCAAAAACACTCTTTACTTTGGTGGTCTGTTGTTCCATCTTGACAGTTGTTAACAATATCATTTGCAAATGCTCTGATTGCTGCTTAATGAAATCCTCGCTATTTAATTCCTTGATTCTGGCGATGAATAGAACCATTTCAAATGCCATCTTCAAAACACGTAGACTCGAGTCGGAATTATTCTTAAAGATAGATTGATTGTCAATGGTATGATACAGACTGTCTCTAATCATCTTGGTTGTTTCTTGATCCGATCTGCTTTGGCAATAGAGAGAGTAAAGAACTTGAATCCAATTGATTCCTTTGACATTTGAAATCTTCTCAATGTTGGCCATTGAGATTATCTTTTGGATTGTCTTTTCACTGATAATACTGGTCATTCCCAATATACTGACAATGGACAAGCGGATCTTGTTTGGATTTTGGACAAAGGATACTAAAACATCTTCATTGAAACAACTGTAGAAACTTGCATTATGGAATACTGATGGGTTGGACAAAGTTGATAGCAATAGATGATAGATTGCAATCTCTAAACCAGAATGATCCGACTGCTTTGAATACTCCAATAAAAATTGATAGAGTTTAAATAATTGATTTCTAATAGATTGTTGTTGTTGACTGTTATCGGATAACTTCAACTTCATTAAAGGTGGTGACTTTATCACTAGTGAATCTATTGTTTGTAAATCAACTTGGAGATCCTCTTTCAATAGTTTGACTAGTTGTTGGTTGGTGTCATATGGTTTACTCTGTGCAATCATGTGAATGGTATTGATAAACAATGCGGATGTTGGATGCGGTTGCAAAAGGGTGGCGATATCAAGACAAACGGTCAAGTCAAAGAATGGAATTAGCAATTCTATCGATTTGTAAGAGTTGGTTTCCAATTGATTGGATTTTACATCGTTGGTGAATTTTTCAATGAGAAGGATCACTGGTTGCCTACACAACTCTAGAGCAGCTGCATCCTGACATTGGAAGAGTTGCAAAAGCAGTTGAGAAACTTGGTGACTAGCTAACCAGTTCTTGAGGATATACTGTGACTGAAGGAATTCACCTGCCAATTGGATGGCTTTAGGTGATTTCGTTGAGAGTAGTTGGTCGAAAATCAATGATACTATATCAAAGAGATACTGCTGCGCCTGTTCATCTTTAATCGACTCGATGAGATGTAGAACTATTGGAATGATCGAGGCAATACGTCTTGGTGGAAGTTGTTTAATTTGATTGGTCAATGTCATTTGCCATTCGAAACTATTAAGTAGTTCAATCTGTAGTGTTGGACTGGCAATGGAGAGGAGTGACAATGATTCCAATATACCGTGTTGTTGCAGATCGATTTGCTTGATAGTTTTATCAGAGGAGAGCGACGAGTGCGCAACAAGTTGATGGTGAGATGCCAATTGTTTTGACATTTGCGCTGAGAGAATTGCCGGAAGTGTTTGATAGAGATTGGCATTGACCAGCTCTTGAATGTTGGATTGCGGTTGTTCTTTCTTGAGGTGTGCAAGATGGAAGAAAGAGAGGACTACTTTGGCAGAGTTTTGGTTTGAGCCAACCGAGAGAATAACCTTTGATAGGTAACTGGAGATGTCTTGATTTGATTGAGTGGCGCTGTCTGACAACCAGTTGGAAATGGCTGCTACCATCACTGGACTAACCAAGTTCTTATTACTACCGAAAAGACTGGTTGAGACACGCTGACAAACATCAATGAATTGGAACTTCAATGCATTGGTATCAATCAAAATCTTTACGAGGAATTTCATTGAGTTGATATCTACATTTTCAATCCAGATATCGATCTCCTGCTCCAGACCAGCAAAGAAATTGTTAATCGATAATAACTTGAACAATAGATTTTGATAGAGTGATTTCAATTCATTACAATTATCATTATTTAAATATAAATTCAAAATCATTACCAATATTGATTCTAAAAAGAAATAAATAAAGTTAGTTGGTTATGAAAATATTTGTTTAACTACTACTTTACCATTTGATTCATTTAAATTGGAAAATAATTGAGATGGTATTTGGAATGTCTTGGAATTTGAGATGATTTGAATGAATTGTTTTTGAATCATTGCATCCGATTTCATAAGGAGTGGAAGATCGAATATTCTGATCGGTAGATACTCTTGACTTCCAATTAACTTTGTATATTCAGAGAGGATACCAATGTATTGACCGTAGAGTAATACATTGGATTTGAATTCTTTGTTTTTCTCTTTGAAGTAGTTGATCGATAACATTCTCTCTTTCAAACCTTGTTTGAGATCTTGTATGAATCGATCGATTGATCCAACCTGTTGTTGTTGTTGTGTCGATGCCCAATGTGACAATTCCATCAATACGGTATTGACACGACGCAAACACAACTGATAGAGAATCGCTTGATTATAAGCGACGAAAGGCGACAGTTTATGTTCGAATTCGAAATTTGACATGTGCGATGGAATGAGCATTGCGATCAGTGTGTGTGGAGAGTCGGGGATGCCGCCACTCAGTAGCAATTGACTGCGTTTCGGTGGGCGTGGGATCGTTGACATCAACGTCTTGACCAGCATTGTTGTCCGGTTGAACCAGTACATCGAGAGCGAAGGCAGCGCGTAGTCCACCTTGAAAAAGAGATCGGGACAAGAGTGGATAATCTTGGTGTAGAGTGCGTGGTGCTGCTGGAACTTGGCGGGATTCAGCGAGACTATGATGTTGTGGATCAGTGTCGACTCGGCCGACAACTCTTGGTCGCCACGGGAATAGTGCCATCGGGGATCGAGCGGTGCAATTCCAACGGCGTTAGACGTGCACAACACCGTAAGGAACCGCGCGATTGCATCACGAGCATCCTCTGGCATATCGTCCTTTGAGAAAGCAAGCGCTATACGCGAAAGGAACTTCTTATTGAAGAACTTCAGACGCTCGTGGTGTGTAAGGATTTGTGGCTGTAGAATATGCTGGTCGAGTGACTCAACGAGATCCAACAATACATAATGATGATCATAGTTTATCTTTCCAAAGAATCTAACCAGCAGATGTTTACTATCGACAACAAACTTTGTCAGCTTAAAACTACGGTGTTTCAAAAACGCCAAGATAAATCTCAAAGTAAATGGACGTGTACCATGATAGGCACCCAACGATGATATATCTGTCATTGCTTTTTCAAATGCCTAAATAAATTTAAATATCAATAGTATTGAACATATTAATAATAAGAAAAATGATTGTTAACTAACTAACTAACTGCTACTTACAGGTGATGAAAATGGGAATTTAGATTGAATGTATTTCGCTAGTTTCAATGAGGATTGTGTCAATGCTGTAAAGATACGATAGGTGTTGATAGATAGTTGAAGTGTATCTTGTTGGTTGGTAGTGTAGTTGTTGACGTTCTCTATGAGAGTAGCCAGTTTCTTCTCTGTTATTGTTTCACTGATGTGCTTGTTGACCTTTGTCAGCGATGGATCGTCGTTCACCACCAAGATCATAGAGAACAACTCTAGCAGCACAACAAAGACATCACGATACATATCGGGCTTATCTGTATATTGATCCCAGAGATGGAATAGCTCCACTGTCAACTGAGATTGTCTGAGGTATTTGAAGAGCGGTGACAGTACCTGGTTGTTGTAGTTCAACGAAGCGCTACTACTACCACCGTCCTTTTCTTTC
Source organism: Heterostelium album PN500 (assembly GCF_000004825.1). Taxonomy (NCBI): domain Eukaryota; phylum Evosea; class Eumycetozoa; order Acytosteliales; family Acytosteliaceae; genus Heterostelium; species Heterostelium album. The sequence continues at coordinate 385,386 of NW_008805073.1, read as the reverse complement.
TCCTCTTTAATCAATGAGATCATTCGCTTCAAAGCGATTTCATTGTCGGTCGGTCTCTTTGAAGTCAACAATTTAACAAACAAGTCAAGAGTCAATCCTTCACTCAACTCATCCTCTAATAGCTCTTGTTGTCTCTTCTTATACTGATCTTCCTCTCCGTAATATTGATTCCTCTGCTTCTTAAAAGATTGTGTCTTTGAACTTTCACCACTGTCATCTTTTAATTTGAAATCTTCAGGTCTCTCTGACCACTGATTTAAACATTTATATTAATATTTGTGTGAATCAATAATAACAATAAATATTAATAATGAATTACTTACATTTAAACGAAAGTAATTAACTTTCGATTGTTTTCTAATAGACATATTTGATAAATATCTTTATATATAAATATATATATCTTGATTTGATAGATCAAGATAAATTTAAATGAAAAATGAAAAAATAAAATAAAAAATAAAAACAAAAACGAACGAAACAAAAGAAAAAAAATGAAAATGAAAAGACGAATGAAATTCTAATTCTAATTTATATTATTAGTTGTACAATTATTATTATTTTTTATTTGTTTTATATGTTTTTTGTTTTGTTTTTATAAATTATAATTTTGATTGTTCTAAACTTAATACTTTAGCTTTTAATTCTCTACGAAGAATCTTACCGGAGGAAGATCTCGGAATTTGATCGATGAAAATGATACCACCTCTCAGTCTCTTGTAGTGTGCGATTTGACCGTTTAACCATGTTTGAATCTCCTCAACAGTGACCTGTTGGTTGGCTTGTTTGACTACGTAGGCACGTGGCAGCTCACCGGATACCTCGTCCGCAATTCCAATCACTCCGACATCGGAGATCTTTTCGTGTTTCAGCAGCAGACCTTCGAGCTCGGCTGGCGCCACTTGGAATCCTTTGTACTTGATCAACTCCTTGACACGATCCTCAATGTAGAGATAGCCGTCTTTGTCGATACGGCCAACATCACCGGTATGCAGGAATCGGTCGGCGTCGATCATCTCGGCCGTTGCCTTGGGGTTGTTAAAGTATCCCTTCATAATGTTGGGTCCGCGAACACAAATCTCTCCGAGTTCGCCAGCACCTTTGATTTCACCGGTGGCGATATCCTGGATCTTCAGCACTTGGTTGGGCAGAAGCATTCCACTGGTTCCGGGCTTGTTCGCGCCATACGGAGTGATGACAATCGCTGGTGAAGCTTCGCTCAGTCCGTATGCTTGCTTAATGTGTATTCTTCCACCGAATCGCTGCTTGATAGCGTTCTCAACGCTGACAGAGAGTGGAGCGGCACCGCTGAACAGTACACGCAGTGAACTGATATCGAACTTGTCGACCACTGGTGACTTGGCAAAGAGAATGGCTACGGGTGGTGCAATGAAAGTGATCGTTACCTTATACTTTTCGATCAACTTTAGAAAGGAGAGTGCATCGAATCGCGGTAGTGAGACACTGCTGATTCCAGCCTTGACACAAACACACAAAAAGAAGATCATTCCATAGATATGGAAATATGGAATGACACCAATAACCACCTCATTATAAGTGTAAGTCGGTGACTCGACCGCTTGGATCTGCAGCATATTCGAGAGCAGATTGCGATGAGTCAACATCACACCTTTTGGTAGTCCAGTAGTTCCACTACTAAAAGGTAAAACTGCCAAATCTTCATAACTATTAATCTTTACATTTGGATACTGGTTTTTGTTTTGTGCATGTTTTTATTAGTAAATAAAACAATACTAATCAGATGTATATTCATTAATAGTTATACTTACATTTATTGGTGTATCTAAAGCGGTTTGAAATGGAATTGTATTTGGAATGACATCGCCTACTACAACGACATTCTGGATGGATGGAATCTCCTTTGTGATACCGGCAATCTTATCTTGAAAGATTGATTGTGTAATTAATAGTTTTGGATTGACGGTACCAATGGTTTTTTTGATCTCTTCGATCTGGTAGTCACCAGTGATGGTCGAAGCAACGCATCCGATCAAAAGGATACCATGAAAAATCATCAAATACTCTGGTACATTCTGTAGGATAACACCAACTACATCTCCTTTTTTCAATCCTAATTTAGTTAAGAAACTAGCAACCTTTTAAAAAATAATAAATATAAGATTAATATTATATATATGATTCAATTGTGTGTAAATTAATTGTTACCTTTTCAATATTTGACTTTATTTCAAGACCACTATATTCTCTACCGGTTACACCATCAATAGTAATAGTTTTCTTACCATGTCTTTGAAGATAGGGTAAGAGATAGGATGTCAATGATTGATCTGGAATCGAGATCTCTGGAAATGTAGAATAAAAATATTTATCTGAATTTAATTCAAAGTTCTCTACTTTGATCATTCTCTAATCTAATACTATTTAATTTATTTGTTGTAGTTTAAAAAAAAAGCTATTTTTAATCTAGCAATGAATTAATTAATTTTTTCTGTTTTGTATTTTTTTTTCAATTATTTTGTAATAAATCTTGATATTTATGTGTGTTGAATTGTGATAGTTTTGAAAAAAGAAGTAGTGTGTATTTTATGTGTGTGTAGTTTGCTTACATTAAAAAATCAAAAGAGAAGAGTTTATATTATTTAACTGAAATTAAATTAAAAAAAAAAACAAAACTATTCAAATTTCATTTGAAATTGATTCGATTCAGTTCGAAATTAATATAAATCATTATTGTCGTGATATATGATAGATGTATATATTTCGACATCTGCTTGTTTGATAGTGGTTGGAATTAGTGGTTGCTTACTCGTCATTGTAATTCAATGACACCACATTTAAATTTCTAAATAACTCAAAAAAGGAAAAACCATTCATTGCAAAAAAAAAAAAAACAGTTTTTTTTTGTTTTTTTTCACATTTTGATTTTATTTTATTTTTTATTTAGAAATATGATATTTATTTAATTAAACTTTTATTTTTAATTTATTTAATTTGAACGGGAATCGAGTATTTTAAATGAGTGAAAGGAGAAGAGCGATTAAAGCAATGAAAATAGTTGTTGGACGAACAAATGATGAGGAACTGTAGGAATAACATCCAGCATATTGAGTTCTACTACAAAAACCTTCGTAGTTGGAAGTTGGTACACATGCATCACCACCACACATATATTTGGAACAGTGTTGAAAGATACACGATTTGTAGTTTTTCATACCGTTAGAATAGATTTGACACTTGTTCTCGACGGCACACTGGGCGAGACCACTGAAAGCCTTGGAGCAATCGGAACCGAGACTGTTGAATTGAGTGCATGTTCCAGTCCAGGAATCGACTGGACAGCTACAGAACTCTGTAGATCCACCTTGACATGCTGTAGCCGATCAGTTTCCGGTGGTGAGAGCTGGTGGAGTTTGACAGGTGTAGTTACCTTTGTTGTTCGACAAGCAAAGCAACGATTGGGAGACGTCACACTCCAAACTTGGGAAGGATCCGTCGAGATTGAAACTTGCGACTTCAGAGGCACAGGCAGCACCTGGACCTTTGCTGTTGACTGGAACACAAGTGTAGTTGAGACGCTCGGTGGTCACTGGCGAACAGACTAAACCAACGGCGCATCTGGCATCTGTGGAACCTGGGACATTACAGGCGGCACCGCTGGTGAGGGTTGGGATACAAGCATTACTGGTGGTGTTACATGAGTATCCGAAAGGACAACCGGTCCAAACATCGATACACTGTGCATTGGCTGTGAGTTGACACGTTCCATTGACGCAATCGTTGTTGTTGATGCACGAGGAGGTGGAGTCACACGCCTCTCCGGTGGTGGCGTAATCAAGAAACTGGCAGGTATTTGGATTGTCGCTACCAAAGTAACAACTCAATCCCGGTGCACAATAAGCATTGCTATCAGTAAAGTGATCTTGTGATCCTTCACAGTACTCACCGATCACAGCAAAAGCAGTGCAGTTTCCTGATGAAGTAGCTGTTGGATACTTTCCATAATAACAGAAGGAACCATCTTCACATGTTGTAAATGGGTCAACTCTACGTTATATTATTATTTACACAGATAAAATAATATTGACAAAATTATTAAATATTTCAAAAGTGTATCTATAAATTAATATTATTTTACATACGATGAACTTGGACAAGGTGATCCTACTTTAAGACATTTTTGATCGTAGTGATCGCAAGCGTTGGTTGAGCCAATAACAACCAATAAAACAACTAAAGAAATAAATAATTTCATTTTATCTAACAATTCTGAGTCAACCAAAATTTTAAGTCGGAAAACAGTTTTTTATACATTTGATTGCAACTTCTGCAATCATTATGATTTTTTTTTTTTTTTTTTATAAAAAGCTTTGACAAAATATGATATTTATTTAATTAAACTACTTTTATTTTTAATTTATTTAATTTGAACGGGAATCGAGTATTTTAAATGAGTGAAAGGAGAAGAGCAATTAAAGCAATGAAAATAGTTGTTGGACGAACAAATGATGAGGAACTGTAGGAATGACATCCGGCATATTGAGATTCACCACAACCTTGGTTGCTGGAAGTTGGGACACATGCATCACCACCACACATATCTGAGGAACAGTGTTGATAGATACACGATTTGTAGTTTGGTGAACCGGCATAGATTTGACACTTGTTGTCGACGGCACACTTGGCGAGAGCATTGAAAGCCTTGGAGCAATCGGCACCCAAAGTGTTGTATTGAGTGCATGTTCCAGTCCAGGAATCGACTGGACAGCTACAGAACTCTGTAGATCCACTTTGACATGCTGTAGCCGAGCAGTTTCCGGTGGAGACAGCTGGTGGTGTTTGACAGGTGTAGTTACCGTTGTTCAACAAGCAGAGCAACGATTGGGAGACGTCACACTCCAAACTTGGGAAGGATCCGTCGAGACTGAAACTTGCGACTTGAGAGGCACATGCAGCACCTGGACCTTTGCTGTTGACTGGAACACAAGTGTAGTTGAGACGCTCGGTGGTCACTGGCGAACAGACTAAACCAACGGCGCATCTGGCTTGTGTTAAACCTGGGACATTACAGGCGGCACCGCTGGTGAGGGTTGGGATACAAGCATTACTGGTGGTGTTACATGAGTATCCGAAAGCACAGTCGCTCCAAGCATCGTTACACTTTCCATTGGCAGCGGCTCTGAGTTGACACTTTCCATTGACGCAATCGTTGTTGTTGATGCAGGAGAAGGAGGAGTCACACGACTCTCCAATGGCGGCGTAATCACCAAACTGGCAGGTATTTGGACTGTCGCTACCAGTGTAACAACTCAATCCCGGTGCACAAATAGTATTGCTTGTTTGTGATCCATCACAGTACTCACCGACCACAGCAAAAGCAGTGCAGTTTCCTGATGAAGTAGAAGTTGGACTCTTTCCATAATAACAGAAGGAACCTTCTTCACATGTTGTAAATGGGTCGACTCTATGTTATATTATTATTTACAGATAAAATAATATTGTCAATATCCATTAATATTAAATATTTCAAAAGTGTATCTATAAATTAATATTAATATTATTTTACATACGATGGATTTGGACAAGGTGATCCTACTTTAACACATTTTTGACCGTAGGTATCGCAAGCGTTGGTTGAGCCAATAACAACCAATAAAACAACTAAAGAAATAAGTAATTTCATTTTATCTAACTAAAATTTGAAGTTGAAGTTTGAATCGAACCACCAAAATTAAAAACCTAAATAGATGACACCTGGAATTAAAACAGTTTTTTTTTTTTTTTTTTTGCCACAAATATCTTGGAATTTTTTACACACATTAAAAAATTTTAGTTGAATCGTAAAAAAAACACAATTAAATTATTTGAAAACATCCTTTTATGAGCAATAAGATCTTGCAAAAAGAGTTAATCTTTATAACCTTCCCAAAATTATATATATATATATATATTTTATTACAATTCAACTTTATTTTATTCAATTTTTCAAAAAAAAAAAAAAAAATCCAATAGATTTGTTGTATTTGTTTTTTTTTCTCAAAATATTTATAAATTTATTTGAATAATATTTAAATAATAATAATAATTGGGATTTTTTTTTATTTTTTTTAAATATTAAATTTTTATTTTATTTTATTTTATATTATTGTTTTGATTATTTTTAGAACAAGAGAGCAACCAAAGCAATGATGGCAAGGAAAATAGTTGGACGTACAAAAGATGATGAGTTTTGAGCGTAACAACCGTCGTATTTATAATCTCCACAGGATTTGGCATCAGAGAATGATTGACCACCACATTTGTTGTCACACATGATGGAACCACAGTTTTGGTAGAGACAGCTCTTATAACTTGAACTTCCAGAAGCTTTATATTGACACTCGTTGTCAACGGCACACTTGATGAGTTCGTTGATGGATTCGGAGCAAGCAGCACCGAGGGTATTGTAAAGAGCACAGACACCATTGTAAGAGTCAACTGGACAACCACAATATTCGTTGTTCTCTTTACATCCGTCGGTAGAACAATTACCGGTGGTGATGGCTGGTGGAGCTTGACAGGTTAATTCACCATTGTTGTTCTCCAAACAGAGCAAAGATTGTGAAACGTCACATTCGATATCTGGGATTCGACCGTCCAAATTGAATGAAAAGGTATTTTGACTACATGCAGCACCCAATCCCTTGGAGTTGATGGCAACACAGGTGTAATCGGTCATGGTGGTGTTGGTTGGTGAGCAAATAAGACCGACACCGCATTGGGCTCTAGTACCAGAGCATGAAGCTCCGACGGTGAGAGTTGGAATACACAAGTCGCTGGTTCTGTTACATGAGAATCCGTATGGACAATCTTCCCAAGTTTGACTGCAGCTTCCTTCTTGGGATGCTCTCAATTGACACTTTCCGTCAATACAATCGTTTCCGTTGGTACACTCGAAAGCGGAGGCACAGTCCTCACCGATGGTGGCAAAGTAAAGGTATTGGCAGGATGCTGGTCCTTCGTTGGAGAAACACTCTAAACCTGGAGCACAACTCCAGTAATCATTGTCACAATATTCACCACGCTTGGCGTAGGCGGTACAGTTTCCTGACTCGTAGGGAGTGGCTGGATTATTTGAGAAGAAACACCATGAATCACGATCACATGTAGTCCATGGGTCAACACTTGAAAAAAATTTAATTTTTTAAAGAAATATTTATTAATAATTATTCTATTATTTTATTTTCTAAATAATTTTATTTTATTTTATACATACGCTGGATGTGGGCAAGACTCTCCAACATGAACACATCTTTGTCCGTATGAACAATCTGCGCTGGCAGCTCCGATGGCAGCCAATAAAATAACTAATGAAATAAATAATTTCATTTTATCCTTGTGTGTATATATATTATTTGTATATTTAGAAAATATAATTAAAAGAAAAAGTAAAACTAGAGTTTTTAAGGCGGTAATTTATCGACCCTTCAATTGCCTATCTGAGAAGAAATTCAAAAAAAAATAAAAAATAATCTAAAATAAAAAAATATTAGAAAATAGGTTGATCTGCGGTTGATCAAACATTACTCCAATTTACTCATAAGATTTTTAGATTGGTACAAGGTAATTCTGTTTTTTTAGTTGAAAAAGAATCTAATATTTTTCAAAGTTATTTTTAAATTGTACCAAAATATTTTTTTGTCTATCGATAAAATGAACAGATGTCAGCAGGGTGTCAACCCCATATTTGGTCCAACAATTCATGAATTTTTCAAAGGGTTGATCGAGAACCGAATCATCAAAAAATTAAAAAAAAAAAAAAAAAAAAAAACCCTTTCAACAGCATTGCTAACAAAGAGGTTACTTTTCCAAAAATAATACTTTTATTTATTCACAATATTGTTTCTCTTTAATATTCTTGTGAATATATAAATAATGGTAAGCCAAAAAAAAAAAAAAACAATATTTATTGTTTCTTATCTGACATATTATAATTTTTTTTTAAATGGATTTATTTTTCTTTTTTATAATCCTAATTTTATAATATTTAATAATATTTCTGCAATGCTCCAACAAAATATAATATTATATTTATCTATTATAAAATTTTATTTAGCTAAGAAAAAAAATAATAATTTTTGGTTTAAATATTAATGTTTTTTATTTTAATTTTAGAATAAAAGAGCAACCAAAGCAATGACGACCAAGAAAATGGTTGGACGAACAAAGGAAGAGTCGTTGTTTGCGTAACATCCAGTGTATTGGTAGGCAGTGCATGACTTGTCATTGGTAAGAATTGGGTCACATTTGTTTTGACACATAATGTCACGACAGTTTTGATAAATACATGATTTGTATGAGGTGGTACCTGAAGCGTAGATTTGACATTTGTTGTCGATGGTACACTTGACGAGGTCGTTGATGGCCTTGGAGCAATCGGCACCCAAACGAGTGCTGACAGTACAGGTACCAGTGTTGGAGTCAACTGGACAGGCGCAGAACTCGCTGTTGCTTTGGCATGGGGTAGCAGAGTCGGTATCCTCAGTTACCTGTGGTCAAAGCTGGTGGAGTTTGGCAAGTCAATTTGGCGTTGTTGTCACGGAGACAGAGCAACGATTGCGAGACGTCACACTCCAAACTTGGGAAGGCACCGTCGAGACCGAAGCTTGGGATTTGAGTGGCACATGCAGCACCTGAACCCTTGCTGTTGACTGGGACACAGGTGTAGTTCGGTACCGAGATCGGTGGTTAATGGTGAGCAAACCAAACCAACTGAACATCTGGCTTGTGGAACGTCTGGGAGATTACAGGCGGCACCGTTGGTGAGGGTTGGGATACACATATTGCTGGTCATGTTACAAGAGAATCCGAATGGGCAATCAGTCCATCTACCTGCACATTGACCTACAGTTTGAGTTGAAGCTTTGACTTGACACTTTCCATAGATACATTGATTACCGTTGGTGCAGTCAACAGCTGAATCACAATCTTCACCGACATTGGCGTAATTGGTGTATTGACAGGTCTTTGGTTGTCTTGTGCTTCCATAACAAGTCAAACCATCGGCACAAGACCAGTAATCACCATCACAGAATTCACCTAGCTTTGCGTAAGCAGTACAGTTACCCCAGGCATTTGGCTTTGGATTGTCACCGAACCAACACCATGAACCAGCTTCACACGAAGTCCATGGATCGACTCTGAGAATAGTTTGAAAAAAAAAAAAAAAAGATAACAATTGTTTGTTAATTAAAATTATATTGAGATGATTTGTTGTTAATGATTTATAAATTCTGATATGGATACTTACGAAGATGGTGGACATTGTTCTCCGAGCTTGACACACTTTTGTCCCATAGCACATGAGGCGTTGGCGGTACTGATAGCGACCAATAAAACAACTAATGAAACAAATAATTTCATTTTATCTAGATTATATATTTATAAATATTTGTAGGGGAATGTTTTAAAACAATAAACAAATCTTTTTTTTTTTTTTGAAACTGACTCTCAAATATGGTGTGTTGAACAATGATTAAAGATTAAAAATAAATTTCAAGGCGCTGTGTGGAAAAAAATCTTTGAAAATTTTTAAAAATAAAATTTCTGATTAAAACAAAAAAATTAGATTCAAAATAGTTTTTTTTTTTTTTTCTTCTTTCAATCGTGAAAAACCTTCAACACTAAATACCCCATCTTTGTCATACAATTGCCTTTCATTTTAGGAAAATTTTTTTTTGCCAAACTCCAACTTCAAAGAATCAGTGACAAATCAAAAATACAAAAACTCAACAAAATTCATCTGATCTCACACAAAAATAAACTTGCAAAAAAAAAACTGGAATTTTTCAAAAATCGAAAAACAAAAAAAAAAAAACCAATGTATGGTGGTCACAAATTGTAAGAATTAGTTAGATTTCGATCATAAAGACTGTCAACGGGTGTCTACCACCCAAAGATAGATAGATTTTGCAAGTTTTAAGTTTCAAGTTTCTACTGATTTTATTCATGGTTTTTTACACTTTTTTTTGAGGTCTCATTAAGTGTCATGCACCCCATTTACTTCTTTCGTTTGGACTCGATCACAATGTACATCCAACTCATGGTCACTGATCTTTTGTTTGTCAAACCAAACGAAAAAAAAAACACTTATTAATCTTAGTTAACCGACACCGTTTTTATAAGATTGATGTCAAAATAAAGATAATAACTACAGTAATTTTAAGTTTCTGTTTAAGGTTAAGTGCATATCATGTGCAAAAAAGGTTTGTCATTAACATCGGACCTTCTTCAGGTAGCATTGTCTGTTTACAAGTCGATTTTAGTTATATCGAGCAAAATCAGTCACTACCTATATGAAAGGATATTTTGGAATGACTTACAAAAGATTGAAAAAAGTTTGATAAAATCTTAAGAGAGATGCTTTAGGTATAGAGAGATGGTTAAATTTGTTTCTTTTCGGTCATTTCAGATCACAAATTAAATACCTTTCAAAGTCAGTTGGAGGTTGTCTATCAATTTACTTACTTTGTCTTCTTATTTAAATACTTTATCTCAAAAACTAAAAAGTAATAGAATATGTAGATCGTAAATGATTATTCATACAAAAGCGCTTTAAGGTATCAAGTTCACAACCAAATTTATCCTTGTTTTCATCTTATCAATGAGAAGGAGTTTACTGTCCATTGTTTCTTGGTTAACATTATTATTATCTTAAGAAAATAGATAGTTGTTCAATTATTATTAAATATATTATAAAATCAATCGATCAAGATAAGACACCATATCATTAATCACTTGTTATTTATTTTTCGGAAATGATGACAGTCTTTTGTTTTTTTTGTTTTGGTTTGATTTAAAGATAAACACAGATCATTGTTTTGTGTGCTTGCACTTAAATTGCTTACCCTCACATGATATTTACCCCTCACTTCTTTCTTGTTTTTTCAAAAACCAGGTGAATTTTCAAAATATTTTTTTAATTTTTTTTGTCATTATGCAAATACTGGTTTTTAATAGGTTATTATTTTTCCAACATATCTCTTTCATCTATCTATTGTGGTACTCTATTTTTTTTTAAATTCAATTATCATTTTTTAATTCATTCACAGTATAGATTAGATTAGATAGATAAATAGATAAATAGATATATAGATAGAATGGCAAGAAATAATAATAGAAACAGTTATAATGATAGAGGTAGAAAGTCTGGTTTTCAGGGTTGCTCTAAACTCTCGTATATTCATGTGGCACTGTACACCTCAATAGCCGTTATCTTTTTGTTGAATTTGATGTCTCTCATCTTGGAGACGAAAAATGAATTTGAGTTGGAGCGACTCGAGTCACTCATCAACAAAGATGAAGATTCAACACTGATTCAAACGGTGCAATCGATTCATCAGCAACTACACATCATTCTGGTCTGTTCAGTTTTCATATTGATACTGCTATGTGTCTTGTTCATCACAATGTCACTGGCGATGGCTGCCAAACCAAAGACCAAAACCGAAGAGGAAGCCGATTTACTCTCACCTTCATCTCCTCTACCGACATCGACCCCATTAGAAAAAGTAAGTTTCAAATCAATTCACTCATCTTATTTCAAATTACTTATTCATTTCTATTTCCACCACAGTCAAGCGTTGTTTTAGAAGGACCAATGTACGAACCTTTCAATGTTATCACAATTGAGAACATATCGTCACAAGATACCGATCCATATGAAAAGATTAAATCGACCTACTATCGTTATGGTATCACTGCTGGCAGACAAATTTATGAAAGATTCGGTAAACACCTAACAGTTGAACAAGTAAATATCGAAAAACATAAAAAAAAAAAAAAAAGATATTTTTATTAAATAGTTTATCATAATATTAACTTTTATTATTATTTTTTAGAACAAAGAAATATGTTGGATGTTAGGTCAAAATAATTTAGCACAAACTTTAGCATAGTAATAACTTTATATAACTCATATTATATTATAATTTCAATTTTTCACTTGTATAGAACATCAACAACAACAACATCATCAATGAACAACTAATAATAGTTATTATTTTAACAACAACGACAAATTAGCTAATTTGGGAAAAGCAAATACAAATTGTACTTTAAATCAAAAGAAGAGAATCAGATAGACTACTCTTTTATTATTATTATTATTTATTACCTACCAACAACACAACATTAAAATAAAATTAGAAATAAAAATTGTTGTTTTTATAAAGAAATGATTTTCATTTCTGAAAACTTATTGATTGATGATATAAGAATGAATGAATAATAAGATGATTTGATAATATGTTTATTTATCAAAAAAAAAACAAAATGAAATATTAACATTCACAGTATCTATGAATCTTATCAGATGGTTCAACATGTTGTTTTACGTTGTCCAAATCTTTCCACCATTTCTCGAGATGATTTTCAGCGATCAATCTAAACCATGGTGTAAGTTTAATCTCTTTTCTATCGGCTGCAGCAAACATCTCCTGCAACTCCTCCCATGAAACATATTTATAATCCATAACTTCATTTGGTTCCGGTGTAACATCAATCTTTCTCTTTATAACAACAATATGATCAACTAAGTTATATAAAATTAGTTAATTAATTGGTTAGTTATATTATATATATTTCTGTTATGTTTATATTTTGATTGATCTAGATATCACTTACTTTCATGTTCTCCCCATTGTGCGTCTTCAACTGATGGTGAGACGTAGATGATCTTGGTCATAAAGGTGAATGCGTCGATTGGTGCTTGTTCGAATGGAACACCGAGTTCGTGTTTGAGTTTACGTTGTGCAGCGATACGAACACCTTTGGCATCCTCTTCGATCAACTCGTTCTCGAGCCACAGCGGATGTGAGCAGACAGTGTTGGTCCAGTAACCTGGGAATGTAATCTTCTCGAGTGCACGACGTTGCAAGAGCAACTTGCCCTCTTCGTTGAACAAAAAGATTGAGAATGCACGATGCAACAATCCCTTGCTGATGTTCTCCATCAAGTGACACTCCTTCTTGCTGCCGGGACGCAATGGTTTATCGTCTCTATCGACAACAATACATTCCTCCTTCATCAAATCGATTTGAATTTGATCGTGTCCCTTGAAAATAGTTGTTCCTTCGGCAACAACACCAGCTGTACTATTAGAAGCGGTAGACATTGTTCTTTTAATATTAAAACTTAAATTATTACTTTTATAATGATGTTGATCAACAATATTACTACTATTATTAATGTTCTTATTAATGCTATTATTATTATCTAACGAATTTCTAAAAGTAGAAAAGGTAGCAATGCTCGATTTATTTAGTGAAGCAATGTAATTAACCTTTTTTTGGTTGAATAGAAATAAGCTAGTTCTTGAATTGAATGATAGTTGTACAACTTTATGAAACATGATAAACTTAAAACAAAACAGTGTTTTCAATAAAAAAAAAATGTAAAAAATAAAAATAAAAATAAAAATTAAGAACTAATTTTGCAAACACACAGGCTATTACTATTAATTGGGTAATTATTCAAATCTAATCTATTTGATAAATTAACTCCAATTGGCAGTAATAATAATAGTAGTATTTCGTGTATGAATATATATTTTAATTACTATTAAATTATATAAATAAAATTATATTCTTCCACCATAAGTATTCGAATCCATTGCTGAATAGTATGGTTTGTTGGTTGTTTGACCTTGTGGTGTTGGATTAATTTTAAAACTTGGTAGTGACTTGATTCCAATGGGTTTGGCTACCGGTGCCACTGGTTTAGGTGCTGATAAAAATGATGGTAGTTCTGCATTATCGTCGTCGTCATCTCCATTCTCTTCACTATTATTATTATTACTAGTTTGTTGATCTACATTATTATTATTATTATTAATATTAATATTATTATTATTATTATTATTATTATTATTATTATTATTGGTTTTATTATTATTATTAAAAGGTTGTTTCTTTTTATGATGTTGATTTTGATTGGTATTTGGTTGTGGCTTATTAAATTTACTCCAATTCATTTGCACTGGAATGTCATCGAATATCAGTTTGTTGAAAAGTTGGTTCATCGCTGTCTCTGCGGCGTCTCTGCTCTCGAATGTGAGGAATGCGCACTTTGATGCCGCTACGATGCGCAGTGTCTTGATGACACCGAACGAGAAGAACGCAGTTCGCAAGTCGTTCTCTGTGATTCGCTCGGGATCGACGTTGCCGAGGTAGAGCGTGGTGATCGAGCGGTCCTCGGGTGGCACCGGTGTCACCTGCTTCAACATCTTCATAGCGACGGGGTCGTTGTTTCCATAGTATCGATCCTTGATATTCTGTTTCGGGAACTTACCGATGCCCGTTGCCGACTCCTTGTCGTGACTGTACGGACAGGCATCGCCTCTATTACACTCGCCTCTCAAGAAGAACGAACAGATATGTGGATTGTTCTTCTTGTAGTACGGTGTAGATCTAGCTAGTTTCTCAATGATCTCCGTTGGTTGAAAGTTATCATAGTTTATCTCACCGTTTTCGATCTTGTTAAAACAATAAATGTAAAACATGTTTGTTAATCTACAAGTTTAGATTTGTATATTTAACAAATATATTGTATTATATTATATATATATACATACCATTATTTCATTTTGTTGTGATACATAAGTTCTATTTAGATCGGTTACAGGTGCTTTCTCGAAACTCTGGAGTGCAGCATCTCTAACTTGGACAGGCAGTCCAAACTCTAGATCGTGTATACATACTTGACAGACATTCTTTACTAGTGCACATGTTTTGCAAATCTCTGTCTTTTTGAATCTAGATCCTGAACCAGGCTTCCATCTAAACACACAGAATGGTTTAGCACAAATCTTACATTCTTTACCAAACTCTTCTTTTGTCTATATATAGTATTGTATTTAAATGAATAAAGATTGATTAGTACAAAATTAAACTAAAATTCAATAATGAATATGTATTAAGTCAGATCACTTATAGTATATTAATAGTATTTCTAACAAAACAAATAAACAAACAAACATACCATTGTCATATATGGACTCTCACCAAAGCAACTTTCACATGCAATTGGGAATTCTTGTTGTTTTTGTTCCTCAACTTGAGGTAAACCTTTTAATTTACTAGTATACATAATTAAAATATATATAATTAAATGATCTCTCTCTCTCTATATATTAATTTGAAATTCAATAATAAAATGAATATTATTGTTTTATTAAATCATATTAATCTAACGGTTTTTTTTTTTAATTTTTATTTTTTCGACAATCGATATTCAAAAAAGAAGAAGAATAGAATAAATAACTAAACAAGTAATTTTCAAATACATCAAACTTCTAGAAGATCATTTATTCTTTCATTGATTGTGTTGCATATAAAATATTAAAATAATTTTTAAAAAAAAAAATATGTAATTGATTAAACAAAACAATGCTAATCAAATTGGAGTTATTAGTAACACTACACTTCCACCCCAGTTCTTGTTGCTACTTTACTATTATTTAAAGTAAATGTTTATGTATCTAAACTTGTTAAATTGGTGCATTGTTTGTTCAGAACAAAACAATATTACAGATATCTGTCTATGAGCCAAAAAAAAATAACCTAATCAAAAAATTGGATAAAATAGTTTCATTTTATATCTTTAACTAGACACTATAATTGGTTAAAGAAAATTAACATGTTAGTTCTAAAGTTGAATGTGATTAACCATCTTAGTGGTACCAGTAATATGAATAAATCTTTAGAAAAAGAATTCTCCTTTGAAAAAGCTTGGGTTTTTTTTGAAAGGAAGATATTTTTTTCGAAAATAATTTGTGTATTTTTGGTCCAAACCAAAATAACATCTAATAAAAAAGCAAGAGGTGTTTTTGGTATCAAAAAATTGATTCATTTTATATATCTTTATTTATCTATATTTATTTGTTTATATATTTATATAAATTGTAAATTGTTATTGTAATAAAATATCTTATTGTATATAACTACTATATATATTCACTTTCAAACACTTTATATATTAATAGCAATGTATAGCTTTTTTCATTGGGATTTTCTAGGTCAAGCCATTCTCTTTAAGGGATGGGTTACCAACAATGTTGGTATCTACGTATTGACCTTGTTCGTTATGTTTGGTATGGCTGTATTCTCAGAGTTCTTTACGTCTTACAGACATTCTCTAAATTGTATGTATAACTTTCACATCAAAATCAAATTGCACTCTTTTATCATTGAAAAATAATAATAAAACTGTTTAGAGGAACAAGAGAAGAGAAAGTGGTTTGTTATTTGTTTTTTATTTTTTATTTTTTCTAATTGTATTTTTATTTATTAATTTTAATTTATCTCTAGATAATGCAACAGACAATCCGGAAACAACACCTTTGATAAATGATACAGAGGAGGTATCAAAGAAGACATCGGATCTCAGAAAGAATTGGAACAAGTTTAGTGCAACTCATTATTGGAAGACATTCTGTCACATCGTTCAATATGTAGTAAACTATTTCATTATGCTCGTTGTCATGACATTCAATGCCGGTCTAGCACTTGCCATCCTAGGTGGAATTGCAACCGGTTATTTTATATTTGGTAAAAAAAGAGTAGCCGATAACATTGCCGAAGAAGAACTTTGTCATTAATTAATTAATTAATTAATTTGTAGTAGTCATAATACAACAACAACAACAATAACATAAATAATAATAATACCAAAAGAACTTCAATAATTATCCTCTTCTGCGCCATCCTTCATCCTTCTTCTAATCTCATCCATCGAAATCCACCTCACCTCTCTCCAAAATAAAGAGGTTGGCAACAACGATCACATCAACAACAAATTGGAATAAAATTCAACCATAATAATGAATCCTCCCCGCTTCCCCTTCATTTCCTCTTCCTCTCTGTCTAATGATAATCATGATTCCTCTTCATTTTGACTAATAATGTCATCCATCCTCTTCCTTATTATATTTTTATTATTAATATGATTTCCATTTTTTTGTTTTGTAGCAAACAAAATATATTAAACAAAATGAATATGAGCTGTAGTAATAAGGTAAGTAAATTATACGAAATTCTGTTTCTTTTAAAAACTCTTAAATAAAATAACATTGTTATCACATCAAAATGTCTTTTTTTTTTTTTTTGAAATGTTAACAATACATTTTTATTTAATTCTTATTACAATTATGATTAGTTAGACTCTCAAAATTTCTCACAATCTATCAGATCTGTCACCAAAATGTTTATCAACAATATCTTTGGTTACATTTGAGAAACTATTTTATTAATCATTGATTACAAATCGATATAGATTATTTAAAATTTAAGATTATCTGTTCTAAACTAATAAAACGATTAGTAATATCCAAAAAAGGATATTAATTAAAAGCCAAGATTTCTTGTATTTTTTTTTAAATAAAAAGAGAAATGTGTGAGTTTTTTTTTTTTTTTCAAAAAAATTCAAATCAATTTTTAACGGTCACCTATGAATTTGTTGATTCAAGTAACATTCGTTTTATTTATTTATGTACATAGATGATATAGAAGATGTCTGCAGAGGTTGAAGATAAATTCTTAGAGCTATGTTCAAAGCATCCTACTGTGAGTGTTACATGATCAATTCGATGTGTTCAATCAATACTTGTCGTTTGTAATTAACACGAGTTATCTCTTTATAACTATCATTTCATTTTTTAGGGTCTATCACAAGCTAGATTGGAGAGTGATTTAGGATATCCAATCAATGAAGCATTGCTTGTTATTAATAAACTTGTAAAAGAAGTAAGTTATCTAGTTTCTATTACTATTAGTACTCATTTGTCAATATACTAACACGTCTTGCTGTTAAATCTATTATGATTATAGGGTAGAATCAAATTTATACAAAACTCTGATGGCTCGACCTCATATAAAGAGGTTACCAATCTCGAAGAGCAGTCAAAGATTAGAGGTCTGACTGCTGATGATATGTTGGTGTATCAGCTCATTGAGCAATCGAACGACAAAGGAACATGGACCAAAGAAATTAGAACACAAACCAATCTTCAACAGACTCAAGTAACAAAGATTCTTAAAGTACTTGAAACTAGAAATCTAATTAAAGCTGTAAAAACTATAAATGTAATGTGAATTGATAGATAGATGGATATAAACATCATTAACGATCGTAAAGCTATAGTAAGAGATAACTAACTTTCTTTTAAATACTTGTTTACAGGCGGGAAGAAAGAAAGTATATATGGCATACAATGTTGAACCTAGTAGAGAGGTTACAGGTGGTTCGTTGTATGGCGGAAGTCAGTCGTTGGACGAAGAGTTGATTTCAGCAATGAAGCTGTCGTGTAATTCATTCATTTCAAATAAGGGTGCGGCCGATCTCACAGAGATCATGAACTACATGAAGAAAACAGGTGAGCAAGATCTAACGATGGAGGATATTCAAACATTGGTCAACAGTTTAATCTATGACGGTTTGATTGAGGAGATGAGAGATACCAGATCAACAAATATGTATGGTGTAAGTTAATATCTAATCTATCTACAACGAAAACAAATCTGTTCTACCAGGTTCAAACCGATTTCTAATTATTTCAAATTATATCTATTAATTAATATTTAAAGAGAAGAATGGGAGTAATTTATAAACCAACAAAAACAATCATTCCAGAGAATCATTTTACAAAGATGCCATGTGGCGTATGTCCTGTTTTCAGTTTGTGTGCGGATGAAGGTGAGATAACACCAAAGAAATGTGTATATTTCCAACAGTGGTTGAATCAAGAGGATTTGGAATTTTAGGAATATCTAATATATATGTAAATAAAATATTTAAAAGTACACGATTCTGTTTTTTGTTTAGAAAGTCTATATATGAGATTCAAGATTCCCTACCCAGACAATTTAAGAATTAGAGTGAATTCAAAAAGAAATATTTTTAATTTGAGGGTTATTTATCTTATTTATTATTAAATTTGGTCGTTCATAAATGCAGCTTCTTTTAGGCGGGTAATTGCTCTTGTTCTATGGGTATCATATAGTTCGAATATTGGAAGATGATGTTTGCCCAATTTATATTTCCCGCCAAAATGTGTTTCACTGACATAGGAATCATATCTGGGTCTCTGTAAATAATGAACAACCATGTGATATTGTCTACCTTCAAAGAGTCTAAAGAGAATTTCACCGGGAAAAGCTATCATTGTACAAAATATTGAATAATAGTTTTCGATGATACACTCCAATACTTTGATATCGCTGATATAACGGATCAAGTAAACAGATAACTGTGGACTTAGTTTATGGGCCAACAACTTGTTAATTGTATGCAGATCGCTATTTTGGATGGCTTTTCTCCAAAGAAATTCTGGTGGCATTTCACTTGCATCTAAAGAATCCAAACAATGGATAGCCACTCTATAGGCTTCAGAGTATCTGGAACTTATGATGGCTTGTGCTATCTCGGCTTTGTCACCAAGTTTGTCTTTGTAAATCAAAAACAATTCCAATTCGTCATGTCTTAACAGTATTGCCAATGCATCATTCATTTCATCATCCGACAATCCGTTTATATATTCCGGATAGTTGGAATGAACGAATTTTACCATTTCGAATTTGTGGTTGATCATCGCAATCTTGACAGCATTATTTGTTGGTCGTTGGTCAAACAAGTCTCGATCGTTCAATTTCAACCATTCGATTATGTCCATTCTATTGTAAGTGACAGCATCATCGATCGCCTTTAAATATCGTTCCGTTCTATTTTCATATAACCACTGTAATGATTCCAAGTGGCCACCATAGATTGCCTTTTCAATTGCATCCTCACAACCATTCGGTTTGACCTGATTCAGCCATTTTACCATTTCTAAATTACCGTTTGATGCAGCGAAATCAATAGGATATGAAATATTGATTGGTTCAATTCCAATCAGCCAATTAGCTGTTTCCCAATCACCACTTTTGGCAACTTCCACCCATATCCTGGATCCAAGAGGAACTCCTTTTTCAAAAAGAAACACTAAACCCTCTAGATATCTATACCGAACAACAGAGGCCAAATAAAAACCAATTCTGTTAAACATATTACTACCAAGTAATTTAGAATCGTTTCCTAACTTTTCGACTTCACATCTACATATCCATTCGAAAATATCCAATCTTTTCATCCTAACACTATGAGCTAGGGAGCTTCGATCAAAGAATGTAAAGTTGAAAGATTCTTTTAGCCACTTCATCATCTCTAATGAACCAGATTCTGCTGCGTATGTTAAAAGTGTTTCACTATCTTTGACAGAGGTGAATGGATTCCATTTTGTTTGAGAAAGTAACCATTCAACACATTCAACCTGACCTGATCTAATTGAATTCATAAAACATTCTAACATAATCTGTTGATTTGCGATGTTTTTCTCGTACTTTCGATTGTTTGGTTCTGGTATTATTGCATATTCTGTTAACTTTGAGAATATTTCATAATTCTTTGAAAATGGCGATCTTGAAAGTGCATATAAATAGTCTTGATCACTTAGATCTATTCTTCTCGTATAATTATGTGCTCTAATAATGTAGTTTACAATCTCTAAACTATTAGACTGTGCAGCCAATGCCAAAAGTTCACCGAAATCAAAATGACATCTTTTGATCGTAATGTAGTCGAAACTAAGAAATGAAAGTATTTCGACCACATAATCAAAGAATTTGACATCATTAAGCTTTACAATATGTTTGAGTATGAAATATAGATCTGAATGTTTGAAGTACTGATTCTCAAAAGAGAAATCAGTAGGATATTGACCATCAGCTCGCCAATACAAGCTACTTTTAATCGTCAAGTAGAAACGTTTCAATTCTGTATAATATAGATGCTTAACTAATTGAATTGGATTTCGAATCATATCTTCCCATCTATATAAAACTAACTCTTTTGCCTTTGGATATGATTTCCTCTCTTGCTTCCATTGATTTCTGACTTGATCTCTATTTATCATATAAACCTGATTAAATATTTGATTTCGAACAAAAACATTCTTAAATAGAGAACATAATAATTGTTTATCCATTGTCTATCTGTTTATATATAAAAATGTATATATGTACATATGATTATCTTTAAAAAATTCATAAAAATGTCCGATAAAGAGTAAAAATCATAATCATAATCATAATGACTCTTGAGAATTTCGACGGAATTGACAACGTCAGCAGTATCAGAAACTAACAAAATCATTAATATTAATATAATTCTTTTCTTTTTTTTTTATAAATTTTTTTTAATTTTATTTTAAATATTTATACGGATGTTGAGATAATACTATTTGAGTTGTTGGTTGTCTGATTACTGTTTGTATCGACTATTTCCTCGGTGTTGTCCAACAGTTTCTTTAGTACACTGATCAGTATTGGGTAGTCAAGTGGTTTAGGCATGAATTCGTTACAACCAGCCTCTAGACACACATTCTTGTGGCCAGCAGAAGTGTCGGCAGTCAGCGCAATAATTGGAATCTGTTTGAGTGAGTGTTCACCTTCAAACTTTCTGATCATTCTAGCACAGGTGATTCCATCCATCACTGGCATGTGAATATCCATTAGAATCAAATCGAATGAGCCGTGCGATTGCTTGATTCTCTCCAATGCTATTTGACCATTGCTTGTCAGTTCAACCTTGAAACTATATTTCTGTAGTACAGTGGTTGCAATTCTTGCATTGACTGGGTTGTCCTCAACTAAGAGTATATTGATATTATTTACATTGGTGCTAGTCTGTTGTTGTTGCTGCTGCTGTGGATTATTACCGGTCGACTGTTGAGATTGGTTCTGTTTTTGTTCAATGAATTCTTGTTTGTGGGTGATCACTGGTGTTAGAGTTTCTGGAGTTACCTTTTGAGTTGGTGCTGCTGATGCTGCTGGTGGTGCTGCTGCTTGTTGAGCTGCAGCTAGTTGTTCACTCTCTGATTCTGTCTCGGAAACACTGTTTAGCTGACGCAAAGTGGAATCTAATTTTGGACTTTGTGTTGGTGACACAGAGTTTGGTGAGCATTCCAACGGGTCAGACAATATCTCGTCCTCACCGCCACAACCGCCACTCGAAGACATACCGTTTGGCACCAGACCCAAACTCTGTTGATCGTAGCTGCTGTTGAATATACTGTTATCCAACGGGCTGGTACGCTCCTGTTGTGGAGAGAGAACCATCAAGTGAGAGGATCCACTGTTTGAAGACGATGGATTTTGAAGTCCACCGTTGGGTCTCAGTATTGGTGAGGTCAAGGGTGAGCAACTCGGAGACTGTGAAGGTGTGATAGGACTAAAGAAGGATCCGCTAGTGTTGAGTATCGAGCCACCATTTAGGGGAGCAACACCCGAGAGTGTTATCTTGGTCTGAGGCGATGGTGGATTCGATGTGGATGACGATGACGACGAAGACAGACCCTGGCTGATTCGGTTCGGTACTTGTGATCCTGAAGAGCTATTCTTGGAGTAAAACATTTTGTTTGGCAGACTAGTCTGCTTTGTAAGAGGTGTACCTGGCGTTGAACTGCTCTTTGAAGTTGATGGTGGGAAAATCGAAGAGGAAGACATCGCATTTGGCGAAGAATTGGCTGGATAGCTGCTTGATTGGTGTGTATTTGGTATATGTACATTGTTTGAAGGTGATGTAGCAATTGAATGTGTAATTGTAAGAAGTTGTTCTTTTTTAATCTAGATTAATTTAAATAAATTTTTATAAGTAAACTATCACAGATTCTATGTTAAAAATAAAAATAAACTTACTGGTTTAAAAAGAAAATGTAATCCTTGATTGGAATATGATTTTCTTTGCTTATTAGTACACATCAAAACCAATGGTGGATTCTTTATGGTCTTTGTTGGATCAAATTTTAATTGTTTGATTTCATCTATATTCAAACCAGGTAACTAAAAAGTAAATAATAAACAAAAGAAAGAAAGAAAGTTAGGTGTTAGGAAAAAGGAAGTACTTAATGACAAATTTGATTGCTGAGAAATAAACAACATACCATTGAATCCAAGAAAATAATACTTAAATCTTTTGAACTTTTGATGATTGATATACCTTGACTGATATTGTGAGCTTTGATAACGTTGAAACCGAGTGGATCCAAATGCATTTCTATGGCCGATGTAATGTTACTGTTGTCATCGATGATGAGAACTTTGTGAGAGGTTCCCCATTTGAATGAGGGATGTGGTTTGAAGAGATGCTGTGTTACGAACGGCAGGCACAGTGTAAACACAGCGCCCTCCGGTGTGTTGCTGGAGTACCGGATAGATCCGCCCATCAGTGTCGACAGTTGTTTACAGATGGCCAATCCCAGTCCTAGACTCTCGCTATCGTATCCATACTGTGACATTGCATACGGTTGAAATAGGAACGGAACATTTTCAGCATCGATACCACAACCGGTATCAGTAACAGAGAATGAAATGATGATCTCTTCATTTGGTTTCGGTTCGGTTAGCATAGTGACACGAATAACTATCTCACCTTGATAGGTTGCCTTTAGAGAATTGTTTAGCAATCTCAACAGGATGTTCTTTAGCTTGTGAGAATCACCAATCAAATGTAGAGGAATGTTTGGTGATAGTAAATAACAAAGATCCAACTCTTTCTCTTCGAAATAATTACGAATCGTTGGATTGGAAATTACTTCTTCAAGTAGAGTCTCCATATTAAATGCTGCTCCTAAATAATATTAACATCATGATGTTAATAAATTTTATAAATGTATATTCCTTTTAATTATATACATACTCTCGCAATCACTTGGTTTCAAAGCCTTTAATTCAGAATAGAATAGACATTCTTTTGACATTTGTGCAAGTAGCTCAAAAGATTTAGATATTTTGTGAAGATATGGTGCTTGTTGTGGTTGAATATCCGTATCATTTAGGAATCCCATCATCGGATTGGCTAGAAAGAAAACAAAAGCAATATTGTTTGTCAGTTAATATCAATTTACTATTGAAAGTGATTAATCATAACTTTGTCTTACCTGATGAAATAACTCTTTTATATTGGTTGATAGTACTTGTCAGGAATTGATTATTATTATACAGCTTGTGCTTATATGAATCTATTCTGTCGTGTAAATGTAGATCCGATTGGAGTATCTTGTCGACGTAGATGAGCACCTGGTTATATCGGGAGTTGATCTGCTTCAGATCGAGATAGTAATCGAGTGCCAGTCCAACGCAAGGGAATCCAGTGGAGATACATTTGATCCAACGTCGTAGAATGAGCTTCTCGAGATTGAACGTTTCAAATAGTTTGACGGTGAGATGGTAGGAGTTGAAGGTGGTGAGCCAAACGAATATCGTTGCCAATATGAATGTGGCCAGCCGGTAAGAGCTTCGCTCGTAGTACTCGAGAACGAGGAGAACGATTTGCAAAAAGTAGATGATCACCAACACCGGTGATTGAAACGAGTAGAACGAAATATCACCGAAACCATTGTTGATTGAACTCGGTATGATTTTGCCGAGTGGCTCATAAAAGGTACGAGCCACCAAGAGAATAAATACAAACGAAAGACATAAATACATTTTGGCAATAAACGACCTCAGAACACCGAGTGTCGATGAACTCTTGGTAGATCTCTGTTGTTGCTTTTGTTGCTGTTGTTTCGAATGTTGGCTACTAGATGTGCCGCTTCCATATTCATTTCCAGATTTTTTCGATGATAAATTATTGTTTTTTGTTTGTTGTTGTTTTGACTCATCCC
Organism: Heterostelium album PN500; assembly: GCF_000004825.1. NCBI lineage: Eukaryota > Evosea > Eumycetozoa > Acytosteliales > Acytosteliaceae > Heterostelium > Heterostelium album. The sequence continues at coordinate 360,668 of NW_008805073.1, read as the reverse complement.
AATTTCCAAAATTGAATATAATACCTGCAACCAGAAATTCTATAGCTGAACAAATCTATACAATTATTGTTTATTAATAATCTATAAATTTTTTATATTGATAATGACTTACATTAAATATTGAATCTTGATAAACTTGCTCATCACTTGGGTTGAAATAGGTTTGAATCATGGTTATGTTGATTAGTCCTGAGCTGGCTACACCCAACAATATAAAGTCGAGGGTTTGTGAAAAAGAGGCAGAGTTTGGAACTTTTATCAATTCCAAGAGCTGTATTATCTCTGGGAGTTGTGGGAATGATTTAGGTGAGGATGGTGTTGATGGAGATGGCGAAGTCTGGTGTCTCGGTTGTTTCGAATTGGCTTTGTTGTTCAGCACCTCTAGCTTCTGTATAATGTCACCATGTATATTGAGCCGAAGAGATTTACTGTCGAGAAACAACGATCGTACCTTTGACTGTAGAATTAAAATAAAGAAAAGCATCGCTGCAAAAACCAGATGTAGTGGATATATAAAAATCAAAAGGTTGTTGAGTGAACTTCCATCGCCACTCCATTGATAGATTTTCGAGAAAAAGTGTTTTGATATCAATATGAAGATGTTGAACGCCAATATGGCTGATAATATAAAATGAAATATATGTAGTACTTTTTCATAGACACTTTGTTTTGGTTGTTGTTGTAGCTGCTGTTGTTGTTGATGTTGTTGTTGTTGCTGTTGTAAAGGTGATATGGGTGTATTTGTATATGAATACTGCTGACTATTATTATATATATTACTACTATTGTTGTTGTAATTTTGTGAATTGAGTGAAGATGTCAGATTTGACTTGTTACTACTGTGACTATTGCTGTACTTGATCGAACTGTTCGTATTGGAATTGTTGAGTGAGAATGAAGTGGAGGTGTTTGGCGAGATTGGTGTTGGTGTGGAGGTGCTTGATGCTGGCGCCGAATAGGACGACGTTGGAATAGAGAGTGAGGGCACTGTATAGTGTTTGTGTTTAAGATAGTTTTGTTGACTGTTGGTCTGTGGATGTGTGGATGATAGGCTTGGCGACATTGTGCCAAGTTCGAAACCATTGATATCGTTTGGCATTGAGGAGTAGAGTGAGGGTGAAGGAGATCGACTAGACGACGATGATGACGACGATGATGACATTGTCAGATTGGTGATTGGAATGATTGACTTGCGAATGCTGCTCTTTTCATAGGTGCTGCTGTGTCTTCGTCGGAAGTTACCAAACGAAGGAGTGCCACTACCAGTTGAGGTAGTGGCAGCACCATTATAGTATACATGGTGAGTGATATTACTTGAACCACCACTGTTGTTCAATCCATTTTGTAAATCAAACGAATCTTCGTCGGTTACTTGTGGATTCAGTGAATCGTCTTCTGATATTGATTGTTGTTGTTGTTGCTGTTGTAATGTGTTGGCATCAACTAATCCGCCACTTCCACTAAGCTCACCTACAACCGCATCATTATCAATATTCTCACTCTGACTCTGATTAACAGCTACATTATAGTTGTTATTTGTGCTATTATTATTATTGTTGTTGTTGTTGCTTTTACTGAATTGAGACATCGCTATGATGTCTGATACCTTTAAGATACTTTATAGAAATTGAAAAGTAACATGAGCCTTCATACAGGCGATAAAAACATTGATTAAAATTATATTATATATATAAAAGTATTATTATTATTAATTTTGTATTTTTAGATTGAATGTTACTTGTTATTTTGTTTTATATATATATACTAATTATTGTTTTGTTATATATAAATATATGTGTTTTATTTTTTCGGTTGTTTTACTTTGCTGAACTAAATTCAATTTTATAACTGACTGAATGTCTGACTAACTAACTTTTAAATCTACTAATTTTTAAAAAAAAACATATGGTTAATGATTGAAAGTTGAACTTTTAAAAAACAATAATAATAATAATAATAATAATAATAGTTATAATTGTTGTGTTATTATTAAATGATTTTTGAGATCGGACTAAATTCCTACCAAAATATCTTTAAGAAACTATATAAAAATGAAAACAATGTGATAAAATATCTTTGAGCAATTGGAATAAACTATACCATCCAATAATACTTTTAATTTAGATGTATGTTTTAAATCTAATTCAATTATTCAATCGATTGAATGCTCTATTATCTATGTAATTAACAATTTATTTTTTTTATTTTTTTTGTATTTTTAGAATAAATATTATTGTTAATATTATTCTTATTATTATTTTACTACTATTGTTTAATTTGTTGTAGAGTGGTGTGGGCAATAGTGATGTATTTATGTGCGCATACTCTTTGTCAGTCGTCCTATTCTACTACATACATGTATATTGAGCAAAAGTGAAAGAAAAGCTTATAAAAGCAAAGCAAATCAAACAATTGTTAGTTGTCTTTGTCTTTGTTGTTGTTGTTGTAGCTGGTGTTGTAACAATTAAAAAACGATATTATAAACAATCCTATTATTATTATATTTCTATTTTATTTTATTTTTATTTCGTTTTGTATTGTTTTGCTTGGATTTGATAAAAAGTAAAGTAGTAGGTCGGTATAAGTATTGTAAAACGCATAAAATAAAAGAATGAGTGACAGGAAAAAAAGACAAAGAATGGATGGATGTTGTGTTGTGTTATGTTGTGTTGGGTAGAGTGGTGTGTGTGTGTGTGAATTCAATTTTATTAAAATATAAATATATGATATTAAATAAATAAATAAATTAACACAAACAAATAGAAAATCTTCTATCGTCTTTAATTAATTACTATTTATTAAATTTTTTGTTTTTGCGACTCTTTATTTTTATTTTTATTTTATTTCTTTTTTTGTTTAAAAAGGGTAAAAATTACCTGTTTGTCGTATGTATTTGAATACGGGTGGGTGGGTTGAATGTCTCTGTGTGTTGTGTGTTTGTTTGCTATTTATCCAAAATTAAAATTAAAAGTGATTTTTAATTATTTCTTTAAAGATATCTTTTTTTTTTTTTTTTGTATTAATTTATTGAAATAATGAAAATGGGGTGGGGTGAACTCAAAAAATATTTAAAATATTAAATTTAAAATATAATTTTTAAAAAAAAAAAATGAAACAAAAATAAAGATGATAGTTGTCACTGTAATTTTGTTGTAACAACATTCAACAACACAAACACACACACACATCAAGTGTTAACCAACAACAAAATTAATTAGATATAATATAATTATTGTTCATTTTCTATTCACTTTTTTTTTGTTTTTGTTTTTTTTATCTATTTTATTTTTGCCTTTTCACTGCACAATCTTTTCTTTTTAGCTTTATTTTTTATGACTGTACTAAAATTCTAATAATTTTTCTACAATTATTACTTGCTACTGATAATACTACTACCTTTACTATTCTATTACTATTGCTTACCTAAAACAATACTACCTACTTCTTTTTTTTTTTAGTAAAAATAAAAACAACAACATTTATATATTTTATTTATTATTCTTAAATTTATAGTATCATTTTGTACACCAAATATAAATATTTATTGTATTATTATTAAGGTCATTAGAAACAGTTGTCTGTTTATAAACCAAACATCTCAATCTATAGTTTATCTGTCAATCTCTTAAAATCTCTATGTTTTTTTAATATATATAATATTGATTAGTTCTGTGTATTGCTTATATTCATCTCAAATTGTTTAATAATTTTAAACATTCATTTTACAACAATTCTGTACAATTATTAATATATATATATATTATTTATTTATTCTTATTTATTTAATTATTTTCTGTACAAAACAACATTCATTCAAACCAATCTTTGAAATCAATTGTATCTAAAAGAAAAGTTGTGTTACAACAACAACAAAAGTTAAAGAGTTATTTTTGATAGATAGATAGATTGATTGCTGATCATCATAATCATCATCATTCATCATCACCATCCAATCTTTATTTTATTGTATTTTTTTTTCTATCATCAAAAATGACTACTACAGTCAATCCAACAAACACCTCAAATTTAAATGGAGGTGTTGGCAATACCACCAAAATGGGTTTTGATTTCCTACTAAAGACAGCTTCCGCAACAAATAATAACAATAATAACAATAGTAACAATAATAATAATAGCAATACAAATACAACAGGTTTCACAACTTATACAATACCAATATCTACTGCCACGTCAGCATCTGCACCCATATCCATACCGTTGCCATCTGCACAGCAACAATCGTCAACAGCATCGCTCTATACAGCGTTGATGAATGAATCTGACGACTTGTCAAGCAGTAGTGAAACAATCATCACTTCATCGTCACACTATCAGCTACCTTCAAGCAATGGTAGTATGACTCACTCTCACTCCCACTCTCACACGGTGGACAATGGTTTTGAAATACAATGGACATCAAGACCAACTCGAACAAGCAATTCAGCTCCATCCTCATCGATCTCCACACCAATCATCTCGACACCCACTATCAACTCTAGCAATAATGTATACGAAATCACAAAACAATCTCCAAACTCCTTTGTAAATAACAACCAAACGACAACAACAACACTCTATGTAAATAACAATAGTAACAACAACATCAACAATTTATCTGTAGATAGTAATAGTAACAATATTCATGTAAATAGTCCATCACAGCATTCAAAATTTATGACACCACCCTCACAACTCTCACCGATTGTGACACCGAAAACATCGCTCACTCCTCAGCTTCAGTCGCTGTCGACCAGCGATGCTAAATCTCCTCTTCTCATAAATCAGCCATCGATCAATCTTTCGGCGATATCGAGCAATATCGAACTCAATCAAGCTCTTCCAAGCCCAAGGAAAACATCTTCACCTGGCACCAGCAAAGAGGAGAAACCACCTAAAAAGAGGAAGCCAAAGAAGACTTACATCCAGCCACCCAACTACCAAAAAGGTGCTGCATTACAGTCTTCTCTTGGTCAAACGGCACTCTCAACATCACCAGGTTCTCCTTCTATCGCCATCTCGCACTCAAACTCATTCACAACCAATAACAATCCACTTGTAGTACTAGATCATAGCAACGCTATGAACATTGACAGTAATAACAATAACAATAATAATAGTAACAACTCATCACACCAATCTGTGGATCAAGAAACAGAAGTTTATGTAAATTTACTCCTGGGTCTAAAAGAAACTCACTCTCCAAGATTTAATTAAAATTAGTTGAATTCAACACAATACATATATAATTCAAGTCATTTCAAAAAAAAAAAAAATAATGATATATATTTATAGATCTATCAAATCCACTCCAGTCAAATGTATAATTAAATCTCTTAACAGATAATACTGATATTTAATTAAATTTTAAATATTTATAACTTTCAAAATACAGTTTTCTTTATTTTATATTTTAAATCTTTAAAAAAAAAAAAAACTTTCTGTCTCAATAGATTAAATTGTAATGATATCTTGAATCTAATTTATCACACAATCAGTTAAATAAAATTTGTTGTAATCTCAATCTGATTCGCATCATATCAATAAAAATCTATTCAAAATGTTTAAAGTCTGCAAATAAACAACAAAAAATTTTATTTTTCTAATTTATCTATTTATTGAAAATAAGAGAGTTGCGAAACAGTAGAGGTTTAACACCTTATAAATTGATATCTAATCGATTGATTGTCAAGGTCATCGGATTCAACTCAGTAATTGTATTGGACCCAATTTTTTTTTGCACCAAATCAAATCGCTTTTGGGTGGATCACCCTATTTTTTCAGCAAAAAAAAACAATGAAAAATTAAAAAAAATAGATCTCATCTTTATTTCAGTGAAATGTTGACTTTTACGATAATGAATTTTTCAGTGGTGGTGATGGTGTTTTTTTTTTCATCTGAAAACCCCCAAAAACAAACATCATAGTGTGGGTGGCAACTAGTAATTTATTTAAATGAATATATTTTTTTTTACAATTTTTGCAGGAAACAAGAAGAGCTCTTGGTTCAATCACAAAGCAACCAAAGCAAAGTGAAGAATTTTTTATTTTTTATTATTATCATTGAAAAAAATAAAATAAAAATAATATCAATAATATTAATTAGTATATACCTTCTAAATACAATAAAATTTTGGTGGTGGTGGACCTGTTTAAGTGCTACATTATCGTATTATTCAGTATTTTACAGTATTGCTGCTTGACAAAACCAAAGAAACAGTAAAAAAAGGTGATCACTTTTTGGATTTAATTTGATTACTAGAAAAAAAATTGCTTTACTTTTTCAACCCTCATAATAATAATAATAGTGAAAGTGTATCTTTTTAGCTTGTAATAGGTTTTAGTTGGTCTGTTATATTTATTATACATACCATCACATCTATTTTATCGATACGCAACAAACAGTTTTAAAAGATATAAGAAGTGGTAAGTGATTCGATTTGGGTTGGTTGCTCTACAGCCATTTCCTCTTCTCACCACCACTCATCCTACTCTTTCTGTTCACACGTAACCACCCATCCACACATCAACAGTTAAATATTTATACCAAAGACATTCAGTAAATTATCAATCAATCAAACACAATCATTATTCTTTCTTCATAGCAATATCAAATAATCAATAATTAGTTAGTATAAATTGAAACAACAATCTTAATATTCATGAATCTAGATTTTGTCTCATAAGTCCATTTTTGTTTTTAGTCCAATCAAAAAAAATTTTTCATCTTTTTATGATAAAATCTAATATTTAAAAGAATCCAATCAACCAATTTGTTTTCATCGTCAAATTAATAAAAGACAAAATAAATTGTTATTCCTGTATTGTTGTGACCATTTTTTTTTAATCATCTAAATTTGTAAAGAAAATAATAATCAAAAAACATTTTATTTTATCATCTATTTAATATAATGGTAATAAATCAATAATATTCATTCTTTATTCTTTATTTTGTTTTTTAATTTGGTCTGAAAAACAAACATTAAAATTATACAACATAATCAGAGATTTCTTTTATATTATTTTTCATCAAACCACTCGAATCAGACATTTATCTTAATTAATATAATATCACCACAATCACACATTCTTTTTTTTTTTATAGAGTGGAAGAATTCCTCTACTAAAGCGCAGTGTCAATATCTTGGCAAACTATTTTTGCTTTATAGTGTAGAGTGAGAAAGAGCTCGCACCATATTATAATAAGTAATATTTTAAGTGCAATAAAAAAAAAACAAAACTATACATTGCATAATAACAATATCTCATCACTGTAATATTATAATATTGGTATTATTATTAAAATCTGTATCATAAAATTGTTATAGTAGTTAACTGAATTTTACTATAACCGTCTATCTTTTCAGATTAATATCATTATCGACATACATATATATCATCTGGTCAAATAAACCATTCACACAGAGTCAACACACAACACAACAAACAATAAACACTACCAATTCTCTTTTTATTGTGAAATTTACCTCTTGCCACTCAGTTTCACAAACAAATAATTAAAAAAAGCAAACAAAACAATTTTATCACTTTAATCTTATCTTTTACTCTAACATCAATTTTTTTGTTTAGAGTAATATTCACTCGACACACACACATCATTAATTACTTTACAACACACTATTTAATATTACTATAACAAGTGAGACATTGGAAATCTCAATATTGTAACAAATACATACTTACACGAAATATAAACAATAATTGAATCCACCATATAATAATCTTAATAATAGCTATAAACTTTCTCAACAAATCAAATTTATCTTATTATCATCTATTTTCATCTACCAACTCTTTGTTACTGGCATCCTAAACCTATATTTCTGAAAATATTACAAACTTTATATTAATTTTTTTTTTTTATATAGAATCAGTAAATTAATAATAATAACAATAATAATCATTAATAATTTGTTAAACTAGTAGTAAATTGCTATTACTACTCGTGGTCACTCGAACTCCATACTTGAATTTCGAGTAATGATAACATTTTTATTTTAGTCAATCCACTTCAGTATATTATATTCACAGATTATTATAATAACACAAAAAATAATTTATTAGTAAACGCAATTTAAGACATTCTTAATAATAATATTGTAAAATTTATCAGTAATCATTTTAAAATAACACCTATTTATTTATTTATTTAAATATTTATTTATTTATTACATTTCCAAATAATAATAATTCAATCATACTCCTCCATTGCGTTTTAAAACAAGAAAAATATCAATAATCAACAACAATAATAATATTAAACATTAAAAGTTCAACATTAGTCACAATCAACATTGACGCACAGTGAAATTATAGTAAAGAGAACCCGTAGCCTAGAAGTATTTTTAGCAACACACGAAATCAATTGATTGATCGGTAAAGTATAAATATTTGGAATTTTCTTTTGAAAGGACCTCCAATCCTTAAGAAGCAATTGCTTTAAACAATGTGACATTAAAACTGGTCATATCACCTCATCCACATTTATTAATATTTTAAAATATGTGGAACCACAAAACAAAAAAAAATTAAAAATATTCTCTCAAATTAAATTCGAATTTCACCAATTAAATTAATTTGAGAGTTAACCACACACACTCACTAACATTTAAAAGGGGCAAACTATAAAAATAGGAAGCCATCTCACTGTCTTACCCATCTCTAAACACCCCTTTCTTCACCACCACTAATGTGGAAGAGTTTTCTTCTTCAACACCAACACCACTTTTTTAATTTATTGTTTTTATGTTAATATGCTATTATATTAAACGAAAAAAACAAAACAATTTAACAAAAAAATTGAATAAAATCACACACTATAGATCAATATTATAATCACATCTGTATATCTGTTTGTTTATATTTAATTTAATTTAATTTCATATAATAGTGTTTCTTCTTCTCTCTCTCTATTTTAATATAATATAATAAATATATATATATTCACCTCTATTCTAATCTTCATGAAAAACAATTTCAAATAAATTTTTGATAGTGTGAGTGTATTGATTATCTATTGGTGATGATTAGAACTAGTAGTATTGTTAGTGTTGTTATCAGTGGTAGTTTTATATCAATATCAATAACAATAATAAAAGTAAAAAAAAAAAAAAAATTAAAATAATAATAATTTAATTCCAAACCAATCGATAAGCTGTTGTCATCGATCAATCCATTTTATACTATACCATATTTTTATCAAAAATTACTATATACAAAAATAAAAGTGGATTTGACAAAAACTAATTATGTTAGAGTGAAATTTAGAGTCAAATTATCATCAATCAATAAATAAATAAATCAATCAATCAATTAATCAATCTATCAATAAAAATAATAAAATAATAATAATTGGTAATGGTACGACTTACACTGTTTTAATACCAAACAAAAAAGTAATCATTTTCTCCCTCTCTTTATTTTAATGAGTAATCCTAATTTCCACATGTTATCAGTAAACAAAGCGATCACAAACAAGAACAATTAATTACCACCTTTCATTCATCAATAATCCAAATTTTACATCTTTATCTACGAGTGTTGATCCACACCCACTTCACACCTCTATCCTCTGGTACATTAATAAACAAATAAATAGTAATAATATCAATAAATTCCCCAGATAGTGCATCTAATTTAGTGATTTAATATAAAAAAAAAAAAAAAAAAAAAAAGAAAAGAAAAGAAAAAAATTGAAAAGAATAATGACAATAATCATAATATTATTACAATTAATTGCTTTTCAATTCCAACATTGAAATAATGTTATTATTATTCCTATTATTATTGTTATTTTTAATATAAATTTATTTGTCGGTACACATTCAAACTATATATTTTATTAAAATAATAATCATTCTATTTCTTTGACAAAATAGTTTATCAATATCATTTCTTTGTAAATTGTCAATTTTCAAACTAATTAATGTAATATCGATAATCACATCTTTTAATATAAAAAAATAAATACAAATAACCTAATCAATCTGAAATTTCAATTTATAAATATCAATTAATATCCTGACAATAAATATTTACTGTCTTTTAATAACAACAATAATACTTACTTGCTATTAATAATAATAATAATCATTCATAATAATTATTATAAAAATAACAATAAGAGTTTTTTTCTCTACTTCTATTGGTTAATATATACACAAAAAGATATAGATTTACATTCAACAAAAAGAGTATTATTCTAGTCTTTAATAACTACCTCTACTTATAATATAATAATTACTTCTAATAATATTATAATTACTTGTTTCAGTTGTTTTATATTTTCAAATAATAATAATAATAATAAAACACATATATTATTATTGTTTCAGAAGTTGAAATTAAAACAATTCGATTTTCAAATTAAACAACTAGAACAAGATCAGAAAGTACTAGACTAGTAATTCCAAACGACAATCTAGTTTGGAATGATGGTTGCGTGTGATTTATGATGAATTTTAAAAATTCCAGTTCAATTAGTTGAAAAATAGCACACATACATATGTTTTAGATAGATTCAAACAGACAACAATGGATTAAAACAACAACACCATCATCCGATAATATTTTATTGTTCTTGTTATGTTCGATTGTTTTATATTAATTATCAAAGAATTCAAGTTTTCACTTAATTTCACAACACACACAAACACACACCACACACCATAAAAACAAAAACAAAAAAAAAAAATTGACCTTCCAAAAACAGACTTGCCTAACTCTGTGACACAACACTTATCAATTTGTTGTTTTTGTTTTGCCATTTTCACCCACCGATCTCACATTTTCACCATCAACGAAACGCAAAAAACCAAGCAATTTCTTTGTTTATTTATTTTCAAACAAAAAATCAAGAAAAAAAATAATAATTTTATTCACTGGTTGGGTTGTGTTGATTTTTCATTATCATCGATGACCGTTTTTCTTCTTTTTTTTTTTTTTTTTTTTTTTCTATATAATTTACTTAATTACTAATTCGAATTTTTTAATTTTTTAATTTTTTCAAATTATTATTTATTTATTATATATATAGATATAACTTAGTTAGTTTTTAATTTTATTATTATTATAATTTATACATATAACTTGGTTAGTTATCAGAAAATCAAAAAGAAAAAAAACAAACAATAGTTAAAAGTTTTTAAATAGATAGATAGATAGATTGTAATATTTATATAATAATATATATATACCTTACATATTCATACCTTTAAATTTAATAATAATATAGCGGTTATATTTATATTTTAATAGTAAAATTATATATTTATTTATATATATTCATTTTCAATTAAATAACTTATAATATAGGAGATAGATAATATATAGATAATTTTTTCTTTCTTTCTCTTTTTCAATTAATTTGTATAGTAGATAGATTTTTAGATAGATTTTTTTTTATAAATTTTATTTTATAAATTTATTTTTTATAGAATAACCATATTAATATATACAATAGTTAAATTAAAGTAATATTGTGATATCAGTTTTTTATAAAAAAAAAAAAAAGTAGATAGATTTAGAAGGGAGAAAAAGTACAAAGCTCAACAGCAAAAAAAAAAAAAATCAAAAAAAAAAAAAAGGAAAACAAACAAATATCAATATAATTTTGTTTCTTCTTTCCAACAGAAGAACAAACAGTGTAAATCAATAACCTGAATGAGTATTACAAGTAGTTCTGATCCATTCATGAACTCCTATCGTCATTCTACCAACAGTGTATATGGGACTCTGAATCCACACATTCAGATTCCTATATCCTCGTCAACAACTATACCATCATCCGCCTATCACTTTCAAAATCCACCCAATAGCAGCAGCAGCAGCAGCAACACCACCAACAACATTAATAATAATAATAGTAATACAAACAATTGCAATAGCAATAACAATAGTAATAATAATAATAATAGTAGTAAATCAAAAATGAGTTTTTGTCAAACAATACAACCACCAACAGCTTCCACCACTACAACTTCAGTGGTGAGTACAGCCGCTCAACTCGAGGATAAAATGGATGAGGACTTACCATCAACCATACCAAAATCCAATATCAGTATCAATCTAAATAGTTTTACCATTGAAAGTAATAATAGTAATAATAATAGTAGTAGCAACAGCAGTAGCAGCAATCAACATTCATCGTTAAAGTCATCATCTTCACACGTACCAACACCAAACTCTTCAAACAATCTTAAATTTTCACAATCTATTCTTCCACCTACCAATTTTGTAAATGATAATAATAATAGCAATAACAATAATAACAATCTTAATAATATAAATACATCACCATCATCATCTTCACTTTCACTCTCAAGTTTCAATGAGGCAATTATGTCAGCTGCATCCAATAGTAATAATAGTAGTTCATTCTCATCGTTATCGTCTTCTCCCAATCAAACATCGGCCAACAGCAATCCACTCTTGAAGCTGTCGACGCTACCCGATTCAAGTCCACCCATTGGAATGACCAGTCCGTTTTCATACAGCTCGTCGGCAGTCTTCCAGAATCCCTCGACATCGAGCAGCTGCTTCAACAACACCGGCAGCGGCGGCAACTGCGGCAGCTCAATAGGATTCTCGTCGTCGCCAACCTCATCGTTTCCAGCGTCGAGTCTGATCGACGACGACAGAGAACGCATGCGTTACGAATTCGAATCGATCAAGAAGCCCGAACAACACCACCGCAAAGCTGTGAAATCTCACCACCGTCACTACAGTCACAACGATCTTGACTCGCGTAAACACGACGAAGAGAAGTTCTTCAGCTCGCTACAGCCAAACAACTACTCAAAGAACAGATACCACGATGTACTACCCAATGAATCGACTCGTGTTCGTCTCACCCCAATCGAATCGGGTGACGGTGACTACATCAACGCCAACTACATCAATGGTGAAGTTCCAAACTCCTATCGCTACTATATCGCTTGTCAAGCTCCATTACAATCCACCATCAAAGATTTCTGGAGAATGGTTTGGGAAGGTAAATATCAATATCAATCAATCTATTATTATTATTATTAAAAGCAAACATATACTTATTCTATCTATTCATCTATCTACAGAAAAATCTGCTGTTATCGTTTGTCTGACAAGATTGGAAGAGGATGGTAAGAAAAAAGCAGACATTTATTGGCCAGAGTCATCGAGTGAACCACAGGAGTGTGGACCATTCTGGGTACATCTACACAAGAAAGTGATGTTCAAAGATATTGGCGTCAGTTCGTTGCATTTGTACCGCAAGGGTGAGGAGTTCCCACGTGAAGTCGTCTTGTTTCACTACACCCAGTGGCCAGACTCTGGTGCTCCCAACACCAGCACTCACATTCGCACACTCTCTGTTTTGACCAACACTTTCAAGCAGCGTGGAAACATGAAAAACTGCAACGGACCAGTTATAGTTCATTGCTCGGCTGGTATCGGTCGTTCGGGAACGTTCATCGCCATCAATATCAACATGGCCAAGATCGAACGCTCCACTGCCAACAACGAACCAAACGTCAACATTCAGATCAAAGACACTGTTGTCGAGCTGCGTCGTCAGCGTCGTGGAATGGTGCAGACCTTTGAGCAGTACGTCTACATCTACAAGGTGATCAACGATGTCCTCAACGACATGGGACGCTCACTGGCGTCACCCACCAAGAGACGTTCGTGCGAGATGGTTCGCCAGCCCGCCATGCCACGACTCGACATCAACTCGCACCAGCCACCACCCACCTTCAATCCCAAGGACATCCAATCGATCACCTCTTCCGCAGAGACCGCCGCTTCGCTCTCAATCATCACACAGATGACTCAAACACTGAAATTCCCACAATCCACACAATTTGACAGCAATAGTAACCCCTTCTCCAAATCAAAAATCAAAATCCCTTCACCTTTGAATGTATCATCTTCAAATATTTTAACAGTTCCACCCACCTCTCTAAGTTCACAACTCAACGAAAACAACAACAACAACAACATCAATAATAACAATACTCATTTTAATCATCACCATCAACGTAGTAGTTCGACTACACATATACCAAGTAGTAGCAACTTTTCAAGTTTATCATCACATCACTTATTTCAAAACAACAACAACACCAACAACAGTAGTCACAGCAGTAATTTAGAGAGTTTAAATCATTTCGGTAGTTTTGGAAATCATAGTTTTTTAATCTACCAAAATAATAATAATAACGCTCAACCCTCAAACACCAACGAAAATAACCAAAAATCAAATAATAATAACAACAGCGGTGGTAACTGTAATATGAGTTTTCAATACAATTTTCAGAACAACAACGATGACAACGGAGGAGGTAATTACAAACAAATGCCTCAACTGAACAACAACAGCGGCAGTAACAGCAGCAGTAGTAGTACCTCAGCATCCGATAACAGTAGTAACAGTAATAGTAATAACAACAATAGTAACAACAACAGAAACGGTGGAAATCAAGATCATGAAGTGACTGATTCACAGCAACAACAAAATAACAACAATAATAACAATGGTAGTAATCCTCCTGAATCACCTAGGGCCACTTCTCCAATTAAATGCTTCTAGATTGAAAAAAAAAAAAAAAAACAAGGATGTCCGACCAAAACAAACAATCAATCAACCAAAGAATATCATATTAACATATATTTTATTTATTTTATTTTTATTTCAAAAAGCATAAGAAATAAATTGTATACAAACAAAACTCATTATTTAATAAAAAAAAAAAAAAAAATTATTTATTTAACCAAAAAAAAACACAAAAACATTGTATTGATTTGATTAGATTATTTTTTATCTGTTTGTAAACCCATTATTATTAGCAAACACAATCTTTGAATTTGAAAATAAATATCAATTCAACAGATATTTTTCAAATAATTTTTTTGTAAAAAAACTGAAACAAAAAAAAAAAAAAAAAAAAAAAAAAGCATTTTAGCAAATCAAATTATTGTTATCTATTAAAAAGTACTCTTCCCCATTCCTGTCGTATTGATTTTAGCCAATATCGACCTATTTTTGTTTTTTGTTTGTTTGTTTGTTGTTTGTTATTCAAAATAGTAAATGAGTTTAAATCCAAAATAGAAAAAGAAATATCATATAATCTTAATCATAAAATCAACATATATATATATATATTTGTATTATTAGTTAGTTATCAAAGATAAGATAAAAAGAAATTGTATTATTAGTTTTAAGAAAAGATAAGAGATAAAGATATAGGATATAAGATTTAGGAGATAAGATATAACGAGATAGATCTATTCAGTCAAGATATGAATAAATTCAATAAATTATTTAGAAAATCAGTTCAGTTGACACCACAACAACAACAGCAATTACAGGGAAGTCCACCTTTGACATCTTCATCATCATCGCTATCAACACTTCAAAATCATGGTGGTGGTGGTGGACATTTAACATCATCGGTATCATCACCGAATCTACTCTCATCACTAGCAAACAGTGGAGGCAGTAGCAGTGGATCTTCAGCCAGTATATCATCATCAGCAAGCACCTCATTTTCATCATATCAAAAATTACCACTCATCGATTTCGATCAATTATTTTTACAATTCTTAACTGTATGTGAAAAAAAATTGTTATTATTTTTATGTTTTCTAAAATCTTTAGATCTAATTGTTATTATCTAATTATTAGGAATCAGATATTTTAAGATGTTGTTTCTTAGTACATTCAATATCAACGGGTAAAAAGATTAGTAAGTCATGGCAACCCTTTAGCAAAAAGAATTCGAATGCAGCGTTTTTGTTGGTTTGTTCGCGATTCCTGTTGGTTATAGATGCATCGACACAACCACTGACATTGCAACGTCGGTTGCCTATTTCAGACTTGAAGGAGATGCTCATTGATAGCTCCGATGTCGGTCTATTCTCGATACAGTTGAATAAGGAACAATTTGATAAACAACACAATCATCCATTGCCATCAACACTCTACTTCTCCACTGGATCGGAGAAGCGTGAATATCAAGATCAAATCGTTGCTGCATTGGAAGAAGTAACAAAAGAATATTTCTTACATGTATGTGAGAAGAAAGAGAAAAAAAGAAAGATATAATGTTAATGTTTCATCATGTTATTAATCTATTTTTTATTTTAATAATTAGGAACATAAAGGTGGATTTGTAGTTAGAAGATGTAATATGTTGAGTGGAGAGCAAACAGAGCAAAAGAAGGAATTGAAAGATGCAGTGCTATTGGTACTTGATGAGCTTTCATTGATGGGATTCACTGGACAGGATCTATGGGATGGTGATGTCGATCTCAAGCTATGGGTTGATAAAATACGTCACCTTATTAAACCAAGTATGTTGTTTTGAATATTTAATCAAAAGTTAAACCAACAAAATTCTTATTAATATTTCAAACTACTCTTTATCAACAATAAAATATAGATAATGATGAGAGATTTGTTGTTGAATTTGTATTGCCTGACTCTGCATATGACACCTCAGGTGTCTGTAAGAAAGTATTTAGAGTACCAAATAATATATCTATAAAAGAAGTATGTACAATTGTCATGTCACTTTATACCTTATAGGTTTAATAGTAATAATAATAATAATTAACCACCCTGATCGTCGTTGTGTTAGATTACAAATTTCCTATGTACAAAGATTCAAATACAAAATTCAAATGACTATACGTTGTGTACTATTAAAGGTAGAGAGGTGGATCCAGAGGATACGCTGTTGGACTATGGATTGGGTTCGTTGTTTGACAATTGGCAGTTGTGTTTGACTGAGAGAGGCAAGGTGAGAAAAGCAGGTTTGTTTGAACTCGAAGTACACTATCCAGAGATACCAGAGTTTGCCGGTAGATTCCATCGTATTACAGTGGTCGATGGTTACCAACCTGCAGAGGTTGTAGTAAAGAATTTGGGCAAGGAGATGGAGATTGGAAAACCACATCTCTTTTCCATCAAACTCGAGACACCATCCGGTGTCCAATATCCTCAAGACCATGAATTCCTCACTAAATATGGTTTGGGTTCGAAATTCCGTAAATGTAAATTAAAATTAATTCCCAAGAAATTCCCAAAGGCATCTTCCAACAGACAACAAAGTATGTGTAGAATATATATAATAATAATATTCAAAATGAATCCATCCATTTAGATATTTCTATACTAATTCTCAAATTATTCAATTATCCAGATTATAATATAACGAAATCAATTATGGATGATATTATTGAGAATGCATATCACGAGATGGCGGAGAGAAGTGAGTTGAAAAAGAAGATGGTTTGTAAGGAGATCATGGATTGGATGATTGATATCGCTGTCGAGGAGTGTGTTCGTGCTTCTACACTTACTGTTAGAATGGCATCGCTCAGCTCCATCAGCAGAGCTGCAATGTACAAGTTTTTGGTGGTCAAAGAGCAAGAGGATATCAACCACTACAAGATTGCCGGACAGAAACGCGCTGCTGACGACGCTAAAGATCTCATCCACGGTCTAATGCATCTCAGTGGTCCATCGGCATTCATCAACCTCGAGAATCAACAGGAGGCGCCTTCTCTTCAAGTACGTGTTCCACCTCCTCCACCTCCACCAATTCTAGGCTTCCAGAATTTCAAAAAGCGTTTGGATACAGTCACTCCACCCATCCAAGAAAAACAATCAACACGTGTCGGTGGTGGTAATTCAAATATGGCCAACGTTTTGGATATGAACCAAATTCTAAATATGAGAGGGTATTTATTATTATTTAATATTAGAAAAAGAATGAGAAGAAAATCAAATTGTATTAATCAAAGATATTCAATTCTTTTTACAAATTACTAGTAAATTGAAAGCGACACAACAACCAACAAAGAAAGATGAAAAAGAAGATGCCAAGTTTGATGAATCTCAAGAACTTGTATTGAAATCTGTAAAACTACGTCCTACTGCCAACGGTCAAATCCCAGTAACAAACTCCAAGGAGACCACTGAACTTATGCAAAAGCTACAAAAGAGAAATGCTGCCGTTCAGTCCTTTTTGGTCGAGGCAGAGGATTTGGGTGATGCCTAAAATAAATAAACAAACAAAATGTTTCGAATTTATGATCATAAAACAAAGAACTGTTCTTGATATCCATTATCAAACACTTTTTTTTTTTTTTTTTTTTAATAGAATTTAATCCGACTTGGCCTAGAAACTCATAGTCTTATTGGGAATTCCGATTAATAAATGGATAAAAGAATAAACAAATAAAATCGAAACTCTCATTACTTAATGATTAAGTAAAGACTTTCAGAAAAGGAATTGGGTTTTTGTTTTTTGTCACCCAACAAAAAATATCTGAACTATTGATAGCATCAAAAAAAACCAATTTCGCAAATTGTTATGTGAAAAAACTGTTGGAACCCATTTGTTAATGTTTCATGGATGATATGGTTACCACCCATTAATAATATCTATCTATTAATTAACAATACGGGAACTATAAAATGAGTACTTGATTCTCAAAATAAAACATTTAAAAAATACTCGATACTCTTCAAAAATGTATAAAAATTTGTTACTTTTATCTTGTTTTCTTTTCTCTATCACTATATCAAGTGCTTTCAATATTAATTCCAGAAACAATTTGGTTGGATTTTGGGGTCAGGTAAATATATTTTTTTTAAAATAAAATTTATCTTTTATAGTTTGAAAACTAACATTTTCAATAAACAAAAAAATAGAACTCAGCATCTGCTGGAGGTAAACCATATCAAACACAACTTATCGATTATTGTGATAAATATGATGTTTTAAACATTGCTTTTTTAGTAAAGTTTTTTGGTGACGATACATTGAAATCCAACAGCAGCATTAAGCTTCCTGCCCTTAATCTTGCAAATTTATGTTGGAATTTCTTTCCAGATGTAAATATTTTTTATTTTTTAAAAATATTTTTTCCTTTGATTAACTTTTTATTGCTTTTAAAAGTATCCACACCTTATGACCTGCCCAGAAGTTGGCACTGGTGTAACTTCATGTCAATCAAAGAACAAGATTGTTATTCTTTCACTAGGAGGTGATTCAGCAGGTTATGGATTCGCCTCCAATGCTGAAGCTGAGCAATTTGCAAATACTCTTTGGAATATGTTTTTTGAAGGTACCGATACAAACTACCCAAGACCCTTCGGTAGTGCAATTTTGGATGGTGTAGACTTGGACCTTGAAAATCGAATCGGTACCCAATACTATGGTGCCTTCGTAACAAAGTTCAACCAACTTGCCCTTTCTGGTACCAAGAAATACTATATTACTGCTGATCCTCAAGTAAGTTAGTTAAACATAACAATTTAATTATTTTTTCAGATATAATCTTAACATTCCTTTCATAGTGCGTTTTCCCAGATGCTTCGATTGGACCATCAGCTGGCAGTGCTCTTTCCACTGGTCTATTAGATTTTATCAGTATCCAATTCTACAACAATGCCTGTGGTCTTAACTCTGGCTCTGCTTTCAATTACAACACTTGGGAAAACTGGATCCTTTCCAACTCACCAAAAACCAAGATCTTTGTTGGAGCCCCTGCTGACACCTATGGTGCTGGTAGTGGATATATCTCGGAAAGACAACTAGAGATATTGATTCAACCATTGATGTCAAAGCAATCGTTTGGTGGTGTAATGCTTTGGGATGCTTCAATTGCAGAGGCAAACATCGTCAATGCCACAGCCGGAACCTATTCGTATGTTTTATAAAGAATCTATATATTAATTAAAAGCTAATAATTTACCCCTTTAATCTATAGTAATGCCATATCCACCTTCATGAAAATGATTAATCCAACTCCAACATCAACTACTTCTGGTACAACAAGCAGTCCAACTTCTACAACAAGCAGTCCAACTTCTACAACTAGCAAACCAACCTCCACCACTGGAAAGCCAACAACTACTACCGGTACAACTACCACTCCAGCCACCACTACAGGTACAACCAAAACTCCAACTACTACCACCAGTACAACTAGAACCCCGACTTCTACTAGCGGTACAACAAGTACTCCAACCACCACTACAGATGCACCAACTACATCGACAACTTCTACTACCTCAGATTCGACCAGTAGCACAACCGGTGATTCTTCAACAACTACTACTTCCTCTACCACAGGTGGAGAAGTTCCAAGTGATGCCAACTCGATTCTTTATCCAACTGCATTGTTCATTTTCTTCATTATTATTAATACTTTAATTTAAACAAATATTCAATCAAAAACTTTGTAAAATAAAATAAAAACACAGAACAACAAATAAACTATTTATAATAAATAAGAGAGAGATTGTTTTTTTTTTGATTTGATTGATGATTGATTGATTTATGATTGGTTTGCTGTACACAAAATGATTGGATTTTAATTGATTCGTTATTTTTAATATTTTTTTTTCTCACAAGACATCGGATTTTCCACCGGTATTTCTGAGCCACATAATCAGGTTGGTTCTTTCACCACTGGTAATTCCAAGAGCACCGTGTCTGTGAACTCCAATATGTAAAAGAGCTGTTCCTGGAGTGTGTTTAACTTCAAAATATTCTTGGTGAGTCTCTGGTTTATCCAGGATACCGCGGAAATACAAAGAACCACCAGTGAATTGCTTGCCAAGACAGAGATTCAGAGTGACATCGGATTCATCATAGTGGAATCCCAACTCCTTCTCCTTATCGATCTTATATTGAACAACGAATGCGTGATGACTATCCAGTTGCGCACCATTGTAGTCAGCATATAACACCGAGGTAAAAGGCTTCAAATAATTCTCTCTCAACTCTGTAAAAAATCCAGTGAATCCCATTTCGTCCAGAATAACACCATAGTTGTTCATTGAGTTTGGTCTGGCAGTTGGTAATCCACTATTTTTAAATTGATCAATTTCTTCAAGTAGTTTTCTATAAGATTATTAATTAATAATTAATTAGTAAACAATGTTTGTTTGTTATGTTATCATTAAATAGATGGGTGGGTGGATGGATGATATACTTACTGACAAAAATCAGTTTTAAATATTTGAAGTGAATAAATTCTTGTATCAGTCAGCTTGGTCAATGGCTTCAGCAAATCGTCAGGGTTGTTTGTAATTTTATATTGTTTGATGGCATTTACAAGGTTATCGCATAGGAAATCTTCACTAAATTTAAAAATCTCTTTATGTAATGGTTGATACAGTTCTTTAATCATATTAATTCTTTCTTCTCTCATTCTCAACAGTTTTTGGTGTGCTATAATATATATTTTGATAGATAATGAATAACTATTAGTTTACTTCTTTTAATTGCATCATTAAATATATATAAATAGTATAAGTTATAACTTACCATCCATTGCTTGTCTTTGCTTGTATGAACAATCAGAGCATGCATCATCATGATTGTGGTGATGTCCAACACCAGCAGCTTGTGATTCATTACCAACAATTGTTGGTATCACCTCTGTCTGTGCATGTGCATGTGCATTATCATGAGCGTGTGCGTGTGAATGTCCATGTCCATGTCCACATTGAGTAGTATGTTGATGTTGTTCCTGTTGCTCCACTTGTTGTTGTTGTTGTTGTTCAACTTGTTGTTCAAGTTGTACACTATCATCAATAGACAGACTATCGAGATTGGTTGTTGTTTCGTCATCGACCAACTCTACGGATTCATCATCTTCGTCGTCCTCCTCCAAATAGTCTTCCTCACTGATGACGTTGTCATCACCGATTTCATCTTGATCGTCTTCGGTGTCAGAGAGCAAGTCGACCTCAGAAACGATTGTGTAAGTCTTGTTGCTGTCGATATCGTAGTACTGATCGCCAGCCTCCGAGTCCTTAGGGAACACCTCTTCACCGTTGGAATCGACCATAATCAGTCCACCCTGTGTCTGAAACAACCTTTCCAATCTGTCCCTGGTGGCGTATTTCTTTGCCAATCTCAACTCTCCATAACCCAAACTTGCAAACAAAACAACATCTTCAACTGCACTTGTCATTCTCTACTTTACTCTTTCTTTATTTGAATCGATATCGATTATACAATTACTATTATTTTAAAATAAATATTGTTTATTTTTATTATTATTGTTGTTTATTATTATTAGTTATTCTTTTAATTTTAATTAAATTAAAATATGTTGTTTGCTTCTTTTTTTTTTTGTTCTTTTATAGTTTTCTAATTTTTATTTTTAATTTATTTTTTTATTTTATTGAGTTTTTAAAATTGAATTGAATGAAATCGATATAAATTAAAAGAATAGAATATAAATATATATGTTGGTCCTGGAGAAGAGCGTCGCCAAATTCCAAAACGAGATTTGTGTGAGAAAAAATAAAGAAGAGTTCAAAAATCAAAAATAAAAATAAAAAGAAAATAAAAAAAATTACCAAAAAAATAAGAAGAATGAAAAAGTTAACTTCTCAATTTTTTTTCCACATCTCTACTCAGGTTTTTTGGTCATAAACAAAAAATTGATTTAATTAAAATTTCCATTTTTATTTTAAGCAACAACAAATTTAATAAATTAATTAATTAATTATTTGAAATGATGATGAGTTAAATTTAATAAAGATATTTAGAAAGTTACTGATCCAAATTATCTTTAATTTTTATATAGTTATTCATTGATAAATATTGAAATTAGTGAATAATTAAGGGAACTGCTTCTTGTTTTCTTTCTTTTTCTTATTCTTTTTTTTGTTTTTGTTTTTGTTTTTATTTATTTATAGATTATAGCCAAAACAAGTAATAAATAATACATATACTTTGAAAAAGTAATAAACTTGCTTGCTTTTGTTATAGTTATTTTTATCTTTCTCTATAAAGTGTAATAGAGTTTTAGAAGTTTGTTTTTTTTTTTTTTTTTTGTATTGTTACTGAATGTTGGTTGGTTGGGTGATTTTGATTTGATTTTGATTTAACCACTCATGTAGGTTGATGGATCGATCTTCTCTGGCAAGTCTTTGACGGAAACGACAAACTTGGATTGGACTTGGTCGAGTGTGGTAAGGTCTTCGGCGGCGGTGATGAATGAGATGGCGAGACCCTTGGTACCGAAACGACCGGCACGACCTACACGATGAAGGTAGGTATCTGGTGACTCGGCCATATCGTAGTTGATGACTACGTTGACACGCTCGATATCGATACCACGACCGAAAATGTTGGTGGCAACCATGACTCTCGATTGGAAGTTCTTGAACTTACGGTACTGTTCGATTCTCTCTGGTTGTTTGAGATCACGATGGATACAGATCGAGGCGAAACCGACCTCCGACAAGATGCTATTCAATGCCTTGGCACGCTCGACCGACTTGACAAAGATAACCACTTGGTTAAAGTCCAAAGAGTCGAGCAAATCGACCAACTTTCTGTTCTTTTGGTCCTCGGTCAACTTAACATAGTATTGTTGCAAACCGTGGAGAGTAAGCTTTGAACCATCATTGATATAGATTTCAAATGGCTAACATTAAGAACAACAACAACAACAAGTAGAGAATATTAGTGAAATGTTCCAATTATTTGATAATGGTTATGATTTTTTTTAAGTACTTACAACATGCATGAATTTCTTGCAGACACCTCTGATTTGATCGGAGAGAGTGGCAGAGAACATCATAACTTGCTTGGTTGGCGATGTCAACTTGTAGATCTTTTGGATGTCTTTACGCATGTCGAGTGACTCCAAGAGTGAGTCGCACTCGTCGAGGATAAAGTGCTTGATGGACTTGAGGTTGAGGCTGTGTTCAGAGGCCAATTGCAAGACACGACCTGGTGTACCAATGACAATGTTTGGTTGTCTGTCTCTGAGCATGTCCTTCTGGGTCTGTACTGGCATACCACCATAGATAACAGCGGTCTTGACAGTGCTCATATACTTGGTGAAACGATCAAACTCATCACAGATTTGATAGGCAAGCTCTCTAGTGTGACAAAGGATCAAAGCAACAACCTATATATATTAATTCAAAAATTAAACAAGTTAAGTATAATAATAATAATAATAAAGAGATTAAATGTATATTAACTTACACCAGTTGGATTGATATCGATTTGTTGTAAGACGGACAAGACAAAGACGGCAGTCTTACCCATACCAGACTTGGCTTGGCAGATGATGTCGTGACCCAAGATGGCTTGTGGAATACACTCGTTTTGGACTTCGGATGGATGTTCGAAACCACAGTCACCAATGACTTTGTCGAGCTCTGGCTTCAAGAGGAACTCTCTGAAACCACTGCTATGCATAGCGACATGGGTATCCCTATTTTTATTTTCAATTTAAAAAGGAAGCAAAAAAAAAAACAAAGAGAAAGAGAAAATAGAAAGAGGAGATACAAGTGATTTGTATGATAGAGAGATGAAACGAAATGAATAGAAAGAAGCGTAGTGGTAATTGATTTCTTTATATTAATATAATGATTATGATTATGTGAATCCCAGTGATTTTATATCTATTATTAGATTGGTAAATTAAGTGTTGTGATGTGAATGTTGTGTTGAGTAATTAGCGTTTATGTGTATCTGCCAATGTGCTCTCACTCTCATGTACCATTAGGATGAACCACTTTTGAGTTACTATCCACCATACTATCTTTGAAATATTCCTAACCATTCCCTTTTATTTTCTTTTTACTGATAAAAGTAAATACTATTTACTAATACAGATAACCATTATTATTATTATTATTATTATTATTATATAATAATTGGTTGTTGTTGTATTGCACTATTATTGTTTTTATAGTTATTATTTTTATTGCTATTATTATTATTGTTATGATTATTATTACTGTTGTTGTTGATTATAATGTTGTTTATATATATATGATTATTATATGTATATATAAATATAGATATGGTTGAATTGAACATTTCAATTAATTAATTAATTGATTGACCAATGAATGTATTATAATATTTTTGGTTAAGAGATAAAGGAGGTCAATTTCATCTTGATACGTTTGGTCAATTGGAGAGAACACAACACACAATTAACAACGGTTGTGCTGTCAGAGAACACTGTTGAAAGGCAAGAAATCAGGGGTGGTGGTCCCTCGGGACAACCACACCGTCTGATCTTGTAACTCCTTTCGACTGTGCTCCACCAGATAGCCAACACCATCGTGTTAATCCAAGGAACTAGTCTAGTCTAGTCGAGTTTAAGCATCATTTGCTTTTGAAACTGTTGTTTGTTGTTTGTTGTTTTATCGCTTATCGATTGTTGTTGTTGTTGAATTAGAGGAAAACACTCACTTTGCAGAAACAATCTTCTTATCTCCATTGGTTTCTTGTACGGTTTCATCATCGGAATCCTCGTATTCAGCTAATTCGTTAATGTTAATATCTTCTGGTTCAGCCATTTTGTTGTGGTTGTTTTTATATAATTATAATATTGCAATTAAAAAAAAAAAAAATTAAGTTTGTTTGTTTGAATATTTTTATTAAAAAAAAAATAGTATTTGTATATAAACTATCGATATTAAAAATATGTTATATTATAATTGATTTTGATTGATTCAAAAAAAATATAAATAATAACTATTGATAGGAAAATATAAAATTAAAGAATTAATTTGTTCAACAATTTGTGAAATCAAAATATGGAAAAAAAATTGGAAAAAAAAAAAAAAAATTTAGTTTTTTTCAAAAAAATGGTTATGTTGATGTGTTCCCACGTCAGTCGTGTATAACGTTATTTTGAAGTATTTTTTTCCTTTTATGACAAAATTTGAATGAAACAGTGTAACAGGTTTAAAATTTGTAATAAATAAAAAAATTAATATTATATCTGTCTGTTAATGTTAATTAATTATAAAACATTTTTTATTTTTTTATTTGTTTTTATTAATATATTCATTTTAAATTTATTTATTTAAATAAAATTATTTAAAACATCATTGGTGAGATGATAGATAATCTGTATTCTATTGTTATTGTATTGACATCATCAAGCAATCATGATTTAACAAAATGGGCAAGTTTTTTTTTTTTTTGTCGGGATCGAAAGAAATTTCATGACAGAACGATATTGCAATGTGTGTTGATTTCAAAGTATTTATCAGGTATTGATTTTATTATAAAAAGGAAAGCTGATTCAAAGAGGTTGAATTATACCTGTCTTTGCCTGCTTTATTTAATATTTATTGTTGTATTGTTATTATTTTATTCGAGTCCGTCCTCTCTGAAAACATTAAACAACAAACCAGTGCCTGACGTGCTTTTTGATTTCAATCTCCTGCAGCGGTCCGATTGTTTTTTGTTTTTTTTTTTTTTTCAATTTTTTTTTTTTAAAGTAAAATGATATCATTTTGATACCTCTTTGTTTCCATTGTTAATAATTTTTTTGTTAATTACATCAATTCTATTTTATAATTTATTTCTTTGATAGATATTTATATTAATATTTCAACTGAGAATTTGTTGGTAAAAAGTTTGTGAATAAAATTTAAAGAAAAAGTTTAATAATCAGATCAGTCTACAGTAGAACAAATAGATAATTTTGTATGTGTTATGCTTATTTGTATTTAATATCTATCCCTTAATAAAACATTGTTGTTGCCAACTACAACCAATAATCAAGGTGAAGAGACCACCTATCACCTTGAATACATCATATCTTTAAATTATTTTTTTATTGTCAATTCCAACTCAAATCGACAAAAAATAAAAAAAAGTTCCAAAAAAAATAAATAAATCATTGAAAAACCAAAAAAAAAAACAAACGCCAAAAAAAAACCAAAACCAAAAAAATCTTGGTCATTTTTTGAAAAAAATTTTTAATCAAAACCAAAAAAAAAAAAAAATAACCAACATTTTATTTTGTGTTTTTTTTTTTGCTTTCTCTGGTCCACCAACCAACTTATTTTTTATCATAAGATAAACTTTTTAATTATAACAAAAAAACAACAACAGTGTTTGTGTTGTGTGACAATCAATCAATCATAACATATCTATTAATAATAATAATAACAATAGAATAAATTTGATTGCTCAATCAAATCAATCATCCATATTAATTTATTTCAATATCCATTCACACACATCCATAAAAGAAAAAACAAAAAAAAAAACAAAACAATAACCAAAAACATCATCACCCACAAACAAAACAAATTATTTCTCATAATCAAGATTTTTTTTTTTTAGTTTCCTCGCAAAAAAAAAAAAAAATATCAAAAGCTCAACAACTTTGCCAAATCAAAGTGTATCGATTTGATTTAGAGATTGATATTTGATTTTGTAACAACACACATACTTATATATATTAAGTTATTATATCATTACATTTTATTACAATTTGATAGGATCTTATAAAGCTTATTTATAGAATACCAAATCACCAATTTGGTATTCTATTAGTTAATTATATATTATTTATAAATTTAGATATTTATTAGAAATATTTAACTTATTCAAAATTTTGTTGTAGAATAGAAATATTTAGAATAAAAATAAAAATAAATCCAGTTAGTTTCCAAATCGCCAGTTTGTTTTTATTTTTTTTCTAGAGAATATAAATAATTAGTACCAAATATACATATATAATATAATATTTAATAAAAGATAAATTTAGTTAGATATGTCACAACACACACCAGTAAATAGTAGCAATGGAAGTAATAATAGTAGTGGACAATTAAAGTCGGTCTCTAGACCATTGCCATCGACACCTTTGAGTGCAAGTGGTGGTAATATATCGACAACAGCAATTCCAATAAATAGCAGTGGCAATAATAGCAATACACAGAGCAGTGGCAGTGCACCGAAATCACCACCACCTCCAATCAAACCGAGATTCACCAGCAAGCCACTGCCATTGAATCCTACACAACCATCCAGCTCGCCCTCAATCACACCAATCTCACCAAACACCAGTGCCAATGCAGGTGTCACTGGAAATAGTGGTAGTGCAAATGTAGTACCACCATCAAAACCAACATCAGCACCCCCAACTTTACCAAAACGTGATTTTGCAACCACCACAACCAACACCACATCTACATCATCATCATCATCACCCTCTTCATCATCAACAAAAACATCATCATCATCATCTGGGAATGAAACATCATCAACATCAACATCAACAACAACAACAACATCATCACCTACATTGTCAGGAAGTGGATCAACTTCTGTACAACCACCATCTTCACCACCACAACAAATCAAACCAAGTCATTTGAATAGCAGCAGCAGTAATATCACTCCATTATCATCATCGTCACCAAAGACCGCTCCAATAAGCAGTCCACCACCAAATAATTATGTAACATTAGGATCATCGTCACCAAACAGCTTCACTCCAACTTCACCAGAAAAAAGAAACGTTGAGAATAGCGGCAGCAACAGCAACAACAGCAGTAGTAACACACTTACATTTGAAAAACATACAATTTCACGTGATGAATCGAATCATTCATTATCATCTCATAGTGGTACTGGCACTGGCGGCGGAATTGGCCAGAGCATAAGCAGCGGCAGCATCAGTTCCTACGGCCAGGATGAAAGTCCAGACGCCGATCGTGACCACGGCTCGGGCGCATCGGTCGGAGCAGACGAGCGTAAATCAATCTTTAAGAAATTCCCTCATCAATGGGCCATCGGTAAGCTCGAGAAGGAGTCCAGCCAGAAGGAGATCAAGAAGGAGGAGAAGGAGCGCAAGGAAATCGAGCGTAAAGAAGAGAAGGAGCGTAAGGAGCGTGAGAAAGAGAAGGAAAAGGCAGAGAAGAAGGAACGTAAGGAGCGTGAGAAACTCGAGAAGAAGGAGAAGGAGAAGGAGAAAGAAAAGGGTGAGAAGGACGTCAAGGACATCAAGGATCGTATACTCTCGCGTACTTCCAGCTCGATCGCTTCCAAACTCAAGAATGCAACTCTCACCAGAAATGGACGTCTCGATCACGACGACTATCCATCGATGAACAACAATAACAACACTTCCCCGATTATTGGATCGAGTGGCGGTTCTGCACTCTCGTTCAACAGCAACAGTTCATCTTCGATACTGTCGTCATCGCCAAACCAAGGCAATGGATTGGACTCACCTCACCACACAACATCGACCGGCGGTTCATTCACTCCGGGATCGTCGCCACCACTGAACGCCGTCAACTCTGCAGAGAGTTCACTCTCGATGCGATCGGCAACACAACTCGATACCAGTCGTGGACTGATGACTTGGGGATCGGGCAGCTATTGCAAGCTGGGATTCAAGTCGGTCGAGAAGGACAGCCAGCCAACACCAGAGAGACTTCCAAACTTTAATATCTCTGATATCTGTTCGATATCCTGTGGTAGCTACTATTCTGCTGCACTCACAGAGAATGGTGATGTATATATGTGGGGACGTGGATCCGTCAAGAATCCACCAATTGCAACATTAGGAAATGGTACATTCGATGGTATGTCGTCAAACTAAATTTAATCAACTATCAAAGAATTATTTCAAACAAAAAAAGATACTAGATATTAATATTCTATTCATTCATCCATTTCTAAAATCTTTATATTTATAGATCAATTATTACCACAAAAAGTGGAATCATTACAAGAGATTGTAGTTATTTCAATTGGTTTCTACCATTCTGCAGCTGTAAAGTCAAATGGTGAACTTTTAACTTGGGGTTGCGGTGAGGATGGACAATTGGGACACGGTGACGTGTTTAACCAACCTATTCCAAAGGTTGTCCAATCCATCACATCTCATTGGGTAACTCAAGTTCAATGTGGTGAGAAACATACTATTTGTTTAACAAGTAAGTTATTATTATTATTATTATTTTGGATTTGGAATACAAATTAAACTCATAAACTAAACTAATCAACGAATTCTATTTATCATTATTATTAAATTATTATAGAGAATGGAAAAGTATTTACTTGGGGTACTTCAGAATATGGACAGTTGGGACTTGGTGATACTCAAAAGAATTGTACACCAATGTTGGTCACTTCACTCGATAAGTATCATATTATCCAGATTGCTTGTGGTGCCACTCACAACGCTGTACTCACAAACAATCGTGAGGTTCTCGTTTTTGGAAATGGTGCTGCCATGGGAAGTGCCAATATCATTTCGATTCCAATCATGGTGCCATCTCTCAAGATCATGAATATCGAGCGTTTGAGTTGTGGTCATTACTCTACTGCTGCGCTGACAGAGTGTGGCGATGTCTATACCTGGGGATCGGGTCAGGAGCTTGGACACGGTCACGGAACCTCAGAGGCACATCCAAAACTCGTGGAGACACTCCGCAACCAATCGATTCGTCAGATCTCTTGTGGTGGAAGACACATGGCGTTCTTGACCGACAGCGGAAAAATCTATACCAGTGGAAAGGATCCGTTCGGTCAACTCGGTCATGCAGCAGGCGACCAAAATCGTCCAAAGAAAATAGATTCACTATTGAAGACCACTTTTATGTCTATAAGTTGCGGTGAGAATCACAATGCCGCTCTCTTTGACACCACAAGATCGTTCCGTGACAAATTCTGTTGGAAGTTGCTCGAGACTCAGAGAACACTGGTTCGTTCACTCAATATCATTCGTTCGATCTTCTTGAGTCCACTGTTGATTCGTGACCGTGAGCAACTGCCTGAGAACATGAAGCATCTGCCATATATCTTCTTGTCGGAGGAGGAGATCAAAACACTGTTTGGTGCCATCGACAAAATCTACCAGGTCAACAGCAACACCCTGCACTTGATGAACAATCGTCTGCACTCATGGTCCAACAAAAAGAAGATCGGTGACATTCTGCTGAACCATTTCAAGTCTTCGGATGTCGTTTTCAATCAATACATTGACCATATGCCATTCGCCATTCACTCACTGGAGAATCTGCTGAAGAAATCGAACTCACCGTTTGTAAATTACCTAAAGGAGTGTGAGAAGCTGGCGGTCGAGCGTAAGAAGGTGGAGACCGACGACGACATCAAAGACTTTACTTTCAGATCGTTCCTGCTGGAGCCATTGAATATCATCTCCAGATACCAAAAGAACATCTCTGGCATGGTGAAATACACCAAGAATACACACATCGACTATCAAGGTCTGGTCGATCTCGAAGCGATGCTGGAAGAGAAGCAAGGAAAGGTTCAGACAATCCTCGGATTGGTCAATTCACAACAGATGTTGGCATCGTATATCGCATCGCAAGTGAATCCACCATCGGCCAGTGACGACTCCTCTAGTTTCCTCAAGGAGTACGACGCCAAGATCGAATCACTCCAGAATTTCAAGAAGACCTGTCTCAAACTCATCAAATCCAGCAAGAAATACTACGAAGTGGAACCAGAGGCATTCAAAGAGCAAGGACACTTCTCTGAGAATCTACTGCTTGCCAAGAGTTCGTTGGACGGACTGGTGGATACACAGTTGGCAGCATCGCTCGACCACTTCTCACAGTCGATCAAGAAGATTGGATATCTTCGTAGCGAGTTGTCGACCCGTACCAACTCTGCTTTCTCACAGCCACTGAGTCAGGTTGCCGACGAACTAGACGCTTTCATCCCGCTGATCGTTGAGATGCGTAAGCGTGTGTTTGACGCACACCAAGAGTACGACAGTGCCGTCAACAAACTCTATTCACTCGCCAAGAATCTTCAGCCAACCGACAAGAAGATGATGGAAGCCGAGAAAGAGGTGAGCAACCTGAAGAAAGCACTCGATAGAACTGTATATGAATTCGACGCCATCTTCAAGGAGGGTATCCAAATACAGTCGCGTTCACTCAAGTTGTTCTACGCCTGCATGAAAGCACAGCAAGAGTACTTTGAGCGTGGACTTCAGAGATTCCAATCGATGAAACCGTCGTTCGATGCTCTCGACTCGCACTTCCGTCAGCAGAGTCGCGCCACCTGGTCGAAATCGATCCACGAGACACTCACCTCGACATTCTCTGACAAATCGTCGAAACCCAAAGAAGTTGTCGAGAAGGAGAAGGAGAAGGAAGCAGCCATCATCGTCGAAGGTTCGCCAAGTGCAAGCTCATCGTTTATCGCTGTCGAAGGCGAGAGTAGCAGCAGCTCATCGCCAAATCCAAAGGCAGCCGCTGCCTCCTCAGCCACAATCGACCCACAAGTGATTCTGGCCGAGTTGGAGTCAACCGATTGGTCATACCTGCTGGATCCACCCACTGCCAACGAGTTTACCGACACCTTTATCGAGGAGCAATACGATCAGATGGTCGAACTACTTGCATCGCCATCGCTGCAAGTCGTTCAATGTGTTGTTTCCCCATGCTCCCAAGAAGATCAAATCAGAACGATCGAGTCGATCTCGCGTATCTTTGACAGCTTCAACAAGATTCGTCCCATCATTCAAACCGGTATCGAAGTTGAGGTGCAATCCACTGCCAATCCCTCAACTCTGTTCCGTTCGAATACCACCGCCACCAAGTTGATGACCGCTTTCACCAAGATGAAAGGTATGCCCTATCTCACAAAGATTATCACTCCTCTGGTGAGAGAAATCATCGAGAGTCCCAACGGCTATGAAGTCGATCCCTCAAAGATCAACGAAGGTAGCGAGGAGCTCATGACCAACATGATGAATCTCATTCAGATGTCCGAGAAGTTCACCGATGCCATCATCGACTCGCTACACCAACTGCCTGTTTCATTGCGTGAGATCAGCAAGTATCTTCAACAGCAGGTCGTCAAGAAGTTCCCAGACAACAAACACTCGTCGGTCGGTGGTTTCGTATTCCTCAGATTCTTGTGTCCAGCCATCATTGCCCCATACACCGCCGGTTTGGTCGACGAGGCACCCGGACCAGAGGCAACTCGTGCACTCGTTCTCATCGGTAAGGTTCTTCAGAATCTTGCCAACGGTATCGAGTTTGGTCAGAAAGAATCGTTTATGATCCCAGTGAATCGTTTCATCATCGGTAATCTCAGTCGTCTCAACGAGTACTTTGACAAACTCACTGACGTGCCAGACTACCGTGGTGACTACATCCCAATATCGACTAGAGACGAAGTTCAAAAAGATATTAGAAACATTCATCTCTTAATTGTAAAGAATTTATCCAAAGTACTCAAGCAACTTGCACTCTACAAACAAAAAGAAATCATAGGTCAACTCGCTAAAACACTTGTATTTTTAGGTGATCCACAAGCATTGTACAAATAATCAAATAATCAAATATTAATAATAATCTATCAAATATAAAAACCAACCTAACAAACAAAACTTTCCAACTATAAAAAAAAAATGAAAAGAACAAAAATATATAACAAACACAAACAAACAAATTGCTTTTAAATTATAATTTAAATAAAATATATATATAATATATCAATCAAAAAAATTATTATTTTAGTAAAAAAAAACATAACATAACATAATATTGTATTAATACTTTATAAATAAAAGTTATTTAATATTAATTTAAAAATTGCCTATGTCATATGCCACCTGTTATTAAAGATATATTTAAAAATCCTAATTAAATTTATCTTTTTAACACCATATGATAATAACTTAATGATATCCTGTGTGTAAGGATAAATATTAATTGAAATTAATGTTTTTTTAAAGTTATTTTAATAAATAGAAATATAATTTTCTTTGTAATTACAAGGTTGGTTGATGATTCGGCAATCTGGTTAAATGAAGGTTGGTGTGATGGCCATGTAAGTGGTAATATTTGTTCTGGCCGAGTAAATATTTTCTACTCCTTTTTTTGTATTTTTTGATCCCAAAACAGAAAATTAAAAATCATTTTTTTTTCCAAGCTTGATTTTGTCAAAAAATTTATTTATGTAGGAAAAAATCTACCTCTTCGATACCATTACCAAGATATTTTGCAAAAAATGACTTTGATGAAGATCTTTTTCCATTCTTTATTTGATATTTTCGTCATCAGATTCATTCTCATTTGCACTTATACAATGAAAAAAGTATCCCAGTTTTTAGTCAAAGTTTTTTTTAGATGTATCTTTCTTTCATACAATTCTACCACTACCCACCCTATCAGAATTCAAATCATCTCACAGTACCAATCATCACCAATAATACTTTATTTTAACATAGATCAGCTAAACACATAAATTAATGATGACGACTTGATAACCACACTACACACCCCAATTATATATTTTTTTTATTCAACATTATCAAATCACACGATTTTACTTTTAATATATTAAATTCGTTTGGTTGTTGATTGATAATAGGTTTCGATACCAAACTACTTTTAAACACTAGATTATCCAATATTTTATATTCACTTCATTTCTTCATTAATTATCTAACGCAGAAAAAAGACAGATACCACAACAAATTATTACTATTTCCTTTATCCAAAATATTGTCATATTATATATCTACCACTATCTTGTCAACCAGTCAAACTAATTTTAAATTGGTGTGGTATCAATCTCTAATTGTATTTATATATATATTTAATTATTTAATTATTTAAATTAATTTTCTTGAAATTAAAATTACAAGAATTTGTATATTTATATTTGTTAAAAGAAGCTGATTTTATTTAAAAGTAGATTTTATCAGAAAATTTAAAATTTAAAAGAAAATTGTTGTTGTTGTTTGAAATGAACAAGATGATAGATTTGAAGAGAGTCGATGCAATTATAAAATCCGTTCTTATTAAAATTATAGAGTACTTTCCAAAGTATGAATTAAGTACCACCAATATTGTAACACCAGAGCAGCGTCTGCCACTCGGGCCAACCTTGTTTCTTTCGTTTCAGCATGTGCTGGCAATGTTTGGTTCCAGTGTTGTTTGTCCGCTGCTCATGGGTTTCAATGCCAACACTGGATTGCTGTTCTCTGGAATCGGTACTCTGATTTTCTATGTCTGTACAGGAGGTAGAGTCCCATCTTATGTGGGAAATTCATTTGCTTTCATTGGTGTCGTGAATGCCGCCACCAATTTTCATTATATTCCAGGTGGTCCAACCAACCAACATATTCCCGTTGCACTAGGAGGAATGTTTGTCTGTGGACTTATCTATCTGGCGATTTCGCTGATAGTCATTTTCTTGGGATACCGTTGGTTGGAGATTCTTATGCCACCTGTAGTCACTGGTGCAGTAGTGCTTGCAATCGGCCTGAATCTTGCCGGTTCTGCCATTACACAGGCAGCGGTATCTGGATTTGATGCATGGTTTTCTTTTTGTACTGTGATGTCTGTTGCTTTGGTGACAATGTATGCACCTGGTCCACTCAAAAGATTGCCAATTTTAATAGGTGGTTTATTCGCATATCTTCTCTACCTCTTCTTTGGATTGGGTGGTATTGGTCCAGGAATTGATTTCAAACCAG
Source organism: Heterostelium album PN500 (assembly GCF_000004825.1). Taxonomy (NCBI): domain Eukaryota; phylum Evosea; class Eumycetozoa; order Acytosteliales; family Acytosteliaceae; genus Heterostelium; species Heterostelium album. Next base: position 325,377 of record NW_008805073.1, on the reverse strand, counting down.
TGCATGAAGCCAAGTGGATCGGTGCTCCACCCATTCACTATCCAGTATTTGAAACTGGAGCCATTACACTGATTGCACCGGTTGCAATTATTTTGGTCGCTGAAAACATTGGTCATGTTAAAGCTGTAGGTTCAATCACTGGAAAACCAATCGATCAATATATTGGTCGTGCATTCCTTGGTGATTCATTGGCAACAATCTTTGCTGTATCTTTTGGAAGTATTGGAACAACAACATATGGTAAATATCAATTGAAAATAACCAAGCGTTGACTTAATTATTAAACATCTTCTTTTTTATGTAGCCGAAAACATTGGTGTAATGAGTATTACAAGAGTATTTTCAACATTGAATTTCGTTATTGCTGGTCTTGTTGCTATCTTCCTTGGTTTACTTCCAATTTTCGGAGGTATTATTCAAACTATTCCATCGGGTGTATTCGGTGGTTTATCTATTGTTTTGTTTGGTATGGTCGCTGCTACTGGTGCACGTATTTGGATTAGTAATAAAATCAACTTTTCGAAACCACGTAATATGTTGACAGCTGGTATCTCGCTTGTATTGGGTATCGGTATGGCCAACGGTACTGTTATCACTTGGGGTGTTGTTAAAATAGATGCCATCGGTGCTGCCACTCTTTCCGCAATCATCTTGTACCAACTGCTGCGAGAGAATTGGATTCACATTTTCAGATACGTAATTGCCAAGTGCAAAGGACAACACTACGAGATTCCAGAGGAGGAAGAGGATGAGGAGGATGACTTGCACGGCGGTGGTGGTCTACCACAAACTCAAACTCCAACACTCGGAGGAAAGTCAACTTCTTCGTCGTCCGATTTGGAGTTGCCAACGATTGGTGAAGACAGCTGTGTCATTGCCATTGACACCCACAGTGGTTCCGGATCGAGTTCACCAAAACTCCACGAATCCAGTTCACCACTGAACGGGTCGATCAACTCTGAGACCAACAGTTCTGGAACCAGCAGTAGTCCATCGCTCTGGAGATCTGTAACCTCCAAATTCACCAAGAAATCAAAAACTGATTATCCTTCACCGGGAGCAATCCATAAACTTTAAAACTATAATTACAAACTTGAATTTCCAACCTAAAAAACAAAACAAACAAAACAATAACTATTTTTTTTTCTCATCCAACTCAATCCACAGAATCGAATTTATATAATTTTATTAACAAAACAAAACCGATGATAAAAAGGTTATTTTATTAATAAATAAAAATAATTATTTAATGGTCATTACTTTTATCGAGGTGACCAAACCTAAAATAAAAAAAAAATAACAATAAATTAAAATGTTAATATTACAAAAAATAACATAGAAAACTAACGGTATATTTACTTTGATAAATTTATCAGCTGAACCACTGAAAAGATGGAAAGAAGAACTGGTGAGTGCGTGAATATAACTACGGTGACCTGTAATGGTGCGTTGATTTTGGAATGTTCTTAAATCCCATGTCTTTATGGTGTGGTCGAATGAACCACTGAATAGATAGCCGCCGCACATATTGAGTTGCCAAACCTCCCATTTATGTGCATTCTTTATGATTCTAACTTGATCGTTCTCTCTGATGTCCCACAGGTTTATATGGACATAGTCTGTTCCCGTCGCTATGGTGTTGGAGTCAACCAGTGCCATTGACAATACTTTGCCTGTCGACTGGTTCGATTTCGTCGAGACGCATTGCATCGTATTCAAATCCCATATCTTGATGGTCTTGTCCGACGATCCACTCACCAGATGATGATTGTGAATCGACATTGTGTTGACGCCACGCGTATGCTCTTTCAAGTCGTGAATCGGAACCATTCGCTTTTTGTTCCAAACCTTGATGGTGTCGTCGCCAGAACTCAGAATAACGGAATCTTTTATCGCCAGTGAGAATATCTTGGTTTGATGTTGAGTGAGGATCGACTTGCAGTGTTTCCTCTCTAGATCCCACACCCGAATGGTGTTGTCGTTGGAGCCGCTGTACAGTCGCTTGCCGTCCGACTTCAACGCCCAGATAGTGAAGCGGTGTCCTTGGAAGGTGTGCACCGGAGTCAGGCCGTCGAGACTATACATCTTTATCGTAGAGTCATGCGAGCCACTAAACAAGTAGTTATTGTCGACCTCGAGTGAGGTCACGCCCAGATTGTGTTCGCCACTCAACTCTTTCTGGCAGGCGATTCTTCCGATGTTCCAGGGATGCACACGCATCTGATATCGCTGTTTCCACAACACCAAAGTATGTTCTTTCGCCTCGAGAATAACACTTGCATTGCTCTTTCCATCTTTAGAATCGACATCATCATAGCTGCTATTATTCATATCGCTGGAATCTCTCAGTGACAACTTCCTAAAGTTGTTCAGTAGCAATGACAGACACCTCCTATCCATGTCAACCGTTGAGTAGAATGAAAAGTGTCGCCTATATAGCTTCTCCCAAAACATATTATCGTCAAACAAACTATAAAAGTATTTACAGGTGATAGAGAAATTCAATATACTATTTATACTATCGATTCTTTCTTTTTCGAAATCATATCTATCTAATTGTTGTTGTAGTTGTTGATTTGAATTGTCATCTTTATTACTATTGTTGCTATTGTTATCATTATTATTATTATTACTAGAAGTTGTTGGTAAAGATGATTGAGAACCACCTAGATAATATTCATAATTATTCGATGTCTTTTTATTACTATTACTACTGTTTTCTATTGTGATATCGTTCGTATTTGGTGTGAATATCAACAGTAGTATCTCTGTAGGTAAATCAAATATATTTGGTATATGCATATCTAATTCATTATCAATATAGTTACTATCTTGAAGTTCTTCTTCTTTTTCTTTTAATTCTTCCTCTTTTTTATCAACTACACTTATATAATTTACAATAATATTATTACTATTATTATTATTATTATTGCTATTATTATTGTTATTGTTGTTGTGAGATTGTGATTGTGAATGAGAATTACAAGTCATCTCACACACTCTCTCTTTTGTTTTAATTGCACTCACTAAATATGTTTATATCGATTCAATATAGTTTTTGATATCGATACAACAATATTAAAGTGAAAATATTATATAAATAAAATATATAAATGTAGATTTTAAAACATTTGATTTGCAATTCTTATTGTTAATGTAATAGTTTACTCCCCCTGACAACTAACCAATTGGTAATTGTCAACATCAACTACCTAATTAAAACATGACAACCAGATTTTTGTTGAAAAAAAAACTTAACAATGGGAATTTTTAAATCGGAAATTATTTATTTTTATTTTTTTATTTAAAAAAAAACCCGTTTGGGCAAAGCAAGCAACGGGTTTTTTTAAATAAAAAAATGCTTTGTTTCTTATACTAAAACACACGAATAAAATATCAGTTTTAGCTTGTTCAGATCATTGACATTGGATTTAAAATGATGAGTTATCATCATCACTATCATCATCAAATAATATTTAAATTTTATACCAATTTTATTTCCTGATTATCGTGCATAATCCTTGGAAAGGCAACTAATACACAATCATGTTGAATAGTATATATACTATGGGCTTGGTACATGCATCGGGTCTTTCAAAGAAAACTAAACATGTTGGTGATCCAAAGGCAACTATACAATCTTTAAATTGATATACAAAATAAAGTTTGAGTGGATCAGTTGAATACGATATCAAATATAAGATTACCAAACATGAAATCCATCTCACTACTAATGAATGGGATCCCATCAACCACAATAATTTCTTGGTGATAAACATGTTTAGTTTTCTTTGAAAGATCAGATGCATGTACCAGTATCATTGTGTGTTCCCATTTGGTAAGTGTTGTGGTGCGACAAATCCAGAACTATGATTAACTGCGTTACTGCATAGATGGAGATACGAATGTTAGCCCTCTAAGTTGAGGGGTAATACTCGGCGTTACTACATGCATGAAAATCCTGATCCTTATCATCACTATGGATTTGATCTATATAGTATATTGAAGTGAGGTATTATTAATACCATTTTTTTTAAATCATTTAAAGTTTAAACCACAGTGAACTTACCAGTTTGTTCATTCTTATTCTGATCCACCGCGGTGTCTGGCATACGTGCTGGTACTGTAGCTCTCCGGATCTTCTTCCATTTCTCGTCGGTGATGTTTATCGTATCGCAGTTCATGAACTTTTCTGACAACTGTTTCCAATTCATTTATTTTTCTTTCAATCGCTTCTACTATTCTATCCGTATCAAATTCGGCATTGACTGCAACAGTAATACTTTTTAAACTTTTCTTCTGCTCTCTCATTTACACTTGTGCTTATTTTTACATAATCTTAATTTAAACAATTTCTATATAATAAACTAAATAATTATTAATTTATAACAATCAACTGTTAAAAATAGGTAAAAGATATTCAAAAAAAAGAGATAGATATGATGATGAAAAGATTAATATTATTTACTTCTGTGGTTTATACAAACAATTAGTAAGAAAGAATATAAAAAATAGTGAGTAAGAGGTATGCTTTTGCTCTGAGACAATATTTTTTTGTTTCAATTATAGTCTACCCACCACACCACGAAAAAGATTATATATATTGAATATGAAGAAATATATTATTGTCTGTGAGAATACTATGTATTCTCAATGATATCTTGATTATTATAAATTACAAATATGGCTTTTAAAAAAAGAAAAAAGCAAAAAAGAAGATTTTTTTTTTAGATCCATCGCACTAAGGAGGTGTTTTTATCACCTCCTCGCGAGTTGGTGTCAATGTATTGCCCATGGGCTCTTAGGACATCAGTTTTTTATATACGTTCCTGTAGCAGGGAAACTTAGTCATTACCTCGAACCCAGGTCGAAGTAATGAAGGCCCACGAATGAACCATTTCACTAACTACGTCCTTCGACACTGATGATAATAATTAATCATTCCATCGGCAATATGGAGTTCACAAAATCGTTGTGGATCAAATGGTGAAAAACCTAAGAGACTACCGCATAAAAGAAGAATGGTTGTTCTGGACATTCGATTATTTACTTAAATATACTTCATTGGAGGACAGTGTATCATTTTATGATATTTCAAAATCTTGGAAACAAGATTGCCTACGTATACGTTTAAAGTCTTCATTTGAAAACTATGATTCAGAAATACCAGTATGTATATTAAATATATCACCTTAAAAAACTAACTTAAAAATAATTTGAATTCATTCCACCAGTCAAAAAGCCAGTAAACGGAGAACTTACCTGTGAAGATAGGCTGTTCAACCACTGGGTATCATCTATGCGAATAATTGTTGAGAATTGTTTTAAATCACCAACTAATTCAAATTGTGATTGAAAATTAGGGTTTGGTAACATAACACTGAGAATAAATTAAGACAAAATGAATCGATATTAAATCAAAGAGATATCCAAGATAAAAAGCGAATCAAATCAGAGCAGCCAACAAAAATTTTTTTATGAAAATTTCGAGAAAACTTTTTGAATTATTTTTATATTTAATAAATATTTTATTTAGATCAGTTATACGCAAATATATAAATACCTTTTTATTTTTTATTTTTTAATTATTATATTATATATAGAGAAAGATGTCAAACGAAGAAATCAATAAAATATTTCCAGGATTCTATATTGGATCACTGGCAGCAGTGAAACGTGATATTCTTGATGAGTATCAAATCACTCATGTTTTAAGTATAATGAATGGTTATAAAGCAAAATGGCCAAAGGTAAGGAAATAATTAATTATGTAAAATTGATGCGCAAATAAGAGTACTTATTAAAAGAAACAAACAATAAATAGATGTATAAATGTCATGTTATAGATATATTCGATATGGAAGGTGTAGATATAAAACAGTATTTCGATCAGACATTCGAGTTTATAGAGGAGGGAAGAAGAGAGGGTGCGGTTTTAGTACATTGTTTCGCTGGAATGTCGAGGTCTGCTTCGATATGTATTGCCTATATGATGAGAAAGTTGAACATTGACTATAGTGATGCGCACGGTCTGCTGCTCGATGCCCGTCGTATCATCTATCCAAACAGAGGATTTGTCAAACAGCTGATGGAATACGAAGAGGAATTGATAGAACGAAAGAAACAAGCAGAGAAAGAGGCAAAAAGACAAGCTAAACTGGAATTGAAACAACAACAACAATTACAACAGGAAGCTGAACAGCTAGTGACAGAAACAGGCGAGAAATTATCGCAATTACAAGTTGAATCATTAGTAGCAGATGAAGAAGAGGAGGAAGAGGAAGAAGATGAAGGTGAAATTAAATATTGTTGTAGGAAATGTGGAAAAGCTTTGTTCTATCCCAAAGATATATCGAAACACGATCGTGGAGACGGACAAAATTCATTCAAGTGGGGACGTCGTGAGAAAACAATGAGTGGATCGGAGGAGTGCACAAGCTACTTCCTCAAGGAGAACGAATGGGTAGAGTGGATTACCACTTCACCAGAGACCTACGACGGTAAAATCATTTGTGACAATCCAAAGTGTGGTGAAAAGCTTGGATCTTGGTCGTGGAGTGGTGCTCAATGTTCGTGTGGCTCTTGGATTTCACCGTCTTTCCAGATTCCAAAGTCGAGAGTCGACGAAAAGTTTGTTAAAAATCCACCCATCATTCCGGTGAAATCAAATAACACCAACACCACTGCATCAAATTCAACAACAACCAACACCACATCAATTTCAATCAGTTAAAAATAAATAGAAAAAAAAAAAAGAAATATATTCTGTTTATTAATATTTATTATCAATGATTTTCATTCATTCTACTTAATCTGTTTTGTAGCTTTTCATTTTCTTTTTTGAATTTCTGTTTTCTCTTGATATAGAATATCAGTCCGATAATGAATGCAATGGCAACTGCACCTCCTACACAAACAATGGTGGCAATCAACCATGCTTTGCTCTTTGCCAGGCAATGGCCGTTGATTGATGAATCGGTGTTTACCAACACTGAGAAATCAGGGTCGATTATACACTCCTCGCAATACGGTATCGATATTCCAATGTAAGATTCACCGTTGCTCTCCGATGAATTGATTATCTGATTGTTGATATTGACAACTATTCCATTGTCTATCATTGCATACGGTAAGAATCTACCGTAGAACGAACGATCGTTCATTGTCGCCTTGATAAAGTTGATATTACTGGAGTCCGATTGTTGATCTACTATGGTATTGGGATAGCAATGCTCTTCTAGATTCTCGAGTTTCGTCACCATGATGATTCTAAGATGATTCAACCGATCTTTGTATCTCCAATTACCGACTTTAATCAATAGTTTAAGTGAACCAGCAGAGTAGATAGTATTATATCCACCGAATTCAATTGTTCTCTGAATTGTAGAGTGTTCAATCACCGCATTGATAGAGGAGCTAGTTGAAGTATTGATTAAATAGTTATAGGTAGTGAGTGTATCGTTGATGTAGAAGGTATAATTCCAACTCCTCGTGAATATCTCGTTGACAATAGAATCGGTTTGATCTATCTCTTGAAGACAGATAATATTGAAAGTGAAGCGCAGTTTGTTATCGACCAAGATGGTGGGTGATGGTGCAGTTGTATTCGGTGTGATTACTATATCCGATTTGATCTTTGATTCACAATAGTATCCACCGTAGCCATCGTCACAATGACATATTCCAGTTATGCACTCGCCATTTCCATTACACTTTGCATTGGCTCCACATTTCAGCGGAACAGGTGTAGAGGTCTCCAACAAACCAACAACATTTCTCCTTGACAAAGTATCATCAATTGTTATACTATATGCAGTCTCCAATAGAATTCTATAGATTGTACAGGTAATCATTGTAGATTCCACTTTTATATTATTACATGTTTGATTTCCAACCATGATTGTAAAAGTTGAATACATGTTGAATCTTCCATATATATTTATTTTTGAATATCTATCAATATTTTGTATCATTGCTGAATTTGCTTGAGCTATACAAATATGAATATAAATATAAAAATTAATATAAATTAATCTTGATTGGAATATAAATTTAACTTACGAGGCTGTCCCCAAACAATATCAACTGAATATTTCAAAGTCTTTGATAGCATTAATGTTGCTTTACCTTCAATTGGATTAGCAACAAAACTATAAATAAAATATTAATTTGAATAAATTGTTGTTATTCTTAAACATATTTAAAATGTTAAACTTAAACTTACTTAAACTTTTGATTTGGTGTTATTGGATAGATATTAGATGAGATATCATTCTTCATTCCAAAGCCAAGATTATTTCCACTAATTACAATTGATTCTATATAAAAAATATTAATATTAATATCTATATTTGTTTCTTACTCCTAAGTATATTAAGATTACCAACCATTTATCTTATCAACATAAAATATATTCTTATCAACAGTGATGTTACATTTGTAATCGGGAGAAGGTGGAATTGTATCGTCGGGTAGATAGTAACTCATGATTGACCAATAACAATAGATACATGAAGGTACATAGTTGTCGATCAACTTGATATTCTTTAGTAGGAAATAAGTCTCACAGTAAGAATCATAGAGACGTGTTGACAACTCTTGAGATCCAATAAATGAAAGTTCTCGAAGGTCTGCGCCACCAAGATCACCCAATTCACCCTTTACATTGGTATTCGTAAAGAATGCTGACGCACCATAGCTAAACCAAGAAACTTGTGGTATACTACCTAAATTGGTATCATCCATTTGCCTTTTGGAGTGAGTTAGTATTAACTTGATTATTTCTTTTGAAATATTAATATTTTTTGGTTACCAAAAAAGGTAAGTACTTACAATAATATTAAATTTGATACTTTCATCAATGTATAATTACATTTTCTCAAAATTCTATTTAATTTAAATAAAAATTAGTTAATCAATTTGAATTATACTCTTTTTAAAAGTCTTAAATAATCTTACACAGTTCTTAATGTTGGGAAAATTGATAAATCAGGTGTATTTAATGTAGAATTTGTTAAAAGTCTTTAAAAAAGGAATTTTAATATTAATATTTATTTTAATTTAAAATTAAATGTATTATATTAACTTACAATGTTTCTAGAATTGGTAAAGATACAATGTTTACATTTGCATTAAATAATGATCTAAAAAATATAATATTTAAAAGTTAATAATGAATTAAAATAAATTTATTTGTTAGTATAAATACATTTTTTGAACAGAATCTATTGTAAAGGAAATATCATATTGTCGTTGATTATCTCCAAATTCACTAAAAAGGTAAATTTTTAAACATGTTAGAATAAAATTTATAAATTTAGTTAGAATTTTAAATATTACATTATTCTTAAACTTGGAAAGTTTTTATTATTAAAAATGAAACTATTCATTTGTAATAAATAACTCATTGGGAAATCGAAATTACTATAAAAAGGATATAGAGATAGTTTAGCATTGTATTAATATACACTGGTACTATAAATAACTTACATAAATACAAGATTTTGATAAACATAATTGGTTGAAAATTCTATTTTCAAATCAGATTTCATATTGATATTGGTAAAATTAACTCTAACACATGATTCTAACAATGCTCTCGATATATTGGATGTTACAGTATTATTGTTAAGATATCTATAAATAAAATAGATTAATTAATTAACTATTAGTAAATCGCATATTGATAATTCTAAGTGGTATAAACTTACAACGTATCAAATGTTTGTAAATAAATAGGAAAATTGGTTGGTATGTTAATTGGATAGTAATGTATCTCTAAAGATTGAAGTTTTTTGTTTTCGGGCTGATCCAACATAGTGAAGAGATTGTAAGAATTATTCTTTACACGCCAAGTACTACTATTGGCTATAAAAGATAGTTGTTGTAAACTAGGAAATATTAATTTATTTAGAGAATCAGGCTCCCCATGATCAATAAATGTATTATTTACTATATTTCTTTGAAAGATTTAAGCATTGTTAGTATTTTAATTAAAAAATGATTAATTATGTTATATTTACATTGATAATATAGAATCTGTTGAATTACATGTTAATGTACCAAAACTACTATCTATTGGCAATATACTGCTACAGGTTTCACCATTTAAGTTCCAATTTAATCCATATTGTTTTATTATCCATCTTAATGATTTTACTATAATAGTTGATTGTTTATTAGTTTTTATTAAAAAAAGTAAATAATAATATGTTCATTCATACATTCTATTTGTGAAATATTGGATTTAACTCCTACTGGAAAAAATAAGAATAATAATATTAAAAATATAGAAATATTAAAATTAACAATTTGTGATTGTTTTCTAAAAATACAAATAAATAATTTATTTAGTTGGAACATGATTAGATTTATATAGAATCATCAAATATACTAAAAAAATTATAAATCTAATAAAAAAATTATAATAAAATAATAAAGAATAAATAAATTGATTCTATAAAGATAGAAAGAAAAAAAAAATAGAGAATTTGGAAAAATAAAATAAAATGCTATGGTGCCAAATATTGATTGATTGCTATTTTAATATTAAATAAACCTTTCATCATTCTTAAGATTGTGTATTTTATTAAAAATTGATTTGATTTTAAAAGTGTCATAATATCTATCTATTACCAAATTAATTAATTTTTATTTTATTTTGATGTTTATTCAATTCAATTTGCAAAGAGAAAGATAGAGATAGAGAGAGAAGTATAGAGTATGTGATAAAATCGACGCGTCGATTAAATTGAAGCAAATATATAATATTAACAAAAGAAATAAAACAATTGTTTGATTTTAAAACATAATTCATAGGTCATGTCACATGTCATAGTCAAATTAGTCAAAACAAAAAATATGATTAATAATTTATAATCAATCATTACACTATCTTACATGAATTATCAAACACATGTTACATTGTTTATTTTATATATATTGTCAATATATATATATATATATATTATATACAATACTATACTATTTAATATTTGAAAATAACTTGTATAAATATAGAAATAATTATAAATTTTTGTTTTTACCGATCGAAATTTATTTGATTGTTTAAAGGGTGTTATGTTTTGTTAATTGATTTGCTTGTCATGATTGGTTTTAATGTGGGAGTGTGAAATAATTTGGGATTCACCCCAATAACATAATTAGTAATATTTTATTTTTTTTAAATTTTTATCTATTTTTTTATTTTCAATCAGGAAATTGATCTGCACTTTTTTTTGATTGTTTTGATTATTATTTATATATATCATTATCTATTTTAAACTATATCAGAATAGATTTAGTAGTAGTAAAGTACATGATGATGATGAAAACAGTGTTGTTCACAACATTGTTATTGGTTGTTGCTCTAGCAAATGCATCAACTTTTGCAACTGAAGCAAATGTTAAATGGGAATATCAATGGTACAATCAGACCTTGAATCACTTTGACGCAGAGGATACTCGTACATTCCTTCAACGTTACTACGTCAATGATCAATATTACGATTACAAAAAGGGTGGTCCAATCATTTTATACATGTAAGTAGTAGTTTGTAATTGTCAGACACACCTTTTTTTTTTTTTTTTTTTTGGTTTAATTCAGAAAACTAAAATATAGAAATATTAACAATAACTATAATTGTAATGATAATGATAATAATAATAATAATAATAATCATTATAAAGTAATGGAGAAGGACCAGTATCATCACCACCTAATAAACCAACTGATGGAACAGTCATTTATGCTCAGGCATTGGGTGCTTTGATTGTCACTTTGGAACACCGTTACTATGGTGATTCATCGCCATTCGCTGATCTCTCCACTGAGAACTTGAAGTTCTTGTCGTCAAGACAGGCACTCAATGATTTGGCTATCTTTATTTTGGACTATCGTTCAACAATCCAGAACGCTGGCGATATCATCACCATCGGTGGAAGCTACAGTGGTGCACTGTCCGCTTGGTTCCGTGTCAAATACCCACACGTCACCGTCGGTAGTGTCGCATCGTCCGGTGTCGTCAACGCCATTCTCGATTTCACTGCTTTCGACGAGTGGGTTGCCTATGCCGCCGGCGAGCAGTGTGCCGACGCTCTCCGTCTGGTGACATCGACCGCCGAACAACAGATCTTTGGTGGAAACGCCGCCGCCGTCAAACAGCTCTTCCAAGCGGAAACACTCACTGACGACGGTGACTTTTTCTACTGGTTGGCCGACTCTATGGCCGAGGGAATTCAATATGGATATCACGACCAACTCTGCACTCCACTGATCAACGCCATGAACAACAAGGGCGACATGTTGGAGACCTACTCGAACTACACCATCAACGTCTGGGGAACCACTCTCGGAACACCAGGCGAATACGCCACCTTGTTCCAACAGAACACAACCCACGATATCAACAAGGCCGATCGTCAATGGTGGTTCCAGACATGCACCGAATTCGGATACTTCCAAAACGCACCTGCTCAAGGTTCGATCCGTTCTCAGATGGTAAACATGACCTACCACAGAACCCATTGCGCCAACGTTTTCGGTAAACCACTCTGGCCAAACACTGAAGCTACCAACGACTACTACGGAGGTAATCATACCGCTGGTACCAACATTGTTTGTAAGTAATAATTAGTTAATTATTAGATGTCTAAATATTAATATCAATTCAATTTCAAAATTAAAACCAACCATTGAAATAATAATAATAATAGTCACCAATGTAAGTAGAAAGCTAGAAATCAGAGAAAACAATCAATCACCTATTGTATAATTATGACCAATCAACTTATACTAATTATCATTTTTTTCCAAACAAAATAGGGAAGTCAAGATCCATGGTCAAGAGCTAGTATCACAGTACAGGAATACCCAACCGAACCATCACTGATGGTAACCTGCAATAATTGCGGACATTGTGTCGATTTAAGAGAGTGTCCAGGTGGATGTTCAACACCAAACAATCTTGACCAAGTTCGTCAACAAACATTGAAGATCATTGAAACTTGGTTATAAGATTTAAAAGCAAACTTAGCAACTAACAAATAAATCACACTTTTATAACTTTATTATTATTATTGACCAACAACTGACAACCAAAGTGAAAAATTCAAAAAAAAAAAAAAAAAAAAAAAAAAGTGTGAATTTCATTGCACACACTTCCAAACGTTGAAAATTGTGGGTGGTGATGTCCCAAATAATTAATAATCCCATCGGATTTAAAAAAACGAACGAATTTGAGATAATTTTATTTTTGTCTCATTATTTTAGTTTTTGAGATCTCTTATTTCAAAGTGTCATCATTTTTTGTTCTCTAGTTATAAATAAAATAATAATATCTATATTTTCATTATATCTATTTAATCATTTTTTTTAGTTAATTATTGTAAGTTTTATAATATTAATCACCTATTCTATTCATACACAATATCATCAATCTCTAAACAACTACATACTATTTCAAGCATTACTCTCTCACTCTTTCTTTGGACATATTATATTGTTTGTTTATTGTGTGTTTTATTTGAATGGTTCATTAAAAAATCATCTAGATTAATCATTATCATTATAACTTTATACATTTAATTGTTTATTCTTAATCTAATCTCCAACAAACAAACAGTTTCGGAATGAAAATTAAGAAAAAAAAACAAAGCTAAAATATACCTTAAAAACATGTTGTATATAACCTTTTAATTATTCACTTTTATTAATAATAAAAAACAAGCTTTTCATTCCATACTCTACTCAATACCACTTAATATATCAACGTTTTTAAGACTACAGATAACATTGGTTGTGATTGATTGAAAAGAAAGAAAATAAGACAGACAAATAAAGAGATAGATAGATAGAATAGAGATATATTAATTTTCTTGTCATTCATATCATATCATATTCAATCAATAAATCTTTAACATCACTCACTGGTATCTTTATAACTTTTCTCTTTTTTTTTTCTTTGTTTTTGATAACCACACCCACAACATTACACCAACATTCACACTTTGGTGTGTGAAATAGTGTGCCGTCGTAAAAAAAAAACGAATGACACTCACTCCACTGGACAACTTTGTGTCTATTTTAATTAAAGACAACAATAATAATATTAATAATGCAATGCAATGCACTCACCTGGAAGATAAGGAAGAGGAAAAGAATAAGATGATGATTGCATAAAATTTAAATTAAAAGTTTATCTTTCTTATCTTATTGTATTATAATTAAATTAATAATTTAATTTTATTTTATTTTCAAAATAAATATTTACTTATTCTTGTCTCTTTGTCTGTCTGTTTTATCAGATAGGTGTCAAATCAAACAAATCAAATCAACAAATCAAAAGTGTAACTAAACTATTTATATATTACATTCATTATTCATTCAATCAATTACAATCAAATTCATTCACAAATACATTTACTATTACAAATATAATTTATAAATGTGTATTATTATTTATAATTCTTTAAGAAACAAATTTTAAGATAAAAGTATATATCCAAAAAAAAAAAAACAAACCTTTATTAATTAAAATAAAAGTAATTATCTGAAGAAAAGACACAATCAAAATATTACCACAAAACATTTTCATTCATTTTAGACCAAATTCATTATTGGTTTAGACTTTCACACCTTTGCTCAATTTTGTTCATTTTATTGATGTTGTTAGTGTTTTTTTAAAAAAAAAGCTTTTGTTGGTAACTTTTTTTGTTTTTTTATTTTTTTTATTTATATTTATTTTTAGAACTGACTGTTTAGATCCCTTCATTCATCACTCTCTGCCCTCAATACCCTCATCACAACTCAACTCAACTCAATAACTTGGATAATACTAATACACAGTTTAATTAAATAAATTGTTTATTTATTCAACAAAACATAACATTATATATATTTGTAGAAAAGAAAAACAAAAACGAAAGAAAGGAAAGGAAAGAAGTGGCCAAGAAGAATAATAAGAAAAACAAATAATAGAGACCACCACCACCATCATAATAATAGCAACAATAAGTATTTATTGTTGATAATAATTGATTGGTTAACTCGACCTCTACTCCTCTTCATTGAATTGAATAATATATATTCTCTTCATAAATTCATTCCTCTTCTCAGTTATTATATATTCAGTTACAGTAACTCAACAACAATAACAACAAGTATATATCTTTTTAATTTGTATTAATAATGCTATAATGATGATTTAGTAGTTTTTTAATAGATACTATCATTACATATATTATATTATATTTATTTTATTTTCTTATACAAAAGAGAGAATTATTATCTTCTTATTATTCAACAGATTAATTTTGTTTTTTTTTTTTTTTTTTTTTAGTTAGTCGTATTAGAATACTACTGTTTCTTTTATTTATTTTCAATATAACACTCTCAATATATACCTTTTATTTTTCATTTCATTTTATATTATAAAATATCATATAATATTTTATTTTTTTCACTTAAATAGATAAATCTTCTATTTTCATATTTATCTATATTTATATATTAAAATTTTAAATTTCTATTTTCTTTTATTCTTTCTTTTTTTTTTTATTTCTTTTTCTTTCTTTTTTCTTTCTTTTTTCTTTTCTTTTCTCTTCTCTACTTCTTCTTTTTAACTCTATAACTTAACTGTTATCTGTATCATTGATCTGATTGGTGTATATATCTATAAAAACAACCAATTTTCTTTCTCCTTTTTTCTATTTCTTTTTTTTTGCCAAAACCACGAATTGTGACCATCCAGTAGCCAAGCTTCCAGTTTGTTACAATTCTAATAGCCACAAGAGCCAATTAACAGGAAAGGAAAACAGAAGAAGAAGAATCTAAAAGAAATTAATTATAAATCAAACATATAGTCCATAAAAAAAAATGGGTCAAGACGACGATAATAATAATGACAATAATAGTCAGAATATTGAAAACAAACAGGAACAAGAAAATGATACTCCTTTAAATAATAATAGTAATAACAACAACAACAACAACATTAATGATAGTACAGAAATTGATATAGATACTGGAAGTTCAAATAGTCCAACCACAGTCAGTTCCAAATAATAATATTAAAAATGATGAAAACAATAATAACAACAATAATAATAATAATAATAATAATAACAACAACAATAATAATAATAATAATAATGCAGGTAATAATATTATATTTGATAATATTAAAAATAATCAATATACAGTCGATGAAACAAAAAAGAAAAGATTATCAATGGAAACACTCCAACAGATTCTACCAAAGACTGCAAATCACAACGCTCACACCTTCCAGGTCTACGACCAGCATGACGTCAAGACTGGCGCCTATCCAAAGCTATCGATAGAACTCTTTGGCACCAGTAAAGAGATTCCACAGTTCTACCACGAAATCAAGCATCAAATCGGAATGCGTCTCAACAGCAATGCCGCATCGCCAAGCGCATCGTCCAGCACAACGATCCAGCGTGGTCAATTCATCGATATCCCACTGAAATCGATGAATGCCGTCACACTGCCCGTTCCAATGCCAAAGGGTGTACATCCCGATGCCCGTATGGCAATTCCATCGTTTGAGCCAGCCGCGACAACCACCGGTACCACTTCGCCAGGTCCAACCGCCACTACCACAACAACCACTACCACCACCACCGCCACCACTTCGCCAACCACATCACCAGGTGCCAATCAACCTAAAGGTGTAACAGCCGTACCACCCGATACCACTCTCAACATCAAAGACAAGGCAAAAGCCAAACAAAAGGCAGCTGAATACGATGTTGTTGATCATGAATCAACACTTGAACAATTAAGTGAAAAGTTTGGAACAAATATTCATTTTACTGATCCATCACAAAGTCAAGTATGTAACAATATTGATATTGATTTTAAAATTGTTTTGACAATAACTAACTAATTAAATTTTCAAAAAAGGGTTTGACAAGTGAATCAGCTAAATTATTGTTAGAGAGATACGGTCCAAATATTTTGAAACCACCAAAGGAGAGTCCGTGGTATGTCAAGCTGGCATTGTGCTTTGTAAACTTCTTTATGATTCTATTGGAGGTTGCAGGTGTTTTGTGTTTTATTGCATTCGCTTTGGATACTGATCAGAGAGTCAATTTGTATCTTGGATGTGTGTTGTGGGCCATCGTTATTTTCACATGTCTCTTGACGTTTGCACAGGAATGGCAGAGTAGCAACATTATGAATTCCTTCAAGAAGCTGCTTCCACAGGCGACACGTGTCGTTCGTGACGGTATGGAGACAAGGATACCCGTCGCCGATATTGTCATTGGTGACGTCGTCGTTGTCAGCGCCGGTGACAAGATTCCCGCCGACATAAGAGTGATCACCTGTAACGGTATGAAAGTGGACAACTCCTCGTTGACCGGTGAGAGTGAACCACAATCCTGTACGGTAACCTGCACCGATGAGAATCCGTTGGAAACTCACAATCTTGCATTCTACGGTACTCTGGTGATGGACGGATCGGCGCGTGGCGTCGTCATTAGAACCGGTGGAAATACACTGATCGGTAAGATTGCCGATATGGCATCGAACACACAGACCGCCGAGACTACATTGCAAATCGAGACAAAGAGATTCGTTCGTTTCATCAGTGCCCTCGGTATCACTATGGGTTTGATCTTCTTTATTGTCGGATTCGGTGTCGGTCTGAAACCAATTCCAAATTTGATCAATGTACTCGGTTTGATTGTAGCTAACGTACCAGAGGGTTTGCCATCGACTATCACTGCTTGTCTTACCGTGACTGCGCGTCGTCTCAGTCGTCGTAATGTCTACGCCAAGAAGCTCGAATCCATTGAGACACTGGGATCGATCACTTTGATCGCTTCCGACAAGACCGGTACACTCACTCAGAATCGTATGACTGTCAGTCACATGTGGTACGACAACACCATTGTCAAGGCGATCAACGACGGTATGACTATTGGACGTGCAATGTTTGACGAGAATTCACCGACCTGCTCCGATCTCTTGAGAATCGGCGCATGTTGTAATCGTTCCGATTTCGATAAGCTCGCCGAAGGTAACATGGAGAAACCAATCGATCAACGTTTGATTCTCGGTGACGCTTCTGAATCCGCGCTTATTCGTTTGTGTCACAAACTCGAGGAGATCGAGATTACACGTGCCAACAATCCAAAGATCTTTGAAATTCCATTCAACTCTACCAACAAATGGCAGTTGTCTATTCATCGTCGTAGTAGCGATCCAAACGATAAATCGACTCGTGTGCTCATGATGAAGGGTGCTCCAGAGATTATCTTTGCCAAGTGCTCAAAGATTATGATGAACGGCAAAGACATTGACATTGACGACAAGATGCGTTACGACTTCCAACAGGCCTACGAAGAACTAGGTTCGATGGGTGAGCGTTGCCTTGGTTTCGCTCAGATCGTTCTCGACGAGAAGGAATACGGTCCAATGCACGACAACCTCTACGACGCACAACAACTCAACTTCCCAACCAGTCAACTCACATTCGTCGGTCTCTGCTCACTACTCGATCCACCCAGAGAAAATGTACCGTTCGCTGTCCACCAATGCAAGACCGCCGGTATCAAAGTTATCATGGTTACAGGTGACCATCCAATCACTGCCAAAGCCATTGCCAAGAAGGTCGGTATCATTTCATCACCAACTGCCGAAGACATTGCCGCCGCCAAGGGTATTCCACTCGAGGAAGTCGACGAATCCGAAGTCAAAGCTGTCGTATTGCATGGTAGCCAGATTCGTGAGCTCACCGAAACCGATTGGGATCGTGTTCTCTCCAAGAGTGAGATTGTATTTGCCCGTACTTCACCTCAACAGAAATCACAGATTGTCGAACAAGCTCAACGTAGAAAGGAAGTAGTCGCTGTCACTGGTGATGGTGTCAACGATTCGCCAGCTCTCAAAAAGGCAGATATCGGTGTGGCTATGGGTATCGTCGGTAGTGACGTCGCCAAGGAAACAGCCGACATCATTTTGCTGGACGATAACTTTGCCAGTATTGTCGCCGGTGTCGAAGAGGGTAGAATTATCTTTGACAATCTCAAGAAATCGATTGCCTACACTTTGACACACGCATTCCCAGAGGTTATTCCATTCGTCCTGAACATTATCCTCGGTATCCCATTGGCTATCACATCGTTCTTGGTGCTCTGTATCGATTTGGGAACAGAGTTGGCACCAGCCATTTCGCTCGCCTACGAAAAGGGTGAGAAAGACATCATGACACGTAAGCCACGTATACTTGGAGTCGACCATCTTGTAACCACCAATCTGCTATCCTACAGTTACTTGCAAGCCGGTCCAATGGAAGCAATCACCTCGCTTATGAGCTTCTTCTTGGTGATGGCATCGTATGGTTATCCACCATCCAGTTTGCTCTACTCTGCCAAAGACTACTTCCAGGAAGGTGCACAACCTTTTGAAGTCGACGGTAAATTCTACACCGCATCACACCAAGTCGCTGCACTCGAAGAAGCACAGACCGCCTACTTTATGACATTGGTAATGTGTCAATTCTTCAATCTCATCACAAACAAGACTCGTGTCGTTCCACTCTGGAGACACGGTATGGCCAACATGTACGTTAACATCGGTCTCATCATTGAAGCTGGTATCTGTTGTTTCATTATCTACACCCCATTCGTTCACACCATCATTTCTTCTGCCAACGTCAGTGGAATCTACTGGGCCTATCCACTCCCAATGGTATTCCTACTATTCGCCTGGAATGAAACTAGAAAACGTATTGCATTCGACCATGATTGGGATATTTCAAAGGTTTTGAGATTTTAAAATCAATCATCAAAACAAAAAAAAAAAACAAAACAAAACAAAACAAATTATAAACATAAACAAATAATATCAACCTATTCCGATTATTTGGTTGTGATCCATCAATTTAATTATTAATTCCTATCTTATTGTAATTTATATATCCAAAAATATGTGTTCTCAATTGATAAAACCTATTATCATCAAATACAATTGTTTTTTTTTTTTGTTTTTTTTTAATAGAAAATAAAAATGTTCCAATATTTTTATTATTATCCCATTCCCTTATTCATTCATTTCAAATCATTCAAATTTAGTTGAATAAAAAATCGCAATGATACCGTCCTACACGATAACCATAGGTTGCACAGAAATCTTTTTCTCTCTTCATTCATCAAGTATCTTCAAAATAAACAAAATCGAGAAATTGTTTTCGAAAATTTTTATCAAGAAAAATCGGAAACCATTTTAAATGTAGTGAGTTTTGGAAAAAGGCAAAGACTGAATCATTGTACTTAGGTCGATTACTCAGAGAACTGAGCAAAAATACTCAAAAAAAAAAAAAAATAACAAAAAAAAACAGGTGATTTTTCTCATTTTATAACCCCATTGACAAGTTCTAATTTTAAATAAAATTGATCACTACTTTTTTGTTCTTCATCACACATTCATTATTTATTTATATATCTAAATAATATTACTTAAATATTCAATTTTCAAATTTGAATAATTTCTTGTCTTTATTTATTTAATAATAAACATTTCTGTACAGTAGCTTTATCATTTACAAACTCTCAAAGATTTTATTTACTATGTATTTCACATTACTGTAAATAATGAAATTAATTTTATTATTTCTATTATTGATTACATTAAATAATGTAGATTTAATTAAATCAGATGGTATGTTGTTTGTAGTTATTGAAATAGAAATCAAAACTAGAAAATACAAAAAAAAAAAAAAAAAAAAGTAACAAAAATTATTTTTAGTCTGAAATTTCTAATTACTTTTATTATTTCTCAAAATTGTTATATATCTCTAATGAAATTATAGTTATATATTATGAATTTAATATTTTATGTGAAGCACTGAATGGATGTAGTTTCTTATCACCACAGGTTTGGAATGGATCGAAAATTCCCACTATAGAAGACACGGTTATTGTTAGCTATGCGGCGGGTTATCAATCGTTGTATATCAATGGAACCAATTCACTTTCGATTGGATCTTTGATTGTCAACGCACCTGGATTCTCGCTGCACCTGAATGACAGTGGTTCATTGCGAGTGGTTGATCAACTGATGCTTTCCGAGCAATCCACTCTCACCATTGGCGGGAATGCCACGCTGATGACGTCGTCACTGAATATCAGTGACCACTCATCGGTCGTCTTGAACTCACAGGGTCTGATGACGGTCACCGATTCGACCAACATCGATCCAACCTCGTCGATTCAAGCGAGTGAACGTTCCTTCATCAACATAGGTGGATCGTTCCATAGCAGCAAGCAAACTACTCTATCTCAACAATCTTCACTCTACATCTATCAACCAACTACAATTTACAACCAATTGACAGTTGCCAACTTAATCCAAGCGTCAGAACTGACAGTTGGAAGCAATGCAACACTGAATATCACCAATAGCTATCTCAACGGAAACTACAGTCTAGTCCAACAGAATCAACAATCCACGTTGATTATCAACGATGTCGCCAATAATGGCATTTTAATTGAACAGCTTGTCTGTGAAGGTAGCACAACCGGCAGCTACTTTACAAGCCAACAAAATGTATTTATTCAAGTGATCAACTCTGAGGGTAGAGTCACTATCGCCTCACCCAACATCATCATAAACCAAACCGATCAAACACAACTCAACACAATCGAGCAACTCTACCTCAAAAACGTCCAAAACATCCACATCAATAACACTGAGATCGACACTCTCCATATCGACAGAGACAACTTTACCGTAGTAATCGATGGTCAAAC
The DNA here is from genome assembly GCF_000004825.1 of Heterostelium album PN500. Classification (NCBI taxonomy): domain Eukaryota; phylum Evosea; class Eumycetozoa; order Acytosteliales; family Acytosteliaceae; genus Heterostelium; species Heterostelium album. The sequence goes on along the minus strand of NW_008805073.1, from coordinate 303,597 downwards.
TACCATTGATTCCACTTTTGACTATTATCAATCAACAATCTACTTCCTCGGGAACTACCGGTACCCGTTATCCACAAGCATAGGAGCCGACACAATCATCATTGGCAATGCTGCCAATCAAGAGTGGAGTAGCACCACTCTGGATATTAAAAACTCATGCAATCTCATGGGTAATGTGGTGGTAAGCGGTAGTGGACAGCTCCTGATAGCCTACGGACAGGATGTCACCATCACCAAGTCGTTGACTGTGGAGGCGGGCGGATCTCTAACGGTGAGAGACGTCGGTAGTTCTCTGTATATCGCGGGCAATTTCAGTATCGACAGTCAATCGTCTATCGATTTATTCATCTACGATCCAAACGACCCACCTCTAACCACCAGTGGATTGGAGGTTCAGGTCGATAACACTGACTCGACGCTATCGTTGTCGTTCATCTCGGGTAACTTGGCAGACAACAACAATCAATATGTTATATTCGACAGTGACTACGATATCAATGGATCGTTCGGGCAGATCTACATTTACTCTGACGGGCAGGTAGTAGACCAGAGCAAATACGTCATCTACATCGACGGTGACAATCAATACATCTTATCGTTCAAGCCAACCTCTTCGCCTTCTTCACATCGTTTTGCAACCTGGAAGATGATAACTATCGTCGGTGCATTTATTGTTTTCGTTTGTATCATAGTTGGTATCGTTTATCACAGAGTAAGAACAAGAGAATACAGAAAATATCAACTCATAGAATAGAAATAGAAAACAATAGAAATAGAATAGAAATAGAATAGCATAATAATCACAGTTAGTTTATTATAATTATCATTTATATTAAAATATGAATAAAACAAACTTGTTATTATAACAATCAAATCATATAACAAATCAATGAATTCAAAATAAGAACTTAATATAATTATAATTTGTAACCTTTAAATGATTGGCAGTTGGTTGATGGTTGAATAATTAAAAGTTTTGGTGATCAGGTCAGTAGTGTGTCAACTGTTTTTTATTGAAGAAAAAGACGCTAAACTACAAACTTCATATCTCTTAAGAGAGTGTAAAGATTGTTTCTACAGCAAAATGTAGCAAACAAATATACAATTTTTATTATTTAGCAATGCCAGTGTAAAAAGATGGACTGCTTTATCACTTTTTCATCTTTGTCAAGAACTACATAATGTAGAATCATATATATCATATTAAGCAAACACAATTAAAATACATTATAAATTTTTTATATTTTTATAGCTATTTTAAAAAGAGATTTTAACAATAAAGTTAACAATTCACTAAAACATTAGCATTAACATTAACATAAACATTTTTAATATTAACACCACAGATTATATAAGTAAAAAACACACAACCAAACACAAAAAATCATATTTGATATATATATATAGACACTGAGTGAATGTTAACAATGTGTTTGTTATTATCTTTATAAAGTTATTGGAAATCTTTTAAACACCAACGAACACACATCATCACTATTAAGAGAGTGTGTGTGTTGATTATAGTTGTGTAGTGATATCATACATTGCCAATGCTTATCAAAATAATAATTTTAAAACCGTATTATTTATTATCATGCAAAGATAATTTAAACATATATACATTATATGTTTCAACAACAAGAATATTTAGGACAGGAAATATAGAGGAGATGGATAAGCAAGCATGTGTGAGTTAATGACGTTTCGCAGCTCTATTCTCAATTCAACTCACCTGAATCAATCAAACAATCAATCAATCAATCAATCAACACCCACCACAAAACTGGTTATTATTATATTGAATGTAGATCTTTGAATTGAATGATCCGCCAGTGATGAGTGCATGAATCAAATATAAATGAATCCACTATAAAAAGAATTAAAAAAAAGTAAGAATAAATGATAAAGAGAATTAAAGTAGAGTTTAGCAATCATCTTTTACATTACTTTACTTTAATTTATATAAATATTTAAATCTTTCAACAATTTATGAAATATCCATTAAACAATTTAAATACAATTGTTTGTTTTTTACATAAATAAATACTTTACTTTATCTATCTGTCTGTCTCTGTCTTTCTGTTTTTGTTTTTTTTTGTCTTTTTGTTTTTCTAACTATCTATCTATTTATCTATCTATTTTACTTATTACAATATTTAAATTAATAATAATATAATAATAATAATATAATAATATAATAATAATAGTTAACATATAATTTATTTATTTATTAAATTGAAAATATCAAATAAAGAGAGCGAAAGTTAGAGATAAAGAGAGAAAAAAAGAGAGAGAATGAGAATTTCATTATTGGCAATGATGATGATAGTGATTACATTTGTTGTTGTTGTTGTTGATGTTGCACCAGTGATGGCCGAGTCACTGGAAGTGGTAGACGATAAATGTAAAACCTGTTTGAATGGCTTGATTTCCATATACCATTTCGCTCCACTAAGTAATCCTGTTCCATGGCTGGAAAGACAACTATCAACACTATGTGAAAAAGTGACTCAAATTCAATTGGTTAACCAGCTGACTCAATATTTTCCATTTGGTCCTGTAAGTATTAATTAAGTTTCTACATATTTTTAAACATTCTCTATGTCTGAAATAGCTATGATCAAAACAAATATTAACACTATTATTTAAAATCGATCTATTAGTGCGAAATATTCGAACCACATAAAATGGAATTTATTCAATCAATCTCAGAAAAGAAGCCAACGGTCGAACTATATACAGAGTTATGTAGAAAGATTGCAATGTGCTAATCATACAATTTATAATATTTTCACAAAAATAATATTCATATTTATTTATTATAATAATTATTATTACCATTATTGATTTATTAACTTTTAACAACAAAAAAAAACTCTATTTAGGGTGAGAACAATTAAATAAAATGACCAGCAAAGATAGTCAATGTAGTTATTACCTTCTTTGCTATCGAAAAAATTAATTAAAAAAAAAAAAAATCAAAAATAAAAAAATTTTAAAAAAAATGTTAAAAATTAAAAAAAAACATATTCTTGAACAACAAAAATTACCACCAAAGCTGACCTTTTTCAATCAAATAAAATAAAAAAGAAAAAAAACTTTTTTGTTGCTTGTTCATTCAAAAAAAAAAAATCATCATTTTTTTTTTGTTTTTACTTTATTTTGTTTTATATTTTCTTTCAAAGTTTTATTACTGCAACCCTAACTAACTAATTATCTATTATATAATTAATTAATTAAAGAAGAGTAATAGAAATCACAATCAACAATCACACTATTAAAATAAAATCTAATATCTTTTTTTTTTTCAAATCCTAAAAAAAGATATCTTGTTGTTGTAATTTTAAAAATATAAAACAAAACTAGTTTTTTTGTTGTCATATATTATATATACCCCTCAAAGTACGTATAATACTTCATCAATGAAAATAAACAAATAAATCAATAATAATAATAATAAGTAGAAGATGCCAATTACAAGATAGTTTAGATGAAAAAAAAAAAAAAAAAATAGTAATGAAAAGATTTGATAAGTTGTCAAATATGTCTAGTAATATATTATTTTCATTGGTGAAGTGAAGTGCTTGCTGGTTGATTTTTTTTTTTTTTTAAAATTTTTTTTATTTTTCACTTCAATTGTGAACTATAAGATAAACTAATTAATTTTTCTTTTGAACATTTCTTATACCCATATTTAATTATTTTAGTTTTTTCATTAATCATCCAATATAGCACAGTCAGTCACTGAAAACCAACCAACCAACATACATACAATATATTATCACCCGACTCTTTTTAAATAATAATTAATCATCATTATATAGAAGCGAAACAAAATGTCGAATCTTCCAATTGTTTTTAAAGAAGTCTTACAGGTACGTTCAATTCAACATTATATTATTAATAATCAATATAATCAATCAATCAATATAATCAATCAATCAATAATCAATCGAACTATATAGCAGATTCTAACAGTGATTAAGGAATTGATTAAAATTGATTTGGTTCGATCAGTTTGATTAGATTAGTTGGTTCACTTTAAAAAAGGATGATTACTAATAAACATTAAAATGTTATTATAAATATTCAGTTGACCAATCTTGGTATTGGACAACAATCAATTGGTTTTGCCACATTGACTATGGAGAGTGAAAAGTATATTTGTATTAGAGAAACTACACCAGACGAAAATAATAATGTAGTCATCATCGATACCGATAATCCTTCACAAATCCTCAGAAAACAAATTAAAGCAGATGCCGCCATCATGAATCCAAAAGAGCCAATTCTTGCTTTGAAAGGTAAATAGTCTAATCGTATAATGTTTATCGTCAAAAACAAACTTTTTTTTATTAACAAATCTAATATAATGATAACTATATAGTTGGATCATTAATTCAATTGATTAGTATTGAACAAAAGATGAAATTGAAATCATACCAAATGGCAGAGAATCTCGAGTTTTGGAAATGGATTTCACCAAATATTTTGGCGTTGGTCACACCGACTGCAGTCTATCACTGGGCAAAAGAGGGTACTAGCGAACCAGTAAAGATGTTCGATCGTCATCCACACCTCCAGAATACACAGATCATCAACTATCGTTCCGACTCTACCCAGCAATGGTTGGTGTTGGTTGCCATCCACCAGGTCGACGGTCACGTCGCCGGTCGTATCCAGTTGTACTCTGTCGAAAAGTCGATCTCACAATCGATCGAGGGTCACGCTGCATGCTTCGCCAACTACATGGCACCGGGTGCCACCCGTCCATCGATCCTCTTTGCCATTTCCTCGCGTACTCCAGCCGCCTCCAAGGTGTTGGTACTCGAAGTGAGCAAGGGCGACGGTCCCAACTTTGTAAAGAAATCGTCGGATGTCTTCTATCCACCCGATGTCGGAGCCAACGACTTCCCAGTGGCCATGCAAATCTCTGATAAATACGAAGTGATCTACATGATTACCAAGCTCGGATACATTCACTTGTTCGACCTCTCGACCGCTTCGCTCATCTACCGTAACCGTATCAGTTCGGAGAGCATCTTTGTCACCTCGTTCCAAGAGACCACCAACGGAATCGTCTGCGTCAATCGTAAGGGTCAAGTGTTGTCGGTGTCCATCGATGACAACAACATCATTCCATATATCTGCAACGTGCTCAACAACTATGATCTCGCCATCTCGATGGCCAGCAAGAACAACTTGCCAGGCGCAGAGGGACTACTCCAAGGTCAGTTCGAGCGTCTCTTTGCCCAAGGACAATACAAGGAGGCCGCCAAGGTCGCCGCCGACTCGCCAGGCACCATCTTGCGTAATCTCCAAACCATCCAACGTTTCCAAGCTGTACAGGCACCACCCAACGGCCAGCCATCGCCACTCTTACAATATTTCGGTATGCTCTTGGAGAAGGGTAAGCTCAACAAGGTTGAATCGCTCGAGTTGGTACGTCCAGTACTCCAACAGGGTAAGAAGCAATTCCTCGAGAAGTGGCTCACCGACGACAAGCTCGAGTGTTCCGAGCAACTCGGTGATGAAGTTCGTCAACACGACCGTAAGTTGGCACTCTCCATCTACTACCGTTCCGGTTCCTCCGACAAGGCCATCGCTTTGTACGCCGAGGCCGGTGAGTACGACAAGATCATCGCGTACTCCAAGAAGATCAACTACACTCCAGACTACATGTTCTTGTTGACCCGTTTGGCACCAATCAATCCAGCCGGTGCCACCGAGTTTGCCATCAAGTTGGTCAAGGATGAGAACGGTCCATTGGTCGATCCATTGCAAGTGGTCGAGTTGTTCAGCTCCAGAAATTTGATTGGTGAGACATCGAGTTTCCTCTTCTCCATTCTCACTGAGAATCGTCCACAAGACGCCAACCTCCAGACCAAGTTGCTCGAGTTGAACTTGATCCACGCACCACAAACCGCCGACCAAATCATGGGTAGCCAGAAATTCACTCACTACAACCGTGTCCGAATCGGTAATCTCTGTGAGAAGGCCGGTCTCTACCAGCGTGCTTTGGAGCACTACACCGACCTCACCGACATCAAGCGTGTCTTGACCGTCGCCGGTTCTATGGTCAACCAAGAGTTCTTGGTCAGCTACTTTGGAACCATCAACCCAGAGGATCGTATGGAGTGCATGCGTGACTTTTTGCGTACCAATCCAAGACAGTACTTGCAACTGGTCGTTGCCGTCGCCATCCGTTACACCGACGACTTCACACCGGAATCAATCATCCAGATGTTTGAGAACTTCCGTCTCTTTGAAGGACTCTATTTATATTTGACTCAGATCGTTGTCACCTCGCAATCACCGGAGGTCCACTTTAAGTACATCGAAGCAGCCGCCAAGTCTGGACAAATCAAGGAGGTCGAGCGTATGTGCCGTGACTCGAACTACTACGATCCAGAGAAGACACGTGATTTCCTCAAGGAAGCTAAGCTCTCTGACCAATTGCCATTGATTATCGTTTGTGACCGTTACCAATTCATCTCGGATCTCACCAGCTATTTGTACAAGAACAATTTGAACAAGTACATCGAAGTCTACGTCCAAAAGATCAACCCAGCCAACACACCAATGGTCGTTGGTGCATTGTTGGATCTCGATTGTCAAGAGGACTACTTGCGTAACTTGATTGCCAGTGTCAGAAACATGTGTCCAGCCGACACCCTCGTCGAGCAAGTCGAGAAGCGTAACCGTTTGAAGTTGTTGCTTCCATGGCTAGAGGCCAGAGTGAGCGAGAGCAACATTGAGCCAGCCGTACACAACGCCCTCGCCAAGGTATACATCGACAGCAACAAGAATCCAGAGGCATTCTTGATTCACGATCAATTCTATGACAGCAAGGTCGTCGGTAAATACTGCGAGAAGCGTGATCCATACTTGTCGTTTGTCGCCTACAAGCGTGGACTTTGCGACTACGAGTTGATCGAAGTCACCAACAAGAACGCTCTCTTTAAGAATCAAGCCAGATACTTGGTCGAAAGACAAGATCAAGACTTGTGGGCATACGTCCTCTCTGACCAAAACGAATACAAGAGATCGCTCATCGATCAAGTCGTCCAGACCGCCCTGCCAGAGACCACCAACGCTCAAGAGGTTGCCTCCACAGTGCAAGCTTTCATGGATGCCGATTTGCCAAACGAGTTGATTGAGTTGCTCGAAAAGATTGTCATCGAAGGAAAGGAATTCAGAACTGCCACTGAACTCCAGAATCTCTTGGTTCTCACAGCGATCCGTGCCGACAAATCACGTGTCATGGACTACATCAACAAACTCGAGAACTTTGACGGTAGCCGTATCGCAACCGTTGCCATCGAAGGTGGATTGTTTGAAGAGGCATTCTTTATCTACAAGAAGTTTGGATTCAATGTTGAAGCCATCGATGTCTTGCTCAACAACATAAACTCTATCGAGAGAGCCTACGACTTTGCCGATCGTGTCAACCAGATCGAAGTCTACTCCAAGCTCGGTTCCGCTCAACTCCGTGCCGACATGGTCAAAGAGTCGATCGAATCATTCATCAAAGCCAATGAAATCGACAAGTACCAAGAGGTTATCACTGCTGCCGAGCGTGCCAACTGCTACGAGGAGTTAGTCAAGTTCCTCCAGATGTGTCGTAAGAAGATCAAGGAGCCAGTCATTGAATCCGAGTTGATCTACTCGTACGCCAAGATTGACAAGCTCGCCGAAATGGAAGACTTTATCAACTCACCAAACTCTGCTCACATCCAAGTCGTTGGTGACCGTTGTTTCGATGCCGGTCTCTTTGAAGCCGCCAAGATCTTGTTTACCAATATCTCTAATTTCTCGAGACTCACATCCTGTCTCGTCAAGTTGGGTCAATTCCAACAAGCCGTTGACTCTGCCCGTAAAGCCAACAGCACCAAGACCTGGAAGGAAGTAAGTGCCGCCTGTATTGACGCCAAGGAGTTCCGTTTGGCTCAAGTCTGTGGTCTTTTCATTATTGTCCATGGTGACGAGTTGGAGGAGTTGATCAAGCAATATGAGGATCGTGGTTATTTCAACGAGTTGATCTCGTTGTTGGAATCTGGTTTGGCTAGTGAGCGTGCTCACGTCGGTATGTTCACCGAGTTGGCCACTTTGTACTCCAAGTACAAGGAAGAGAAGCTCATGGAACACTTGAAGCTTTACTACTCTCGTTTGAATGTTCCAAAGGTTATCAAGGCATGTCAAGCCAATCAACAATGGCCAGAGTTGACCTATCTCTACATTCACTACGACGAGCACGACAATGCCGTCAACACAATGATCAACCACTCTATCGAGGCATGGGATCACACTTTGTTCAAGGAAACCATTCCAAAGGTTGCCAAACTCGATCTCTACTACACTGCTATCCAATTCTACCTCGAAGAACAACCATTGTTGATCAATGACCTCCTCACTGTCATGTCACCAAGAATTGAACATGCCCGTGCCGTTAACTTGATCCGTTCATTGGGTCACCTCCCATTGGTCAAGCCATACTTGGTATCTGCTGCCGAGCAACACAACGTCGCTGCCATCAACGAAGCTCTCAATGAGCTCTACGTCGAAGAGGAGGACTATGAATCTCTCCGTGCCTCGATCGACGCCAATGCCAACTTTGGTACCATCGCTCTCGCCCAAAAGTTGGAGAAGCACGAACTCTTGGAGTTCCGTCGTATCGCCGCCTACCTCTACAAGAAGAACAACCGTTGGGCTCAATCCGTAGAGTTGTCCAAGAAGGATCGTTTATACAAGGACGCCATTCAATCGGCTGCCGACTCAAAGAATCCAGCTTTGACCGAGGAGTTGCTCAACTTCTTTGTCGAAGAGAGTAATCACGCTGCTTTTGCTGCCTGTTTGTACACATGTTACGATTTCGTCAAGCCAGACGTCGTTTTGGAGTTGGCTTGGAGAAACAATATTATCAACCACGCCTTCCCATATATCATTCAATATGTAAAGGAAATTAATACCAACGTAAGTACCCTCATGGACGATTTGAAGGCCCGTCAAAAGAAATCCGAAGAAGAAAAGGAACAACAACACATCGAAGCCACCACTTATCAACCAGATTTCAACAATCTTTCATACGGATATGCTGCCACTGGAGGTATGTTAGCATTGCCACCAGCAACAGGAATGTATAACCAACAGCAACAACAACAATTTAACACTCAATCTTACAACAACAATTATAACCAATATGGTGGTTTCTAAATTAAACAATAATATTAAAATTGACATAAATAAATTTATTAAAAAAAAAAACATTAATTTAAAAAAAAAAAAAAGAAGCAAATTAAATGTTGGAATTTGCGTCATGTGGGGTTTTCCTTAATAAAGAGTGCCAGAAAAAGTGGGGCAGTGATAGAATAGCCACTGCGAATTACGGAAGAAGTGCTTCAAACAATCGACAAACAAAAATGTTATAAATAGTAAAATACATCAAATAAAAATCACTTATAGTTTCAACCGCCCACTATCAAACATCAATTATTAACATAAACTAATGCTACTTAAATTGAGGATGGGCACATCAGTTGACTTTAATAAATAGTTTTTAATATATTTTATTTAAATATGATTCGATTATTCATTTTGATTATTATTTTCGTTGGATGATGAAGATGATGAACTACTTTCTTCATCTAAATCTTCAACTTTTATCGTTTCTTCTACGTTTTGGGTTGGTGGAGTTTCCACTTGTGGTGTTTCAATACTATTGGAATCAGTTTCCACTTCCTCATCCAAGGATGTAATGTATTTACCAGCCTTGGCGATCTTTCTTAGAAGCTTAGCATTTTGTGGACCAGTCTCCTCAACTAACCAAGTCAGTAAACCATTTGGATTTTGAAGAAGGTTGTGTGGTGAATCGAATTCTGAAACCTTTCCAGCGTCCAAAACAATAATACGATCACTGTCCATGATTGTATTGAGACGATGAGCAATTGTCAAAATTGTGCAGTCTGAGAATTTAGATCTGACGGTGAGCTGAATTAATTGATCAGTCTTGGAGTCAACACTGGCAGTGGCCTCATCCAATACGAGAACCTTTGGTTTACGCAACAAAGCTCTACCCAAACAAATAAGTTGTTTCTGTCCAACCGACCAATTGTCACCGTTATCTGTTACTTTACATAGCAGTCCTCCTTCATTACCACGAACCACTGCTGCCAACTGAATGTTTTCAAGAAGATCCCAGAGATCGGCATCTGATTTCTCGTTGAATGGATCCAAATTCTCTCTCAAAGTTCCAGAGAACAAAACTGGGTCCTGTGGGATAATCGAGAGGTTCTTACGCAAGTCTTTGAGACCGAATTTGGAGATATCTTCTCCGTCGATAAGGATACGACCTTCCGATGCCTCGACAAGACGGAACAATGCCAAAACAATCGATGATTTACCGGCACCTGTACGACCAACAATACCAACTTTCTCCTTTGGTTTGATTTCACAACTGATACCCTTCAAAACTGGGTCGAGTCCTTCACGATATCTCATGACGAGATTATCGAATACGATACCACCTTGTTGTGGCCATTGTGGATCTGGACGACACTCCTCAATGATTTGTTTGGCTTCAGTTGGACCATTGATATAATGAAGAATTCTCTCTACACTGTTCATCTTTGTTTCGGTATCTGCTGCCTGGAGGGTTGCACGATTTAGTGATTGTGTCAATGACAATGAGTAGGACAGTGCAAGACCGATGGAACCAAGCTCAATGCTGTCACGCGACAAATTGATAAAGATGAAAGTAAAGAAAATAACAATGTTACCAATGAGATCCAAACGAAGACCCAACCACTGCATACAAGCCTGTAGAGTAAGATAGGCAGAGTTGTTGTTATTCAGATATTTCATGTTGAGCTTAATGTTTGCATCGATGCTCTTGTAGGCACGAAGAGTTGCCACACCATTCAAAGTCTCTGTGAAATGAGCGAAAATAGGTGAACGACTGATAGCCTCCAGACGTTGAAGCTCTCTGGAGGTATGACGATAGAATGACTGTAGGATATAGAACAATATGACTAACGGTGCCAAAACAATGAGAAGCTTTGGAATGACGGTGGCCATGATAATAATGGTACCGATGACAGTCAAGAAGAAATTTATATATTGGGCGATCGAAGACGAAATCAAATTGTCAACACTATCCAAATCACGAGTGAAACGATTGATGATACGACCGAGTGGTGTGGTATCAAAGAACCACATTGGTGCACGCAAGATTGCGCTGAACAATTTGTTGTGAAGATAACGACCGACCTTGACACAATAGGAGAAGAATGTAATAGTTCTGAAACAGGTGATCAAGATCGATCCGAAACCGATACCGATGAAACAGAAGAGGAATTGTCTGTTGGTAAGACCATCGGCTGTTCCTTTAGCTGTGATCTCTGGCTGAGAATTCGACCAGTGAGACAACCACCAATTGGTGAAAATAGATGAACCTACATCGAGAAGGTACAAAATCATTGCCACTATGAAATGTAATGCTCCACCAGCTGTGAAATATTTGAGGTAGACACGGAGACTAACGGAACCTTCTTCACGCTCCTCCTGTTGGATGAGTTTACCATCCTTATTCTTCAATACTATCTTATCGGATTTTGTTTTCTCCTTGATTTCCACTTCCATCTCTGTGTCGACAGCTTCGTTGGTTTCCTCGATACCATACTCGATGATCTGCTTGGAGAACTCCTGTTTGGAATCGAGAATCTCTTGGTAGGTACCACGCTCTGAAATACCGTTGTGTGCCAACACAACGACATGACTGGCATACGGTAGATATTGCAATTGATTCGATGAGAGAATCACTGTTTTGTTCTTTAGAACACCGTTGATACATTTGTGGAAAAGATGTTTACCGACGTGTGCATCGACAGCCGAGAGTGGATCGTCAAAAATATAGATGTCGGCATCGCTGTAGACCGCTCTGGCAATGGAGACACGCTGTTTCTGACCACCGGAGAGATTGACTCCACGCTCACCAATCTCAACGAGATCGCCCTGTGGAAACATCTCCAAGTCACGCTCGAGTGCACAGCACTCGATCACCTCAAGATAACGCTCTTCGTTCATCTCCTTTCCAAAGAGAATATTATCTCGCAGACTAGCATTGGTAATGCAAGGCTGTTGAGCAGCGTAAGCAATCGAACCTCTTACACCGAGCGATCCCTTCTGTAAGCTTAGCTCACCCAACATCGATTGACACAATGTCGACTTTCCACTTCCGACAGATCCAACGATCATTGTCAACGAGGCACCGTCGCAACGCATCGAGATATCGTCCAAGTGGAAGGAATCCTCCTTCTCTGGATTCCAAACCAACTGAGCACCGTCCATATAGATACCGTTTGGCAGAGTTGGATCTTCTGGCTCCTTGACAGTCTCGCACTCATCAAGCAACAAAAAGTCAGTGACTCTCTTTGTGGCCACTTGAAGCTGTGCTACCAGAGCAATAATCAATGGCAAGAAAGTCAATGGTCCTCTCAGAATATTGAGATAAGCAACGGCTGCGAAAATATCACCTGCATCCATACGACCATTTACTTCATAATAAATACTGAATACCAACATTGATACCATTGTTGGTACTGATACAACAACAATTACCAAACCAGTTCTCTGTTTTGTTAAAAGTATGTTAATAATTAATTTGTTTGTTGTTGTTGTTGATAAATTTATAACTTACGATATAGGTAAATTTAAAGAGATGTTTAATTTCATTGGCACGCTTATCGAATACACGCTTGGCGAAAGAATCTTCCCAGGCGTAGAGTTTAATTACTTTGATCGATTGAAGTATCTCGTTGGTTGTTTTCACACGGATATCTGTGAATCTGACGAGAGAACGACGCACAGCCATCAAACTCTTGGCGGCAACACCATTGATTGGAACGATCAACAACATGAAACCGAGTGCAACGAATGTGATCCATTTGATCTTCAAGTAGAGCAACACAACACAAACGACAATCTGTACCGGTGCGAATATACCGTTGTTCACCATGATAAACACTTCAATCATTCTCTGAGCGTCATTACTCATCAGATTGACAATCTCACCAGTAGAAGTCTTTGCTCTTGCTGAATTACTTAATTTCAATGCTTTTCTATAGACATCACAAACAATCGCTGATCTCATCTGCAAAAAAATAAAAACAAAGCAAAAACAGAATTAGTATGACTTAAGAACAAGCAAACAAACAACAACAATATTAATATATATAGTTATAAATACTTACATAATCACCAACTCTTGCAGTCATCATATTCGATTGATATAGACAAACGGAACCGATCATCGCAGAGATAAAGATGATCAATGCATAGTAGTAACCCCAATTCAAATCTAGATTTAGATTGGGATCGTGCATCTTTGCTTTGGTGACGAAAATGACCATCTTTGAAAGCATCTCTGGTCCGACAAACTGTGATGCAATATAGATGAGATAGTAGATACTCGCTATACCATAGATAGGACCGAACGCTCTAATACCCGCTCTGGTATACGATGGTTTTTCCTTTTTGATTTCCAACTCCCATTGCTTTCTCATCTTCTCACTGATCATCTCTGCCCTATCGAAACTGGCAAGATTCCAAATATGTTTTTGTTCCAAAACATTTCTAAAACAAAACCAAACAAATCTAATAAATAGTAAATATATAAATAAAAAATTAATATATTTTAATTTTTCCTAAAAAAGTCATGAACTTTTTGATCTATAAAAAAAAAAAAAAAAAAAAAAGAAATCTGCAAACATTTTTCATTGTTGAAATTTCTTTTTCTTATCGGAATAATAGCTGATATTATTATTTAATGATGATTATTATTATTATATTATTTTAAAATAGTAATACATTACCTATTTGCCCAATCCCATGTTAATTTAAAGAGAAAGAATGAATTCTCCTCTGGACTTTCTTGACCTCCAAAGCCTTCTACATCTTTTCTCTCTGCTCTCTTTCGCTGAAACCGCTCGTCTCTAGTTTCTTTTCTTTTGGTAGTTTCCGATGAATCTACCATTTATATTTTAATATATATATATATTAACAAGAAATAAAATAATATAAACAAACTAATATAAAATACAACTATGATTATTATAGTAATTACTATAAATTATATGATATTTATATAAATAAAAACATAAAAAACAATGCTAAATTTGTAAAAATGTAATCAATTAAGAAAGAAAGTGTGGTGGTGATATTTAATTAATTAAAAGTGTTTTTGAAATATGACTTTTTAAAAGCACAATTGTGTAAAGTAGTAGTTTATAAATTAAAAACTAATAAATTACGTGTTAAGCTAATTAAAAATATATAAATATAAATATAAAATAAACATAAAGCAATACCAAAATGAAAAGTTGGTTTTTGTTTTAGGAATGAAATGAAAAGTAAAAGAAATGTATATGCTAAGGAGGAGAGATATAATTAAATTTAAATTTATTTTGTTTTTAATTCAGATTCTGCAGCAAGAGAGAGAATGGTCAACAAACACTCTTTAAATCATAAGTGTTAATAAATGTGTTGTTGTTGTTATTGTTGTTGTAATCACTGTCTTCACCATTTAAATTTACATGTGGTGTGGACAAATATTTGCTGTTTTTAAAACAATTATATTGAAAATCGGTACTGCATCATGAATGTTGCATACAACGATTACTCTTTTTTGTTTTTCGATGCAAAACATTTTTGAAAAATTCCATATTTTTTGCAAATTTTTGATATTTTTAAAAAACACACACACAACTAGACAAGACACCTGATCAGTGTCATCAGTAATGACATGTTTCGATTCCAATGATGATACTCAAAGAGACAAACACAAAACAATCAGTACAAAAATAAACATCAAATCTTTAAAATATAAAATCAGCTACTACTTATTTATAAATAAGTTAGTTTGATTTTAATACAAATATATATATATTTTTTTTTTTGGTGATGTGTGATCAATTGGTGATCGATACATCATTGATGGTGAAGTTATATTTAAAAGAGTGATTAACTTATGTTAAGAAGTTAAGTTAACTAACCTTATATCAAATTTAATTAATTATATTCTTATGAATCATAATGATGATGAAAATGATGATGATAATGATGATTCACCAATTTATTATTAGTAAATTATTTTTACAAACAACGTTTCTTGATTTACCTTTTTTTTTTTTTTTTTTCTTTTTCCGATTATTTTTCTAATTATTATTAGTTTGATAAATCTTGAATTATTAGATATTATTTTTATTATTATTATTATTATTACAAAAAACTTGAAAAATATTCTACTACTACATTGTCTAACCATGATTGATTGGATGTAAGATCGTAGAGGAATCCGAGATGACCACCATAGGAGGTGGTTGCTAAAATTGTGTTGGGGTTAGCTTTGAACTTATCGAAAGGAATTCCGCAGGTTGGAGCAATCGGATCGTCCGTCGATGTCAAAAAGAGAATCGGTTTCTCTATTTTCTCGAGATGATTGCACGCACTGCCATCCTTGTAGTAATCCTCGGCCGATGCGTAACCAAACACCTTGCTGGTGATCAACTCATCGATCTCCTTGATGGTCATTGCTTTCAATACGTCTTCGCGCTTTGCAAACTGCTCCAAACGGTCACCCCACTTGGTGAAGAGATTCTTTAGGTTGTTTGCCAACATCTCATTGTAGAACTTGTTGTTTATGTACGTCGATTTCAGATTGATCGACGACTTGTTCATATCCATCGGATTGGAAGCACTGCAATTCGCAATGAAAGGTGTGTCGGTTCCGACTTGACTGAGATACTTTGCGAGGATTGCCGATCCCAGAGAAAATCCGATAGCAAATAACTTTGCCTTTGGCAACGTCTTTACCAAGTGTTTTACAACCATTTTAAGATCACCTGTAAATGCTGCACTATATGTTTGATCCGCCTTATTATTATTATCATTATCATTATTATTTCAATGATTGAAAAAAAACATTAATATTAATTTTTTTCTATACACATTTCGAAAAGAAGAATATTCTTCCAAACTGGAAATTTATTACTTACGGTTACAATATTCTCTGCACAACCACGATAGTTAAATACAACGGTTCTGAATCCTTTCTTTGTGTATGCATCTTTTGCACAGTATTGTACGTATACTTCGTGTGATCCACCGGTGAGACCGTGAAGCATCAGAATGGTCGGTGTCTCCTCATTGAAATTCTTATCGTTGTCGAATGTGAACCAATCGAGTGAGACAGTTCCACCGTCCTCTGCTATCAGTACCTCTCTTCTCGTTGGTAGATTCAGAGGGTTTCTATGATAGGATGCGTAGTAAGAGTGAAAATGTGTGTTGGCCAACAGTAATGATGTTTCAAAGGTTGCATCATTCACAACCGATGGTTCATCACTGCTAGCTGTAGTGTTATTATCATTCGATTTACTGTTTATAGCATCTACCTTTGGTTTACGATAGAGAGTTGGACACTTTTCTAGTATTTTAAGATTTTCAGTATTTTCTTTATTAAAATATAAATTGATTGGTGATTTCATTACTATAACTAGCTAGTAATACTAATAACAAAAATAACAAACAAATAAGATTAAGATAGTTACTAAACTAAAGTTTATTTGCTATAGTTCAAACTATAAGCTAAGAGAGTCAGTCATCTAATTCTGTCAGTTAATTTAAAAATTAATTAAAATTTTGTCGAAGCTGTGATGCCATTAAAACAAAATTAGCAAAAAATAGCATCACCAATTTTTTTTTTTTGTTTTTTCCCAAAAGATGTAATGTAGGAAAAGAAAGTTATAAATCCACCTTAACTTTAAATAAATTCAAAAACATTAATATTTGTTTAAAGTTGTAATTTAAATTGTAAACCCAACTAAATACTAAAGTTTGCAATTGGATTTCTATCTGATAAATTTTGTAAACAATATTATAATACAATGATTTATTTTATTTTTTTTAATATTTACAAAAAATTAGTTTATTTATAAATAGAATAAATCAAAACCTTGAATAAATTTAGTTAACATCAAAAGATATAACCCTAATAAAAATTATATTACCTCGTACCAAACGATGGATCTGAGCTTCAACTGTTATTAGATAGATTTCAGAATATAGATAGGAATAAATAACAATTTCTTCTGACAGAATTAGCAAACTTATGTAAAACAACGATAACCTATCAAACTAATCAGAAAAAAAAAACAAACTTTTTCAAATGATCAACAACACAATTGTTGTCACTAACACCCACTTGACATTCAGCAAGCACACCAACCCACAGGAAAAGTAAAACAACTGTTATTGACAACAATTGTATCAAAAATTGGTTCAAATAATAACTGAGAAATGAAAAGATTCAATTTTATATATATTTTGTTTTAATAAAATTCATCATCTGAATACTATTGTGTTTGTTTTTATAAACCTGTTAAATTGATTGTTGTATCAATGTTATTTCGTTTTAGTAAAAATAAAAAATATTTTAATTTAAAATTAAAATCAATCAATAATATATAATTATATTAAATTTAACTATAATATTACAATAATCTACAAAATAGATTGATAAAAAGAAATGAATATTTATTTAGTATTAGTACAACTATTTCTTTTTTCAAGTATAATAAAATTTGGAATTACAACAAGTGAAAATAATATTTATAATATTACATTGAAACCACTGAAATCAGATACCATTCACTCTATAGGCTCAATAAAAGGAAATGCCACTCATTATACTCTAGATATATTTCCAGCGGTACAGGTTTATGAATTTAATAGAAATTCTGTAACTACTTTCGAAGACAATTGGATGAACGAAAAAATACCTTTGGATAAAGCCATTGTTGTGTACAATGGAAACACCAAAGTTTTCATACGCACAGAATCATTTTTAATTTATGATTCAGATAAACAATGTTTTACACTCAATATATATAACAGGTCATATTTAATTAATTACCATTAAATAAAACTATTGTATTTTTAATTTCTAAAATAAAAATAAAAAAATCTATTAAGAAAAAAACCATTATTTTATTATAAAATAAACATTGTTCAAATTCATGCTATATATTGATTTATCACTTGATCAATCATTGATTTAATTGTGATAATCGGTTCAGAAAAAAGTTAGTCCAAAAGAATTTGTGTATTCCCTAAATTTGGTGTGTACAATGAAATGGTCAATCAAATCCTTTGGAATAGACAGACAAAAAAAAACAATAAAAAAGAAAAAAATTACATTATGAAATACTATATATTCATTTGTGAATATGCAATTGGTCAACCTAGATGGTTTTAATAATAGTGGATATGAGTATGTTCCAGTTTGGATTAAAATAGAAATATGCCCTCCTTTAAAAAATAGGTCACCAGCTGTACACATTCTCTATCTGAATCATCTAGTTGTTAAAAAAGGTTATTGATATAATGATATCAAAACTTTTTTAGTGTTTCTTTTGATTAAACTCAGTACCTACTAGTGATATCATTTTTAAAGTCTACAACTAACGATCATGATCATTAAAAAATATATATGTTTTCACTATCACAATATGGTTACAATTTTTTCAAAAAATGAAAATACATACGACATATGCTAATATAGTAAGTTTTATGATTGAATCCAATATTATTTGATTTTTCGAGGGGTGTGGGTTGTGATGTAATACTTGACCAACATAAAATACTCACAAAATCACCAACACTTTTACACACACCTAACCAAATTTGATTATAAACCGCTCAATTCATTAAAGAAACAGACATAAAAGTACTCTCATACTAATGAACAAGTTTCTAATCAATTAATCTGGTGTTGTTGGTTTCCAATTAATTTACCCGATTTTTGTACAACCGAAGATAAGGATCATATTTAAATCAAACCATATGTATTGTTCTAGTTGAATAAAATAAATCAAAACTATAAATTCATCAGCCAATATTGTATTAAAAAAATATAAAATTTTAAACGAAATACCTATAGACAAGATTATCCTATAAATCAAAAATGTACAAAATGTTAGATATATTATTATTTATTAGTTTTATTATTCTTTTAATTTGTCAGAGTAATAACTATTATATAGTATACAATATTCCAGTAGTGCCCGACACTGAATTTATAAACTATAATAATCATTGTACAATTACCTCTCATTATATATATTCAAATATTCCATATTTGTTATAATACCAAATACCAATGCCTTTAAATACTTTACCCTACAAACCAGAGAAAGAGAAAGAGTGTATCTTTTATCTTCCAAGCCATGTATAAAAACTCCAATTAAATTCTTCAAAAAAACAAGTTTACCGATTAAAAAACTATTATATAATTAAGAAATTATAATTAAATAAAACTCTCAAATTTAAATTTATTTATTAAACAACTTTATTTTATTTTAATTCCTTTTATTTATTTGATTTTGATTAATTTTTAAACTATTGTGGTTATTGATAAAATTATCCTTTTTAGAATGATCTAACCACTTTTTTTCATTTTATATCTTAATTATTTTGGATCATCAGATATTAGATTAAAAATGATTAAACCATATCTTTCTCAAATGTTCACCATATTGTGTAACAAAGATTCAATCTAGATCTTTGATAATCAAATAATATACCAAAGTCAAACCTATATAAAGGACCAATTTCATGAATTTAGTATCATTCCTACAAAATCAAAATCAAAACTACAAACAAAATGACTTTAATAAGTATGATAATCAATACTTTCTAATTAAAACAAAATCAAATTCCTATTTATTTATTATTA
The DNA here is from genome assembly GCF_000004825.1 of Heterostelium album PN500. Taxonomy (NCBI): domain Eukaryota; phylum Evosea; class Eumycetozoa; order Acytosteliales; family Acytosteliaceae; genus Heterostelium; species Heterostelium album. The sequence continues at coordinate 283,811 of NW_008805073.1, read as the reverse complement.
TTTTTTTTCTATAGATTCCTTAAGTAAACTAGGTCAATTTAACCATTCAAAATCTAAATCTATTCAAAATGCTATTGTTGCTTCTCAAAACTCGATGGTATCATACGGACAAGGTCAAATAAGTTTAGAACACCTCATTGAAATCAAACTTCATTTAAATTTATTTGGATTATCATTAGATATTTGTATTTCATTATTCTAAAACCAATTGTCTAAACCTATTTGTATTATTAATACTAAATAACAATAAATAAAAGTATATTTGCTATTTCATTTTTAAAATATATATCGTATTTAAAACTTTATTTTAAATTAAATTTGATAAAAATAATGGAAACTATACAACTTTTATCAATTGAGAGTCTGGGTACGTAAATCCAGACTCTTTCAAAATTCGTAGTCTTGTTATTTTCCATTTTCAGAAAAAAAAATGGGTCTCTGGAGTGTTGGTCCCTCGAACCAATAATGCAGCACCAACAAGCGAGACTTAATCCATCTAATGTTACAACTAATTAAAATAGTAAAGTAATAATCTATACCACTGTTCTCTGCGTAATTTTAATTTTAGTTGCCTCGTTTGGTTGATCGAGATATTGAAAAGCCTCTTCATCACATCCTAACAAACTCATTAACTGTATTAAAAATTAATAATTAGATTATAAATAAAAATTGAATTGGATAAGTTATATTATTTACCTTTTGTTTGGAGTAATCGATACCTAGGATATCTAAAGCCTTTTGTGTGTCTCTTTTATTGATGGAGATTCTCTCTCGGCAGGATTTGAATGAATTCTCCAATAGCTGTTGTTGGAAAGCCTTAAGCTCTTCTTCATTCATTCCAAGAGTTCTTTTTACTTTGGACTCTGAGGGATTATAGTCACCGAGAATATCTATCACTTTTTTCATACTCTCGGGTCTGGAGTATTTCTTATTGAAATAAATATCACTCTTTGAGTCTGTCATTTTAATATTCTATTTGATAGGACAATTATATGAAAAAAAAAAAAGGAAAATTTTGGTAAAATTAGAATATAATAATTAATATTTTTGGTAAAAAATGGAAAAACAAATAATGTTTATAAATAAAAATAGAAATTGACTATAATAGTATTATTTATTATTTAGTATTATTTGTTTGTTATAAATATATATATTTGAGAAAACAGTAATAATGATTTATTATTTTTGTTTTTGGAACAATGTAAATAAATAAATAAGATCGATAATATTTTGATAATTAATAATATTGGAATTACATAAAAATAAATGTAAAATTTACTTTTGTGTGTGTTTTGAAAGACTACTACTATTGCGAAAAAACAATAATTTAAAAAAATGGTAGTATGCAGTTGGTTGGGTTGAAAACAATATTATTATTATTAAGATTGTGTGTGTTGTTTTGGAAAAATAGTATTGTTCATTTTCTGTTTGGTTGGTGTAACAATCTATCTTTTCGATTGATTGTTATAACCAAAACACAACACTATCACCCTTACACTTATACCTAGCACACACATACCTCGCAAAAAAAAAAAAAAAAAAGAAAAACACATCAAAACACAAGACAGAGTGAGTGTGAGTAATAGGAAAGAAAAAACAGTATAAAAAAAAGTGAGAGTGAAAGGGTGGATGGATAGAATTATTAATTTTTAACAACAAAAAACGACCATCGTCACCAATAACAGCACCATTTCTACAACTACTTGTCACTGTTCATCAAACAATAGCTTGAATAAGTACAAACATGTAAGTATGATGCTTCAACTAAACATCATCATCATCTGTGTTATCATGATCAAATTCATTAACTTTTTATACCAAGTGATTATGATTTAGAATTAAGTTGACGGATTTGATGTGTGTTTTTTTTTTTTTTTGATTAAAAAGTCAAACAACAAACTAACAATCAATCCACTCATTTCTTATCATCTAAAGATTAATGTTTTGTTCTGGTGTGTGGTGTGTGTGGTATTAGGAGGTAAGTGAGGTACGTGTGTTTCGACAACTGTTATTTTTCATGTTTAGACGATGACTGATTTGGAGTTGGGTGTAATTACTTGGTAGAATTGTGATATATATTTGATTGGTAAAATGAAATTTGACATATACTTACTGATGTTGTTTAATTGGTATCTGGATGTCAACTTTTCTGTTTGTTTCAACAAAGCCAAACAAAACCGACAATAATATTTATTGCAAGCAAAGGATTGTTTAAAATCTTGGAGATTTCAAATAATTAAGTAGTAACTGACGCTTTAGCTCAATTGATTTCCTTCTTTGATAACTGTCTTAAACAACCAACTTATAATTCAAACTTTTACAATTATTATAATTACAATACTGAAAGTTCTTAAAAATGGATTGGTTGGATTTATGATATTTATATATAAATATATAATTATATTTTATTTGTTTGTTTGTTTGTTTTTATTTTGTTTTTTAAATGATCTTCTACTTGAATGTTTTACTTCTATGTAAAATGATAATAAATATATAATAATTCTATTCTCTATTACTATTTATTTCTTCTTTTTTAATTTAATAAATTTAAATGTGTGTTTGATTTTAAAAATACCTCCCTTTTTTTAAATATTTAAACCCATTTATAAAATTTGCACATACCCAATATATAACCCACATAATTCCAAGATCAGGTTTTTTTTTTTTTCTGATTTTTTTAAAAAAATCTTTGAAGTCTGGTGAAATTTTTTTTAAATTTTAAATATTTTTTACTTTTTCAAAAGAGAATTCCATGTTTCTTCAAGGTTTATAACCCCATTTGATTTAAAAAGGTAATTTGTGTTCTGTTTTAGCCGAGAAATAAAATTAAACAAAATATAAAGATTAAATTTAGAAAAAGAAGTTTTTTAAAAAATTTGGGCATTTGTGAACATTGATGGTTCATGGGAATTTGAAAGAGCTCTGCGTACAATAAGATGTGTGTTCCTAAATAAAGGAGATTTTGTAACCATATATATTTTTTAAATATAACTATATTTATTTATGAAATAGGATCATCTTTATATGTTTATGTGAAGATGATAGTTTTGAAATAATATAAATCTATCTTTGAGTCTCAAGGTCTGAACGCATAGTTTGCAAAATTAAATGCTGTCTTTGGCTCTGGGTTTGGAGGAACATATGATCTTCCAGTTCCTGGCTATAAAAGAGTTAATGTTAGATATAACAATCATAAAGTATGAAGATGATTATCGATCTTACTTTTTGGTGGAATCTTTTTGGTTCAGGTACACTTTCACCCATTTCTTTTATTTCGTTACTGATATCTATTTAACTTATTTATTAATAATTTATTTGTATCATTTTTAAGAAATAAATATTTCAATCTTTAAATATGACACGGTACACTGATCATTAATTTACAATCAAACAAAATGACGACCTTTGTTACAGATTTTTTCCAATTTAAATCACATTCAAGACCAAGTTTTAAAAAAAATTCAACGAATTCGATGATTTAAACAATTTTTTGTTTTGACGCAATGCAGAAAACAGATTTTCTTTTTCTGCTGGATTCCATTCATCTTATCGATTGATTCCATCCAACCCATCTCTTGAAAAAATAAGTACTTATTTTTCATTTTAAAAGTTTTTTAAGAAATTTGTAAAATTGTAAGAATCATTGTTTTTGACTATTAAAATAAAATAAATGTCAAGCGAGATGACTCAATAAATAGTAACAGTTTGTTTATTAATATAAATAGTATATATTTGGAAATCTCTAAAGAGTTTATTCAGAACGTTGCAAAATCTTTTGAGGTGGCGAGAATCGTAATGACATGCAACTTACACCACCATCAATCTTTTGAAACTCTGAAACGTCGACAGTGATTACATTGTAGCCTAGATCAGCCACTTTCTTTGCTGTCTTTGGGAAGCCAGCAGGCATGATAACGTTTGAGTTGACCCAGATGCAATTGGCAGCGTATGACTCTGACTCATCGACTTCAATGATATTGTACTTTTGGAACTCTTCTAACGTTAGAAACTCTCCGCATGCCAGTAAGTTGTTATTTTCAATATAGGATAGACCTGTCTTTAGATGTAAAACCTTTTTCAAAGGAACGATCGAGCCTGTCATTTTGTACTTTTTGAGAATAGCAATAAGTTGATTGGCACCTTCCTCGTTGGTTCTCGCCGAGACTCCAATGTAGTAGTGGTTGCCAACCATCATTACATCACCCGCCTCCAGTGTTCCAGGTGCTTGAATACGCTCTACATTCGAGTAGTATCTATGAATTGCTGGCTCTATGATCTTTGTTTCTTCACGACGTGTGGTGGCGCCTGGCCTAGTAATAATCGCACAGTGAGGGGTGCACAGAACTGGGTCTTCCACAAAAACAGAGTCTGGATAATCGATATTTGGTGGAAGAATTAGCACATCGTCCACTCCACAACTTAGTAATGCTTCAATATACTTCTGATGCTGTTCTACTGCTTTTTTATAATCGGGTTTACCGAGATCACTGCTTGTGAGACCATCAACCAGTGACTTTGATGGTAATCTAGTTATTATATGTTGAAAATTCATTATCTGAATAAAATGAGTGACACCTCTCAAATTTGAAGCAATTTAAAACAAATTCAATAATAATCAAAAATTTAAAAAAAAAATAAAAGGTTTTTAAAAACTTGCCAAAATTCCTTTTTTGGATGCTAATTTCGGAGCAAAAATTCTCAACCCTTTTTTTATTATCCAACCGTCTTTGGAATTTTTAATGTTGAATAAATATAGATTAATTAAATTCTAACGACAACAAATAAAAGAAATTAAAGTTTGAAATTCTTCGTTTGAATATTTACTTAATTATATTGTTTTAAAAATTTAAAGTTGTATGTTTTTTTTTTTATTGCAATAGAATTGAAGCAATATTGTTTACATGTAAATCGGATCGATGAAATTACATTTTGATTTAGTTCAAGATGATACCAACAACCAAACCGAGGTTTTGACCAGATGATTGGTAGTCACCAGACTTCCAGTCGTTAACCATGTTCTTCCAATCTTCAGTGATATCCTCACTAAATTAATATTAAAAAAAACATATTAATTAATAAATATATTCAATTATTTAAATATTGATTAATAATATAACTTACCGATTGTGGAAGATGTTCAAGGCTTCCTTCAAGATGACTTCAATGATTCCACCGGTACCTGAGGACAATTCCTTGGCAACGTTGACAATGTCTCCAATGAATTCAGTAACACCGCAGAGTGAGAGGATTTGTGGGATTTGGGCAAGACCCTCACCAACCAATTCAATACCTTGCTCAACATCAGAAGCTGAGAGATGATCGAAACCTTCACCAATCAAAGTGAAACCTAGAAAATAATAAATAGATGATGCTGTTAGTGTTTTGTCTTTAAAAATCATTAATGGGGTATTTAAGGTCGATAAATACCGTTGGCGAAGTCATCAAAGGTGGCGTTTGATTCTACAACACATTCGGTGGAGTTTCCGTTCATGGCGATCTCCATACCGGCAACGAAACCCAAAACAAAGTCACCAAACTGAGCAGGTGATGGTCCAGAACTGACTGGTTTTTGTTCACGGACTTGGATAGCAGTTGAACTGGCAATCAAAAATAATACAACAAATGATAAGATAACCTTCATTTTCTAGAATTTCCAAAAATAAATAAAAATATGAATAAAAATTTACAGATTAGTAAATTTGTTTATAAACCAACTATTAAAAATAAAAATAAAAAAATTGTAAATTAACTTTAATTTTATTTTTATTTTTTTGGATCATATATTTAAATTTCCAACTTACAAATAAACAATGAATTAAAAGTAAAAAGTAAATTGAATAAAATTGAAAAAAAGTGTAATATGTGATTGATGTTTAAACACCTCCTTTTATCTTTAACAGCAACAAATTAACCTTAAAATTTTTTTTGAAAATAAAAATTAATTTAAATAAATGAAAATTTTAAAAATACAGTTTTGGGGGTACATCTTCGGCAATTTAGTTTGGTGTTACTGTCAAAACAGGTGGATAATCACTCATCAAAGGGGTAAACTTTTCTCTTATTGTTTTTTTTTGTTTTTTTTTTTTTTTAGATCATTCCTCTTACTTATCCAGACATCAAACAAGTCCTCTGATGTTCATGGTTTTTTGTAAAAAATATATAAAATTTTAAAATAAGTATCTAAAAATTAAAAATATCTTGTAAATTTTTATTTTTTACTTTTTTTTTTTTTTTTATAATAAATAATTATTGATTGAGTAAACAAGTCCAATGAATGATCAGTTTTTAACTATTTGAATTCGCAAACATTTTACATAAATGGTAATAACTATTATCTAACCACAAACTTCAAAAGAAATCGATTTCATTTTTCTGCTGGGCAAAACATGACTTTCTTTCTGATATTTTTTTACACAAAAAACATAAAAATTTGCAGGATTTGAAACAAATATAAAATCCATTTGAAAGATATTTTTCGGAATTACAATGCCTTTTAATGTAGAGATTCGGAGTGATGTTTTTGTATTGATTTTATTTTAGCTGAGGGCAAGATATTTATATAATTATATATTTCGGAATTAATTTTCTTACAAATTCAAATCAATAAAATAATCATTTATCTTAATAAAATACTGTAAGTATTTGTACTCTGGAAATTGATCACTTAACTTTAAATATATTAAATTTATTTAATATTTTGAATGTGTTATTTTATTTAATGATACACGATTGAATATATAAATTGAATAAAAATATTTAGTAGTGAAGAACAAATAAATAATACATTAAAGTTGCCCTGTTTTTTTTTTTGAATTGCAATTTTTTTTTTTTTTGGGTTTTTCAATTTTTTTTTCACTCATAGTTTGATCAAACAATCAGAAAAAAAAAAAAACGATAAGATATTGTATTGTTATTATTGTTTTTTTTTTTTTGAGATAATTAATATATAATATAAATCAAACATGTTAAAATCAATGATCAGAAGTGGCAAATGCCTCAGTAACAGCAGTAATATTATACTAAATAGAGGTAGCAGTAAATTATCAAATATAAGCGCAACAACCTTTAAAACTGCAACACAATCGACATCAACTTTAAAATCATATATATCAGTAAATAACTTTGTTTTAAATAGCTCAAGCGCAAATACTACAACTACTTCACCAGTTTCATCTACCAAACAATCCAATCAAATCAGCACCAATTTAAATAATAACAATAATAGCAATGGAATCATTCGTAATATAAGAGGGTAAGATATTGTATACAATCAATCAGTCAGTCAGTCATCAAATACTAATTAATTTTGCAACAACAAACAATATAAAAATTAGTTCTAGTTTTGGTTTAATAGAGATGCTTACTGTATTTTTAGATAATGGTAAGTTACCTTAAATTATTACCTGTGTTTTTTTTTTTTTTTAGAAAATAGAATTACTTGTTAATTAACAATTTTATTTACAATAATAATCTATATATATAGATGGTACTTAATTGTGATTTATCTTTCATGTTGTGATGTGATGTAATTATAGAGTGATATGTTCTAGTTTATTTGTTTAATTACATTACATAAACTTTGACAAACATATTATGAATTAGTTACAATATTCACATTGGTGATCATCAGATGATTAACTAACATTTTGTTTTTAATAATTATGAAATAGGTGATTAATATTTATTTAAATAATCGATTATAGAAAAGTAAATAATAATAATAATAATAATAATAATAAAACTATAAATTCTCTCTAAATATATTTATCAACAACATTCAATGATTACAATAATCTAATCTAATCTTTAATTATTTATTTATCGATATGGTTACTTTTGATGACTGCTTCGTTTACTTTTTCTTCAATAACCTGGTAAACCATTTGAGGATATGGATGTTCTAATATAATACAAATTTCACCTTTCTTTTTGATTAAAACTTTGTTGTCATCTTCCATCGATGATGATGATGATGATGATGTTGCTGATGCGCCAAAAGATAGTAGTGTTGGTATTGTTTGTTCGGTTATGGTGGTGGGTGTTGTTGGTTGATGAATCAACATCGGTAGCGATTGATCTAGTCTCACACCGAGTCTTTCGATGATCGCTCTAAAGTGGTAGGACGCCATCACCACTGGCGACCAAGTCAGTGGCAGATAGATGGTGTCGTTGTTGATACGATTGGCCAGCTTGGAGATCATCATCAGCAGCAAGACCATCTCGTCTTGAATCTTCAAACCCTCGTCTAGATCCTCTACGAGATCGGCACCGACACCGCTATTACGGAATTCGTCACAGAGCGACAGTGCATTGTCGATGGTTCTATCGACGAGACCACTCAACGACATCACCTGATTCTGTGCATTTCTCAGTGTGTAGTTCAACGTCTCGAGGTAGTCGAACGAACCTTGTAGCAACACCAAGTACTGCTCCTGCTCGGGCGTATCCTTAAAGTCGTCCATAAAGTTGAATTCCGAGGCAATGTTCTTCAGGTCGGATTTTATCAGCAAGAACATAAACATTGGCGTCAGATCGTTGGCATCCATTCTAACGATTTGACTTGTAGCTTCATTGAGATTGTTGATCTTCTCAGAGGGTGTTCTCTTTTCTGGTAGTCTCTTCATAATCTCCAATGCTTTAGGGAATGCTTCAACCTACAAATAAAAAAAGAGTTTGTTAACAAATAATCTACTACTATTATTTTAAAATATATATTTGATTGAGATAATTACATTTTGTTCCCAACTATCCTCTGTAATATCGATTTCACTGTGAATAATATCTTGATATCTAGAAACTCTTTGTTGGAAAAATAGATCTCTTGATTTATACTAAAATGAAATGAAATAAGATAATAATAATATTGATATTAATAAGATAAGTCAATCTAATAGATTCATATATATATATATTAATAATATACATACAACTTCATGATATAAATGTATGATAACATCATAGGTTTGTGAAAATAGAATCTCTTTATAGTTTGTTATATATTCATGGTGAGTATCTGGTATATTTGTATCTAACCAATCTATATATATATTAAAAGTAATTGAAATCATATTAATAAGCAATTATTATTATTTTATGTCAAAGTTAATAATAATAATAGTGTACTTACTGAAAAACTTTTTAATTGTATCTTTTGCTCTTGCCAATAGAATGTTGGCGTTCTGATGAGTCATATTGATCGAATAGTGTTGTTTAATGATTACTATTAACTTTCTAAAGAGATGACCGAATGGTGTAGCTCTGAATGTTGAATCGGTATAGCTGATCTGCTGTAATTGTAGCTTTGTGGCTTCCGTTGACTTTAGTGCATTGAGATTCTCAAAGTAGTTATCCAATATCTTGGATTCTGCTTTCGCACGATACTTTATAATGAGTCGAGTGAGTTGTTTGTTGTTCTTTCTCATTGAGATTTGCAATGCCGACGCCATTGAATTATTGACATCGTCTATATACTCCTGTAGTTTATCTCCACTTAGATTATTTAGCTTATCAAAGATTAACTGTGCAAATCCACTTGCCTATAAATCCAAAAAAAAAAAACAACAATAGTAAGTATATCATATTAAAATTAGTTTGTTGTTTAGTTTGTTTGTTATTTACATTTGCACGACTCAAGTTTGCTACTAAATGTAATGGTGTATTTCCTTCGTTGTCTTTTATCAGTAGTGACTCCTCTGTTGAGTGACTAATAAATAATTTATAGAGATGCTGAGCACCACTGGCCAATGCTACATGTAATGGTGTTTGATGATTAGATGTCTAAATTAAAGATAGATAAACAACTAATTAGTTGAATGAATTATAGATATCTATTAGCTAACATACTCTCATAGATATAATTTGTGTTTTTGATGTTAATATCTTTGCTGCCACTTCATATTGTAAATCATTGGTGAATCCAACTTTTTGTCTTTCTTTTGTTGTCATTTGTTGTACATTCAGTGGTGTTGTTGGTTGTGAAACTGAAGCTGAAGCTGTTGGAGAAGAAGAAGAAGAGGACGAAGAAGTAGAAGATTGCGTTGTTGATGGTGATGTGGATGGTGTATTTGGTAAAGTTAGTGGTGAAGATCTTTGGTTAGATGATGATTGACTTGTTGATTGTGAATCTTTTGATACATTATTATTTGATACATTGTTATTACTACTATTACTACTATTGTTATTGATTCCATTTACATTTACACTATTACTACTACTATTCATATTCTGTTGTGATTTCGATGAAGATCCACTTATACTTGTACTACTACTACTACTACTGTTGCTATTACTGTTGTTGTTGTTGTTATTATTGTTGTTGTTGTTAGTTGTACTTTGTGAGAGTGCAGCAGATGCAGGATCAGGTACTTGACTTGCTAGTTTGTGAAGTGGTGTCCATTTGTTGATGTCCGGTAGTATGGGTGATGCACCGCAGTTCAAGAGAAAGTTGGCGGCGTGGAAGAATCCTTTCTCACAGCAAATGTAGAGCGGTGTTTTCAATTGGAAGTCTTGTTCGTTGGTGAGTGTCGGTGCTTGCTCAAACACAAACATCACCGATGATATCTTGAATGATGCGCATGCCACATGCAGGAAGGTAGATCGGTTCGAAAGTTGCTGTGTCAGTGGAATCTTTGGTTTCGATTGTAGTGATTTCGTTAGGAACATTGTATTTCCTGCCTCTGTAGCCAATATCATTTCATCCAAGCGAGATCTCTTTGGTGGTGCATCACTCTTTTGTCCATTACCACTAATAGCATTTACTTTATTATTATTATTATTACTAATAGCAGCGGATTCCTTTGCATTCGGATTGATTCTATCTAATGAATGTGATTTAGAGTGTTCTATTCTTCTTTGTCTTTGTTTGTCTGCCTGAAGTGTATTGTTATTACTATTTGTGTTGTTGTTGTTGTTGTTGTTAGTTGGACTGGTATTGTTTGGACTTGTTATAGTTGTCGTTGTTGGCGTAATAGTTATTGCTGTCGTTGTTGTTGCTGTTGGTGGTGTTGTTGGGGTTGGTTTAATAGGTGGTGAAGATGATGTGGTTGGAGATGTTGTTGTTGGTAAAGAAGAAATTGGAGAAGCAAGATCCAATGTATTGGCAATGGAATTGGTATATTCATTGGAGATAGAACTGGTACTACTCGCATCACTTTGATTGCCATCGTCATCCTCTAGAGTGATTGTGTTACTACTATTAACCAATATCTGTATTGAATCTAATGATGTTCCCATAGGTGGTGACTGTTGCTGCTGTTGCTGTTGCGTTTCAATAAGAGAAGAAGTTGAATTCGTATCACTTCTACCATCATCGAATATCAAATCACCACCCATCATAACAGAACCAGCACTTGACATCGTATCACTTCCATTATTATTATTATTATTATTATTATCCATAATCAATTATTTAATTATTTATAACTACTAATCTTTTATTTTATTTTTTTTACAATTAAATTTCGCTATTAAAAAAAAAATAAAAATAAAAGATATGTTTTTAATTAATTAATTATGAAAGTAAGATATGATTGATAATATTTGATAGTGTGTGTGTTTGTATAATTAATATTTATTTTATTTTTACAATTATTATTATCAAGATATGACCGTTTTTTTTTTCTTTTTTTTTCGAAAAAAAAAAATCTGTTATTGGGAATCATGTCGAATGGTTATTCATTGAAAATTTGCACAACCATTTTTTTTTAATGAATTGCCCGCCTCTTGACAATTTTTTTTGCAAGCTTCAAGTGTCACACAATTGTGTAGAATTATCTTTATTTATTTAATAAATAATCAATTTAATACTTCAATAAATTATAATTCTTTTTTTTTTCTATTTTTTATCTTTATTTAATTGGGGGTGGTGTTGAATCAGTTGAAAACAGGAGAAAGGACAGTGACCGTCTCTCCGGTTGCATCTGAATACAACGGTTGTAGGAGAAAAATTGATTTCGAAGTAAGAGAACTCCATATGCATACATTTCGTATGATTGCGGAACCTCTTTGAGTATTTACATTTAAATTTATTGTTAACCTTAATAATAAAATTTTGAAATGATTTTTTTGTAACTATCTTGTAAGTATAATCAACACATTCTTATCACAATCTTTCTTTGATATTCATTTTATGGTTTTATTTAATGTTGTTTATATTGTTGATTTTTGATCACTTAGATCATCTCCAAAGAATAAAAACAAAAAAAAAGTAAAAATAAAAATGAAAAATCAGATATAATTAAGAAAAAAAATTAAAATGTTTATTTAGATTTCTAATTTTAAATATGAGTGTCTTTTGTCAAAGATATTGGTTATCTTACCTCAGATTTTTAAATTTTCAAAGCAAAGTAAATAAATATTTTTAGACTAAAAAAGCAAATATGATTCTTATGATCATTGTAAGTTTTAATTTCTTTGCTAATGTACTTATGTTAATTTGTTCAATATCTAAACAAATAGATTTAAATTTGACGTGAGTTTTTGGAACTTAATTTCTCAGTTTGAGAGAATGATTCTGCGATTTGAGTACCGTTTTTAAAATGGTTCTTTTTTTTTTGTTATTTTTTGATTCATTTTTTTAAAAAATTAAATAAAACTCTGACTGTTTTTATTGAAATAAGATAGATAACAAATCATTTAAATATGACTTTATTTTAATATTTTAGAAAAAATTTGAAAGAAATAAATCTGATAAACTATCATAGAATAATTTTTTTAATCAGAAAAATCAACATTCTTTAAAAAAAAATTGGTAAATAAAATTTTTGTTTTTAACTATTTGTTAATTGATTATTTTGTTTACCATTTGAGAACCAGATAAAAATCTTCTAAAGATTTTTGATAACCTTACCCACACCTTTTTAGATTAACAAGAGGAGGATCCTGGTCAATTTCAAAAAAAAAAACCAAAAAACTGATTTTTTAGAGTGAGTTTTTTCCTTTTTTAAGGTAAAAATAGTACGCAAAACCATCAAAGTGAAGGATGGAAACCATGAGACCCGAACAACAAAATATCTCTCGATCATTGTTAGATTTTACGAAAATTTCAATTATGTTTTACGAGCTTGTTTGTCTTGGAACCTTTGATTCTTATTTTATCAATAAAAAATTTTAAATTAAAATCTTTTTTAACCGGTTGTTCCAAATCGAAAGAGCAATTGTTGATCTAGATTCATTTATTTAATCTTTAGATTCTTTTTCAAAATTGTTTGTTTTTATTTTCAATTAAATAAATAAATAATGTTTTTCAAATATAATTATTTATTTATTGTATTTTTAATATATGTATCATTTCTATTGTCTTTTGTAGAGGGGCAATCTTATATTTGGTTAACATCCTATCCTTTTGGTACTAAAAGTTGTGATGTTCAACCCAATTTAATTTCATCATTTGTCAATGGACAATGTTACAGTGATGGAATTGCTAGCTTTAAATACCTTATCTCTGGAAATACCTATAAAATAGAGAATTTCAAAGATAAAGCATGTGCACAATCCAGTTTTATTGGACTAGCAGCAACTTCTGGAAATTGTATTGCTGGAGTATTTAAAACTGAAGTAAAATCTACTTTTGTCACTCCATCAGTAGGATTTGTAAGTATTTTATAATAAATTTATTATAAATTAAAAAAATATATTAAATAATTAGAACTAATTAAAAAAAATAAAAATTTATCCTTTAATCTAAATATAGATTTACTATGAAAGATATCCGTAAGTTTTAATTTAAAATAATATATATTTTTTTTTTTTTAAATTTCAACTTTTCATTTTTTTTTTCCTCAGATAAAAATCACACATTTGATTAATTGATTGATCACACAAAAATATTTATTAACACCACCTGAAACTCTTTTTCCATCAAATTATTATTATGTTATGTAAATAGTCCAAATAGCGTTTGTGGACCGGTTAATAGTATTAGAAATGTATTGCGTCCAAATGTATGTAGTTATACAGATTCCGTTTCTGGTTTCCAGAGAGGAACAATGGGTACTCTTACATCGGCAACCATTGGTTACTCTTATGATAGCTCGGGAAGCTGTGGAGGTCTAACAAACTTTGCTTGGACATCGACATCTTGCTCACGAGACGATATAAGATTCATGATGAATGTGTTCAGTGCGGTTTCGCTCTCCATTACTTTCGGTGCCGCCAAGTTCAACGGTTACAATTCACTTACCATCCAAGTGAATAGCAATTGGCCAGCCACCCAAACAATGAGAGTTGAATACCTCAACGGAAATTCATACGTTGCAACCTCCTGTAATTCTCTAACCGGTGGACAATCGTGTACAATCTCTGGTATTCCAACCGGTTTAAGAACCAACATCAAAGCGACATTGAACGGAGAATCTCCATTTGGTGGAGCGAATTCCGGTACTTCCGCTTATATCCAAATGCCATCCGGTAAGTTGTAATCATGTTATTCAAAGATATCCAATGTATATACTAATTTAATATTTATCAATTTCTTTTCTATTCTTTTGATACTAACTATCAGCTGATACTATGAACTCGGTAACAGTGACTGCTAGAACTACAAAGACTATCACTGTTAGCTACAAGTCGAATCAAGGTGTCAATGGAGTTACATCTTTTGTTGTTAAATCGAATAATGTTCAAGTTGGAGGATGTTCTTTTACATCTTGTACCATTACCGGTTTGACTCCAGGCCAAACAGTCTCGATTGCCGTTAATGCCGTAAACTATGGTGTAAGCTCTGCTGCTATGACTACCAGTGGAACTACCTATACCGCAGTTACCACTCCATCTCTTTCCTCTACAAACACACCAAACTCTATTGTTGCAACTTTCTCTGCTACTGGCGGTGTACCATCGCCAGCCACCACCTACCAAGTTCTCTTGAATGGTGCCGTTCAATCCTGCACTGCCTCTCCATGTACTCTCAGTGGATTGACTACTCTTGCAACCTATACACTCCAGGTCAAAGCAACCAACGATGGTACAACCACTCAATCTGGCGTTTTATCGATTAAACTATGGGATCTGATGAAAACACCGACACTCTCTGCTAACATGTTTACGAATCGTGCCGTTCTGTCATTCTCTGCTGCCGGTGGTAATCCAGCGTTGACAAGATACACCATCCAATCAAATGGTGTTGATGTTGCCAATTGCAAAGGTATCGCCACAACAACATGCACTGTTTCGTCTCTGACACCTGGTACTTCTTACAAGTTTGTTGTGACTGCAGTCAATGCACCAACCACCCTCAGTAGCACAGTTACACAATCTACCTATTCAGAGATCACACTCCCAACGTTGACAGCAACAACAATCACAACCAAATCAATGATTGTTAGTTTCTCAACAACTCAAGGTGTTCCAAGTTCAACTCTTTACACAATCATTAATAATGGTGTAAATGTTCCAGGATGTGTTGGTATCTCCACTACTACTTGCGCAATCAATACCTTGACCCAAGCCACTGGCTATAATATCCAAGTAGATGCAGTAAACGATGGAAAGAAACAAAGTACATCAAAGACATTCACAACTTTAGCTGAAGTCACAACACCAACTGTCACAATCAAACAATCAGCACTCACACTAACAATCACTTATTCAACACAAAATGGATATCAAACATCTGTTTATGATGTTGTTGTCAATGGTGCAACTATTTGTGCAGCAACAACCGCTTTACAATGTACATTCAATTCGGTTGTTCTCGGAACCAAATATGATGTTCAAGTAAAGGTTACCAATGATGGTCTAACTAAAATCGGTACCTCTTCATACCAAACCTACTCAGATTCCATTCAAAAGTTACAAATTGTTAGTTATACAACCAGCTCAGTGACATTCAGTTACTCATCGACCTATGGAGTTCAAGGAGTCACAACATTTGCCTTTACGATCAATGGTGCTGCAGCCACTTGTAATGACTTTGCACAATGCACAGTCTCTGGATTCACACCATCGAATCCAGGTGTTCAATTGACAATCGTTGGAAAATCGATCAACTATGGAAATTCATCACCAACCAAAACCATCACTCAACAACTCTACCCAGTTGTCAGTGTTCCAACCTTTACATTAACCAACACCCCAGTTTCCATTACCGTTACATTCTCTTCGATTAATGGTGTGCCATCACCAGCCACCTCCTATCAAGTTCTATTGAATAGTGCTGTTCAAACTTGTACCACCTCTCCATGTACTCTCAGTGGATTGACAACACTCTCAACCTATTCCGTTCAAGTCAAAGCAACCAACGATGGAACTACCACTTTGTCAACAGTCCAATCCGTTAAACTATGGGATTTGATGTCTACACCAACTATCTCTGCCAACATGTTCACCAATCGTGCTGTTCTATCATTCTCTGCAACAGGTGGTAATCCAGCTTTGACAAGCTATACCATCCAATCAAATGGTGTTGACGTTGCCAATTGCAAAGGTATCGCCACAACAACATGCACTGTTTCATCTCTGACACCTGGTACTTCCTACAGGTTTACGGTAATTGCAGTCAATTCAGTCACAACTCTGAGCAATACAGTTACACAATCTACATATCCAGAGATCACACTCCCAACTTTGACAGCAACAACAATCACAACCAAATCAATGATTGTTAGTTTCTCAACAACTCAAGGTGTTCCAAGTTCAACTCTTTACACAGTTTCCAACAAAGGTGTAAATGTTCCAGGATGTGTTGGTATCTCCACTACTACTTGCACAATCAATACCTTGACCCAAGCCACTGATTATGTTATCCAAGTAGATGCAGTAAACGATGGAAAGAAACAAAGTACATCAAAGACATTCACAACGTTAGCTGAAGTCACAACACCAACTGTCACAATCAAACAATCAGCACTCACACTAACAATCACTTATTCAACACAAAATGGATATCAAACATCTGTTTATGATGTTGTTGTCAATGGTGCAACTATTTGTGCAGCAACAACCGCTCTACAATGTACATTCAATTCAGTTGTTCTCGGAACCAAATATGATGTCCAGGTTAAGGTTACCAATGATGGTTTATCGAAAACAGGTGTTTCTTCATACCAAACCTTTGCAGATACAATGAAGACATTGCAAATTATTAGTTATACAACCAGCTCAGTGACATTCAGTTACTCATCGACCTATGGAGTTCAAGGAGTCACAACATTTGCCTTTACAATCAATGGTGCTGCAGCCACTTGTAATGACTTTGCACAATGCACAGTCTCTGGATTCACACCATCGAATCCAGGTGTTCAATTGACAATCGTTGGAAAATCGATCAATTATGGAAATTCATCACCAACCAAAACCATCACTCAACAACTCTACCCAGTTGTCAGTGTTCCAACCTTTACATTATCCAATACACCCGTTTCAATTTCAATTTCGTTCGCATCAACTGGAGGTGTGCCATCACCAGCCACAACCTATCAAGTTCTTTTGAATGATGTTTCTCAAACTTGTACCACCTCTCCATGTACTCTCAGTGGATTGACAACACTCTCAACCTATTCCGTTCAAGTCAAAGCTATCAACGATGGAACTACAACTTCATCCTTGATCCAAACCGTTAAGCTTTGGGATTTATTGACTGCACCAACACTCTCAGTGGCAATGTTGACCAAATCCTCCAGTTTAACTTTTTCGGCCAAGGGTGGAAATCCAGCGCTCACCCTCTATTCTATCAGCGTCAATAATGTTCCATATGCACCATGTCAATCGATTGCCTCCACCACATGTAATGTTGCATCCCTAACACCAAGTACATCCTATACCTTTGCTGTTTTCGCTACCAACGCAGGACTTAACCTTTCGAAATCCATTGTTGCACCAACATACTCACAAATCTCTGAAGGTATTTTCAGTTCGTCACTCGTTACCACCAAATTGATTTCACTAAACTTCACAGTGAATGGAGGTGTTCCCAGTGCAACTAAATATACTGTAAACAACAATGGTGTCGATGTAATCGGTTGTATTGATATCTCCTCCAACACATGTACTCTGAGTGGTCTGACTCATACCACCAACTACAATATCCAAGTGACTGCAGTCAATGATGGTAAATCACTTTCATTCTCAAAGAAACTTACCACCTACACCAAGGTTAGCAATCCAACATTAACTTTGATTGGAAAACCAACTTCAATCTTCACCAGATATTCATCAACTTTTGGAGTACCATCTCCATCAACCATTTATCACGTTCTCCTGGATGGTGTAGTTTATTCGCAATGTACTGGAACTGCCACTACATGTACCATCACTGGATTGACAACCTTGTCAGAATACTCTGTTCAAGTCACAGCAACCAACGATGGTGATATCACCCAATCGCCAGTTCAAAATGTTACACTCTGGGATTTGATGAGTGAACCAATTCTCACAGCAACTGCACTGACAAAATCAATTCATCTCAACTACGAAGCACCAGGAGGTGATCCCCTTCAAACTTCATTCGTTGTCATTATGAACTCGACCACCATCAATCAAGCTGGAAATAGTGTTTGTCAAGAATCTAAACCCGATGCCAATGGAGAGTGTTTCCTTACCGATCTTTTACCGGGAACAACCTATTCTTTCATTGTCACATCCAACAATGTTGATAGACATCTTAGCTCCGAGTTGATTGTCGAAACCTATGCAGAGTTATCGAATCTCCTGCTTGATTTGGTATACATTACAACCAAAGAGATCTCATTGAAATATTCAGTTGAAAATGGTATTCCAGAGTTGACCTATTTCAATGTTTCTCTAAATGGACAACCGACATCTTGTATCAAAACTCAAGAGACAAGTTGTGTAATTAGTGATTTGGTTCCAGGAAGTTCTCAGGAAATTTCAATTATTGCAGTTAGCGACCAAACACAATTGACATTATCCAGAAGCTATCAGACATACTCTGAAATCAGCAATCCATCGATCCAAATTTCACAGACCTCAACTGAGAATTTCGATATCACATATTCAACAGTCAATGGTGTTCCAAGTTCAACAACCTACGATGTATTAGTGAATGAAGCAGTCATTTGTCCAAACACAACTCAGCTATCATGTATTTATGATGATTTGGAGCTTGGATCGTTATATCAAGTCAAGGTGATTGCATACAATGATGATATGTCAAAGATGGAAATCGGTTCCATTCAAACCTATTCCGAACCAACCGGTTTAAATCTTAGTGCAGATGCATCGGTTTCATCGATATATGTTTCATGGAATGCATCAGAGAATGGTCAACCTAATGAAACTACCTATTCAACCATTATCTCTTACAACTCACAAAACTGGACAACCATTTGTTCGAAATCCAAACAACTCTATTGTGATATCACCAAATTGGCACCGAAAACAAGATATATTATTAAAGTAATTGTTTACAACTCTTATTACCAACCGGTTGAACAATCTGTTTCCATTTCAACCATCAGCGCTCTTGACGATTCATCGTGTAAAAAGAATGAAACAGCTCCAGTTTGTTCAGAGAATGGTGAATGCCTCGAGGGAGTATGCCAATGTAAAGAAGGATGGAGTGGTATTTATTGTCAGATCGACGGCAAAGATAATCACAACGGAAACGATACAATCACACCAAATCCACAGATTCCAGAGATCGAAGTCGAGAACAATGGAATCAGCTACAAGTTTGAAGTATTCTCAATCACTGAGATCACTGATACCGGTGACCAAGTTAAATATTTCAATGTCTCCGAAGCGAAATGGATGTTGGAATCATCTTCCAATCAAAATATTAGTCACGCGATCACAGGCGAGATCATAGCGCTCAAACAGTGGAGTTACTCTGCCAACTCTACATCTCTCAAATATGCCGAGTCAATGGAGATTTCATTCATTCAATACCAAGCACCAAAGAATTCCGCACTGCTAGCCAAAACGATTCCAGTCAGCTTTGCAGGAAAGGATTTCCAAATCAACATTGGATCTCACAAGTTTACTATGAGAGTCGAAAAATGGCCATTCCAATCGAGATTGAACAACCTCGTTTTCTCAATGAGAGTTACCAATCCCGTTGGTGTTAAGGATCAATGTGGAAACTTGAAGGCACCGTCTTCCAATGACACTATTGTATTGTCGACCTCCGAAGTCACCTCATTCAATATTGGTGATGGAAACGGTAACTATATTGTCGGTTCAATGTTGAATACACTCATTGTCGATACCATACCGATGGTAGCTGTTCATACATACATCCAAAGAGAAGGACATGTTGAAATCGACACTGTCGTACCGCAATTCGAAGAGTTTGCAATGGTTGACCCTGATTTCGGTTTAATCCTTGCACCAAATGCCCAAACCGACAATAGAAATACTTGTAACCCAACAACAAAGAAAGATGATAATTGGCGAGTCATTGTTGGTAGTGTTGTTGGTGGTACTGTCGGTGTTGCTCTTGTAGCTGGATCTGCACTCCTCATCAGAAAGAGAAGAATTGCTGACAAATACAACAAAAAAGTTGAACGATCAACTCAAAAAGCATAAAACATATTTTTTCTTTGAAAAAAATAAATAAAAAAAAAAAAACAAATTTGATTTATCATCCACCTTTTAAGATAAATACATACAGATAGATATACATAAATGGATAAATATTTATTTTGTTTTAAAAATGTTTATATTAGAAATCCCATATTTAATCATGTTTATATAATAAATAGAGATAAAGTAAGAAATCAGTGGAATCAAGAGAGGAAGTTAAATTCAAAGGCAAAAGAGTTAGTTTTATATTGATGGAAAGATATGATTAGTAATCCAATTCAATTGGTTAATCATCGATATTATAGAATTGAAACGATTCTACCTGATGTTTAGAAGTAGCTTGTATTGGCGAGCTCCTTGTCAATATCGTACCGATTTCTCTATTGAAAATAAGTACTTCAAACATACTTTAATCATTCAGATCTATATTTCAAACATATAGTAAAGCTTAATGATGTCGAATTCTTTGATTATGTGGTTGAAATACTTTCTTTTCTCAGTTTCCATTATATTACAATCAAAAGAAGTCATTTTGATTTCGGTGAACTTTTGGCATTGGCTGCAGAGTTTAATAGTTTAGAGATTGTAAACTACATTATTAGAGCACATAATTATACGAGAAGAATAGATCTAAGTGATCAAGACTATTTAAAAGCACTTTCAAGATCTCCTTTGTCAAAGAATTATGAAATATTCTTAAAGTTAACAGAATATGCAATAATACCAGAACCAAACAATCGAAAGTACGATAGAAACATTGCAAATCATCAGATTATGTTAGAATGTTATACGAATTCAATTCGATCAGGTCAAATTGAATGTGTTGAATGGTTACTTGCTCAAACCAAATGGAATCCATTCAATAATACTCACAAAGCAAGAACAATTACCTGTTTCAAAGAAGCTGCATTTATGAACAACCAATATAATAAATATGATAAATAATTTTTATCAAATAAAAATATTTCTTCTGTATGACCATATTCATATACAAACATCTAAAAAATAAAATTGTTAATATTACTTATATATATTCATTATTTTAAATTTCAAGAGAAGTGAATTCTGAATTTTGTATCACAGTTATTGAACTCTCTCCCTGATTAAATAGATTTGAATCAAATTGATCAGATTTTTACAAAAAATATTGATTAGCATTATAATGATATTACCAAACTAGTTTATTTCTCAATTTATTTATTATAACCTTGAAAAGGCAGCCAATAAAGATTGTTGAATATCATCGACAAGTGCTTTTGGTAGTTTGGGTGCCACTGTATAGTTGAGATCGATTGAATTTAGTAATTCTGTAATTTGTGGATCGTTTAATTCTTTGTTGACGTGCGACATGATATTGTGTATCTCACTGAGGTGTTTGTTAGCTGCTGGTGGATTAGCACTCATGAATGCTTTGAATATTTTGACCTGTAATTCGCGTGCCTCTGACGAAGCAGTATAGCAGAGTGTCCTTAAAATGTCAGAGACCATCTGGTGGTTCAACAGATGCTTTTGGTTGAGGAAAAATGCGAGATTCGAATTGAGCAATTGCAAACCGAGTTTGGCATACCCACGCTGGGCAAACAACTCAAACAACACCGAGTACAAATAGAATAGGTTGACCTCGCCAAAGAACTTCATGAGATGAGCAAAGTTGATGTCGTCATTCATTGTGTAGATTCGGTCGTAGAGATTGACAGCGATCGTCAAAAACGGTTTGGTCTTGGTCTGCATGTTGACGGCACACAGGTAAGAGTAGGCAACTTTGACGTCGCACGAAGCCATCTGGTTGAAACGGAAGAGTGCACCGTACTCTTGGAGAATGGAGGGCATATATTTGTAGTAATCTTCGTCAAAGTAACCGATTTCGATGAACTTTTCACTGAACTTTCGGTGAATCCACTCGAAAACCTTCATCTTTCGCTTGGTCATTTCAATGGTGATACGCACGGCCGCTTCAATCTCGTTGTGATTGAGAAGACCACAGAGAATCGAGTTGAGAATCATGATGTTGGTATACACCATTATCGGACGTTCACTCTTGAGACGGTTCCAACCGCCAAGCATATTCTTCTCGCGCAAATCCGCTTCGTAAGCGCGCGGTGAGAACAAGAGACAACGTACAAAGTCGGGTGTTGTCGGGACATACTGCTGCCAGGTGGGCAGACCAGCTGAATTTTGTGCTGCGCGTATCAAGGTTGTGCCACTGGGCAGCAATCCACGTTCGAAATACTGGTTGAGCAAATAGATCATCTTTCCAGTGTGTCCGAGCTTAATAATCTTTTCGAGAGCTTCGCGTTCAGTGTCCTTTGCTTCGGCACGCACACCTGGGTTGACCAAGACACGACGCGCCGTCATAATGAAATTGAACTTGAATTCACGTCTAAAATTGGAACGTCTACGTTTGTCCACTGGATACTGGTCGAGCACCGACTCCCAGTGCTCGAGGAGGTTGTCGCCACGGAACTCATGATACACAATGAATGGGAAGATGGTGAAGTGATTTGGGGACAACCCGATTTTAAGACGACGAGAGTACCAGTGCAGCGCCATCTCATAACGATCGACAAGAAGATAAAACATAATGACAGAGTTTATCAACTTTGAAGCGATCTCCAGCTGGCCTGGAAGTTGTCCCTCGATAAAGTCGACAATATCATACTGTCCATTGAGTTCAGAGTTTACAACGAACGACGGTAACTCCAAGTGGTCCTTATCCAATGGATTATTAATGATCTTTTCCAATTCATCGAAAGAAACAGTTGATGTAGTTTCTTGAGAGTTGTTGTTGTTGCTGTTGCTGTTGCTGTTGTTGCTTTGTATTCTTTTTTGAATGCGTTCACTACGATTCTTTAAACCGACTTGGATCACGCTTGATGTCCACTGGAGGTGTGCATTGTCAAAGAAAGGCCGGATGAAATTGCTGGATTCGTTGCAAGAGAGGTAGTCATAGAGGAATGAGGTGTCCATCGACAGCATCTTGATGGAGTTCATCATCGATTGGAGGTGTTCGTCACCGGAGGTTGGTTGGTTCGATTTCAAACGGACTTGCTCCATGAGAATTTCGTGTTGCGATTGGAGATAGGCGATATGATTAAAGTTAAAGTAGAGCTTTACGAGCTGATCGTGTTTGATTGGCGCGCTGTCGTCTATTGCCAGTGTGTAGCGGGTGGCGGCCAACACCAGCTTTCGGAACTGCAAGACATCCTCACCGAGTGTCTTTTCGCGCTCCTCAACAGAACCCCTGTTCTTTACATCGGAGTTCTTCGGTGGGAGTGGTTGCGATAGCTTTGGTCTCAGATCTACCAACGTACTGATAATCGACACGGCAAGCCAATATTTCGGTTGATTCGATAGCGATTGAATTTCACTAACCAACTTATCTATATTCTTATTATTTATATTATCTTTAAAATATTTCGGTAAACTAAGATAAACTAACAATTAATATCTAAAAATCATATGTGTGATTCACATTAGCGATGTAATTACCTTTCGGATTTATATAGATTTGAATATAAATCGAAAATGGATTGGTCAAAAGGTACTTTTGGAATCTCAGTTTCTCGTACGAATGGATTTGATTCTTTCTTATCCCATACATTTGTCGATGAAGATCCTGGTAGTTTTACAAATTGTTTCCTTTCTTTCTTTTCATTTTGATGACTTGCATTACTATTATTATTATTATTATACTTTTTAGGTTTTTGTTGAGGTGATGACGATGATGATGATGTTACTGTCGATGTTGTTGTTGATGATGATTTTCCATTTTTGTTTTTTAAATTTAAAACTTGACTATTATTATTATCACTTGAATTATTATTATTATTGCTGCTGCTATTGTTATTATTTATTAATGTTGTTGTTGATGTTGGTTGTATTGTTGGTGATGATAAAGTACAATTATATCTATAATGTAGATTACTACTACTACTACTGATTTGATTGTATTGACGATATGATGCTAATGATAAAAGAGCATTAGTTGATGATCTATTTAAACAAAGATAGTTGTTCAATGATAAACAACTATTTTTAAAAATAACATTTATCATTGTTATTTGAGAACAAAAATAAAACAAACAGATAAGGAGATGAGATCAGTCAGATTACACAAAAGCAATTTTCGTTTATTTTTTTTTTTTTTTTTGGGAATTTTTTTTCATAAATCAAAATAGATTAATGATTGATGGATCACAATATATAATAATCAGATTGATCAATTGAGAACTTTTAATATTAAATGTAAATATAATCCATATTAATTAATAAATATAAAAAAATGAATTACATTGTATTAGTTTCTTTGTTTGACACTGTTTTAACTTTTAATAAAAAAATCTGAAAAAAATTAAAAATAAAAAATCAACAACAATTTGGTAAAATTTGATTGTGTGATAATAGATGATCATATGTTTGTCTATAATTGTAATATATATATAGATATTTTTAGTATATTTATATTAATATAGAAATGGAGAATAAAGATAATCAACTGTTAAATTTAAAGGTTATGAGACTTAGCAAACCTCATATACCAGTTAATAATTCGATTTTATGTGAAAGAGATGATATAGCCAGTGACATACTGTTTCCACCTTTAATACAATTCGGTAATAACGATACATACGGTGGTGGTATTGAAGCACTCGGTATCTCGCCAATGTTACAACTTCAATCCGGTACAATATATCTCGGTGAAATATTCACTTCTTACATCAGTCTAAACAATCATTCTACACATGATGTAACAAATGTATTCCTAAAGGTATGATATGATCATATGCTATAAATAATATAGTTTAGTTCGTTTCTGTTAACAGTTGTTCTATCAAACTAACTAACTAACTAAATAAATTCATAAAAAGGTTGAATTACAAACATCTACACAAAGAATATTATTATTAGATTCTGAACAAAGTCCAATTGCAAAGTTTGGTCCAGGTTTCAATTCTGATTTCGTAGTACAACGTGAAGTTAAAGAATCTGGTGTTAATATGTATGTGTAGTGTTTTACTTTTATATAGCAATATTATAATAATCATCTAACTATGATAACTAACATACTATACTTTCTTTAAGATTATGTTGTGCAGTAAACTATGTTACACCAGAAGGTGAAATCAAAAAGTTTAAAAAGTTCTTTAAGTTTCAAGTTATGAATCCATTAATTATAAAGACAAAGATACATCATATACCTGTATGTGTAACCATCACATTTTCATATTTGTTGGTTTGTTTATTCAATTAAAATATCTAATTTTTAATGTTCTAAATTATAAATATATATATATATAAAGAATCAAATATTTTTAGAAGCTTGTCTAGAGAATGCAACACAAGGATCACTATTCTTAGAGTCTATACTTTTCGAGCCTAGCGAGCTCTTTAACTTTGTAAATCTAAGTGAAAACAGTCATAATGTCAATGCAACACCGATTTCCTCACCACCATTGACATCTCCTTCCACCACTTCCTCACCAACTTCAAATGTAAATTTTAAATCTAGTGTTGAGTAAGTAGATATTCATTTACAACTACCTATCATTAATCATACATATCTCTAACCAACAAACATTATATAACAATTGTAGTTCGAATTCTATTTTATCAGAGATAAAATCAACTTCAAATGTTGTATTTTTAAAGGAATCTGGAAGCAGACAATATTTATTCAAGATTACACCAAAAGATCCAAATGATTTCGATACAAAGGTAAGCAAACAAACAAACAAACAAACATAACCATGGTTCAACAACATTAATAACAATCAAATTACTTTTATTATTATTTTAGAATTCAGCATCATTAGGAAAATTAGATATTACATGGAGATCGTATTTAGGTGAGATCGGTCGACTAAAGACAGCATACATTCAGAGAAAGATCAATATCGATGAAGTCGAATGTATTCTTACACACATTCCAAAGGTAGAGTTGGAGAAGCCGTTCGTTGTCACTGCTAAGCTCGTCAATAAGACCAATCGTATTCTCTATCCACTGTTTGTGTTGGTGCGAAATAAGATGGATGGTATTCTTGTGAATGGTCATCTACCAAAGATCGGTGCACTACCACCAAACAACTCACTGGATATCGACATTGAGATGTTCCCAATTAAACCTGGAATGCAACAGATTGTTGGATTAGCAATTAAATTGTTGGAGCCATCCACCGGTATTTCAGAAGTATCATCATCATTGAATCAACAGCAACAGCAACAGCAACAGCAACAACAACAACAACAACCAAACATGTTGAATGTAGGTGGATCAGCAACAGCTCAGAAGAATTACTATGAACTCGGTGTTTTGGCAGATGTATTCGTCGAGAATAACAATGCATCAAGTACAGAGTTTTTCACGGAAATCAACAAGTCTCAAAGGAAGAATTTGATCAAATAACTAAGTAAATAACTAAATAAATAAACAAAACAGTATTATTATTATTATTATAATAATTAATAATAGTAATTAGATAGATTATTATTAATGTTTAATAATTTATTTTTATTGTTTTTTTAAAAGTTTTATTATGTTTGTTTGTTGTGATTGATTTGTTGTTTGGTTGGTTGTGACTGGCTGGCTGGCTGGCTGGTTTGTTAGATTGTGATTGTGTGTAAAAATATATATGATATTATAATTATTATATTATTGATGATATTATTATTATTATTATTAATCTTTTTAATAAGTATCTTCTGGAGCCATTGAAGACAATGTTTCAGCGAGATTTCTTTCAAAGTACTCATCTTGGTCAGCGCCCTTGTAATATTCTTCGATAAACTCTTCGTATTTCTTTGAGATGGGATCACCCTCGTAGGTGGTAAACAATTTTTGATCTTGTTCAGAGATGGCTTGGTAGTTCTCGGCGTAATACTCATTCAACATGTCTTCGAATTCCTCGTGGTTGGTTGGCAATTCACGTAGATACAGCGGATTCTTTGGTTGGAAGTTCAAGTGGTGTTCGATAACCTCGTCGGTGACATCGGCGAGTGTCTTGTACTTCCATTGTGGAGCACGTTTATACACGAGATTCGCACGAATGCCCTCCCAGAAGTCGGAACCCTCCTCGAGGAGCGAGCTGGTAATACGGTACTCCATCTCAAAGTGCTCCTTGAGCGAGAGTGGCTGGTCTAACAATGGATTCGGTTGCAAAGCGTAGTCCATGAATACTAGAGTCAACTTCAAGCTGAGTGGCGACATACGGTTCATGTTGTCGAGACAACGCTTGGCCCATGCCGGATGTTGAGTTTCGGCGCGCAATGCATCCATAATCTCCTCGACGCTGGCCTTTGAGAAACAACGGTCGATCGCCTCTTTGTATTGTTCGTAGTGTGTTTTCTGGATCGATTGCTTGTTGTCCCAGTTCTCGGTGTGGATATCCAAGTTGGCAAAGAGACGGTCGGAACGGTTGATTGGCACACGACCGAGCCACTCTTCGATGTACTGGATCTGGTTGGTACGGATGTAGAAATTACCGATTCCGCTCTCCATGATGTCCGATCCACGCAAACGACCGCCAGTCATGGCGAGGTAACGTCCGAGACTGCCTGGCAGCTTGCCGAGGAAACGGGCCATACCGGCATCCGGGAAGAATCCGATGGCGCAGTCTGGCACCGAGAAGATTGAATTCTCAGTGGCAACACGAACTGCACTGTTTGCTGTAAAGGCGGCACCAGAACCAACTGCCAAACCATCTAAAATTGAAACATGTGGTTTCGGTGATGCTGCCAACAAATAAAAGAACTTGTACAACTTTCTAAAGTATTGCTCTGGTAGCTCTGTATTTCTCTTTTCAAACAATGTAACAAAGTCTGTACCTGCACTATGAATTACACCTGGTGTTGATGTATGAATTGAAAATGATGTGATTGTATCATCTTTAATTTTATCCTGAAAAGAAAATAATCGTGTCAATCAATCAATCAATTAATATTATTATTTTCGAAATATTGCTAAATTAAATTTGATTAATTCATTTACTTACTTTTACAAACTCTTCAAGTAAATCAATGGTTGAAATATCGATTGCATTCAAAGTCTTTCTGTTATTTAAAAATGCTCTTGCGTAACTACCTCCATTAATTGGTGGAACGAAAATTAATTTTGGCTGAATAAACAAATAGAAATTTGATTAGTTTGACCTATATCATATTGAAAATATCTTCCAAAAACAAAAGAGAATATCTATCATACATTGTTATTTGGTAAACGTGGGAATGGAGTCTGTGTTTTTCCGAATCTGTTAAATTGAATATTGGCTTCTTCACTGTCTTTAATATCGAATAACTTTGATGTATCATTCAATGCTTGCTTCTCTTTTCTTGACTTTGCGTTATATTTAATCTGCACAAATGAATAGTAGTAATTGAATTGAATTGAATTGAATTGATATATATTAATAATTATTATTCCAAAACTAGTTTTTGATATTTAATTTCAAATATCAAAATTGATTTTCTATTTACATTATTCCAATCTTCGGGTAGCTCATTGACGTTGGTGAGAATACCTAGTTTCGAAAAGTTTGGAGTGTATCTAAAGTTGTTCTCTTCGGCTTGCTCTGTGATGTGTGTATTTAGATTCTCTATCTTTTGGGCATCGCTGATATCTACTGCGCTCGACTGAAATTGCTTTGCGCTGATGGGTGGTACCACTGGCAATCCTTTATAATTGATTCTCTTTTTCTTTCCGAAACCAGTAGATTGTGTTGGTTGTGCAGTCTTTGATGTTGATTCTTCAGCTGACGAAGTAGCTGAACCACTGTAGTTTCTGACACTTAATGTAGATGCTGCTGTTGAGTTAACCAACTTTCTCAACAATGATTGCTGATAGCTAACTCTTGATAACATGATTGATCAATTTATCTTCTAAATCCTAACTAAACCAGCGATCTTGTTACCAAAACTAAACTAATCTAATTAATATTGTACAAAAAACAGACACACAAATTGAATCATATGATCGTCAAAAAAAAAATTGATCACACACTAAAAAAAGTCGAGTGATAAAAAAAAAAAAAACAATGAAAATTAAAAAACCCAAAAAAGTCGAACTACATTTTATTCATTCAATTAATTCACTCAACAAACAAAACAGCTATATAAATAGATATTAAATATATATGATATTATCTTAATTCTTAGATTTATTTATTTCCATATTTAGTAATTTTCATATTTATTATTATTTAAAATCAAAACATAAATACAATGTCACCTTCTCCTGTATAGTAATATAATTTGTTTTCCCTTGAAAGATAGTGCTATCGACTAATAATAATGAATGATATCATTTATATGTATGTAGGTTTATCCAGATAAGTTGGTGGTTGACAGTGTCGGTTGGGTACTTTCATCATATGGAGCAGAGAAAAAAAATAGTTTGGTAATTGCCGATGTATCTCCAGAAGAGCTGCGATATGAGATGATGAAAAAGACTGACAACTCGGAGAAACAAAGGCTAATGGCTTACATTAAGAAGAAGCAAGATGAAGTCAACCAACTCCTACATCAGATAAGAAGCGATAACACCAGACCAGCATTTCTAAAAAACTATACTCAAAACGGTCCAACTCAAGTACATTTCGATTTCGATAACTATACAGATGGAAACAACAACAATTCGATGATGAGTGGAAATACTATTGGTAGTGGAAGTGTATTCGGTGGTGGCGGAGGTGGTGGAAGTGTATTTGGTACTAGTGCTGGTGGTGGTGGTTCTGGTAGTGGAAGTGTATTTGGTTCGACTAACAACAGTGTATTTGGCATTGGTACTAGTGCAACTAACAATAGTAATAATAATAATATGGTATTTGGTAATCCTCCTGCTACTGCTCCTGGAATTGGAGGTGGTGGTGGCGGTGTATTCGGTACACCTAACACCACTGTCTTTGGAAGTAATGCTGCAACAATGTCGGGGGGTGGAGGTGGTGTATTCGGTACACCTAATACCACTGTTTTCGGAAGTAATACTCCAACATTGTCTGGAGGTGGCGGTGTATTCGGTACACCTAACACCACTGTCTTTGGAGGTAACGCTGCAACCAATACGCCAACTGGTGGTGGCGGTGTATTCGGTACACCTAACAACTCTGTTTTTGGTAGTAACGCTGCAACATTGTCGGGAGGTGGTGGCGGTGGTGTATTCGGTACACCTAACAACACCACTGTTTTTGGAAGTAACGCTGCAACCAATACGCCAACTGGTGGTGGCGGTAGTGTATTTCAAACTGTCAATAATAATACTAGTCCTATAAATATTAATAATAATAATACAGTATTTGGAACACCTAATAGTAACAGCCCATTCAATACAACAACAACAACAACAACAACATCACCTACAACACCTTCAGTATTCAACGTGCCAACTTGGGCATCTGGAAATAGTAATAATAATAATCCAGCGTCGGATTCAACAGCAGTATACAGTCCATTTACCCCAAAAACATCAACTTCACCATTTGCCAATATGACAACAACAACAACATCATCATCATCATCAACAACAAGCAATCAACAACCCATTCCTATTTTAGGTCTGACTAAAACAAATAACGATATATTTTTACAAGCTGAATTTTCAGTGGGATTTATTCCTGAATTCCCTCCTGTATAAATCGATCTATTGGTTCAACTAATAAACTAAAAAAGCTCAAGGAATATATAATCTTTGAGTACCGCTGTAAACTATAAACTTAAAGTTTAAAATCTTATTTTTTTTTTTTGAAATATCTTTAAAAAAGTAACGTGTCGCTTTCTTTTTCGTCGTTTTTTTTTTTTCTTTTTTTTTTTTTACTTAAAATTTAGATTGAATTTGAAAATAATGTTTGATAAAAAGAAGACGAGCAACAACATTTTCTTTACATTTGTTCAATTTTGACAGTAAGTAAAGCATTATTTATTTAAAAGAATCAATATATCATTTAATTTATCATGATGACAAAACAATATTTAAGTCAATTCCTTTAACATGAATGGTCTCTGATTAGAAAGTATTCGATTTTATCTGACGAATCATAAATTAATGATTATTTATTCTTTTTATTTGTCCCTATTTGTTATTGAAATTTGCTTCTAACTTATTTTTTTTATTCAATTCTATAGATTTACTGATTATAAAGGCATAAACCGAGTTGATATGATTGAATTTCCCAAAACTATAAATAAAATAACTATTACTACAAAAAAAAAAACATTATTTTTATTTCTTATTCTTCACAATTACTTTAGTTAAAGTCAGTCAGTTTCATTGTTATTTAAGGTATCTTAATATCACTTCTTTTTGAATCAACTAATTATAATAAGAAGTTATACAAAACTACTAGTAGTTGTTATTTTTACATTGGGTTTTAAAAAAATTATATAAATTTTATGTATATGGTTTTTGATTTGATCAATCATTGTTATCTTTTTTCTGACTTTTGATGTAGTGGTATTGTTCGGTGGTGACTGGTTTTGAAAGTTTGGATTTGTTGTGTTTGTAAAGCTGTGAGAGTGTCGAGTAGACACCTTTTCTGGAGATACTTTGTTTGGTGTTTTGAAGTGTGGCGACTACCGGTCTGACATTTCTGGCACCCCACAATGGCACGAGGTCGTGAATCGCTTGGAAACGCTCCTCAATGTCGGTACTGATCTCGTTGAGTTCGCGCGAGATCTCTTTGTACTCGGAGGACGACGCCAGCACCCACGAGCAGTACTCAAAGAGTGTGGGCACGACGACACCGCAACCCTTTCGCTTGGGACGATAGCGATACGCGTAGTCATAGCTGTTGCTATGTGATTTGAGTGCGCGCGGATTCGACTGGAAGTTGTAGAGCACCTCCTCTTCGTTGGCTTCGTCGCGCGCGTCGTACTCGCGGTCCGACAGTCCGTTGCCAGAGACGAACCGGTATCCGAAATGGACACGGTGGATCATACGGTGAATGATATCGAACGAGTTGTCCACGGGCGACTGGACAATGTAGGCGAGGAAAATCGAGTTGGGAATGTAGTGGTTGAGGTAGAAGAGGAACGAGCCCGGTGTGCCAGAGGCGCGCAGTCGCTTCTCTGCACGCTCGCGTGTGAGGAATCCGTGGAAATAGGCTAGTCGTTGCAGTGATATATAGTGGATGTTTCCCGAGGAGAGATACGACATCGAACGATCGATGTCGAGCGGTGTAGAGATACCGATCAACTCACATTTACGTCTGAGAGTGTCTTCCAACAGACCTATCAGTGTTCTCTCGATATTTGTATGTACAAGATTGATTATATTTCTACTTTTATACAGTTGGTTCGAAACGTCGATGAAATCCAACGTTCTATTCTCCTCAATTGCATCGGACAGCGCAACCAATCCTTCTTTACCAATAAAATTATTTGACAATGATAGATATTTAAGTGTACTATATATATATATATAATATAATAAAAGCTATTAGTTAGATTGTTGTTCAAAGTGTTGTTTTGTTTGATTTGATTTGATTTGTATATACTTACGTATTGGTTTTCAATGCAAATGCAATTGCTTTTGCACCTGTATCAGAGATTTCATTTATATTTAAATTCAGTAGTGTTATTGATTTGTTCTTACTCAACATGTTGGCGAGATGAGCAGCTTCACCATCACCTATATTCGGTTGAAAGCTCATACGTAGATATCCTTCGTATCCATTGATGTGAAGTGATTGTGTTACTGTATTATTATGTAGACTCTGTGCTATCAGTGAAAGTGCATTGCCATTCAAAGGTAATATTTCAGGTGCTGTATATTCTTCATCACAATATCTATAACAATTATTATTATTAAAAATAATATAAAAATAAATCAATTATAGGTTAGTATGTTTTGATTGAATATTCAATGTTATGATGACATCATCATTATTATTATTATCATTTGATTCATTTTTTTTTCATTTGTAAATAATAACAACAAAACAACATCAACAACAACAGTAACATAAACAACACATCATTATTCTATTGAATATTATTATTGTTGTTGTTGACTTTTTCATTCTAAAGCTTAGCTTAATTCACTTGAATCCAACAACATTAATTCTACTGTTTTTCTCAGGTTGTTAAAGATGATTATTTATGAGAAAATATGATGAATTGTTGGGTTCCAATTTCAATTCGATAAACTATGATATAATGTAATTATATTGTATTCCAAATTTCCAGTAAATTTAAAATATAGGTGATTTCTTTTGTTGTTTCTGTTGTTGTTGTTGTTTCATTTTCATCATATCTGCTTTTGTTTGTTTTTGTTTTGTTTGTTCTATTTCATAATCCACCAATACTATACTATTCTATATAAATCTGAAACTACTACAAATATCATCATCATCATACATATTTCATCAATTCATTCTATTTTTGTTTGTTGATGTTTGTTTGATATTGTTGGTTGTACTTTTCATGTTGTTTGTATAGGTTTTGTTTTGTTAAATGTATGAATGATGATCATTACTTACTTTACACAAGTTCTCTTTTCAGAACGATTAACGTTTTCGTTTGGATTTTCGATAATATGTAAACTCCACATCAACTCTAATAGGTTCTGATCGTTAGAGACAAGTTTCTCAATGATACGACCAATTACTTCGCTGTTGGTTTTGGCATTCGACGACTTGGCAATCGATGCAGTCGCCGACGACACTGTGATGGGCTGGTTGAGGTAGTCGCATCCCTCGACCAACGCTTGCAACGACCAAAATCGATCGGTCGGATTCGTAGGGTTCTGCTTCAACGAGTATCCCGGACACAAACCGTATATCAGATTGTGTCCGATCTCGCCTTGACCCTTGACCCAAGACATTGCATAGCTGCCTGGTTGTGAACTTGGTCTAATTAAAAATGATCCCTAATAATAATAATAATAATAATAGCAATAATAATAATAATAATAACAACAGCAATTACAATAATTATTTGTAAGTATTACATTACTTTTGTTTGTTTTGTTTTGTTTTGTTTGTTTTCTTAACATCATTATGTTCATTTTACTCTTATTACATTCATTTCACTTCATCTAATCTCATCTCATCTCAACTCTATCCTATCTACATATATATATATAAATAAAATAACAGTGCTATATTACTAAACTTACAGATGGTTTTGAATCTAATAAAGCAATTGAAACATCTCTTGTTGCTTCTTTGTGAAACCAACATTGATCTAAATCCTCTGATTTCATGTTAAAGTCTACTCTACCGAGACTTTGTTGATTAGAGAGGTTTGGCTTGTTATTCAAGTAGATCTTTGCCATTGAGTAGTTTTCATCGTTATTGTTATTACTATTTGATAATGGATTGGTTGATTCTTTACTTGTTCCTGTTTTTTTATAATAACAATAATGTTAATGTTATGTTAGTTTCAAACTTTATGAATAGTGGTATTACTATTCAAAATAAACACATACTTAATGATGTAAAATTTGCAACATTACTATTATTATTATTACTATTATTATTATTATTATTGTTATTGTTATTATTGCTATTCCCACTATTTGAACCAGTTGAAGTTGATAGACCACCGCTACCGCCACTACCACCGCTACTCGATCCGAATGAATCCGACAGTGAACCAGTCGAACTTGTTAAATCGAACGATTGATTCAATGTAGTTGTGAAATTGAGTGATTGTAGTTGACTATTAATACTATCTATTCCATTGGTAGTTAACGGAGGTGGACTATTACCGTTACCATTACTATTATTATTACTATTGTTTTTATTATTATTAAAATGATTCATGATTGTTTTGTTTGATTTGATTTGATTTGATTTCAATCAAAATACTATGACCAATAAGAAGAGTTCATCAATAATTGTAATTAATATTAATATATATATTATTTATATAAAAAAAAACTTGTTGTTGTTGTTGTTACAATACAAATAAAAAGAGAGAAACAAAAAAAAAACTAAAACTTAAAAAAAAATCAAAAAAAATAAAAAAAACAAAAACAAAACGAAAGTTGGATAAATTAAGTTATATATATAATTTACTATTACTATTATTACTAGATAGTTTCGATGTTACTTCTTATTCGATAATAAGATAATAAAAATAGTAAAAGTAAATTAATTAATAATATTATATTTGATTTGTGATTTTAACTGATTTGATTTGGTTTGATTTGATTTGCTGATGCTGTGTGCGGTGATGATGTATGGCAACTGTTTTGTCTGTTGTTTTTGTTTAAATTGATAAGGATTTTTTACTTTTAATAATATTTTGAAAAAATTTCAAATTATTTTTGTTGAGACATCCAACCATACAAAGAGACAGACAAGCAAAAAAGATTTTTTATAAATTTAAAAAAAAATGAGTAAAATAATTAAAAAAATAAAATAAAAGATAATCAAAAAAATAAAAAAAGAATAGAGTTTAGTTTATTTTATTTTTGATAAAAATTAATGTTGCAAAATAGTAATATGAACTTATGATCATCAAGTTAAATATTATTTGATTGATTTAATGCATAAACAAAATTCTCAATAAGGAAATTGTTTTGATTAACCCTAAAAAACAATCAATCTATTTATATTTATTTTGAGAAAATCACAAGAATTGGAAAATCAACAAGCTTATCATGTAAAATTCATTGTGGTTTCATTTTTTTACATCTAATTATGTTTTACCATTGAAAATATGTAGTTTAGTTTGTATATTGGGCTTATAGTTCGTGTATTACTGTCGAAATAGTTTTAGTTTAGCTTGTTTGGTTATTTATATCTGATTTTTTAATTAAATTTTTTGTTAAGATTATTGATTCAAGTATGTTATGAGTGATATTAAGTTGAAATGAAGGTGATCATACTAAATAAACACTGACTTAAAGAAATTTCCTTTGAAAAAAAAAAACGTTACAAAAATTTATGAGATACAAAATTGCTAAAGATATTTTCATCTTTTTTTATTATCATTATTATTATTATCAATAAATATTAATATCATTATTATATTATTGTTGTTGTTCAATCTTTATTTACATTACATAATAATAATAAGAATAATTAAACAACAATAATATAATTAAATAAATAATATATGACTTTATAATTATCATTCATTCATTCATTATATTAGAAGTAATTTTATTAATTTAGTTGGATTCAGTTAGATTTTAGAGAAACAAACTTAGTTCAATTGAATAGATAGATAGATAGATTCATAGACAGACAGAGAAATAGATTCATAGATTTGATTTATTTATTAGATTGATAGATAGAGAATGAATTCGTTTACACAATCAACGGTGATTGATAAGATTAATCAAAAGATAGAGTGTATCGATACATGGGAGTATAGAGGTAGCAAAAAGTTATTCTTGGGTACATACGAAGGTCTAGTATTAGTATATGATGTAGTAGAGAAACAAACTTCTGTTGGTACAAATTGTATGCATGCTAGCTATTATTTTTAATTAAAGAAATGAAAAAAAAAAGAGTAAAATAGATAGGATATTAATTAATGATATTGTTATTTCTATTATTGTTAAAAAGGTTCATTGGTTATCTTTGATACAAAACAATTGTCTAGAAAACCGATTACACAAATGACAGTATTGGAACCCTATAATATATTGGTGATTCTAACGGATGGTGAGATAAAGGTTTTCGATTTGCTGTCGGGTTTCTCGCAGCGTGGAATGCTAAACAAAGCAAAGGGATGCAATATCTATGCGATCAGTCAGAACGGTTCGAATCTATCGTTGTGTGCTGCAGTCAAGAAGAAGTTGGTTCTCTACAGCTGGGACGGAACCGACTTTATCGAAGGCAAAGAATTCAACATACCCGACGTCACCAAAACCATCGATTACCGCGAGAATCTCATCGTCGTAAACTTTAAGAAAGCATACAACATCATCAACGCTCACGACGGTAGTGTCATCAACATTGACACCGACAAGATATCATACGTTACCTTCTTCCAAGATAAAGAGTTTCTAATCGTTAAGAATAGTAAGTTAACTTGCACTATTTACTCTTTGTTGTTGAGAATACAAACATACATGCTAACTAACTGTTATGTTTCAAACATTAGATATGTCATTCTTTATCAATTCGGAAGGTACACCAAATAGAAAGTATGCACTGACATGGAATGATGTACCGGTTAGTCTTACTGTGAGTTATCCTTTTGTGATTTCGATTGAATCGAAGCAGATTGAGATTCAGATCGTTCCAGAGTCAAAGACAAACTCCAAGACCATCTTGCAGACGATGTTCTTGTCGGGTGGAAAGTCGATCACCTCGAAGAAGGACATCTACGTCGCTTCGAACTATACGGTGTGGCGTTTGAATCCCGTGCCAACAATGGACTTGGTCGAACAGCTAACCAGCAACAACGAGCATGAGACCGCTATCAATGTGCTCTCGATCGCGCCCGACACACTTCCAGGCAAGCGCGAGAAACTCTCAAAGATCAAGATGATCGCTGCACACTCGCTGTTTGCACGTGAGCAATATCAGAGTGCGATGGAACTCTACTTGAGCAGCTATATCGATCCGATAAGAGTGATCTCCCAGTACCCGGGATTCCTACCACCTCTGCTGCAGGAGAAGCTGTCGGTGGCCGTCCACACCAAGGACATCGAGAAGAACGAGAATGCACTGTCCGCGTTGGAAACGTTCTTGGTGGGTGTGCGTAAGGAACTACAAAAGTCTGACAAACCACCTTACAATCTCAACCCAATGGAGCTACTCAACTCTGGCTACGATCTGCCGACACTCATCGATACAACACTGCTCAAAGTCTACATCAAATTGAAACCGAGTTTAATAACGATTTTCTTTAATCTAAAGAATTGTCTACATATTGAAGAATCACAAAGAGTTTTAATAGAGGAAAAGGTAGCTATACTTTAAACACAGTTGTTTAATCATTCAAATCTTTATATAAAATACTAATTTGTATACAAATCTTTTCTCAGAAATTCACAGAGTTGGTATCATTCTATCAATCTAAATCGATGCATAGAGAAGCATTGACATTGCTAGCAAAGAACAATCCACCAAAAGACACTATTTCATATCTTTGTCAATTGGGTGCACAATACCTACCTATTATCTTGGAGAATTCAAGATGGGTATTACAGAAATCAACAAAAGATGCAATGACTGTAAGATATTGTAAAATATTTGAAAAAGATCAAAAAACTACTATAGTAGTTTATAGAATATTAACATTGTAGTTTATTAAATATTAAATAGATATTCACAACCGAGAGAAAAGATGAATTGCCACCAGATCAAATTATACATCATTTAGAGAAATACGCACCAACCTTTTTAATGGAGTATCTAGAGTATATCATTAATAATCCAATGAGACCTGATACCACACCAAAGTTCCACAATGATTTAATTTTAGAATATCTCAACAAGATCACAACACTCACTCAAGATTCATTGACACCAAGAATACCGGGTGAAACTGTTGCCGGTACCGAACCAGGTCTATTGGGTGTACTACGTTCGAAATTGATAAACTTTTTACAGACTTCAAAATACTATATACCAGAGATGTTATTAAGTAGATTCCCTTTTACTGGTATGTTTGATATTTGATAATTACATAATGAAGTACTATTATGATAATAATTATATGAGATTACTAAACATAATACTTATTATAATTTATATAGATTTATATGAAGAAAGAGCTATATTATTAAGTAGAATTGGTAGACATGAACAAGCTTTGGCAATCTATGCACACAAGTTAAAGAATTTCAAGATGGCCGAAGACTATTGCGATAGAAACTATAATAGAGATAATGAAGACTCAAAGGATGTCTATCTATCGCTATTGAATGTATATTTAAAACCAGAGGGTAATATCCAACCATTGATTGAACCTGCACTCAGCCTTTTGAACAAGCATTACAGATCGATCAACACACCAAAGGCACTTAGTTTACTGCCACTCAGCATTCCAATCAACCAGCTCTATCCTTTCTTTGAAGCTGTCATTCGTGACAACACAAAGACCAAGAGAGACAATCAAATTATAAAGAATTTATTAAAAGCAGAACATGTAAAAGTAAGTTTGACAATTCAATCGCAAATTATAGTATTAAACTAACATTTTTATATAAAAAAAAAAATATATATATATATATATCCAGATTAAAGAAGAATTAATTAATTTAAGATCTGGAGTTATAAAGATAACTGATGATCTAATTTGTCCATTCTGTAATAAGAGATTTGTTGGTACCAACGCATTTGCTGCACAACCCAATGGTATTGCTGTTCATTATGTTTGCTTCCAGAATCAACAATCGAAAATGAATAACATGAACAATGGTACTCATAACATGAGTAACAGTAGCTCCAATATCAATACAAGCATGCTTCAAAATGGATATCATTGATAACAAAACAAATAGTCATCTTAATAGTAATAATAATTATAACATAAATGATAATAATAGACAGATAAAATAAATCATAATTGCAATATTAGTAACAATATAATACAACATTTATAAATTATATTCTTTGACTTTTATTTATATCATTTGAGACAATATCTTTCTCGTCCAAAGTCTCTGTAAATGATCTTTTATGATTATTACTATTGTCTTTGGTTGTACAGTCAGTCATTTCTTCATCTTCATTATCACTATCAAAGTTTACAATACTGTTATCCTTCTTATTATCTGTTGTGTTATCATTATTATTATTATTATTTTGTTGTATTTTATTCTTTTGCTTCTCTTTCTTGCGTTTCTTCTTTTCTTTATTCTTCTGACTTTTCAATTTACGTTGATCCTCTTCGTATTGTTGCATTCTCACTTCATTGTCGTGTTCTTGTTGTTTCTGATGTTGATATCTACTTGATTTGTTCATGTGTGTTTTGAATTCATGATCGGTAAGCAGTGATGTTGTCACCACTTGTTCATCAATAATAACCTTGCCACTCTTTACCATCTCCTGTGCCGAATCTCTTTCTTGCATCGACTTGAATCGTAAAACTGCATATCCACCACCCAGATGATAGTCCAAGAATACCGTATGAA
The DNA here is from genome assembly GCF_000004825.1 of Heterostelium album PN500. NCBI lineage: Eukaryota > Evosea > Eumycetozoa > Acytosteliales > Acytosteliaceae > Heterostelium > Heterostelium album. The sequence goes on along the minus strand of NW_008805073.1, from coordinate 243,301 downwards.
AGAATTGATCTAGTTGTTTCCATAAGAATGGTTTATTGGTAGTCAAAGGTATATTATCAATCTTTAATATTCTTTTACCAATACTCTCATTATTATTTTCTCCACTATTATTATTATTATTACTATTCTTAAAATTATCATTATTTCTCCTATTATTATTATAATGATATCCACCCTGATCAACAACTTCATGGTGTTGTTCGTGATGTTGATGTTGATAAGCATCTACAATTTGTTTCTTTTTATTTAACCAATCGATCCTGTAGGTTATTAGTAATATTAATAATATTAAAAAAGGTTAGTTATATTTAAATTGTTAATGAAATCTATATCGACATCTATATTTACTTTGATAATGTTCTTAATTTGTATTTTTCTTTGTTTGATCTTATAGATGTGATTGCATTTATAGCATTCTCCTTCTCTTTAAACTCTATGAATGCAAATCCCTTAGCTCTTTTATCAGGGAATCTAGGTATTGATACATTTTCAATACTTCCCAACTCTGAAAACAAAGCTATCAACTCTTCATTTGTCATATTTTCGGGTACAGGTTCCTGTTAACAATACATTGTAAAGTTAATAAAGTTTAATTAATAATTTATTGATGATATAGTAATGATAAAATAAGTGCACTTACAATATATATAGTTTTCTCATCGACTGTTCTTATCAAATCATCTGATGCAATAAATGGGTGTCTTCTTTTGATTTCGTTTGCTTCATCATTGGCAACTAACAATTGACTCTCTTTAAATCTATTGTGTAAAAGAATGGTAATTAAAACATCTTTTACAGAGATGTCATTTTGCTTTGCTTTGATATGTTCGTTCAACACCTTTTCAAGCATTAAATGTAACTTGTTAAAAGTTAACAAAATATCTATTCCTATCCCTATATAATGAATAACGAATTCGTTAAATCTCTATTCTTCATCATGTAATCTATGATCAGTCTATCTTAAATACTTACAACCATCATTCGAATGATGAACCTGCTTGTTCATATATTTATCTTTTAAAAGATTGGAATCAGAGAAATAATACTCCAATTGTTCTACAATTGAATTAACTTGTACATCATCTATTTGTATATTCATTTATATATATTATATATATTAAAATATACTATAAATATGAGATATCTTTTTGAATACAAATATGTTATTGATTGAACTTGAAATTTGGTTGTTGACCAACAATTCCCTCCCAAATTTAAAAAATGAAAATTTCATTATTATTGAACCTTCATGAATTGAATGCTTGATGATCAATGTTCTTTAAAACTAATTAATTATATCATTACAATTTAATATTTATTTATTTACTATGATTATTACTATTAATTATTTATTAGGATTCTTTTTTATTACAGTTGCAAATATTCCCTTGATTTGATCTGATGATACAGGCATTGATTGTTGATAACATTGGTGTGCCAAATCTTGGTAATGATCATACTTTTCAATGAAAACCTCCTCTAATCTCTCCCAAATAACCAAAATCAATGTTGAATCTTTTGTAATATGTTTATAGATATTATGTAATGCTTTAATTAAACCTTTCTCAATCTATAAATAAATAATAATAAAAAATGTTAATATTATTTCATATGAAATTATAATAATAAATTATTAATAATTAGGTGTTGTGTTGTGTTGTGTTAAACACTTACATTTTCAGTTTTATATTTCTCAACCATCTTTTTATATTGTTGTTTCGAGTGGGACTGTTGGAATTGAATGTCGGTTGCAGGCAATGTGAGGAGTAGGTCGTCCATCTTTTGGAAAAAGTCCATCAGTGGCTTGAATTTCAAGTCCATCAGGTAGGTGATATAGGTCTGTAGACTCGCTTGATAACGCTGTGTCGCTGTATCCAAATAGGTTTTGAGACAGGGTATGCCGATCTCTGCCATCTTGATTGTGATGAAATAGTAGTTTTCAACCAATGCGATGAATCTGTACTTGTCATCGGGTGGTTGCTTCTCGACCAGTCCGTCGATCCAATTGTTCAGCGCCACCACAATCTTATAGTAGCTGGAATTGATCAGCGATGACACCGATTCCATCTCTACATTCGATCGATACTTCTCCAAAGAATTAACGAATATTGGGAAATGTTTGAAATGTGACAACACACCACATTTCTTTAATGAAGGTTGTGCTGATTTAATTGAATCCGATTGTAAATCCTAGGATGTAAGAAAAAGTAAGTTTGATTAGTTTGTTATGTTTGTTATGTTTGTTGACTTATTGAATATATATATATATATATATAACTAACACATACAATGAACTTGTTAAATAATGATTTCATTGTCTTTTGAACTTCAGAGAGTGTTTTGATTATGAATGAACTGTAGGTTGGACCGAGTGTTGTGTGTGAAGAGATGAATTGCTCGGTGTCGATCAACATTGTAAGTAGGTAGAATGGATTGATTTGATCGGCTTTCTCTACCATTTCTTTGAGCTCCGGTGCAACACAATCAAACATCTCTGATAGTATATGATCCAACGGATTTTCCAGTCCACCGTCGAGAGAAACACCACCGAGTGTTGGTGCACCAACACCCAGCTTACCGTCTTTGTCTTTTGATGAAACTGAACCTGATCTTTGATGACCATGACTAGAAGCACTACTACCACCACCACTGCTATGACTATGAGAATGACTTGGCTTTGGTGCAGTGGGTGGATCGGTAAACAAGAAATACTCCATCAGGAACTGTTGTTCCGACATGATTGCATTCTCCACACAAGACAATCCGAAACGGAATGCTTTATCTATGGTTCGTTTCTTTGTTTGCTTTACAGGTGTACTAGAGGCTGTTGTATTCGATGATGCCAACTCTACTGATTTCTTTACATGTGAAGAGAAAAAGTCTATAGGTAGATAGATTATCAAAGTGTTAATAAGTTAAATCTATATTTAGTTTGTTTTGATTATATGTTATAACAGCTTGCTTTACTTGCTTACCATTTTGATCTTTTGTTTCTTTTAATATTGAATGTTGTATTGTCGAAAAGAATGGTTTGATTTCATGTTTATAGGTGGAACGATAGGCTTTGATGTAGAGTGGAATGAGTGGGTGGAACTTCTCAATGTCCATCTGCTTGAGCCAGTGAACCAGCGGTTTGAATCGATTTAGCGATTCAAAGTAACCGGTGTGTTCAGGTAGATCGTCTTCGACATTCTGATAGTCTTTGTTGGCGTCGGTCAACTTGAATTCCTTCTCGATGAGCGTGGCCACCTTTTTCGAAAAGGCAAGCTTGTACGTCTCGAAAGCCTTTCGTTGGTCTTTGACGGCGACCATATTCTCCATGCCCGATTTCAACTTGGTTTTCAGTGCTTTCTTTAGGTTCGATGCCGCTTTTATCGCAGAGGCAAGACCGTCCGCACTTGCAAAGTCTGGGTTGTTCAAACTCTTGATGGTTTTCTCGTCGAGTGTCAGCAGTGTCAGTAGATACTCGAGTGATTTCATCAGTTCCTTCTGGTTGTTGGAGACGACGTTCATCTTGTTGTTCTTTGACTCGATGTGCTCGATGTATTTCTTCATGTCCTGCAGCTGCTTGTTGTAGTAGTCGATCCACGCCGTCACACCGGTGAGATGCGTCTCCTCACGGTCGGACAGCTGGTTGACGACGGTACGCACATCCATAGCGCTATCGAGAATACCGACAACCATCTCCGTTTCGAATGTCGCCAGCTGTCTAGAGAGTTTCTCCGTGAGCAAATCGACATCTGTCTCTGACGACAAGTAGTTCTGAAGCAGTGACTCCAGTTCGTCGTCACTATCATTACCATTGCCATTGATATCATCGAATTTACTATCTAAATCAATACTGTTGTTGTTACCACCGCTGTTATTTCTCGATAGTTTCGGTGTACTTTGAGTTGAGTTTGATCGTGATCCGCTAGGTGTAACTATGAGTGGTGTCGATGTGTTTGATTTCGTCTTGCCAGTGCTATCGAGAATCGAAGATGCACCCGGTATGTTTTGCAATGCATAGTAGTCATCGTCTTCCTCATCAAACTCTTGATCCAATATGATCGAATGTCTAAGAGGTGATGGTGATGACATCCTCTTATTTCCATCCATCTTATTACTCATTACTTTTGAATTATTATTATTACTATTATTGTTTACAAATCTATTCTTTTCAAAAACCTAATAAAAGATAGATATTAAAATAATTAAAATTTTTGAACAAAAAAGATCAATTAAAAAAATTGTAATATTCACATCATATGAAGGTGGTCATTCACACACATTAATGATCACATAAAAATCATTTAAGTACACTACATCCATCGTAAAAGATAATAAACAACTCATTCATATTCTATTCATATATTCATTTAGCATCATTTCTTAATGTTTATATATTATTAAAGAACAATTGAAAAAAAAGGTTTAATAATTATAATTTATATATAGTTAATAGTTATATAGAGTTATAGATAATAAATATTTCTTTATTTATGGATTCTGGGTCATTGTGAGTAATAAGAACAATAGCTTGAAAACAAGAGAATGGTCCTTTTCTGGTGAGCATTTCAGGTACGGCACCAGGATTACTACCTTTTCTTCCAATGATTCCATATGAATTGGTAATGGTGATATCATATGATTTCTGAGCACCAATTGTTGAAAGACTATGTGAGAGTTCATCAGGCATTGATAATGAATCATATCTGACACCAGTGAAACAACTACAAATCTACCATTAGGAACCTCTAGAATATCTTTAATCATACGACCAATTGCTTTAGAATCATTTCCAATATCATAGTTGGTCGTTGAAATAATATCTCCAGAATATTCTTTATGGTCATCAATGATTATTAACCCAGAGGTTGAATTAAGTTGGATTTCATTTTGATCCACAATGATTGATAATGGATGCGAATTCACTGTTATAGATGGAGCGATATTGTCAGTATAGTATGAGTTGCTAGTTACCATATTCTTCTCGGGCAATAGTTAGAAACAATTTGAGTTTGACTAACCAAACACAATTTTTTTGTATATATGTTGTGAAAATTTGAAAAATAGAATCATAGGTTTATAGTCCCTTTTGTGATTTAAGTTTATTATATTATTACAAAGTTTATAAATTTTATTTTAATTTTGGTAGCCAAATATGATTGGTTGGTTGGTTAGTGATTGATTGATTGAATGTTTCTTTACTACTATTACAATTATGTTGGTTATATTCTTCTTAATATGTTTAATTTAAGCGGCATGAACATAGAATTTAACAATGAGTCCGTCAGTACCATCATTGAACTCCACTTCACTGTTTGAAACCAAACCTAATGGATGCATCTTTTTGAAGGCATCGATAGTGAGAACCTTTGTCCAGTTGACTGCCTTCAATTGCTTTGATTGATCGTTCTTGTCAGCCGACATTGAAACTGTGAATGCACCCGCCTTATAAGATTGGCTAACCAATGTCTTTAATTGTTGGAATGTAATCTGATCACTAATCTCTACTTTTACTCTATTTCCATTTGGTAAAACTAACTTTTTTATATGATAAGAAATTAAAAAAAACAATATTTAAAGTGTCAGTTCATTTTTTGATCTAAATATATCTTGGATATTCTTAATTAATCTTTACAATTAAATTATAATCAGTTGAATCCATTTCTACTTTCTATTTATATCTCTTATTTAATTGATCTTATATATTAAAATACAACAATCTAAAATAATCAATTTATTTTTAAATTGTACTAAAATGTCAGTTAAGTTTTTTAAAAAAAATCTTGATAAACATTAAAAAAAAATGTCCAAATTTACAAAAACCCAAAATAAAAACCACTTTTATGACCGTTTTTTTATGATAATCATTATGAAAGTCATTTAATTTATTGTATTCTTTTGACTTTTGGTTCACCATTATGATCATAAAAAAAAAAAAAAAAACAACTATTAATTAGCAATTATTTATTGCGTAATGATGTGTTTTGTTAGAAAGATATTATATATTTAGTTATTATTACACTGTTTAGTTTTTGTTGCTGTTCATTATGATGATGATAAAATGGGTGTGGATGACTGTGATACAGTGGATGATAGACTCTTTCTCTGCCTTGGTAGATTTACATTTTGGTAGTTGTTGTTACTACTAAAGAGATTGTTGCTACCACTGAAGTGATGATTATCATTGTTCGTACAATGAATCGGTGTTGTTGTCGATGCTGTTGTTGCACTCGACGATATCTGTGTAATATATTTTGATGCCGGTGATTGGCTTATTTCTTTTTGATAGTAATTATTATTATGATTATGATTATTATGATTACTGCTGCTGTTGTTATTATTATTATAATTATTATGATTATTTGATGGATTGGGTGTATCTACACCGATGTTATTGATTGTTGTCTTTGGTAATGAGACTTGATTGTTGTTGTTTGTCGACTTTGGAATGACGGTTGGTACCAACTTGGGAAGTAACATGATCTTCTTCTTGTTGACACAAAAATAAATATTGAATATCGATAGAGTTTGATTACATCTTTTTGTAAAACTACATAATATTGATTGAACATTAATATCTTGTTAGCAATGTTTTGAATGATATTGGTTTGTTTTGTGATAATTTACATTGAAGGATCATCCAAACTGAAATACATAATGGCTGACCATATTAAGAAAACGATTGATATTAATGGTGGAATAAAAATAAATAAATAAAGTTTATATAATGGTATCTATTAATTATGAATGTCATATTGTTAGTTGTCAGTCTATATAGTTAAGTAACATCTAATCTAACTTGATGTCAAGTAAACACCATCATCATCTATATCATACCGTAGGTAGTTTGCTCTTTGACATTGACCAAAGCAGTGAAAACATAGTAGTCATGAAAAACAACCAACATAGCCTAGAATATCGCCTCCTCTGCTTCGTCAGATAGTCTATGGTTTCATTCATTGCCCTTTCAAATATATAAATATCTATTGAAACGATTTAAACATTAAAAACTTTCTTTCTTTCTTTTAAAAAATGATATTAAGACAGTATTATTATTATTATTTACCTTTTAGTTGAGTATTTATATCAATCATTCTCTGTGTCTCTCTCTCTTTGTCTGTAACAAAACAATAGTTTGTTACAATATTGTTAGATGTTTTTCTCTTTTTCTTTTGAAATTGTTTTTTTTTTTTGATTTTAAACTTCTTTCTTCTTCTTTAAAGGATATATATTTTAAAATAGATAATAAACAATATTATTATAATGAATGTCTCTTTATGTTTGTTGTTGCTTTTCTTTTTATTAATTTATATAAATCATTATTATGTTTGACCCAAAAAAAAAAATCTAAAAACCTAAAACTAAAACTTAATTTTCTTTTTCCTTTTTCTATTGGATTTGTTTGTTATGAAAAACACACAACATTCAAATCTTACAACAAGTAAATTGTGCGGTTATTATTTTGCAAAAATTTTGTTTTTTTTTGTACCTTAAGATCATTAATTAATTGTGACGTGAGTGTTAATCAACAAAGATTAAAATACTTTGACTTTTTTTTTTGTTTTTGTTACTCTTTACTTATTTTACCAGATAAACATTATTATTATTTAATTAGATTAGAAAAAAAAAAATCATTATCATAATGATGATGTTGGACCATTATACTTAATATAATATAAAGAAAGTTTATAAACAATATCACATGTGTGGTTTGGTTTGGTCAAAACAAACAAACAAAAAAAAATCAGGTGTTGAATCAACATACATGTTTTAAGAAAGAGATTATAATTTTAACACTCTAGAGTAAATTTAGTTATGGTGTTTTTAAAACCACATCAGCAAACAAATGTTTTTTATTATTATCTATGTTATCGATAATTGTTTTATAAAAGATGTTGTTCATCTTTCAAAATAATGAATGAAATGATAACAACACTTTTGTTTGCAATTATTACTATTATAAGACAAATTATAATATTAAAAAAAGTGAATGAGTCATTTTATGTTGTGTATATATATAATGTAAAAATACAAATAAATAGCATCTTTAAATGTTTTATTACAATAGGCAATGAAATGATGATGAAAACAAAATTAATTCCCTCCTAAAAACAAAGTTTTTTTGGAAATTCAAAAATTGAAAATGGTGAAGTATTTCTTCTCTGTTGTTGGGACTGCTGAATTTGAAAATGATCGGCAGCAACCACGGATCCACCTGGCTTTTGTTCGACAACCACAACCTTTTACATACAACAGCCAAATACAGTGTAGTGTGGAATTTTTTTGTTTTTTTTTCCAATAACAAACAACAACAACAACTACTGTCTAACAATTGTTTATTTTTTGTTTGTTCACTGATCATCGTTTATTACTCAACTTTAATATAAACAATATCTTTAAAATAGTCAAAAATAAAATTTCATTAAATTAAATAATTTAAAAGATAGATAGAAAGATAGATAAACAGATAGATAAAAGATAAACAGCTATAAAAGAGATAGAGAGATATGCCATTGCTAGGTAAAGAACACCATGAATTGGGTAAAACCAAAGGAAAGCCAAATAGAGAGTATTTTATGATTAGATTCACTGGTGAACTCTTTAAGACATATCCGTATGATATTATCTATTTTTTTAGAATTTATATCATTTTGATTTAATTATTAATATATATTTATCAATTACAATTACAATTATTATTATTATTATTTGTTTAGAGATTATATCGATTGTTTAGAATCATACAGACAAAGAAAATGGACATGTTCAATTACAAATAAATCTAATCTTACCTATGAGGAAGCGTTGCTCTCTGAGAAGAAAGCATTTGACAAGGTTGCTAAATTCTCTGATGTCCTATACCCACATTTCTTAAAGTTAATTCAATATAGTATGTATATATATGGATATTAGATAATGATGATGATGGTGATGATGATGAATATAATGAAATAACTAATATCATTTTTATATTTGTATAGAGGAATCAACATTAGATGATCTAAGAGATTCGATTTATGATTATTTGAATGAGCATTACTTTGTTGGTGAGCAAGTAACATTCAAAGCAGAGAATACTAAATACACTGGAAGAATATTGGAGGTCATCACAGATGAAGATAGTGATACCTCTTCATCATCCTATTCATCGTCATCTTCATACACTTCATCGTCATCCTATTCAGATTCAAGCAGTGACACTGAACATAAAGATAAAAAGAAAAATGATAAAGATAATAAAGATAATAATACCGACAACAAACATAAAGATAAATCTACAGATAAAGAGAAAGATAAAGACAGTAATAAGGATAATGAGAAAGAGAAAGAGAAAGAGAAAGAGAAGAGTAAAGATAAAGAATCAAAGGATAAAAATAATAATACAACAACTACCACTACAACAACTACTACTACTTCATCATCATCATCGACAACAAATGGAAATACAAAGAAAGAAAATGGAACATCGACAACATCATCATCATCATCGAAATATAGTGATAGTGAAAGCGATAGTGATTCATCATATACAAGTAGTTCATCAATAGATGAATCAAAGACGAAATACTTGATTCTAGTCGAAGGAAAAGGAACTAAAAAGTTAACTGTTCATATTAAAGATATTATGTAAGTTGTTTAATAATACAATTGTTATTGCTATTGTTGTTTTGCGATACTAATTCAGTGTTTGAATGTTAATGTATTGTTATGTTTAATGTAGAAGGAGAATACCACCTATTTATAAACCTATGATTAAAGATACAATTAAATTGGTTTCAAAGAAAACAAAGCAAGGATATTGGTTGTTGGATGAAGCCGTTGAGGCAAAGAATAACATTGTTGTTCCGATTCCGTCACACATCAAACAGGATCTGAGTTTGAAGAGAAAAGCCGATAGGATTGAAGGTAGCGATGCCGAGGGCAACGACGATAGCTCTGGCGATGAAGTGGTGAAGCGTCAGCGTGCCAAACCAAAGTACCCGATGGAGGATACAGAGGTCGATCGTTCACAGGACAAACCGGAGGAAAAGGTGGAGAAACCGGTGCCGTCTTGCCATTTCATTTGTTCGACCAAGTTGTTTGGTGATCTCCTGATGATCTGGCACTTTGTTACGCAGTTTGAAAAGGTGTTGCAACTGTCGCCCTACACGATGAACGAGTTTGAACAGGCGTTGCAGAGCACCAGTGACAACCGACTCATTGTGGAAACACACATTCGTGTGATGCGTGTAGTCTTTGACTTGCCGATCTACAGCAACGCCGCCAAGAAGACATTCAACAACAAGATGCTCAACGAGCGCAACTGGCTCACCGTAATGAAAGCTTATTTCTCGAATGAGATAATCAGACTGGAGGAAGAGCAACTCAGGAAAGAAGATCGAAAGAAACAACTCGAGGAACAAAACAACAAGATGATGTTTCTTGCGAATGAAGTTGAAGAAGATAATGAAGATGATAACAATAACAATAATAAGAATAAGACAAGTCCAACAACTACAACTATAACAACAACTACTACAACAACAGCAGCAGCAGCAGCAGCAAGTAAAGATACAGAAATGACAGATAAAAACAACAATGAGGAGAATGAAGAAGGTGAGGGAGAAGAAGAAGAAGGTGAAGGTGATCAAGAAGAACAAAACGGTGATGAAGAGGAGGAAGAAGGAGATGATGAAGAAGAAGGAAGTGACGAAGACTATGAAGATGAATCAGACTTTATTATTACAAGTAAGAGTCCAGAGCAGATTTCAAAGGTTTTGAAAAAGAGATATTACTATAGATTGTCAATCGATGAGAGAATACATATCTTGGCGTACATTGTCAATCAGGCAATCAGCTCTGAAAAGATCAGAAAGTATATCGATGAAATCTCTGGGCTGGCCGGAGAGATCCGTCAAGAGAAGAGAGGTTTGTTGCTCGAGGAAAGAAAGATCAAGAAGGACGACGATTCCTCTAGTGCTAGCGCTGCCAATACTGCCGCCACCAACCGAAAGGCAGCAAATGCCGCCGCCACCAAAGCCAAGGTGAAGGAAGCGGAACTGGGCAAGATTCACAAGCAAGAGGCAAACCTCGACCAACAGCTGGACAAGTGTTCGACGCGTCTAGAATGGCTGGGAACCGATCGCGATTACAATAAATATTGGTATTGGTCACAGCTGCCCGGCCGACTGTATATTGAGTTGGCAGCGCAAGGCGAATGGTGCTACTACAACAGCCGACAGGAGGTGGACGACCTAGTGAAATTCCTCGACAACCGTGGCGTTCGCGAGCGTAAACTACTCGCTGCCATCAAACAGAAATACGAAACCATCACACAGGGTATCGATGCACTCGCCGCCAAACTCAACACCCAGATCAACTATGAGAACAAGCGATCCGCTCGTCTCAAAGCACTCTATGGTGATCGTAACAATCAAGGTTATTTCAATAAATATTCATAAAAACTTAAAAATAAAAAAATAAAAATAAAAAAACATTATAATATACTAAAATAAATTTAACAATTGTTAGGTTGAAATTTTTACAATTCAATTTGATGAAATTGATTGGAATGTTTGTAAATTAATTTGTTAGGTGGTCGGCGATCAATTAATCCAACATTTAGATCTTTTTTTTTGAAAAACAAACATTCAAATTGCCAGAAACATTTTCAGTTTGTAAGGGTTTTTTCTTGCTTTTCCATGCCTGGATTTTAAAACTTGACGTCATTTTTGATTTTTTAGCACAATACCAGCAAAAAGAAAAGTCAAAAACAAATTTGTTAAGATGAGGTGGGTGTGATAGATTTTTTTTACCAAGTGTCTTATAGACTGGTTTGGATACACATGTATTTTCGTTTTGTTTTGTTGTTTTTTTTTTTAATTATTTTTAATTATAATTATTTTTATCGATCAAGCAAATCGACTTCTTTATTTTATTTATTTTTTTTCTTTATTTTTGTTTTAAAACTAGTTAGATTTTTTTAAATTAGATATAAAAAAAAAAAAGTTTATTTAGTGGTGGTTGTTGTAATAGTACAAAATCATGTATAATCATATATTGTTTTTACTATCGATTCTATTTTTTATATTTAGTGGTAGTCTAGATAATGTATCGCTGGTAACCACAGCACAGCCACTTACATTTATACACCTCTCCGATGTTCATTACAGTTCATTGGTGAACAGTATCGATAATAATTCGACTACTCGTTGTCTTAGTTTAGATTTGTAAGTACAGATATTTATTATTAAAAATGTTTCAAAAACAACACCAATAGAGAGAAACAGGCAATTAATAGCATATCTACTATCTATAGATATAATTCTCCGGCTGTTCAGGCAATCATACATCATGAAGGAGATGATCATGGTGAACCATACATTGAAACAATTCCACACGATGGTTTATTTGGTAGATACGGATGTGATACCAATATGGAACTATTCAACTCAACGTAAGTAATAATATCATGATGATGATAATATTTAGAGAGATTTGGTTGATTCAATGTGGAGACTAACTAGTTAGTTCAATTCATTACTCATCATTGCTTTTGGTTCAGATTAAATGCTATGTTATCAGTGAATCCAGATCCAACTTTTATCATTTATACGGGTGATAGTGCAGGTCATTCGTTGCCATACAACTTTTGGGAGGAATCGCAAATTACATTTGCCAAGTACATGGCAGCGACCTACCCAGGAACAACTATCATTCCATCGATCGGTAACAACGATGTCTTCCCAGACTACAATGTAACCTGCAGTGATAACAACCTTCAATTCCTCTCGCAGGTGTGGAATCAGTGGATCCCAGTCGAACAGATGCCAACCTTTTTGAAGATGGGAGCATTCGCAATCTCACCGACACCCGGTCTTGTCGTACTCTCATTGAACACCGTACTCTACTCGACCAAGCAAAAGACACTCTACCAAGATCCATGCGGTCAATTCCAATGGCTGGAAACACAACTCGCCATGGCACAGGAGAACAACCAATCCGTCTACATCATCGGTCACATCTACCCAGGATTGGATCCGTTCTATCAACAAGAGCAATGGAGTAACAGTTATATTGTTAATTTCTATAATTTAATGTCAAATGTAATTAGATCACCACCACCGTTATTTTTATTACTAGATCTACACATTTCAACAACACAATATTTATTAACTTTTTACTCTTTAAATATTCTAGTATAATGATGTTATTAAAGGTGGATTCTTTGGTCATATTCATAGAGATGAATTCAGATCCCCACAATACGTTCAGAATACAAATACTTCGGATTCATCTTCATCGTCATCGACATCAGATTCATTGGATCAATCAAACATATCTTCGTACAACTCGAGTAATCCATACTTCCCATTGTTCATTGGATCAGCTATTTCACCATTGTACGAAAACAATCCATCGTTCAAGCAATTCTATTTCGATGACAATCAAAACATTGTATCATACGACACCTATTATACCGATATCTATATTTCCAATCTCTTTAGTTTTACCAATTGGACTTTGGAGTATAGTTTTGCCGAGCTCTATGATATTTCTGTAAGAGTTTCATTACCATTTTTCAATCTTTATTGAACAACCATTGTTTCTAACAATATCATCATCATTATTATTATTATTATTTATAAATATAGGATCCATATGTAGATGGTTCAACATTACGTAATTTAGTAGATTACTTGAATTTGAATCGTTATCTTTATGCAATCTTTGACATCTATAGAACAAGTAGTTACGAAGCCGACATTTCACCAACTTTTTGTTTAATATTGAATCCAACCGACACTGCATTCAATAGATGTCTCACAAAGAACAATATTATCGATGACATTGTTCGTATTAAAGAGACTAGACAAGCTGCCCTAACAAGATTAAAACAAAAGAAATTGATTTAAAAAAAAACATAATAAAAACAATAGTATAAAATTATACTATTACTTTAATTAAATTTTATTCTTATCTTTTTATCTAATTTTTAGTCAACACCCAACGGTAAGAACAGTGAAATAATATTTGATTATTTTCTAGTTGATAGAACAACTTTTACTTTGAATTCGACAACACACATCTATCAATAGTTCAAAAGAACCTTGATAAATCGATAACGGAATCTACACACTTTGGATATATTTCGAGTGACTAGAAAAATACATCTAAATACAACTCTTCAAAATTTGTAAAAACATATGTGTAGATTCCGTTATCGATTTATCAAGGTTCTTTTGAACTATTGATAGATGTTCGCTGGAACTGTCAACCATACAAATAATGATGTCCAATGATAGATATGTATGAGGGTAGTAAATACCCTGGAAGCAGAGGTTTGTACTGATAACCCATTTGATTTTTTTTTCTTCGAGGCCACGAACTATCCTCGGTGACTAGATTAACCGAGACAGTGTTCTCTGCAGCATCATTTTCTTCAACTTCCTTTCACCAAATCCAATTCGAAAACATTTTAACGTTTTATGCATATTTGATACTATTTTTAATAAATTGTTATTAATATTATAACTTTTTATGTCATGATTTGATACAAAATATTTTATTATTTTTTTGGATTTATGTGTATATTTATTATAATTGCATTCAAGTCATCACCTTCCTGAATTTAATTCATTTGATTCACCAGCACTGGCTGGTATAGATGTGGAGGGAAAGTTGGAGTGGTGGTTGATTAAGTGGTGGAAGGGGTTTGTTGATTCTTTCTAAAAATCTTAAGAATGAAACTAATTGTGAATAAAAAAACTATGAGAAATAATACTATGACAGATTTACATAGTATTATTTCTCTTACTGACTCGCATTTAAGAATAGAATTATTTGCAAAGAAAAAATTTTTTATATTTTAAAAAAAAAAAAATTCTTAACGGAATAATTTTTAAAAATTTAAATTTTTGGAAGAATTCTGTTTTTTTTTTTTTTTCATTTTATTTTTTAAAAATATATCTTTTAAATTAATTAAAAGAATATCCTTTCTTAAGACGTTTCGATTTGTCATAGTTCAATAATATTATATACATACATTTCTAATAGAGTGAATATAGTAATAAATTAAAAGTTTTGTAAGAGCTAAAGAAAACCGACATTTATTTTCAATGATGGCGGACAACGATGTTGTTAGTGGAACTTACTTTTGTTCGAAATGCGGTCAACTAAAGAAGGGTCACACATGTCCTGTTGTCGCAACCAAGCAGATGGTCGTTGAGAATCTGCCGATGATGATGCCCACCTCTATGACGACGAGACGTGCATACCAACAGGGACTACAACAGATGCAGCAGATGCAACAGATACAAAAGATGCAACAACAACATCAACAACATATCATACAACAACAAATTCAATCACAGATTCAACAGCAGCAACAGCAACAAGCACAACAACAATCATCTGGTTCTACAACATCTACGTCATCGACAACCAATGTAACAAACAACAACAATGGTGTTATGACACATCAACCACAACAACAACAACAACCAATGGTTACTGGTCCACAACCAATCTTAACCGGTCCACTACCGATGCAAAGTGGACCACTTACACCAGAGCAAAAGAGACAACGTGAGAAAGAAGCTTCCGATTTCAACCTTTGGTTCCTCTTGGAGCGACAAGAACGTTTCCCATATTATGTAAGTGTTTATTAGATTGTTGTTTTAGTTACTTTAACTAACTATTTTTGTTGTTGTTGTTGTTTTTGTTGTTTGTTATTAGTTTGATCCACATACAAAGACAATACAGGTTATTGGAAGTTGGTATATTAATGTATCGGATACATGGAGCACTATGACTCCACAGGAGAAAAAGTCATTGACAAATCACGCTCAAAAGTTGGCTACTACAAGATCACTGTTTCTTCAGAAACAACATGATATTCAAGCGTTACAGGTTCAACTGGCAAAGATACAGCAGAATCAACAGAAAGAAGCAGCAAAGTATGAGATTGCACGTAGGGAACGTGATAGATTGATCGAAGAGAAGAAAGCAGAGATTCCAAAGATCAAATCGGCGGTTACACCGTTCTTCCACTATCTCAACGAGAATCGTGAGATCGAAAAGAAGAATCAACCGGATATGTCGTTGTCAGAGATATCAAAGTTGCTCGGTAACAAGTGGAAAGCGATGAACGAAGAGGAGAAAGCACCATACTTTGAAAAGTCGCAAGACGACAAGCGACGTTACGAAGTCGAGATCGTCGAGTACAACAGGAAGATCAAAGAGGTCGCCGAGAATTTCCCACCTATTGATATCAGCACTATTCCCGACCCAGAAGAACCCGCTGTCGTTACAGGCGCCACTCTGCTGCAGCCGCCAACAGTCGCCGCCGCACAGATACAGCCAACGCCAGCACTACAGCCAACAGCTGCCGGCGGCGTTGTCGTACCAGCAGAACTCAAGAAATCAACAACTATTTCCACCTGTGAGGTTTGCTCTCACACTGACAATCGTGACCAACTACTCCAGTGTGTTGGCTGTCTCCGTAGTTTCCACGGTAAGTGCATCAACTTGCAGACACTTGCGATTGAAACCATCAAGAAGCTAAACACCTGGAAGTGTACCGACTGTAAAGTATGTGAAGCCTGTAAAGATACCACCAATGAAGACAAGATGTTGTTTTGCGATGTTTGTGACCGTGGTTATCATACGTTCTGTTTGAATCCACCGTTGGAGCGTCCACCAACAGGTGGCTGGCGTTGTAGTACCTGTGTTTTCTGTATCCATTGTGGAACTCGCACACCTGGACCACAAGCCAACAGTGCTTGGCGCGGACACTACACAGAGTGCGAGCAATGCAACGTGCTTGTTGCCGAACGCAAGTACTGCTCGGTGTGTCGCAAGGTGATCAAACCACACGAGAAAAGTCCAACCATTCAATGCGGATACTGTGACCGTTGGACACACTCTCAGTGCGACGGAATGTCAGTGTCGAATCTCGAGAAGTTCAAAGACAATCCCAACCACCAATACAAGTGTCAAGCTTGCAGAAACGGACATCCAAAAACAACACCAAAGCCACTGATCGATGAAGACGATGAAGAAGACGAAGACGACAGAAAACCAGACCCACCAGGAAGAAAAAGAAGATCAATCCCAACTCCAAACGTAGTCACCCCAACTCCAAACAAAAGAGGAAGAAAGAAGCTCAAAAGAGAAGATGAAATGGATGAAGATGATGATGTAAATGTTGAAGATTAATATTAATAAAATAATGTTTTAATAAAAAAATAAATTGTTTTCTTTTTTTTCAAGATATATTAATTTTTATTGTTTTATGTTTCGAATTATTTTAGTTTATTTATAACTATCATCAATATATATGTATGTTTATCTATTTATTTGTTAAATTATTTTATTATTACTTTATTCGACATCTTCAAATTGTGGAGTATGAGCGGATGGTGAAGTAAACCAAGATTGTAGAGTATCTTCTTGTGGTACTTCTGGTTCAGATGGTTTTGATGTGGTTGTTCCTGTGGTGACACTTAGTGTAGTTGAAACTGGTTCAACTGGTCCTGTTGTTGGATAAGGGACTTCACTTCCTGTGGTTGCTGATCCAGTGGTGGCTGGAGTGGGAACTGTAGATCCTGTAGTTGGATATGGAACATCACTTCCTGTGGTAGAGGTAATTGGTTCAGCTGCAGTTGTTGTTGTTGTTGCAGTTGTTGTTGCTGCTGCAGTGGTTGTTAAAGGAGTAGGAACTGTTGATCCTGTAGTTGCTGGGATCGGTGCAGATGAACCTGTTGTTCCAGTGGTTGTTACTGGTACTGAGGATCCAGTAGTTGCTGGGATGGGTGCTGAAGATCCAGTAGTTGCTGGGATAGGTGCTGAAGATCCAGTAGTTGCTGGGATGGGTGCGGCTGATCCAGTTGTTAGAGGTGCCACTGTTGGCTTGGCAGTGGTTACAACTGCTGGACTTGTCTCTGTAGTCGATCCGACTGGCTTTCCTGTTGTAGTGGTTGGGTAAACACCAGAGGTAGAAAGAGGAGATGGTGTAGTTGGTGCAACCGATGAATCTGTGGTTGAGTTTGTTGGAGCAGCAGTAACATTAACTGGAGCTGCTGTTGGTGTTGGTGTAGCAACTACAGTGCTATTATCGACTTTGGTATCATTCTTTTTCTGAATTGGCTCAATACTGAATCTTGGTTTGTTTGTGGTGGTTGGTGCGACTGTTCCGTTGATGGCTGTCTGTAAATCATTGGATATCTCAATCAAGTTTGTCAAGACACATCTCGACTTGAAACTACAACATGAAGTTTTAGATTGACACTTGCTCTTATGTTTTACATCTTTACATTGGAATCCACTTGGACATTTAATATCTGAACATTTCTTATCTATAATATTATATTGATAATATTAGTACAAGTTTTTTGAAAAAAAAATAGTATAATTATTTTTTTCTTACTATTTGGAAGGAAATATTTATTTCCATCAGGTAAACAATTTATATTGTTGGTTTGGTATTCAAAGTAACGTCCCTTTGAACCTTCTGAACACCAAGTAACTGTATTCGAAGTATAGTTACAAATATCACGAGCCATCTTAATACATTCGAATTCAGTGGATCCGCAACAATCTTTTCCTATGGATGGCCAACAATTGGCTACTTTACCACATGTCTCGATTGGTAAATTTGAACATTCTAATAAGTGATGGATATTCGGAAAAATAAGTTTGTTAATAATAGATTTAATGGAAACAATAATAATAATTTAATAATTACCTGTAATATAATCTTCAGTTTTAGCTTCAGTGAAATAAGACAAGGATAAGAAAATAAATATTAAAGTTAGAATTTTAAATGTCATTTTTAAGAAATAAAAATAGTAAAAGTATTTTAATAAATATATTGTTTGTTTGATTATATATTTTTATAAATAGAAAGAATGTAAATTAAAGTTTTAGATTTGTTTTTAGGTATATTTATTTAAACAAATACCACTTATGGAACATACATTGATTGAAACCAGTCTTTTTATAGTTGATGTAAATGGAGTCTGGATTTTGATATTTTTTAATTAAATTAATTGTTGTTGGAGCGTAGTGGTAGAGTGGTTGGTATGTAGTAACAAACATCCACATTATAATTGGAATAGGAAATGTATTTGTTGAATAGATTTGTATTTATCAATACACTCAATTGTTTTTAGTTTGTTTATTATCATCACCAATTTTAAAATATAGATAACTCAACATCATGCTGTGTTAATTCTACTGCTTCATTTAAATTTGTAAGTGTACTCCATCAACTTCAGACTAAAACAACCAACCAACATAGAGTTTTTAAAATAAAGACATCTTTGGTTTGATATCTTACAATTATTCCAGTGATGTTATGATTTTATATATCTTTTCAAACTGTGGAGTTGGTGTTTGATTGATTAATTGATTTAATGATACTGTTTGAATTTAAACAGTAGTGGATGATTGTTGTTGTTGTTGTTGTTTGATTATATGTATCATATGATCAAACAAACAAATCAATCAATCATCCATTAATATAAATAATAAATACTAACTTCTTTTAATAACATATTTGGTTTGATTGTTTTGTCAGTTTGGGGGAGAAAGAGAGTGAGAGAGATCGATCAATATTTATAACAACCTAAATAATAACCTGAATAGGTAAATAATTTAGCGTAATGATCGTTAATATGCAACATATGTTTATTCAACAAACTATTTATTAGATGATATTTAATAAAAGAGAATGAATGAATATTCTGTCGATTGACTAATCAAAATAGACAACAACAACCCGTTTATCTAATATAGAGATTAAGGTAAATTCCATAAGGGAAAAGATATTAACAATATGACATGATTGTATGTGAACACGTCAAATATTGAAAAGTCAACCAACAATCAATTCTAATATCTTACTCACACTACATAACTTGTTAAAACTCATCTACTTAATTGTTGTTATAAATGTCTGACTGATGTGTTGTGTTGTGTTGTGGTTTATTTTTTTAAACAATTTTCTGTATATCCACAAACACACATATATTGATTTAAATGTTTATTTGAAGAGTGTGGTGGTGTGTTTTATTATTATTTTTCATTTTATCTGACGATATATTTATTTGTTTATCTTGTCAATTATATTTATTGATCAGTATAATATATTGTTGTTGTTTATAAATTTGAATCGGCAGACGACATGACAAGTTTATGAACAATAAAATATCTTTATATAAACCACAATAATTAATTTGTGGTGTGAAACACAAACAATCATTTATTATTGTTGGGTTAAACAAATGTGAGTATTTTTGATTTAATAGAATGCTTGATCAAGCAACATTGTAAATTGAACATGCTGGTTTGCTCTACACTTTACTACTAACTACTAAATACTCTACTTCTTATAAAAAACAAACAAACAAATATATCATGACTGTTATCTACCTTTGTACCATTCATTATAACATTATATATGATTGATTAATGGTTAAAATAAACAAATTTAAATTCAAATACTATTTTGTTTGATTTTTTGAAAATAACAGAAATAAGAATAAATTTTTGAATAACAAACCTACTATTATTATTAAAGTTCATTATTATTGTAATATCTGATCTTTATAGATTATAATAATATCTTTTACCTATTGTAGTAGATTAGATTTTGATAATTCTCTTTATCATCTTTTTTGATGTTAAATGATTCATCATCATCAATAATTCCAAAAACAAAACAGTATTGTACAGTTTTAAAGCTAGTATTCTAATTCATTTGTTTATAATTTGTTTTTTTTTTTTTTTTTTTGAAAGAAATAAATTTTGTTTGTTATTATATTATTTATTATTTATATTTATATTGAATTTTTAAAAAAAACAAACAAATATAATAACAAAAATTGTTTAGTTTACAAATATTAATATAAAACTGTTTTTTTTGTTAAGATATTTGCTGTTGATCTTCAGAACTTGAGATTTGATTAATGCGGGGAAGAAGTCAAAAAACGATCAATGAAAAAAATTTCAATGTTCAAACATGTGGTTAGTTTTTTTTTTTTTAGATTTATTGGGCAATTGAGAACAGAGTTTGTGCCAAAAAAATATCGATGACCTATTTGAGGTTTTTTTATTTTTTTTTAAATGTGTTTTTATTTTTATAGATTTTATTATAAATAAATAAAATATAAATATATATAAATAGTATTAGTAACAGTAATAACAGTTATTTATTTTGTCTCATCCTTTTTTTTATTAATAAAAATTATAAAGAAAGATTTTTTTCTTTTTAATTTTTATCATTATTTTTAAAAATAAACAACAATAACAAACAACAACAATAGTAAAAGACAACAATCAGTAACAACAAATTGTTTTTAGATAGTAGTATAAGTATTAGTATCAGTAATAATAATAGTAATCTAAAAGAGATATCAAAAATAACAACAACAACAATTTTAACAAATATAAAAACATAAAACAACACACATTCAATTCATTCAAATATAACTATTTTTTTTTTTTTTTTTTTTTTTTAATAAATTTACTGTTGTTTTATCTTTTAAAAATCATCTTAGCAGTAGTAGTAGTATAAAAATAAATAATAATAATAATAATAGCAGTAATCATTAAACTACAACAAATCGATAAAGAGTCAAAAATAATCATTAATTATATAATTATAAGATATTTTTATAAATGATTAATAAATTTAATAGTTATATATAATATATAGATAGAAATAGATACAGCATAAATAGATATAATATAGATCAGATTTATATATAATTAATTTGATAGTTCAAATTAATATAATATATATTATTATATATATTATATAGTAGTATATAATGGAATCATTTAGAAATACATTAAGGAATAAATGGACTAAACATGTTACAGCAAGAAGAATAAGAAATCTTTGGAATGAATATACAAAAGTTGCTGAAATAAAGTAATGTTTATAAATTTTTAGTTCACATTATATATATATATATAATAAGATATTAATAGTGTTATCATTATTATTATTATTATTAGGGATCCAAATTTAGTTACATTGAAACTAAATAACTTTTTAGATTCATTCCAAGAGAGTTATAAAGAACTGTTGGATTCAGGACAGATTAAAACGATAGATCTAGACAAGATATTCGGTGATTGTTCAGATATTCTCGTGTCACTGCTTGACTTGGTAGAGAGAGAATCAAATAGAACCATTAAGAGAGGTCAATCCGCTGAATCCGACGAAGATCAAGATAGTTTGAAATATGTAGTGGAACTAATCAATAAATCATTAGGTGTTGCTGAATTAATATTACATGTAAATATCTATTTTCTTTAATCATCATCATCATTATCATATTATGTTTTAATTACTAACTAATATTGTTTGTTTGTTTTGTATGTAATTAAATAACAGGATGAAAAATATAAATTAGTTGTAAAAGAGACACCGAATTTAATATTTAGAATATTGATGTTGTTGGATACACTGAATACCAGTGAGAATAAGAAGGTACTACTTAGGATTATCAGTGCCATCGGTGAGAACACAGAGAACAAGCTGGAGATTGGCAGACTGCAGGGATTCAAGAAACTACTGGTGTTGATGCACAACGATAAAGAACTGACACGTGACATCCTACAGACCATCAAACACTTTCTAGACGTCAAACAGATATCGGTCTCTGAACACACCGAAGACGATCTATTGAAACTTATCAACATGAGAAAGTCATTATCAATGTCATCCATTAGTGGTATGTAACAAGCAACAATAACAATAGCAATAACAATACAACAATACAGCAAATCTAATATATATTATCATTCTTTTTTCCTATTCTATAAATAGAATTTGCAAGACATAAAATAGGTACTGTTGTTTCAGAAGGATTCAAAGTGATTGTAGGTGAATTCCAAAAGGTATTTTCACCGCATGACTTTGAGACAACTCCAAGAAAATTATCATTAGAGAAATCAAATATGTATGTATATTAATTATTAGTTATCTAGTTTGTATAATTGCATATTAATATGTTAATGTTATGAATATAGTTACAATGGCAATGATATGGCATTGGATGATTCGTTTATTCCAAGTTTTGAAGTTATCGAACAGGAGATCAAATCATTGAATAATATGATCAATGGAATTATTGAAAATGGTGGTTTGAGTAATAGTGGCAATAGAAGTGTAACTGGAACTGGTAATAGCAACATTATGAATAATAATAATAATAATAATGATGTTAATAATAGTAGCAATAGCAATAATAACAATAGTAATAATAATAGTAATGATGGAGAGGATGATGATTCTACTGTGGCGGTGTCGGTGGTAGCTGATGAATCGAAGCGAAACTCAATCGATCCAACAGAGGAAGAGATTCTCAAGGAGTTCATGCGTGTGCAGGGTGCACTGACGCTGCTTGCCGATTCGATTCAGGAGGCTGCACTCGTAGTACAGCTGGATCTACTGGAGACCATCAGCAAACTACTCTACAACAATCAGAAGAATCAGCAGGAGTTTCGTGCGATGAATGGCTACTCGATATTGATTCACCTCTTTGACAATGTACATGACTTTAACACACCAGAAGGCAAAGACTTCTTGAACGATTGCTTCTGTTTGATCTTTGCAATCATTCTCGATGGCAACAAATCGAAACGAGTCATGAACATCGACGCACTCGATTTCCTCTTTAGAATCCTTTCAAACTCCATACAGACCGAAGTTCGATTGCAAACGATGACATGCATACAAGATCTAATATCTATCAACCCGTTGAACATCATCAGCATCAGACATGTCGGTGCAATCGATAAGCTATTTCAACTTGTTTTAGATATACATGGTGTAAGTAGTAGTAGTAGTAGAATTAATGCATACATACAAAAGTTAGTTAGATAGATTAGTTAACTAATGTTTTGCAATTTATAATTATCAACAACAGAACAAAGAGAATGAAAATGAAGATTTAAATGATGAAAAGGAATCAACGAAATTGCTATTGGCAACAAGTGAATTGATATTGTATTTGGGTGTGTTATTTAGTAAACATAATACAGAGGTATTCAGAAAATATGTTGATCTTATGCATAAATCAGATCCACCATTAACAGATACATTACAATCATTGATGCTATCTTCATCCATTACATTATTATCAGATACCATCTATCATAAGGTAAAAAAAAATGAAGACAAAAAACTAATTAAACATATTATGTAGTTCAAAATATTAACTTATCATCATCATCATCATCATCTATAGACATTAATAGAAAAGAATTTATTATCAGTTTTTATAGATATCATACAAAGATATCAGCGAGAGTTGAAAGAGTTAAAGAATAATATTGATAGAGAGCAATTGGAGGAGGATGATATTGATAGTGAATACGATGAGAAGATACAAACTTTATCAGAGAAATTACTATTGATTTTAGAATTAATTTTTATGTATATTAAATGTATGTTGTTGTTGTTTTTTAGAAGATGTTTTAATAGATAGATAGATAGATATACTAATTTGATATTTTTTTTTTAGATGTAGACGATGAAACAACTATTGAATTTATTTCGAAACCAGAATCTATAAAGTTGTTTGTTAGATTGGCGATGGAGGACAATCATTATCTTGGCGGTAGTGATGTGTCTGATCTGTGTCTTTGGATTGTTGTTACGATGATGTCGATGGATGCCAACTCCTACAGCTTTGCAACGGGCAGTAGTAATAGCAGTATCGGTGTGTTGATTGCCATGCTCGACGACCAGTCGTTCTCGATGGACAAAAAGGAGAAGCTTTGCTATTGCATTGCCGACGTAATGCGATTGGTTCCGCCCGATAAGATGTCACTCAAGATTAAATTCCAAGAGTGCGGTGGTCTCAATTCGCTGGTCGCCTGTGCACGCAACGCCAACGCCACACAAGGGCTGGTGTATGCATCGCTCGTTGCACTCTGTGAGGCTTGTCATGGCTGCGAAGAGAACAAGTGTGTACTGGACAGCAGCGGCTACATGGCGTTGTCGTCAGTGGTAAAGTCATCGCATGTCGTAATCGATCAGTATCTCTTCCAGATGTTTGTTGAGCTGGCGATGAACAACGACGTCGTCATTCGCTACGACATTGACTATCTCGAGCAGATCTTCTCGCCGCGCGTCAATCATGTCATACAAAACATCATACAACCGCAACCTCAATACACTTCGATCCTACCATACTCGAAGCGTCAACTTGTCGAAGTTGCATCGGCAACCAACAATCTCAAGAAACAAAAGCAGCAACAACAACAACAACAGATGACATTATTGGCAGGTGGTAAACCATCTATCAATATTCAAGGTGAAGTTCAACAACAGGAGCAACAGCTGTATGGCGATGAGATTAACTTGGGTGAGGATCTGGCTATTGATACCTCGCCAGTGTCAAGTCCATCGACGACACCGGTTCACTCTTTGTCCAGCTCACAAAACGGACATCTTCAAGCGATGCAGCAGATGACCAATCATAGTTCTTCGCATCTCAGTTTGCCGTCGATGCCGGCATCGATGAACATCTCGCATGTGCTCCAAGCAAAGACCGGTATTGTTCGTGTTCCAAGCTTCCGTAATCTCTTCAGCGGAACCAGAAGAAACAGTATTGGTTCGTGGGCAGGTTCTTTCGATGATCTCTACGGTGTCTGTCAGGCCACAGTCAACTCTGACAACATGTCAAACTTTAACAGCAACAACGTGCTCCTTACGGAAGCATCACAAATCAAATACTATCGTTCACAACTCTCTGTACAGGAAGACGACAAAGAAACACTCTATTCCTACACTTTGTTGGGCAGATCGAAACTACGTTCTCCAGATGCCGCCCTGATGCTCGTCGACCTGCTCCCACAGTCACCTACACACGTCCAGCAACACAACTTGATCCTGCTCATGAAGATACTCGAATCCAACCCACAAAACAAAAAGATGTTATGCGCTGCACAAGGATTGAAATTCCTGCTGTACCTCTCTCACCAGTCACCAGAGGAAACACAATCCTACTACAGTCGTCTCATTGTCATCCTCGGTCTCTACGATATCAGTCCATCTGAGGTACGTCTTCTCTTTGATCTAGCATGCTTCCCATCGTTTGAATCACATCCACAATTGTTACACCATCACAACAATAACCTATCGTCTGCATTGCAACAAGCTGCCAACAACAACAACAACAACAGCAACAACAGTAATTTTGTAAACACTCCATCTTCTACTCATTCCGTTCAACGAAGAGAACGAAACAGAAAACAAGAGTTACAAATGCAGGTTCTCTATGTTATCGGTACGCTGACAGAGAGAAAGGCACCACCTTTATACTTTAACTTTGATGGATTCGATAGCTATATCTCTGTTGGAACGATCGATAAATTCCCAAGTCAGAGAAGTGGTTACACATTCAGTTGTTGGCTGCGAACCAATTACTTCCTCAGTGATGAGGCCGGTCTGTTCAGCTGGCAAGACACCAACGAGAACAATATATTCGATGTCTACTTCAAGGCACTCGGCAAGCATCCCGAAAACAAACGTTATCTCTGCATCCAAACGAGAAACTACCCTTCGCCTCCAGAGACATTCTATTTCGACAAGTTTGGATTCGTCGAGTGTGGCGGCTGGCATCACATCGTGATCACTCACAACAAACAAAAGATCTCGTTGTACGTCGACGGCAAATTCATTCAGAACTACAGCACCGCCAACTACCCAAAGACCATCACCAAGGATAAGCCTATCCAAGGTTGCATCGGTCGTCGTCTCTATAGCACCGTCGCCGCCAACAACAACAACAACAGCAACAACAATAGCAGCAGCAATCTCAGTCAGCTGATTAGCCAGGCATCGCAAACCAGTTTTAACTCTCTCAGCTCGATGGACCAAGAAACTCTTTCGAGCTCACTCCGCGAGATGAACGGCAATGGCTACGAGAAAGGATTCTTCTGCGGTCAAATGGGAACGATTCACTTTTTCGAAGGTATCTGGGAAGCTCCTTCCTGCTACAAGGTATACAGTAGAGGTAACCTCTATAACAATACCTACAAGACACTAGGAATCGAGAATAAAGAGTTCCTCGTCATCAAGCCTGCTTCTTCGCCGTCGAACATCATCGAGCCAATCAACACCACACTCTCCATGTCTGGTGAAGTTTTCATGCCACCAATACCAATTCACTCGCCACCATCCTCACCATCGATACCAAGAAATCTTTCATTCCAAGGACAACTACCATTGTCTTCACTCAGTGGCAATAGTAATAATAACAACAATGCTGTTGGTCCTATCGCTTCTGGAGGAAGTGGATCGAGTGCCGGTAACAGTGTCAACAGCGCAACAAGCAATATCTCACCATCACGTGATAGTCCATTCCTTATTTTCAATAACCCAGATCTTATTACAACATCGCCAATCTCCAAAGACAAGGAGAGCAGCGGTTTGAATCCGTTGGTAAATTCAAGCGATCAAATTCTACAAGTTCCAAAAGATGAATCGCTCCTCAAGAAATCAATGTCCAACTTGGTGCCTAATGAGACACAAGGTGCACTCATTGAGTTCATTGGTGTAAATGTCCATCAAACTCGTTGCTTGAAGGATGTAATCAAGGAAGTCGGTGGTATTCATTTGTGTTTGCCATTCTTGGATATGGCGCCAGCTCAACAAGTTGCCGGTCTACGTATTCTTGCGGGACTGCTTCACAAGAGTGATTCCAACAAGGCACAATTCCGTGAGCTGAATGGTTTTGCAATTCTCTATCACCTGCTCCTAAGATTCTCACCGTCGACTGCCAACCCACATCCCTCTCTCAATGCCGAGCTTACAATGGAATCGTTCGAGATTCTCTTTGACTTGCTGTTGGACGGTATGAATAACCTGTCCGATACCAAACAACTTTGGAGTCACGATTGTATGACGTTGATTCTTGACCTGTTGCCATCGTGTACCGAAGAACTTCAACTACACGTTCTAAAGTATTTCAACAACTTGCTCAACAACTCTGCCTACGATACACTGAAGCTTTGGATTACCAACACCGGTGGTGAAGGCGCTTCAAAGATAAACTATCTTTTGGCGCTGTCACTCAAGTTGGAGTCAGAGTCGATGTTCCTGTTGAATATCATCAAAAAGATACTGCCCCATATCTCAATAGATGACGTGGAATCGATCTTTGAGTACATTCTATTCAAAGATACCAATGGAGTGTACGAGAAAATCCATGCCAAATCAAAGGTATTGGATATCGTCTACGAGGAAATGAGAAAATGTCCAAGCTTACTGGAGAATCTACGTTCGTTGGGTGGATTCAATATTGTATTCTCATTGATTGAGATACCCAATGAAGATATTAGAGTGACCGCTATCAAACTGATTGGTCTGCTGATACATTCAAACTCGAAGGCAGCATCGCTCTTCAGAAGAAACAGTGGATTCGATTTGTTGGCCATTCTACTGGCTAGATATCCACCTACACTGCCCGTCTGCAAAGCACTGACTGTGCTCATGGTTGACGGCTACCGATTCGATCCGAAATGCGTACCGGAAACCAAACAACGTTCTTCCAGTTGGATATCACTCGACTTCTTCACCAGAGACAAGAGTTCCGATTCACTGTCGACTCTCACTCAATCTCCTACGATTCCAGGTGAAACGGGATCGGTCGAGAGTGACTCCTTTGACGACCACGACCATCACGGACACCACAGCGGCAAGAGTGACGGCAGAACCATTGTCTATCCAGAGGCATTGCATACCATATTCCTCCTGCTCTACAGCTTGCCAAATCATCCACAGGACGACTCGATCATCCAAGTTCAATACCAATGCTTGGTTGAGATCGAAAAGGTTCTCGATTCCACCAATATGGATGTCCTATGGAATCAACCGTGGTTCGAGTGGCTCTACCAGTTCATCGAGCACCAAGGATTCCAATTGACAAAGGAAAACAAAGTCTATATGCAAGCACTGGCTATCTGCAAGCGTATGATCATCCACGATATCTTTAAGAAGGCATCGAAGATCATAAGAATCAAAGAGGTTTGCATCGATCTCGAAGAACTCTACGTACATATCATGGATAGTGTACTGGATTACTTTGAGAAAGAATATGTACTTCCAACCAACGAGTCTGCCGACATCATCGTTAAAAACCTTGTACTATACTTCAAGACACTCGAAGACATTGCAGTTCCACCCGATATCTCAATGAGAATACTCAATACCATCAATCAACTAGCCGTTCACAACACCTCTGTCATCAGAGCAACCATGAAATCCAATGGTCTATTTGATCATAGAGATATGTTAATCATTCAATTATTAAGATGTAAGTTTATCATTTTCAACTTGAATATATATATAGATTGTTCTCTAATGATATTAATCCATTCTTAATCCTTTCCATATATAATAGGTGATATTAAAGGAGCAATTATGACATTTGATTTCGAATGTGTTGTCGACCAGAAAGCATTCAGAGAGACAAACAATGGATTGTTGTATCTTTTGTATTTCTTCCATATTTCAGTGAGTGACCCACAATTGCAGTATGAAATATGCTCGGTTCTGAAGAATGTGTTTGGCGGCAGTGAAGAAAGCCGAAAGATCATCAGTAACATCTTTGAAGATCAATCTGTGATTCAGATGTTCTTTGACAATAGCAACAACGCAGACCACGATTCCGGCGAAGTCGAAATGCAACAGCAACAGCACGACGATCTCAACGATCCGATCGGGTGTTTCATCGATACCTACTACCGAGACGATTTCACACCGAAGCGTATTGAGATTGAAACTCGTATCGCCAAGCTGATGCAGCCCGTCGAGACAAAGTTCAACAGTCAGCAAGAGAAGCTGGTGAAGCTCAAGGAGAAGCGAATCAAACAACGTAAAGACAAGCTACTCAAACAACACTCGACCATTCAGAAACTACTGCAAGAGGTCGAAGAGAAACGTCGTGCCTGCGCCAACAAGATGATCGCCCAATACATCGCCAAATCGAAATCGATACCGCAACACTCTAAAGAACGTCTGAAACTCGGCAAGGAACGCTGGGAGTTCTTCAAACAAAAACTCTGGGATTCCGTTCTATGGATAAACGAACAACAACAACCAAACAACAACAATACAATTACACCAACCAATTCAATCAACATTCCACCAACAACAACAACATCATCATCATCATCAACAACAGCTAACGATAATTCCCCATCAAAAACAAATATAACAACAAACGAAATCATCACAACAACAAATGAAAATAATTAAATAATAATTTAATAAAATATATATATGTTGAAAACAAAAGAAACTAATTAACTAAACTAAATAATGTGTTTAAAATCGAATATATTTATATATGTTTTGTTTTGTTTTTTATTCTGATAAATCAGTATTCTTATGAGGATGATTAAGTTTTTCTATTTCACTATCTATGAGTTTCATGTTTCTTGATAATATTGTTTCGTACATTTGTTTGGTTGCAGCTTGTTTGATAAAGTTTTGTTCGTCGATGATGTCTTCGTTACGCTCACGATAGTCTTCGATCTCTGTTTTTCTTGCGTTGTAATATGTCTGTGCTCCGTAGTAGCCGGCTGCGAAAGAAGATGAAAAGATAACAAACACTCGCAGTCCACGAATGGGATTCGATTTCATGAAGGAATTTGCAATGAGAAAACCGGTGCCACCAGAGAGTGCGCCTGCCAACCACAACGACTTGTCGGGATTCTCTGTGTGTTGCTCACCCAAGTACATCCTCGAGTAACGCTCTCTATCTATATTGTTATCGATGACACTCGGTACCTCTTGGGCAACCTGCATCATCATACCTTTTCTATTTTCCAACTCTTCGTAACGCTTCAGAATTGCATATTGTTCCAACGCCTTCTTTTTCTTCTCTGCCTGTGCATCGGTCAATGTTGGTTTATCTGTACCACTATTTAAATCTGTTGTTGTTGTTGTTTCTGTTGAGCTTTCTTGTAAATTTGGTGATTCTTTAATATTTGTTGATGATTTATCATCTTTTTTCTGTTCTGGTGTGAAATATGATTTAAAATATCCTACAAGACCTCCTTTTTCAAAGGAATTATTATTTGATGACATTCTTTTATAAAATCTATATATTTAAATGATATCTATATTTATATATTTATATTAAATAATATTTAAAGTATATTAATATATAAATAAACATCAATCAGTATCTACTGCTTTAATCAATCACTCACATCATCATTAGTTCAACACTAAAAATGAAAAAAATAAATCTAAAAAACAAAAAATAAAAAAAAATAAGAAATTTAACTATGACAATGAAAAAACGATTGTTTAAAAACTACTGTGTTAACTGCAATATATTAATGATGATTATCATACAATGTTAAAATCAATCATTAATTTATGTAAATTCAATAGCAATAATAGTGGTAGTAGCATTATAAAGAGATGTTATAGTTGTACAACAACTACTGCTACTTCTTCATCTACTTCTATATCTTCTTCATCTTCTTCAGATGCAATCGAAACAAAACTATCAAAAACAATTATATATCCAAAACAATCATCTTTTTCATTGATCAATAAAAAACCAGAGATATGTGTTGGTTTATCGGGTGGTGTTGATTCAGCTGTCACAGCATACCTCTTAAAGAAGCAAGGTTTCAAAGTTCAATGTGTCTACATAAAGAGTTGGGATGAAAAAGATGAACTCGGCTACTGCACCGGTGAGAAAGATTATAGCGATGCACAAGACGTTGCTAATAGATTACAATTACCAATATATCATGTAAGTTGTTTTATTTATTAGTTTGTTAGTTAGTTAGTTAGTTAGTTAGTAAAAATCAATCAAAAAAAACAAGAAATCTAATAATAAAACGTTTTTTAAAAACAAACAAACAAACAAAACAGGCTGATTTTGTAAAGGAATATTGGAATAGAGTTTTCAATTCATTTCTAGAGGAATATAGTCAGGGTTATACACCGAATCCTGATGTTTTCTGCAATCGTGAGATCAAATTCAATGTTTTCTATGAGTATGCAAAGAGTATTGGTGCCGATATGATTGCTACCGGTCACTACTCGAGACTGCAGTACGACGATGAGCTTGAAAGTGCTCGTTTGCTGCGCGGTGTCGATCCCAACAAAGATCAATCGTACTTTCTCTGTATGACCGAGGGCAGACAGCTGTATCGATCACTCTTCCCGATTGGTGACTATGTGAAAACCGATATCAAAGCACTCGCCAATCAACTGGGATACACCAACATCACCGCCAAGACTTCGAGTCGCGGTATCTGTTTCGTTGGTAAGCGACCACTCGACGAGTTCCTCGGAACCTACATCAACCTTCAACCCGGTGCATTCCTCAATCCGCTAGATCAGCAGGTTGGACAACACAAAGGTGCAATCTGCTACACCATCGGACAGAAAGCAAATATCTCTGGGTTGGAAGAGCGCTACATCGTCTACAAGATCGACAAGGATAACAATTGTGTTTTCGTGTGTCCAGAGTCACTCTCAAAGAAGTATTTGATGTCGCAATCGCTGCAGGTGCATCGTATCAATTGGATCAACGGAATTCCAGAGAGACTGTTGACCGCAGGTGTACCAATGAAAATTAGATGTCAAGTTAGATATCGATCCAGTTTGGTGAATGGTGAGATTTCGTTGGAGCATTTGGCTGAGAATCCTCAGGAGAGTGTTTACTCTGTGCAATTGGAGCAACCAGAGAGAGCAGTGGCACCAGGTCAAATTCTATGTATATATGAACCAGAGAGTGATGTATGTCTTGGTGGTGCATCTGTTGGACTGGTAAGAACACTAACCGACGTGATAGGACCTCTCTCAAGTTCACAATCCAATATCTCATTCCCATTGTTTGACAAAAACTATTATTAACAATCAAAGTAATGGTTGATACACATATACATTTATATAAATGTGACAAATTGTTTTTTTTTTTATATTAGTATATATATTACTTTATTTTTTTCTTTTTTTCTTTCATTTTCTTCAATATTGTTCAATATTGATCGACGAGAATATTCTCTATCTGCTGTCATTGATGATCATTATTGACGGGTATGATTTTCTATTTTTGGTTTTCAGATATGTTTTAGATTTATAGTCTGGATTTGAAGAATCGATCAAGAGTTTACAAATTTTGGTAGATACACAACCCCAATGCATAGGATAATAAAGAATATTTATTGGTTTAAAGAATTTTTTAAATGATTACAAAAAAAGTTGTTTTGATTTAATTGTAGATCTATAATTATTTGGAGTTGAAATTATCTATATCTTGGAACCTGTGTTTTGTTGAAAGTAACGTTTTAAGAATAGGTAATCACAAGTGGCTCCACCAGCAACCAGAGTGAATGTTGTCTTTGGATTTTGTCTTACAAATGAGAGAACTTTAACTTGGAGATGTCTTAAACTATTGGAAGCAAGCATTTTAAATTAAGAGGGATATTAATAAATAAATATAAATATATATTGTTTTATAATTTTATTTGTAATGGATTTTATTTGTTTTTTTTTTAGATGAAATTACAATGTAAACCTATCTTATTTATATTATTAATCTATAGATTTCATATTCCTGGTAAAATAACATTTAAATTTTATATCATTTTAAATTAATTAAAGTGGAACTTTTCCCAAATCAGTAAATGTGTACAATCGGAATCAATATTATTTGAACTTACACCTGGTTTGAAAATGATTACCACAAAAAACAATATAACCACATATTTTTTTCGATCTAAAAATTCATTTTTTTTGGTGTTTTGCAAAAAAAGAATGTTTTTACCAGGTCAAAAAGAAGAACTAAAAGAGGCAATACCAAAGTATTTATACTATTATCTGAATAAACAATGAAGATATAAATAATCAAATAATACATTAAACAATAAAATATATAACTCCCAACTCAAAATTTATAAAAACAAAAAGATGTTAGCTTCAAATAGTTTAAGACAACTCCAAGTTAAAGTTCTCTCATTTGCAAGACAAAATCCAAAGACAACATTCACTCTGGTTGCTGGTGGAGCCACTTGTGATTACCTATTCTTAAAACGTTACTTTCAATCAGATTCCAAGATATAGATGATATTAAATATTGGATCTATAATATCAAATGAGCATACCATATCATACTTATACTACCCCAAAACTATTAGTCAAAACAATAAATAATTGTAATTAATAAATAATTCTAATGTGTATCTAGAAATGATCACAATTATGTCACAACTTTTTTTTTATTTAAAGAAAGATCATTTCCGATTTTTCATTTCAGTTTTTTTTTTTCTTTTTACAATTGCTTAATTAAATTTAAAACAACTATGTTTATTACTTATGACACTTTAAAGCAAATCCAAATCAAATTAATGAACTTTGCAAGACAATATCCCAAGACTGCGTTTCTGATGGTGGCTGGTGGTGTCTCTTGTGATTTCCTACTTTTAAAAACCGTTGTTAAATCACGTGCCGAGTCAAAGAAGAAAGATACACTTCAATCTATCGGGTCCAACAAGTAATACATCCATCACCCAACAAGAACTAACAACAACCAACAACAACAAACAACAATGAATAATTTGTAATAATTATTACAAATCAAATTCATTATTGGATTTACTGCGATATCAAAATCATCACACAAAAAAAAAAACAAACAAACAAAATTAACTTTTTTTCATCAGATCTTTGCCAAATTTTTAATGAATAAAGCAAAATTGGTGTTTTTTCATGAGTTCAACTCGTATTAAACACACTAATTAGTGTGAAAATATTTTCACCCACCACCGCGAGATCACACAACTTTCATTCGTTTTAATTTTATTTTTGAAAGCATTTATTTTGCTTTGACAAAAGATTTTTTTGATGACCAATAATAAAATAGTAAAAAAAAGAATCATTCTTGAACCATTGAATAAAAAATAAATGTTTTATATGTTTTGAAAAACCAAACAAATAAAAAATGAATAGAGATTTCAATAACAACAACAATAATAATAGAAAGGATTATGATAATCATCATGACGATAATAACGGTGGTGGAAATTGGAGATCTGAAAGAGGAAGATATCAACCTTATCCATTTGGACGTGGCGGCGGTGGTGGACATTTACCAAACAGACATCATCGTCATGATCAACATGACAATGATAACAATGATCAAGATCGTAATAATAATAATATTCAAAGATATAATGAATCTTCTTCATCTTCTTCATACCGTGATAATATTTATAACAGTAGCAGCAACAACAATAACAACGAAAAATATAAAGATGATAATAATTTTTTTGATATTAAAAAGAAAATCGATGAACCATTAACATTACAGATGATTGAAACTCAACAACCAAAAGTCGATGACGAAAATAATCGAATTCGAGATATTTTAGACGAACTGTTTGAATTGCGCGAAAAAGAGAATGACACTCCAATTGTACGTATATTAAAATTGAAAACAAAACTATTTTGTTAGCTATTATACAACCTAGATTTATTAAATAAAAATAAAACTGATACAAAAATCAAAAATACATTACAACAATATAAATATAAACAAATTAAATAATTGGAAATTGGACTATAAAATATTTGTTTAAACAAAAAAAAAAAAAAACAAACAAAAAAATATGTATATATAAATTTATTATCATTTAAACATAACAAAACAAGGTTGATCTATGTTTCTTGGTAGATTGTACGGCATCTATGCAGCCATATATTGAACAACTAAAAAATGATATCTCTATACTTTACAATAAATTGGGATCTACCTTTGGAAATTTGGATATGCAATGTGCGATTGTTTGTTACTCTGACTTTGATAGAGCTGACAACAGATCTTTATCTCTTCCATTTACCAAGTAAATATTTAAGAGCCATCATTCTACTTTCTTACTTTTAAGACTTACTAACATGCAAACAAAAATAAAATTCATATCTTCATTTAGATCAACAGAGGAATTTACAATGTTTCTATCAAATATAATTGCATTTGGAGGCGACGACGGACCTGAGGATGTATTCGGTGGATTTAATGTAGTATTTCAACATAACTGGAGAAAAGAAAGTACAAAGTAATATCAAACAAACAAACAAACAAACAAACAAACAAACAAACAAAACAATCAATCAATTAAATATATATATGAAAAATGAATTTGAATTAGAAATAGATAGTTAATTGTATCAAACGATTATGACAACATAAAGAGAAATGAAAGATACATACAACAAAGAATAGAATGAAATTATTTTATTGATTTTTTTTTTTTAACCTTTATTTTAAATTAACCAAATTTTTAGAGTTTTGATGCATATAACAGATTCGCCATGTCACGGTAATCAATATCATAGATTCCTTGATAATTTCCCTAATGGCGATCCCTACGGAATCACTCATTTGGATGTCATGAAAAACATCGTGCAATATGGTATCAACTATTGCTTTGGTGCCGTCAATGTCGACAATACATCCACAATGATACACATATTCAATCAGACACTGAATCTTTTGACAAACGGACAGTGCCAGATAACTACATTCGATGCCAAAGAAACTCGTCATCTCGGTGATAAAATAATTAAATTGGTATCTGATAGCATATTGGCAACTGCTGCACAACATCAACAACATCAACAACAACATCAACAGCAACATCAACAACATCAACAACAACCAGCTAGTGACTCAAAGGATGATTCTAAAACAACGAAAACAGTTTCCTATACAATCGATACAGTGAAACCAAACTATTTTCATTTAAAAGAGGAATGTGTATTCCAAAGAAAGTATCACCTGCCTCGTTTACTAGAGGATGCTCTCGATCCAAATTTCAATTATCAAACTCAAGAGATTACATGTCAAGTAAAGATTGCACCAAGACCATTTGCTAAAGGATCACAGTATGTCTAATCAAATTTAACTTTACTTCCATTACATCTTGATATTAATCTATCATCCAATACTTTCATTAATTTTAGACGATATGCATTCTATGCGTTCAATCAAACCTTAAAAAAGGAAGTAATTCTTAAAGAATTTATAAAACAGAGTAGCAGTCAAAGAGAGATGCGTAGAAAGTATTATGATGTTATGGAGACTCAAACAACAGCTGCAAAATTGGGATTTGATTTTAACAAAAGATTTGTATGTACAACATTTTTAAATACATAGTATTATTCTTAAAGCCAAATATTTATAATATTATTACAATTCTTATTTAGGGTAAGGATATAGTTACATTTGGAATTGCAAAGGTTATAAAAGTGGTTGAAACAGAGAAATACTATGGAATGGAGATGCTCTATAAAGGTGATTATATTAAAGTAAGTAATCAATATTTATTTTTATAGAGTTTTAAATCTATCAAGTTATTAATATAACATTTATTTTTTGATAATATTTATTAGTATAATAATAGTGGTAATAATGATCCAGATTTGGAAAATATTTTACAAACATTTTCACATTGGACCTATGTAGTTAGCGATAGGAAAATATTGGTGGTAGACTTACAAGGTGTCATTACTGATCGTGGTCTAATTTTGTCTAATCCTACAATTCATTCAACACACCTTAAAAAATATGGTTCAACCAATTTGGGTCAGGAGGGAATAGATCGTTTCTTTAAGATTCATAATTGTAATCAACATTGCTATGAGATGCGTTTGACAAATAAAAAACCATGAATTTTTATCGATAAAAATAGATAGATTTTAATATTATTTATTATAAATAGAAAAACATATATTATTTAATGAT
The DNA here is from genome assembly GCF_000004825.1 of Heterostelium album PN500. NCBI lineage: Eukaryota > Evosea > Eumycetozoa > Acytosteliales > Acytosteliaceae > Heterostelium > Heterostelium album. The sequence continues at coordinate 205,532 of NW_008805073.1, read as the reverse complement.
TTAATGATAACATGATTGATAGATCACACGATCAAATATTCACAATCTTTAAACGATTTTCATAAGGACATCCCATCTGAGTGCATAAGCTGTGCCCATGAAGTTCTTTGGCACTAACATAACATTTCTGACTCTTCTTGCACCTCCGAAATCGATATACTTTACAGTATTTCTATCATTCAAATTAGAATAGAAGTATCCTTTTAAATTTTATTCTAATTAGAATAAAATATTTAAAAACAAACAAAGAAAAGTTAAAAAAAACTTACCAATTTGTTGCCAGTTTACACCATCAAGAGAGACTTGAATAGTGAACTCGATGATCCAATCATTTGCGTCATAACGTCCTTGGACAGAAATTCCATATACATCAAAAGGTACACTTGAACTGGCCATTATCCATTGATTTACATTATTTATAGCAGTAGTTGTAGGAATCCAGGCACGAACTAAGTTTACAAATAAATAATATTAGTTATTCTTTCTACTAAAGAATTTCCATCCAAAAATGTAAAAAAAGTATATTATATTTTTGCAAAAGTTAAGATGAATATTTACTTGGTCTGTTTAATTTTGAATTCTGAACTCCATGATCAGCATTATAATCTGTAGTCGATGATAAAATTAAGTAACCATTTTGAATACCAGGAAGAGTTCCTGCTGGTTGTGCAATTACACAAGCAACAAATATAGATAAAATTACAATAAGTTTAAACATTTTAAGGAATAAAACTAGTTCATCCGATTATTACTCTTATTTATATTTTTAATATTCAGCATAATAACAGTTTAATCAATCATGATCGATATTATATAATGATTGAATTCATTGAATTCAATCAAATAGATCTAGTCGTTATAAGAGGTTTGCAATATAGCTTAAAGTAATACCCAATAAAATAAATCTCCAAATCGAATCAATATTCTATGATAAAAGAAACCATTAAAAATTTTGCCCAATAATCAGTTGTTTTTACAAAAAGGTTGAAAAGATGTTTACTCCTGAGATTCGATATCACAAATTGGAAGATCTTCATGTTTGAGCATAAACAAATTGTTTGAAAAATGATTTGATTTTATAGTTTTTAAATATTTATATATATTTTTATTTATTAAATTATTTTTTAATTGAATAATCTAATGGTTGAATCAGCACCGGCACTGAAAATCCAAGGTTGAGTTGGGTGGAAAACAATGTCCAAAACACCAAGACCATCATCAGATCTGTGACGACGAAGAATCTTCAGTGGCACGATCAAGGCATTCTGAATGTAGTCGTCGTAGGTCATACCGTGGAACACGTGGATCGAAAGATCGTCGGAACACGAAGCAAACAGTGGTAGCGATGGATGGTAGACTACACGACGGACAGCCTCCTTGTGATAACGCATAACCTTGTATGGTTGTGACATGTCGAGATCGAACCAAGATACACGCTTGTCGTAACCACCGAGAATCAAATGGTCACCACTTGGATGGACATCGATCGATGAGATATAACGACTTCCTGTCATGACCTTCTTGATGAGCTTTTGCTTCATCAAGTCGTAGACACGAATTACATTTTGGTCGGCCAAGAAAAAGATTGGTTTCGATGGATGGAACTTTGATACTTGATAGGCGGATTTTGATTTCTTGAATGGTGCTTGTGTTTTTCTCTTGCTTAAATGATGAATCTTTACTGCTTTAGCTTGATCCTCAGATGCCACTGTACTAAAGTATTCACCTTTATGATGCCAATTAATAGTTTTAACTTTCTATAATATTGATAAGTAAAGTAGTAATAAAAATATAAATAAATTAGAACTAATAAATACAAAATAAACCAATAAATCTTTTTTCTGCTGATATTTACAAATTCATTTTCGATTTCAATTCTAATTCCATTCTCTTTGTTTAACAAATACCATTTGGTTGCACCTGATTGTCCATCATTTGATGATTTTGCGAAAATTGATTCCAATTCTGGATTTGGTTCTTCACCATAAAGTTTTGGTGTAATAATAATAATTTTAGTATCACTATAAAAAAGATGATAATGAAATTAATTAATTAGTAAATTTGAATGTCAAAGTAAACAATATTGTTAATAAAGTTTATATGAACTTACTATGATGCAGCTAAAATATTTAAATTCTTATTTGGATTCCATTGTACACAGAATACGGTATGTTCAACATTGTAAGTTTGAACACAACGAGTGGTTGAAACTTCCCAGATTTTAATGGTACCGTCGTCCGATCCAGATGCCAACCATTGTCCGCTTGGTGAAACAGAGATGGAACGTACACGACTGGTGTGTCCCTTGTATTGCAACTCCTCGTAGGATGGGAATGGTCTGAGATCTTGTGGTTTTGGAAGTTTCGGTAGCAAATGGGTACCGTCCTTGTCGAGCTTCTTTAAACGCTGCTTACGTGGACAAAGATAGAGATCCAAACAACGCTCGAAACGCTCCTTGATAATATTGTTATAGGTTGGGATACGACGCATGTGTTCGTACTTTTGTGGCACAAAGTTGTGTGGACGACGCGATGGATCCATCAAATGCCATGCCTTCAACTCGTTCTGAGTGAGCAAATACTCCTCGGGTGGATTGAACGACTCGACATGACCAGGCAGCTTTTGCTTTGGTGCAGGAATACGAGAGATTCTCTTTTCGGTACGCTCCAAAAGTTCGTCTTCCTGACGCTCCGCCTCTGACTTGGGTGCCCAGAGATCGTAGTTTGCCTTGCTTTCCTTCTCCTCCTTGGTGTCATCGAGTTTGATCCAACCGGCACGAATTGCAATGGCGAGACGACGCACCTCTCTCAGCTCGTCAGCCTTGTGTGGAAGGAACGAACGCTTGGGAGTCGGTGCATTCGAGAGAGGATGGATGCTGTCTGGGTTGGGACCTGGATCGTACCAATCTTCGTAGGGATTGTAACCACCTGGGAAACGACGTTGTCTGATACTCTTGATGAGTTCGAGATCCTCGTCGGTCAACTCGACCTTCTTATCATTGACTTTATCGTATACAGTTCTCCAGAACTTTGGATCGGCTTGATCCAAGAATTTATCGAGAGCGTCCCTCTTCTCACCCTTCATAATCTTATTACCATTGACATCATAACCAATGTGATCTTCATCGTCATACCAATGCATTGGAATATTACCAACTCTATTTACAACACTCTAAAGTAATAAAAAAGTTAGTAACTTTTCATATACTCGATTAAGTTGTTAATACTTACTTCGTCTTCCTCAGAATCATCTGTTTCATAGAATTGATTTGGATCGTCGTTGTATTCGTCCTCTGATGATGCGTCTGTTTTCGAGGTGGCTGTACCGTTGGTTGTGGTGGAGACACCGTCACTTTCAATGTCGTCTTCCTCATCGGATTCGAGATCGTCTGATTCCAAAGACATCAATCCTTCCTCTGAATCATCATCTGAATCTTCGTCATCGTCGTCTTCGTCATCTCCATCTTCTACGTTGGCCAAAGCCTTTTTAAACTCTAACAACTTTTTATATTCATCATCCAATTCCTTATCTTCGTCGTCGTCTTCGGCATCACTATCGAAATCAGCCAAATCATCTTCGTCTCCACTCTCTTGCTCTGGAGCAACTTGATCTTCCTCTTCTTCCTCCTCTATTTCCTTAGTGAAATTAAAGGTATTCTCTTTGTCTTCTTTCTCCTCTTGGATAACAGCCTTTGGCTTTGATTGAGTATCCTTTCTCTTTCCCAATGATTTACCAGAAGCATCAGCAGCAGCAGTATTTGATTCTACTACTTTCTTTACTGGCACTGCAGTTGGTTGAGCAACAACAGTTTCAACTTTCTTGTTATTATTCTTCTTTTCTGCACCATTAGTTTTGTTTGCTACTGGTTGTTGTTGTTTGTTCTCTGTTGTGGTTGCAACTTTCTTGACTGATGCAGTTGGTTTAGCAACGATACTTTCAACTGGTTGTTTCTTTGAAGTCGCAACTTTACCCTTGGTTGTTGTTGCTGTTGTTGATTTAGTTGCTTTCTTATCCATTTTTCATTCAACAACTATATTATATAAAAAAATACTAATATATTGAATAAAAAATAAATAAAATAAAAACAAAACAAATTTTTGAAAAAATGACCGAATAATTTATAAATATTAACAATCGAGTCGAGTGTTGTTACAAAATATTAATTTATTCGATTTTTTTTTGAATTATTTTTTTGTCAAAAAACCGATTGATCTAAAACGTTACACTGTAATGAACTTTGTGTGATAAAGCGTTGATCATTTATAACATAAATAATGTTAAATTAAAGGAAATATAATTAAAAAATATATATTAAGTTGAATTTACAATATATTTGTGTTTAAATTAATTTTATAATTATTATTAATATCATTATAAATTTTGTTTTGTTTTATATTTATATTATATTTTGGTTTGCAAAGAAAGAATGAGAACTGTAATTGAAAGATATTATGATCAATATTATGCAATTGATATTGCAGGTAAAGAGAATAATGATCAGTATATAAATAAACATTCTAATGGTGTATGTGTAGTTGGTTTAGCACCGACACATCCAGCGTTAACCAAGAGTATGGTGAAAATCGAATATACCGGTGACCTTGAAAACAATCAGACTCAAGGCACTCAGAAGAAAGGTGCATTCAAATTACATAGAGATACAATCGTTGCCTATATAACATGCGACGACAACTCCACCTACCCAATATACAGTTGCGTAAAAGGTAAACTGTTAGAAACAAACAAAACAATCACACAAAACATTGATATTTTAAAAAATAATGTAAGTCTCATTATATACATTACCAAATTTTAAATTACATTGATTATAATTTAACAATCATCATTATTATTTTAAAAGTATTCAACAAGTGGATATATAATTATAGTTGAACCATTTGAAACCGATGAACTCTCGAAACAAAGTGAATTACTGTCATTCGAGAAATATCATCAAGTTAGAGGTTTAGAGATTGTAAAAGGTCCAAAGTTTTTAAAAGATATAACAGAAGATGAAGAATAAAACACATTATTATTATTATTATTATTATTATTACTATTTATAATATATATATTAGTTTATTTTAAAATTGTTTATATTTTATTGTTTATTCTTGTTTATTTACTTTTTCACTTGCTAATCTTGTTGAAATGTTGTGAACTGAGCTAATGAAATTGGCGGCGGAATCGATGGTCATCGATGGTTGCATACCATGACCGAGATTGGCAATGTAACGTTGTGTTCCGAATGAGTTGATCATACGCTCGACTTCACGATCGATAACCTCTTGGCCGGCAAACATAACGGCTGGATCCATGTTACCTTGGAGTACCTTGTTGGTACCGGCAACAAACTCACGTGCAACCTTTGGCTCAATAGTCCAATCGATACCCAAAACATCGTATTGAGAGAGTTGAGCGAGTTTCGTCAAACCAAAGTTTGATCCCTTGGCAAAGCAGATCATAGGGATCGTTGGATGCACCTCTTTGACACGCTTGGCAATATCCACCAGATAGGGAAGACAGTACTCATCGAAGAGATCGGGCGAGAGATCGCCAGACCACGAGTCAAACACCTGGAGAAGCTGGGCACCGGCATCGACCTGACCAATGAGATAGCCAACTACGGTGTCAGTCAGCATCTTGAGGAAGCGATGTGATTCCTCCTTGTATTTGTACAGCCAGAGTTTGGCGTGGTTCATTCCGGAACCGCTGATTCCGCCACCCTCGATACAGTAGGAGAGCAGTGTCCACGGTGCACCGGAGAATCCAATCAGTGGGACACGACCCTCGAGACGCTGACGAGTCAGAGTGATTGCATCGAACACATATTGCAACTCTTTCTTTATATCTACAGGGTATTTGACGCGAGACATCTCCGATGGTTCACGTACTGGATCTGGGAAGTGTGGTCCTTTGCCCGGGATCATCTGCACCTCCAAACCCATCGCTTGTGGAATCACCAAGATATCACTGAAGATGATGGCAGCATCCAAACCTGGGAATCTATCGATCGGTTGCAAAGTAACCTTACAAGCCAACTCTGGATTACGACAAACTGTGAAAAAGTCTACATCTGCACGAACCTCTTTGAACTCTGGGAGATAACGACCTGCCTGTCTCATAATCCAGACTGGTGTACGCTCTACTTTTTCACCTCTACAAACTCTTAAAATTAAATCATTCTTTAATTCTGCAAATCTTTGATCCGACATCTTTATAATTATATATATAGTATATATATTATCTTTGTACTGATCTAATATATATCTAAAAATCTTCTATCAATCATGACTTTTTTTTATTTCATTGTGTTTCACCCCACAAATTTAATAAATTTAAATTCAAATGAAAAAAAAACGAAGACGAATGATGCATTTAATGATGACATAAAAGTGATGGTGAGAATATTCATATATATATAATTATGTTATATTTTTTGTTTTTGATTTATTTTAATATAATTTAGATGATCTTAAATCTTCGAGTTTCTTTAAAATCTCTGATGGTGACCTGGAGAGTTCTTCGGCGATCGATTGTTGTTTGGTTGGATCCAAGCTGATGTATTGTTCACAGAGATCACCATCGATGACATTCTTCACTGGGAAGTAGTAGGAACGATAGGCGAGATGATCACGTCCACAGAGTGGTGGGTTCTCTTGACGCATCTGAAGTTCCAGCGAGGTGTAGAAATCGACGTCCTCTCTCGATACGAATGGCACCAGCGCACCGATCGTGCCGTTCAGCGTTGCATAGACAAGAACTTCCGGTCCACCAACGGAGAGCGATGTCTTTGAGATATGATTGACTGTCTCACCAACATAAAAGTTGATGATGTTCTCCAGTTTGTGCGGTGCGCCATTCAGGTAGCCCGATTCAAACTTGAGCTTGGATCCGGTGGGATCTTCTTCGACCTCGTCGGAAACCGACGCGGGAAGACGATTGATAAAGATGTTTCCAAACTTGTCGGCACCGGCGACCGTGTCGTAGTCGAGCATGGCCGACGCCGTGACAAAGCGTGGCGATGTATCGTCGGCAAACACATAGAGTTGATTCTCTGACTTTTTGTATTTCGCATAGTGGAACGACTCTTGCACGTCACCAACGATGATTCTATCACCCTGAGTATGCATAGTGATGATTCTATTGGGCAGTGTTTTGTTCTCGCATTTTCTGAGCAGTTTCTTCTTACCCATCTCGTAGATTCTCAGCTGGTTGGCGATACCGACCAACAGACGACCTTGGAAGTGAGAAATGGCATAGGGAACTTCCTCTACTTCGGTCTTGTAGACGAGTTGCAGTGTTTGTCCGTTGTTTGTGAAACGATAGAGATGGATCGATGCCGATTCAACCTTGCGAGGATTCAGTTGTACGCCTTTGCCGCAACCGACCGCCAAGAATACCTCACCTTCACGGTCGTGGAAGATGCATGTTGCCAGCGAGTAGGCAGCTTCGTCTTGATCCAATTTCACCAAATCCAAAGTTCTATAGCTGACTGGCTCGAGTACTCTAATATAGGACAACCACTTGCCATCGCCAGCTTTCGGTGGTTTATCGTTTTGATTCAAACTAAACTGATCGACTTCATAGTCCATATCGTCACCTTCACGTTTCACCTCTGGATCTTTGTCCTCTGCCATTTTATTACTACCATTCTCTTTGGGTGTTGGCAATTCATTTAAATAGTTGTGTTCTGTCTCTATTGATACAATATAGTGTGTCTGTGGATGCACTACGAATCTTCTTGGTGTGCACTTATAGGGCACGTTGACTTGATTGAATTTCTCACTGAGTTTCTCAATGACAAAGATCTTTAGGTTGTTTTCACTGGTGGCAACAATACCGTCGGGACAGTGTTCCGAACTGAAACCAGAGGCATTGTCAAGCGGTTCCACTGAAACTGGAACCATATCGTATCGTCCTTGGTTGACATAGCACAACCAGACACGACTGGACAACGCAAGCACAGCATTGCCACTCTTTAATTTGACACGTGAGAACTTGACTGGTTTTCTTCCGAGCAGTCTGGTTCTGGTGTCGGACAACTCTCCTGTGATCGGATCGACAACCGCACGTTTCATAACACCATTCTTCAAACCGACATTTAAAAAGAGAACTTGATTACTTTGATTTTGTAGTTGCTGTTGTTTGGCAATGGCGCTGCTGCTGCTTGCGGTTCCCTCTGGCATCTCCACGCCGATGGTCATCTCATTCATCATGAGCGATTCAATATGCATTCTTTCAGTGTCTAAAACCGATACTTGGTTGAGAAGATTGTCTTTGTCCAGCGAGAGAACACGCACAGGTCCTTCCCAATCGCCGATCGCCACGAATCTCGCCATTTGTCTTCCCTTTCGCACTGGAGCAATCTCCAATGCAGAGATCTCACGACGGAACTCCTTCTTGGCAACCTCTGAGAGATTACCAGCTGCGTCCAACTCGAAATAGATGACTTCACCACCACCGAGTGCGATAACGACTTGGGTGGCATTCGAAGTTGCCAGAGAGATAGTCTTTCTTCCGGGTGCACGCCACTCGTTGATTCTACGATCACCCTTGATATGTCTAATTCCATGTGGGAATACCTGAATGATTGAATCGGCACCGATCGGTCTGACGAGAATCGATGTAGTCGTTGCCAAAATACCGGAATCGACTACCTCCTCTACAGTCTCACCGACGGAGAGTACCAAAGTCGATCCAATGAAGGAAACAACAATATACTTATCGATAGAATCCTCTTGTGAACGAGGAATAGTCCATAAACCAGAGGGGATACCTGGTAGTGGTGTTCCCGCAATCTGGGCAATGGGCAAACCATAGCGGAGAACGCGCATAGCCGAGCGGTCAGCGACACCGGTGAGAGCGTAAATCTGAGGTTGCTCCTCGTTGACGAGATCCATCACTTTGAAGTCTAGGATTGGCGATAGTGAGTTCATTGTGGTTGTCTGTAGCAGATTCACCAGGTTCTTTCGCACGTTGAAGTAGCTGACACCGTCGATCTCACGGATGTCAGAGGCGCTGTCGTCTCCCAGCGATTGAATATGATAGAGTGAATGGTCACCAAACTCTGCCGCCATAAACAAGAATCCATTACGCAACACCGAGATACAATTGGCTGTCGGTATCGTGTCGAAATAGCTAATCTTTATCGCCGAGACAGTCTCGCCTTCGTATTGCAGCGAGATCTTGTAGAGATCGCCCAGCTCCGATTGCACCAAGAAGAAAAACATATCGCGCTGCTTGTGTGACGAGTGCGACACGATGATGACACCCTTGCTGTCGTAGGGTGTTCCGGTACGTCGCGGAATCTGTACGCGCAACAGCGGATGTCCGATGTTTCGATAGGTGATGTAGCCCTCGGAGCAAACCAAGATACCACCGGGACCGTCGCTTCCACCTGGCACCGTCATCAGCAAGTTCGAACTCGACTCGACCTCCTCACTCCATTTTCTGACTACGTTGTTCAATCCCAGGTCCAACTCGTAGAAAGTCAACATCATCTTACTGTGATTGTCTTCCATCTCCTCGAGATCGGTATCATCGCTATAGTCTACCGAAAGTGTGGCGAAAATTGGATTTTCAAATCCGACATCGACACCACACATTGCAAACAAAATAGTGTGTGACTTGTGTGCTTCCAACGGTGAAGATATAGTCAAACGAGCAGCTGAATCTCTATTTAAAATATATACTAATTTCTGTTTTTCAATTGCACCTACAATTAAATTAATTAATAACAATAAGTATTATTAGTTTTGATATGACATGAATGATGTTATATTGTTTTAGTTACCTATCATGAATGCACGACCACGTGGATCAGTAGCTAGATATTGACCTGGTACGATACGACGACAACCGGTACGACCGAATGTCTCTTGATGTACTTTTTCGAAGCGATTCTTGTTTGGGTTGTACTCGAGAATGACGACACGACCCGATTCCGAACCGATGATGATATAGTCTTTGGTGCCAGATGTCAATCTGAATGGCGCAATCGAACGAATCAAACCAAAGACCTCTGTGTAGAGTACCGATGTGATCTTACCATTGGTCTCATCGGGTCTGAGCAACTCTAGAGATCTGCCATGTGAAACCAATATCTCGATCTGTTTGGTACCAGAGAAATTACCAACAATTGAATGATATATAGATGTTGGCTTTTGTATAGTAAGATTATATAGATACATCTTTAACTATCTATCTCTATATATATCTTAATTACTATATATCTATCTATATTCTATTCTATTGTAATCTAATCGATCAAAAAAAAAAATATGATTAATTTTAAGTTCATTTTTTTTTTTGAAAATTTGAAATGTGTGGTTGTTGAAAAAACATCAATAAAAACAATCTTCAAGTTTAACCAAAGTTAACTGTCACAACCAATTTGCTTTATGAATATCCTCTAAAGGGTGTGTTTATTATCTAATAATAGATCTAAATCAAGATAACATCTATTATTTTATCTTTTGATTAATTCCCATTTTATTTTTCCTTTTTATTTATGCTTTTTTTCTTGAATTTCTTTGAATTTTGTTTGAAAGTTATTCTTTTCGAATTTTTGGTTGGATGTTTGTCCTAACTCTGAAATATCTATTTATTATTTTTAAAGACAATGAATAGAAATAATGATACAACTATTTTATTTCAAAGAATAATAAGAAATAAGATTCTTTTAAATAATATATGTGATCATATCCCATCAATCAGTTTATATCATGCAACTTGTACATCAATCATTTATAAATTTAAACAAGTCAAGTCACTTTGTTGGATCATTAGAAATAACTATATATCATCGTTGATCTATTTCTCAAAGTATTTACCTATAAAAAATATAACAGTAGATGATGCGTTGTTTATTGCGAGTAAAGTTGTGAATTTAGATCAGTTGAAATCGATAATGAAAGAATTGGATATCACTTCTCTATTTACAGAATCACGTGATATACTGCCGTATCATGCCAGATTTGGATGTGAATGGTTTAAGAGTATTGCCAACTCCTCTCAACAAGCAAACCTGCCAAATCTAAGTGATAAACAAAAGAATCAAGCAATAAACTATGCATTTCAATCTGGTGATGAAGATCTGTTGGAATACCTATTGATAGACTGGCCATTGGTTCACAGATATTTCAAAAGACAATATCTCTCCTCTTGTTAGAATGTCATCTGAAAAGATGTTTAGAATCTTTGAGAAATGTTGTGAATACATGTCGATCAAACTGCTCTACGAAGTTGCAATCAATGGAACACTCAAATATTTTAAAGCGATCATAGACACACTTCCCAACAATTTCCTGCTTAGTAATCAATGGATTTCGAGTATTATGGAGAATACAACAGATGAAAACAGAGATATTGCCAGTTATTATATCCAGTTGGTCACACAACAAGCTGATCCTAACTTCAACCCATTTTACAATGAAAAAGCACTACCAAAGATATCTGAACATATGCACTTAGATATGTATCTTTATTTCATTGATAAAAGAGGTAGAAACGAGGTGGAGTTCAATCAAGATGTGTGGAATTTATTCGTGAATGATATTCAGAAATCACTTGAATCAAACAATTATACAATAAGTGATTGGATCATTCAACATCTTCAAACAATGAAAGAGCAGCATAAACTGGATTTTCATTTGCGTGTTAGTATTCCACCGATGTCACTAAATGTTACCGATATCGATCAACATAGAAATGCAACTGGCAGATTCAAACTTTTACAATCAATGATTGATGAATCACCCAGCCAAGCGGAGGTAATAGAGCGTTTCAAGAAGAAAGCTATTCTAAACGCTCTTAAATCTTCAAACTACGAAGCATTCCTTTATGTCAAGGAGATGTGCAGTGATAAAAATATTTTGTGTTCGAGTTCCTACAACGCCGAAGCATTGTTTTATCTGCAGGACGTCTATTCAACCGATGCTATCGGTAAAGCATTGACATCGGTTGTGCAATACTCGCTCTCTCATGCCCGATCGATTGCACAATTGGTGTCGGAGCAATATGTGTGTGATTTTATAGCGTCTAATCATATCAATTTCATCGTGTTCCCGTTCGAATCTATCAATGATGTAATTTGGTTCCATGGTTTTCTCGAGAGGAATCTACCATACTTAATCAAGCAACCAGAGAATCCTCTTAACGATAAACATAATCAGATAAACATCTTCTTTGAAACTACTTTATTTAGATTACATAGATATCACCCAGAGATCTTCAACAGGTTATATCTACAATCACTACACACCAAAGAGAAATTAACATCAATTTTAAATCGAAGAAAATGAATAAACCATATCTATCTAATGTTTTAAACTGGCATGTAAAATTCTTGATAGAAAAAAAAAACAAAGAACAACAACTAACAGCCAACTTTAATATTTTTATTGATAAAATATCTGAAGTTTTTTTTTTTATTTATTTCTTCTTAGTGATTAAGTGTTGTTTAACTTGTTACACTCCTCTCAAAAATTTAATATATTTATTTAAAGACAATGAATAAAAATGATGTTACAACTATTTTATTTCAAAGAATAATAAGAAATAAGATACTTTTAAATATTATTTGTGATCATATCTCATCAATCAGTTTATATCATGCAACTTGTACATCAATCATTTATAAATTTAATCAAGTCAAATCACTTTCATGGATCATTAGAAATAACTATATATCATCTTTGATCTATTTCTCAAAGTATTTACCAACAACAGATTTAATTGTGGATGACGCCATGATTATTGCAAGCAAAGTTGTGAATTTAGATCAGTTGAAATCGATAATGAAAGAATTGGATATCACATCACTTTTTACAGCATCACATGATATAATACCATATCAGGCTAGATTTGGATGCGAATGGTTTAAGAGTATGGTCGACTCCTCTCAGCAAGCCAACATGTCATATCTAAGCGATAAACAAAGGAATCAAGCAATAAACTATGCATTTCAATCTCGGTGATGAAGATCTGTTGGAATTACCTATTGATAGACTGCCATTGGTTCACAGATATTTCAAAAGACAATATCTCTCCTCTTGTTAGAATGTCATCTGAAAAGATGTTTAGAATCTTTGAGAAATGTTGTGAATACATGTCGATCAACTTGTTCTGTGAAGTTGCAATCAATGGAACACTCAAACATTTTAAAATAATCATGGAAACTCTTCCTGTCAAGCTATTACTTAGTAATCAATGGATTTCAAGTATCATGGAGAATACAACAGATGGAAACAGAGATATTGCCAGTTATTATATCCAGTTGGTTCGGCAACGAGCTTATCCTGACTTCCAACCATTTTATAATAAAAAAGAACTGCCAAAGATATCTGAACATATGCATTTGGGAATGTATCTCTATTTCATTGATAACAGAGGTAAAATCCAGCAAGAATTCAATCAAGATGTGTGGAATTTATTTACCGGTGATCTTCAGAAATCACTTGAATCAAACAATTATACAATAAGTGATTGGATCATTCAACATCTTCAAACAATGAGAGAGTTGAAAAAGGATTTCAATTTGGGTATTAATATTCCACCGATGTCACTCTATGTTACCGATATCGATCAACATAGAAATGCAACTGGCAGATTCAAAGTTTTACAATCGATGGTCGACGAATCGAAAGAATATTCAAGCATAATAGAGCGTTTTAGGAAAATAGCGGTTTTCAATGCTCTTAAATCTTCAAACTACGATGCATTGCTTTATCTCAAGGAGATCTATACTACCAATATTCTCGGTAAAGGATTGACATCGGTGGTTCAGTACTCTCTCTCCAATATCCGATGGATTGCTCAGATAGTGTCAGAACAGTATCTGAGTGACATGATAGCATCCGATCATATCCATTTCCTCCTGCACCCTGTCGAAACTGTCAGTGAAATAATTTGGCTACATGGTTTTCTCGAGAGGAATCTATCATATATACTTCTTAAGAGATCAGAGAGTCCTTTTAAAGATCAATATAACCAGTTAAACATCTACTTTGAAGCCACTTTGTTAAGATTAGATCGAAATCACCGAGAGATCTTCAACAAGCTATATCATCAATCACTACACACCAAAGAGAAATTAACATCAATTTTAAATCGAAGAAATTGAATAAACCTATTATTTTGTACAACTATTATTATAATTAATTATTCTTACATAAGTTTCAGATCAAAAAGTTTGTTCTTTTGTTTTAAAATTTTTCTTTTTCTATTTTTTCTTGATCTTGTTTGTTTGGTAACGATTTAGATTATATTATTAGCACAAAAATGACAACAAATTGCACGAGACATAATAAAACATTTAAATTTATATGCCACAAATGCAATATCCTAATGTGTTCCATATGTATTCTTGATCATTACAAACAACAACTAAATCATTCTAGGTATTGCGAACATATTAATATAATTAAAAAGTCATTAGACAATATATTGGTCAGTAGCAATGTCATGGAAACAGATAGTAGCGTCGATAATACCAATAGTAATAATGAAGATTCTGAATTCTCGAAATCAATCAAATCGATATGGGATTCATTAAAGTCATCATCGTTATGCTACCATTCATTATCAGTATCAGAGAATGAGATTACACAACACTTTGAACAACTACACCAATATCTGATAACTGAGGAACATAAATTAAAGAAATCAATCATCAACGATAAAGAAACAATCATTAATTATATAGATAATAATATTAATAAATTGAAATATATAGTCAATATTTTAAAGATAAATAATAAACTGAACAATGATATTGAGAATAATAAAAGTAACGATGATGATGATAATAGTGATAAAGATAATAGTAATGATGGTATGTCAATAATTGAAGATACATCATCACAGTATTCAACAGCAACTATAATGGAATCAATCACATCAAGTTCATCATTAAAATCATTCATCATTGATAATAATCAGACTTTGTTCAGTGATCAGTATGATCCTTTCAATGCTAGTGAACTAATCAAACAACATAACAATGATAGGTCATTATTGCTACTGGACCTCATTTATAAATACAACAATCAATTCAAATCATCGACAATTACAAACTCTGCTTCATCGTATCAAGTAACAATCAAACAACATGACTTTAATCAGCTGAATTTATTGATCGACCAATCAATCAAACTTTCGAAAAAAGGAACATATATATTTACAACACATCGTGACAAAGGAGCGACACTGATTGACATATCAAACAATAACTCTATAGATGAAATCTATATTGATTATAATTTTTACGGTACATTCCAATCAATTATTTCAATAGGCGAATATATCTATTTGTTCGGTGGACACCACAATCTTGGTAAATGGATGAAATTCTCAATAAAATCGAAATCAATTGAAAAAATTGGCTATTTAGAAGGAATAAATGATGATTTTAATATTTCAGTTTGTTACGATGGTCTAGATCATATCTATTTGGTGAGCGGTGGCAAAACAAATAGAATTGATCGATTTAATATCAAAACAATGAAATTCGATCATTATCATAAATTACCCAAAGAATACTATAGTCAAGTATCAACAATGATCTTCAAAGGCGCATTATATTCAGTATCACAAGATCAAAATCTCATATTTAAATTAGATTTGGCAAATCGAACCGTAACAGAACAACAAATCGACACGATTCCATACACAGCCTGTCATGATAACAACGGAAATTTCTTCATTTTCGATCGAACAAACGCTCGGTTCATTAAATACAATGTTGAAGACAAACAAACTGTCCATCTCTATTATATCCCTGCCTTAGATGGACGTGCTTATTTGAGGTACTATCGTGAATCACCAACATCAAGCTTTATCTATTCTTTTGGTGGTGTCAGATATGGTAATTTTAAATATTCAATTGAAGACAATCAATGTGAACCATTCTTAAAAAATGATAATTTAGAAAGACATTGGTGTGGATCTATAGTAATAAATTATTAGATATAACAATTATTAATAAAAAATGTTGTTGTAAACATTTAATAAATAATAAATATTGTTATATATTTTATTTGATTTGTTATTTTTACTTCCTTCCAAGAAAAGATAAGGATTTCTTTTCTTTTTTATTGGTTGGAGAGAGTACGTGGTCAGCTCCTGTTCCTCTGGTGGAGGTGGATGATGGTGTGGTGTCATTGGATTTCTTTGGATTTGATTTGAGGAAATCCAATACCAAGTTGACTTCCTTGGTAGTGAGTCCGTTGGATTGAGCCATATCTACGAGGAAGTTGTGAATCTCTTGATTGGGCAATGAGAAATGAATCATATTGACACCAAAATAGCTGAGTAGATTCGACACGATCTCCTTGTCGACACCCTCAATTGAACTTTCGAATCTCTTACGATGACGCTTGGCCAACTCAGTCCAGAAGTAATCTTCCCAGAACTTGATGCTCTTCCACACGGGCGAGCTACGGATGTAGTCCTTGATGTACTCTTGCTGGTTGTTCTGAGTGAGACGGTAGAGCGATGACGATGCATTCAATATGACCTTGGCTGTAATCAAGTCGTGCTCCTTACTAAAGTCCATCTCTTGGAGTGTAGTGTTAATGAGATACAAGAGGAACTCAAAGGAGTTCTCAGAGAGCACGATGTTTGGCACCTGTTTCAATGTCATTCTTAGCATCTGAGTGAATCTACGTCTACCTGGTTCAGTCTTGAACAGTGCATTCAATGACGAAACCTCGTGGAACTCGATCGGTTTCGAGAAGAGAATGTTGGAGAGACACTTGAAGGTGTCTTCGACCAAACGATTGTCGAGAGTGTCTGGTGTGAGTGTATTGAATCTCTTTCTTCCAACGACAATATGATTCTGGTGAGCAGCAGCACTGCTCGGTGCAGTTTGCTTTCTTGGTCTCGATTGGAGTGTCGATACTTTGTCTTCGAGCAGCTTAATTGTAGAATCTTTGACTTTGGAACGAGCAGATTCTTCAACCAGCTTCTTCTCCAACTGATCTACCAACTGCAACAATCTTTCAATCTCCATTTGATCCTTACGAGAAGATTGTTGTTGATTATTATTATTATTGGTATTAACATTATTACTATTATTATTATTATTGTTATTGATGTTAATTGGTGGCCAAATAGTTGTACCAACTTTAGTTGATTGTATTGTTGGTGATGTAGAGTTGGGATTGGAGTCGGAACGTTCTCTATAGGTTCCTGGTCCGACTTGAGTAGATCTCAGTCCAGTGTTCATTTGAACAGTGAATCTGTTGGAATTGGTTGTTAATCCGGCTGAAACGGTTGGTGTTGTATTGATGTTGGTGGGCGAGACCGAACGTGGTGGTTGTTGATTTTGTACTGGATTGCTTGCGAATTTCGATTTGAATTCCTTTTCCTTTTGGTCGAGTAGTTGTCGTTGTTGTTGTTCGAGTTGTTGTTTTTGTTCACGTAGTCTCATTTCGTGTTGTTGTCTCTCCTCATTGAGTGAACGATTCAAACGCACAATAGTATCGTCCTGTTGCTTAATGGATGACAACATTGACTTGACTTTCTCGGATAAATCCTCTTTGTCTTTCAACAAGCTACGATACTCTGGATTGGTACTGATATTAGTTGATCCAATTGGTGGTTGCACTGTTGTTGTTGGTTGTTGAACAACAACAACAGGTGTTGGTTGTTGTTGTACAACTTGTTTAGCCAGCTCAAATCCACATGAAATACAATATTTAGAGGTGCTAGCATTTTGGAAGTTGCATTTCGAGCAGTTTGGAGATGGCTTGCTCGATGTCGATGGTAACGATAGAGGTTGGTTGAAATGACCACTGTTTCTTGGTTTGCTAACAGAGTTTAGTGGTGGTGACGCAATAAAGTTTGGTGTTTTCGATGCTGGTGGTGTGGTAGCAGTCGGTGGTGTAGCAGTAGTATTCAATGTCTTTTGTGCCTCCATCGTAAGAATTTGTCTTTGCTTTTGATCCAACTGAATCTTTTGATTTTCAATTAAATCATTTAACTCTTTTTCTTTTTGCTCCTGCTGTCTTCTCTGTTGATCTACCTTTCCATTCAACTGTACAACCTTATCTTCTTGTTCCTTCAACAATCCACTCAATTTATCGAATCTATTTTGTAAATCTTGTTTCTCTTTCATTAATTTATCTATTCCATTACAATTTACATTAGTAATCCAACTTGAACTTAAGCATATATTTAATGGTTATACACAACTTACCATTATTAACAGATGAAACTGTTGTTGTTGTGGTTGCTGTCGAAGCTGATGAAGCAGGACCGCCAGCACTCTTGTGATCACATCTGAAACAATCTTTTTTGGTTCCACAGTTTCCACAGAGTCCGCTGTCTGGCTCCGGTATATTCTGTTGTCGCTCGAGGTCGGACACCATGATGGGTGCGTTGAATTTGATTTCATCCCATTTCTTGGCGGGCGCGGCGCCACTTG
This sequence comes from Heterostelium album PN500, assembly GCF_000004825.1. Lineage (NCBI taxonomy): Eukaryota > Evosea > Eumycetozoa > Acytosteliales > Acytosteliaceae > Heterostelium > Heterostelium album. Next base: position 187,102 of record NW_008805073.1, on the reverse strand, counting down.
GTTTGGCGCCAAAGGTCGGTCCCTTATACGCCGGGCAATTGTGGGAGTGTCGCGCAATCGATGCCAAATTCTGCAGGACTGCAGGCACACCTTTTCTCGAATAGAGATCACTCACTACGAACAGATCGGACGACGGCACTCCAACCTTCCAACACGCCTTGAGGTAGAGACCGATGTTCTCCACTTGCATCAGCGCGATCGGTCGCATATTGATCTTCTTGATGGTGTCGGGAATGAGAACGTTGATGAGAGTGCACAACACAATGCCACTACGCAGCGATTCAATCAAATCGTTTGGGAACTCCATTGTCAAGCCGGTTGCCTGTTCGATCCACTGCGACAACTCCTTTTCAAACGCTGGATCACGCTTTGACTGCGCCTTCAACTCCAACTCTGCATCCATACCGTACACTCTGATACCATCACCTCTCAATACTGCTTGTCCTGCAGTACTATTAACTACTGAAGCTGACATTTATAAAAATCTTAATATTATATAATACAAAATATAAATGTATATATTTAAGACAATTTTGAATTAATAAATAAATAAATAAAAAGATATTTAAATATGATTAAAAAAAAAAAAAAAGATATTTTTAGTTCTATTTTTAACAATGCTATGATTGATTGATATTTACTACTACTATAAATAAATAATATTACAAGTTTACAAACAAACAAATATGTTAACTATATTTGTGCTATTATTTATTTGTTACTATATTTAGTATGATTTCATTATATTGACCAAAAAACAAAAAAAACCTTTATAGTTGATATTGTATCATGGTGAATTCAAACTTATTTGTTCACACACAACACATACACATAAACACAGAAAAAAGAATGGGTGTTACAATAATGAAGAAAATATGATAAAAGTAATTATAATAAATAATTTAGTGTTTCAGAAAACATGAGTCCCGATTTTTTTGAGGGTTGTAACCTAATTTTGAAAGAAAATTGCTAAAACTTTTTTTTATAAACATGTTGGGGTTTCATTCCAAATCAAAAAATTATCAATGAAAGTAGACTTAAAGATCAGATCGCTAAATAATTTATTTATTTAATAAATTAATTAACATTTTATTTCTTTAAAAAAACATTCGAATTCTAGCTAGTTTTTTTCAAAAATAAAATAATAAAAAGAATTAACTTTTATTTATTATATGTTTGTTTGTTTGTTTGTTCAGTCATCAGAGATATCATCTGAATCTGAATCTGAATCTTCGGTTAGGTATGAGCTATCGTCATCTAAATCTTGCATATCGTCAGATGTGATATCACTATCAACTTCTTCCTCTGAAAGGTCTTCTACACCATCTTCGTCATCATCCTCCTCTGATTCTTCATCGGATTGATTTTTACTTGTACTCTTCCTCCTGCTATTACTTTGATCATTTCTATTATTATTATTATTATTGTTGTTGTTTTTGTTGTTGTTGATTGATAATCTCTTAAAGTTTTCAATTTGTTCATCTTCACTCTCTTCTTCTTTTTCTTCCTCCTCACCCTCACTATTATCTGTATTATCATCTTCATCTTTATCCTCACTATCACTTTTTTCTACCTCTGATTCTGATTCATCGTCTGATATCTCTACAGTGTTAGAGTTGTTCTTAATAGGTATCTTTCTTTTAACAACTACAACACCTTCGTCACTATCTTGACTATCTTCCACATCATCTTCATCGTCTTCTTCTTCTTCTTCTTCTTCCTCAGACTCTTCTTCACTTGATACTACTCTTCTAAATTTTGTCGGAGTTCTATCAACAACTTCGGTATCACTGTCTTCCTCTTCTTCTGAATCGCTATCCTCTTTCTTTGGTTGCTGTACTTTCTTTGATATTGATAGTCGAGCTATTGATTTTACTATTTCTTTAGGATCGGTCTCTGACTCTTCTTCTTCTTCAGATGATTCATCTTCCACCGATTCTGAAGTCTCGCTCTCACTGTCTTTATCTGATATCTCTTCTTCACTCTCATCACTATCATCTTCTTCTTCCTCATCTATATCTCTTTTCTTTTTCTTTGGTGTTTCAGCTTTCACAACTACACTGTTCGTTGTCTTCTTCTTTTTGCTGTCATTCTTCTTCGTCTTCTTCTTTGGTTCACCTTCCAGTTCAGCTATATAACTCTCTATCTCTTCATCTATTTCATCTTGTTTCTCTTGGTCGAGTTGGTAACTATCCAGTAGATCAGCTGGTAGTAATGATATCAAGTACTCTTTGTATCTCTTGATCTGTCCATTTGCCACCTTTGTTTTGATTGCCAGTAGCAGCTTATCAAAGAGGTAAACCAACTCTGAAATATATGGTGCTTGCAAGTCTGCTTTGTTGTCGAATCGAATCGCAGTAAACAATCGGCATAACTGCATCGCTCGCTTGTTGTTCGCCAGTAGCTCGACCGCCAATCTACGAATCAACACCCAACGATCGCTGTTGCCCTGCATCAACTTGAACATCCACTGATAAAACTGAATCATCAACATCAAGTCGGTGTCGGCCAAAGTCAGTGCCAACGCAAACGATTGTTTCAAAATGTCGAGTCCGCCAGTGTTTTGTCGTCGCTTGGCAAACTGATTGAAATAGGAGAGCAGCGTAGTCTTTAGCTCACCGCTTACACCCTCCACTCTTCCAAAGTAGAGTTTAATCAATGCGCTCAGAATAGCTACATCGGTGGGTTGGTCGGCCAGCCCTGAGATCGAAATCTTTGCCAATCCCTCAACGAGACGCTGCCTAACAATGAATGGTGTCGATTGAACATTGATATTCTCCAACAACTCTAGTATATAATCGATATTCTCTTCGTATGTTTCAATGGTATTTCCGTGCCACGCTAGAATATCCATTGCCGACTCCAAAGTGGGCAGACACTCTTCACCAGCTAATCCGTTGGCAACACAACTCTCCCACAAGATAGGCCAGTATTTCTCGACTTTCTCCGGTCTCATCAGTATCGTCAATTCTATCAGCTTGATAACCAAATGTTGTAATATTTCATCTGTATTGCCATCTGTTAGCTTCTCCGTTAGTTGATCTACTCGGTTGCTCAATACTCCTTGTGGTAGACGATTTACACTCTGCAGAAGATGGCTCAACAAATGAAGGAGCTTGATGTCGATAATCGTGTCGGTATGTACGTCTGGCTCCAAAGCAGCAAGCAAATCATTTACAGTACGGCTATAGTGCTGTTTACTAGCGGTGAGAAGCAGGTCGAGAAGCGGAAGGATGTGACCATCGGGCAGCGCAAGTGATAACAGCAGCTGCTGTATCAACATTGCCAACTGGATGCATCCCGCTTCATCACCCGAGGTATCTAAATACATTCCACACTGAATCATCTGTGATCCAATGAAGAAGTAGTCGATATCGTTGCTACTATCGATTTCCAGTTGCTCTTCGTCGTCCTCCACTCGATTCAAGTAGTGGATCAAAAGTTGGTTGTAATGCAGAACCGATGGAAACATAATATCGATTTGGTCGAGAGTGTTCTTTGACTTGAGGTATTTACAAAGTACATGCAGATAGATAGCATGGTTATTGTTCATCGCTTGCCACTCAAACTGATGATAGTGATCCAAAAACATTCCATGTTGGAAAATATTGAGTAATGCTAATTCCGTTTCTTTTTCAAACATTTCAACTTTAAAATAATGTAATAACTATAATTTTAGAAAATGTATATATATTATTAGTAAATATTTAATAAATAGTTATAATGTTATTATTACTTTAAATAAATTATCATCCAATGATTTTAACCAATGATTTATCAACATTGATGAACAAATCTCTTTGACGGTTGGATCTGACTCTTGAAGTCCATTCTTTAACAGTCCCATTCTTAAAGTCAATGGAATCACCTTCATATCGATCTTTGTAGCTATACTGTTGAATGCTTCTTTTCTAACCTGTACATTCTGATCCAATGTCCTCTCTAATATTATTTTCAATGTTCTTTTTGTAATCACTAAATGTGTTACTGCAGTCTGTCTTATTTCACTATGTGTAAAAAGTTGGGGGAAAAAGAAATTAATTAATACTTCAGATATTATTTGGTAAAGATGGATGGGATAACAATAATGATACATACGGTATGGGATCATGATATATCATTTCAATTAATCTGTTGGTAACTTGGTCATCTGGATCGGAATGATCTTGAAGTCGCGCCAGACAATGGATGGACTGACGACGTATTCCTCCTAGACGATCGAATGATTTCATCATGATCGAGTTGGTAAGCTGTGCCCATAGCTGGTTATCAAACTCGTAGTCTTCACAGAGTGCATTGAGCGTATCGGCAATTAGCAAAGTCGACCTGAAACGAACGGACTTTTCATGTGACGACGATCTTCCAACCAAGAACTTGAGCAGTGTCACAATGAAATTCTCCTGGCACTGAATCATTTCCGGTGAAATAGAATCCTTTGATTTACTACTATTTCCATTGGTTTGGCTGCTATCTTGCTCTCTCTCATCATCTTCCTCCACCTCCTGTTGCTCATTGTTGCCATTTAAATTTCTTACAGAGATTGCAGCAATCCACTGACTGATGAATCTACAGATTCTCTCCACTGGCAAATCCTTGTTGTAATGAACCAATACCCTGTCGACTACCGACAATACAGTAGAGTTGAATTGATCGGATTGGCCACTGACGTCACAACGATGCAACAAAGTAGTCATCATACCGACTGCTCGTCTGTGCACTGTCATCGTATTTTGGCAATCGTTGAATATCGAAAATATTCTTTTTCTAATATCATCTTTAATTGTATTTCTATCATTACTTTCACCAACACTAATAACTTTCTTTGTTGATCTTATTTTTTTCACTACTACTGACCCCTTTCCATCCTCCTCCTCTTACTTTTTTAGATTTCGATTTTGTTGCTACACCCATATTATATTTATATTTATATATTAAATAAAAATAATAATTCTAATACATTTATATATATATATATATCAATTAAATAAATCTAATCTTTTAAAATCTATAATTATTCCTATCATCATGATGTTTTAAATCAAACACACAACAGTTTTCCCGCCTTGAAATTTAGCCAAATCATTTCGAAAATTGTGTTGAAAAAACAAGAAGTTCAGAAATGTTAAAGTTCACACACAACGAAGTCAAAAATTAATTAAAATGAAAAGCAAGCAATTGTGGGTAACTAGTTAAAACTAATTTAAATTATACATATATATATATAGAAAGGTGGTTAATTAGATATGATACTGAAGTCATCTATATCACAACAATATAATATATATTTATTTATATCGATATTGGTTATATTATTAAATTTTAATATAGTTGAATCACATGAATTAAAAAGTAATTGAAAAAAAAACTCTAAATAAATGACCGTTAGAAATAAGCAAAATACATTTACTGACTTATTACTTTATTATTATAATCATAATATTTATAAAGGATATGAATTTGGTCAAGAAATTAATATAGAATGTAAAGATTTAAAAGGAAATTGGGGACCTGCTCCAACTTGTATAGATGTAAATATATCTACACTCTTCTAATCAATTCTACGAATACAACTAACATATTATGTTATATTTTAGACAAAGTCAGAATTGAAGTTCTTTTATGGTAGAGATGTATTCATGCATTGCAATATCTTGGTGGATACAGAGGAATTTTACAATAAGCTGGTGGAATATGCCAGTCAGAACGATGCTTGGCAGTGTAGAGTGTTGGTCAGTCCCGACGAGACCCTAAAGATCTACTATCCACTTCAGATTCCCATTTGGGGAATACAGCAATCGGATCACATCGACATTGCGGAGCATATCAACTTTTTGTTGCACGCCGACGAAGGATTGATCACCGGTGTCTCTATCTATCCGGTGCAGGATCGTCACGTCAGTGTTCGTCCAAAGTCAGTGTTCCTCATGCACGGACACACCAAGTGGTTCAAAGGTGCGTCGTTCGAGGAGCTTGCAATGACGGCACCCGATGCCGACTCTCAAGAGATGCTGATGCCACTCATCAAGAAATCAAACTACATTCCCATCATCATCTACTGTCTCTTCACACTGCTACTCTCTATCATACTTGGATCGATTCTCTATAAATTCTGTTTGAAACCAAGATTGATCAGAAAATATTTGAAAACGGATTGACGATCATCAAATAGATAGACCAACAAATTTAACCAACCAAATTAACTTAACTTCACATCAATAAAGAAATAAATCAAAAATCATTTTTATTCTAAATTTATACACTTCTTAAATTTTAACAACCCACAACCGACAAACCAATTTTTTGTCTGAACTAAAAATGTGGAGAGGTTTGATGGTGAGCAATATCAACCAAATTTTGTTTGTTTATCATGTTGGTGGATGATATACGAAACAAAAGAAGACAACGAAAAAGATTTAATAATAAATAACATTTAAAAATAGTTATGATTTATAGTGTTTTTAAAATAAAATAATATGGTAGAATCTTGAATCAGCCCAACATCACAACATCCCCTTAAAATCTGTCAAGTTGTAAAAGAAGAAGAAGGGTAAACCAACTATTATTCTCACATCAGATTATCGTGATGATCATGATCCAAAAGGCGAAGCTTAAATTATTAATTTGCACTAAAACGGTTTTCTTTTTCAAAACCATATTAAATTGATTAATTTTTAATTAATTTTATAAAATAAAATAGTTTTTTTATTTGAGTTGATCAAAAAAAAAAAAAAAAGCTAATTCTATTTTTGCTTGTAGTAACTATAAGTACAATAATTTGTGGATGATAAAAAAAACAACAACGCTGGTTTTAAGAATAATTTCCATTGTGTTGTGTATGGTTTCATTAATCTGGCGTCTATTTAAAAAAGCTTGGCTCATTCAAAAAAATTTTGATCTGTCGAAACTTAAAACAACTCAAAAACAAAAAAAAAATAGGATCTTAAATTAGCACCTCATCATTTCAACACTAATTAATGAAAGATAGGGGTGCACTTTATAGCAAATATTTTTCACACAATTGATTTTTTGATTTTACCATTATTTATTTCAAAAAATTGTTTTATTGAAAGAAGTTTGCATCATGTAACACCTCCCATCTAACAGTCTTGAAGTGCCTTAATCAAAAACTAAACTGCCCCTTACAAATCAAAAACAATCAATCATTGCTTTTCTTAAATCAGATATATATATATTGAAATAGAAATATAGAATAAGAATTATCTTTTATCACTTTAATAATAATAATAATAATATTTGTAAAATTACATAAATTTATAATTTATTTATCTATATCATTATTTGTAAGTAATAATAAAAAGAAATAAAATATTTATAATAGTAATAGTAATAATAATAATAATAATAAAAATAACAATAATAATGAATCGAATCAAATTGTGGTCATCATCTATTCATCTAAATAAACCACATCACACACTTTTTATGGTCAATTTGTATTTTCCTGTAAAATTTAAAATGGGTCGTCATGAATGCATTGGGATAAGACTCATCCATTCCTTGCAAGCTTATTAGATTATATTAATTGACAAATTGCAGCAACTTCATCTCCTTTTTTGTATTTCCACCACCTTTTGTATCCCTCATTTCCAAAGTGTACCTAATTAATTTGTTTTTGGGTGAAGTTGTTGTGCTTAATTAAAGTGATTTATTTGATTATGTTTTATCCATTATCAATCACAATCAGAGTTTAATTAATTAGAAGTAGAAGTAGAATTAGTTCAGATAGATATTTTAAGAAAGAATTAAAGAAACTGACCAATTTTGGTAATAAATTAAAACAGTTTCGTTGTTTATTAATTAATTTGGGTTTACCATCATCACTACCATCTTAATGCGAAAAGTGGACATTTTAATGAAAGTAATAGACCAATATACAGTTTTTGGATCACAAACAATCAAATAACAACTCTTTAATATAAACAACAACAACAACAACAACATCATCATCATCATCAAACTACACCCTAATCAGAATAATAAGCACACATCTTCTTTAGATCTCAATTTTAAAAGTGGAATTGTTGTTGTTATTGCTTGTTCAATGTTTTGCTTGTGTGTTGCGATTTAAAAGTGTTTTGATATAAATCTATTCTATTGGTGTTGTTGGTCAGCTTTTCAAGTTTTAAGATAAAATTAGTTTGGTTGTCAGGTCAATCAGCCGGTCAGTCAGTCAGTTAGTTTTAAACATTCGTTAGCTTTAATTTATGGTGTAAGGCTTAGATTGTCTGAGACCTTTAGAAATTAGACTGACTGACTTACCGATCTACTGACTGACTCGATTCTTATAGTTTAATTGGTTATCGTAACCAACGATTAGAAAGAATAGAAAAGAAGTAGAATAATACTTGTACTTTAACCCAATAAACAATAATACTCTTTGCTTTGAATGTGATTTCAAATGAGATCTACTGCCCGCACTCCTCAATTTTCTTCCCAATTTATCACAAACACACAACACACATCACCATTACTACACCACAATCACCACTCAAAACACACACTCACACACACACACACATATAAACACCCACACATATAACAAGCATCAACATTAAACTCATCATCCTCTTCATTAATCATATAATTCATAAGTGATATCTGATAATTATTATTTTAATTATGTCTTTTTGGGATGATGGATCAACACATAACTTCACCTTCACCTTTAACTTTAGTTACACTAGTGTGTGTGGTTGGTATAATTAAATAATAATGTGATAACTCAACTCAACTACTACTGCTACTGCTTCTTCTCTCTCAAACATGCATGCATGTTATATTTATTTATTTTTTGTGGTTAATTGTTATGTTTTGTTTTTGTTGATTTATGAATGATTGGTTGGTTTGATTAGTTGAGGCATTGTGTGGGTGTTGTGGTAATAGTAAGGAAGGGTGTTATTGTCATATTGATCTCCTTGCATGCACTACACCGCATGTATATCGATATATCAACACAATCATCTATTCTTACAAAATTGCCTTCAAACCAAACTAACTAAACTAAACTAAACAAAACAAAACAAAACAAAACAAAAAACATTTAATGTTTAAAATAACAAATATATAAACTTACACAACAATCAAATAATCAATTCCGTTACTATTCATCTTTCCATCCAATATTATCAGTAACTTTATCTCATAATAATAATAATAATAATAAATATAACAAATATACTCACAATCATATAAAAACATCAATTATACCTTCCTCTTTTCAACATCTTCTTCGTTTCTTTTTATTATTTTATTTTTAAAAAAGATATAAATTATATATTTTAAAATATCAAAGATAATCAAATCATTTATATATCATACTCTCAAAAAAAGTAATGAATTATAAACTTTAATAGTAATTAGTGTAAATAGAATAGTAGTTAGTAGTAGTTGTAGACCAACCAACATCGAATCAATCAGTCAATCAAAATAATAATTCAATCAATCTTTTAATTCAACAACAATTCATTTCATACCCTTCCCTCATTCATTCAGATCAGAAAAACTTTTATACTATATAAAGATATTTATAAATATAATAGAATCTTGATCATCTAATCTAGACTAAATCAAATTGATTCAACGAAATAGTTTATGATTCTATTTTATTTTTGTATTTTTTTTTTTAATTTTTTTGCCAACAACTTCAAAAATATATCTATCTTAAGAACAACACAACAACAACAAATCAAATATCAAATCAAATCAATCGCATTTTCGATTTAGTTTGCAGGAAAACGACATCATCCCGGCTAATTACAATTGTTGTTGCGCTTTGTGTGTTTACTCTACTCTTGCCTTTTGCAAATTCAAACAACCAACCAACCAGCAAACAAAGGTTATTTTTATTTTTTATTTTATTTTATTTTATTTTTTTAAAAAAGCACCAAATCTATCTTTTTTTGAAAATATTTTCGAACCATTTTTCTTTTACTTATTAGATTCATTCACCAACAACTCTGCCCAACTAAAATTTTTGAAAAAAAAAAAAAAAAAATTTGAAAATTTGGAAAAAAAAAAAAACTAATCATTCATTATTATTTTTTAATAATTTACTGTAGTATAGATAATTAAAAGTTGTATCATAAAAACATCATCAAGACAAGACAAGATCGGATTTTAAAATTAATTTTAAAAATCAAACAACAACAGCACAGCAGCAAACAGTCTTTTTTTTTCGAAACAAAACAAAACAACACACATACCTAATATATATAATTAAAACAACAACAACAATATAATATACAATGTCAAAGTTATTGAAATTGGTTATTGTAGGTGATGGTGGTGTAGGTAAATCTGCATTGACCATTCAATTGACACAGAATCAATTCATTGCAGAATACGATCCAACTATAGGTATGAATGAATGAATATATATTAATTTAATCTTAATTTTTTAAGATTTCATCGGTGTGGTGCTAACATAATAATAATTTAAAATTGAAACATAAAAAAACACAGAGAATTCATATCGTAAACAAGTTATTATCGATGAAGAAGTATATATGTTGGATATTTTAGATACTGCTGGTCAGGAAGAATACTCTGCAATGAGAGATCAATATATTAGATCGGGACGTGGATTCCTCATTGTATACAGTATAGGATCGAGACCATCGTTCGAAGCGGTCACTTCTTTCAGAGATCAGATCTTGCGTGTCAAGGATCTCTCAACATACCCAATGGTCATCGTCGGAAACAAGGTCGATTTGCCCGAGAAGGAGCGTAAGGTTTCCAACCTCGAAGGTAAAGAGCTATCAAAGAGCTTCGGTGCTCCATTTTTAGAGAGCAGTGCCAAGTCTCGTGTCAACGTAGAGGAGGCATTCTTTACTTTAGTACGTGAAATTAAGAAGTGGTCTACCAACCCAGAGAATGAAGAGGCTGCACCACCCAAAAAGAAATCATGTATCATTCTTTAAAAAAAAAAACAAAACAACTAAACAACTAAACAAAACAAAAAAAAAAAAAGAAACAACTTCATATATACATTACTACAATACTTTACTACTTTATATTTATTTATATTTATATAATCTTATAAGAGTATTGCTTGCATTTTTATAAAAAAAAAAAAAAAAAAAAACAAAAAAAAAATATATTAAAAAAAAAAAAAAAAAGAACAAAGAAAGAAAGAGATCTCTTAAATAATTATAGGTAAACAAATAGGTGCTAGCTGTATAAATAAATAAATAATAATAATAATAATCACACAATTAGCATAGATATATATATATAATTCACACCACCCACCCTACACAACATCAACAACTACAAAAATGTAACATGTTCTAAAAGTCAAATTCCAAGTTGGAATAATACCAACCATCACCATCGCCAATTACCAATACACAACAAACCAACCACCAATTCACTCACTTTCTCAACATCAATACACCTTAAACTTTGTATACCGGAAAAACGCTAAACTCTTTGTTTTCACAACGAATAAAATATCATTTTAAAATAATAATGATTTCAAAATCGCCTTTCCTTCTTTATTGATTTATCCATAACTTAATTAATTATGATTTGAATTTATTTTATTGATTATTTATTGAATTGCTATCTATATACATTGAATTGAATTGATTGTATTATTTATCATCATTGTTGTTTGATTTCTCTTTAACTTTTGCATTGAAATCGTCTATGAGATCTCTGACTTCGTGAACATTGTTATACAGTGGGAAGAAAGCATGATATGCCATCGATGAGAATGACAATGTTCCCAAAACCAATGGGAATAGTCTTCTTTGTGAGAGAGCATTGGCTGTTGTTGATGCTGCCAATGCAGCTGATAAACCACCTGCAATCAGAGTACCTTGATTTACATAGTTATAATCGATCAATGCACTTGTTGTTTTGTTTTGTTAATAAAATAGTACTACTATAGTTATTTTGTTTTACAATATAGTTATATATTACCCAGATATACCAAATAGAAGTGATGATACCAATGATATTCTTGTCATCAGTGGTTTATTCCTGCTGTAAAAGTATGCAGATGTACCGAGGAACAGAGAACTCATACAATAGGTTGGTTTGGAAGTTATAGTATATTCATTATTTTTATTACTTTTAGTTGTAGAGGTAGTTGTTGTATTACTCATTATAAATATAGTTATATTATGTCAACAAAATAAAGTAAACAACAAAGTTAAAATGATCTTTAAATTTCATGCATATCTGATTTTAAAAGAAAACGATCAGATTTGATTTACCAAAAAAAAATCATTAATCATCAACATCATATCATTAGACATAACTTAATATGATTTATAAATGTCGGTCGATTCTATTGACTAATAGTAATAGTTATTATTATATTAGTAATATTATTAGTAATCATATAAAGAGTAGAAGTATTATTAATTGTAACTATCAAAGATGTTTTAGTAGTAATAGAAATATATTTGAAGAAGAAGATGATGATGATAAAGATGATAATAAATCACCTAGTAGTAGTAGTACAAATAAAAGTATAATAGAAGATAAAGTTAAAGAGTTTAGTAATAATATTAATAGTAATAATAATGTAAAAAAAGTTAGAAATATTTTTGAAGAAGAAGATGAAGTTTCAAATGATGCATTCAGTAGAGGAAGAAGAAATAGTAGTGGTAGTAGTAGTAAGAGCAGTGCCAACGATAGATATATAGTTACAAGAAGTGGTCGTCTTAGAAAGCCACACAAAACAATGGTTAAACCAGTTTTTACTAAAGAGGATATCGATTTTATGTATGTTTAATTAAATATTCCTTAAGAATGTATCTAATCGAATTGAATATTGACCAATATCCTAAAATTAATAGTAAAGAAAATGATATACCAAATAAACCAATTGTATATAGAAATATAATGGAGGAGAATGATGATGAAGAGGAAGATGTTTCAACGGCAAACAGCACAGTCGATTTGAATGAAAAGAATTTTGAAGATCTCGCTGGAATGAAGTTTGAACAACTGATTAAAATGATATTTAAAAACAAGAGAACCGGTGAGTTGGATATCGATCAAGAGGATATCTTGGAGTTAGAAAGAATGTTATCAAATAATTTTAGTTTTAATAGTACATTACTGCCACCACCACCACCACCGCCACAATCACAATCACCAATACCTAATAATCAACAAAATATTGTTTTAAATGACAACAACAACAGCAATAACAATAGCAACAAAACCAACAACAACAATAATAAATAATAATTATAGACAATATTTTTACATATAAATTATTTAAATCATGTTTATTATTTGTTTTTCTTTTTTTATATCATCATATTATTATTATTATGTTGTTATGTTTGTTATTATTATCTTCCTTTTTTTGAACAACAATCTAATCTTAATTCTTGATAGTCATGATCTACTATTGTTGTCTCAGTGTTGATTATCATCACTTTGTTTTCAGAGTAATCTTGTACTTCACCAGAGTTGAAGGTAAAGTACATCAATAGCTTTTCTTCATTACCACTCATCTTTTCAAACATTGTTTTTGATATCTCACTGGTTGTTAACTCTCTTGCCCAAATTGAAATATCATCCATCATACCATTAAATGTACCTATATATATTTATATTAGTATACGAATATCATAACTTTATGGTATATTTTACCTACCTCTACATCCAATTCTCATTAATAACTTATGATGTATATCCAATTGATGTTGTAAATCCATTTCGACATCCAATAGTCCATTAACAAACAGTTTCAATACATTATTACCAAAAGTGAAACCAACGTGATTCCTTTTTTGATAAAACAACCGGTTAGTTAGTAGTTATATATAGTTATAAAATCAATTGTTATGTTTATGTATTACCATTCATTTATAGGGATTGGAGATTCTCCGGTTAGACATTCATCTAAGATACAAACACTAAAATACTCTCTATTCCAAATGCTCATTAGTTTTAAGGTTATATCTTGAGAAACCTCAAATATTCTATAGAATACGATATTTTTAATCAAGATTAATATTGTTGTTTGTGATCACATACACTACTATTGTTGTTTAACAATTAGTTAATACCTACATATCGTCTACTTTTTTTGTTACGAATATCCATGCACCCATTGAAACACCATCAATATTATTGGTGAATTTACTCTCTGTTTCTGGTGTTGGTTTTGCAATTACACATGATTTCTCTGTGAATGAGACAACCCTCTTTTCATGTTTTACATTATCGGGTTCACCATAGTTAACTCTGAATCCATCACCCAATTGTTTCTTTTTCTATAATATTTAATATAAAAAAAACATAAGATGGTTACATGTTTGTAAGAATATTGTTTTTTTTTTGTTAATATCAACAACTCACCATTTCTCTAAATGCATGAACAGTCTGACATAATCTACAGTCGGCAGAGTAGAATACACAGTTTTTGTAATTATCGATCACTGATTGAGGATACGGTTCCTTCTTCCATTCGAAATACTCGTTGTATGCACTTTCATTCTTTGCCAAGTATTTCAAGTAGTTTGCCAGTGCCTCTGGCGATTCAAAATCATCGGTCTTTATTATACTCTTTCTAGGTACATAGCTATCAATGTTAGGTGCACCCATATAAATAGGAACTGCTCCACTTCTATAAATATTTCATTAATTTATTAATAACAAATTTGTTAGTTAGGTGGTATATCGTTTGTTATCTTTACTGTTTTTTTTTTGCTTTATCATTTACAACACTTACAACATTACAGTATAAACCTTCTCAGTTACATAGTTTGTAATATTATTATTCTCAAATGCCAAACCAAAAAGATATCCACCGGTTATTCTAGATTTGATATTCATTGATTTACCTAGATTATCAAAGATATTTCCATCCTTATCTTCTTTTTCCAAATCCTTATTGTGTAAGCATGATCCATATGCATCTACCGGTATATATTTTTGTAAATCCTATTCAATTTTATAAATTGTTAGTTTTTTTCAAGTTAATTTTGTTGTTGCTATTCATTTATTGTTAACAGAGGTATATATTTACTTTAATATACTCAGTACGGTAGATTGCTCCACCACCAAAACAATTTGAAGCGAAAAAGACACAGTGTTTTTGTTTCTTTTTGAATGGTTTAACAGGAGCATCTCTGAAGTTGTCGATCGATCCATTTGTCATAACTCCCCAGCTGCATGTACTGGTGATAGGTATGTTGGCATCTTCAAACAATGTCATATTCATATCTATATATTTGAGATACTCTGGTTCTGTTTGAATTGGAAAGTAGATCGAATGCTCGAAAGAAAAAGCGGCGTATGCTTGTCCAGGTTCCTTCATAGGGAATTTCGGTGGTTTCGATAGGTAATCATATCCCCAACTTCCTAATGGTTGTGCTTCGAATATAACAACATCAACAAAAGTATGTGATTGTTTATCATCTTTTTTTAAAAAATCAATATAAATTGTTTGTTATTATTTTTATTAAATTGAAACAAATTGTTAATTTTTATGATTAATTTAAAACATACCAAGAAATGTACATTTAACAGGACATTTATCTTTTACTTTTGTTTCACCGTTGTAGTTTGGTGTTTCTAGATCTTTACCCATACTTGACCATCCATTGCCAGTGAACATTACAACCTTTACTTCATCCCTTTCATAATCCATCTCCTCAGGTTTTTTCAATACCACTCCTCGTAGTGGAACTCCTGTTGCTGCATCTACTATTGAATTGTAACTTATTATATTTAAAAATAAATAGATAAAAATTAAATTAAAAAATAAATAATTAGAGTTTTTTTTTTTCATTTTTTTTTACAAATATATATAAATATATTTATATATATATATCTTTTTAAAAAATATTAATATATATTTAAAACTTCATAAATACTCAATACATTATTTTCAATATTAAGAAGAAAGTCAAAATAAACATATTTATAGCTCCGGAGAGTTTTACTTTTATTTAAACACACACACATTTATTTTGATCAATTTATTTAGGAGTAGCTTTATGATCACACACAAACACACATATTTATTAACATAAATAAAAAAATTATTTGTTTTTTTTTTCTATTTTTCAACATCTCAATGAGTAACTTCAATAAATCAAAAAAAAAAAAAAACTAAAAATTAAAATAATTTAATTCTTATTAAATGTGGTAACTAATAAAATAAAAATATTAAATAATATATAACCACTTGTTGGAAATAAAAAAAATTACTAAAATTGGATTGTGATCCTCATTACCATACATTTTGTTTACAATGATTAAAGTTGACACGACTTGTCAAAACACAACAAGAGTAGAATAGTTTATAACAAGAGAGAGGTGATTGGATATCTTGATAAAGTTAATTTACAAGAATTCTTGTCACAAGTTATGTTGTATTCATTTTCTCTATTGTCATTATGGATACGAAATCAGAAAAGAATTAATAAAAATGTAAGTGTCGATTGTGAGTGTTGATTATTATTTTTATTTATTTTCTTTATTTATTTTATTGATGTATCTTTCAATCAAAACCAATCCGATCAAAATCAATAATCTTATTGAAAACAATGAAATCAAAAGATACAATCATTTATAAAATAGATAATAATTTCTATAAACAAATAGATAGATTTAATAGAAATAAAACTATTTGTTATGATGGTTGTAAGAAAAGCTATTCCAATGAAATACTATTTTTCTGTATGGATTGCCTGGAGATTTCCATTTGTTTCAAGTGTGTCAATCTTTTACATTGTGACCATGAAATTCATCCATTGATTGGAACCAACTCACACATCCAAATCATGCTCTATCAAAGATTACTCAATGAGTACATAACACTCAGAGAATCTACCATTCGTATGGCTACACAAGAGTCACTTGTCCTCCATAAACAACTTATTCAAGAAATTGACAAAGTTATCCAAAACTATAAGTATTTGATGTATATGGAAATAACAGCTCCCACCCATACCATCTAAAACAATAGAAAAATCAATACACCTCCCCTCCAAATAAATTAATATTGAAACTTTGGTAATTAATTAAAGATAATAATTAACAACAAAGTTTTCAATTTCTTCTTATTCAAATTCGATTGTTTCCTTTTCCATTTCTTTTTCTTTTTCTATTTCTTAATATATTTTATTGATAAAATAGATGTTTGGCGTTATAAGAATCATCGGCTTTACTTGAAACAGTCAATGATTGAAGTTGAGTTACTATTTCAGGGTACTCGGCAAATCTCTTTACTATCTTATCCATATCTTTTGATTCCGGTGGGAAACCAAATCCAACCATTTCCTTTGCCAATTTCAAACATGTATTTGCATAACCAACTTTTGTTGTTCCAAATAACAAGATCCTAAAATTAATAATCGAATGATATCGATTTATTAGTTTCTTTAATTCTATTGATATCCTATAATCATTTTTACTTACTTGTATAATTTATAATCTGGTTTTATTCCTTTTTCTCTCATATCTTGGAAGAGTTTCTGTGCCTTTTCGAAACGACGTGTGTGGCAATAGAGACTGAGCATGATACTGTAGGAAATGATATCTTGTTCGACTTTGTGTTCTGCGTATACCTCATTGAATATCTTCTCGGTGGTAGTAATCTTGTTGGAGAATGCATAGGCCTTGAGGTATTGATCGATTATATATTTAGTGATGGGACCTGCCATCAGCTGTTGTGCATCCTTGAAAATCTGTTCGACTCGCTCCAAGTTTGGCTTGAGGTTCGCTCTGAATTTAGTGGGATTGACATCGTCTCTGATGTTGTTGGCATAGGCACCGAGAATCAACGAGAAAACATGCTCGTCAGGTTTGTGTGGGAAAAGATCTTTTCTCTCGAGAATATCTTTATACAGTTTCTCCACGACACGAATCTCACCTCTATATGCAGCTGCACGCATCAACGATGTATAGGTAATGATATCCGGTTGGAAATTATATAATGTCATCTCTTGGAACAATTCAAATGCCTTTAAATAATAATCTGGTTTAAAAAAAAATAGTTAGTTAAGCTATTATTGATATGTTGTTGTTTTCTCTACATACAATTATCAGCTCTTTTTGAACATGCACTTATGAGTGAATTAAATGTTACTTCGGTGGGTGGAAGATTAAGATATCTAAATTCGTCGAAATAGTTGAATGCTTTCTCTACACGGTCGTCTTTGGCACATGCATCGATCATTACAGAGAGTGTGACAGTGTCTGGATCCATTCCTTTGGTTCTGGCGTCGGAGAACATCTCTATTGCCATATCGACCTTTTCGTTTCTAACGAGACCGTGTATCAACGTTGTGTAATTGACATGATCGGGAACCAAACTGTATTTCTCCTCCATCGACTTTAGAATCTGAAGAGCATCGTCCACCTTTGATGCATTCATATAGGCATTGATCACACCATCAAACATATGTACTGTTGGCTTGATTCCTTCGCTCATCAATCGCTCGAATATCTTCAAACTGTTCTCTACATCTCCAGCAATTCCCAATGCTCTCAAAATCAATGAATAAATATATGGATTGATAACAATGTCTTCTTTCTAAAAAAAAAAATAATAAAATAAATTTGTTTTTCCAAAATTAGTAAGATTAGAAAAAAACAATAATAACAATATGGCTATTGTTAATAAGAATATGAACATACATCTAAATAATCAACGCAATCAAGTACTAATTGAGGATGTCCAGAAATACCCATACGACTGATATAACGAATGACATTTTTAAAATTGAGTTCGTTGGCAGTGAAATATTGTTTGACTGGAACTGGACTGGTGTTGAAGCTGTAAAGATGTTGTTTTCCTTTACCAAGGATTGGGAATTGTTTCTGATACTCCATCATTGTGTCATAGGCAGCACTCTTTGTAATGTCAGACAGTGGTGATGTGGTTGAAGGCAACAATCTAGCAGCCTCTCTCTCTTCCTCTGTCAATGTTACTTCATTGCTTTTTCTAATACTACTTGCGTCGACCATAAAACTTTCACTATCTTTTTTCTGAAAAACTATTTTATTTCTATTGTTATTTGTTTCTATTAAATTATTATTATTACTATTGTTACTACTACTACTATTATTATTGCTATTACTATTTTCAATATATTCATTATCATTTAAAATTATTTCTTCTTCTTTTTTATTGTTTCTTCTACTTTTTTTATTATTATTATTTCTACTTGTTTCAAATAATAATTCATTTGAATCGTTGTTCGATGATTCTGGTGATTCTGGTGATTCTGATTTCTTTTTAAAAGAAATCTTTCTTGGATTTGATGTTTTCTCTATATCGCTATTATTGGTACTGTATGATCTGATAGCTATGCTTTGGTTGGTTGTATATATTTTGTGATTGTGATTATACTGTCTAATTAAAGGCAGTACTGCTCTATGATGATGACTGTTTTCATTTCTTAATAGTTGACGGCTCAATCCTCTCAGTGATGATACTGCTGATGACATTATCACTCTCTCTTTATCTTTGCTTAGATTTGTTGATACTTGTATTAAATCTGAAATGAAATTGAACTAAATAAAATAAATAAAATAAAATAAATTCAAACTAAAACGAATGAATGAATTTGGATTAAAATAAAAAAAAAACGATTTTACTTTTTGTTTTTCAATATTTTTTTTTTTGTTTTTTCTATATCTACTTGAAAGGTTATTGTGTATCAATCATTGATCAATTATCGAAATAGATAAATAAATAGAGGGAAATAATTATGGAGATAACTAATCAAATCAAATCAAACTTAAACATTCCAATTTTTTTGAGTAATAGCAAAAAAAACGATAGATTCAATAGATTGTCGACAAAAAAACTTTGGATAAAAAAAATTAAAAAATTAAAAAATTGTTAAAAAAAAAAACGAAACTTTTATGATTTCGACCAAATTAGGTGGGCGACCCTATTGGTTATTGCATGTTAGCAAAATACCTCGATTGTTATTATTCAAAAATCTGAAGAACTTTTCATTTCATTTTCACCAATAATAATATTTTATTTACTTTTTTTTTTTTGTTTAATATAATATATATATAATAATTAAAAGATGCACGGAAACGTACCAGATGATATAGATTATATTAATGATACTCCAACAGTTCAAGAGTATAAGAAATTAAAGAGAGTCATGAAGATCATGACCAAGTTCTACGAAGGTGGTTCCGCTACCAAGTTGCAACAAGCCGAGTTCTTTGAGGCCGAGTTGAAAAAGGTTACCGACGACGAAGACATGATCAAAGCGCAATTGGAATCGCTCGCCAAATTCCCATTGCATCCAAAGCGTCGTGAATACGAGATCGAGTTGAACGAAGAGCGTGAGAAACTCGTCGGAATGAAGACCAAATTCGCCGCCAAATCCAAAGAGTACCGTGATCTCTACGTGTGGTCCAACGGTATCGTCGACGTCACCAAGTGGCTCGAAGCCGGTCTCGACGATTACTGCGTCAATCACCTCAAGATGGATCTCAAGATCACCGTCGTTCCACCCGAACAACTGACCCGTGAGCAATACACCTATTACAAATCCGGTTTGGACGAGATCACCTACAACCTCCAGGAGTCACAAGACTTTTTCAGCGCATCGCTCGACGGTCGTCTCCGTCAGTACCACAACATCGAGAAGGATTTGATCGAGGCACAAATCGAAGTGATGTCCAAGTTCAACACAGAGTTGCCACGTCAACAACACGTCATCTCAGAGTTGGAAGCCGATCTCGACTACGTCAAGAAGAACATGGTCGAAGATCCAGCTGCCATCAACAAGCGTAAGAAGATGTTGGAGATGCACTCTGACTTTTTCAAGGTTCTCCGTTGGTACAAAGATAAGATGAAGGTTCTCGGAGACGAGTACGGAATCGTCGAGACCGACACACGTACCGAAGAGGAGAAACTCAAGACCGCCATGTCAACACAAGTCGAATTCATGGCCAACTTGACCCCAGAAAACACCCCAGAGTTGGAAGAATTGAAAAAGATGAATCTTCATTAAATACAATAAAAAAAAAAACAAAACATTAAATATTATTATACTTTTAATTATAGTAATTAGTACCTGAAGAATCCAATTATTATCCATTGTTTGAACCATTAACACCGCCAACACCGCCATTACCAACACCTCCACCTCCACTACCACCACCACCACCACCAGAGTAATTTGGATCACTAGATCTCTTCTCCTGTTCAAACAACTGTTCAAGAGGGTCGACCTTATATTTAGTGAATTCTGTACATAATAATTGTCGATTGTTTCAAAAAACTTTAGATGGTTGTTATCAAGATTCTCTTGCAACTTTTGTTCACAGAAAGTTTGATACAGATACATTAACCTACTTATATTTCATATTATTTTGGTATATCTGAATCTAAAGTTATGTTGTTTTGGCGTTGATTAAAAACAGTCAATCACGCTAAAGTTCTTGAAACTTATGAATGATATTATCCTCTTTATCAAGTGATAATAAACTGAACTGTGTGGTATTGTATTCTTAAAATAAGAAGATTGCTATTCTTTTTCTTTTATCTAAATGTTTATTATTATTTATTATTTTATATATAGTTTACTTTTCGACGAAACCCAAGATTTCATTTTCGTTGATGACTTCACAATCGATACCGTCTACGTTGATCTTCTCACCAAAGACATCGTTGAGTAAGATACGATCACCCTTCTTCAAAAATGGTTGTACAAATCCACCGCTAGCAGTTCTTCTTCCAGTTCCGACTTCGATGACTACACCTTCGTTTACTTTGTTTGATACCTTCTCTGGCAAGTAGATACCTCCCAATGTCTTCAACTCTGACTTGTTGAGTCTTTGAACCAAAACACGATCAAACAATGGTTTAAATGATTTGATTGCTGACTGTTGTTTTATTGTGTGTTTGTGTTAAGTTAACAATAACAATCATAATTAATAAAATAATCTCTAAATAGTATTTAAATAATGATTCACAATTTAATTAATTACCATTTTATATAAATAAATAAACTCTTTCAATTAAATGAATTACAAATGTTTCGTTTTTATTTTATTTTTTTTGATCATTCATTGTTCACGCAAATCGTTGTGTCATTCACAAAAAATAAAAAAATAAAATCAGACATACATCGATGATCATCATCACTTATTATTTTCAACATCGTGACAGAATATAATAAAGTGTATTATTGAAATAGTAGATAGAGATAAAACTATACAACTTTGCTAGATATTGAAATCTTTTTATTGAATTAATCAAAAAGTGAATATAAATCTGGAGAGAGCTCTAGAAAAATATCAATTAAACCAGTTTCCCATCAATCAAATTTCGTGCCTTAAGAAAGAAGTGATTTGAATTTATAATAGTAATAATTTTGTATTGAGATAGGTGAAAATAAAAGTATATCAAGATAAAGGTAATTTAGTCTTTAAATAATTGTATTAAACAAAAAGGAATACAAATCCAAGAGTTCTGGAAATATTATTGAAACTGGTGCACCTCTTTCAAATTTCTTAATAAAGGAGAGATATTATTGTGTACCTTTCGATTTTTTTTTATTTGCAGAAATAAATCATAAAGAAATTGGTTTTTGAAAAAATTCATGGTTGTCAACTTATGTAGAAGATGCTGTATAATATTAAAAGGTACACTTAAAGAAATACACTACCTTTAAGGAATACGTTTAAAATGTCACAAAATAAACTTATTAGTATGTATTTATATTATTGGAATACTTTCTATTATATTTTGTTAACATTGTTTGTTTTTTTCTTCTCAGTAAACCCAACTATTCCACTGGAGATTAGAAATTTGGACGAGGATACATTTGTCGATATGACCGTGCAATCAAAGTATGATGGAGAAAGAATAATAATTGATTTCAACAAAGAGCAAGATTCAGTCAATTGCTATGGAAAACCAAATAAACCAACGAAAGCGTGGATCGTCGAAGAGATCACACCGCACATCAAAAGTTGTCTGGTCGATAGCTGTATAGTGGATGGTGTCGTAGTTGTCGTCGATACAAGAGGTTCGGATTCAAGAGTTTTGGGACCGGAGAATCTAGTGAAAAAACGTAAAGATGGTTTACAATTGATGGTTTTTCTCTTTGATATCTATCAGCTTTGCGAAGAAACACTATTAGATACACCGCTTTACGAGAGACTGAATATTCTGCAGAACAACATCAATGAAACGAAAGAGAGAATCAAGGTTGTAGAGTCAGCGCGAATCGATTACAACAAAGGTGCCACCGTCGACGATATAAAACGATTCTTTGTTAAATCGTTTTCTAGTGGTGCTGGAGGCGTTCTAATCAGGTCTTCATCCAATATAATCATTAATAATAGTTCAAAATCAAAGAAAAAGGGTTGGTAAGTATAAACACTACTTTGTAACCGAGATAGGTCCTAACGATTTCGAATTAATACCTCGTTTCCTTTGTGTTTCTAAATGTTTCATTTTGATAGGTTTGAATATAACGATTACAGTACAATCAATTTACTAGCGATTGGATACTATAAGGATACAAACAATATTCTTTTAGGCATACCAGATAATGAAGAATATTTAACGGTAGCCAGTATACCAACACCCAGCAGTGTGAATGTAGATAAATATCTTAATGGCAATAGCGAATCTTCATCTGCACCGGCGACAAATGCTAAAATAGTAGATTATTCAAATGTTAAAGCGAATCTTACTCGATTTAACCAACCATTACCAGTAGTAGAGTTACAAATTGTATCTTTAATTCTATCAGAGAAACAAAGCAGTGGATATACTGTTGGAGTCAGTCGAGTGAAATCATTTGGAGAAGTTCAAGATATCAGTTCAGCTACACAACCATATCAACTCGAAGACATCTACGATACACAGAGAATCTATGAATCAAAGCTATATCTCAAGATGGTCACCACCAACAATATCATAAGAACAAACAACGTCGACAAAGAGATATTTCATAGATTGGGATATAAAATAACGAGTGACCAACGATGTCTAGATCCAATAATAATGATTAACTATGTCGACTGTAGTAAACAATGGTATTGCAAAGATCGGTGCAATGTTGTAGCATACAATTATTCTCTTCTCAGCATTCTAACGATGTATGAAGATTCTGTAAAAGGTGAATCGTTACAACTTGGAAACCATTTTATTACGGAAAAAGATATCTTTGATAAAAAACATTCGATTGTCTCGATTGTGTGCTTAGATAAAGATAACAAATTTTCGGTGGAATCTTTTCGAAAGGGATTCGTAGATTCACTCTCGAAAATTCAAAATACAAATATTATCCACATCTTCAAATCAAGTAAATCCAGTGATGAGAATTGGCAAACAGTTGAGGATTTTCTCCGACAAGAATCATTTGCATCATATTGTATATATATTCATACTGATGCGAAATAAATATAGAGTATTATAATAAATTTTCAAAGCAAATCTTTAAATTTGATCAATTATTACGATTAATTATCTCTTTGTCTTTCTCCCAGAGCAATATGCATTTTTTTATCTTTAAATTATATCAAAACAACAACATCGGCAACATGTTTGATTTAAAGTTTATATTTATAAATGTTAGATAATTAGTCGAATCAGTTTTATTTAAATTTACAATTGCGCGGAAAACATAAAAAGACAAAGCAGTATGAATACAATGGTCGATACTAAAATAGTTAGAGATATCACTACTCCACAGATGAGAAATACTTTTGGATTGGTTGGTTCTCTTGGGAATGACATTGGATTGTTCATGCTATAATTTAATATTCATATCATTCAATATTATATAGATGAAAATATTAGTTACGATAATTAATTATAAAATGATTTTATGATACATTACGATTGGTAGAAAGAATTATTGGCTCTCTTTAAGAATAAATAAAAGAAAATCATTCCTAATATTCCCCAACCTATAACCCTAACTATATATATATATATAGTGAAATGTTTAGTGAATATGTTAACGTAAACCTTTAATCATCAAACTATCTAATATCATTTTATAATATAGTATACATACTTTGATTCCATTGAATCCAATCAACATGATATTCAAGATAACAAGGATGACTATTTAAATGATTAATAGTTTTTTTATGTTGTTAGTAATTAGTTGTTAAACAAAATAGAGGAGATAACATACTCATCTCCAAATGTATATTCTTTAAAATCGTTTCTATAGGTAATAAGGTTAGAGGTAAGATTAGTTCATTAATTCCAGTGCTATTTTATAGCAAAGAACATACTTATCTCTTTTACAAACAACATTAAAGTGTGATGTAGTAGATGAACCTGATGGGTTAGGATTTTGACATTTGTACTTGGCTACAAATAAAATAGTGTTAGCTATTATAGCTTAGATTTAGATTTAGATTTAGATTTATGTGTACATAGGATTACCTTTAGGACTGAATATATCATCTTCGGTAGATACACAGAATATATAGTTTGGCTCTTCATTGGTTGATTTTGCAGTGCCACCAACACAACCGAGTTGTAATCGCTCTGCATTTGGCAGAGTCATCAGATTCTTTGAGAATCGAAGCACCGGCGCATTGTGTGCACCTGCATCTACAGACCACACATTTAAAAGTAGAAACAAACTAATAACTAAAAATATATTTCCTGTATTATTATTATAATTATTATTAGATCTTACTTTACTAGTAATAGATCTGTTTTCCATTTAATTTGATCTACTAGATCATCTACAACTAATTGATATTCGAATTTATTACAAAAAACACAAAAATTTAATAGTAATCATTAAAAAAAAATGTTTGTTTTAATAATTTCAATGAAAAACAAAAAAAAAAATAAAGTAATAAGTAAAAAGAATTTTTAATAAATTAAATAATACATATTCTCTTTTTCAAAGCATTTACTTGTTTATTATTGTTATAAACATTTCCCAAAAAAAAAAAATATATATTTAATGAGAAATAAATATTTTTTTTTTTCTTAGAAAATTTTTGAATTCAAAAAATGATCTGTTATAAATTTTTAATTTGGGAATGATTTTAGTTTTATTTTTATTTATTTTATCAATAACTAATATATAATAGTTAAAATGTCAGATCATTCAGCTACATCTGGTGTAAATATGTCATCAACAAACTATAGTGGTACAGGCACAACTTCACAGGTGGAAGATGCAAACTTGGTAGCGAAATACGATAATGCAAGAGTGATTGCATCGGTTTTACAAACTATATTACTAAAGAATAAGAGTGATGAATTTAAAAAGAAAGATACTCAAGTATGTCATAATAATATATAGATAAGATTGATTATTAAAAAAAGAAAGAGTCTATTATTAACAAACAAACTAATCAAAATTTGTTGTTGTTCGAATTACAGCAATTAGCAATTGTAACACTATCACATTCGGGTATAACATTTACGGTGGAGTGTGGTAAACAATTTCAAGCTACCGCACAGTTGAAAGCGAGTCTTTTTGCAACCTATATGTTTAACCCACCACCCAATGAAGAATCGATCATCTTTAAGATCAATTTGTCGATTCTCATGGATTGTCTCAATATATTCAGTGGGAACAACAGCTCTGCCTACACAGCGATCACCATCATCCAACGTTCAGGCCAACCATTCACCGTACTCCTCGAGGAGAACGCAACACAAACCAGTTGCTCACTTAAAACCATGAATTGTGATGCACCACTTGAGTTCGACATTGACTGTGCACCTTTCAATCGTTTATTAGTTTCAGTAAGTAGTAGTAGTAAATAACGTAAGAAGATCTTCACGTAAGACACATTCATTAATGATTATTTTTTTTGTTATAGGCTGAAAACTTATTGGAAGCATTTGGAGAAATCGATTATTCATCACAATCTGTTAATATTTGGATTTCAAATCCAGTTCCAACACAACAGGCACCGAATCCACCGATGTTTAGATTGACAACCAATGGATCGGCAGGATCGTTTCAGGTGGAGTATGGTGAGGAGCTGTTTGAATACAAAGAGTGTAACAAACCGACTATAACCTATAGCTTCCCTTTGGCTTTGATACAGCCTGCCATCAAAGCATTGGCAGTCACCAATAAAACAAGAATCACAATGAATGCAGCAGGTCTACTGAATTTCCAACATTTCATAATGACCGAAGAGAAAAAGTTTCCTCATCTAGTTGAATTCTACATAGTAGCACAACAAGATACAAATGAAATGCATATGGGTTAATCTTATCACATTCCATATTATCATGTAACGACATAAATCAACTACGACAAACAAAATCATCATCAACAAACAAACAAACCTCACACTTTCACTATTATTTAACTTGTAAATCATTGAAGATATATAAAAACAAAAGTAATAAATAAAATCTTGTAAATACTATTATTATAAATTATGATTTTTATTCAATCGTAGAAAAGAAACATTTCATAATTATTGAAGTGGAAGTATCAAATTTGAAAACGCTGGCTGGAAAGGTTTTTGGATAAAAAATAAAAGGGTATTGAAATCAAATATATTTAAAATCTTTTGTATTATTTATTTACTTTACAGTTATTTTATCATTTAAAAGATCTAAAATAAAGTCTTTTGATTATTTTTTTCAGTGGGGATATATCAGGTTAGTTTGTTTGGTTTTATATGGGCTGGATTGTTTTATTTTGCTATTTTTGGGTTTTGTTTTGTTTTTTTTTGGTTTTGTTCTTTAAATAAATTTATCTTCTACCTCTCATGGCACTGACTCCACCACCACGACCGAGAGCAGCACGGGTTCTTGGATCTATATTTGGACCGGCTTGAGCTTGTTCACTTTGGTTGTTGGAAACGGTTTCATCTACAGAGAGAATCAAACAGGCGGCTTCAGTGGCGGCGGTGATCGAATTCAATTTAACAATGGTTGGCTCCCAGACTGCGGATTTGTAGGTGTCACAGATTCCTTCATTTACAATGTCGACACCGTACCACTTTTCACCCTGAGAGTGTTTCTGACGAAGTTGGTTGAGAATGTCGGTCGAGTCGAAACCGGCATTGTCAGAGATCTGACGTGGAATCACCTCCATTGCCTTGGCGTAGGCTGTAATCAACAATTGACGCTTACCCTCGATGGTGAGAGCGTGATCTCTGAGGTATTTGCTGAGTTCCATCTCGGTGGCACCACCACCGGCCACGACAGAACGATGCTTACGAGCACGACGCACAATCATAATGGAATCGTGCAACGAACGCTCGGCTTCATCGATGAATTGCTCTCCTCCACCTCTGAGAATGATAGTGGCGGTCTGTGTCTTCTTGCAGCCTGTAAACATATTGTAACGATTTCCACCGACTTGACGCTCCTCGAACAAATCGCAACTTCCGATTACAGTTGGAATGATATTGGAAACGGTGGTTTGGATGACAGCACCGGTGGCACGACAGACACGCTTGATGTCGTCCTCTGGGACACGTCCAGCGCAGAACATCTTCTTGTCGGCGAAATACTGAGTGGCCAAATCACCGATGGCGAGACGCGACAAGATGACATTGGCACCGGAAGCGTGGATCGACTCGAGCTTGTCGTAGAACAACTTCCACTCGGCGTTGACCAACGCCTGATATTTAGTTGGATCAGAGATACGGATCTCGGCGTTGTCCTTCTCTGCCTTGAGCTCAAGCTCGTTGTTCAAACAAAGAATCTTTGGATTCTCAATGTGCTTTGGTTGTTGCTCGAAACCGGCATAGAAAAAGGTACGCTTGAAGGCGGCACCGGCGACAAAGATGGTATCTTCCATACCACCACCAGACTCCTTCTTGATTCCAATCATGTCCAAATCGATAGAGTCGTCGAGCAGTTGAACGGCGTCGACAACCATCTTTGAGAAGAAGTCCTTGTGTGAAGAGATGAGCTTGGAGTTCATTGCGGTCGATGCGCACTTCTCGAGGAACTCACGCATGTCCTCCGACTTGATGTCGACAGAGAGCTCACGAATCTTTTGTTTGGCGAGTTCGCATGCCGATCTATATGCTCTGATGATGATCTGTGGGTGAATTCCCTCTTCGATGAATGGCTTGGCCGCCTTGAGGAACTCGCCAGCCATGACGACGACAGAGGTAGTTCCGTCACCGACTTCGCTGTCCTGTGACTTTGCAATGTCGACCAGTGTTCTGGCGGCTGGATGAACGATATCCAACAACTTCATCACTGTTGCACCGTCATTAGAGATGGTGACATTCTTCTCTGATTGATAAACCAACTTGTCCATACCACGTGGTCCTAATGTTGTTCTGACTGTATCTACGATCGCACAACATGCATTTATATTACTAATCAATTGTGGTACACCTTGTGATGTATCTGTTCCCTCTTTCAAGAGGATAATAGGTGGTTTCTATAATAATAATAATAATAACAATTCAACACATAATGATTTATATTAATATATATATTATTTTGAATATTTTAAACTTATTGATAATGTTTTGTTGTTTTTGTTTAGTCATCACCACTCTTATCTGTCAAACAATATGATTCTTATTAATCTGTTTATCTATAAACTCTTCATTATCAATTCTATATCTATTATCTATGAATACTATTATTATCGTTATTATCGTATTATTATTATTGTCGTTATTATAAGTATGTTCACATTTTTGATTCTAATATGTTTATTTGTTCTCTAAAGAATATCGAATCAAATTGAATCTAATCTAATCTATTAAACTTTGTTTCATATCATCTTAATCATTCGTTTATCATTCCATTAACATTTATCCAAATTGTATTTCTGTGCTGTTGTTGTTGTTGTTGTTGATGTTTTTGTTTAATCTTTAATTTCTAAATTATTTAATTGAATATTTCTTGATATAACTAACTAGTATTATTAACTTTTCTACTATTATTATTCTATTAT
Source organism: Heterostelium album PN500 (assembly GCF_000004825.1). Classification (NCBI taxonomy): domain Eukaryota; phylum Evosea; class Eumycetozoa; order Acytosteliales; family Acytosteliaceae; genus Heterostelium; species Heterostelium album. The sequence goes on along the minus strand of NW_008805073.1, from coordinate 157,232 downwards.
TGTTGTTCTATTGCTTCTGTGTTGTTGTTGTCTATTCTATTATTATTTAATGTTTGTGTTTTGCTTATTATCAAAATTACTATGAACGCCCATATTAAAAAAATCAAATCTATGAGATAGAGTGGTGATGTATAAATTTGATGAACCTACAATCATCTGAGACATGACTTATCGATATATGTATGGATTACTGTTATTCTATCGATTATCAGCAAATCAAATATAGATAGAGATAAAGGATACAAACAGATATGCTTACTATGAGAAGATATCTCGTGGGTGTGTGAGTTTCAAGTTTTTCACTTTTTTCATTGAACTTCATGAAGTGCCTGAGACAGATCTTTTTTTAAAGCCAAAGTATAATGAATCATCATTAATTTACATCTACTGACTTATCAATCAATCAATATATAATAAACAATAAAACATAAATATATACATATTATTATAATAATTTATTATTTTATTTATATTTGTTTTTTTTTTTCAAAAAAAAATAAAAAATACAAAAAAAAAAGAGAAAAACTAAACCAAGATTAAAGATTTAGATTGATAGTATAGATATATAATACTATCAATAGTATATATAGATAGTTAAAAAGAAACATGTTTTTATCACTATTAGTGTTTATGCTTTATATATTAGGCTTTTTGTTTGGTATAATATGTTTAGCATGTGGATTATATTATTTTGCAGAGTTGGTGGAAGAACATGCTTCAATCGCAAAGAGAATCATTAGATATACTATAATTGTATGTATATCATGATATAAAATCAAATCTTTGGTATTCTAATATTATTCTATCTAAAAATAAAATAAAATTATATAGTCTATTATGAGCATGTTAATATTGTTTGGAATATTTGAAAATGTCGATTTCATCTGTATATTGCTATCGTTGATCAGTCATGGTTCATACTTTACCTTACTCTCAGAGTTTCCATTTGTAACTCTAACAAGTGTTAAGTTTATCATTAGTATAAGTATGTACTTATAAATAATACATATCATTGTCTTTATCATTCATTGGTTCATTTGTTTATTAACGTGTTCTTCTTTTTTTTCTTTAAAAACAAAACAAAGTTACAATGATTGTTAGTCATTGTTGGTGGTTTATGTTTTTCAGATCGAATTGGTTCCCCTTCTCAGAGATCATCTCAGTATTTGTATTTTTCGTATGGTTAGTTCCATTCATTTTCTTTGTATCATTATCAGCAAACGACAGTGCTCTACCATTCTCATCAGGAAGTAAGTATACAATCAATTAAATAGCAATCAAGAGCATAACATTGTGAATATAAAATACTAATAAATGATTATTATCATATTTGAATAGATCGTATTATTGGTGTAGACAACGAATACTCTAGAAAGAAGAATACAACAAGCAGTCTTAAAGCAATGATTGGTTGGGTAAAGAATAAGACTGACGATTTAACAGGTAGAAATACAAATAAACATTATTATTAAATATGATATGATATTGAAATCATAAATATGTATATAAGTATGACGTCAAACAATCTATCTTATAACCACACCACCTTATAATCAATTCTTTTTATTTTTATTTTTATTTTTTTTTTAGAAAAAACTTTAAATTGTCATTCAATACAAACATTTAGATATATATATATATTTATTTATTTATTATATCTTATAACAACAAACCTTTTAATAGTATAATATTTGTAAAAATAGTAAAATAAGTAATATTTAGTGTCAATTATCATATCATGATATCAACAACATCATTTGAACAAGAGAAAGTGGTAGAATCCACAATCGATCAACTGAGTACCACAAGTAGTAGTAATGAGGAAATAGTAATCGAAAGAATAAATGAGGATCAGTAAGCATCTATAGACTAGTGAATTGATAGCTTATAAGTTTGGTAATATTCATTTTGATTTGATACATCAAACAACAGAGCATGGAATATAAGACACATTGTAATGTATCCAGAAATGCCATTCGATTTCATAAAGATGGATACCGATCCAGATTCGATACACTTTGGTCTACACCTTAAATCCGGTGATAATAAGATATTGATTTCCGTCATTTCTTTAGTTTTAACAAATTTAAAAGATGGTGATGTTCAATTTAGAAAAGTAAATAAATTTAGTTGTTATTATAGTTTTCTAATAATAATTAAAAAATATATTAATATGTTCCTAATATTATTATAACTATAGTTTGCAACACTAGAGCAATACCAAAGAAAAGGTTATGGCTCTAAATTGATGTTTTTTACAGTGGAACAAGCGAAGCAGATGGGTTGTAAAAGACTATGGTGTAATGCTAGGTCTGCCAAATCACCTTTTTACAACAACTTTGGATTCAAAACTACTGGTTCTTCATGGAACAAAAATGGATATGATTATATCATAATGGAGTCATTTCTTTAATGGAATAAATTAATGTTTAATTTAGATAAGTTATCTTTAAGTTAATTAAAATATTTATTTATTTATTATGTTTTGATTTTAATTAACTCCAACGAGGAGTGTAATCCAAGAGATTTGATTCGTAAAAAGCAAAGAGTTTAGGAATCTGAGATTCATGAACGATCGCTGATACAAAGTTTGGTTCTTCACTGAAGAAGAGATAGTGATGTTCGTCAAGTCTTCGTAGCCAAGCAGTACCGCCATAACCTCCCGATTGTAGATCGAATACAACATTGTTGGGTATTCGAGGTTGGGGAAGTCTCAGTGCATATAAAGTCAACTTTTGAAGTGATGAAGGAAGAATATCACTGTTTAATTGCTTTTCCAGAACAACATCTATCTCTTCACCATCTTCATTGTATTCATCGATTTCATCTTCGTAAATAGCCAACTCTTGTATTGTATTTGGCAGGATAACACTGTGATCGATTGGTAGACATTCAATTGAATCCAAATGTAATGTTTGAACTGATGCCGGAACTTCATGGATGATTTTAATTGCTCCACATCCAAATCGAAGTGTTTCAATACCATTGGGAACTTCTCTGTATGAATCTGTTCCATTCGACAGTCCATATCTCACATCAAGTTCCAATTCTTTGATTTTCAAATGATCGAGTAATTCATATCTTTTGTATGCATTGATTCGCAGATAATCGAATTGATATTGTGATCGATCCTTGAATATCTCATCGATATCATACAATGCATTGACAATGTCGAGTCGTTTGATTGTTGGTGGCATCGTTGATCTTAATACTCCTAATGTTACCACCAAATCGGTGAGAGAAGATGGAAGATAATGTAAATAAAGTATTTGATTGTCAAACATTCCACTACAAAATTTTAAAGATTGAAGATTGGAAAGCAACTTGATTTGTGGAATCCATGATAACGATCCTGTCAATTTGCGAAGTGTCAATGGTAAAGTACCATCAAGGATTTGATGATCATTGCTACCATAGTATTCGAATTCTTCGAGATTTGGTGGTAATGATCCAACTTCTAGAATTCGATTGCCAAAATATTCCAGTGATTTTAAAGATAATGGCAATACACCTGGTTCAAGTGGATGTTGATATGAATGAGGAAAAGAAAGTTTCTCCAATGTGTTTGGAAGTACACCCACTTTGATTGGTTTGTTGATTATTGTTTTCTGAAGGTTCAGACATTTCAAATGTGGTGGAAGATATCCTGGTAATAGTTCATCAAACTCGCCTTTGAGTGACAGAGATATAAGATTCTCTGGGAATCTATATCTTAATGTTTGACACCCTGATAGAATAGTAACATTGGATTGAGATATCAATCGATATAGTTCTTCCAAATAGGGATAATCAGAGCGAAATGAAAATGAAATTGAACAAACATTTGAAGGAATCTCGTTCATTTCTAAAAGTTTTTCTAAGAATGATTGATTTTGATTGAATATGATTAGTGATCATCATTTTTATTTAGTTTTACTATTTTTTTTGAGATATATATTTATCTTACCTGAGGTCATATGATAATTATGAGGTGATTGATCATTACCAACTACAAGTTCGAGATCATTCTTTCTGTTGATTGAATCGATGTAAATTGATTTAAATGAGTTTAAAAATATTTTATTCTTATCTTTATCACTGATTATTCTATGAATATGATCATTTCTAAAAGATATGTAACCATGTTTTTCATTGAACCATCTTTTGCACACCAAAGTGAAACAGATTCTATCTACATTGTCATCTAAATAATTAATAATCTTTGATAAGAGCAAGTGTGATAAATTAACTAATCTATGAGAGTTATGATAGTCATTATTCTTGTTCATCTTTTATAAGGTTTAAAGACTGAATGTTAAAAAGTTTGCGCCAATTTTTGAAAAAAACAATTTATTTCAATGTGATTTATTAGAACTATTAGTATCATGAGGATGAGTGTTAATAAATCTAGATCTTTTATGAATAAAAGAATACATAGAATTAAAGTGATTAATTCTATTCATTGATCCAAATTTTTTAATTTTTCTCTTTTTCAATGGAATCAAACAAAAGTAATAAAAGTTTATGTTTATTGATAATAGTTTGTTGGTTTATCTACATTAATGTTTGTATACAGTTATGGAGGTGAATAGAGGGTAAGCCAAGAGTTTTGATTTGTAAAATGAAAGGATTTTAGGAATTTGTGATTCGTCGATGATAGCTGATAGAAGTTTGGTTCTTCTCTGAAGAAGAGAAAATGATGTTTGTCAACTCTTCGTAACCAGATAGCACAATCACCTCCAGTCTGTAGATCGAGCTCAACATTGTTGGGCATTCGAGTTTGTGGAAGTTTCGTTGCATATAATGTCAATTTTTGATGTGATGAAGAATATCACTTTTAAATAGCTTTTCCAGACCAACTTTTATCTCTTCTTTATCATCTTCAGATATAGAAAACTCTTGTATTGTATTTGGCAACGTTGATTGGTATAATAAAAATTATAATTTGGTTGTTGATCAAACAAATATTCAACTAAAGTGTATAAAAGATGAACAACAACGACAACAATAATAATAACAATAATAATGATTATAATAATACTCATAGATTAGTTAATTTAAAATTAAAAAAAAAAAGTGAGTAGGTTTATTTTCTACAATTTTAAAAGTGTAACATTTAAAATGTAATTCATATTATAATGTGTCAGTTGGTTGATTGCTCTTAAAGAATTGGATTGGAATTAGTTGATTTAGCAATAAAGTTGAGTTTGGTAACGAACTCTTTGACACGTTTAGTAAGTGGTTTGCCAGCACCGTGTCCAGCTTTCTCATCGATCAAGATCAACAGTGGTTTGGATTGGTCTGGTTTGCCACCACGTTGATGTTGAAGTTCAGAGATGTATTTGTAAGAGTGTGCTGGAATGACACGATCGTCATGATCACCCGTTAGCAAGAGAGTGGCTGGATAAGGTTTGTCGCCGGCGACGTTATGCAGCGGCGAGTAGCCATAGAGTGTATCGAAATACTTTGGATCCTCACTGCAACCGTAGTCGCTACACCAGTGACTGCCAATGGTGAACTTGTGGAAACGAAGCATGTCCATAACACCGACATCGGCAATACAGCAACCAAAGAGATCCGGACGTTGGTTTACCGAGGCACCAACGAGCAGACCACCATTCGAACCACCGTTGACCGTTAGTTTCGAGGTCTTGGTGTAGTTCTTGTCGAACAGGAATTGAGCGGCTGCAGCAAAGTCGTCGAAACAGTTTTGTTTATTGAGTAGCGATCCACCTTCGTGCCATTTCTTACCGTATTCACCACCACCTCTGATGTTGGCCACCACAAACACACCCTTGAATTTATCGACAAAGAAAATGAAGCTTGGCGAGAAGTATGGTTCATAGGAATATTCGAATCCACCATAGGCAGTCAGGAAAGTTGGAGCATCGCCATTCAACACCAAATCCTTACGGTGAACGATAAACATTGGTATTCTAGTTCCATCTTTTGAATTGAAGAATTCTTGTTTACAAACATAATCTGCGCTATTGAAATTTTCTTTTTGAAAAATATATTAGTTTAATATCATTTCGAATGTAAAGATTAATGTAATTACATACTGATTTGTGGTTCCTTAAATAATACAGCTTTATCTTGGTTGGCATCGACGTAGAAGATGGTATCTGGGTAGATGAAAGAATGGAAAACAAAATAGATGTGGTTATGAAGTTTGGATGGTCCGAAGCCGGCGAGTGAACCGGGACCTGGGAGTTCGATTTGATGTAGGAATTTACCTTCCATATCGAAAACGTGAATCGATTCCTGGACATCTTTGAGATAGCTAACATAGATCTTATTCAATGCACTTCCGGCATACTGACAAAGATAGTCACGCTCAGGAATGATAGTCTTTACATCGAGTGCTACACCTTCACTCTTTGGCACCTGTATCGAAATAATTTGGTTGTTTGGTGAGTGCAAATTGGTGTGGAACCAGAAACGATCGCCAACGCTAGTGATATAGCTGTAGCTTGCTGAGAAATCAGTGATCAATTTGACTTTTTTGAAATGCTGTTCTTTGCCGTTGATCACCTCGTCAAAGTTGGTGATGAGTGTCATGTTGATCTCGGGATTGCAATCTTTGCTAATGCAAACCATCAGTGTTTCAAAGTCATCGGTGAACTCACAGCCAAACATATACTGTGGATTCGCTTCGTCAGAGTACACCAAAAGGTCTTTCTCTTGGGGATCGCCAATCTTGTGGAAGTAGCATTTGTTGTTGATGTTCTGGTCGGTCTCAGTACCCTTATCGTGAGTGTCATCTGCAGGCTGAGGGAATCGACTGTAGATGAATCCCGATTCATCTTTGTTGAACACTGGCGAAGAGAATTTGATCCACTCCAGCTGGTCTTCAAGGATCACTACGGGATCGTCGATTTTCTCTGGAATACGCACGATTTTCAATGTCACCCAATCCGATCCGGACTTGCTGTAACCATAGGCAAGAAGACGACCAGAGTCAGAGATGGTCATAGTGCTCAACGACCAAGTTCCATCCGGTGAGAATTGATTTGGATCGAGCAGTACATACTCTTTGTCGGGCTGGTTGGCATCTGCCATGTAGATGATCGCTTGATTCAAGAGTCCTGGATTTCTATCAAAGAATAAACGATCGCCTCTTCTACGATAGAAACTAGTCTTTGGATAGTTGATCTTCTCCAGCAATTCCTTCTCTAACTCCACCGATATATTGTCCTCACCAGAGCCAATGTATGATCTTGTTACTTGATTCTGTTCTTTTACAAATTTCTATATGGCGCGAATCATTTGTGTGTTAATTAATATTATATAGATATTATATTATTTTGTAGTTGTACTTGTTACTACTAACCTTTGTTTCTTCAGAGTTTTGATCTTCTAACCAACGATATGGATCCTTTACAATTTGTTCAGAACCATTTGTTCTTTTGAATGTGTCTGAAACACTATCATCACGTCTGATCTTTGGATAATTTAATGTCATTTTATGATTATTAAATAAACTGTAAGATTTATTAAAATTTTGTGCTACTACTCTTTGTAAAAACTGTGTTCTTTTAAACATATATATTAATAAAAAATAATTTTAAATTTAATTAAATTGTTTTTTTGAACATCAATATTATTAATTAATTTAAATCACAATCGAGTGATCTCAAAACAATTTACTTTTTTTTTTTTTAAAAAAATATTAATATTTTTATTGATTAAAAACAATTTATGTGAAAATTTGTAATATTATATTATTGTATTATTATTATATTATTTACAGATTAGATTAATGTTCTTTTCGAAAAGGACAAAAATGTTTGTTTAACAAATTAGATTGTATTGTGTTGATTTGGAAAAAAAAACGACTGACTGGTTGATTGATTAATAGACTCTTTAATAACTATTGATGAATAGTATTAAATTGAGGGTAACGTTGAAAAAAGAGTCTAGCATTCATTTGACGGATACGTTCACGTGCGTTGTATTGAATTCTTTCTTGAACTTCTTTCTTACGGATATCTCTTTGTTTTGCCATAAAGCATCGATTGCAAAGTATGTGGCATTTCAAGAGGTAGTAGGTATCGTGGTTGTTACTGTTTTCACCACACAGACAGCATCGTTCGTTGACACTGATCAAATAGGTCGAGTACTCATGATTATATAAAGCTTCTTTGATCTCTTTGAACCTAAATTTTTGTTTTCTCTTCAATACTTTATGAGTTGATTCCTTCATATCTTTATTAATTTATTAATTCCAATACTGGTACTATTTTATTATTCCTTTCAAAAGAAAGTTTAGTTAATTATTATTTATTTTTTTGGAATAAATTATTTATAATAAATTTATAAATGTAAAGGAAATAAAAACTTAATCGAATAAATAGAATGAATATGAAATGAATTGAATTTATTTAAGTTGAGGTTTCGTCTTTAAATATATTTATTAATATCTTTTTGGTATAAAAGATATTCAAACGAGTAAGTTCAATTCACAAAGGATTGGTCCAATCCAACCTATTATTAACTGATATTGTACTGGTTTGTTCTATGTTGTTAAAGTTTTTTATTTTTTGATTTGTTTATTTATCCAAAATAGATAATTAAAAATATTAAATTGTTTTCAACTGAATTTAATATCAACAATCAATTTTATAAATATTTAATATTTATATCTATATAGTATAGTATAGTTAGTATTACCAATTTATAAGTTATAATAATTTTTTAAAAAAACAGTACTTTTGTAACTTATAAAATTTCAAAATTGAATCATACATGTATGAAATGGTATGATATAGCACTGATTAAATCAATCAACTTAATTCTACCCACTACCACTCTCACTACAATTCAATTGACTTGAAAAACAAACCACAAAAGAAAAAAAGAATCTTTGTTTTTCACTTCCTCACTCACTCATTCTCCAACTCCTACCTCTTGTGACTATTTGAAAATTTGAAAATTCATTCTATATTTAAATAGGTAAGAGTATTTTTTAAAAAAATAATTGTTTTTTTATGATAGTATTATTATATGACTAGAGATGATTTGGTTTATATATAACTATTAATACTACTATAACTATTCACTCCAGTCAACAACAGAAACATCAGTGCTGCTCAAAACTCTGAATTCATATGAACATGATAATATTAATAATAGAGGAGGGTGGTCAGTTGAATTCATAAATAAAAACACTACACATTCACTTATACACAGACATTCTCAACTCTTCTCATTTCAATTCAACCCACCTTTTAATGGAATACATGGTGATGTTTTCAAAAAAAATGATTATACTTGAAAAACATTGATTTTTTTAAGATTGTGCTTATATATATATATGTGGGGTAATGAATTTGAATTTATTTATAAATACACACTCACAGCACATCTCATTATATATTTATCAATCCATTATTTTATCCATTCAATTTTTTAAAAAATATCTAAAAAAAAACAAATAAATTAAAAAGTTTTTTTTTAAATCTAATATAAGATCTATAATTTTTTAAATATCATATAAATTATTTTCTATTCATATAATTAAATTATATTACAACTACTCCTAATAAGTATATTTCCATAGAATCTTGATCGTAATACTTTACCTTTTTTAAAAATTCTAAAGACTTTTTCAGTTTGTAGTTAGATTTATTATCAGATCATTATGAAAAGTAGTTAAAGTAATTTTACTTATTATATTAATCAGATTATTAATACTTTAAAAAAATAACTGCAACAAAAATAAAAATCTTTGTAATTTTTAAAAAATTTACAACCAAGGTTTGATTGGACATATGTTTATTGGGAAAGTTTGATAGTTATAACTTTCCTAAAGTCTGGATAAGTTTATTCATTCTATATGTAACGAATAAATTGATTTGAACCAATCATTATCATTTAAATAAATTCAGAAGAATATTCTTTTGGATCATTCCTTAAAATCAAGACATTTTCAATATTTGTTTAAATTAAAAATTAATCAAAAAAAAAAAAAAATTGTACACAATTAAAAACAAATATTTGTTTTCATTTAATATATTGTTAACAAGACAACTGCTAAACAATGAATTATTTAATTAAAGTATTAATTAATTTGTGGTTTATCATAATTTGACAAATGATTCTTTCATGTGAATGGAGGAAAGAAAGAGTGATGGAATGATATAGTAAGGTTCGGCGTCAAATAACAGTTGGCAATGAGTTTGTGATCAGCCTGATCGAGGTCAATCGATGTAGTTAGTTTGGTCAAATTATACAACTAATTATAATAATACTTGTTGGTCGATATATTTGTTCCAGTTGTAATATTACCCACTACATTTCCATAATTTGGTGCTCTGTTGGGTGTTATGTTGGCATTGGTGTTTGAAATGTTGGGATTGCTGGGTGCACTATTGATGTTGTTAAACTTGTTTCTGTTGGACTGTGGAGTCTTAAATCTATTGTAAATATCGAGTAGATCCTCGGGTTCGAGCGCATCTTGGAAGATCACTAAACCATTTGCTATATTGGTATTTTGCTGTAGTTCAATTCGAGCAAAATCATCGGTGCTATCTATATCATCAGATGATGATTCTGTGATTGGTTGTTGCTGTTGCTTATTTGAATGTACAATTATCTTCATATCATCTTCGGTATCCTCATTTCCATTGTGATTATTATTATTGTTGTTGTATGGTGAGGAATCATTGGAGTGATACATATTTATCTCTGAGACATCTGTAGTAAAATGTTTTCTTTTCTTATTATCAATTGATGGCATACCTTTATTATTTTTTCAATATTTAAAATAAAATAGAATATTATTAATAAAATTAATCAATTAAAAAAGTAAAACAAAAAGTGATAAATATTTATGATGTTGTTTGTTTAAATTAAATTTCAAAATAAAACAAAATCTGGAAGAATGAAAATGAAAAAAATTAAACAAAGTAAAATATATTATGTATACATAATATATTTTTGGCAATAAACATGTCGACAGATGTTTGGAATAGAAAAAAATCAAAAAAAATAACACCCTCACACATCACACTCACACAAATTAAAAGAAAAAAAATTAAATTGAATTACATACCTCCACCTAATTGTTGTTGTTGTTTTTTATGGTCGTGTTGTTGCTGTTGTTGTTGCTGTAATAATTGTTGTTGCAAATGTTGTTGATGATTAAGTTGTTGTTGTTGTTGTTGTTGATGAAACTCAATAACGTTTTGATGATGTAACTTTGTTGATCTCATCAAAGCTTCGTTGTCTAACAACGATGATGCAGCGGGCTTTGTAATCATATGATTTACATGTCCACCATTGCCACTTGTAATAATATTAAATCCATAGTCTTTTTCTCTTTCCCAATTATCTCTATCTCTTTCTTTACTGCTGCTCTGTTCTCTTTCTCTTTCTCTATCTCTATCTCTATCTTTTCCGTTGAAACTTGATGAATTTGTATTTGGAGTTAATCTATTCACTCCTTGTGAAGTATTATTATTATTTACATTTTGTTGTTGTGTTGGTGATAGTGGTTGATGTTGATGTTGCTGTTGCTGCTGTTGTAACTGCTGTTGTTGCTGCATCATTCTTGATGGTATCAAAGGTGAATTGTGTGATATCTTATACTCATTCTTTGAGAAAGGATCGTGAATTATTTGATTGACCGAAGGCAGCTTGCTACTACCGCCACTGCTATTGCTCATATTGCTGTTGTTGCTAAAGCTACTATGGTTACTTAAGTTGCTGTTTGTGCTCATACTTGCTGTTGCGCTTAGATTACTATGATAACTATTGCTTTCCCATTCTCTTTCTCTTTCTCTTTCTCTTTCTCGATCCCTATCTCTTTCACGTTCACGATCTCGATCTCTTTCCCGATCTCGATCTCTTTCCCATTCTTCGTTATGACCACCATTACTATTACTACTACTGCTACTACTATTACTATATCTAGATTGACTGGGAGACGATGAGTTGGATGATGAACTATGTTGTTGTTGTTGCTGCTGTTGTTGCTGTTGCTGTTGTTGTTGTTTATTTGAAGAATTTGGCCCAACCATTGTACTGGGCAACAAAACCGACGATAGATATGGTAGCGATTTCCGACCATGACCACTGCCAGGGCTTATGCTATCGGTCACACTCCCCGTTATGCTATTATTACCACTACTCATCGCTTGTGAGTAAAAAAAAATAATACAAAATAAAAAAAAAGTGATAATATCTTTTTGTCTTTATATAATTATGATAGTCTCTCTATATTTTATATTATAATTTACAATAAAATAAAAATACATTAAATTATAATATAATATATCAACAACAACATTAAAATTTTATAAAGTGAAATAAATAATTTGATTTAAAAATAAGATGAAAGACAACTAATTGGTGGTGGTGGTAAGGTTTTTTTGTTTGTTTGTTTTTTTTTGTTGGTTTTGTTTTTTTTTTTTTAAAAAAAAACCAATAAATTTGAATTAATTAAATTTTGTTTGAAGTTTGATGTGTAACTGTAATGGAAACCAACTGTTCATGAACAAAATATGAATGTGATGGTGTTATTATTATTTCAACCAATTTATTTTGTATCGGTGTGTGGTGATGTGAAGTAATAATGCAATACGGAGACGAATAATTCATTTACGTATTACTTTGTTTTTGATTTTTTTTTGTTTATTTGTTTGTTTGTTTGTGTTTGATTTCCTCTTATATATATGTAACTTTGTAAGCTTCCACCACTCACTTTAATCTTATTCAAAAAAGGTTATTATAATGTACCAATATGTAGTTAGCTAAAGAGTAGCATCTAATAGTAAATTAGATCGCAGTAGTGGTTAACGTATTCAATGCCAAGCAGTAACACCAATAAATTATTACCATTTTAGATAATTACTATCATTTACCAATAAAGAAAAAAAGAAATTAGTGAGTACACTAAAAATAAAAATATGTATGTTATTAAAAAAAGTTGACAAAAAACTTGAGCTTTGCAATACAAAAGAGGAGGACCGATATATATCAATTTGGTTATAAAATTTACACTAATGTAAAGCAAATATCTGTTAGAGAAAAAAATCAAAAATAATAATAATTAATAATAGGTAGATTCACATCTAATATTGATTGACTAATTCGTACTAAAAAATTTACTTAAATCAAATTTGCCTTACACAATCTAACTAACCACTTATTATAATAACTTTTCATTTTATTTATTTAATTTTTTTAAATTTTACTTTTCTCAACGGTTGAATAATTTTTTAAAAAAAAAACTATAATCGACAAAATTATGTCATTTTTTTATAAAATTTCGATTGACAATTAAAAATGGGTAGTTTTGCAGCAATGATACTATGATTTATTTAGTTTGATTTTTTTTTTTTTCGAAATAAAAAAACAGGTGTTTAAATATCAACTAGTTGTTCCTTGAATTATTTGTTTGTTTGTTTGTTGTTTGTTGGATATCAGATAGATAAATAGATAGAAATGAAAAGAGTTCCAAATTTATTTCAAGTGTGCAAGCAGTACCATCAATCGGTGATTGCACTCAATACTCAGATCAATGTCAACAATATAACACCGGCCAATCGTCAGAATCAATTCAAGTCGTTCGGTGCAGGTCTCAATAACCGATCGTTCCTCACTAGCACCGGTGCAAAACTGTTCCCTCGTCATGGAAAAGACACAGAGACAAATAGCGCTACTACTTCCTCCTCTTCGGCCGACAACATCGATGAGGATGATAGCAGCAACAACAACAACGAATCAGCAGCAACCAATGCCTCAAAAGAAAAAGTCATCAAAGAAATCATCATCATCATCATCATCTTCAAAGACTGTTGCAAGTCCCAGAACAAACAACAACAGCAGCAACAATAGTAATACAGTTGTATCTACAGCAACAACAGTATCATCAACATCAACATCAACATCAGCAACAACACAACAAGTAGTATTATCATATGGTATAGAGGATCTTTTGGTGAGAGCAACCGATCTTGTTAATGCAGATAAAATCGATGAAGCTATTGCTGACTTGACAGATGTTATCAAGATGGATGGCAATGAAACGAGAGCATTGGGATTGCGTGCCGATCTCTACGAACACAAAGGTCGATTCCAAGAGGCACTTGCCGACTACAAGAGAGTACTCGAATTAATTCCAGAGTCGATTCCATGCTTGTCTTCAATGGCCGAATGTTATATCGGTCTCAAAGATTTTGATCGTGCAATCAAAGTATTTGAACAAGTTTTAACAATTGAACCAAGAGTAAGTTGTTGTTTTGTTTTGCTATTCTATACAACATATATATATCACCACAGCAATATATTGATTTCAGAATTTGTATTGTTATAAATAGTATGCACCAGTACTTGGACTAATTTCAGAGATGTACATAAAACTTGGAAATTTGAATAAAGCATTGGATTATTGTAAGAGATTGTTGGAGATAGAACCCGAAAACATTAATGGATATCTGATGTTGGGACACGTTGCTTTCAAACAGCAATCGTTCGATCACGCCATAAAGTTGTATAAGCGTGCCATCGATATTGGAAGATCGGTGGATCGTGACACTCTGTTGCAGGTGCACAGCATTAACACCGACGGTCCAAAACTAAAGAAATCCAACGATTACAATCCAATCTATGGTGCTGCAGTCTGCTTGGCATCGATCGCCGAGATCCAAGGTGACGTAGCCGCACAGATGAAGTGGGTCGATTTCGCCATTGAAGAGCACCCACAGAGCGCCTATGCAATCGGACTCAAAGGCACCTATCTCCTCCGTCAGAAACAACCGGAGCAAGCTCTCGTCCTCTTGAAAAGCGCAATGGACATCGACCCGGAATCGGAGATCGTCAAGATGGCGCTCGCCGATTGCCTGTTTGACTTGGAGCGAACCGACGAATCGATCCACTACTACACCCTGGTGTTGGCCAACATGTTGGAGCGTGACTTGCCCGAGGAAGCAAACACTCGTGTCATGCTACTGCACAACCTGCTCATCGGATACGTCAAGCAAGTCAATTCATTCCCCGACTTGGAAGTGGATTGCGACATCGAAATCGAGGACGTCGTCACCAGTGAGCTCAACGACAAACCACAGAACCTGCAGGAGCTCTCAAAGAAGGCACGTGCACTCGTCTTGGTATTGAACAGAATCCTCGAGAAACAAGCGGAATCCAGTCAACTACATTCATTCGTCAAGTCATCGATCAACACACTCAAACACATCGCGCTATCCTCCAATCAATCACTAGAGATTCGTCACAACCAGAAAGTAACACTCGATCGCGAAAGCATATTGGATCCATTGGATGAGATATTATTCTATTACTACGATTTTATTAAAGGTACTTATTTTGGTCAAGATAATTAATCGATACGAACGACCGACAAACCAAATTATAACAAAACGACAAACAAGAAACGACTACAACAACAACGTAAATTATATATAATTAACAAACCAACCAACCAATATTTAATCGATCAACCAACCAACCAACTTTCACACAAAACACAAAACAATCTTGGTATTTTATCCAATTCCTATTCATTTTTCTTTTCAATTTCACCTTAAAACGTATATTTATAGTATCATATAATAGTAATAATAAAAATATAACAATAATAAGTTAATCAATCTTAATATAGATTGAATAGCAGAGTAATAAATATTTTAAATATATAATTATTGTAATACTTTTGAGTCTCGATCAATAAATGAATTATTTGATTAAAAACATTATATTCATTATTATTTGCAATCCACAATAAATAATCTTTGTTAATAAATAAAAATGATAAAATATTGTTGGGAAGATTACATTTTATTTTTTATTATACAATAACTTTTGGAGCTTTAAAGATTTTAATGAGGAGTTGATTCTTCATAGTTTCCAAAAATAAAATTGAAAATTGAACCTCCAAATATTAAACCACAAGCTACTACCATCGCAGCCCAAGAAGTAGTGGGTGCCCATTTGATTTCTGTACCGGCTGCCGATATTGAGCCAATGAATTTCTTGGTCATGTCACTTTCACATCCGAAATTGATATCACCACTATTGTTATTGTTATTGGAGCTTTGATTTTCACAATCTCTCTTCATGGCATTGGGGAATGCAAGGAAGACCAACATAGAAACCAAACAGAATAATAGCGCAACAAATGGAAGTACTCTTCCAAGTATGGAAAATGGGAATCTAGTTGATTTCAAAGCATTTAGGAAATGAGCAACGATCAATACCATACATCCAGTTAGAACTACGAATGCTAACACTGAGAATGCCAAACAAACTTTTAGAATTGCAAGTTGGTTTTTATTGGCATCAGTTTCTTTAACAGATTGGGTTCCTTCAATATCTTGATTTCCACTTTTAAAAGAAACTTTTTGCTAAAAAAAACTGTTAATATTTGTATAATTATTAATTTTTTACTTTATAATTATAATTTATTTACCTCATTATATTTTAACAACATTGTAGTGGTTGTTGGTTCAGAGTTTTCAGTCATTTCCACTGTAATTGACCACCAATACGCTTTGTTTTTGTAAAAAAAAAGAAATTAATATTAAGTTATTTTATAATTTTATGAATCAGATTCTATTAAAAACTTACATGCAAATCCTATAATACAACATATCCAAGTTAAACCAATCAAAACAAAAGATAATAAATTTGGTTTATGAATATTTAATTGCATTTTTTCGAGTTTTTTATTTATTTATCGTTAAATAATAATTATATAATATGTTTTTAACCAAAATAAAATCTATTTATGTTTTTTTAAGGCTATTTATAATTAAAATTTTGATCAATAAATAAAATAATAGCTGATCTTTCATTTTATTAAGATTCCTTCCAACCACCATTCAGATAAAGAAACCGTTTTTTTCAAAAGTGAAGAAAAAAAAAAAACCATCCCTTTAGTTTTTTTGACATATAATTGTTTTGATTCGAAAATTGATCCATAGATAGATCATCTTTCTTATTGGGTATTGTTTAATTAATCAATTAATTAAAACAAATTAACCCACGTGCTCGTTTTTTGATTATAAGCAAATTCAACGAATGGTCAGAATTTTGGATTGGATCTGATTAATTCAAAAATTTCAGTTTTTTTTTTTAATTTTTTCAAGAATTCAAAGATTTACAAAATTGTGTTGGTTCCCATCAATCTCAATTGTATTAATTGTTAAATAAATTAAATAAATAAATATTTTTTTTAATTAGATATGTGAATTAATTAATTTTAAATTATATATATATGATATTTCTTAATTATATTTGCAAGTTGGAACTCCATTATTCCAGGTTACTGTTCCAGTGCAAGTTTGACATTGGGCACCGGTGAATCCATTTACACATTGACATGTTGCGTATTGGCAGGAAGTGTATGGAAGGTTCGCACATTGATAGTCAGCTTGACAAGTAGCTGGATTTCCGTTGGATACAGCGATACATTGAGGGAATGAATTGACCCATTGAATTTGACCTGAACAGGTTTGACATTGAGCACCTTGCATTCCACCGGTACAACCACAGTTACCACTGGAACCTGGGTTTGAACGGTCATACAGAACAGATACTTGTGGATGATTGGCAGAGATTGGACCTACCTTTTTGATGGTTGCGAGATCAGCGGTTTGGTAGTAGATCCAATCACCGGATTGATCGAATACGAATCTACCGACTGGCTCACTGACAATGTATCTCAAGGCAATCATATCACCACTCAAAGGCAGCTGAATAAGACCGGCATTCGGAGTAAGATAACCTGGTGCAGCACTGAAGTACATATGAGTGGCAGACAAAGAGAATCCACTGGCTTGGAAGTTGAGTGTTGCTACCTTGGTGAGTGAACTAGCTGGACAATTGGCGCATGAAATGCTACCCTTGTAGACTGTAGTGGTGGTACCGTTGTCGTTGTAGTTTATCAAGGCCATATAGAGATCGTTGCCGACAGCACCGATAAAGTTACAGTTCTGGCCGGCGTAGAGATCCATTGCACCTTGGAAACGCTCTTGCTCGGTCAAGACGATCTTGTCGATACGATGAACGTTTCCATCGCAGTAGTAGGTTCGCTTGTTGATATCGTCGAAACCAAGACCGAGAGTGTAGCCCTTCAATGCCCATACACCATTGAATGTACCGTTCTGGAAGTAGGGTCCAGTATATGGAGCGTTGTTCTTCTGGACGGCAATGTATGGTTGATTCAATGATGTGACAAAGGTGTAGAGTTGAGTGGACTTGCTGTAGCCAGAACCAGAGTTGGCGTCGGTGGTAATGGCATAGCCAGGTGTGATCGATCCACCAGCTGCCGGTAGAGTAGCAATATAATTGAGACCTTGACTCGACGAATTAAAGTTACCAAGCAGTACGATATTACCAGAGGTATCTCTACCGATACCCGGAAGCATATTGAAGTTCTTGAAGCACAGAGAGTATGGCACATTACCACACTGATAGTCTACTTGACAACTGGTTGAGCTTGCAACCACAATTATCATGGAAATTAAAAATATTGAATATTTCATTGTTTTTTATATATTATTTATAAATTTATAAATATATATTATTTTGAAAATGACATATATGTTATCATGAAAAGTTTGATTATTTATAGTTTTAATGGAATTAAGTATAATTATTAAAATTATTTAATTTTAATAGAAATTTAAACTGTGAAAGGTGATTTATTTGGTGTATGATAATCACATGTGTCGCAATGTCAACTTTTGTTAAATGTGAATGTGAATTAAAAAAAAAAAGAAAGAATAGTAGATCCTGCAAGAAAGATAGATAAAAAATTGTTATAAAATGATTGAATTGTGTTGTTTTTATTGTTTTTTAACACATGTTCATTTTGTTTGAAAGATAGTTAGAAAGAATGACACCTATAAATAATAGTGTTCCGCTAAAAGATTCAGACCATTAAAAATATACAAAATTCCTTTAATATATCAATTAAAATCAAATTTAGATTATTTTTAAAACTAATAGCTGTGTTTACCACATCGTTTAAGTGTTTATACTTTCTATACTCCCAATCAAATTATCATCTAAAATAGTATATGTATATATATATACTATATGGTTAGTTGTCACAATAAAAATATTTAGAAAAAATATGAGTGTGTTTAAATTTATTTTTAAAGGGTGAATGTTCAATTGAACAACTACAGTTGAATTTAAATCACCCCCCTTTTTTTAAAAATTCAAAATGTTATAAATATAAATAAATTTTAAGATTATTTGTTTTTTTTTTTTTTTTGTAATTTTAATCATTTTTTTTTCTAGGACTGGTGAGACATGGTTTTAATTACGGAGGAATTCTACGATCTCTCAGATACTCAATGGAAACTCTTGAAATATTGTATTGTGAAATACATTTATATCTAAAAGTTAATGATTAAAAATATATATATTTAAATATATTCTATCTTTCTATATAGAACATAAACAAAGAAAAAAATCAAAAAAAAAAGAATTTCAGAGACAGACTTACAAAGTCTAGCTAATGATGTGTTCCAACTAAGACTACCACCACTGACAAGCAAGTGGAATGCCACTAGATCAACCGAACAATAGATACTGGTGGGTGATCCAGAAATTGTGTCTCACCTGTTTCTTTTTGAAAATTTATTAAATAAAAAAACAATTTTGTTTTAAAATTTCTTGTTTTTATTATTTATTTATTATTTTTGTAAATTTAATTAATTTAAAAAAAAAGGTTTAGCATCATATCTATGTTATGAATATTAATATAACAAAAATACTTCTATTTTTCTATTATTAATTTAATAAAACATTTTTTCAGTGAGTACGCTTACGCTCATAGCAATGTAAAAAAAAGATGATCGTGATTGTAATTTCAATAGATATTTTAATTGATTTTTTGGAAACTTAAAGTTTTAATTTTGAATAGCATCAAGCATTTTTATTTTATTTATTTTTTTGATTAACCATTCTAATAATAAATGATGGAGATATCAAATAATAATAATAATCAAAAATGTACAACTCACAAGAGATCAATTGAAATAATATGTTATCAGTGTAATAAACTGATGTGTTCTGCATGTTTGATTATTCATAATAAACAATTTAAAGATCACACCGATTCGTGTGATCATATAGAATACATTAAACAATCTTTATCAAATTATAGTTTTAGTAATAGTAATAATAATGGTGCAGATGATAATGATAATCAAGATGAAGAATCAAATTGTTGTATAAAAACAAGAATATCTGATATATGGTCAAAGTTGAAAGATGCAACTACCAATTGCAAATCACTAGAGACAACCGAGGCTGAGATATCCGCACACTTTGCGAAACTTCACGAATTTCTGGTGGTTGAAGAGCACAAGCTAAAGAAACCGATTGTCAGCGATCTACTTTCATTAACACAGCAAATAGAGACCAACATAGATGAACTTAAATATTTAAGTAATCTAATTACGCTAAATCAAAAGATTAATAATAGTAATAATAATAGTAATTCATCAGCAACTTCGTCATCATCAACAACAACAACCAAAGCAATACTAGATATATATTCAGAGGTATATTCAACAAAGGAAATCATAAAATCACTCGTTGACAGTGAATCACTACAATCGTTTATACAATCAAATATCGATACTCTGTTCAATCATGAAAATAATAGTCAGTTCAATCTAAATGATTTACAATCACAGTATGGAAGTAACACTGACTTTATGATATTGGATTTACTGTTTAAGTTCAACGATCAATTCAAAGTAATAGCAAATGACAGCAATAGCAGCAACAACAACAATAATAATAACTGTAGTTTAACAGTTTATAATGATAATACAGATAATAATACAAATAATAATAACAACCAACCAAATCAATCATCGAAATTTGATTATAGATTGATCACCAATCCAATTAATAATAATCTATTAAGTACATTGATAAATCAATCTATTGGATTAACATCACCGAAATCATCTTCATCCACATCACCAACAACAACAACAACTTCAACCACAACAAATCCTGTTCAAAAACAATACTTATTCACTACACATACAAATAAAGGTGCAACTTTAATTAGTTTATCAGATTTATTAAACAATAACAATAATAATAATAATATTACACCAGTTGAAGAAATGAAATTCAAGATTGGATTTTATGGAACATTCAGCGCAATGGTGACTATCGGTGAGTATATCTATATATTTGGTGGAAGAGGTCAACCACACAAGTACCACAGATACTCTATAAAGTCAAAGAGTATCGATATCGCGAGTGACATACCAAAGATGACAGAATACATCTCGGTTTGCTATGACCAAAAGGAGTATATCTATGTGCTCGGTGGCAATAGACTGGACCGCTTCAATACGAAATCAATGGAGTTTGAACGATATCTTATCATTAGTGATGAGAGCAAGAAGATTCTCAGTCTCTTCTACAAGGGAATGTTATACTCAATCCCAGAGAGTTCACAAAAGATTCTCGGAATCGACACCAACAATCGCAAAGTGGAATCGTTCACCTCGAGATTGCTCTTTGAACATCCAGTGGCGGCCTGTCACGACTCCAACGGTAATATCTTTATTCTGGGTATCGACGGTCGATTCCTAAGATTCAATATTGACGACCGATCCATAATAATGCTGAGTTCCACCGCTAAATCTGGACACTACCTATCGATGCTCTACCACCAGGTGTCAAAAACAGAAAACTACGTATTCCTACTTGGTGGTGGTGAACACAAGAATCATCGATACTCTATCGAACAAAATATTTGGGTTTCAATCTTTAGCGATGACATACAACTTAGAAATGATTGTGGATCATCAATTGTATCTTTAGCAATTTAGTAGAAGTAAATATAATAAAAATAAAGAAATTTGTAGTTTTAGTTAGATTTATATGTAAATTTTTAGTTATTAATTTAAGAATAGATGTTTGTTAAATATAATATCTAAAAATTACAATATTGAGTGTATGTTTTAAATATTGAATTAAATAATGAATAATTGTATTCTAAATTCTATAAAAAACAAATAATCAATTAAAATAATATTTGATTTTAATTTATTTATTTGATCAAAAATTAAAAAACTTTCGTTCGTTTTTTTTTTTTTTTATTTCTTTTTTTAATAATTAATTATTTATTTTTACACAAAGATTATTTGATTATAGATTGAATTTCTAATAATGGAGAATAGAATTATTGAAGATGATGATGATGTTGATTTAGAGACTACATCAGTGACATCGACATCGACAGCAACAACTGTTACAAAAGAAAGAAGATTCGAAGATTTAGGATTAGCACCATGGCTACTCGCTTGTTGTAAACAACTCGGTTTCAAAGCACCTTCGAACATTCAGTACAATACAATTCCAGCAATCTTGTCGGGTCGTGATATTCTAGCGAGTGCCAAGACCGGTCAGGGTAAGACAGCTGCCTTTGCATTGCCGATACTCTCGGCACTCTCAGAGGATCCCTACGGTATTTTTGCGGTGGTATTGACACCGACCAGAGAGTTGGCCGTGCAGATTGGCGAGCAATTTAGAGCACTCGGTAGTGCTATCAACGTCAACTGTTGTGTGGTCATCGGTGGAATCGACAATGTTCAGCAATCACTCATCCTCGACAAACGACCACACATCATCGTTGCCACACCAGGTCGTCTTGCAGCACATCTCAACAACGGAATGAAACTGGCATTGCAATTCTGTAGATTCTTGGTACTGGATGAAGCAGATCGTATGTTAGGTCCTGACTTTGAATTAGAAGTACAAGTAAGTTTATCTATCTATCTATCGATCTATTTGCATAAATGCACCTATCAACATGCATTCTAACTAAACATTCCATTCCACTCGTTTTTCTTTTTCACTTTAGAAAATAGTTGAACATTTACCACCAAAGATACAAACATTGTTATATTCAGCAACAATGACAAATAGTAATAAGAAATTAGAGTCGATCCCAATTAAGAATCCATATATTTTCGAAGATAATAATAAGTAGGTAGTTGTAAAGATAAAGACTAAGATGTTATTAATCTATCTTGTACAAAAACTAATTTGTATGTAACTCATCTCATTCCTATTTTAGATATGATACAGTAGAAACATTATCACAATATTATGTATTTATGCCAGCACAAGCAAAAGATTGTCATTTGGTATACCTGTTGAAGAAGCACGATAGTAGCTCGGTGATTGTTTTCATCAATAACTGTAGAACCGTGGAGGCAGTGAAAGGAATGCTCAATAAATTGGATATCAAATCGGTGTCGTTGCACTCTTTTCTCAGTCAGAAGGATCGATTGAATGCATTGAAACAGTTCAAGTCTGGTAAGATTCGTGTGTTGATTGCAACGGATGTGGCGAGTCGTGGTCTCGATATTCCCGACGTCCAAATGGTCATCAACTACAAACTGTCGAATTCATCGAAGGACTATATTCATCGTGTCGGTAGAACCGCACGTTTCGGTCGATCGGGTCGTGCTATATCGTTCGTCACACCACACGACGTCGAACTAGTCAAGAACGTAGAGGCTGCAATCGGTAAGCAACTGGAGTTGTACACCACCGAAGATGAAGCTGTCTACCGTCATCTCGGTGAAGCATCGACCGCCAGAAAGCTAGTTGAAATTGTAACTATCAATCAATAATATCTCAAGTATTATTATCAAGTCATCGTCCATTTATTAATCATTTTCTTTAATCAATCATATTATTATTATTAATTAAATTAAAATTAAAGTATTTGGATGAAATAGAATTTGGAGTTAAAGAAAAAGAAAGAAGAGATGAAAGAAATGAATTAACAAGACAAATGTTAGATGAGAAAGAAAGAAATACAAATAATAATAAAGAATCAAAAACAACTAATAGTAATGATAATAATGATAGTAGTAAAAAGAATAATAAGAAAAAAGATATTAAAACTGTACAAAAAGAATCTATAACAACTAAAACAGCAGCAGCAGCAACAACAGCATCATCTTCAAAACCAACAACAACAACAGATATTTCAAAGAAGAGAACAAACGAAACTTTAGAAAATAAGACAAAAGTAAATAGACACAATAACGATGATGAAGATAGTGGAATATCTTTATTTAAAAAGAAAAAGAAATAAAAATAAATAAATAAATAATTACTTATGAATTTTTTTCAATGTGAACTTGACTGACTGATTCATCTTGAATGTTTTTTAATTCTCACAACCAAACGAAACGAACGAAAGAAGCAGATCTGCAATAAATACTATTTCATTCTTTATTATTATAGTTGTTAATTTTATATTAATATATATATTTTGAAAAAGATAGATAAATAGATAATGGATGGTGGACAAGAATTACAACCTATGGGGTCTTCAAAGAAGAGTAATGAAGATGGTGTATTGTTGTCTGCTTTGTTTGGTGCAACACAGTTTAAAGATGTAGATCATGAGTTTAGTCATAGACAACAGTCATTTAAATCTACAATAAGTACACCTGAATCTCAAAAGAGAAGAGAATACTATTTAGAGAAACAAAAGTTAAAGAGACGTGATCTAGTTAATCAACTAAGATCTGTAGTTTCTGATTCTCAAAATTATACTATTAAACAGCAACAACAACAACAAGATAATAATAATGATATAGCAATAGATGAACAAAACAATGATAATAGTATAAATGATAGTTTAGATTTAAATGATAGTATGGAAGTTTCAAATATTGATAGTAATAGTAATAATAATAATACACAAAAAAATAGAGATAAAAGAAAGAAAC
Organism: Heterostelium album PN500; assembly: GCF_000004825.1. Taxonomy (NCBI): domain Eukaryota; phylum Evosea; class Eumycetozoa; order Acytosteliales; family Acytosteliaceae; genus Heterostelium; species Heterostelium album. The sequence continues at coordinate 132,492 of NW_008805073.1, read as the reverse complement.
AAAAAGAAAAGAAACAAATGAAAGAGATTTCACATTATTCTAATCATTTGATGCTTGCGGAATCGATGACTGATATTCCAATGTATTTCAGTGATGAGTGGTTTGCTGTGCCCGTTTCTCAAGGTAAGCGATGTCTTGTGATATCACAGCGTGAAATTACGGTGGCACGTTCACCTGATGGTCATGTCATGTCGACGTTTCACTCGACACTACCCTTTGGTTCACCAGCATCACGTGAATCCACTGGAAATGTTGCTAATCGCTATTGCATTCTCGATTGTCTCTACGAACCATTTAAATCGGTGTACTACATCCTCGACATCCTCTGTTGGAAAGGCAATATGCTGTGTGATTGTGACACTGAGTTTCGATTCTTTTGGAAACAAACAAAGCTGGCAGAGACAACGGCATCCACCAGATCCAACTACAATCCACATCCATTCATATCGCTACCTTCCTACGGCTGCGACTTGGAGTCACTCGATCAACTCAATCAACTGAGAATACAATCACATCAAACACCAGAACCAACAACAACAACAACAACGCCAATCAACGACAAACAATACCCAATAGAATTCATATTATTTTATCACAAAGAATCACATTATGACTTTGGATCCACTCCACTGCTCCTATCGCTTTCATCTCACCATTTACCAGATTTAGTTGAAAAGTTGAAAATTGATAGCAACAGTAACATGGATAATAAAAACAATTAAATTTAAATTATTGTATAACTTTATTTATTAAAGAAGATATCTGTTTTGATTTATGTAATATCAAAGCAATATAACCATATTCTTCGGTTTGTCCAAATATTAAATAATAGTCATCGCTTATTCTTCGAACTTGTACGACAACTTGATCATCCAATTTAATTTCAGTGAAATTAATATTGACCAACGTTGATTTGTGTGACAATTCATCGATATCGACCTGACCATTTTGAATTGATATGGTGTGAACCGATTCCGGTAAGTTCAATTCAGAAACATCTCCATATCCATCACCAAAATCGATTGTTTTCACTGTGTTTGGAATTCCCAGTAAGCGCTTGGTATTTCCAATGTATACATTTAGTTTCAATAGTTCTACGCCAAGTTCCTCTGGTATTTCGACTCCATCCTTTCTGTCTTGAATAGATAGAGTGCCTTGATCAAAAAATGTATCTACTATTGTTAGTGTTTTGATCTTAATATTGCTGGAAAGCAGTGATTTTACTATTACTAGGTTGGCTGGTTTTAACAATATTGTAAGCTTCAGTTCATCGAAGCGATGCGATGGTTCTGCCGCTGCTGCTGCTACCGGAAATAGATCTTCATCGAGTTTACAATTGGCAAAATCTAAATATTTGATAGAACTCGGAATTGAACCTCTCTCCATTCGACAATACCGAACGATCAAGGTGGTCACTGTATTTGGTATATCACCTTCTCTGATGGAGTGTGCAGTGATATTCTCCCATTTACCGATGACAGACAATTTCCTTAGGTTTGGACACCTTTTGATTTGTTGGAGTATCGAATCCGAGAAGAAATTGTGATTCATATCCAATGAAACCAGATTGGCTGTTGGCAGTGATATTTTACAGCTTGAATACCCGTGGATTTTCAGATGTTTCAGAGTGTTTGGAAGCAGTTGGTCGTCGATATCATTCGAATAGAATCCAAACTCGAGTGACTCTAGTGATTTCGGTAGAACTCCTGGAGCAATTGGTTCATGAAGAATGTCAAAAAAAGTTAGCGAGGTCAACGAACTTGGAAATACGCCACATTCTATCGGCTCGTTGATCGTGCAGTAATCTGCTGATTTGAACTCAATGGTTTCGATGCCTTCTGGGAAACAACCAGGTATCAGAGTTCCACTAAATTTCGAGAATCTAATAAACTTGATGTTCTGAGGCCATCCTCCTACTGGAATCGATGAACAACCATAGATATGAGTGATATTGTTGTTGAGTGTCATATACTTTTCCAGTTCTTTTTCATTCAGGTCAACCTCGGTAATTACAAGTGTTTTAATATTAGGTCTAATTATTAGACCTAATGTATCAAGCGTCTCTAGAGAAAATTAAAAAAAAAAAAGTAAATATGAAAGATAGATTACTTATTTTACAACTCTATCTCTTACCTTTTGTCATAGAATAATCAACTTCAGGATTAAAAGTAGGGTTGAAAGCATTATCATTAGCTTGATTAATAAAGAGCGCACAATCTTTCTGGTGAGAATTGTTAAAAACTAATGATTTGAGGAATTCATCTTTGAATGAATTTAAAAAGAATAATGGATAATCACCATCTTTCTGATCTGCATAAAGTGGTTTTACCAATGATTTTGCATTGAATGTAAAATATTTATTCTTTTCATTATACCATCTCTTACAGACTAAAGTGAAACAGATACGATCTATATTACTATCTAGTTGACTGAAAATTCTATTTAAAAGTAAATGTGATAGATTTACAAATATATTTGATTCGTTATTATTCATCTGATTAAATGAAAATATTGTTGGAAATTCTCTGATTCTCTGATTTTTTAATTTTAAATGATCACAATATTAACATTTAATTTTCTCTGAATTTTATCATAATAATAAGGTCAAAAAATTAAAAAAAGTGTTGCAAAAATAAAGTCGAAATTGAAGTAAAAAAGTGGAGACAAAAGTCGAAAAAGTAGAAAAAGTCGAAAAAATTTTACTGTACGTACATACATTAATATGAGTCATGTATGCATCCTGTTGCCGAATCCTATATCCACTTTTGTACCTATAAATGTACTCTATAATTTAAAAGGGAAACTGTTTATCACTCTCGTTTATTTAAAACTCTATATCAAGTCAGTAATCACATCCATAATCTTTAAAACATGACTTTGAATGAACAAGAAAAGATTAACATCTACAGAGGAAAGAAAGGATTTTCATCAATAACCAAATTGGTATTCGCTAGTCCAGATTGAAAGATTCAATATATTTCTCAATCCCGACCAGGTTCCAGGAGTGATCAAGGAATGATGTGCTAAGTGGATGAATTTCTCCAAACTTTCGATGATTCATTGTTACTTATTTGATTAAATTAAATTCATTGATAAAAATATCTATATGTTTATTTAAAATTCTTTATTTTGTTATTTGGGAACAATTTAATTCAAATAATGAAACAATTTAATTATTACCATAGTGCCAAATTAAATATTAGCCAATAAAGGTTATTTGTAACTTTACATCAACAAATAAATCAAATCCGTTTAATTTTAACTCCTCAATAAATCAGACCCTAAATTAAATTATTGATATTATTATAAAATTCCTACTTACAAATATTTTGAAGGTTGGTGAATAAAATTACCCCAAAGTAACCAATTTGTTAAAGTTTAATTTTGCTTGATTGGCAAAAATAAAATCTTTGCAAAAAAAATTAGTGTCTTTTCATATCTTTTGTGCAATGTTTTATTGAATTGTGGGCCTTTTATCAAATCGGGATCTGAAAGGAACTTGATGATTATTTTGATTGATTTAAATCAAATATAAATATTTGAAATGATAGCTCATCACATTCATTTCAAATTTTGTTCTTATTCTTTTTGTTAAATATATATTTATTATATAAAATGACAATTACTTCAGTCAAGAAGAATTCTTATTTTAGAATTGCCGCTGATGATGCGCTCTTCAAGGATTGCTTTACCAAGTCACCATTAGCTCAGAACATTGCTCAAAAGGCAGGTGCTATGGTCGCTGCCGTAAACACTACTCTCCATGGTGTAGCTAGTGGATCTGGTGCCACAGTCTTCCCAGAGCACTATTTGAACCAAGAATGCTATGTAAAGAGTCAAGGAGCCATCCGTTTCAAGATTGTCAATCCAACCGGAACATTCCGCATCTTCTTTAATTCGAAGAAGGAAGATTCCAAGGGTGCATATTCTATCTATGTTTTGGAGGTATCTGCCAGTGCCGCTACATTCCTCAACTACAACAATAACAATGCATCCAGCATTTTGGCTACCACCCTGGATTCACGAGCTCTCCTCGAGACTGACAACACTGTCAACTACTGGTTCTCACTTGACAAGAAGAATAAAGTATTGAAATATGGAAAGGGTGAAGCAACTGAACAACTTACTCTACTTGCTTACAAGTTCCCACCAAACATTGCATTCCTCCAGGATCTCGCCTACATAGGTACCTCGTTGGAACAATCATTCATCTCCAAGGTTAAGTTTTACGAGCTACCAGTTACCTTCCAACTACCCCCATATGTCATCAACAACGATGTCATCACACTCGATGATATTGAAGCCGGACATATCACTGCCATTGGAAATCTACCAAAGGAATGCCAACAATTGTATTCTGTTGTTGCTGGAAACAGTGTTGTTCTTCCAGATGCAGTAACAATAGCCATCCGTAAATCACTTGACAATAAAGGTGCACTTTACAAGAAATGTGTTGAAAAAGCTCAAGAACACCACTCTAAATTAGAGGAAACATATCTACGTGTTACTTTGGGTATGGATTCTGGATATTCGCCTGGTATACCTTTCGTTTTAGAGCTCTGGCCAAAGGGACACAATTCACCAATCCATCAACACTCTGATGCCTTTGCTATCATCAAGGTTCTCCATGGTACCATTCATTGTAACTACTATTCTGACCTGAATCCAAAGATTCATGTTCCATATTTGGGTATATTGTTTTTAATTTTTTTATTCATTAACTTTTAAATCTAACTGTTTGGTTTTTTTAGAAACTGATTTCAGTGAAAAACAGGTTACATATCTCACTCCATATCTCTACCAAACACATATGCTCAAGAATATCTCCCAAGATTTTTGTGCAACTATTCAATGTTACAGATATTCCAGTGATGACAGGCAAGTAGATTTATTTATTTTAAAACTATTATAAAAGTCACTAATTAAAATATCTATATTTAATTGGTATTTTCTTTTTTTCAGAATTCATTATGAATACTTTGACTTCTTAAACGATCAAAACAAGATTGATAAGTTCACACCAAACACTGACTACACATATGCTGGTCTTAAGAAGGTTTTACAAGATGAAGGTCTTCTTGCAAAGAAAGTAAAGAAACAAGTCTCTGCTTAATTCAAATAGTTGGAAACAACTGCTCTAATTTGAAATTTAATAGTTTTTTGACTACCCAAGATGATATCACATCTTTTTAAATAAAAAATTAAATGTTATAAAAAACATCTAAATTGAAATAGAGACTTAAGACAGTTGATATATATATATAGTCTGACAGTTTTAAAAATAGTCCAATTTAATTCTTTGAAATCAAAAATAATAACCAAATAAAAATTGATTTACTATAATATCCACAAACTTTTCTATTGATATAAAACAAATAATCCAAAATTATAACTATTAAACCCAATTGGTAATCAGTTTACTCCAATAACTGCAACCAGTATGTTTGTAGATCTCCCAATCGAAACTTAGATCATATTCTGCCATAGCTCACCTGAGGGGGAAATGATTGATCGAATAATCAATTCATTATTTATTTTTTTTAAATTTATATGACTGGAATAACAATAATTATTTAAAAATAGAAAAGACACTTTTAAATAAAGATGGTGTCTCAAAATTAATAAAAGGATATCTGCAACCAAAGAATTGTTAACAATTAATTTTTGTTTATTGAAAAAAAGAAATACAAATAACAACTGTTGATACTAATACTATTTTCTTGTATCTGGGCATAATGTTATTATTATATAACATAGGTAAGATATAAAGTTTAACACAAATAAGAATATGTAACACAATTTATCGTTCTTTTAGTTCAAACTTTTTTTATTATAAACTGTCACCATACTATGTTTTTAAGCAAATAAGCAAAATTATTTTGAAAAAGCTTTTTTTTTTTTTTTAAAAATTCATCAAGTTATTGTTTTAAAAAAAACAATAAACAACAGTATACCACCACCACACACAATCACATTGAGATAGAAAAAGAGATTGATAAGCTCTAATAGTAAAAAATAGTAAATACTGATTTAGGTTATTTTTTTTGTCATAAATCTTTTTTAATTTTATTTTATTTTTTAGAGTGATATATTGTGATTGTATTGCTGTTTTTAATACACTCATATATCATTTATATTTATGTGTATGATGAAAGAATGAAAAGGTTTGTGGTTGTGTTGGTTGTGGTAGAGAGAGTTCTTCTCACGCTAATTCTGTTTGTAAATGTAGAGTTCTATAAAAAACACTAGTATATTCTTTCATTTTTATATAACTAAAACTAAACTCATACACACCTACTGCTTCGGTCAGTGTTAAGATTGGGAGGTGGGTGGTCGGTTCGCTCAAACTCACTTCTCATCATCTTGATTGAATGTGAAATCATACTGATAAATTAAACAGCAGAATAATAATTATAACTACTTGATTCCAAAACAATACAAAACAAAACAAACCAATATTAAAAAAAAAAATAACTGGATGTGGTATAATTGATACTGATCATTATTAATCAATCAATCAATCAAATCAAATCATATAGTTTTTATATTATTATTATTAGTTATAATCATATTTATTACAAAATATATAATAATAGGTTTTTTTATTATTATTAATAATACCTTTTTGATTTCTATCTATATCATTCGATTGCTCACCAACGTCACCCAATCATTTGATTCATCACTATTTCAACTCAACTCAACACACACTCACTCATTCACTTAGTAGTATTTAATACTTCAATTGTATTTCATTTATTTCAAACTTACAATTTTTTTATTGTATTTTTCAAGACAAAATAATTTAATTAATATAAAATTAAAAAACAAACACCTCTTTCCCACACACAATCAATAAAATACAAAAATATTTGTACAACCTGGTCTGTGAAAAACAGAATTGTTATTACTGTAAGTAAAACATTAAAAAGCAAGATAAATAATGTTGTGTTTCTTTATTTTGATTTTTTTTTGTTTGTGTAAAATGAATTAAATTTTTAATATAATTATTACAACTAATGGTGTGTAGGTGATGCTTGTATTTTTGGTTTTTTTTTTTTTGATATTTTGATTTTTATGTTAATATTAAATTTTATCCACAATCTACCATTTTCAAAATATTAGGGAAAAACTAACTATCCTATTTAGTAAATATTTTAATTAAATAATACCGTGATATTATTGTTTTTTTTTGTTTTTTTTTTTCAGACTGACTGATTGTATCATTCCAATTTGTATAGATATTATTTTTCCATTAGATATAGGTATTATTGTGTGTTTACTATATAAATATAATAATAGTAGTATAAATCTATTTATTTATTAAATAAATTAATAATAATTAAATTTAATTATTTTTTTATTGATTTTTTTTTTAATTATACTATAATAATTTCTGACATTTTGTATCACAAAATCTAAATTAATATTATTACCATTTTTTAAAAAAATTAGGAAAATTGTGTATCTTTTCCTTTTTTGTATTGTTAATTTGTGGATTGTTTTGGTGCAAAGCTTTTTTTTTATTATTACCAGTGCATTTTTTCTATTTACTCATTTTCATCTTACAAAAATAAATATTATTACCAATCCAATTAGGATTTTCTGGTTTGGTAACTAGCCAATTCCACGAATCTACGACTTTTCAACATCTTTAATTTTTGTTACCACGTCTCTAGAGTTCATCTCTTATTATTTTTATCCTAATAGGTAAAACACATAACCTTAAACCACACACATTAGCCATATATGTAATATTTGTAAACTCTTCATTGTAATAGTCATACTGTTATTTACTATCAAATTTCATTGATTTGTCTCTCGATAATACTTGGTTGGATAGTTCTCAATCACTCCATTGTATTAATATCTCTAAAATTGTTAAACACATTTCTACCCTTTTATTTACCAATATTTTTATTATTCAAGTAAAATAGTAATTATATTAAAATAATATAGAAAAACAATAACAACAACAGTAATATTATTAATAATAATTATTAAAATAACAACAACTCCAAACAACCTGAAAAAATAGTCTACACTTTCTTGGGAAATACAAATAATATTTTATTTTGGAATCCCAAATGAAAACAGCAATCCAAACTTCACCATCGCTCAACAGCTATATCACACAGCATGAAGATATAAGACCATTAGCTTTCTCTTTGAATAGTAGTACCAACAGTACATCTAGTCAACAGCAAATTCCAAACTCTCAACAAAACAACAAACCAAAAAGCACTTCTAGAAAACTGGAAAAGACACCTACAGAGCCAAACAAACACTCCATCTCCTCTACTTTGAAATTAAAATCATCAAAAATATCACTAAACCAAAACAGTCCACCAATCAAAAATTTAATAATCAACAAAGAAACTAAATTTCTAATCATAGATTTTGACAACAAATCGAGAGAGCTGCTGGAAATTTGGCTGAGAACCGAGGGTTTCAATGTTTTTTCCTCAAAGAATGTTGTAGATTCACTCTCACTCTTGGAAAACAATAGCTACGACTTGGTCATCTATGATACCGACTCGAAAATTGAAAACATCGAAACTCTCACCAATTCACAAATATTTTATATCGTCAACAAAATGGAATTCTCACAGTTCCAACAAAAGTCAAATAATAAACTGGAGTTCCAGTCGAAACCAGTGTCCAAAGGAAATCTACTTTCACACATCACCTACGTCTTGGAAAACAGATTGAAAAGCTACAAACTGAAGGAATACGAACAACTAGTCAAAGAGAAGGAAGAGGAGATAGAAACACTTAAATCAAAGGTTGGTCAATTGAAGCTGGATAATGCCAAGATTCACAAAGCAATGGAACCACCAATCGAAGCCATCACCAACTCTCTCAATGAAATTCTAATGGACACTTCACTTTCAAACTCCCCAATCAAAAGAGAATTGGAAAACATTTTATATCAAATTACAACCAATACCGATCTTTATGGTCCAGCTGTTGAAAAACTAATGAACCAAGATATCAATCCAGTAAGTAATTATTATTAGTTAATTATTTTCTTTTATATATTTTTTACTAACTATAACCCAAAAAATAGATTGCCAAATCCATTTTAAAAACATACTCTGCTTCGAATATTTCAGATAGTGTTTCTCCAGCAATTAGAAGCAAAGTAGTTGAAACTGAAGTTATTGATATTGAACCATTAAAAGTATGGGGTTTCAATCCATATTTATATACACATGAACAATTGATCGGAATGTTACATAGAATTTTTACATATTATCAGTTTGTATTAAAATAGATATGCTCAAATTTTAAAAACAATTATTAATTTAATATTTCTTTATTATTATTAAAGATTACCAGAAAAACTAAGAATACCAGAATTCAAACTTAATCATTTTCTATATCAAGTGAGATCAATGTATCATGATCATCCATATCACAACTTTTACCATGCGTTCGATGTGACTCAAACTTGTTTTAGTTACCTGACGACATTCGGATTGAGTCACTATCTAACGCATATGGATATTATTACTATACTTCTTTGTGCGCTCTGTCATGATCTTAACCACCCTGGATTCAACAATGCATTTATGGTCAATACTTTCGATCCAATTGCCATGCAATACAACGATAGATCTGTGTTGGAGAATCATCATCTAAGTTTAATGTGGAAGCTCATGGACCAATTCAACATTCTTTCGGCTCTGTCCAGGGATGAACTGAAAGAGTTTAGACAGATAGCCATCACTTGCATCATTTCAACGGACATGTCACTCCATTTCCCATTGGTCACCAGATTGAAGCAGAGACTGACGGAGCTCAAACTAAATAATCTGAAATCACTCGATAACTCGCTGCAGGATAGAATATTCCTTATGGAGATTATGTTGCATGCAGCCGATATCTCCAACGTTTCAAAACCATGGGATGTATCAAAGATATGGTGTCACAGAATCAACGTTGAAAGTTTTGTACAGGGAAGAATGGAGCATCTGAAGGGTATTCCAGTTACCGATTGGATGGATGAAACTAAGACATCGGTCGAAAAGAACTCGCTAAACTTCATGGTATACTTGGGTTCCGCTTTTTATGAATTAATATCAGAGATGTTTCCTCAGACTAGAATCTGCTTTGAGTACCTAAAGAACAATGTTGAAGGTTGGACCAAAGTATGTGAAGACAACAAACATCTACCACATTCAAAAACAATGAATAATAATATTGATAATTATAAACATGTGAATGCAATGGGTACAATCTATAATGTAAATAATATAAATAATAATAGTAACAATAATGATAATAATAATAATAACGAAAAGTTAATTCGAAATAAATAATCATTATCTTTACTTCTTATTTATCATATATGTATATTATATTTGTTTTATTTTAAAATCGATTCTATATTATTTAAAGTTTTTATTGTTTCTTATTATTACTTTTATTATTATTGGAACTATTATTATTATTATTATTATTATTATTATTATTATTATTAATATTCTTCGATTTCTTCTTCTTTCTCTTTGGTGGATTATAAGATGGATTGTATATGAACAAAAAGGTTAATATAGTTACAGAGACGAGTAAAAAGATTTGAGTGTTGGTGATTTCACGCTTTTCGATCTGCTCCTTAAGAGTTGATTGTAATGTTGTGAGAATGGCCCAAAAAGACCATTGTGAATACGAATCTGAATTATTGGTGTTATTGCTTGTTGTTGCTGCTGTTTTATCTTTTTTCTCCTTGTGTTGGTGCTGATGATGATCGAAATCGATATCGTCAGAGAACTCTCCAACCGCCTTGATCGAATTGGACAGTTGTCTCAGAGTGTTAACCAACGCTATAATTTCATTTCTCTGTAGCGAACTCTGATTCTCATCAAACAGAATTTTCAAAGCTGTACCAAGACCAAGTGTCTGCATCTTTCCATATAATTTACATTTTTCACACGTTACACAATTGAGAATTGAACTGATATTTTGGAAATGTCCTTTGAACTGTGATATTAAATTTTGCTATAATATAAATAAATAAACGAAATTGAAACGTTAATAAAATCTTGATTAACAAAAAAGGAATGGTTTGATTCTTTTGCAAACTTACTTTATCAGTATCTTTAAATAATAAAGATTCATCGAATGAAGGTGTACAAGATACTTGTTGCTTCAATAAAGTTTGAACCATTTGATAGGTTTGCTTGTCTTCTATTTCATTTCCAGTGTTGAATTGATACTCGTGCAAGAAACCATCAATCTTACTGACGGCTCTCATCACAAACAAGAAAGTAAAGTAAAGATTATCGATTCTATCTGGATGATTTTCAAAAGCGGTCTTGAAATGCATTGGATTCTTTTGCCATTCACCAGAGAATCTATCCTTCTCATAGAAATATGCAATGTGTGTAGTAATCGATGCATGTAAACCTGAGATCAATTTATAAAATACTCTTTCTTCAAAACACATCTGTTCCAATGGTCCTAAATAATATAAATTGTTAGATTAGATTATTTCATTTTAAAGATTATAAGATTTGTAATTACTTGTAAAACAATTTTCATTATAAATGGATCTCCATACGGAACTACCGTCGTAACCAGTGTAAGCCTCTGGAGTTTCACCAAGATTTACATAGGAAGTATCGGCATCCGATCCATAGGGTATTACCCACATATCTTCTTTTTTGTCCTTCCAACGAGTGAAACCTGGTGGAGGTGGTGACATGTCGACCTTGTCACTAGAATCCTCTATTCTCCATGGAAGTGGAATCTCATTGTCATCACACTCACAAACTCCACAACCTTCAAGTCCACACAGTTGTGTAACCACCCAAAACGGACACTCTGCAAAAAGATTCACTCTAAAGTATCTAAAGAATCTTGTTTTCTAAATAATGATAAAGATGACGATTATTTTTAGTAAAGGAAATATTAAGCTAATTTAATATTCTATAAATATACATACAACTAATTTATTTAATATTTGATTCAATTGAACATTTGCTGTATCAATCATAGATATTTGACAACAACAATCATCTACAATTGTATCTTTTGGTTGTTTCTAAATAATATTTAGTGATGAAATTCAATTTAAAATTAGTATAAACTCTCTTTTTAATTTATAAATGTTATTCAAAGAATGAATATTGTGTTTCCAATTAAACTCTATAGACAAACGAACAAAACAACAAACACAAATTCATTATTAATTAATTGGATAACGATAATTACAAAACTACTCACAGCAATCGTTGCAATTATGGTAACTAGTGAAACCGCTACCAACAAAGTAACAACTGTTATTATATTCTGTCTATTCATTGCATAATACTAGTATGTATACAAAAAAAAAACTATTATAAAGTTTAAACTATTATTTATTGTTACTGAACTCTATTATTATTATTTAGATTTACTATTTAATATTAATTAAGTAAGTAAGTGAAATTATGTAATTAAAACAAATACAAAGTAATTATAATAATATATAATAATTGTTTTGTTGTTGATTAATTAATTTGAAGTTGTTGTCGCGTTGTTGCCAATTTATAAATAAAATAACAAACAAACAAATAAACTTTGTACAACTAAACTACTAATCTATTATATCTTCACTTTTTGTTTTTTTTTTAATTTGATAAACAAAAAAATTGCGATATTTATTAATACAATAAAGTATGATTTGTTTGTATTTTTTGGTTCTGCAGAAAAAAAGGGTGACTCACATACGTTTTCATTAATTTTTTGATAACCACAAATTTTTTTAAGAATTTTTTATTTTTTGTGTTTTTTTATTTTTTCATTCGAATCTATCATTTTTGGTTGGTCTTAATCTTGACTATACCTAAAAATTAGCTGTAATACGTTATAGTTTTAACTAAATTAAACTCTGATATCTTTTTTTGTTGAATTAGTACTACCAATTTCAATGAAAATGAAATAAAAAAAATTGGTACAACAAAATGATGACTGTTTTTGTTAGTACTATAAAATATTCTCCGTTTGATTCAATTATATGCAATTCACTTTATTTAAATTTAAATGATTGATCTTGATTAAATTAAACAATGTTTGATAGTTGAATTCTATCTCTAACACCAACATAATATAAAATAAAATCAAATCAACCAATCAATATCTAAATTTTGTGGCAAATGGAGCAACCACACTTATAAACACACACAATTTATGAACAAATAAAAATCAAAAAAAAAAATAAATAAAATTGTTATTGCGATAATAATCATAGAATGATTATACCAGTAAACAACAACATTCTAATGAAATGATTCCTTTTTTGCCCCTTTCTTTCAATTTATTTTCTTTTTTATTTTTTTTGTAATTTAAATCTATTCTTATCAAAATTTTAAAATTATAATAAAAAAAACAATATATTATTAAAGGTATTTCAATAGATTTAAATAAATAAATATAAATTGTATCTAATTTATTAAAAAAATTAAAAAAACACCAAAAGTTGGATAATAAAAAAAAAAAAAAACCTTTTCTTCCTTTTTAGGTTTGTTTTCCTCTGTTTTGTTCATTTTTTTTAATTTTTTTATTTTTAAAATTATTATCTTTTTTTTTATCCATTATTATTACTATTAAATAAACCTAAATTAATTAGTTTTTATTAAATAAATATACAATCATATTAGTATTTATCTAATAATCTTATCTCTCTTCAACATTGTCAAAGTTTTGATTTTTTTTTTTTCAAAGTAATCGAAAAAATTCACCTCAATCTTTATTAAAAAATAAATTAAAATTATTTTTTGTTTTAGAAATATATATAATTGTTGTAGTTTTAACAATTTCATTAAAAATATTAATAATATCATTATTATTATTAGAAAATATAGATTAGCAATATATATACAAATAATCTTATAATAAAAATAATAATAATCGTAGATTTAAAATTACATAATCAGTCAAGTTTAGTTTAGTTTTATTTTTGTTTTGTTTTTTTTTTTCATTTCAATTTAATTTATTTAATCATATTTAGATATTTAGTTTGTTAATTATTTAATTTAGTATAGTATAGTTTAGTATATAGTTTAGATTCAGTTTGTTAGTTGGTTAGTTAGTTATATGTGATAGATAAACACACAATATAAAGTAGTAGTAGTAATATATAAATAAATAAAAGTAATAATAGTAAATAGTAATATATAAAAAGAGTCAAAGAGGTCAAAAAGGATTGCAGTAATGGATGAGTTTCAAATCAATAGAAATGAATCTTGGATGCATTCACAGAGTTTCTGGGTGGTCTATGTACTTGGCTTGCTTCTGGGCAAACTAACTATCTCTATCTTGGATCCCGATTTTCAATATGGTTGGCTTTCAATCACTTGTTTACACGCATTGATCACATTTTTTGGACTGCATTGGCAAAAGGGTCTACCTTTCTTCTTCCCTGAGCATCAGGGTAAATACACTCGTCTGACTTTGTGGGAGCAAATCGATAAAGGAAAGCAATACACTCCAACAAGAAAGTTTTTCACTTTGGTTCCAATTGTATTGTAAGTTAAGCTCATGATCATTGATAAATCGATCATTTATCAATCACATTAAGCAATCATCATTCTAATATATATATATATATATACTTATATATCTATTTATTCATTTTATAGGTTTATGATTACACTTCATGCAAATGGTATTTCAGGACTACCATTCTATTTGAATGCAATTTCATCATTTGTTGTAGTTCTTTCTAAAATGCCAAAGATGGATCGTGTCAGAATCTTTGGAATTAATAAATATTAATATTCAAATCTAGATATATAAAAAACGAAATGAAACGCATTAAAAATATATAAAATCATTAATCAAAACCTATTAGTTATTATTATTAATTTATCACAATCATCATCAAGATATATTTATCTTATCTTTTGTTTTATTTTAAACATTGTTTTTTTTTTTTTTTGAAAATACAATTTTAGCCAAGAGCTCTTCCTTGTCCCCATTGGTGTCCACGTGGTTGATTGGCTTGTGCTCTTTCACCCCATGCTGGTGCAGCAAAGGCAAATGAACCTTTTAGCTTTTGTGGTAATAAGTTGATACTGTAGTTTATAATAATAGCAATAATAATTAGTTATTGATTGTTTGTTTTTGATTGTTTGTTTGATTGTTTTTACTGATTGATTTGATACTTACAACCATTGTGGTGTCTCCAAGTAGTTTGGTTTACGATAGGTGACTGGATAGACGTTGCAAATGAAGTAGTAGGCATGTCCAACGGCAATACCCAAAAGATCATACCAAATGGAGAATCCAATTAAAAAGTTGATTGCCATGATTGCCCATGGTACGTAGATTGCTTTGCAACGGATACCAAAGAACAGTGAAACCTCACCTTCAGAGTTGTATCTGGACCACACGTAAATGATGGTCATAACCATAGCGTGACTGACGAAATAGAAGAATCCAGCGAAACCGGCAACAATCAGTGCCAATACATCGCAAAACAACAACATCCAAATATAATCTGCTGGTCTACCTCCAAAAGTTCCATTTTCAAGTGATGATGAATAATTATATCTATATATAATTGAATATGTATTATTAATAATCATTTGAATGATTTAACCTATAACACTATCATAGTAGGATGATTGGAAACACTTACAAAACAGCTAATTGTGAAACGAAATGAATACCAAATTTACCCATACAAAAAGAGGCGGTATAGAATCTCCATATCTCAAAGCCTTTGAATATTTGAGCAAAGTCCATTGTCAAGGAAAAGAATGAAATGGCACCGGTGTTTGGTAGAATCGTAAGTACCAAACAATTGGCAAACATAAATCTGGTGATGGGTGGAACTGTGGACCACCATCCTTTAATTGCTTCAAATACACTCATTGTCTTACTATCTTTAATCGAACAATAGTGAATAGTGTCTATATATATATAAATATGAATATGAATTAAATATATTACAAAAATAATAATAATCAATGAAATTTTAATGAACTCACATGTGTTTCTCAAATATTGATTGTTTTATTTTTTTTAAGGCATGACTCATCACTCAATTTTTTTTCTCAATTTGAAATTTTAAAAACAATTTTTAATAAATTAAATTTTAATTATTTTTAAATAATCAATAAAAAATAAAAAGACGAGTTTTTCGTTTTATTACTTTTTTTTAATTTTTTTATTATATTCATTGTAAATATATTATTATATAAATAACTTTCTGATTGATTTAAAAGTTATTAAAATAGAAAATGTCAGAAACATTAGAGAAACAACTACCGGTTGTTAGTTTTGAATCAAAAGATGACACAAGAAAATATAGATCAAAGAAAAGAAAAGAAAGAAAGATAAAGAAAGAAAAAGGTGAAAAAGTTAAAAAACTTGAAAAGAGAGGTATGTTTATCAAGAATGAATGATTATAATATTGTTAAAACAAATACTAAACACTGCTGTTTTGATTTTATAAAATTTAAATAGAATATCATGAAGAGTCGGAATCGGAATCAGGGTCAGACGGTGATAATAGTAATAAGAATAGAGAAGAAGAACTACCAATTAAAAAAGTAAAGAAAGAGATTAAAGTTGAAAGTGTAGATCAGTCAGAGCGATTCTCAAGTATTTTGGGATCGATTTTAAATAAACAACCTACCAAGCAAGATGGACCGATTCTAGCGAAATACAAAAAAGCAGATCAGCAGTTGGAGGCCGAGCTGAAAGAGGAGAAAGAACTGAAAAAGAAGATGAAAGAGAAAGCCATCCTAGAGGAGAAAGATCATCGTCCAATAGAGATACTCATTACATCGTCAGAGAGAGACCTCATGAAGACTGCGAAGCGTGGTGTAATCAAGTTATTCAACGCCGTTGCCAAACATCAAAAAGAATCAAATACAATCAACATTGAAGATGAACCTAAATGTATGTTTTTTTAATATAATTGCCAACACTGTGACCCTTATATATAAGAATGACTCAGTGAATTCATTTATTAATAACATTTAAATACTCTCCTCTATACTATATAGTATCAAAGAATCAATTTTTAGATAAATTGAAATCAAATTCTAGTAAATCGAGTGTATCCGTTAAGAAAGAAGAAGATGAAGATTCAGATGAAGATAACAATGGACAGCAATGGGATGGATTAAACGAAGATTATATGTTGGATGCAAATAATAACCAATGGGAATCATATGATAATCAAGAATAGAATAGAAAATAAAAAGATATTTAAGATTAAGATATAGATTTATTAGAGAGAGATTTAGATATTTAAAAAAGCAAAGTTTTTTTTTTTTTATTGTTTTCTTCTTTTTACTTTGGATCTGGTTCAAAGTTTGGTGGATATATATTACCGTTTAGCATAAATTCGTAGACATAGGGTCTTACTACTTGTGTGAAATCATTGCTGGTTTGATTGTGAGGGTTGTCCGATGTGGTGTTATGTGGAACTATGACGATGTGGTTGGAACGACCGATATACTGTGTGTTTGTTCCCCAGGGATTGATAACACCGTCTTCCATCTTGACGAAACTGAGAATCTGCAGTTGTGAATCCGCTGCACCACCGACAGCGTCGTAGTGCTGTGGCAACATAAAGTAGGCCGGACACAATCCAATGATTCGAATGCGCTGATAGAGGTCGGTTCTTCCACACTCGCTGAGCAGTCGTAGCGCTGCGTTGGTGTGTGCGCCACCCTCGGACACGCAGATCTGCAGGAAGAATCGACCGGGGTTGGCATCGAGGTAGTCGATCCATTGCTGCGCTATCAGGTAGGAGGTACGTGTGTAGCTGCCAGCGTTCACCGCCGACATTCTCAAGACATCACGAATGAATCCGTTTACATCGTTCCTAGGATTCTTCTGATGTGTCGAGTTATAGACAGCGTGTATATTTGTGCCATCTGCAAGGTTGTCAGAGAAATGCTTTATGTCCCAGCCGGCATGATGGAAGTTACAAATTCCCATTCCATTGACATACCCAATCCACCCGGTTGCAGGGTCACGTCCCAATTTCTCCGACAGACTAAAATATTGACTACCCAAACCACCTTCACCAAATACGAAATTCAATATTTTTAACTTGAAAACTTTACTATCTTCCACTGTTAATGGATTTTGATTTTCAGGTGATGGGCTTGGTGAAGAAGAAGATGATGAAAGTTGTTGTTGTTCTTGTTGTTGTTGTTGATTTTTACTATTTAAATAACCTAATCTATATAATGCTTTTACTAATCTAACTCTGTCAGTATATAGGTTTAATTCGCCCCAGTTATGACCTTGGATATCTGGTTGGTACATTTTAGCTAACTCCCATATCTTTCCATAGAGTACATTCTTTTGTGATTCACTTAAGCTATCGAGTACTGATTCTAAAAGGCTGAGATTAAGCCATTTCTCATCGATCTTTTCTGTTTGAAGATATGCTATGTATGTAGAATCCTTGCCAGATGTAGCAACTCGCTTAACACTGTTTTCAAATGATTTCTTTATTCTATTAAACATTTTCTTTTTATTTATATATTTATTTTAAATAATACTGATTACCACCTGATATCTTTATTATTACATTTTTTTTTTATGATTAAAAAAATCAAACAAGTTAACACTTTTGGTGATTCATCACACAACTCCATTTTTTGAGAATCGTGTAATTATTTTCTGATTAATTTTTAAATTACAATGTTAGCAATCTTATTTTAAAAAAAGACACCTTTTAAAAAAATTACTAACTTGATGTTTGCCCGATAATTGGTTCAATTTTGAGTAAACACTGTATAAGTAAATTGTGGTTTAATCTAAATTTGTGCAACATTATAAAAATAGCACATTATTTACCTATTAATAGTGTTTCAATCAATTTTATTCTTAAATGAATTATATAGTTGGAATATAATTGGTAAACTTACAATCGTGTTGAGTATAAAAGACAAAGAAATTTATACAGACATCCTAATCTAGTTTATTCTAAATTATCACCTTTTTATCTAAAAATAATAAGATTTACTTATTTGTACTATAATAAAAATATATTAATCATTTTTAAAGTATATAAATAATTATCTTTAACTTATTTGCAATCATAATCTTTAAAATATATTATTTTAGATAAAAATCAATAAATATGTTCACAGATTTAAACAAAAAAAAGAATATAAAATCTCAACCTTAAATCACACATTTAATTAATATAAGATATTAACTATTCATTCATTTTTGATGAATAAAAATAATATTTATAAAATCTACTCAGGTTCAATAGTTATTGTGAATAAATCAAATAAAAAAAAAGTTAAAAAGTAAAGATTTAAAATTAAATATGATTCCAAAAATGTAGGAATCTTGTTAAAGGGAGGATTTTAATTTACATTATTTTACATAAATAATTATTTTTAAAAAATATCATATTATTAACTAATAGTTGGATGGTGGACTGTTATACAGAATATCATTGTATGAATTTAAAATTTCATGTTGGTTGATTTTTAATTGTTGTTGATTGTTATTATTAAATTGGTGAGCTGAAAAGTTATGTTTTGGTGAGGATGCTGGTGAAGAATATAAAATTTGAACATTGTTGTGTTTTGGAGATACGCAATAGCTTGGTACTGGAATGTCTTGTGGCACTGTCGAGTGGATCGGCTGTGAATAAATCATTTTGTATGATGGGCTGGAGTGGCCTGAGCTGCTACCAGCACCAGATGGCGAGTGAATAATCGGTGTTGGACTAGAGCGCAATGGACTCGATCTATTGTAACTACGTTGTTGGCTATGAGTTGGTGAACTATTATAGTAGTATTGTTGTTGGTAGGAATTGTTGGTAGAGACACCGTTCAATGGCGATGAGGATGGAACTATTGGATATTCATGAGCAATCTCATCGTCGATTGAGCTTTCACTGAGCAATTCATCGTATATTTGCATGTGGTTTCTGTGGCTATTATTATTGTTGTTGTTTTTTGAGAGCATAGAGTCTTTGATGGAACGACTGTTTCCAGAGTTGGTTCTCAATACTTGGTATTGGGTCGATGCAGAACCCTCACCATTGTCAGCTGAACCTTCAACTTGATTCAAAGTATTATTCATTTGAGTAATTATCTTACGACGACGACTTTGTACATCTCTTTTCTTGGTAGAACGTCTTTCAACCAATTGTAAAGCTAAGTATTGAAAATAATATGGTGAAGATAAATCACGTTCGAGTTGTGCCATTCTTTATTATTATATGTGTATATATAAATTAAAATAAATATCGATATTGAATTATTGCTATGAAAGTTGTTATGTTGATTGTGAATTAATTAATTATTAATTAATTTTTTATTGGATTTACTTTTATTCTCTGTGTTTAAAGATACGAAAAAAGATAGATTTATTCAAACAGATGTTATAGTATTTATAACTTGAGGTTGGATGATGGAGTGAAATAAATGAAATGAAAATACGATGTATTAATAGTTATTGGTTTGATAAGTGATGAATACTAAATATAAGAGAGACCAAAATACTAGGGTGTGTCAATGAAAACATGGTGGAGATTCTGGTTATTTGTAGTAGATTAGTAGGTTGGTTGGTACGGTTGAATCTCAAAAACATTCTTTTTAGATTCCTTACAAGTGTAGAGCCCCGCTAATCAAAAACCCCAAAGACCACCATCCAGCTAAAAAGGAAATTAGCCATTTATGGTGAGCCTAATAATGGGATTATTGTTCACTCCGTCACCACATTAACCTAAAAAAAACAACAAGCACATGTGCTTCTCTGGCTGTTGTTTTTTTGTATTTTGTTTGAAAAGAAATCAAGTGGGGGTGTTTTTGATTATTTTTTTTACATCTTCCTCTTATCCATCGTCGCACCACCAACCACACACCAATATTAGTTGTTGCATGACAATCAAGAGATACCGACTATACTACATGTGTATTAGAGGATGTCATTTGTTAATTTTTTTTGTGAATTCTTTTTGACTTCATCATCACGAAAAGTTTGAAACCTAAGGATAGTCACCCGCTTCACACTCTGTTCAACTACGTTTTAAAAACAGTTAAAACTAAAAAAAATATGTGTTTGATTATTAAAAAATGTGCAAATTTTTAGTGTTTATCGGGGTTGAAAAAGACTTTTTTTTACCACATTTGGAAGTTTAATCAATGTAAATTGTGTGGTGTGGTATCTTTTTTAAACAACAACCTAAAAGTCATTAATCTAACACATTCAAACTTTATGATCACCACATAGAAATGTTGTTATTTGGTGAAAGTATCCATTTATAAAATGCTAATATTATTATTAGTGTATTTAGTTGGAGGTGGGGATTCTATTCTATTGGTTTGAAAATTTGTCAAACGAATGATTGAAAGTGATCTCATTGAAGATTTAATCCAAGTTCATTTGATTTCCAATCAGATCAACCAGAGGTCGGACCCAACCACTTTTGTTGATTAAAATATAAAAATATTGTAACAAATAGAGATACTGAAAAAAGGAGACTATTGTATGTACAGAGTGTTGGTTGGTTGGTTTTATTTATTTCTGTGGTGACAAATTAATAACAATCCTTTGGTTTATCTTTCTCTCAGAAGATCATTGACAAAAGAAATAGAATAAAGTCATGACGTTACAATCATTATTATTAGTGTGAGGAGTGAGTGGTTGGTGGCTGAGGTATTTATTAAAATGTATTGTTTGGGGTGAATGTAAAAATACAGTGTGGTGGCAAGAAAGAAAGAGGTAACCACCCCAGTTGGTTCCTCAATTGAAGAATTACTATCTGCCCAACTATCCAACACTCTACTGCAGCCTACAAACCTAAAAACAATAAAAAAATATTACAAATATAAATACACACTCGCAAGATATACCATGATAATTATAATTTTAGCTACTGTGTTTTTAAATTAAATCGATACCACATTCATAACAACACTTGAGTGCTTATGAGAGAGTGCGTGTGTGTGGTGTTTAAGCTTATATAAAGTATTGGTCAAAATCAGAAAATTAAAGATACATACTTTATTATCTTTCAACAGGTGTGTGTGCGACTGACTATGTTGGTTGTTTGGTATATAAAACATGACAGGTGTGAGTTGAACAATAGTATTACTATTCTTTTAAAATCACATCATCTAATTTTAATTTAGCGTTAGTGTGTGTGTTGCCAAAACAAAAAGAATGTATAATTAACTCATTGTGTGTCACTAAGTTAAGACCTTCCAATATCCTAACCATGTGATTAATCTCCTTATTATTAACTCCATTGCTTATCATTAGTAAAACAACAATACATTCTCTGAGTGATTGTGTTTAATTAAAAAATGGCATTGAAAAAATAAAAAAAATGAAAAAAATTAAAAATTAATTTTCGTTATTTCTCTGATCAGGACCACCACCAAAGTGTGAGTGTCAATGACCGATTGTATTACTATCAAACTTTCTCTTTTGTTTGTCCTGACACAATCATCACCCAGACAATCTTTAACAATATTATATCAATAGGTTTAATCACCAAACACACACACACACACACCTTTGATCATCTTTTTTTTTATTTCACTCCAAAAATATAATTTCAATAGAGATTTCTTTTTTGGTTAAGAATAGTTTAATTCACATCCTAGGATTTTCAAAGTAAAGTATAATAGCAATATTAGAACGTTCACCTCTATATCTCTCTTTTGTTCTGCCCAAGACACACTCATCTCAACTCGAATCAACATTTAATTAAAATTTAAATTAATTTATTTAAAAGTATTGGTTAGTCAAACCAATTGAATTGGTTGGTTGGTCTTACTACGATTGCCTTTGTTCCTCTACACACTCTCAGATTGATTCACACAATAACACCACCACCATTAAACACTCTAAACATAGAATAGATTAGTGTTTGATTCAATTCAAAATAGAATAAAGACATAAAGTTTGAGTGATCAATAAAATAGTAAATTAAGAGGAAGAAGGAGAAGAAAATACAATCATCACTCGATCACAAAACAAAACACAACACAAAGTCTAGACAAACAAGAATTGACAATCCAATCTATCTTCTATCTATCTATCTATGATGATACACTATTCTATCTTTCACATAGTGTTGGTGGTTGTTCATAACAATAGTAATTAAAGAGAGAGAAGAGATTTAAGGATTCAATACAATTTGTTATTGTTAGCTTCTGTGTGTATGATGTTATTTTTGCAGTTGTGTGTTAACCTATGGTTGGTTCACCTCATTCCACTCTACCGTTACACTACTTTCATACTACTAGGGCAATCTATTATTGTACCAACGTAATGCGATTGTCTGTTGCTAGATCTAACAGTTGTTAAAACAAACAATCTTTTATTTTTAGTAACAAACAATATTCAAATAATCAAGAGTCTGTGATCACAGATATTTATAATTTTATTTTATTAAATAAATAAATTAATAATAATAATAATAAATAATATCTTTATTTTTATCTATTCAATTATAATTATATTCTTTTAATTTATTTGATTGATATTTATGTTAACTAACTAACTTTTTATTTTTTTGCAATTTAGATTTTGTTTTTACAGATAGATAAATAGAGAATGTCAACATTAAGATTGGTTTCAAGACCAATGATGACTGCTTATGAAGCAAGTCTAAAGATTTTCGGATTCAGAGCAGAAGGTAGTCCAAATCTAGGTCTCAAGTACTTGAGAAAACCATTGATCGGTGGTTACATTGCTGACTACTATCCAAGCAATACACTTTCACTCGAGATGTTGGGTAACAACAACGATAAAGCCTACACTAAAGCCGAACGTACCACCAGACGTGAGGGAAGAGGTAAAGCTCAAACCAAGAAGGGTAGTGGTAAGATGGCTCTCAAGCGTGCAAAAGAGAAGAAGTGAACATAATATAAAATCAATAACAATAAAATATAGATATTTAAGAAACTGATTTTTGTGATTATTTATTTGAACGATGAGCTAAAAAAGAAAGAAACAAAAAATTAATTATTTAGTTATAGGCGTTACTGCAGCGCACCATTTGAATTTAGTTTTTGTTCAGGTTAAAAACAATTAGGAAGATTAATTGTAAGATGAGTGGATTAATCCAAAAACACAAGATAAACAAAGAATGAAAAATATAAAACCACTTCATTTTTAAACTTTAGTTAAATATATTTTAATCTCGAGAGAATTATAGATATTTAATATAAATCAGTATGTATATTTTGATTCCTTCAACTATGATAGTAATCAATTGTTAGTGAATACAGTAGAATGATTTCTAATTACAACAATGTCAACGATGGTAATTACATAGTTTGGATACAACACTGTGATACTGTCAATAATAAATATAACAAACAGATCACTGGAGTTGTGATTTGATGGTTATATATATATAATTGTGATCAATCATTAAATTGAAAAGAAAAAACATCGGATTGGAAATCAACATATTTATTTAAATTTTTAAAAAACAAATGTAATCATTAAGATCACAAAGATAACTTTGTATCTTTTTGGATATATGTATAATTACAATAAAAACTAAACATCGAGCTATATTCATAATTAGAAAGTAATTAAAGAATTGCAATAATACCGTATTAATACGCAAAGATTTAAAAGATATGAAGAAAGAATCTTTAAAGGAAACAAAAGAAAAGATGCATAAAGAGCAACACTGTGGACAAACAACAAGGCGAAACAAGATAACAGACAGACACAGCGTAGATAAGATACAAGATAAGATATACACTGTAAATTTCACTGTGTTGTTTATTAAGAATTATATAATAAGCAGAAAGTCAATAAACAATATAAAAGAAGTACATTTGTTTATAAAAACATTAATTAATATTTGTTCTGATGTTTAAAAACATTAAGCCAGTGCACTATACCTTTTAGGTTTTGGTATATAGTGAAGGTAAAAGTAGACATTAACAAAAATTGATTTGTTTTTTTTCGAACAACATTTGACAAAGATCAACAAATTGCACTCCGAAGTAGCTTTGGTATTACCCCTTCGGTTTGCATCATATCAACTGGAGGATATAGCACACACGAAACCAGAAACAGCGAGCAAAATGGCCAAAGCAAAGGAACGTCAAACATACCTTGCACGATTTCAAATTTCGTGTACTAAATGCGTGGTTGCCCTAAAAGCGATAGGTAGTGCAAAACTGGGGCTCCACCGGGAATCGAACCCAGACCACTATCACCCTAAGATAATATTGTACCATTCAACTATGGAGCCATTGATGTGTGAGTTAAAAAAATTCATACCACATCTTACCAACCCTCTTATTTCTGGTTATAGAAGCTCTCGCAGCCACCATTACAGCAAAAAAAGAAATAAAAGGCATTCAAATCCACACACCTACCGGTACAAAAGACTTAAAATTCCAACAATTCGCCGATGACTGCATGTCGGTAGGCGCAAATACCAAGCAACTTCTCCCACTCAAAAACATTCTCGACAAATTCTGCAAAGCCACCTCTTCCAAAATAAACCAAATCAAATGCGAATCCTTCGTAATTGGCAAAGTCCAACCACGACATGCTCAACTTCTGGCGAAACTACCTCACTGGCACATGACACCGTGTCCTCTGTAAAATAAAACTACCAATCATTGGTCTAATAAATTAAAATTAATAAAAAGTTATGAATTTTTAATGTAATAAATTTTATTTTATTAAAAAAAAAAAGTCTTTGCAAGTTAAAGCTTTAGAAAGCAAAACCAGTGTCGTTACAAGTCCAGAATGCACCTTCTTTTGGAAGCACGATGGAGTGACTGACGGCTTTCTTTTCAGAAGCGGATTGTTTCTTATTTAGATTCTCAACAGCGATATAGTTGACATGGAGCTTGTAGTTTTGATTTAAACAATCGTTTGGAATACGGAAATAGGCGATCTTCTTGGACTTTTCTGGTGGAGCAATTAATCCTTGACGAACGATATGCTTGATCTGCTTGTTTTCGTCGACGATAAAGAAGGTGAGTTCATTGGTGGTGCCCCATTTCATTCGGTCGGCAGTAACCTTGGCGACAGTGAAGTTGGCGATTGGTAAGAGATGTCTGTTTTGAATACCGGTGGTTTCGACACTGGTGATGGTTGGTGTTGGCAAGTCTTTTGTGTTGGTGAGGAAGCTGATTTGATTTGTCAGCAGATGGTAGACCGGTGTCATACCGTTCTCAGTGATTTCCATAAAGTAAAAGGCTATTTGAGCAGTGACGGAATCACTGTTGATACGAACAAATTTGATGTTCATATCGACCAATCCACTGGCTGGAACGTTTGTAGCAAATCCTTCCAATGAGTAATCAGCAGAGTCAGTCGGACGAGCAACGATAATCAATTGCGATGGATTGGCACGGCCACTGACTCTAAACTTGAAAGTTCCACAACCGTTTTGTACAAGGAATTGTGGCACCTCGGTGAGAACTGCTGACAATGGGTTGATTTGGTCGAGACTGACCAACTTTAAGATGTCCTTTTGGGCCTTTTTGGTGACCTTTGACTTTTCCTTTTGGACCTTCTCCTTGACACGAAGCATTGGAGTTTGTCTTCTTGACTTTCTGCCATCCAACTCCTCGGTCTTTGGTACGACAAGCTTCTCCTTGATTGGCTCTGGCTCTTGGTTGACAATGATCGAAGCTGGTGTGGAGACTGGACTTAAGATTGGTGATCCACATACGACTTGAGCTGGTGAAGAGAGGATGCTCTCAGTGTCAGAGTAGAAGCTTGACTCTGGAGTGGAGTTCTCAATGAACATGTTGCCTGGTGTCGAGTTTTCAGATCCGACTGGTGACATTACTTCACCGCTTGGGTACATACAGGCATCAGGGATGACATCGTTGGCCAAGTTGTTGTCGGTGGTGGTGGTGGTGCTGAGGAATTGGTCGGTGATTTGACTTGGTGCGGAAGAGTATCTCATGTCATCCCAGAGAGTAGCATTCCACAATGGGTTCTCATGGATGTACGACAATGGGAATTGCTTACCTAGAGCAGGACCAGCGGGATGAGTGTCAAAGAATGGTGATCCCGATAGCGATGACGATGGTAAGCCCGAGTTGGATACGTAGTTGAGTGGTAAGCATGCGTTGGATACGTAGTTGAGTGGAGTGTTATCTGCAAGCAGCTCATTGGCATAGGGATCATCTCCGAATACTGGTGCAGTTTGGATGTTATCGTCGTAGAATTGAATGTCTGACATTGTTGTTGCTTGGTTTCTTAGTGTTTAAAGATTATTATAGAAAAATTGTTTATACAAGTTTTGTTTTATAAAAAGAAAATAATAATTATTATAATTAATTTATTAAAATAGTAAAATAAATATTTGAATATTTAATTTAATTAAGAAATTGTATGTTTAGGTAATTTGATGAATTTGATCACTGTAGTGAACTTAATGTTATAGATTGTGAGAGTAAAAAATTGAAAAAAAAATAATTCAAAATTTAATTTAAAAAATTGCAAAACTTAAACTCTTACTTTTCACAAACTAAAAAAATAATTTTTTGGTTTTTTGATGCAAAGGTGGGGTTAATATGCTTGACAACCATTAAAAAATTTTTGATAAAATTTTGGGAATGGCTATCACAATGGTTTTTGATCAATATTATGCAACACTTTCTTTGACTCTTGAGAATAATGGTGAAATAACTAAAATATCTAAATTTAATGTGTTTGTGTGTTAATACAAAAAAAAAACAAACATCAAAATCACTAAAATGTTTGTGGATAGAATAATTAAAATTATCATTTTGATGGAACTTGACATAGAGATGAAATGATTTATTTTTAAAATTTTAATACAAAAGGTTACCGCGATTATTATCATACACCACACACACACACTTGTTAAGTAAGAGAAAAGATGTGTGAAGAATAGAATTTAATTAAATTTTGGTTGCTGGATAACTATGATTTTGAGGTCATTGGAAATTTCAATGTGGGAATAAGAATTTAGCGTTTCTATTTAGAGTTGGTAAGTTTCCACCAAAACACTTTATCATTGAATAGTAATGATTTCGAATCCGATTTCAGAGTAAGATTTGAAATGTTAGGGATTGAATTTCGATTTGATGGTTTTTGGTAGTGAATCATCATTGCTGATAAGCTGAGCGATTGTACGCAATTAAATTGCATGATCACCGCGGTCAACCAACCTTGATCTTCTCTCCAACCAATTGTTGGTATGATACCAGGCTGAGAGTTTGAATAACAACTCCAACCCAATAACAACATCGGCATTTCACTTATAATAATAATAACATCAATCAACACTTTTATAAAATAAAAATTTGTTCAAGTAAAATACCTTATCAAACATCACCAATCTTTGAATACTCTTTCTTTTCGGTATTGTATAGTAAAGAAAAAGATAGTCAAAACCTAATGTTTCTACATCATAATAATAAACAATGATTATTTATAATTAGTATTATGATTAATAAATAAAATATATAGGAGTTTGTTGTTTTGTTTATTGTTTGTTATTGGGATGTGTCGGTCGTCGATTAATTAATTAATTTCTTTATATTTGCCTTCGTTGTTCTCAATTTTACTTCTTCTATAACGTTTGACAGAATAAAAGACTCCCAATGCAGTTAGAACCAATAGAACGATACCACCAATAGGAGCGACAATGTAGACCGCTAGCAATACTCGTCTGATATTTGCACTTTCACCTTCGTTGTGTGGCTCAGCTGTATTACTCATGGTGTAGGTATGCATGTATTGGTAAGGTTGCGATTGACTCACAGTGACAATACACTTTGCCATCGGTGTGGTAATACTAAACTTTAGCAATGTGTTATTCTGTGGCCGAACTACATAGAAGTTCTCACAAGCAAATATATTAACCACGGTCTGTTCATTCTTAATTCCAAAGTCACCTTCAACATAAGTAATATAATAACCATTTGGGTCATCATATACATTTGTAATAAAAGGTACTCCTAGATAATATAATAAATAAATAAATAACAGATTAATCTATTAGTTATAAACATAATAACTAAATAAATATTTTAAACATACTTCTAATAAAAGATACAGTTGAATTAAATAACAATTTGTTATCGTTGTTGTTAGTGATATCGTAGATGATAACAGTGTAGTTGTTTGGTTGGATGATACTCTTATCGTTGCATTTGATATAGTTGCTCACTACATATTGTTGTGCACTGTCACAGACTTTACCATCAATGATGACACTCAAAGTGTAATCGGAAGAAGGAATTCCATCGCCATACAAAGTAATCTCAACATTGTAATCACCGAAATTAGTTTGGTCATAGATAGCACTTGTAATATTCAATGCTAAATGAATTTGTTCGAACCATCCAACACATGTATTAGTAAAACGACTACTCTTAACATTAACAAAACTAAAATCATAAACATTAACAACATACCATCAGTCAATGTTAATACTATCAATATTAACAATAACGAAATATATTTGAAGTTTTGATAAATTATCATTGTTATTAAATATATATTATATTTTGATATATTAATTATATATAAAATAAAAATAAAAAAAAGAAAATCTTTTTTAATTATGATCGATCTCAAAGTGTAGCATTGGTTTTTAATGATAACATGTTTATTAATAAACTTTTCGTTTTTGTTGTTGGGTTTAAAACTTAAATAAATGTATGAATTGGTTGCTCTTTTGTTTGCATAAACCGATGGTTTATAAACAAAGTTGTCAAGCAAATTTAAAAAATCAAAAAGTTTGGAAGTTTGCAGATGAAAAAAAAAAACCAAACAAATTTGTTGCAAAAATAGTGTTGTTTATTATGTACATCTTGGTTGGTTGTTATTATTATTATCTTACCAAAGTCTAAATGAATTAAAGTTGTTACTCTCTGCTGTCTCTGTAGAAAAAATGAATAAATAAATAAAAAAGATTAAATAGATTGAAATAAATAGAATAGAATATCAATGAATCGAGTGTATTCTAACCAAAGATGTGAAATACTCTTGACCGTCGCGGGTGATTTGTGTTGGCACTGGCTAGCGGCCGCTCATACGCTCACCACCAATCCACTTGATGGTACCATGGATGATTCTTGTTGATTAAAAACGACCGACCATTCATTTTTCATTCAGTCTCGGGTCGGTGTGATTTCTGCTTGTTGTTCAAACGGTAACAGAAGACGAAAGTACAGCTGTCCAATAATCATGCAAAACTAATCGAAAATCGAATAAAAAAAAAGAAAACTAGCTACCTGGGAAAGAACAGAGTTACAGGAGTTAACTAAAATATATCATACCAAGTTTCTAAACTTTAAGGGATGTTGTTGTCAAATTTACAAAGGAAATAGTGTTGGTTGGTGTTGTTGGTGTTGTTGTTGTTGTTGTTGGTGCAGGTAAATGGTGTGTTGAAGTTTGAGATGATAAAGTGTGAAAGGTATATCCATATCCATAGTCATCTAAATATTGAGAACAATAAAATTCATTATTCGGACAATCAGCGGAATGACAATAAATTTGACAACCATGTACTCTTGAGCAATGAGACAACACATCACTTAAGTGTTTGAATGTTCTCTTACAATCATCGTCATGCATACATTTATACTCCATTGTATGTATTTGTTGTTTTTTTTTTTCTTCTCTTTGAAAGTAATAAAAAATAATAATTATTATATAAATAAATGAAATTATAACAATAAAAATAATGATAACAAAATTTATGCTTTTTGAAAGAATGAATTAATTTCTTCAATAATTGGAATTAATTTAATAAATAAAAAAAAAGTGTGTGGATAAAAATACTAATAAGAATTTTCAACAATATATTTTTAAAATTTTTGAAATTAAAATTTTTTTATTTCCTTTTTAAATTGGAACCAGATTTAAATTTCTATTGCATTAATTTATTTCCTTTTCATTTTATTTTTATTTTTTTTATAATTTTTTTTGGGATTTTTAATTATTGAATTATTAATATTCATTCCCAAATATTACATTAAGTTTAATTTATTGGGCTAAACTTTGATTTTTTGTCATTTTAACAAAAATGGTTGCGATTGATTAATAATTAGAAAAGGGGAACCAGAACATGTAATATATCCAAAAAAAGTATATTAATCAATCAATTGAATAAGCAGATTGCAACAGATTTTTATCAATCATGGAAGTGGAGTGCACCAAACAAATTTTTTTTTTTTTTGGTTTTAGGGGGTTTTTTAAATCATTGCAAAAAAATTTTCAGTAAAAAAAACCAGATTCGACACAATCAATAAAATAAAAACATATCTAAAATTTTGGTGTGCCAATAGATGAGTGATAAACAAATTTGTATTGAACCCATTTGAAAATTACAAAACCAAAAGTATTTTTGGTTGGTCAAACCATATATTGCCACTCGAAATCAGAAGAACTAAATAACAAAAATTTCAACCCAAAAAGATCTGATCTTTTTGAAAAAAAAAATTTCATTGTTGAATTTCGAAAGTGATGCCAAAAATACCCCACTGAAAACAGGTTTCAACATTCTTGTTGATTTAAATATAATTGTGATTGATGGTTCCTCGCTCATCTATCACACTCAGAGATATTGACATGAGGAAATTAATTCATTCATTTTTGGTGTGTATCGTGTGTGTGTACTTTATTTCACTCTCTGACTAAATATTGTTTGATTTCCAACCATCATGATAAATAAAATGTGTTTTTTTCACTCCAAATTATTAATATACAAACATTAAACATATCACCAGCTATCAATTAATTATATTCATCAACATCAATATTTCATCATCATCACTCCAATTGCTATTATCAATAATAACCATTGTAATAAATAACTTCTTTATAATAAAAAAGTAATTATTTTTATATGGTTGGTTGACCAAACAAAGTCAAAAGAAAAATATTTAAAAGAGGGAAGAAAAAAAAAAGCAAAAAAAAAACTAAAAGGTATTTGATCAAAGAAATCATAAATACGGAGGACCTCTCACAAAAAAATAAAATAAAAACAAACTTTTTTTTATTTTTGTTTTTGTCGACAAAATAATCAGGAAAAGACCAACCACAAAAGCTGAATATTATTTGATCAGCCAAATAAATCTTTAAAATTGTTCGCAATAGAAAAAACAAAAAAAAAAAAAAAAAGACACCACAAAAAAACCAAAAACAAATCACAAGCCACCCCTTTTAGGCGTGGCTGGACCACTTTCGTCAAATAAATTATTTTATCGATCACCACCAGAGTCTGAGGGCATTTTTGGGATGTCCAAAAACGAATACATATTTGCATAAAATCATTAACACAACAACAAAGTTTTTTATTTTTTTATTTTTATTAAAAAAACAAACTCTCATCACCAAGTCAGTCTTTGTAAATGCAATCCGCAATCATCTGATTCACACATTCAAAGACAAAACAATCATCATTTTCATTCTTGCATTCACTTCACCCCCACACAGATAAAACCAATCAAAATCTACATATTTATTAATAAATCAATAATTACTCATAGTTTATTTATTTTTAATCAAATCAAAACAAATATTTATATAATTAGTTTATAAGTTGGATTATTATTGTAAATAGAAAGTTTTTTGTTTTTTTTTTTTTTGTTTTTTTGTTTTTTGTTTTTTTTTGTAGTTTTAAATAGTCAGATTACATATAGAATCAAAAGTCCGATCTCTCAAATCGATCAAATCGATCAACCAATCAATTAATTCAATTTTTGCAAAAAAAAAAAAAAAAAATAGTTTTAAAAAATAATAATAGATTGGAAAAGAGTAATAATAAATTTAGAATAGACAGAGAGCAGAGCAGTTTGCAATGACAAAAAACAGGAAGTTATGTCTCCATGATGGATGTAATAAAGATTACACCAATGTTAAAATGCATTGCATGGGTGTCCATAGATGCGATGGTACGCCAGAGAACTGCGCCAACGAGCGTGAATACTCGCGGAAATTCAAAGAGAAAAATTTGGAAAAGCCAAAAACCAAATTTCGTTGTTTGCACGAAGGTTGCTCTGGCGAGTGCTGCAATTTCGCCAATGTCGAGGAGCACTGCAAAGTGATCCACGGATGCAATGGATCGTATGCTCACTGTCCGAACGAACGTGTCTACCGTCGGTCCAAGTTCGAGGCCACTCCCGACGATTCCGACTCTATCCAGATGTTGATCTCCGACGGCAGAATCAAATGTCCACACATCGCTTGCAACAATTGGTATGCATCGCGTGAAGGAATGAAGAGTCACATTCGCAATCCGAAACACGTCCACCTGTGTCCAAGTCCGCCAAACTGTGACGGTTGCCAACTTCAGATTCATTTCGGTGAGAAGAAACGTCGACTTGTCAATCCCGCCCACAATGTCAGTGGTGGTAGCGACTCCGGAGGCAGTAACAACGGAAGTCC
The DNA here is from genome assembly GCF_000004825.1 of Heterostelium album PN500. Classification (NCBI taxonomy): domain Eukaryota; phylum Evosea; class Eumycetozoa; order Acytosteliales; family Acytosteliaceae; genus Heterostelium; species Heterostelium album. Next base: position 99,135 of record NW_008805073.1, on the reverse strand, counting down.
AAGCCCATCTCCAAACATATTCTCATCCATAAAGAGAAAACATTATAATAACATGAATAATAATAATAGTAATAATAATTATAGTAGTAACAATAACAATAATAATAATAATAATAATAACAATAATAACAATAATAATAACAAAAATAATATAAATTATAATTACACTATAAATAATAATAATAATAATTATGAAGGTCCAGAACTATATGATAGTGATAATAGTCAGTTGTACGAAGAAGATTTCGAATATAAAAGATTGCGAACAGATGACTACAATGAAGATGAAGAGGAGCAAGACGTTTTCAATGTGAAGCAACCAATCAAACAACAATTGAAACAACAATTCCAACAGCAAATGCAGTTTCAACAGTATAGTGAGACGAGTTCACCTGTCAGTTGGAACAGCGGTGCTTTCGAGGATAGTGAAGAGTTCAGTGGAAGCACTGTTAATAATGCAGCCAATATGTCGGGGAACAACAACAACAACAACAACAACAGCGACAGTAGTATTGCCTATTACAATGACAGTGAGGACGATACCGACGATAGTGAATATGACGAGAGCGATGAGAATTGGGATACCGAAGATTACCAATGTCCTCATTTTATTTGTAATTTCCGTGAATCTCTTGAAAACATGAGACTTCACATCTCTGAAAATCACAATTGTCAGAATTCAAAACAATGTATTGGTTGTCGTATGACCATCGATTTCAAATTACGCGAGATCAGACTTCGTACAATTACAAACCAAAATAATAATACCACCGATAGTAATAATAATAATAGCAACAATAACAATGAAACAAAAAAGAAAAAAGATAAAAATAATAATAACAACAATACAATTAGTATAATTAATATTAGTAACAGTACAACGATTGAAAAAGATGATAATAATAATAATGACAATAATAATACTACCACTACTACTACAACTACTACTAATACTAATACTAATACTAATAATAATAATAATAATAATACTAATAATAATAGTAATAATGAAACTGATATTAGTGATAAAAAATCAACAACAACAGATAATATTACTAATATTAGTTAGTTAGTTAATTTATATATTTATATAACACTTTTAATATACAAATAATAAGTTTTTCCTAAATATAAATACAAATCGAATCGAAACCAACCAAGATATATTTATATATATATATATATTCCGATGAAACAAATTAACCAATACCGATACACTTCCCTCCTTCTATCTATTTCCAACCACAACATTAATATTATCCATATATATTTATATTTTCACAGCAGTAACTTAACTTCTCTTTGACATCCTTTTTTTCATCATAAATTTATGTACAGTTTAGTTGGACCGAATCATCCTTTCGCCATCTCCATATCGAAATCACCAATCAGTAATACTACAATCAAAAACAACAAAATAACTTATGATAATAATATTTGAATAAAAACAACAAATAATAATGACAATCATTATTCTATTTATTTTTAAAAAATAACAACTATATAACCAAACTTTTATCTTTGCTATAGATTGACTAAACTTACTTATATTTATTTATTTACACAATTTGTACATCTTATGACTTATTATTAATAATATTTTTTTTTTTTTTGATAATATTACTTTGGTTTACTTTTATCTTGATTGCTAAAAGTGGTGGTTGCGGTTGAAGTCAAAGTTGTAGTTGTTGATTGTCCATTGGTGATGGTTGTCGTTGTTGTCGATGATTCAGATCGAGATGTATATATTTTGTAGGCTGCAATACCAGTTGCCACCACCATAGCACCGAGTGATAGTTTTTGTGCAGCATCTACAACCTGTTTGCTCGAAGCAATTCCCTTCATTATATAATTCACCAGGTGCTCACAGTTATACTTTAATAAATGATAGGTTTGGTTGGCGGCATTCGCCACGATTTCTACAAGTCTATTGAATGCATCTCTGTTATTCTCGGTACTCTCGACCACCACAAGTTGTCTATTGGCATCTCCAATGAACTCGTCGTCATCTTTTGCCCACAATATCTCGGCACCCATTTTCTCGCTGGGCAACGACCACAAACTGGAATTCGGTCCTGACAATGTCGAAAAATGAACTATTGGTTTTTTCAAGAAAATAAATTATTATCATTAATTCAAAGAATAAACTACTACAATTAGAAACCTACTTATTCCATTTAAATCAGGAAATACAACTCTCAGTCCATGATGACTATAGGTAGATCGACTAACTTTAACATGTTGAAATACGAAATCTATATCTTCGTTTCTGTTCAATATCTTCTCGTATTTCTTTAATTTTTTATAAATTGTGTCTAACTCCATTAATAATTATTGAAATAAAATAAATCTTTTAATATAAACAATAATGATAATAATACAAAAATAATAATATATTAATAAATTGAATAATTGTCAAAACAAAAAGAATATAGATGAAAATTAAAAAATTAATTTATTTATTTGTTGTTTTTTTTAAATTATTTTTTTAATTTATTTTTATTTTTAGTTGTGGTGGTGACTCGATTGAACTTAAAAAACAGAGTTATATTTAATTTATATGTGCGGTTTACCTTGGTATAACACTCACTTACTCACTCAACAACAATGAGTTAAAACAAAAATAATAAAGAATATAGAACACAGGTAATGTAATTTTATAATATAAATACAGTATAGTAATAACTTTTTTAATTTTTTGTAGTGATTTGATTTTAAATACTATCAATCTAATTAGTATTATTATGTAATACTGGATTTGTTGGTTCGTTGGGTAATTATTTGTTTACCAGTAAATTGGGAGGGGAGGTAGGGGGTTATTATAATGTAATCGTTTACAATTCTCGTCTATATTTTAAATTTCCATTCTCACAATCTATGAGAATACGAAAAAGATAAGAAAAGCGAGTAAACTGGCAAATAAAAAGCTTTCAATTGTTTCTTTTGAACTTGAATTTTCAATACCTGATTCTATAAAAAAAATAAAGATTAAATAAAGATTAGTTAATTGTTTTTGTTAAAATGTATATTATTATTATAAACTAAACTATTTTCAACTAGATCTGATCTTCATCTCACAAACAACTGATCTTTAGACAGAAAAAAAAGCAAGTGGCGACCAAAAAAAAAAAAAAAAACTTAGGTTGTGTTACTAAAATTCTTTTTTTTTTTTTTTTGTATGTGAAGATCGATTGTTCATCAATGATGCTAACTGATTTTGTTGATTTACATTATAGATATAATGATTTGATATGCTATGATATGTTATTGTTATGATACAAACCTCTTGATTGTTTGATTACATGAACGGTGCCTTGCATCGAGTCAGGGTTATGTTGATCATGGTAGTAGTGTAAACCCTCTTGTGTGAACATCTTTGAGAATTTACGCTTTGAAAATTGACTGATTCCATTTTCATCGCTTGTGATCAATGGTGAATTGATAAAAGGTGCTGGTGTGCCGACGGTTGGCTCTACTTGATATGAGGTGACTGTATGTGGTTGATTGTCTGATGTTACCCAATGAACTGTATCACCCACGTAGATCGTAATATTTGAAATCATTGGATTATCCCACATAACTACAACGTCAGCCGCTAAATAAATAACAATAAATGAATCAGTTTAAAGTTAGCAACAAGTTGTTTTATTTAATAATAACCATCATAACTAACATACCCTTTGTTAAACATATAAACTGTACTAATATTAAAAATATATAAAAAAGTGGTATTGATTTTACTTTACTAAAACTATAACTACTCAGTGGTGATCCCTTCATCTGTATTTCTTTATTTTATTTATTTTATAATATATTATATGAAATGTTTGATTGTTAATTGTGTTTTTTTAAAGATTAATATATATAATTTATTTCTTTATTTTTTTTAAAAAAAAAAAAAAAAAAGAAGAATGTGTATGTTTTAGAAAAATAATAATAAAAAATAAAAAACAAAAAATAAATAAATAAATAAGGAAAAAAATAATACTACAGATATTATTATTATTATTAAGATAGATAGATATATATATCTTTTTTTTAAAATAGATGTGAAAAATTGATGTCTGGTGGACCGTTTTTAATTTTCATATTTTTTATAAAAAAAACATAAAATCTTGAAAAATGAAAAAACATCAGGTGATGTGAAACTAACAACATCAGAGCATCTTTTTTGGTGGGGCTTTCAGATCAAAAGATATTTTTATATTTATGCATTATTTTTGTTGGGGAATAGCAATTGTTGGTATTTAGGTGCCCATCCTATTAAAGAAAAGAAATCATGCAAAAAAAACGACCTAATAGGTTTGCTTTTTTCTTTGTGGTTACCCTCGCTCAATTTTTTTTTTTGATCAGTTTTTTTTTTAATTTTTTTAATTTTTAAATATTTAAATATATTTTTATTTTCTGGTAAAGGATTTGATTAGTCTTGTCAACCACCACACATAATATGTTTTTTTATTTATTTATTGCATTTGCTGATATTTTTGGTCGATATTTGATTATCATTTTATATAAAATAAATGTAAATAAAAATAAAAATAAAAATATTTAGAAACAGGAATAATTAAAAGCAATTATTCTGGTATTGCATGTTTGTCAAACCCTCATACCAAAAAGTTCATAAATTTAACACCAAAAAAGTCTGATAATTTTGTTTTTTTTTATTTTTATTTTTATTTTTATTTTTATTTTTATTTTTAAACAAAACAAAAACAAACCAACTCCCTCTTAAGTTATTCCTTCAAATTAATAACACAACAGTATAATATAATTAAGCTAGCTTAGAACAGTATGATGACTACCACCACCATTGACATTGTTGCAAAGAAAGATTATAATTATTAAACAATTTAAAAATAGTGATATCGAATCAAAAATAGCAAAAGTTAAATGAATAGTAAAAGATAAATAGTTATTATTATTATTATTATTATTATTTGTAATTTGATAAATATATTCAATATTGAAGAAAAGAAATGAATCAATCTATTTCAACATCTGTCTCGAGTGGTTCTCTACGTAGAGAAAAGAAAGTGCGTTTTATTTATTTTTATCATCTCAAAAGTGAAAGATATTAATTATTATTATTATTGTTATTTTGTTTATAGATTCATATTATCAATGAACTAAAAGATCAAGATAAAGAATATACTTTTCAGGAATTGATTGACTTTTCTCATGTCTTGGTCAAGAGAGATCAATCTTTTTTCAACGACCTCAGTAATTCTACTTTATTATCACCACCTCTTGTTCAACAACATCAACATCAACAACCAACACTTAATAACAATAACAATAGTAGTAATAACAATAACATTGATAATAATCATTCAAAAATATTAATAGATGAAGATATTAATAATAATAATAATAATGATAATAATAATAAGAATGATGTTTATTGGTTGGATATGGAGGGTTTAGATGACGATGAAATCTCGGTGATCTGTAAGATATTCGCTATTCATCACTTGACATATGAGGATATCATTACGCAAGACAGCAGTGAAAAGTCCGAAGAGTATTCGCATTACCTGTTTGTTTCAACCAGTGAGATCTGCTACAACGACTTCAATGTACTGGAGACATCGAATATCTATCTGGTGATATTCAAGTCGTTCGTACTGGTGTTCCACAGTCGTCCTGTGGAGTGCTTCGAAGCGGTGATGAAGTCATTCCGCTACCTGGATAACAACCAAATCCCAACATCTCACTGGGTGCTATGCAGTTTCCTCGATGCCATCCACGGAATCTATTCTACACTCGCCGACACTCTCATGGTGGAAGTCAACATTCTCGACGAGTACACCATGCGTGATGAGATTGCCAAGTCCGAACTCTACATTCGTTTAGGTAGGGCTGTTAGAAAAGCAACTAATCTACTTTCATGGTTATTCATTAAAAAGTAAGTAAGAATGCTAGCATAAGATACCATATATACTACTATTTATATTTACATTTATTATTTTTATTATTAAGTGATGTTATGTCATCTTTATTAAGAGATAATATATCGGATACAGAGGCAGTTAGACATCTTAATAATATTAAAGATAGACTCTATAGATTGCAACAAAAGATAAAGTTGGCTGAGGAATTGCTGGAGAATATAGGAAATATCTATATTTCAAAGGTGTCGTTGGTGATGGACGAAGAGTCACACACTTTGAATATCAGTATGTCTCGTATTGCCACACTCACCACTATCTTTATGCCTATGACATGGTTGTCCGGTGTATTTGGTATGAACATAAAAATGCCTGGTTTGGCCGATGCAGTCGATAACTATAGTTGGTTCTCTGGCATCATCTCAGCAATGATTGCTTTTGCTTTCATTTTTTTGGTCTATTCTTATAAGAAAGGATATATTTAGATAACAATTACAACTACAACTAAAACAACAGTAATAGTAATCATTGATAATCAAATCAACAAAACTATTCTTACATAAATAATATATTTTTTTTTTAATTTATTTCTTGTTCTTTTTCTTTTTCGTCAATGCAAAGGTTCTCCTAAAATTTGATACAGGTGAATTTGGTGTGGATACCGATGTTCTTTGGGGTATTGTTTCGTTATTATTGTTGTTATTGTTATTGGTGGTATTCAAGTTGTCAGGTGATGCGGAGAATTTACTTTTCAATGATTTTGTGAAAGGACTGTCCATAGGTTCCTCATTATTAAATGCCATAGATCCATAAATTGCATCTAAATCTTTAATGCTATTTCTATGGTTAATATGATTATTATTATTATTATTATTGATATGGTTATTGGTAACTCTTTGTATTGTATCAGAAGGGATACTACTGGGAGAATCGGAAGTAGATTTGTTTGGTGGACTGGGTAGACCGTGTGATATATTCTTGTTGTATTGGTTAATAATAATACTATTATTATTGTGCAGGTTATTGTTGTCATTCGGTGGGTTGATATGGCCTGATCCGTGTTGGATCGATGGTGACGGAGTATCAGGAGTGAAAATATTGTGATTTGCAAAATTCAATTTTCCTTCATCATTTCCATACAATTCATAAAACATTAAGATGTCTCTATTTCTATCAAGTTGTTGTTCTTGTTCCTCTATGAATTTCATCATCTATAGAAAAAAGGAGTTAATTATTCGCTTTTTTTATTCAAATTGAAATTACTTATACTTACAGATAAAACAACGGCTTGTTTTCTAAATATAATATTAAATTTTGGAATGTAAAGAAGTAAAATAGTACTAATTACATAGCAAAGAATAGTTATCGAGATAATTAGAAATTGTGCATTCGGACTACTAGAGAATGAAAATCTTAGAGGTATTAAAATGAATAACAATAATAAATAATTGTAAATCTAAAAAAAATAATGTAAGTAATCAGGTTTGGTTATTATAGAAAAAAAAACTTACTAAAATTGCTATATAGGTTGGTTCATTAAAAGTTCCTGGTGATGATCTATAGTCTCTGCTTAAAAAAATCAATACACAAGAAACCAATAATAATAAAACCTAAATAAATTAAAATTAATATTTTATTAATCTATTATTCTTAGTAGAGAATATAACTTACTAAATAAACGAGATTTATTATTACATAGATAACTCCATGTTGAGATGTACAAACATGGGTTACTGAATGGTTATTTAAGTTTATAATATCAGTTGGTTTTAATGGCGAGACAATTGCATTTAGAGAAATTATTATCTTAATTGAAATAAATAAAATTGGTTAGTTAAAATATTTTATAAATATAATTAATATTATTTTAAAAACATACTGCTGGTACAATTGATAAAATTCCAAAACATTTGAAGAAATAACTGGTTTTCATCTAGAAGGTATATAAAAATTGATTGTAAGATATAGTTAAAATTTTAAAAACAATATATATTTACCAATGTTTTCTTTTGAAAATTGAGTTGTCTTCGAATACTCCATAATCTAATTTGTTTGGCAATGACAGATAGAGAAGTGATAAACAAACCAGCAGGAATAATAATATTTCTCAAGATACAAGTAATATCAGCAGTGATTTCAGAGGTTATAATCGATCCAAGTAGTAAAAGGCATCCAACCAATACTGTCAACAGAAATATAATGTTGGAGTGAACTATCAATCTATTGTTTCTATAGATAATGGTTATTATCATAGCTATTATGACAATTATGAATTCTACTACCATCAACGATGTGATAATGAGCTTAACTATATCAGATATTCCACCCTTTTTTAAACAATATAATTGAGATTGATATGATACCACTTTATGGTCATCTGTACATATGTCCAAGGTCAAATTAACATAAACTGGTCCAGTTTTCGATGGTGGATCTGATGTGAAATTGAGAACACAAGATGTTCCTGGTTCGCCACTGAGTTGCAAGTTATACATAATTGAAATACCATTGCTGTTGAGTATAGTTGTCTTTATACCAGTGAGGTTGACATTCGGACACTGTTCATCAACCAAAAAACTAACGTCATTCCTTCCTAATACACGATTTCCAAACGCATCCAATGCCGTGATTACCACTTGAAAGTTTTGCGGAGTATTTGTGTGGTTGGGAGCCAACACAGTGAAGTTCCAATATTCACTGTTAACCAAGTCTCCAAAGGTTGCAACATTGTGGCTTTCAAAACATTCCTCACAAATGAATGGGCAAGTGACATTATATTCAAAGTATACAAGTGCGCCAGATGATGAAGCAGTATTGGTATTGAAAGTGTTTCTCATGAAATTATTATTACATTCGGTCCATCCTCGAGTTGCAATTTTCCTAAAGTAGATAAATGTACCAAACGGTGATTTATTCCCATAGAATAGAGAATCTGTAATATTTATAGAACCGGATTGATCGATTTGAAAAATTACTCCTTTCTATTTGATTGTTATTAAAAATGTTAATAAGAATAAAATATAAAATAAATATAAAATAATATTACATATACTCCTAGGTTATTGATAAAAGAAGAATATTGAAGGGATATACCAAAGGAATTTGAACCGGTAATCAAAGCATCTTGGAAGAAATTGTTTAAAGCAATCATGTTTACACCACGCAAACTTGATTCAAAGTTAATTTCGAAAAAAGAAGCACACTTGTTGGAAATTATTCGTGAGTTAAAGCAATATGCAGAGACCTTATTCGAAAGATAAATTAAATGGTCAAATGCTGTATTTTCTTCGAAAATGCATGATCCAAAAAATACTTCACCTTTACCAAAAGATTGAACAATCTTCCCTTGAACCTCTATATGTTTTTATTTATAATATAAATCAATAACCACTATAGATAATCTTATTTCTTATTGCTACTTACTTAAAAAAGAAACATCAGAAAACACAATAATAGATTGTGAATCGGATGTCACACAAGTTCCAGTTAAATTATGAAAAACAGAGTTGAGAGCGAATAGTTCACCATTTCCATAGATCGAAATTGAGGTTGTATCGATAGGGGTTTGTCCAGTAAAAAGGGTGTTTAAAATTGTAAATGACCTTGCTTCATTCACTATTACAGAACCAACAGGGGATATGTTTTCACTAAAAATAGTCTCACTAATACTATTTAAATTGTTTAAAAAAAAAATTAAATTTTATATTTTAAAAGATATAATTATTAATATTTCCTTACTTTGATGCACTATCAAAATTATGAAATAATATACTAGTTACACCAAGACCTATATTTTTTTTAATTATAACATTTGCCATGTTCATATATGAGGTTGCTCTGAGGTGATATTTAAGAATAAAAGTTAAATTATAATTTTTATACCATTGATATTTTTATTTTATTTTTATATACATACAATATTAATTGACCGAATATTGATACATTTTCAGATATAATACAATTATAGATGGTTACTGCTGAGGTATCTAATTATGAAAATAATAGATTAGAAATTGGATTTTTTTTTTTGATTTTAGTTTTATCTAAAATAAAAAATTATATCTTACTAAAAAAGAATCCTTGTTCACATTTGTTATAATAAATGGATGTTGATATAATGTTAATTTCAGAGAAATTTGATGATACTAATACACTAATATCGTTACTGAATATCTTTGATTGGTAAATAGTAAATTTGCAATAATTTGCTTCGAATAAACTATCATGATCATTCAATTGAAATGTTGAGTTTATAATTGCAACTTCAGCTATAATAAATAAAAAATTATTAATTTCCTTTCTAAAATTTAAATTTTAATTAATCCTTACATTTCCTTGAAGCCAAGAAATTTTCGATTGAATTGTTAAAAGAATATATATTTATCAAAGTTGCATTGGAATTTCGAATTTTGAATGGTGCAATTGTCAACTTGAAATCCGTGAGTTCCACTCCTGCTCTTCGCGAATAGACATTTCTAAAGTTTGGTGCTGTATTGAAAGAGTTGTAGCTGCGTGGTGTAAATGAATTTAAAAAAGTGATTCCAATGCAATTGAAAACCGATCTAACCACCACAACAAATCTACCACCACTAGATAGCTTGATTTTCGTTTGTTTTGGACCTGCTACACCAATCATTGTGAAATTTACATCGGAAAGATTGTATAGTGTGGTATTGGAATAATCGTAATACCCAGGAAGTAGATAAAATACATAATTGGATCCTATTCGAATTTTAGAATCTCCCTTGAAGATTGTGAAGCAAGGTCGTCCAATTGCGCCACAATCACTATCATCTTTTCCATCTGGTGAAATATAGATTGATGTAAGTGTATCATTAACTATATGTTTATGTTTTTCTGGTTTTGCTTCTAAAATAGATAGATATAAATAGTCAATTTTTTGCTAATATTAATATTTAATCTAATGATGAAGTGCTATATCTATATATGTATGAGTGATATCTTTGATAATTGTGATAAAAATAAAATAGAATTGCAAAAATATATTGGGTAAAAGTGAGAATAATGGGGGTGTGTATTGGGAAATTAGATTATAATAATCAAACACGTGATTATTTAATTTTTAGTTCAACTTGACATACCAACAACCAAAAAAGTAATACTATAAAACAGATACAACAACAGTAGAAATAATAAAAATCTACTACACATCAACATAATGTTATTTCCTTATTCCATTCATAATTTAAATATTTAAACTATGATCAAAAAATATTATTATTATTGTTTATTCTATTCTCTTCTTTTCTATTTTAGAACTAATAACTAGATTTATTCAATTATAATAATAATAATAATAATAATAATAATAATAAAAGGAAAAATAATATATATAAAATTTTACACAGGTAGAAGTATTAGTAGTAGTAGTAAATCATCTGTAGTAGAAATTGTATGTTGATCATAAATTGTTGGAATAATAATAATAAAGCAAGACAAGTAATTGCTTATTCTTATTTTATTTAAAAAAATGAATAATATTGTTGGATTTTTTGATAGATTGATTGATTACTGATAGTAATTATCCTTATTTTTAAAAAAAAAGAGGAAATGGAAGAATAAATAAATAATAAAATTAAAACAGACCAAAACAAATCGAATCATCACATAGAGGAAAAAAATTAAACTATTCGAAAATATATAAAACAGATCTGATACCTTTGTAATTGTATGATTGATCATTTCTCACGTCTTTCATTTCGAATTTACATATTTCTTTCAATCAAATCTAGTAAGAAATGTTATCAAGAGATAAACAAAATCATCCTAAACATATTGTAGAGAAGATTATCATTAGATTAATTAAAAAAAAAATGATCGATTATATCTCTTGGTTGTTGCATTGGTTGTATATATAGAGTGTTATTGGTCAATTAAATAGGTACTGTGGTGAAATGTGTTATAATTATTTATTTTTGATTTTTTTTTTTGCATGCATTTTTATTTTTTTGTTTGTTTGTTTGATTAATACCATAAGTAGATGATGAAATGATCATACCTATTCAATCAGGTCACCAGTTTTTATTTTTTATTTTTTTTTTTGGTTTAATTTATGTTATTTATACCGAAATTAATAAAATGGTGATGATCAAAAGTTAAATTAATTTTAATTGAAAATATAAATTTAAAAGCAAATATTCAAATGATATTAAATAAATAAATAGAAATTTTAAAGAATCATTGTTAAATCAAATCAATGAAAGATTCAAGTTCTCAAAATGATTTTAAAAACAAAAAAAAAACAAAAAAAAGAAAAAAATGTTGTTTTTCTCTCAAATTCATCGAATTTTACTGTTATTGATTTTTCAAAAAACACCTCTAAATTTTATTGAAAATTATTTAATTAAATATCTTTTAATTTAATTTAAAAATGATCACAAAACCTTTTTAAAGCTATTTAAAGTAGTTTTATTTTTGCTTCTATAAATCTTTCAAATATATTTTTTTGAAGATTATTATTTTTTTTGTAACTACTATACTATTGTATTTTTTTTATATATTCTCTTCTTCTTTGTACACATAATTTAAATTTAAATATAAATATATAAATAATTTTTACATACGCATAACAACAAAACAAAACTATGAAAATATCATTTAAATTAAAGACATTTTATTTAAATGATATAAACAGTGATCAAAAGTCGACTTTCAAAGAGTATCTCGAGAAACATGGTGCTACCATTGCCAAAAGATTCTCTAAAAATGTATTGTACCAACCAACTGATTTATTTATAGTTATTTGATGGATGATCGAATCGACTAATTTTTTTTTTCAATTTTTTTTTATTTTTTTTATTTTTTTTTTTACACTTATACAATCATCTTAATTAATTTTTTTTTTTTTTTTTTTAGGTCGATTATGTAATTGCATCTGGTGAGTCTATCAGTGCAAATAAATATCCATTGACAATTGCAACTGCAAATAATATACCGATTATAAATTCAAATTTCATTGCATTTAGAATCTCTGGTGGAGAGGTTAGTTCACCTCCATTGCCAAGCGGCGGTAGCAATAACACTACACTCACAACAAGTAATAATTCATTGAGTCTATCAAGTGCTTCAACCTCGAAATTACATACATCTAGCAACAATAACAACACAACACAACTTGTACCAAGTAGTTTACTTTTAGATCAAGTTGAAGCTGATCCCGTTGTAACACTTTTAGTTCCTCCAAGTGGTATGTAATCAAATCAAAAGACATTATTAAACATATTGTTTAAATATTAATAATTAATTATTTATTACCTATAGGCAATAATATTGGAGGATATCAAGTAACAGTTTTTGGAGTTGGTTTCGCACCTAATCCACAGTTTCGTGTAAAGTTTGGATCGATCTTTGCAACCAACTATGAATTCCATTCGAATTCAGCGATATTAGTTACAGTGCCACCTGGAATTGTATGTGCTCCAGGTAATGTACCAGTTTCTGCATCGAATGACGGTCGTTCCTTTGGATATCCAGTCACCTTTATGTTTTATGACGCTGTCATCTACAAGGTGCCGAGTCCAAGCGAACAAGAAGCTGTCATTGTCAAGTCACAGCTTGCAAACATCAAGCGTGCCATCCATAACATTCAAAACGTAGAATCTCTACTCTTAAAACGATTCGCTACACTCAGTGAAGAGAAGCAACAACAGTTGTTCTTGATGCCCGAGAGCGGTGCTGCTGCCACTGCCACCTCATCGGTCGACAAGTCGCGCGCTATCTCACTCTCTGGCTTTAGCGACGGTTCGAATATGGAGATTGAGTTTGAGTCGGACGATGAGGATTCATCGGTGTCGTCATCCGACGATAAGGCTGACCAGCACGGTGCCGCCGGTTCGTCGGACGAGTTTGAAGGTCGTGAAATTAGAATATTCATCTCCTCGCCATTCAAAGACATGAACTTGGATCGTGACCAAATCGTTAAGGTCGTCATTCCAAAGATTAGAAAGATCTGTATTGAGCGTGATATCATTATTAGCTATGTCGATTTGCGTTGGGGTGTCACTGAGCAAGCACAGATCGGATTGTCGATGTGTTTGCGTGAGATGTCCAAGTGCAATTTGTTGGTCGGTCTCTATGGAGAGCGTTACGGCTGGTCGTCTCAGGAGCGTGCAGACCCGCGCACTCAACAACTGTTGACCGCAACCCTCGACAAGGCTGCCTCTGAATACCCATGGGTAAACAAACTGCGTGATTGCTCGATGACTGAGATTGAGTATCGTGCAGTTCTCTCTGGACACGTTCCAAGTTGTCAACAGTCGCTCTTCTACTTCCGTGATCCATACTACATCGAAGAGGTATCACAAAAGGAGAGAAACAACTTTGTATCAGAGGGACCGCGTTCCAAAGAGAAGTTAGACAAGTTGAAATTGGAACTCAACAAACTCTCTGGAGCCAATGGTATTCGTGTGGCAGAGTACAGACGTCCAACTAACTTGGCCGATGTGCTCTACGAAGATCTCGAAAAGTATATCGATAAGAAGTTCCCAGCCGGACACGAACTTGCTCCGGATGACAAGGAGCGTTTCCTCCATGCAGTGTTCTCAAAGAATCTCTGTAAGAACTACATCAAGAACGAAGCCAACTTTATGTCGATCGATACATTCCTCACCAGTAACAAGAGTAACGTCCTCATGGTACACGGTGATGTAGGTTCCGGAAAGAGTGCTCTCCTTTGTAACTGGGTGAAACAACACAAAGATCAACATCCCGAGGATATTATTGCCACTCACTGGATCGGTGCGACACCATCGTCTTCCAAACACTCTGGTTCACTCATTAGAATCATGATTGAGATTAAAGCTATGTTGGAGAAGGAGACTGCCAGCTCCTCAAAGGAAGCATCGTCTTCGCTATTCAAGGACACCAGCAGCTCGTGGATCCCAGATATTCCAGATGCCAACTCCACTTCGGAAAAGATCACTCAAGAGTTTAGCCAGTTCATTTCATTTGTAATGACACATCCATCGATGTCTGCACGTCGTTTGGTGATTGTATTGGACGGTCTCAACAAGTTGGACACACGTGATAACTCTGCCGATATGATTTGGTTCCCAAGAAACCTGCCAAACAACGCCAAGTTTATCATTTCATCGACAACCACCAGTCGTCCAGTTGAGGTAATGAAGAAGCGTGGAGTTTCATTCTTGCATATCACTCCACTTCCAGAAGCCGAAAGAAAAGCAATGGTTCGTCTCTACCTCAATCGTTTCGCCAAGAAGCTATCGGACCAACAAGAGCTGCTCATTGCTAATTCCAACTCTGCATCGAATCCACGTTTCCTCCAGTTGCTATTGGACGACATCTGTGTGTTTGGTGACCACGAACGTTTGAATGAACGTATTCTCCGACTACTAAAGGCAAGAAACACCGCCGAACTCTATGAGATTATTTTGGATCGTATTGAAACCGACTACGATGTCAAAGGTAAAGGTTTGGTTCGTGACTTCCTCCGTTATATTTGGGGAGGACGTAGAGGTATTGAGATTGAGCTACTCACTGCTCTCCTCAACAAGAAAGGAATCGATCCTCTCGAATGGAATTCATTGTTGGTTTTGATGGAAGCCTATATCTCTTCTTCATCTGGTCTATTGTCGTTCCTCAACGACGACATTGCTGCAGCCGTCGAAAAGAAATATATCACAACCGACAAGATTAAGATTGAAATTCACGCGGATATTGCTCAGATGTTCTTGGAATCAACTGATTTGAACGAGAGAAAGGTTGAGGAGCTGCCATTCCAGTTGCTCCACTCTGAGAACTGGGAAGAACTACGTGCTTGTCTCACTAATCTATACATGTTTGATAAGCTCTATGCTCCAAGACATCGCAGTGATCTTATCAACTTGTGGAACAACCTCGAGAAGCAGTTCAAACCACCAAAGAATGCTGCTGAGCGTAACGATCCAATTCCATACAACGCCACCAAGGAGTATAAATGGTTGATCGCCCGTTCATTCCCACAGGCATCTGGATTGGTTATTTCCGATGTTTTGTATAACGTTGCCAGTTTCCTTGAGGAGATATCACAATATGAAGGTGCAGAGGCTCTCTACTTGAAGGCACGTGATCTCTATGTAACCAATTCACAAATGATTGAAGCTGCCAAAGTCGATCGTTCCATGGGTCGTATGTATCACACCAAATGCAACCACGATATGGCAGATGCCAAGTTCCGTCAGGCTCTCTCTATCTACACCAAAGAGCGTGGTGCCGAAGACATTGAGGTGGCTGCCACACTCAACTTACTCGGTTCACTCGCCTGCACTAGAAATCTACATGCCGAGGCCAAACAGATGTTGAACGAAGCCATGAGAATTGTGGAGCCACGTTCCGAACAATATCCATTGCTACTCTCTGACATTGCTTACAGTCTGGGTAGTGTACACTTTGTTGAGGAAGCACGTCACCTCAACATCGCTGAAGACTACTTTATCAAGGCATTGGAAATCATCGAGTTGAAACTCGGTGACATGGACGTCGCCTATGCCAGAATCATTACACGTCTTGGTAGTTTGTACATTGAAAAGGATCAATACAGCGATGCCGAATCTTGTTTCAAGATGGCGTTGAAGATCTACGAAGGACGTTTGGGATTGGAGCATTCTCGTGTCGCCCAAATTCTCAGACACATGATTTCTCTCTACGAAATGCAAGAGAACTACAAGATGTCCGAGGAGTGCGCACTTCGTGCTCTTGCCATCTGCAGAAAGATCTACGGACCAACTCACTCGCAGGTCGCTGCCATCTTGGTGCGTCTTGGTATCGTCTACCAATCGATGGAGAAGAAGGAGCAGGCTGTCCAGGTGTTGAACGAAGCACGTGGAATCAGAGAGAAGGAGTATGGTGTCAACCACAAGATGGTGCAACAGATTGTCGCCATCATCAAGGATGTCACCGCTCCCAAGATTGTCAAACCACCACCTCCTCCACCACTTCCAAAATTCCTTGTATCAAATCCACCTCCAACACCCGCTCCAGCACCAGTACCACAAGCTGTCCAAACCAAACCACAACACCCACCTGGATATATTCCACCACCACCACCTCCACCACCCGCCAACTACAAAGCAAACCATCACTATGCCAACGATCTTTCTATTGGCAATGTAATGAGATCTGGATTACCAACAATCGTTCAACCGGTTGGATACCTTCCACAACCAACACCAGCTTATCCACAACAACTTCAACAACAACAAGTGCAACAACTTCAACAATTACAACAACATCAAATGCAACCACCACAAGTACAACAACAACAAATGCAACTTCAACAATTACAACAAATGCAACAACAACAACAACAAATGCAACCACAACAGCAACAGCAACAACAGCAACAACAACAAGGATATGGTGGATACCTTGCATCATATCAACCACATCAACAACCAACCAAAAAGAAACTTTCAGCCAATGTCTTGCAGCAACAACAACAACAGTTGCGTTCAAAGCAACCACCACCTCAAAAACAACCAGAATGCGCATTCAGTGACATGGTTGCTCAATACAATCAACAGAATCTACGTAAGGCTGCTAATGTACAAGACAGATCCGGTGCCTCTGGCGCAGTACAAGCAATGCTTGGTGAGAAACAGAATGCCAAACCAAATGCTTTCAACAATAAGTTGTTCAATATGAAATCAAAGAAGGTAGATCTCAATGAACTATTTGCATAAGTCACAATAATCAAATAATCAACAAACATTATGTACATTTTATTTTTACTGTTTTGAAATAATATTAAATAAAATATTTTTTGTATACGACTAAACTAAATCTGTTTTTTTGTTTTGTTTGTTTTTTGTTTTGTTTTGTTTTGTTGATTAGTAATGAGAATGTACATTAAATTCAGATATACAGTGTATCTGGTAAGTAGCTAAGAGTTAGTTTAATTAAAAATCTGGGTTTCTGTTTCTCTCCCATTATAATATACCAAAATTGGTTTGAATTATTTTATTCAAAAAAAAAAAAACAACAAAACAAAAAAGCAAATGATACATAATGGGTATCACATAATATTGATACCAAAATTCACCACCAACTCAATGAGTTGAAGCACCATCAGATAAACACAAACCATTTAATTAGTGGTGGCAGAGAGGGAAGAGTTAGTTTTATTACTCTTAAGAATCTGTATTTAAATTTGTTGTTTTTGTTTTTGTTTTTATTTCATTTTTTATTATAATCACAAACAAACAACAATGGTTTAGACAGTTTGAGTTGATGTTTGAAGAATATAAAATTAAACAAATAATAAATCACCAAACTTTATTTTATTTTTTTTATTTTTAAATTTTTAATTATTAATAATTGTAATATATTTTATTTATTTTAGGTTAGTTGTTCAACAACAAAACAACTTTGAAATATTTAGTTAATCAAAGAAATTGAATCAAATATGGCAAGTATAATGTAAACTCTAATATTATATAATTGTGAACAGACACAAACTAAAGCAAATCAATTCAACATTACCTCGGTTTCAGCAAAAAAAAAAAAAAAAAACACATTTTTTTATGTTTTAATCATTCTTTTTACATTTTGTTTCTCATGATTTTCATTAAAATCATTGTTATTTTTTTTATTTATATAGATTTATATTTATATTTATAGTAATATTCATGGTCTGTACATATATATTATACTATTTACTAACAATTAAAACTTATATATATCTTATATTTCTCTTTTCTACTTTCAATCTCTCTTCTTATTTTCAATAATTGCATTATGCATTTAATAATGTTTAATTTTAACAAACAGATTAAACAACTATTTCAATTAATATATATAAAGCAACAACTACAATCGGTCAATACAATATTAATTGGTTTTGTTTATTGACGTTTTTGATGTTGTTGTTCAGTTGTTTATTCTGTTTGTCATTGTTGTCATTTTCATAATGTAATTTAAAACATAGATAGAAAGATAAGAGTGAGAACAAAAAAAAAAAAAAAAAAAGAAATATAGATTATATATATTATATAGTTAATATATTTTATTATTTTAAACTAGATATATATTATTATTATTATGATTTGTATTGAACAAGCTATGGTTATTTTCTTAACGTATATCTAATTCACTCTTATTATAGAGATTCTCTAGACTGCGAGGTGAGTACAAATTGGTTTCTTTAGAGTTGGGAAACACGTTCCAGAGTCGCAGTGTTTGATCACCAGCACCAGTAACAATGTTTTGACCGTCGGGCGAGATAGCTAGATACAGTACACGAGAGGTGTGACCGGTCAGTGTTGTTACTTGTTTCATTGAGGGGTAACTCCACAGTGTGATTTGGTTTTGTGAGTAACCGTGAGTTGACACCAATTCATTGACGTTCTTTGACCAAGCCAGGTTACACACTTGAGAACCGGTATCTATTGCCTGCAGCGGTGTTCCAGTGAATGTATTCCAGAAACGAATGCACTTGTCTTGAGTACCTCCACCAGATGCTAGCAGTCCGCGTTGATGCGGACTCCAGGCGATCGCTTTGATTGCTGCATTGTGAGATCTGAATTGATAGAGTGGTTTGGTAGACGAGGAGTCCCACACCGCTAGCAGATTGTCGTTGCCGCCACTCGCCAGATGCTGTCCGTCCGGAGACCACTTCAAGCCACACACTTCATTGCGGTGCCCTAGCAGCTTGGCAGTAAAATGAGCGCTGTCACGTACATCATGGTGCAGAATGGTTTTGTCTTTGCTTCCTGAGGAGAGAATATGATTGTTCCAGGCGAGTGAGTTGACTCGGGCAGTGTGACCTTGAAGCTGCCGAATTTTCTTTGATTTATTTACATCCCAAATCTGGACGAGACCATCGTCGCCACCGATTGCCAAGTGCGATCCACGCTGTATCCAACTGACCGAGGTGACAACACCGTTCTGGTAGTCACAGAGCTTTGACACCTTGCTGGTGGCGGCATTCCACAGATAGACACTTGACTCGAGTGCAACTGCCACAATGTTTTGTGAGCTCCAGTCAATCAGGTTAAGATAGAAATCATCGAGGATTGCAGGTGCATCCAGCACTTTGAATGGCATCTTTGAAATCTTTCTTTGTGGCTTTCGTGGTGACGATAGTAGTTTTTGTGAGTTGTCAGAAAGAGGCGATAGACTATACGGTGAATCAGTGAAATCTTTGGACTTTTTCTTTGGCAGAGTGTATTGGAGTATGTTCCTGCTGGTGGAGTAGCTGTCGATAATGTCCTCAGCACCTTCAAGCAAAGACAATTGTGAAAAGGTTGACGATGAAAAAGTTTGTGAAAATTGTTGGTTGGAAATGTTTGATGTGGCGGTGTTGGTGTTATTACTGTTGTTGGTGACTGTGGTCGTTGGATTATTGGATGTGGTCGTCGTATTAGTGGTAGGTGTGGTGGAAAGTGGATCGTTTTGGTTGGAAAATTGTATAGACTGTGGATTGTTGTATTCCAGAATGGAATGGTTGCCAAGAATCTCGTTCTTCAAAATGAGGTTGTATGCCAAGTGGTTCTCTTGCTTGTCAAATGACGATGACGAACTCGATGCATTAGAGTTGAGTGAAGGTGAATGAATTGGATTGACATCCAAAACCGAAAATTTATCAAGAGACTCTGTTGTGAATGGAATCGAAATAAATCTATCCCCATAATTACTACTACTGTTATTATTTAATTTGATAGGTGATTTACTATTTTTAATTGGTGATTTGTTATTCTTATATGATGATGTACTTTCATTGAAACTTATATTTAAACTATTGTTATTATTATTATTGTTGCTATTATTAATTATGTTTTTATAATTCTTTGATTCAAAACTATTATTATTGTTGTTATTATTATTATTATTATTATTGAAATTACTACTGTTGGTATCACTACTACTACTGCTGTTGTTGATTTGTTGTTTTGAATCTAAATCTATTACTCTTTCGAAATTGGGTACACCCAGAGGAGGTTGATCCTGGTTCCAATTTATAGACTTTGAGGGTGAACCTCTAGATGGACTTCTTAGTCTTGATTCATATTGTGAGTGAAACATTTTTGAAAATATATAACAAAGTGGAGAAAAGTACAATAAATAAATAAATAGTATATAAGTTGATTATGTACAGATAGTAGTGTTGGGTGGGTGAAGTTGATGAATATAATAATTAAATAAAATATATATGTTAACTAATATTATATAAAAAAAAACTTTGGTTGTTATGTGGAGGAAAAATAAAAATGAATTAACTAATCTCCTTTTTGATTTTATAAATGATGGTTTTGTTGTTGTTGTTGTTGTTGAAGATTGTTTGACTGACTGAAATGAACTGACTGACGGATGTTTAAAAAAATCTATTATTAAAATTGATATTAATAAAAATAATATTATTAGTGAAGTCTTAAAAAAAAACATACAAACAAACAAACTACTGTTGATTGTTAATTATTGATACGATGATAATTATGATGTTGTTGATGTGAACTATTGTTTTTTGTTTGTTTTTTTTCTTATGTTGTGTTGAGTGTGAAAGTGGGAGAGTAAGAGAGATGGTTGTTAAGACAACCTATTTGTAGAATTAATTAATTTTAAGAAACAAGTTATAACTACACTTCTTAAACAACTGTTTTTTTTTTTTTTAGAGAAAAATGAAATGAGGCGGGAAAACTTGGAAATTGTCAATATAGTGAACTCTATTCCTGTATTTCTGTTGTTGAACAATAAAAAATAATCAATAAAATAAATAATAATATTTTAACAACTCATTTGTTGTTTGGTTGTGTTGATTGATGAAAATGATTGATGGCAGTGAAATCACATGCTTGTTGGAGGAGTAGTTGTGGGTATTTGTTGTGTGTGTGCGTGATGGGCATATTATTATGATAGTAGTAAATAATATTTATTACTTTTTTTTTTTTTTTTTTTTTTGTAATAGTAGTAACTCCTATTGGATATCAATCAAACAACCAAACCAATCCCAACCGTATATTGAAATCATAAAATTTAAATTTAAATTCAAATTCAAATATATATGTAGTTTAACAACAACAGTAACAACATAACCAAACCAAATTAAAAAACAAACAAAGCAATACAAAGAAAAAGAAAAAGAGTTTTGTTGTATTTAAAGATAAATATTGTTGTTGATGTTGGTGTTGTCATGGGGTGGGGTGGTTGTTTGTCGGGTTGTATTTAAAGATAACAAATTTTGTATATGTTCCGATAGGATACTACAATATTTGTTGTTACTAGATACTCCTAATATATTGTGGTCAGAGACACGATGAGAAAAAAACAATAACAATAACAACAAACATGAGCAATTGACTCAGATAGTGTATATAGATTATTTAAATATGGTAAAAAAAAAAAAAAACAAAGTTTGATGATCATCGTCCTCGAAGTGTCGTACCACAACACCCCACTCTTTTACAAATATACACTTTCCATTTATTGATCATCGTGTTCTGTGTGTGTGTGTGTGTGTGTAGTAATAGTATTGGTATTGGTATTGATAACTGTTGTTGTGGTTATCATAAAAACACAAAAAAAAAAATGAATGAAAAGATGAGAGAGATGTAACAGCTCTCTATGATAATAGGTATTTTTGTTGTTGTTCAGTAAAAAATGAACTTATTAGGATAATATTTATAGTTATCTCTATGTGTTTGTTTTTGTGTGTGTGTGTTTGATTGACCACCAATTCGACAAATATTATTAATTTGAATATGTATATATAAGGACCAGATGGTTACATCTCACAAGATGAGAAGTGAATCAATCAATATATTGGCTATGTTTACTAGTTATTTAGTGATAATTTCTCTATTTGCAAAGGTGGTGTGTGTGTGTGTGTGTGTGAGAAATACATATATATATATATATATATATATTGTATTAACAGATTTATAGTTTTTTTTTTTTGTTTACAGTAACAGTAATCATTTTGATACTGCCAATATGTTTTGTTTTAGTTGATAACTGTTTTTGGTTTAGCTTAAAGTGTGGGTGACGGTGACAATGAACATAATGATTGGATTCTTTCTTTTGTTTTCGTAGTGTTGATAATGTACCTTTTGTTACTGCTACTGTTACTTCGCTGTGTTGTTTTACTGTTTGTTGTTGCTGTTCACTCTAATGAACTATTTTATCGCTACCACTGCTGTAATATCTTGGTTGTTGTTGGTGTTACTTGTTATAGAATCTACCAAAATATGTATAATAAATTTAATTCTGGGGTGTATGATTGATTATTGTGTGTTTTGGTGAAGATGTTGTTGACTGAATTGAATTCTTGATTGATTTGTATGATCAAATAATAATAATAAAAATAAATTGTTTATTTCTATTTAAATTCAATGATACAATCGATCTTTCTAGTAGTAGCTATTATAATTTGAATTAATTATTCTCTACTTTTTATTATTTGACTTCTTTGTTGATTAAAAATTAATTTTTTTTTTTTAATTTTTTTTTAATAGAGTTATTTTATTATAATAGATAAAAAATAATAATAACTAACTATAAAACTAATAATTAATATAAAAAAAAAAAGAGATTATTTAATTTGTGAGTGAAGAAGAAAAAAGGATTTGGTTGTGTGTTTTATGTGTGTGTTTGTTTGTGATTGTGTGTTTGTGTGCTCTCAATTGTGTTTTAAAAATTGTGGCGGGAATAAGGTCATTATAATTTATTGAGGTTTTTTTTTTTTTTTGTTTTTTGTTGATGATCAATTTTTTTAAAATTTGAGTTCATTAATTTTTTTGTAACGGTTTCTTGAAAACAAACATAACACTTCGTTAAAAAAAAAAAAAATCAAAAAACAAAAAAAAAAATAGAAAAACAGTTTTTTTTTTAAAAAAGGACCATATTTATTGGTTATTTTAATAATCATCTTTATATCTGATTATGGGGATGTAAAAACAAATTATCTTTTTTGTTTTAGTTTTAGTTTTTTGTTTTGTTTTCAACATTTTCAGATTTGGTAAGTGATTTGACTGATTGATTGATTGTTCATTCATCCTTGAATAATCTTTTGGTGAAATCGTTGTTTTCAACATTCCACACAACGCAAATGCTCATCATCCAAACACCACAAATCAAAATAAGACAAACCAAAAAAACTTATTCCAATGGATTAATAAACTTGTGCCAAAAAAATGATTCTGACTGCTCATCTTTACACTCCCTACTAGATGTGGTAGGACTGGTGTTTTTTTAATCATATTAATTTACAACCAGCTAAATTTTAATTATTGGGATAGATATCTTACATTCTCTTTTCTTATTTTTGAAAAGTGACAATCAAATTGCTTGGTTAGTTGGTTGTTCCTTTAGCAATTACATTTACAAAAAAAAAGAGAGGGAGATTTCAAATTTAATTGTCTTTTATAAATATTGATTGGATTGTTTTCATATCTATAATAATTAATAAAATATTATAATCTTTTTATTGTTGCTGTTGTTGTTTCTTCCTTGATTGTTCCCATTCTTTAAACATTTCAATTTGTGAGTGTGTAATGGTTGGTGTTGTCTCCCAGAATACTTTTGAAATGTCATTCATGGTGATTGATTGTGCGTTGATATCTCTCTCGATTGCGTAGAGTGCAGATTTCTTGAGTAATCCATTCAAGTCCGATCCAGTAAAGTTTGTGGTGATACGTGCCAGCTCTTGTAAATCGACGTCGTCCGCCAACTTTAGCTGCTTGGCAAGGTTGGTGAGAATGTGCGCACGTTCCTCTGCTTCGGGTGGCCCGACGTACAGTGCACGGTCAAACCGTCCGGGCTGCATAAACGATTGGTCAATCGCCTGTGGTAGATTGGTCGCTGCCAACACCATGACGCGCTTGCCAGCATTGTCGACATCTTCGGCGAGCTGATCCAGCTCAACCAAGATCTGCGATATCACATTCTTTCCGTGTTGTCCAACCGCTTCCTTCTGACCAAAGATCGATTGAATCTCGTCGATAAAGATGATCGACGGCGCCGTAGCACGTGCCACCCGGAAGATCTCTGCGATCGTCTTCTCAGACTCTCCGATCTCTCCGTGGATCACCTCGCTGATGTTCACCGCAATGAAATTGGCGCGTGCTTCAAACGCCACCGCCTTGGAGAGCAGCGTCTTGCCGGTGCCAGGCGGACCGTAGAGCAGCACGCCACGCGGTGTCTTCA
The DNA here is from genome assembly GCF_000004825.1 of Heterostelium album PN500. Taxonomy (NCBI): domain Eukaryota; phylum Evosea; class Eumycetozoa; order Acytosteliales; family Acytosteliaceae; genus Heterostelium; species Heterostelium album. The sequence goes on along the minus strand of NW_008805073.1, from coordinate 74,092 downwards.
CACCAAGCGCACGCAGCGCATCGCCATGCTGGTAGTCCCAGACGACCATCTCCATCAACGACTGTTTCACCTGCTCCAAACCACCGATATCCGACCAACTTACTTTTGGCATCGACGGCACCAATTTCGACATACTACTTGCATCCACCAATTTCTTGTGTTGAATAACGCTACCAATGAAATCATCTCTTATAAATTTAACTAACAAAAAAAGTAAAAACATAAATAAAAACAAGTTAGAATAAAGCTTTTAAATGCATTATTATTTCTCTATGTGTATTCTACTTACTATCTTCAATACTATTTATATTGTTATTGTTATTGTTGTTGTTATTATTTAATCTTTTTAGGGAATTTATAATTGCTTCTCTACAGAGTAGTTGTATATCACCACCGACAAGACCACTACAATCATCATTAATATCTCTTAGTACCTCTAGGTTGGAATGAGAGTGATTAGCACCAATTTGTTGACCCAAATAGTATTTAAATATCTCTAGTCTCTTTTGTGAAGTTGGTGGTTCGAATTTGATTTCATCATCGAAAAGTGATCTAATCATAACATCTAATCTCTTTATATTGCTTGTAATACCAACCTATTCAAATTTAATAATAATTTTATTTGTTTGTGTTAATTAGTTGCTGCTCAATTCAAAACAACAACAACAAAAATCATCATTCATTATCATAATTATAATTACTTACAATGAATACTTTATTCTTCTTTGAATTATTCTTAATATCCTGTAGAATATTGATGAATGTTGTTTCTAAGGCTTGTTCAGAATTGGTGGTAGTAATAGTATCACTATCTTCATCTTGTTGTAAATTTGGAAACAATTCTTCGATATGTTCTATTAAAACTATAATATTAATATTTAAAATGTTATTTAGTTAGTTATCAAATAATTGATTCTAGATAGTTAGATGTTAATGATGTTAAACCTACATATTGAATTTGAAAGTTGTTTTGTTTGATTGAATCTCTGTTGTAGTCCTCTTGATTTTGTATTGTATTTAATTATGTCATTGGATGTTAGTGTTACGATATCATCGATCTGTTCACCGAGTTCATGTGCCAATGCTCTTGCGAGTGTTCTCTTTCCAGATGAAGCAGGTCCATATAACAACAATGATCTAGGTTTCTCCAATCCATACTTTTCATATTGTTTAGCTGATTTCTCATTGAAATAGATACTATATAATGTTCTTATTTTCTTTCTTTGATTATCATACGATTCAAATTCATCGTCTTTATCACTCTTTATTCTATTATTATTATTATTACTATCTATATATATTAGCTTGGTATTATTGGTAATGATTCTCCAATTATCAAGTAAATGTAAATCATCATTTGATGATCTCTGTGTGTTTGTTGTTGTTGTTGTTTTTGATTCTATATTAATATGATAATTAAATTGATATATTGAGCCATTTGATAACATTAAATTAACTATTTCATTATTATTACTATTGTTATTGTTATTATTATTATTGCTATTTATTCTAATGATTGTATTTGGTGATAAACCAAGTTTTAAATTACTTCTAACCAGTTCTTTAAAGTTTTGTTTCATTAACATCGATGATAGTTTAATATTATCGTTGATTAAAGAGATTGGATTTGATAGATAGACTGTATCGGTTGTTTTGATCCATTCTCTCTTGATTGGTGCAATCATGATGCACTTATCATTCTCCAATGATAGTTTTGTCATTAAATCCTTTGCTAACCATATTGAACTACTACTGCTTGTCGTACTACTCTTATTGCTATCTAAATAGGAATAACTCGATGATATATTTAAATCTATCAACTTTGGTTCAACAATTACATCTGATATACATAGTATTTGATGATTATCATCTTTATTATTATTATCAATATTGTTTTTTAATATAAACAATATTGAATTATCTAAATTAAAATTATCATTATCATTATCATTATTATTTTGTTTTTGTTTTTGTTGTTTTAGTTGTTGTTGTTGTTGATTATCTTTTAATAATTGTAAATGTATAGATATTTCAGGAGTAACATATAAATGATATTGTAAATTATATAATAGATTCGAATGTTTTTGAATGAATTGTTTCTCTCTATTGATGTCTATAAATGAGTGTTGTAGTTGTCTAACTCTAACATTTAACCATTGTAACTTTTGCATATTCAATTAATATAGATAATGAAATAGCAAAAAACAAAGAGATCTTCAATTCTTTTTTTTTTTTCAGAGATTCTAATAAAAAAACGATTAATTGATCAATCTTTACTTATTTTATATTTTTTTATGAGATAATCATTATAGCTATAAAATTGTTTGTTTTTATTTTTATTATTATTATTGTGAACGATTCCACTTTGAGAATAAAATATAATGTCCATATATATTTCTAATTTGTGATTCATGTATGATAGTAGAAAAAATATTGGATTTCATTAAAGAAGAGAAAATGATGGTCTGCAAGTCTTCGAAGCAATAGTGGAGCTGATGTGTATGAATTGATAAATAGATTGTTGAGATTTAGAGGACGTGTCATTTCATTCGAATGAAAGTAGATATTAATAATATTTTTATAAAGATAATATTTACATATATGAACTGAGTAAAATAATATTAATGGTAGTTTTAATTTTAAATCCCGAAAGATTTTTTACATAAACTCTATAAAATATTAGTCCGTTGATAATGTATCTTTTTTGTCTTTTGTGGACACTAAGTTATGAAAGAACTTCATAACATAAAACCAAATTGCAAAAAAGATTGTGAAAAAAAATTAATATTTTTTAATCAATTCTGCAGATTAATTGGTCCAATGTTCATTTTAATTAAAAAAAACAATGAATATTAAAATTTGTATTTCTTTTTTAATATTATTGATTGTATCAGCGATCGTTAGTAGTGCAAAGAGCGACAACGGATCAAACAATGTTATTAAATCACCTAACTTTTCACTTGTGAAGTATTCGCTGATGAAGAAATATACAGAGGCTACCAATCACGCGAGACTCGATAAGCATCTAAAGAATCTGGCGGTAGAGAGACACTCTGGTTCAGAAGAGATCAAAAAAGTTGCAAAATACATCGTATCGCAATTCGACACCGAACAACATTGGGATGTTGAATTCGATACCTTCACAGACAAGACACCATTCGGACAGAAAGAGTTCAATAACATCATCGTTACCTCAAAGTACCCATTGGATGACCCATTGGCTCCAACTCTGATATTGGCAGCTCACTATGATTCAAAATATTTCAAAGTATTTATTATGTAGAAACCATTCAATATCATTTACTTTATAACTAATTATTTGTAAAAAAACCAATAATATATTTCAGGAATTTAAATTCTTGGCAACTGTCGACTCTGCTGTTAGCATTGCAATGATTATTGAAATTGCAAAATCAATGGAACATGTATTGATGAATGGTTCACCAAGTATGAAATATAATGATTTAAAATTGGAATGGCAAGAAGATAGATAGATAGATAGATTAATGTTTTGTTTTTTTAATTTATATTTTATAGAGAGATTGAAATTGATTTTCTTTGATGGTGAAGAAGCATTTATCGATTGGACTGAAACCGATTCACTCTATGGATCAAGACATCTGGCAAAGAAATTCGCAAATCAAACATTGGTTAATGAAAATACAGGTGAATCGAAACCATTTTATGACACTATTGAGTTATTTATGTTGTTGGATCTCATTGGTGGACCCGATCCAACATTTAGCTCAGCGCACCCACCTACTGCACCACTCTTTAAGAAGATGATGGATATCGAATCAAAACTATCATCAAAAAGAATGTAAATATAAATATATATTTATTTATTAAAAAAAGACAAAATCAATACTTGATTAAATAACTAACTAATTTGAAATTGAATAAAAAACAAATAATAATAATAGGATAAGTTATAGACCAAATAAATATTTTACAGGTCAATTTTTACCAGGTGAAATTCAAGATGATCGTATGTATATATTACATAGTTATCTAATTATATTAAATATTAATTCAACAAAATTTTAAAAATATAATAGATGTACCATTTCATAAATATAAACTGCCTATTTTGCATTTAATTACTGTACCATTCCCAAGTTGTTGGCATAAAGCGTGCGACGATCATTTATTTGTCGATGAAACAACAGTTGAAGATTTAACTAAAATATTTAAAATATTTATTCTATCTTATTTATCAAATTAGAATTAGAAATAAATAAAAAAATAATATAGATATTCTAAAATGTAATATCAACTTTTTTTTTTCAAAATTTTGGCGCGAAGACTAAATTTAGTGGTAATTTGATTTGGTTGATTGCAAATCTGATGGTGATGATCACAACAATAATATTATTTATTTATCTACCTTTTTTTTTTATAATATAGCAGTGAAAGAAAGATGTTAAGAAATAGCAATAATATTAAAGATGATTTTCAACAGCCATTCACACCATTTCAAATAGAGTTCTTGGCAGAAGATGAATCGATCACCATCGTACCAAACTTTAGAATGGAGGAGCTGCACTTCCTATCGGGAACATACGGTCCGTTCGTTCCTGCACTTCCAGTTAACGTTCCTCTTTGGTTAGCAATCACTCTAAAGAAGAAAAAGAAATGTAAAATACAATTCCCACAATGGTTATCATTAGGTAAGTCAGCAATAAAGTCAGCAAAGTGTTAACACTTTACTTCTTCTTCTTCTTCTTCATTTGCGCAAGTCTTCATATACTAACTTTGTCAATTGTGATTGTATTGTTTCATAGAGAGATTAACAGATAAATATGAAGCAGAGAATAATGTTGAAACAAGCTTTGAATCGATGCCACCTTATTATATAGAGATTGCAACTTTGTTGTTGTCGGTTGCATCCGATGACACACCGAATGCCAATGGTATCAGAGGTTTAATTGAAGACATCATTAATAGAAGACAGAACAAACTGTCGGATACTATCATCGAAGCATTGAAACCAGTGCAAAGTGTCGATCCTTTACGTATCAACAATATAACGATGATGGAAATCAATAGGATACGACCTACCATATGTTCAGGTCTGAATCATCTACAAAAGATCTCTCAAATCGAACAATCTGTATCATCAACATCACAGTCATCACAACAACAACCATCATCATCTTCACAATCATCACAATTATACAATACTACATCGACAACAACAACAACCACAACAACAACATCAACTAATAATTTAAGAAATAGTAATAATAATACATCATATAGTTAACATTAAAAATTTATTTTATTTTATTTTATATATATCTTTTTATTATTATTCTATTATTATTATTTGTTTTATTAAATCTAATCACTTGATTGATTATCTACTTCTTCGTCGGAATCGATCGATAAGGTATTGGCTAAGGATGGTGGTTGTTGAGATTTCGACTTTTTCGTAGAGACACCAGCATCTTTGTTACGATAGTTACTAAAGTTACTCTTGTTACTCTTCTTTACTTGTTTCTTTACTATTTTCTTCTTTTTCTTGAGTTTGATGTCTTGGTCACCTTCGCTCTCGTCTTCGTCGAGGTGCAGCATCAGAGCGAGGTCGATCAACTCACCGTCTTCGCCAAGCATGACAACTTCCACCTTACTCTTTGGAATACGAAGTTGGTTGTGTTGTACCGCTCCACAGGAACACTGCTCACCGGCAGCGTTGAACGAACCGAGTTTCGCTGCGCACTTTGGACAGATTACCTGCTTGTCTTGACGCTGCTTCAGCCAGGCGCTGGCAGCTGTCGGCTCGACAAAGTATGACTTGCACTTTTTCAACTCCTTAATGGTATTCTTGGTGTTGTGATCGAGCATCGCTGGTTTCTGTTCATGCTCCAAGATATCGCCATATCTAAACAGCTTTGATCTACACTTCTTACAGGAGAAATACAAACTATCCAACTGTGATTTATCGAGTCTATCATAGACGTTCTCATACGCTTCATCGTCACTATCCTTATTGAAAACCAATTCCTCTGGTATCTCTTCATCGCTATCCAAATAGTATTCAACATCATCACTATCTTCATCTTCGTCTTCTTCATCCTCTTCTTCACTTTCAACTTGTTTTTGTTTACTATTCTTCTTATTTGATTTTGATGTCGATGTTGTTGTTGTTTGTTTTTTAGTTGATGTTGATTTCTTTGTTGTTATATCTTCATTCTTTGTTGTTGTTGTTGCAGTTGTTGTTGTTGTCTCTGTTGTTGTCTCTGTCTCGTTTGGTTCAACAGATAATCCATAGAATCTTTTAGCATTCTCTTTGATGAGTGTTGCCAATTCTTCGGGTTTCATCGTTAGACACTCTGCCGCTCTATTTAGGATATAGATGAGATTCGATGGTTCGTTTGGCATCTGACGAATATGAGAGTCTGGAATGTTCTGTGGTGTCACATTCGGTGAGTCAGTCAAGATGATCAAACGATTCTTTGGTACTTGTGTAATGAAATCACGTGCTTGATCACCCTTGTCAGACTCCTCACAGATGACACCGTTGAAACTGATATAGAAATCCAAATCGATATACTTTTGCAGCATCTTTGAACCGGCATTGAACACATAGATCATACCACGTTCAAACTCTGAACGGCACTCTTTCATCACCTCCAGCAGACCTTCACCACCACCGAAATCCTGCATCACCACAGGCAGACGCAGTTCATTGGCCAACTTGATCTGTGCCTTCATAAACTTCTCCTGTGGGAACTTCAATCCATAGTCTCTTTCATAATCTAATCCAACATAGATAGCAACTGTTTGTGGTTTAATAGCAAACTAACAAAACAAACAACAAATGTTTAGTAAGTAACAAGGTTGTTAAGAGTTGTTATCTTTAAATTAGTAGTATTACTACTTACAGCTCTTAATTGTGTAACTAATTGTAGGAATAGTTTATCTGACATCTTCTTGGAGGATATGTTGTTGGGATGAATACCGACGACACTGTAGATGACACCGGGATGATTTGAAGCGGATTGAACGGATTGTTCTGTTTTCTCAAAGTCGTTGGTTATGATTGCACAACCGTCGACACCAGCTTGTAAAGCACGTTGAATTACTCTCGATTGATCCGCTTCAAGATGTCTGTTGACGAGGTTGGCACCTGCATCAAAGGTAGACATCGGGTTGCTCGATTCTATCAGTTTTGGTACTACGATGTCCTGTCTGTTCTTTGGTCCTTCATCGGCAACGGTTGCCGAAGCCACCTTCTTATCTTTACCAGTCTTTCTCAAACTAGTCTTCTTTCCTTCTCTGTTACCAGCACGATCTACAGTTCCTCTAAACATTTTTCTCTTCTCTTTTTCTATCTAATTTAATAAATAAAATAAAAAGATTTATAGATCACTTTAAGATGGTCTTAAGACGACAATCGAATAGGAACAATGAAATAATTTGTTTTTTTTTGTTTTTTTGCGAAATTTTCCCTAATAACAGATTTAACAGAATGTAATTTTATTCTTTTGCATTCTGGATCAATAGATTATTTGCAAATACATTTATGATATAATTAAAATAAAATTAATTATATTTTAATTAAATGTAAATTAAAAATAAATAAAACATGTTTTTTATTTGGAGATATTATAATATTAATAAATATTTACATAGGATTTAGTTTGTGTAGTTTTATTTTGAAATACAACTAGTTTTTCTTTTTGTCCTATCCATTGCGGTGTCTAATGGGTGGTTCGATAGAAAATAAAGGCTGCATCATTCAAACTATTTCTTTGATCATTATATATCTTATTTTTAAATAAAATGTTCAAACATGTTTATCCTTTTCAGTTTACAACTAAGTACTATAATATTACTTATTAAACAGAAAAGGATATTTTATATTAGATCGTATGTATTTTTAGTAGGAAGATAAATAAAGTTATTATGGAATCATTGAAATTCGCATTCTATTCTGCACTATTTTTTATAAGAAAGAGTTAATACATATTTAGCTTTATTACTTTTGATTTTAAATTTAATATTTATATTTTTTATTAATAAATAGTTATTAAAATAGAAATGAATTACAAATATTGTTGTTGTTGTTGTTGATCGATGTATTAAAATCATTGGTTTAATTTACCATGGATATGTAGTAAATGATGAACCCAAGAATCTACCTGTACCATTGTCTTTGATGGCAGCTTCATAGATAATGTTGCCAGCAACTTCAGGTTCGAGTTCACCTGTAAAGTTATTCATTGGTGTCTTAACGAAACCCGGTGCAACCGAATGAACTTTGAATCCGTCGGCAGCCAATTCCTTTGCCAACATAACAGTGAATGCATTGAGAGCAGTCTTGCTACTATTGTAGGAGAGTGAGTTGATCTGTGAAAACTTGTAGTCAGTGTAGTTCAATAGATTCAACGATCCCAAGTCCGAAGAGATATTCAATATTACTTTGGCAGCTCCATTTCTAAGTAGCGGTAGGAACAATTGGGTGACCTCGACAACTCCAAAGAAGTTGACATCGAATGTCTTTCTGAGTGACTCGCTGTCGTAGGTAGATGGTTGGTTGACACTCATGAATACACCGGCATTGTTTATTAGAATATCGAGCTTTGAGTGTGTCTCTTGAGTGATCTTTTCGACCGCTGCTTTTACACTCTCGGTATTTCCCACCTCCAATTGTATGAATCTAACATCAGCGTTTGGGTACTCTACAGTCAACTCATTCTTTGTTTTAATACCCTCAGCTTCATTTCTAGCGGCTACATAGGTAATGAATCCTTTGCTTGCAAATAATTTGGCTGTTGCTTTACCAATACCCTTGTTTGAACCAGTAATTAAAACAATTTGTTTTTGTTGTTGTTGAATGTTGGATGTAATTATTGTTGTTGTTGTTGATGACATATTTAGTTATTAAATAAAAGATAATATTTATTTCTTTTTATTATTAAAAGAACTTGTTGTTTATTGATTGTTGATTTGATATATGTTTTTGATCTACAAACATTTTGCTAGAATGCTATTTATACTTTTAAACAATACTTCGCCATGCTTATTCTATTATTATACTAATTACATATTATAGTCTTCGGTAAGCATATTCTATTTTAAATTATAATTGTAATCACAAAATACAATTTTGGTAAAAGCTGTAGAACAAAAAATAAAAAACTAAATGATTACCGAAGATTCTATTGAGTTTTGATGTGTTCGCTTGGTACTTTTTTTTTTTTAATTAAATAAATATTTGCAATTAATTTCAAATTTCTTCGTTAAGACTATAATTAGAGGAAGAATAATAATAAATAATTTAAATTATTCTTTTTTTATTATTTTCTGAAATTTTGATTTATAATAAGAAATGATATTTGGGATTTGAGATTCATGAACAAAAGCTGAAAAATAGATCGGATATTCACTGAAGAAAAGATAATGATGATCGGTAATTCTTCTCAACCAGATTTTATTCTCTTTTGAGAAGAGAACAAGATTGTTGGGTATTCGAGGTTGTGGAATTGTCAGTGCTGGTAGTGTAAGGGTTTGAAGTGATGAAGGAATCATTCGAAATATATTATTTGAAAGATTAACCTGATCCATATTGCAAATATATAGCTCTTTCAATGAATTTGGAAAAGATTTATCAGTTTCAATTTTAAAGTATTCCATTGAATGAATAAATAATGTTTGAACTGATGATGGAATATCACTGACTGAAATTGAGATACCACTTCCTTCTCCAATTCGAAGTGTTTCGATACCATTTGGAATATTTCTGAGTAGATTCATTGATGAATTTCATATCCAATTCCTTGATCTTCAATCCTTCAAGTGATTGTTTTCTGTCCATCTACCAATAGATAATCGAATTGATATTGTGATCGATCTTTGAATATCTCATCGATATCATATTCTGCATGAAGCAGATCAAGACGTTTGATTGATGGTGGCATCGTTGAAATGTATCGTCCTTTTTCGATCTCTAATTGAGTGAGTGAAGATGGAAGATAACCTAAATCAATTGTTTCATCATCATAGTGGGAGAAAGTTAGTGACAATGATTTAAGATTTGGAAGTGATTTGATTGCTGGAAGCCATGAAGATGGTGCTGTTAAAGTGTGAAGTGTCATTGGTAATACGTCATTTTCTTTCAGTAAACTGCGACCATAATATTTGAATACTTCAAGATTTGGAGGTAATGATTCAACTTTAAAGAAAATACCATGGTATGTCAGATACTTTAAAGATGTTGGTAATACACCTGGTTCAAGTGGCTGTCTGAATCCACGATCAAGAATCAATTTCTCTAATATGTTTGGGAGAATTCCAACTTTGATTGGTTGATTGAAGATGGTGTATTTAAAGCTTAGAATCTTCAAATTAGCTGGAAGATATCCTGGTAACAAAGGTTCATTAAACTTCTGAAAGAATGATATAGATGTCAGATTCTCTGGTAATCTATATCTTAATGTTTGACATTTCTTTAGTGTGGTTATATTGGATAGAGGTATCAATCGATAGATTTCTTCAAAATAAGAATGTTCTTGAGGTAAGGATATTCGAATTGAATTGTAAATTAGAGGAAGTTTATTCAACTCTATGTAATAATCTAATAAATTATAATATTAATTGTTACTAATTATTACTGCTATTGAATTACATAAACATACCTGTTGAATTACCATATGACGCAAACAAATGATAATTATTCTTTCGATTGATTGAATCGATGTATATTGATTTATATGAATTCAAAAAAGAATCGTCTATTTCTTTCTTAGTGATGATTTCTTTTATGATATCTGTATTAAAAGATAGATATTTATGTCTTTCATTGAACCATCTCTTACAAGTCAAAGTAAACACAATTCTATCTACATTTTCATGAATTAAACTAATAATCTTTGCCAATAAAAGATGTGGTAAATTAACGTAATATAGTTGATTTATCATCGTTACTGCTGTTCATTGTAATATATATTATGATGGAAGTGTATGAGGTGCTTTCAAAATAAATGAAAAAAAAAGAAAAATATTAAAAAACTTCTCATTATTTATTTGTTGTAAGGTGCACCACCAGTAAAAACAAATTCTTTTAAAAGTTTGAGACTTTAATACCATTTGTTTTTTTTTTTCTTAAATAATCAAAGATGTTTGCTTGGTTACTCCTGTAATAATAGGAAAAGAAGAAAAATATGTTATATCTTAGAGAATGGAAAGTGTTTTTCAAACTATAAAGCATATTAATAGGGACTTTGAAGTCAATCCAAGCTTAATTGACTTGGCAAACTGTATTGCTGGTATCCTCGGTGCGATTGCTACCATCTTGATAGGTGTGTTTGCTGCGATTATCAGCTTCAAAGACTCACACAGAAGTGAGATTGACAGCTGTACTCATCTCCAGATGAAGTATAGTAAAGAGGAGTACTCCGATGCTCATCGTCTTATCCTTAATTATATACATGCTGGCATGCCAGAGTCTGAACGTGACTCTCTAACAACCATTCACAACAAAGTATGCAAGTATTTAGATTGGTCTAAAGATTATTATCGTTTCTTTGACAAGGTAAAACTTAAAATACATATTCTAATTATAGGTAGATACCTCTTTGTATAAGTAATTAGTACTAACATACTCTATATTTATTAGGAGAACTCTTGGCGTGTATTTTGTTCACGTGATGACTTGGAAAAGTACCATAGTTTCGAGTTGGAGAAACACAAGAATGACGATGGAAGTATTGCCCCGTCCTCTGCAGAGGAAGAGGAGTTAGACCACTACTTCTTGGTTCTCGATAAGGCTATACGTTTGAAGTGGCAGTTTCACGTTCTTCAGTTTCAGATCGATCGAAAGGTGTTCCCGGCGTACGTCAATCACAGCTATTGGGTCGTCGGTTACTTTGTCAATGCTCTCAGGAATGAATTGACTTCCGACCAATTGTGTTCACTCAATAACTACATTAAAGAGCAATTCTATTGTTCAATGACAATGCGTGAGCGTTCTCCACTCACCGTTGAGGAGCTATCTACCAAAGGTACTTCGCCCGTATATTCAAAGAAAGAGTACAACTACAACACAAAGAGTGGTAACAGCAATATCCTTATAAGCGGTAGCTTCAAAATGGCTTTTGCTGTAGCATTTATCTATATGGCCACACATATCTTTCCAAAGATTTCTCATCATGTTCAAGTGGAGTTATAACAAACAATAAATCAATATATTTGAGTTATTATCGTTTTTGTTACTCATTGTAATAAATATGATAGAAATTTAAGTTATTTCCAATAAAGGATTTTTTTTATTATATAAAAGAACAATGTCATTATTTTTTCATTAAATTTTGATAAAAAACAAGAGAGATTACAAATGGTATCGAAACACTTAGATTTGGAGAAGTAAGTTTCAGTAAGTGCAAAGATAACAATCAACTTTACAAATAATAACAATTTTGTAAAAATAATAACAGTTTATTAAAAATAAAAAATATATTTTATTGTTCTTCAAACTAGTTACATGATTGACGATGGTGATCGGTAGTCAACAATCTGGGAAGGAAATCATTATTTATTTATATGTTAATTTGAATTATTATTATTATTATTATTATTATTGTAAAGATTTGTTTATTGTAAGAGCTTGAGAGTGGTTTCACCGATTTGATTGAATTTAGGAGTAGCTTGAATGTTGGTTCTAATGATTTGTGCAAGGATCTCCTTGTCACTGATTGCTTTAGATCTATCTCTAAAGGTAATCAACAATGTACCTAATGCAAGTGTTGCTCTCTCCAATACATCGACATGATCAATCTCTTTCAAGATCATTGATTCCAACGAACGAATTAAAAGATCTACAACATCGACTTTGATTGTATCCTTATTATATACACTTGATACAGATAAACTAAAAAAGATTAAAGTTAATTAATATATTATATTAAATATTTATAAATATAAAGATAAAGATTAACTTACTTTAATAATAAAGTTGAATAGGCTGTTAAGAATGAAGAAGTTGGTTGTACACTCATTGTGGCGATGTAGATTGGTTGGAATCGGTTGATAATGATTTCAATATAGTTCTGGACATAGTTTCTCAAAGAGTGGTGCTTAATCATATTACAAAAGATCTTGCAGATCATCATCTGGGTATTGATATTATCTGTTGCCGGTATTCTAAATAATGCATCAAAGATATTGAATTGTCTCATAGTGATCATCTTTTCAAAGGTATTATTTGCATTTGGATGATATACCATAACTCTTATAATATCCAACACTAGACAAAAATATAACAACATGCATGTTAGTTTTAAATATTATATATAAATATGTCAAGTTTGATAGTTAGCTAGTTTAGTTTAATAACTTAACTTACATGGTAATAACTTGTCGGTTGGCCATTTAAATAGTTTAATGATTACTTTGTATTGAGCATCTGAGAAGTTTGATGAGTGATATCTAGAGGTTTCTTTGAGGGTGTTCAATATGCTCTTGAGAATGTTGTCTTCGTTCTCATCGATGTTCAGTGCAATCTTGGCAGTGTCTGGGTTGGCGAGGAGTTCGGTGTTGTACTCAAGAAGCTTTGGTACGAGATTGGCAGAGTTGGTTGCATCAAAGTATGTGAACGTTCCGTGTGGAATGTAAGAGGTAGATTGTACATCGGCAGTTGGTGCCGGACCAAATTTAGAAGCTAAATTAGATAGATCGGAAGTAGCTGTTGTTTGTTGTTGTTGCTGTTGACCGCTACCACCACCGCTACCAGATGGTAATGACATGTCCATTTGATGAGATGGAGTAGTACCTGGAACGTAACGATTACCACCGGTGAACGGGTCAGAGAATGTGGATTCTTGTGGACCGATAGTGTTGGCAGGTGCGTTGGCATTCTTAATGAGGAACTGCGCGATCTCCTCAAGCCAAGATTGGTCGAGGTCGTTCTTCCAGAGGAATTCTTGGGCGACGGTATATGGGTTCTGTCCGTTGTTGTAACCGATTTTGTACATGGTTCCTTCGTTGACGTCGATGTCAAAGACGTAGTCGTACTCGGCACCGTTCAGTAGTGCTTTCGATTTCGATTGATTCGAGTCGATGACATCGCCAATCTTGATCCAACGCTGCTCCGATTCCGACCACTGATGCGCTTCTGCAACCTTGCCGTTTCTCACCACTTTCATCTCGCCGTCCTTCTTTCCGGCGGTGCCAACGAGTACGCCAACCTCTGGCAGCTCATTGAGCTTGATGTCACCGACATTGTCAGCTGGAATCTCTTGTGCTGCTACAGACTGGTGGAATTGCTCGATGAGTTCGGCGACGGCGACACGCGATGGATTTCGTGTGAAGACACGCGCGACACCGTCAGCACAACCAGTGACAATGTCACCGTTGGCAAGAGTGGCGACACACCATACTCCCGAGGGGTGAGCGATGGTTTGGTGGCAGCTGTTGTCGTCGGATTTCCAGATCTTGACGGAACGATCTTCACTGCAAGAGACATAACCAAAGTTGGGAACGACGGCGACGTTGTAGACGAATCCACTGTGACCGGTCATCTCGCCGATCAACTCACCGGAGAACGTCCAAACGGCAATCAAACCATCGTTTCCACACGAAACGAATCCAAAATCCGGAATCAAAGCCAATCCTCTCACACAATCGGTGTGTTTCGTCAAAACATTCAAACTCTTATACTCTACTTTCTCTGGGTTCGTCTGATCTCTCTGCCAAACGATAATCTTCTTATCGGCAGAAGCAGTCACTATATTACCATTTGGCAAACCTAGAACACCCCATACAGCAGCCTCATGTTTCTCTAGAGTCTGAACACAGTCTGCATTATTCCATATCTTTACAGTCCTATAAACGATCGAATTAGTACAATTGTTTGTTAGATATTGAATAGAGAAGTTAACTTGACTTACTTATCCCAACTACCAGAGATGACAAGTCCGTCTGATGTTGAACCAAGCGATGATATGGTGTCGGTATGTCCACTGAGGAGTAGAGATGGAAGTTTATTGGCAAGGTTTTGATCTCTTGAGATTGACTGTGAATCCCATACGTAGATACATTTATCGTTGGCACCGGATGCAAACATTCGCTGGATCTGATCGTTTGGTTTGAGGGGTGTGAGTGCACCGACAAAGTGTTGGTGTTCTGTCAGCACGATCGAAGGTATCTCTGTGCCCGTCTTGAATAGATCCCACACACGCACTGTATTATCACGCGATCCAGTTACCACACGATGATCAGAGGTAGTACACACCGACCGAACATCTTTTCTATGACCTGTCAAAACCTTTGACAGTTTATAATGATCTAACAATTTAGCATCTCCACTCATTTGTACAACCTGAAGTCTATCTATATGTATATATATAATATGTGTATAAAAAATATTTATTTAATTCTGAAAAAACAAACTATAGTTTATGATTATTTACAATATTTTTTTTTATCTGTTTTTTTTCTTTTGTTTTTAAAATTGTTGTGATTCATCAATTTAATTTAAATTAAATTAAATTATTGTAAATAGTTTGAACAACAAAACTTTTAAAAATTAAGTTGTTTTTTTTTTTTTAAAGTTAAATTTAATATTTTTCCAAAACATAGATAAAAAAAAAAAAACAGTTTATTTTATATATAAATTCAGTATTTATTTAATAATAAATACAAAATAATGATAAACCTATCATGATAAGTTTAATTTATGAATATTTTTTCGATTCTTTAGAACGAGAAATAACATTAAACTATGGATCAATCAAGAATTATTATTCCATTTTAGATCATATCAGACAATTAAAATCGTTAGCTACGTCTCCCTTTACAAGTATTTTTAACCAAGAATACAAAGTAAGGGAACCTTTTGAAACTACGATCGATTTTTTGAATGGTGGTATTCAAAGAGAAGTGGAGGCCATCAAGAAATTAAATAAAATGAAAAAACTATTTAATTTGTTGGCGTTTTGTGGAAACTTAAAAGAGGTGGAGCCCGAAGATGATGGGGAAGATCTAACTTTTGTGTACAGCGATAGCGATATCATCAATTCCATTGGTCAATCATCGACAGTCGATGAATTCATTTCAATCTACAAGAATTCGATCTTCTACTATCAGATCGATTTGAGCGATGGAAAGACAATCGAGAGTGAACTTCATGAAACTTTGAAAGAGTACCAAGAGCTTTGTAAAGAAATCAAAGAGTACCGAGCTCAAATGACAACCATTGACCAATTCCCAGATATCGAAAGCATGAAAAACTTGGCCGATTCATGGGAGACCCATTTCAGAGACTCCATGATGGTTCAGTTCCATAATGTTTTCAACTCTAGGGTTTCCACTGGGTGTGAGAGCTAACAGATCATACCCACCACCAAAACATTACCAAAGATTCTAAAATTTAATAATTATAATTCACTAATATTAGATTTTTAATATCGATAATGTTTCTTCTGCCTCTTCCCCATGTCATCACCTCTCAGTGTCATTTTGCGACTATAGTTTTATTTTGGTCAGGTAAATCCTATAGTGTCTGACAAAATGACACCCCTAAAAGAATAGTATTTTCAATTTAGTTACTTGTAAAGTTGCGGATTTACTCTCAATTGAATCTAATATATTGAATCATAAAACATTTATAGATTTCTTTTAATACTATTCTTATTCCCTGACTACACTTTGTAGTAATCACCTTTTAAGAGTATGATAATAATAAGTTAATCGAATTAGGTATTAATACTGAATATATTTAAAAGAAAAGAAGGGACTAGTTTGTCATTAAAATATTATAGATACATAAATAAATAAATAGAGATAACTTTCTTTAATTATTTGTGGTATTTATATTTAAAAGAGATAACAGGAAATAATAATAATAATAATAATAATTCAACAGTAATTAGATGTAGAGAGCACCAAAGGGATTTCGAGATTTGTCGTGATTGTAAGGCCTTGATATGTTTAATTTCTCAACTTAGTATCATAGAGGTCATTTTTTTAATCAAAGAGGAGATATATTAATTTTTTATATTCCATGTGATAATTTTAAATAATTCTTGCTAGTTGGTCAACATAGTATTAAATAATATTTAATAAATGTAGTGCTTTAAAAAAGAAATAATATTATTTTTTGTATTAAAAAAAACCATAAAATAATTAGTAAATTAAAAAAGTCTATCGAATTATAGCAGCAAGTTTCAAAATGTTTGATTTTCATTTAATTTATAAATTAATTTTACTCTAGTGTTGGTTAGATATTTCTATCAAAAAGAAAAGATATTCAATTAAGAATTAATTTTGATTAAAATCCCACACAATTGATTTACACTCTTTTATAAGATTATTTTTTATGATGCCCACCTTTTAACTAAAATTATTTTTAAAACTTTAAATTTGCTGATTATTTACTATAATAAAATCAATGGGTTATGAGATATTAAGTCAGGTCCGAATGTTGATCAAGAATAAAATTAAGAAATGATCAATGCCCAGGGATAAATTAACACTTTCATAAATAAAAAGATGATAGCATTCTCTGCAAATGAGCCCCATCTATAATTGAACAGATAATTTTGTTTCTTTTGGGTGGGAATTCAAGCCAAATAAATCATCAAAATAAAAAGAGGTTTCAAACGAAAAAAAAAAAATCTAAAAAAGATATTCTATCACAAAAAAAAATATCTGGTTTTAGGAAGAGATTAATTTTATTTATAAAAGATCATAATTAAAGTTTTAGTTTTTACAAAATCATTTTTATCATCTTAAATATATATAAATATTTATAGCACAAACAATGAATAAACTATTATCTTTATTCTGTTTAATTGTTTTAATCAAGGTAGCTTTTGCTACCTATGGTGTTGATCTTGTAGGTTACAAATAAAATAAATTGCATATTCAAAAGTTTATTAATACCTTTTTTATTCTATAAATAGTCACAAGGTGGTGATAGTTCAGGTTTCAGTTGTTTAGTTGGAGAAGGTTTCACGTAAGTTGGTTGGATCACATTTGATTGGATTTGAAAAAACAATATTAATTTATCATATATTTTATTTAAAATAATAGCTTTGCAATTGTTAGATGTTATATGTCAACTGGTGAGCCAGATCCAAATTGTGCATCATCTGTACAAGCTGCTTGGGCAGGTGGAATGACCTCAGTCGATGTCTATTTATTCCCATGTTTCAGTTGTGGTAATCCACAAGGTCAAGCTCAAAGTCTTGTTCAATATACCCAAAGCAACGGTGTCAAATTCGGTACAGTTTGGTTAGATATCGAAGGTCCAGGTACCTATTGGGGTGGTGACCAAGGTGCCAACCAACAATTCTTTGAAGGTTTGATTCAAGGTTTACAAGTATGTAACAACATTTTTTAAAATGAGATATGAATATGGTATTAATATTTTATTTTAATAGGGTGAAGGTGTTAATATTGGTGTTTACACCTCAGAATCTCAATGGTCACCAATTATGAGTGATGGATACACTGGTGGTGCTGACTATCCATTATGGTATGCTGACTATGACGGCAATCCTTCTTTCTCTGATTTCTCACCATTCGGTGGTTGGTCAAGTCCATCAATGAAACAATTTGCTTCACCATCAGCTTCAGTTTGTGGTATTGGTATCGATGAAAACTGGTTCCCAGGTGGAGCATCATCAGCAACTCCAGTCACCTCTGGTTCAGGTTCAGGTTCAGGTTCCGGATCAGGTATTTTTTAATTATATTTAAAATTTTCTATAAATATTTTATTAATTCAAACATTTCTTATAATATTTAGGTTCCGGTTCAACATCCAGTGGTTCAGGAAGTGGAACTAGTTCAGGTAGTGGTAGTGGTAGTTCAGGAAGTGGTAGCAGCTCAGGAAGTGGTAGCAGTTCAGGAAGTAGTGGTAGCAGCTCAGGTAGCAGTTCAGGAAGTGGTAGCAGCTCAGGTAGCACTTCAGGAAGTGGTAGCAGTTCAGGAAGCGGTAGTAGTTCAGGAAGTGGTTCAGGAAGCAGTTCTGGTAGCGGTAGCGGTATGTATTAAAATTAACTCATAGAATTGTTTAAATATATGATATTAATATTATTTGTAAATAGGTACTACAACCTCAGAATTTAGAACACGTAAACTCTAAACCATAAAGAATAACAATAATAAAAAAAAATAAATACACAAGTGTGATATCCCTTAAAATATTAAATATATATTTTATTCATACAATACTATGATATAATTTATATCAATTTCGATACAATACTTCATTCTCTTAATTTTTATTCTGAATTTAGAATTTTAGATCTACATTTTATAGATCTATACAGTTAACTTCTAACTTCTGACTCAAGCAATTCGTACGTCTGCTTCCGATTCCAATACTTTTACGGACAATAATAATATCATCAGAAGTTAAACAATAACAATATAATAATTTTATTCATTATTTATTAAAATACAATTGTGTAATATATTCATTACTACAAGTTTAATTTTCATTTGGATTAATCTTTGTCTTTTTTCTTATTGAATAAATAACAAGCTACTACAGAGTGTTCTTTGGGCTTTAATTAATGTGTAGGTTGGTATTCTGTCTCTTGGGATTTTATTAGTATGCGCAAGTCCAATCGAACTATTTGATGTGATCTTTGATTCTAATAACTTATAAGTTGGCAATATAGTGAGGAATGAAATCCTAAATGACACTCTAATTTTCTTCAAGCTCTCTTACAAATTCCTCCATTTCTTTCTCATCATTATCATTTATATCCAATGTCTTTATAAATTCGAATGATATTAATCTTAATTTACTATTATTGCTTGAAAATAACTTTATCATATTTCTAAATCTAAAACTAATATCCCATCGTAATCTAACTCTTTCTATTCTAGAACATTGTGAGAGTATATCGAACCATCCGTCGATTTTCTTATCGTCTCTGAATATACTGATGTCACTAATAAGTGCGAAACTGATCATTGAAGGATGCTTCTTGATACGTTTGATCATCTTAAAGTACTCTGTGTCAGTAACCCAGACATCTCTTACACTGATTACAATATTTTTGAGGTTTTCAAAGGCTTCATCCAAGAGGAAGTCTTTTGGAAATGAAAAGTTCCTAGTGGTGATAAAGAGTGATTCCAAAGGTGATTTCGTCAACAATCGATCTTCATCGACTTCCATCGGTTCGATTTCCTCAACGAAGCCCATTCTCTCTACCTCATGGAAACACAAAGGAAGTGGAGAGGTCACGCACCTCATAGAGTTGACGTGTGATATAAGAACGATCGTATTCGCCTGTATCTGGCTTCGTCGGAGAGTGACAACGATCTGATATTGCCAATGATGGAATACTGTGAGTTGGGCAATGTTGTATTCTCGCATCCATAGAGTATACGATATCTAAAATAAGTGGTGAAGATACCTCATATTCTAAACGATTCGATATGTGAAACCAATTTGGTCACTCCATAGTTGGATTGACTTTTTTAATGTATATAATCAATAAAATATGTAACATTTATAAATTTTTAATTAAATATTCTTAATGTGTTTCAATCGATCAACTCTAAGTTAGTCTAACAAATTAAGATAATGAAAAAGTTAACTGTTAACACGAAAAAAAAAAAAATTACGCATTTTGGGTAAAAAAACAAAATTGAAGTTACATAGTTGTATTAATTATTTTAATTACATGATTTTATAAGGATATATAATGAATAATAATAGTAATAAAAATAGTAATTTTAAAAGTGGTGGTGATGAAGATGATAAAATATTGAAAAAGAAGAGGTTGGATAATGATGATCAACAACAGCAACAGCAACAATCACCACCTAAAAAAATGATAATAAACAATAACAACAACATAACAACAATAGATTTAGAGAATAATAATTCATTGTATTACAAAAGTGAAAAACTAAGACAAGAAATACAGAGAACTACGCCACTCTCTGTTTTGGTGGATCAAGCCGATGACCTAATCAAACATTGGTTGAAATGCTCATCTGCTGATATCAATTTTAAGAATAATTTAATACAGATCATTCATTTATTTTATGATATATCTATTAATAATAACATTACTAGTACAACAACAACTAATAGCAGCAATAATAATAATAATAATAGTAATAATCAAATATTAATAATACCAAGATTATTAGATATTGTATTGATATCATTTATGATGCATAGACCAGAGTATATCATAACTGTGATCTACACATTAGCAGAGATGTTAGTCAATGAATCATTACAGTATCATTCAAAGTCAGCACCATTCTATTTGTTTAAAGATCTATTTAGAGATACTTCTGGTTCAGGTTATAATTTAATATTACAACAGAAACAACAACAGCAACAACAACAACAGAATCAACAACAAAAGTATCAACAATATGATAAAAAGAATAAGAAATTCAATTATAATCAACAGCAACAGCAACAGCAACAACAACAACAACAATTTCAATTACAACAACAACAGTTTCAAAAGATAAATGATAGATCCAACAGTAATACGTCGGATACCATTAAGTTACAGATACTCTCTGATTTGACAACTGTTAACTTTGCATATTATATCAAGTCAAACAACAACAACAATAACAATGACAATAATGATAATAATGATATTAATAATCAGTTTCATCTTTCACAATGGATAACATCATTATTAAAGTATAGTAGTGAAATGGTATTGAATATCTATTTCCAAAGTTTGTTACAATCACCTTTTAAATCATTTCCCAATTTAAAACAATTATATATTAGTAGTAGTAGTAGCAATCAATCAAAGCAACAACAAGAACAACAACAAACAATAGATAAAGATAATAATAAGAAACAAGAAGATAAACAAATAGAGGTATCATTAAAGACAATGATAAAACAACATACAATACAAATATTCCAAATAACACAAAAGACAATCGATCCAGTCAAACAGAATAACTCTTTAAAGAAATTACAATTACTCATACAAACTATTGTTCCAATATTAGTTATTACCTTAAATACTAGTAGTAATAATAATAATAATAATAATAATAGTTATAATAGTAATTGTAGTTTAGATGGATTTAATGAAATAATTCAATATTATTTTTTAAACATTAATAAAGTTACACATACACATAGATTACTTCAAAGTTTAATTGAATCAAATAATATTGATAAAGTAAGTAATATTCTATACATTTTATTTAATATCTAATATTAATAGTAATTTATTTGATAGATAATTAGATTGATTGAAATACTTATAAGATGGAATCAATCGAATACAGATCATTTAGTGACGTTACAAAATCATTTTCTACCAGCGATCTTCCAGTTTGTGGGCTGTGAGGAGAATGACAATGTTCGATTCAACACCGAGTTGTTGTTGAAAAAGATATTCTACGGTGCCAATCATCTCAATGTTTTGTTATTCGGTGTCAACTACCGATTCGGTTTGAATGGTTACTACAGTCCACGTCAGTTACTGGACGGTGTCAAAACCATAGAGAATCTCATTAGGACATTAGAGTCATTCCGTAGCGACACTCAGAGTAAAGTCTACAAGATATGGGGACAATATTGGAGATCTACACTCTCACTAAATAACAACAATAACAATAGCAACAATAACAATAACAACAACAACAACACATCGACTATTGCTCATCAATTTTGGAGTTGTCGACAACTTCTTTTGTTCTATGTACACATGCCGCAAGACCTTCAAGATATCACCAAGATCTTCCTCTTCACCTATCTCGGTCAACTCGAACTACAACCAAATCAATTCGATTCGAAATCAATAACTATATTTCAACAATTAGTTAGAATACTTTTTAATATTAGTTGTGATATTAAAACTATTAATAATGATAATAATAATAATAGTAATAGTAATAATAGTTTTATAACTAAAATTGAAAAGGAAGAAGAGGAACAGGAAAATGATAGAGATGATGAAGATATTAGTAGTAATAGTAATAATATATTCTTAGATTATATATATTTCATTATTAGAAGATTCAGTAATCACAGATTGATTATCAAGAGTATATCGATGTCTTTGATCGAGCTGTTAGATAGTACATTAGTTCTGGACCAATTGTTCTCATCACCCTATCTCTCATCCACAAACAACACCACATCACTCACCAGTTTATTCATTCCATCAACCAGTGTAAATAATCTATTACAAATGTTAATATCAATATTACAAACAACTACATCATCGTCATCATCGTCATCATCATCAACAACAACAACATCATTACAAACCAACAATACAAGTCAACAAGATCTATACTATTTCTTTTTAAATTTATTTATCGATAATCATACAACATTAGATCGTATATTATCATTATCAGCATCATCCGATTGTAAATCTAAACTACTTGCAATTAGGTTATTAGAGTTAATACAAATAGGTACAATACAACAACAGCAACAAAATAATCAACAACAACAACATAAATATTGGAATTCAACTAGATTAAATTTAATTTATAATTCATTGTTAGATCCAATTGCATCAGATTCATCAGCTCAATTCATTCGATTCCTCGTTAAAGAGAAGATTATTTCGACTTCATCGATTTTGGAGTCTTTGTTCCTGCAACTCATCATTCACAATAATAACATTGACAGTAACTGTAACAACTCTATCATTTTAATAGAAGAGATACTTAGAAGCAACCTATCACAACTAGATAAAGTATTAAAAATGATTAAATCTTCTTTATTCAACAAGATACCACCAACTTTTAATAATAACAATAATAATAGTTACTCTGATAACTCTTCTTCTACTTCCTCTTTATACAATAATATTCAAAACAACAACAACAACAACAATAACAATAATTATATGAGTTCAAATCTTTTAATACTATTACAAAAGATAAGTGGATTAACGGATTTGTCAGGCGATATCGTATCATTGTCGATAGATTCCATCTATATGTATCCGGATACAGTACAGTTGCTTCAGTATCAGTTGATTGCCAGTGCACTGGAGCGAAGAGACAAAGACAGTCAATCATTTGACAAGTTGAACAGTTTCATCAAAGATAGACTATCGTCAATCATCGAGGGACTGACATCGTCCAATGTCACCATTAGAAAACTCTGTCTAACCATACTCCAAGAGTTTATTGAGATGTCTTATAGACATGCTCATTCCATCAACAACAACAAGAGAAAGAGAGGTATCGATAGTTTAGTTACCAACAGCAACAGCAACATCAATAGTTCTATTAATGATCCAATGGTATTAGATACAACAGAATCATCATCATCATCATCTTCCTCTTCTTCATTAACAACAAACAACAACAACATTAAATTAAATCCATATGAAAACAAAGAATTAGTACAAAACACAATTAACTACAAAATCAATGGATTGACAATGATATCGGATACATCGAATATCATATTCCTTAGAGAGGCCAATGAATATATAAATATGTTTACAAGCAGATCACTTAAATAAAATAAATAATTAAATAACCTAATTCCACAGCTACAACAACAATAATAATAATAAAGATTATTTTTTAATAAATAACTAATGTCATATAGTACTATATTTACAAATAGATTGTTTCTTTTTTGTTATTGGTATGATTTCAGATTATGATTTAGATTAACTTTAACTTTACTTTACCTATCATCTTTTTTTAGAGATAATTGAAGTAGCTAATGATTTTAATACTCGGATTTATAAATAATGTGTTGTTGGTACTTTTGTATGTTGATGTTTGTTGTAAAATAAAAAATTGTTTTTAGTGCGTGCTAATTATATCTAAAGCTATACAGTATCATCGTGGAACATCCATCTATAGTAGTAGTAGTAGTAGTAGTAGTAGTAGTAGTAGAGGTAAGATAGTATAATTAGTATGCACGATTATTGTTGTTTCTATTATTGTTGATGATGATGATAGATTGATTACCTTGTATCTTTAGGACTCTTTCCAACGGCTCTCGAAACATATACAGAATCGTCTACTGGTCGTACTTTTTCAGTACAACTACTCAACATACTTAAAATACTTAAACAAATTGATAAAACTGTCAATGCTGGACTCCAATGATCGTATACTATTACATATAAAAAGTGGTTAAGATATTGAATGAATTATTAGATTATAATCTATAAAGAGAGTTGTTAACGTTGACGACGGTTTACATACAAATTGATAAACAGATATGACCGTTTCCGTAAATATGTGGATGTACAGGTGGTTTACCGATAAAGATAACCTCTGGTGCCTCTAATGGGTAGCCATCATTGAATCTGAATTGTAGGCTGAATTTCTCGCCTTGATAGAGCGAACCAGTGGTACCATCAATACCAATGACCCATCTTGACAAGTCATTGGCTTCCTCCACTCTGATACCAGTTGGTGGTGATACCTGTAACTCCATCAATTCTTTTTGTAATCTCTTTGCGTATCTTGTTGCCATATTATAATATTTTTATTTATCTACTTGTTTTTGTTTTTGTTTTATCTAATATATTCTAATTATATATTTGTTATAACAATTTATATATATTATTTCAATTTTTGTGTTATTCGTTTTAATCAGATTTATAATAATTATATTATATTATTAATTATGTATATTTATTGTTTAATTAATCTGAAAAAAACAATAAAGTTATTTAAATTTAAGTTAGTTTTTTTCTTTGCGAATTAAAAAAAAAAATTTTTTTTTTTTAACTTTTCTTTATTGATTTTTCAATTTTTTTTTATTTCAAATGTTCATTGTTTTTTTTGTAAGACTACAATATATGTTTAAACTATGATATGTTATATATATAATATCAAAAACATTCTGTAGAATTCTTCGCAACAACGACAATCGAAACATTTTCACAAACACTATAATCACTTGATGTCAAGTTTTTAGTTGTCAAACTGACATCCTTACTTTGATTATCTATTTATATATATTTACAATCATTAATTAAATTAAGTTAGAATTGATTTTTTTAATCATTCCAATAGTTTTTATTGTATTGTCTAAAACTTAATAAAATCAAATCAAAATAATAATTAATTATGATAATAAAAACACTAATATATTTTGTTTGTCAAAAACAGCAAGTGCGAATTAAAAACATATGCAATAGCAAAAATAGAAGAAATAATAATAATATTATCACATAAATCAGATTTGGATTATTTTGTTGCGCTGCTATCGTGATTCAATTACTGAAACTTATGTATAAAGTAATTTATTTGATTGTTTTATTTTCAATAACAATAAAACTGTTTGTAAAATTTAAAATTCTTAATTAGGACTAATTTGGAATGACGAATAATTTAAATTTCCTTAAATAGAAAAAAAATCTCTTATTCATTTTAAAAAAAAAAAACAAAAAAAACAGTTTAAATTTTTTCCCACTTTTTGTTTTAAAAAGGCAAAAAACCAAGAATTACCATTGTTGGTAATATTCTCGAGAAAGGTCTATTCCAATTTTTTAATTAAGCCTATGTAATATAATAGTGCTTAAAAACATTGTCAAAAAAAAAAGATTGTTGTTTTTTATGTGTGTTGTGTAAATTATTTTTTTTAATAGCATGACAACCTTGAAAAAAAACACCACCTTCAAAGCGAAGCTCTCGTAGTTTTTTGGTTGACATTTTGGTTGAGTGCGAAACCATTCTACATTGGGTAAAACAATAAAGCAGAGCAGCTCACACACACACATATAATTTTAATTAAATTTTACATTAAATTGTTTTTCTTAACAAACAACTGTTTTTATTGAAATGTGAAAGTAGTGAGAGTGGGAGGCTAGACTTTAAAGCTACCAGTGTGTTGTTATGGCTAGTTTCCTTTTTTTATTATTTATAATTGTTAACACTTGACATGTTTGTTTTTCTAAAGGTTCCAATGACCTGTCAGTCTCGCATTAACCCCATAGCAGTATCTCACTCATTAAAATTTAATTAGTTTTTTATTTTTTTAAATTTATTTTTTGTATAATCCTGTATTTTTGTCACACTCTTAAACCTTAAATCCAAAAACACACACACACTCTCACTCTCTCAACTCTTACTACCAGTAGTTCACCCACACAATTATATTACTCAAACACACACACACACACCCACACACACTTTTTAAAAAAAAACTACTAAGACTCAACTCAAGACAAGTGTCATATTCATTGTCCAAGGTCTGGCATATATATGTGTGGTTTTAATTTGAAAAACTTAATATTAACAACCTTAAAAAACAACAACAGCATTAACACACACGACGACAACAACCAAGTAAAACAACAATAAACCATTCAATTGTTTTTTGTTACCACCACATATATAATAGAAGAACATATAAATACATAACAAATAATAATAATAATAAAAATAAAAATAATAATTAAATAATTTAAAAGAAAGTAGTAGTTGCGGAAATAATCAAATATATATATGTAGATTATTTTTATTTTTGATTATACCATATTTTAATCAACTGTTTTTAAAAAAAAGATACGAATAATATCTCTAACATTCACTACTACAAGTTTTAAAAATACAACACTCAACACATTCAAAAAAAGTACACCACCTTCAATTTCAACTTTTAACTTTTTTACAACATACACTTCAACAAACCACTTTTCCATTCACTATATAACCAGACACTTTAATCACAACCGAACCATATATATACTTTCGAAAACTTTTAATATATTCACTCTTCGCAATTGTCGACATAACATTAAGTTGTTATTTATCCAACCAAAGCTCAATAATATTTTAAATAGTCTCGCGCCATCTCTAAAATAATAATATTTCAAATTCTGGTCTCACAAGTTGAATTTAAATATTATCATTGTTTGTTGCAACATTTTTTGTTTTTTGAATAAAATTCAAATATTTGCATTGTACAAAAAAAAGCTCCAACCCAATTGTCAGCATCCACTGCACCATACATCTCCAAATTGCACCACTGCAAACTATAGATGTCCCATTGGAGTCCGTCAGTTAGCAGCAGATTTTATTAGTAGAGCATTGTCGTCTGATGATTAGTAGTCGCCATCGCAGCATCTGTTTTGGTTATAGAGCATTTGCAAGTCAAGTCAATACAGTTTATTACCACTCCAACAAACTTCATTCAGAAAAAGAAGAATCCTCGGCTTGCAAGCATTTTAAAAACTCTTAAGAGTCTAAAAGTTATCAAACTACATAATTATTTTATTTTCAACAAAAAATATTTATATATATAAACTATTATTATTATTATTATTTATATTATTATAAAACTCAAAATTAATTTAATTAATTAGTTAATTATTATAAATATTTTATTATATATATTATTTATTTATTTAATATATATATATATTATATTTATTTAAGTTAAAATAGTAGTTTATTTATTTTTTAAAAGTTTCAAATTATTATTATTTATATTTTTTCTTTATGATAATTTATTTAATAATCTTTTAATTTCTTTTTTCAAAGATTAAAATATTTAAGATCAAAAAGATTTACTTTAATTTATTATATTTATTATAAAGTATTATATCCAGAAATTTATTATTTTAAAGGTTTTTTTTGATTAAAAAATTATTATAATATCTGTAATTATTTATAATCAATATAATCTGATTCTTAAGAATTATTATTATTATTTAATATATATATATCTAAAAAGTTTGATAACAAATTAATCAAACTCAAAAATTATTATTTCTTTTTTTTTTCTACATCAATGTCCATTCAACAACATTCATCAGAGAAACAAAAAGGAGAAGTTCAATGTTCCATTGAGGATCCAACTTTGTTAGCTCCCAATCCTTGTGCCTCTAACATATTGGTTACTTTGCCACAGTCAAGCCTCCCGAATGAAACTTCTATTGGAGCCTCTCCTGCCACAGTGCTGTCCAAACAACAAAATAGTATAAATACCAGTGGAAATTTTACCAACCTCTGTGAATCACCAAATTCAACCTCTCCATCTACACCTTCGCCATTATCCACTAGCAATGGTAATGGAACAACCAAAGCAGATAAACCATTCCAAGATGTTCTTGTGCCAGTCACCGTTCAAACCAATAGTGGATCATTGAGTACCGTATTAGAGAATATACCATTAAAGAGAGTAAGTAAAACAAAGTTTTAATTAATTAATCAAACAAATACTCAAAATTTAATTTATTTTTAGACACACAGAAGAAGAAGTTCAAATATGAATAAAGAGAATTTATATTGTTATAAATGTAAAACCAAGACAACACCAGAGTGGAGAAAAGGTCCTGATGGTCCGGCAACGTAAGTTTATTTATTAGCTTTTATAGAAATAATTATTATTTACTAACTAAACGGTTTGTTAATAATATTTTCCAATCTAGATTATGTAATGCATGTGGATTATCATTTGCAAAGAAAATGAAATTGGAACAGATTAAATTAAAGAATGGAGGTGCTCAGATTCATACTTCTACATTTCCAATTGTCTTGCCTAATCCCATAGATGGCTTTGACAGTCAATATTGTCAAGAGAGTAGTGGCTGCAGTGGTAGTGGCGGCAGTGATTTCAGTGGACTTCAACCATTTGTATGTGATACATCCCTACAGTTATCTGGCAGCAGTTTGTTACCATCATCGTCCAGCGCCAATCCACTGGCTAATACCACATGTGTTCGTCCTCCCAAAGGCAAGAAGAGTAAATCATCAAAAACACATACCTTCCACCAATACAACCACAGTGGTTCCTCCTCCACTCATATTCCAAATGGAAGTGTGATAAAGAGTCAATCCAAGAAGAATTCCAAGAGTTCCAAGAGCTCCAAGAGTAAAAAACAAATTAAAAAAGAAATCGCCTCCAACAACAACAATAACAATAGTAATATCTCACCTGTCAATAGTATACCACAACCTCTTTCAACACCAACAAATAATCTTCAACCAAGTTTCCAACAACTCCACCTTCAATACGTTCCAAATCTACCTATTGACACGGATATGAATCTTAACAATATGAATGGTATCAGCTTTTCCAACACAAACAACCCACTGGTTACACTTAGTCCGATTACAACTCAACCGGTGATATGCTCCTCTGGTGAGAAGTTCTTGGAAATGGGTGTATCTTCTATTTCCAACTCCACGGAAAGTTGTTCGGTCATGGATGTCAGTCCACCTACAGATCCAAACTATCCATTCATTCAGTCGGTACCCAATATCTCCTTGCCAATACACATCAAAGTAGAACCCAATGACAACAACATCTTTATGGACAACCAATATGGTGATTCCAATGTAAATAATCTTGTACAATCTGACTGTCAAAGTCTATTCTTTTCCAATGACAACCATTTCTCAAATAATGAAACAGTTGTCGAACAACATCAACACCAACAACAACAACAACAACAGCAACATCTACATACAAATCAATCAAATCAACAACAACAACAAACAGACACCATTTCAATATCAACATCTTCTTTCACAAATGAATATATGCAAATCTCACCACCTCTCGCCAACAACATAAATAACAATAATAATAATATTAATAATAATGACAACAACAACAATAATAATGATAATAATAATAGTAGCAATATAATGGAAGATATTGTGGTAGATCTCAAACTTGAAGACCCAACTACCTCCAGTAACGATGGTGCCTACCCAATGAATGACGCACACGATATCAATAGCTATAAGAATATGAATGACTACTTCAACGACGAGGGCTATCTGGATACTCTACCTACGAATATCGTCCATGGTGGATGCGGCGGCAATGCAATCGGATTCTCCAACCAACAGAGCGAAGCTTCGATCATGGCATTTGACAACCACCATACCACCAACAACATAATAGATTCCTACTCTGTGCCATCGTACAACATGGAAATGCATTTCCAATATCTTCAAAATATAGACAATGATGACCCATTTGGTGTTAATTCCCAATCACCTCTTCAGATTATGAACGGTACATCATTAGTAAAAAAAAAAAAAAAAAAAAAATTAACTAAAAATATATTCTAAAAATAAATAATTGTATTAAATAAATTATTATTATTTAAATAAATATTTTCTATCTCTAATTTCGCAGCACTATTAATAAATTGAAAAAAAAAAAAAAAAAAATGAAATTTAAAAAAAAACTATTAATTTAATTGTTGAAGTTGAAGTTTTTGATCAAAAACGATCGATCGTTTACATTTATTTATTTATACTTTTATATTATGATGTCAAATTACAGTAGCAATAGTAGTAGTATTGGTAGTAAATCAACACCTATTGTTGGCTCACCTTATGACTTTAATAATCTAAGAGATTTCAAAAAGCTGTTGGCAAAGCATATAGAGATAACATCGTTACATCACGACTGGCCTATTTTTCTTGGAAAGATATTTGGGTAAAGAATCAATCTATCTGTTTAAACAACACTCTTTAGATATTCATTATCACTAATAAAATAATATCATATATATATTATAGTTCTGATCCAAAAGGAATCATAAGACTATGCAATGAAGATGAAATACCAGAGTTACTCAGTCAACTCAACTCACAATCGATTTGTTTTCGCTTCTTAATGTCACATTTCTCAAACACACAGAATCTCTATAACTTTCCAATCGACAGAGTACCTGTATGTACATTATCATAAATATTATACTATCATTTTAATAGCTATACTTATTATCTTTTCATCGTTTCTAAAGAAAACATTTATATACAAGTTATTCTCAAAGATAATAGATCAACAATCACCTGCAACACAGCAGCAACTACAACAACAGCAATATACATCACCAAACATCATCAATGGCTATGACATCTCTGACAACAAGAGATTCATCACCGTCAATATATTTCAATTGTATTTCTTTGCATTCGCATTATTTGGTGATTATTCTGTAAGTTTATTAAAGATATCATAAGTGTGTATTATTTTAAACTAATTCATTTATTTGTTAATAATAATAATAATATTATTATTATTATTATAGAGTTCATTACCTTTGGGTCAAAGATATATTTTTGGTGTACCAACCTATAGTTATCAAGGTAGCAGCAGTAGTAGTGGAAGCAGTCATATTAATAGTGGAAGTAGTAGTAATAGAAGTGGATTGCTATCATCGACTAGTTCGACCTCTTCATTGTCGACTTCGACTACAGGAACATCGAAATCGGTAGCACTAGATCGTCAGAAATCAATATATACCCGATTGCTTGTTGACTATCTTCACTACTTCCTACCGCTGTACAGTGATGCCAGTAAATCAAAGAGATACAGCAACACAACCAAACCAATTGAAATCAATCAAATTCAAACACATACCTTCTTTAAGATCCTTTGTGAATGCTTCCTCGGTCACAATATCACCAACCTCATGATATCTCATCTTCCCCAAGAATTCTATAATCATTTATCGTCAGTAAGTAGTTGAAAAAGCAACAATATACTCTTTACATGGTGACTTGAATTTACTCACCTTCTTATTTAATAAACGCACAGTACAATAAACCAAACTCATTCTATGCTGATGTATCCTATACTTTATTGGCACACTTCCAAGAGTTTGTAAAGTCACAGTCGATGGAATCTACCTTTATTACACAACTCTTCAACACATTGAGATATCCTTTGTTTGCAAACATCATATCATTCTTTGAGAAGTTTGATCCAAACGATACACAATTACCATTAGAACAAGTAAGTTAATACCAAAATAAATATAATATAATAAGTAGCTTAATAACTAATCATCATTATATCTTTTTTATAAATAATAATTCAGACTATTAAGCTTTGGATTTCTTACTTAACACCATGGCGTCAAAGAACACTAAAAAAGAAATCATCATTATTATCATTTCATCATCATCAAGAACAGGTTGTTAATATATCGTAAGTACACTAAGCTTTGTTTGGTTAATAACCGTATTATGTTTATAAATAACATTCTATTAATATTTTATTATATTTTATTAGTGAACAATATATTATAGATAACTACTATTTCTATTCATATATATTCTCATTGTTTATGTTGAGGACATTGATATCATTCGACTTCTCATTGGATATTCATCATCGATCATTCTCTAAAGTGTTAGATACCATACTAGATCCAACCATTTTACAAATACTTCGAAAGATTGATCAACATGACAGACATCTATTAAATAGTAAATCAATAGATTACAATCTCACTAATACCAGTGTTAATCTATCAAAGGACAGTAAGTTTTATATATAATTAATTATATGATTGATGTGTGTTCGTCGTACGTTTTTAAATACTAATAATAATAATTTATTTATAAAGTATTACAAAGTCTAGATAGGCAAATGAATTTCTATGGAATAAGAGAGAATCAAGACAAACTATCGATGTTCTCCAACTACATGTCTATGAGTGTAAAGAACTTGGTGCAAGATCTTGCAAAGAAACCGATTGCATTGAAGATTAAAGAGAGTGTATTGAATCGTTTGTCTTCACTCTATCAATTCGAAGTGATTGTAGAGTTGAATAAAGTAGAACAACAACAACATCATCATCATGCTTATCAACAACAACAACAACAACAAAATATGAAATCAATTAACAACAGTCAACAACAACAACAACAACAAAATCAACAATATCCACCACTACAACAAAATCAATTACAACTACAACAACAATACCAGCTATCACCAGTTAGACAACAAAGACAGAATCTTCTAGTAACACTATCACCTAATCGTAATCCAAATGGAAGTCTGTCAGATGAAGGAAGAAAACAACTATATAATGGCAGCAGAGTGTGTACCGCCTACGATACCTACAAATATCCGTTGGACGACGAGAAATTCCCAATCACCTCGATGGAAATTGGATTACCAATCAAAATGATCTACAAAATCACAGATAACAAACAGATTCGTTTACTATCACGTAGATTCTTTAGAAAAGAAGTTATTCTAGCACTTTCTATTTTAATTCTAATTGTTTCCATATTTATCAAACTCATCTTATGGATATACAGTTTTTAAAAAATCAACAAAATTATAATAAAAACATGTTTACAAGTGATTAATCCCAATTAAAAATGTAAATCTTGTTTCATTATATTTACTACTTTTGTTTTGGCTTTGCTAATTTTACATTTGGTAATTAATTTGATTAATGATCATAAAAAAAAAAATCAAAAAATTATAAAAAATTGTTAGAATCTTAATTCTTATATGATTAAGGTTTTATTATTGTTCCTATTAAAATTTAACATCCTTTGGTCTAGAATCCAAGTATGGTTTTAGTTGTGATGAATTTGCAAGACTTTTATGTAGTTTGATACACTTTGGTGAAGAAATAAAGAGATTCTCATTCTTAGTCCAGAGTAAATAATCGATACTGTTAAAAATTGCCAAATCAGCCCACGTTGTCTTGTTTCCGAAAAGATGACCTTGGTCGTTGATTTTAGATTCCCATGCTTTGATGATTCTTGGTGCAATCTTTTCGGAAAAGTTTTGTTTTTGTTCATCACCACCCGTAAATGCCTTAATGATGGCATCCAACATATCAGCAACAGAGAGAACATAACTAAATATCTCAGCATTCTCTTCTTCACTGACACCAAGTAAATTGTATTTCCTGGCAATATAACTTTCAATGGCCATCGATTGAGTGATACTGAGTGAACCATCTTGATACCATGGAAGTTGTCCAAATGTTAATTTGGAACGAATCTCATCTGTGAGTGGTCCAATTTTAACTTCAGTGTACTTTACGCCGGCATAGTTTAATAGAATTCTAATTTCTTCACCACGACCTCTGGCATCAAACTTTTTTTTTCAACAAATTAAAAATTAGTATTATTATTTCATTTCAAAATGTTTAGAGTTTTAATTAGACATACATAATGGAAAATTGGTTGAGACATATTTAATTTGATAATAATTAATAGGAAAGATTTGGTTTGGTTTGGTAATTTGGTATATTTGATTATATTATTTAAAATTTGATATCTTTTTAAATCGAAATTTAACATTTATATACTAAAGATGAGTAATTCGATGGACAAGGATCTTCATTCCGAAGATTAGTTTATTTTATGACAACATCTAATTCAGCACACAAATATGTGTAGGTGTGTGGGTGTTTGCTTGATAAAAATTTGAAAAACTGTGGTATTTCGATTTTCGATCAGAATTCTGTGTTCTAATTCTGTTGATGAGATACAATTTTTTATTTTATTTTATTTTAATTCTTTGAATATTTGAAAAAAAAAAGATGTTAATGTTTTTTTTGAGTTGAAAAAATAGGTCCTCCTTTTTTTGATCTTTGGGTGATATATTAAATGTACTTTCCGTGGTTTAAGACCTGCCACCACGCTTTGATCGATATTTAGACAATTGATATCAAAAGATTATTCATATATTAAAAAACAATGAAAAGAAAACATGATCAGAATAATATCAGTTCAAATGTTAATAATGATGCGCTTCTCCAACTTGTAATGGCATTTGATCATGTTAATAGGGATCAACAAACAATTGTGCTACCATCAGGTGAATCAACAACGAAAGAACAACTTTTATTAAAAGTAATCGATCTTTATCCAAGCTATGCTAATACTTATTACCAGTTGGCATTAATACTTAAAGCTGAAAATCGATCATCAATCATTCTTACATCAGGTCTATCTATGACAGAACAACAATTATTCTTAAAAGCAATCGAGCATTATCCAAACGATTCACGATATTATAATAACCTTGGAAGAACACTTTCAAGAGGAGAATCAATCACACTTAATAATGGACAATCAATGACAAAACAACAATTATACTTGAAATCAATAGAGTATGATCCAACCAGTCACAGTTCTTATTATAATCTTGCAAATACACTTGCAAATGGTGAATCAATCACACTTAATAACGGACAACTAATGACAAAACAACAACTATTCTTGAAATCAATAGAATTTTATCCAACATATTCCTATTCTTATAATAACCTTGCAATTACACTTTCAAGAGGTGAATCAATCACACTTAATGATGGAACAACAATGACAGAACAACAACTATTATTGAAATCAATAGAATGTGATCCAAAAAATTCATTTTCATATCATAACCTTGCAACGACACTTTCAAATGGTGAATCAATCACACTTAATAATGGACAATCAATGACAAAACAACAACTATTATTGAAATCAATAGAGTATGATCCAACCAATTCCGATTCATATTTTAAACTTGCATTAACACTTTCAGATTGTGAATCAATCACACTTAATGATGGACAATCAATGACAGAACAACAATTATACTTGAAATCTATAGAATATGAACCAACATATTATCGGTCATATTATAACCTTGCAAATACACTTTCAAATGGTGAATCAATCACACTTAATAATGGACAATCAATGACAGAACAACAATTATACTTGAAAGCAATAGAATTTTATCCAACCAATTCCGATTCATATTATAACCTTGCAACGACACTTTCAAATGGTGAATCAATCACACTTAATGATGGACAATCAATGACAAAACAACAATTATACTTGAAATCAATAGAATGCAATCCAAAAAAATACGATTCATATTATAATCTTGCAAATTTACTTTCAAGAGGTGAATCAATCACACTTAATGATGGACAATCAATGACAGAACAACAATTATACTTGAAAGCAATAGAATGTGATCCAAACAATTTTGATTTGTATTATCAACTTTTAATTACACTTTCAAGAGGTGAATCAATCATTCTTAATAACGGACAATCAATGACAAAACAACAATTATACTTAAAATTAATAGAATGTGATCCCAGCAAATACGATTCATTTTATAACCTTGCAATTACACTATCTCGGTATGAAACAATAACACTCCATAATGGTGTTCGAATGACAAAACAACAACTATTATTGGAATCACTAAGAATAGGTCATAGACAAAGAATGGTTTACAAATCGATTGGATTAACTTTGCTGAACAACAAACAAACGATTACACTTCCAATTGGTGAACAAATGTCGAGAAGACAACTGCTTCAAAAAGCAAGAGAATTGTTTAACATTTTCGAATTATAATAATCAAATCAATAGTTATTAAGAATTCAACCATCACAATTCAAATAGTTTATTGACACTTTAGTTATTTCAAATAACTAAAGTTAATAATCCAACTGTTAAACAATAATCCAACATTTATTCAACACTATCAAATATTATTCTTATCTTCAAATTGTAAATCAAATAAATGATTATCTTTAAATCTTATACTGTAAATTATATCTCTAAACTTTATTACATTTATTAAATCCATATTTCTTGTACCAAAACTATTCCTAAAAGTAATTCCTAATTTTATATCAAAGTTGTAAGTATAATATTTATATGTTTATATGTATATTTTAATATGACATTATTACCATTGTAAAATAACATGGTAGCATGCTCTTTAAAGCATCGATTGACTATAGCACTTCCAAGTGCATAATATATATCACCACCAAGTGATTTTCACCATCAAGTGAACATACATATATTATTAAGTTAACATTTCCCATCGATTGTGACGACTCCAATGATGGAATAGGTCATGTCATTTATCAATACAAAGACAATATTGAACAAGAAGATAACAAACAAATTGTTATTTATGGATCCAAGAAGTTTAACACAACTGAAAGGGATTACCATGTCTTTGAACAAGAGGTTATGGCAATCAAACTGCTTTCTATATAGTTCCTTTCTCTCATCTGATAATCTATTATCTGAGCATGTTTGGTGATCGGTATGAATAACTATCTTATAACCTAATAGCATATGGTAGTTTGAGAATCGATAAATGCACAGTAATTTTTAAAGAGTTTAACAACTTTCGAGCAGTTGAGTTTCTCTTGGAGCTGTCCAATTCCTCCCAACTATTTATTTAGATAATAGATTATCAGATGAGAGAAAGCATACGGCTGAGGAATGCGACGATAGTAATATGGTGGCTGATGAACAGCTTTCATCAAAGAAGTTTTTTTTGATTTTATTTTTTTTGAAATTACAAATCATTAATTTTTTTTCTCTCAATAGAACACATTCATTTTTAAAATAAAACATATATTAAAGTATTTGATTTAAAGAGTTATAAAAATGTCAGATTTATTATTATTTAAAGAGTTTTCAAAGCTAAATACAATGGATGAAGATGTCATCGATGAGACATGTATGAATATTAGAAGTTTATTTGAGACTGCAAAGAGAAAAGGTGAAAAGACACTATTGTTAAACGATCAACTATTACCTTTTATAAAGTTGGGTATTCAACATCCTAGTGATCAAGTACAACTTACAACCATTAGACAGATACAAGATACACTAAACACTGAAAGATTACCAACATTAAAATGGCTAGCAGTCAATGAGTTACTCATTTCTCTGATACCGCTATTGAAATCTACCACCTCTGTTGCATCTTCAATAATCGCTCTATTCAAAGAGATAACCAATAACAATCAAAAACAACAACAACAAGACAATCAAGAAGAAATACTCAATCAGTTACTATCAAATAAATTGGTTACCACCATCAACCAATTCTTTGAACAAAGTAAAAGCAATCGAGATGAAGAACAGTCTGCGCTGCTTAGAGTATTGGATATTGTAGTGTTACTTGTCAACTATCATCCTTTGACAATGACCGTTCAACTTGGTGAACCGCTCAAGTATTTAGTGGTGGCGGCAGTCAGTGACCCCGACACACTGGTTCGACTTGGCTATGTCGAGTTGGTTAGCAGACTTGGCGATAACATCGATGTTCTCAAATGGATCATTGAACAAACCGAATTTATAGACAGTCTCGCACGACTATTGGTAAACTCTCATAGCGATCCTTCCTCGTCAGATCCACTCGTTGTCAATGGTGTTCTAACAATGCTCAGCCAATGGTTCTCCGTAGACAACAATCACATCCAACTCTTACTGAATAGCCAACAACAACAACTAAGATCCAGTCTTTTCGCCCTGCTTGCCTACTGTTTCGAAGACTACCGTACTTCCAACCAACATCTGGCGTCGCGCTGTGTCGAGCGCGCCATAGACACCGTCGGCGCCATCGGAAGTCACTCAGCCGGCTTGCAGTTCCTCCTCGAGAATAACCGTGCGCTTGTCAACGACTATCTGGAACTGGCAGTGCGATCCTCCGATAACATTTCGACGCCTAGCAGACACCAATTGTCGAGCTGGCTGCAATCCGCCGACAATCCGAGTGCGTTGCTCGAGAGTGCACTAGGAAGCAACTTGGATGGTCTGGCCAATGCACTGAACCAATCGTTGTCTTCACCGATCGAAGAGGTCAAGACTGCAGCGTTACGCGCCATTCAATCGCTGTGCTTCCACGGGTGGGGTACCAAGTCGGTGCTGTCACAGCCCGGTTTCTTTGAGTATCTTATCTCGCGTAGCAATGAGAACACCAAGATCATGCGTGAATGGAAGTTCACCATCGTACAAACACTAGTCACCAAACAATCACAGCTACTCAACACAACCAACTTTAAAACACAGTGGAAACAACTCGAAGATTATCATACCCTTGGTATACACTATGTACCCTCAGAAGCAAATGTTTCCGTTGCAACTCAAGAAATGTAAAATCAACAAAAAAAAAACATCAATCAAAACACAATCATATAATAACTAACAAACATATAATATAATATCATATAATATCAATAAAATGTAAATAAATAAATTATCTTTATTATTATTATAAAATGAAATTATTAAAATAAACATTGTATACAATCTTTCCACAACCACTATAATTATTCACTTTTTTTGTTTTGTTTTTTGCAATTATTAATAATTTTTTAAATATTTTTTATTAGCAAAAAACATATCAAATTCTGCTTCTCTCAAAGAGGGAAAATGAAAGTAATAAAATCAATTAAATATAATATATTTATATGCACACAAACACACACCCACCCACAATAAATATTCAAATTTTTAATTCTTTTTTTTTTAATTAAAACAATATTAAAATACCAAAAATTGGAAAATGCATTTGCAAATAAAAAAAAATCAATAAAAATTTGTAAATTTCATTATTATTTAATTAAAAAAACTTAATTAATTTTATAAAAAAATTATAGATACATTACCAATTTATTTTATTTTTTGTTGATTTAATTCTTTTTTTAATTAGAAACAATAAAAAGAGTTTAAAAGGTATCGAATCAACAACAAACAATAGGAAAAGAATAAAATTCAAAAACATATTCATAATCAATCAATCATAGATAGATTTTAATTTAGTTTTTTCATTGTAAATAAATAGATAGATATATATTATAGTAATATTACTTATTTAATATATAAATGTATAGATAATATAGTTTTAAATATTTGTATATATATAGGTTTTTTGTTTTTTTTTTTTTTTGTATTAAAATAAATAGTTATTTTTTTTTATTTTTTAAATTTCCTTTCCCTTCTTTTTCAAGGTTTTACTTTTTTTGTTTACACCTTACCAATCCAATCATAATCATAATATCATTGTTTCTTTTTTTTTTTTAATTTAATTTAAATTCAAAAAAGTTAAACTTGCTATTTTAATAAATCATTAAAATAAAATATATAGTAATATAATAATATAATATAATTGTACATATTTTTAATAAAATATATAAAATACTAAAAAAATAATAAATAGATAATAATAACAAAAAAAAAAAATATAGTTAAAATAGATAGATATTGTATAGTTTTAAATAGATATAGATATAGAATATAATAGAATATAATATAGATAGAAGATAGATATAGATATAGAATAAACAAATCGATATAGTCAACAGAATGATGTATAATTTGTCTTATGGTGGTGCAAAAGCAGAGGAGAAGCCTAGGTATGATTATTATCATTGTAGTCATTATCATTAATCTTTGAATATATTCTAACAAAACTGTTTTCTACAAATAAATAGTCCTTATAGTCAATCAGCATTGAGTGGTTATCTTCAAGGTATCTCTTCATATATTCCCTCCAGTATAAAGTCAACCATCAAAAAGCAAATATATACATCTCCATCGATTACCGAAGGTGAAAAAGACACCATTGTCAGTACATATTTTGATGAGTGCGAAATTTTGGGAAAAAAGTAAGTAATAACCATCTCTAACCACCACCACCATCACCACCTATTTCAAGTGAGTGGTGTGTCATTAAAACAACAAATCATTGATCTTCTTATCTTACCACCAACTCTTATAATAATATTGTTAAAAACAGACACAAACTATTGAATATATGTTATAATAATGGATTTCAAATATGGGATTTAGATAATCCAGATGGTGTAAAGGAGTTGTTCTCTTTGCGTGAAGGAATGATTCGATTTGTCAAGGTATTAAAGACACCGGCCGAAAAAGAACCACCCAACTCTATTTACTATGGAAAGCGACCGTTGCTAGCAGTGGTGAGTGGTGAGGACAACTCCAAGGTAACTCGAAACATGGTTAGAATCTTTAGTTTGAAGACGTGTGAGCTCTTCAATATGAGCAAGTTTCAGACACCCGTTTACAATGTCATCTCCAATGAAAAGATATTCCTGGTGGTGCTGAAGGAGCGTATCGTTGGATTCAACCCGGTGACAATGGCAAAGGTGTTGTCACTCTCTACGTTCCCGTCCGCAGCCAATTCATTTGGTGTCGTCGCACTCGGTCCGCGTTGGCTTGCCTATACCGATTCCGCAGGTGGCGCCGGTCACATGTCGACCTCTCCGAACTCATCGTCGTTGGCATCAGTAGGTCCGTACATTCAGCACCTGAAATCCTATCAACAGCACAACCAGAACTTTAGCGATACAGCAGTCGATGTTGCAACCGATCTAGCGAAGGAAGTTGCACAGAAACTCTATTACTTTGGCGATATCGGTAGAAAGAAAGTTTCCAGTTATCTCTACCCAGAGGACAGCCCCTCTTCACATGTTTCTGCGAATCCACACCAGGAATACATTCAGGAAAACAACTGTGTCATTGTCATCTATGACTTTATAAAACAACGCCAAGTTGCTGTAATTAAGCCACCACATCCACAACCCGTTTCTTATTTAAATTTCGATCCAAGTGGTACTTTGGTAAGTTAACAAGATAGATCTCTATCAAATTTTATCCACATTATTAATCTTTTTTTTTAATATTTTTATTAGTTATTTACATCTTCAACTGAAGGAACTAAACTCAATGTCTATCAAATAATGCCATTCACCAATTCATTGTCTGTAAATCCACAAAGTAACCCTGATCCTTCACATGCCTTTAGACATATTTATGTCTTGAAAAGAGGAATTACCAATGCTTCAATTCAAGGATTAAGTATTAATGATACCTCTAAATG
Organism: Heterostelium album PN500; assembly: GCF_000004825.1. Lineage (NCBI taxonomy): Eukaryota > Evosea > Eumycetozoa > Acytosteliales > Acytosteliaceae > Heterostelium > Heterostelium album. The sequence continues at coordinate 31,731 of NW_008805073.1, read as the reverse complement.
GGCTGCTCTTACCACCTCAAGAGGAACAACACGTAAGTTCAATTATTATTATTTTTATATATTATAACAATATATAATTAACTAACATGTTATATTAATAATAGATATATACGCTATTAATCCACTTGGTGGTGATGTAAACATTCATTCACATATTGTCAAAAGTTCAAAAACCAAACCAAGAGATTATATGTCCGAAATTCCAAATGCTCATGTATGTTTGAATCATAACAATATTGTATAGTTTTGTTTATTAATAATACTAACTTGCTTGTATTGTTTTTATAGCCATCTCTAATGACTTTAAGTGCGATGGATAGAATTAAATTAGGAAATACAAAAGATGAATCGAATCAATCAACTCAATTGAAAGTTCCATCTAATATCACTGCCGGAAACAGTTGTTTCCTAGAGACAACCAATCAAGATCTTGAAAAGTTATTTGTTGTCAATCAGAATGGTCAATTGATTCTCTATGAACTACGGCCACACCCACCCACCACTCTCGAAGTCGATCCAAACACTTTGTGCATGTCTTTGAACCCAATTCACGAATGGGATGTCTGTAGAAAAACAAGATCAAGCGAGTTCAAGAGTACAACCATACCATATAATGTAAGTATTACTTATAATCATTACCGACCATTATCCAACAAGAGATTAACCATTATTACAGGAAAAAAATAATGAAGAAATCGTACAGGATTCAGAAGCTAGATGGTTGTTTAATGTTGAGATTACAACTCATAGTCAAGAGATACGTCCAATCTGGGGTAACACTCAGTTTTCATTTAGAAACTCATCATACAAGCCCTCACCTGATTCATTATCTTTCTTTGATGAGGACTACCCGATTGGTGAAGTTATCAAAATAGAAAAGAAAAAATCAAATATCTCTTCTCCACGATCAGAGTCGTAAGTTATCAACATTCATTATACCAATTCAAAACCCATCTTTACTCATCCATCATTTTTATATTGTATCCTATTTTATGTTTAACAGTGATGATATTGAAATTGTAAATTTGTCCGATATTAAAAAGAATGAAGAGTTGGAAATGGAAAGTGAAATGGAATTGATGAAGCAATTGGATCAAGCAATCAAGACACCGTTGTCGTCTGGTGCACCGCTCTATCCACAGTTGACCAACAGCAATGTCAGCGATAGTTCTCCTTACATGGGTATGGGAGGTGTGGGAGGAGGTATGACCAATGGAGTCTCCATGAATGGATATCACAATGGATCTCCTACCAATCCCATTGGCATTCCAAAGCCCATCTCTGCAAACTACAATGACATATACAGCCAGAGTCCAGACACACCGATCTATCCAATGAAGCCACCTTTTACCTATGATGACTACAGCTATGAACCTGCTAAATTGAACAACGATTTGCTCCCTCTTCCAAAATCATCTGGTTCTTCTGTAACATCTACTACCACCACTACAACCACCACTACCAATGCCAATGGAAATAGTAACAACAGCTATCCACCTATCCCAACCACGATGCCACCAACCTACAAGAAGACATTGGATTTGGACGATCCATTACCAGTCATTAGTTCATCTCCAAGTATTCCAATCCCAAAGAAACAACAACAGCAACAACAACAGCAACTCTCTGATAATGATTTGAGTAGCTCAACCACCAGCAGCAATTCATCAGCTTCTGCATCATCCACCAATGCTGCAACATCTCCTACTTCTCCAAACTCCAAAACACTCTTTACCAATAACTCAAAATCAAAAAAATCAGGCAAAAAATAATAATACAAATGTAAATACAGTTTTTTTCACATATGGTGTTTTTTTTAAGTCACAGAAGTAAATAAATTTGCCTTTATTTTTTTTTTTTCTACTTATTCTTTAAATAGATTCCAGTTTCCTCTATGTGATGATTCGATTTTTTTGGTCTGTTTTAATTTTATTAAATTATTTATTCATGAGTTTTTCTCTTTTTTTTTGTAAAAATAAGGATAATTACTATCAGTAATCAATCAATCTATCAATAAATCATAAGGTTAAAATTAGTGTAAACTATCTTTCATTTTCCAAGTTAATCAACCCTAAGTTTACAGTTTTAATGTAAACTTTTATTAGCTAATCTTAATAAAAATTTTTTTTTAAAAACAAAAATCTGTTAATCGTTACTACCTTTTTGAGAAAAGTGAGTTTAATTTATAGATCATTTAATTGCACTAGCTTAGAATTTCATCAGTCAAATTTAAATATTAAAAATTAAAAAAGAGTCACTTGAGTAAGAACATCAAAATGAATTGACATATGTCACTTTTTTTTTAAATAATTATAATTTTTTATTTATTCTTAGGAAAACAGTAAATGGCTTCAAAAACAAAACTAAATGATAATAATTTAGAAGATGAAATGAGTATTCTTACACTCTTAAAAAAGACACCTCTTCAACCTATAGATAATAGCAGAGCTGGAATGGTGTATGTAGTCTGAACCCCATCAACACATCTGGCACAGTTTATGGATCCACCTACAAATGAAATGGTTGATGAGTTCATAGTTTTGGATGTGGCAGGAGCTTCTACTTGAAATCATCTGAGAGGTATTAAAATAGTATTATCTCTAGATGATCAGCCTCCAAATACAACAGTATCTTTTGGAGCTTTTGAAAGATTATTTTCGAACGAACAGCAATTCAAACATATAGGTACAATTGTAAATTTGTACCAACCAGATTGCCGTCAATGGATCATCTCTTCTCTTTAGTCTGGGATTTGTTCAATTTATTTGAAGATTTGGGAACCCAAGGATCAACCAACATGTCCAACACATTCAACAGTAGTACTTGTAAAAGTTGTTTGCCAACATTGGTCATTATAGTACTTCATTTACCTAAAGTCAAAGAAAAATAATTTGATATTTAGATAAAAACAAAATTATTTTTATTCAAATTGAAGTACTATAATGACCAATGTTGGCAAAGACTATTTTTTTATAATATTTTTAAAGAGGTTTTGTACAAGTAAGTTTATAAAAAAAAAAACATCAATAAAAAAATTGTATTCAAAAAAAAAATAGTTTTTTATAGTCGATTTCTTGAATAAAATAACCATAGCAATAGAGGATAGCCATTTTCTCACTTTGTTAGTCTTTTACACATATATAAACAATTGGAATCAGTGTTTAGATAAGTCAATCAAAAGTTTTTAAAAATAAATTTTTAAAATTAAATTTCATTTTTCGTTCGTTTTTTGTCTAATTTTTCTTTGATTGAGTTGTTGGTGCTTTATCAATTATTATTTAATTAAATTTTGACATTATTAGATAAAATGTCAAACAAAAGAAAAAAAGAGGTTGAAGTACCAAAAAAGAAAGAAATTATCAATAAAAAAGTAGAAGAAGAGGATGAAGATATAGAAGAGGAACAATTGGATGATTCAGTTGAAAACGAGGATGAGGTTGTCGAAGAATTACAAGAAGAAGCAGAAGAGGAAGGAGACGCAGAAGAAGAGGAGGATGATAGTCAAGGTACTGGTTTAAAGAGAAAAAAGAAAACAACTTATATTATCAAACCAATGTCAAAAGAGAGAGTTCAACAATTAGAACAAGAGAATCAAGAAAAAGGTATCATCTATCTCTCTACTATACCAGAGAAGATGACACCTTCGAAATTAAAGAATTTGCTATTAAAGTATGGAACTGTTACAAGAATGAAACTTATCAAAGGTAAACCAATATTTAGATTAATAATATTTAATGAATTCATTGTAAAAACTAATGTTATTCTTATTATTACGACTCTTTATAGCAAATGTCGATCGTAAAGCATATAGAAACGATATGTACAAAGAAGGTTGGATTGAATTTAGTGAAAAGAAGATCGCAAGAAAGATAGCATTACTCCTGCACAATCAACCGATGGGAGGTAAAAACAGAGATATTCATAAGGATTGTTTGTGGAACATTATATATCTACCAAAGTTCAAATGGCATCATCTCATGGATAAATTGGTTCAAAAGAGATTAGAAAGAGACAAGAAGATTCAATTGGAGTTGAATCGTGTAAGAAAGGAGAATGTTCAATTCATGGAACAAGTCGAAAAATCAAAGATCATTGCTGGTGTTAATACAAAGAAGAACAAAGAGAACAACAAAGTCATCAGAACATTCAAACAGAGATCTGTTCACGAAGAGAAACCTGATTTCGAGCCAAAAGAAAACTCTAAAAAGAAATTAAAAAATTAAATAAAGTTAATCAACAATTTACATCTATCTAATGTTTTTTGTTGTTTTTTTTTTTAAATTTTTAGCTTAACATTTATTTTATTAAACTAAATTGTCATTTATTTTTTTTTAGTTATCAATTAACTTAATTATAGGGAGGTGGGTAAGTTGCATTAGGGTCGTTTCCATGTGGTGGGTATCTTTGAATCATTGGATAAGGGTACATTGGATTTATCATTTGTGGTGATGAAGGTACCATTCTTGAATGGTGTGGAGGTGATGTTGGCGATGGGATTTGTGGAGATTGGTGTTGTGGCGATGGTGGTTGCGATGTGTTCTGTGGTAGCATTATACCGTGTGGTTGGATTGGTTGGTAACCGTTCGATGGATTCTGACCGGGGTAGTATGAACGCTTTGGTGGCATTGTGTGAGGTCCACCGGGTGGAGGATACACCTGTGGTACGTATTGGAATTGAGGTGGGAAAACATATTGGGGAGGTGGTTGACCCATTGCACCCGGTGCCTGAAGTAATGGTGGTGGAGGTGCGTATGGTTGTCCACGTGGTTGTGGGTTATAGATTGGTTTCATCGACTTTACTGGTACAGGAACACCCGGTGCGCCAGGTGCGACATTAGCAACGGGCGGTGGATAGTAGGTTGGAATGATAGCTGGCACACCCATTTGGATAAAGGGTGGACGCATGGCAGGTGGGTATTGAGCGGGTGGCATATAGTCATCGTCGGCACCGTACTGACTGGATCCACGAACACCGTAGCTCTCGTTCCAGTAGGTCGATGGAGCATTCGATTGCTCTGGGTTCTGTTGTCTTCTCTTCATCGATTCGTAGTAGAGATCGTTGATTGAAATATTTGGATAGGTATTGGCTCTGCTGTTGGCTTCGTAGAATTCGATATTTCCACTACCCAGGAGACCTTGCTTGGCGACAGTAGCCGGTATAAAGTTTTTAGGTGTAAACACTGGTGCATTGGAATTCAATGAAACTGGTGTAAATTCTTTGGCATTGGGGTTTAATTTCAATTTAGATATTGGCTTGGCTACAGTATCCGCTGGTTTATCTGTGGTTGTTTCTGATTTGGTTGCTGGATCAGCCTTTTTAGTGTCGGCAGAGGATGAGACAGCAGTGGCATCAGTGGTAGTTTCTTTCTCTTTCTCCTTATCATCAGTAGTGGTGCTGGTAGTAGTTGTGGTGGTGGTAGTTGTGGCGGCACCTGGAGCGGTTGCAATTGGTCTAATAACTGGAATATCAGAGGCAGAGGTACGTGGTGAGAGTGCACCTGACAATGAAATCGATGAGAGATTGGACATTGGTCTTGGTGAATTCGGACCGATAAGCGGTGATCCAGGTCTGGAACGTGAAAGATCACGACTAAAGTTTTTGAGATTCTCGATTTGAGATTTACGATCGGCAGAGGGTGGCTGTTCAGTGGTGGATTTGGTGAGAAGGAATTCGTTGAACTCCTTGATGGTGTCTTCGCTGATGTTTGGTTTCGATACATCGAGTGACAAAGCAGACAAACCTACGGGATCAGAGACGAGCGGTGAAAATAGCGGTGAACGTGGCTCTGCAGAGTTACGTAGTTTCTCTGCAACGATTGCTGCACGAATCTTATTGTAGCTCTGAAGAGTTCTTGGTGATTGACCGTCACGTGGTGAATTCAATAGCGAGTCGTTATGGTCGATCGATCCAGCACGATCTCTCAATCGTAGCTTGGTCACCGGTGAATCCTTCAATAGCGAACCAGTTGAACCTGATGTCGATTCCTTGAAATGCTGTTGCTGTTGTTGGTGAGATGGTGAGTTGTTTGATGGCGATGTAGTTGATGCTGCGGCTGTAGAAGTGGTGGTGCTAGTGGTTGTTGTAGTTGTCGACTTTTCTTCGACTGATGCTGTTGGTTTAGCTGATGCTGCTGCTGCTGCTACTGGTGTGGTCGCTGCTGTTGTTGTTGATTGTTTGGTGGTTGGCGAGGTGGTCGATGCTGCTGCTGTTGTGGTGGTTGGCGATACCTTTTGTGTTGATAAGGGTGGAATCGAGGGTGAGGATGTTCCAGCTGCTCCGGTGACGCTCCCACGCTTACTTGGTGGAATATATACATTTGAATTTGAAGTCGGCATCATATTCTTTGATTTATCGTTATTGTTTGGTGGTGAAGTTGTTGAACTGCTAGATGTTCCATTTCTAATGACAGAACTGTATCTCTCCTCCTCATCATAGTCTGCTGCTCTAATCAAACCTCTTTCCTCCATCAAATGAATATTATTCGATTGTTTCTAAACGAATTGAATTGAACGGTTAATAAATTGTCGATGATAAAGAAAAAAAAAAAAAAAAGAGTATTAACTTACGGATTCAATTTCAGCAGCAAGTCTTTCAGCATCTTTAATACGTGTACGATAGTGATCGGAATCACGATTCAATGTGGTTGTGTAGAGATCTTCGTTGTACGATGTTTTAACACCAAAGAGTTTCTCGTTGGTCGCAAACTGATCCCAGTTGGCATTGGCCGGGTTGATTTTTACAGACTCGAGATTCTCACCGCCGTCCTCCGAGACCCACGGTGTGAGTTCACGCTCACGGATAACACCGTCGTGTCCACTGATGTCAGTATCGGTGTGGAATCCAAACTGTGCTTCCTTTCCGAATGCGGATTGTGAAATATTGTCGAAAACGATACCGGTGGCGGTCAATCCCAAGAAGTCCTTGGCATCGATGACCAACTGTGGAATGGGTGCAGTGGTGATGATCGATGGCGGTGAAACCTCACGCTTGCGTGCAAACTTCAGTGCACAGCCCCAACCGACCTGACTGGTATTGGTGGATGTCAAGATACCCTCGTAGCAATCGCCATTCTTTAGTTGAACGGCAACGTGGTGTCCAATTAAGTTCATAGACATAAAAACAGTACGTTCTTTCATTCTCTTTGTTGAATCGTCTAGTTGTCCACTGCTGCTGTTGTTATTGTTATTACTGTGAGACTGCTGTTGTGGACTGTTGTTATGATGATGACCACCACCACCACCACCATGATGATGATGTTGCTTTGGTGATTGATGCTTTTGTTGTGGAGAATTGTTGTATCCACCACCACCACCAGATCCTCCACCTCCACCACCTCCAAACTTTTTATTCTTATTATCTTTTTGTTGATGACTCATATCTATCTATCTATCTATCTACTATCGTCTCTCTCTGCTCTCTAACTAACCTGAACTGACTGGCTACAATCAATAACAAAAATTTATTATTGTTTAACTTTAAATATAAAAAAAATTATAAAAAAAAACTGTTTTACTATTTTATATTATTATTATTATTAATTTAAATTGTTATTATTATTTGACGGATCTTTATTCTAAAATATACATAGATAAGATCAATCTAAAACAAAACAATATATTATATAAAAGATAGATTAGAGAGTAAAAATAAAGAATGTCAATGTAATTCTAAATCTATCTATATTATCTATCTACTATTATATCTATTTTAATATATAAAGGTTATGTTTATAAATAAAAATAGAAAACTAAACTTTGTTATGCTTAAAATATCTAAATAACAACAACACAACAATAAAAAAAAAACAAATAATAATAATGAAAAAAATATATGATATATATTAATAGTAATTGCACAAAAACACCACACAAGCAAAATTTGATCTCAATTTTTTATTTTTTTTGTTTTTTTATTTTTTTTTTCAATTGAATTGCAACTTTTTTTTTTTTTAGGTTCGGTTTTAATTAAACATTGTGTGTTTGCGTTGATCGAGATCATGAATTTAGAATAGCTATTTACAAGAGTGATATTATTTTATTGATTTTTTAGAATTGATATTGTTGGCATTTTCATTGTTGTTGTTGTTATTATTCTTGAAATCTTGTATACCAATACAGAAACGTCGTGGTACTTGGCTATAGTAATGAGTGGATTCTTCCCATTGGTTAGACTCTATATGGTAGTTTTGATTGAGCGTTGGGTTGTAGATGATTGGTGGTTGTTCAGAGTATCCATTGTTCATGTAGACCATCATGTGTTTTGTCATATAGTACATCGGTGGTTCAGTTGGCACCGGAAGTTTCGTCAGTTTCATGTCTAGTAGATTCAGACGGTAGAACGAGAATCTATCGCTGTCGCATAGCAGGTAGACTGAGTCGTGCTCATCGTAACACATCGATACTATCCTGAGTGTTTCCTGCTCCTTAGCATCTAGAGTATCGTGAAATAGGTTGTCCGAGAGTGTCGATACCTTCTCGGTGGTCGGATGGAACGTCGACAGTTTAAAGAGTTCTTTGTCACCGTCGTTGCCACCCAGAATATAGAGTCGTCCCCACCTCATGAATGTGTATGCTTCGCACACGCGATAGTCGAGTTGTCCCACTCGTCGGATATGATTGGTGGACAGGTCGAGCTGGTCGATACGCGACAATGTGAACATCCTGTTCGGTTGTTTCTTCATGCCGCCAACGATGTAGATGAACCCATTCGGGTGGTGACACGCAGAGATACCTTCGCCACCCTGCGCAGTATCGAATTCTCCGCGGTCCGTAATGGAGATAGAGTTGGAATCGAGGTCGATCGTCGAGTAGTTCTTGGCGCGATTGTTTCCGCCGAATACATAGACTTTCGATCCGACCGCAACCATCGAGTAGAGAGTGTTTGTCCATTGACAACTCTCAATATGACAAGTGTATACAGTGATTTGGCCTGTCTTACTCTTTAGATTCTCAATGGCAATCTTGGTGTCCTGTTCCGCTTGATACACCGATAGGATGCATTGTTTTGACTTGTTGGAGTAGTGGTCGGTCTGGTGGTAGAGTTCCGAAATTTTACTCTTGATACTAGCGAGTTTGTTGTGATTGAACGACACCTCTATATTCTTTGGTAGAACACTCTCGAATTCCAGCAGATTCTTTTCATATTTATAAGTGTCGGTCAGTGTAGGAGTTGTCAGTCTAAAAAGCCTATGATGATCATTTAGAAAGTTTGTAAAGGTTTTAGTGTTATCAATAGACTCTATCATCTTTGTAACATCCAATTCATCAATCATCGAGTTTTTCATCTCTGATATCAACTCTGCATATTCATCATCATTGAGTTTGGAATCTCCATCAGAATCATCTCCATTTCCAACCTCGTTATTCAATGTATTTATTAATGATATTAACTTTTTTATCATATATTCATTATCATTATTATTATTATCATTATTGTTATTATTATTGTTATCATTATTATCTTCTTCAGGTGTTATTGTTGTTGTTGTTGTTGATGATGATGTTGCTGATGATGATGATGCTGTTGTTGTTGTTGATTTTGTTTCCATTTGTTTGATTGAATGTGAATGATGTGAGTATTTCAGTTGAAAGATGAATTTAATTTGATGGAGTACGCTCTTGAGTGATGTGTTGAGCTTGTCGTATTGCTCGAGTATCGGTATTTTCGCTTTGAGCTCATGTGTGATGAGCAGCTCGTGTAGATCACCGTAGAACTGAATGATCTGTTGCTCTGTGTGTCTGTAGTTGGTATGCATTCGCTTGAATGTCTTTAGACGATTCCACAGATTCATCAATGTTTCATCGGTGATCGTTTTACCGATGGAATGGCTATCATCAAACACATGATTTTTGTGGTTGCTAGTGGTGCAACGAGTGCAAACCATGGCGCAGCAACTAACACATATCAATTTCAGCTTCTTATCATGTTCCTCACAGAACAGACCGCTATGACTACTATTACTACTATTACTACCACTACTATTATTGTTGTTTGTCATTGTTCTCTTACCATTACTATTAATATCTGATAGTTGTTGAACAATATTTAAATTTTTATTGTTTTCACCAACAACAACAATATCTTTATTGTTATCATTTTCATTGGTAGTAGTTTTGATGTTTGTATTTTCAACAATGTTATTAGTATGATCTGCTGCTGCTGCTGTTGGTTGACCTACAACATCAACCAGTTTTGCTTCATTCAGCATGTTGCCGTTCATTTGTATGTAAATTAATCAAGTTATTCGACTTAATTTATTTATTGGTCGATTATATGTCTAATATTAGATTAGATTAGATTAGATGGTTATTTCTATTGTACAACAAAAACAATAAATAAATAGTTTATTGCAAAAATATGTTTTTTTTTTACTTTTTTTTTTACAAACAAATGGCTCCAACAACTTTGCCTGGGCTTTATTTTAAAAAAAAGTAAAATTAAAAATTGTGGGGTTAATGTGATCAGAGTGGTTTTTTTTATTTTATTCGATTTATGGTTACAAGCAAGAGCCAGTTTGTTTTGTATTGAAAACTTTACTTACAACTAAATGTCAAATTCTTTTTTCAAACAGAAAAAAATTAGTAAAGTGTGCTTTTTTTTAAAAATAATTTTTTTTCTCTGACAACTTACCAACTTTTTATCGTTGATCGATCAAATCTTCAGCGTCGTCCTCCTGGAGCCGTGGAAACTTCTTAAGAAGTTGATGTCTCGCATCTTTTTCGAAAGATGGATTGATAAGACGTAAACCAGCCGACAAGATATTGTTGGCTCCGTTCACGTCTCTGTTGATATAGTAGTAACTTCCGTTAAACAGGTAAGCTTTCCTGTTGTACCGGAGAGTACTTTCGGATAGAGGCACCTTTCTGTTATGTGGATCCCAGTGCGCCTCTGGAATATGCTTTAGGCACTTGGCAGAGTCATACTTTGAAATATCTCTGCGAACCTCTAGTTCGTTCTCTTCGAGTAGTGGCGAGAACACCTATAATAAATCCAAGGAAATCAATTCGTTAGTTATTAATTAAATTAAGAGATAATGATAAAAAAAATATTTGATTTACATACTTGAGATGTATTGAACTCATCGACAATCTTATAACGAACATTTACTTTGGTATTAGTGTAAATGTATTGGCAAACATCTTTTAGTTCTTTTTCGACGTATGGAGCTGGGTTGATTCCTTTCATTCCAGGAATGAACCCCATATGACCACCTCCATGACCTGGAACTAAATAATTTTATAAAATAATTATAGTTAATAAATGATAAATAATTAAATTATATAAAATAAACTTACATAGATTAATTAGATTGGCATATTCAGTTTTTACTTTTTCGTTATAAAACATTGGGTGTTCTTGTAAGCAATTCTTACAGTGCCCGATAAAAACTCTGGATTGGTCAACAAATACTTTTTCTCTGTTATAGTTGTTGATAACTCCACATTTATTGCATTCCCATTTGATTTCTAGATAGTTAGAGTGTTAGAAAATTTATAAAAAAAAATGAATATATTAATTTTTGAGAATGAATACTTACTGTTTTTTTTATTATTTATTTTATTATTTTTATTATTGTTATTATTGTTATTATTATTATTAGAATTACTGTTATTGTTATTGTTATTATTATTGTTATTATTGTTATTATTATTATTATTAGAATTATTGTTAATGTCATTGTTATTTTTATTATTGTTATTATTTCTACAATCTTCACATACTTTTCTATTATTTAAAATATTTGGGTTGTCATTTACTCCGCAAATAAATATATGAAGTTTATTTTTACATGTAGCTGGTGAAGATAGTAGTGATAATGAACTCTCAGAGAGTGGCGAATATGATGGTGATAATGGTATTGAAGATGATGGTAATTGTGGTGAGTGTGAAAGTGATAATGGTATTGAAGATGGTGATAATTGTGGTGAAGATGATATTAATAATGGTGATAGAGGTTGTAAAGATGGCGATGGTGAAGATGATTGGGATGAAAGAGGTGGTGAGTATGATGGTGAAGATGGTATGGATAAAGATGATGATGATAATGATGATGATGGATTGATTATAGTGTTTAGCTTTTTTGATAGTGTTTCACCAAATATTTGGTTTTGAATTTGAGGTGATAGTTGATTGAGAATTTTAATGAGTTGTGGATGTGGATGGTATTCCAAGATTGGAATTGACCATCTAAATATTTGTCTTGTTTGTTTGTTGATGAACTGACTGGAATTGATGATATTGTCGAGGTGTTGAGTGAAATAATTAATAATTTTATCCTCTTCGTCTGTAATATTATTATTTATTGGGTTTCTATTACGAAATCCCATAGTTATTACTGTATATGATTTGTTATTATTAAATTTTATATTATTACTATTAATTATCTTTTGAATGGTTTCGCTAAATCTACATTTAATTATTTGATGTTGTTTAGGTTTATAATGTGATCGTTGACGAAAATTCATTTCTTTTTTTTTATTATTATTATTATTATTGTTATCATTATTATTGTTGTTATCATTGTTATTATTATTATTGTTAACATTATTGTTATTATTGTTGTATTCATCATCATCTTTATCTTCATCATGATTTGATAATATACTAAAAAAATTGGTGTTACTACCACCACCACCACCACCAATACTTATACTACCTCTATCCTTACCATTACCACTGATACTTCCTCTACCACTACTACTAGAACCAACATGGTTTTTGTTGGCACCTTTTTCACCCGACAAGTAGGCATCGATTCCCTTGAGGGCGTGAGTGTAAATCAATTTAGAACGATGGCTTCTGGCTACTTTCTTCTGGATGAATCGTTTGAAGCGTAGTTTCTTGACTTGTACTTGAGCTCTTCGCTTCTTATACTGAGAGAACTTTAAATAGTTGTCTTTGTTTCCATATCGGAAACCTAGAGATCTAATATAACATTGTACACTTAAGATATCATTAGTTCTCGAGCCTAAATGATAAAACAACAGTTAGTATTTTAAATAAAAAGAAAAAAATGTTAAAGCTACTTACTATCAATCGATGGGAATGTAGTTTCATATTCTACCATCTCTTTACCAATAAAAGTATTTCTTTTGTTGTTGAATTTCGATGTTTTGCAATCGAATTTATAACTTAAACTCTTGATGTTCAGAACTTTATCATCGAGTTTATGAGTGTTACCTTTGGATGTAAAATCAAACTTGATTTTCTGATTAACATAACAATTCTTTCTCGGCGATGGATCGCAAGCAATTCCACAAGCATAATCTATAAAAAAATAAAAATTTTAATTAGTTTTTGCAAAGGCAAATACAATGAAAATAACAATTAAATAAAACAATAAAACTTACATTCTGGTGGCAATGTTGGAGTTACAATCTTTGGCGGTAACTCATCTTCGGAATCTGGGTCTGGTTCTTCATCGGGATCTGGCTCTTTGTCAATAGGTTGGTTGGTATCCGTCTCAACTGGTTGCATCTGAACTAAAACTTGAGGTTGATTTACTACTTTGGAGTAAGTTAAATACAAAGTGACACCGTCTGTCATGATATGGTTGATGGAAATATTCTTATTGGAAAGTGATTTAGGAATTTTGAATAGATTCAAAACTTCCTGTTCACTGTAGAGCAAAAATACTGGCTCCAACCTATTTGATTTTTTTTTGAGAATAAAAAATTAATAAAAATAAATAAATAGGTAAATAACTTTTTAAATAAATAAACTTACCCTTTCAAATGGGGGAATAATGTAAATTTGAATTTGTCTATCAGATAATAGAGTCTAGTGGCTAAAGTATATGAATACTTTTCCTTTGTAGGTGGTTGATTGGAAACATTAGAATCCAACGGAGGCAAATCAATCCAAGGATGGTCAGTTATATGAAAAAATATTCTTGTTCTTTTTTGTTTTGTTGTATTGTTTGAGGAGGAGGATGAAGATGATGAAGAAGAAGAAGAAGAAGTTGTAGTTGTAGTTGTAGTTGTTGTAGTTGTTGTAGTTGTGGATGTTGTTGTAGTTGTAGTTGATGAGGATGTTGCAGTAGTTCCATTAATCTCCCTCGAGTATTCTATAAAAGCTGATATTGTTGTAATTGAAATATTGGATAAATCTTCAAAAAACAAGAGCCTTTTAATAACATTCGAGTCCAACTTTGTTTCGATATACATATAGTTTTGTTCTACTATACATTTCAAAACGGGTAGCTTCTCTTGTTTCACGAGATTTGAGAAAATCAGTCGAGGTTGCCATCCAGAAAAACAAAAGTATTGATTCTTCATGTGTAGATACTCCATGAAACGATACTCTAGAATAGAGTCCATGTTCGAGGTAAAATCGGACGGTGATGGACCAACGAAGGGGGATAACACGTTCCAACTGTAGGAGCCCTGACTCAAAGGGAAATACTTGGTTAACAGTCTAATGTTGGCAGCATAGTCGGTCAATTTAGCTGGTATGGAAGGTTTACATTTTCGTCGACGCGACTTGTCATTGGTGGTAGTATTGGTCTTGGCTCTCGGTTGAGGTTTCTTTGCTGGATTCTTTGGTGCCTTTTTAACCGACACCTTCTTGGCTCTTGATACTGGTTTCTTCTTTTTCTTTTTGTGGATTGATTGTAAGAAGATGGTAAATGAACTTTTTAGAGTTGAATTAAAAAGCATTGGTGAAGTTGGAGTGTTGGAGGGTTGCGATGTAATAGATTGTGACTGTGAATGAGTTGTAATTATTATTACATCATTATCTGATGGTTGTTGAGGTTGTAGAGATGAAGTTTGAATAAAATGGTTATTAATTAAAGAAGATGTACATAACATATAGATATGATTAATTAAATCAATGATATGAGTATAGTGTGTTGTATTTGTTGATTTTAAATACTCATCTAAAGTTAAAATTGATTTATGAATATTAATATTGATTTGTTTAATAATATTAATTGTAGAAGGTGATGCTTCTGGTGGAAATGGTAAATATAATAAAGATGATTTGAATTTTGTGATGATAGTGATGAATTTTTCATTAATGTTGATATCTAAATTATTATACTTTGACAAAAATATATCTAAAGTATTTGTAAATATACTAAAAAAATCGTTTTGATTTTCTAAAAAAAAAAAACAAATATTTGTTTAGTAAAAAATAAAATAGATAATAAATAATAGATAAATAGATAAAAAATAACAATATACCTTGGATTGAATCATGGATATCCATATCCATGATGTTAGTTATATCATAGCTTGATTCAACTATTGTAGTCTTTTGTTTCTCAAGCCAGTCAATGCCATGCATTGTGAAACTACCATTATATGTGTTCACTGGAAAAATCTTAAAAGAATCGATGTTCCTCAGTCTGAAAATGATGTGTTCGGATTGTTGGATCACATCTTCTTCTGGAACTCTTAATAGATCTAAATATTATAATAAAAAAAAGTTAATTTAAAAAAAAAATATATATATAATAAAATAATAAAAATTAAAAAATAAAATTACCATTATTTAATTGTAAAAAAAGAAAATGTATATAAAAGGCCTCGGAAAAATCACTAAGATTAGCTGATTTTAGGTTGGAAATTACTTCTATACATCTTTTAAAGAAAGGCTCCAACCCACACTCTTTCACCTTTTTCGATAGAATACCATCTTTAAGCAGGTTGAAATCATGATGTCTAAAATATTGTTGAGAATCTAAAAAAAAATTAATAAACTAAAAATTTAAAATAAATAATTTATAATTCTAAATAAATACCCAAATCAATTTTAATGTTGTCGAGATTCTCAACCCAAGCATCCGATCGCTCCAACAATGTTCGAATTAGCAAACTGTATCGCACATCTTTAGTGATCTCTGTTGTCTCATCAACAGTTTCTTTATATCTCTTGATAATTTTCAAATATTGCTTTTTGGAAATAAATCCAATCTAATAGATTTTAAAAAAAAAATTAGAAAAATAAAAAAAAAACAAAAATATAATAAAATTGTTAAAAAAAAATAATACATACCATATTATTGTTTACTAAGTATTTTAGTAAACTGGTTGTAGATAGTTTCTTATTATTATTTAATTTATTATTTAATTTATTTTTCAATATTATATTTATTATTTTATAAACTGAAGTTATACTATTTGATATTCTACTTGTCAAGTGATTCATTATGTTGGTTGATAATTGTGTTTTAAAATGATTATGAGTTGAATGTAATATTGAATCTTGTGATTTTTGAATTTTCTCTAAATCCTTATATATATACTGAAATTGATTGGAATTCAAAAACTGTTCCAATTCACTATCTATCAAATCTTTTGATTTTTCTTTATTTATATAATGCTGTAAATTTCTATAATAAAATTGATCTTTATTATTACTATTCTCTCTAATAAATTTAATTATATCATCTATTCTGTTTCTCTTTGATTTATCTGATATTCTATTTACTATGTATGAAATTATTGAAAAATCCAATATTAAAAATCTACTTGGTTTAAAAACATTAATATCTATTGATTCTTTTTTACTAATATTCAATTTATCTATTATATCTATAAAATTTTGATTGATTGGGTCTCTACCCAATAAATTAAAATATTTTACATAAAAAAATGATAAAAAATTAGATACAATATATGATAAATCACGAAAAATTAAACTTTTTTTACAAAATTCATCAACAATGAATTCATATTCAACATCATCCTCAAATTGTTTCACCAAATTGAGAACTAAAGTTTCCATGGTGGAGCTTTATTCCTCAATTTGGTGAATCAAAATGAAAAAACCAATAAAACAATACTAATATAATATAATTGATAAATAATAATGATTAATATATAAAAAAATATTAATTTTTTATAGATAATTAATAAAATGATAAAATAAAAAGAAAAACTTTGACAATATTAAATTTGAAATACAGTAGTGAAAATAAAGAATATATGTTGTGAATAAAAGAGAAAAGATAATAAATGAATATAGTGGAATACAAGTTTTAAATAAAATGTTCTTTAATGTTTGTAAAGAACAATCTATCAAAATGCTTTTTAGAAAAATGATATTTCTGACCAGGGTGAATAAATAACATAAATCATCTTTAAAAAGCAATTCAACACTAATTTTATTGTTTTGAAAAGTTTTAAAAGATCAAATTTTATTTATAGAATTTGCATTATCGAATTCTAAAGTGTTAATTTAGGTTTAAAAGATTGAAACAAGTTTCAAATTGAGTTAAAATTTTTATGTTTTTATTGGAAAAATGTGATTGTAAGAAATATGGTTTTCATGACAATTGTTAGTTTACCATTCTAGATTGATTGTATTGAAAGAGTTTTCATTGTTGGAAACAATTTGTATTTTTTAAATTAAAAATTAAATAGATTGGAAAAGAAATACTTTTTAAAAAATTGTATAAATAACTCTTAGTCTTTATTGGTTAAATTAAATAAAAATTTTGATAACTCTACGAATTGGAATGAAACCATTGAATATCTCCAACTATAAGTGAGTATTGTTAATAGAGTTATTTGTTTTCAAAAGAGTATTGCTTTTAGAATTCTACCAGATCTTTGATGGTGGGATGATCTGTTTCTTATAAATTTACGAAATCACCATCGATCAAGTAAGGAAGTTGTTTGTAGGTTGCTCTTTGTTTGATTTCAGCATTATCATAAACGTCTTTCTATTTTGATTGGAGTTGACAATATCAAGAATTGTTTTGAAATTAAATTACAGGAAAAAGAAAGTGATTGAATCCCTTTGTTGACTGCAATTGCTGAACTGACGCTTGTGATTAAGTGTTAAGTTGTATTTTTACACATATATTGAGTCTTTGGTGAATTTGTTTGAGTCACAAAAAAAAAAAAGTTATAACTTAT
Source organism: Heterostelium album PN500 (assembly GCF_000004825.1). Classification (NCBI taxonomy): domain Eukaryota; phylum Evosea; class Eumycetozoa; order Acytosteliales; family Acytosteliaceae; genus Heterostelium; species Heterostelium album. The sequence continues at coordinate 13,863 of NW_008805073.1, read as the reverse complement.
AAATTAATTAAGTAATTTAATTAAAGCCATTGAGCCTTTGATAAAGATTTAATCATATTTTTTTATTTAATGTAAATTTTTATTGTTACCAAAGATTGGAACACAGTTATGAACGCATAGCAACACTGAGTGAATGGGGTGTAAGCACAATATATAATACATGAACTGATGGTGATGAATCTTGAAAGAATGTAAATTAATGAATAAAGGGAATGAGTTAACAAATAGATGTGTCAATCGATAAATCAATTAGTGAATAATTGAATAATGGATCGATTTAATACATGTTGCTGGTGGAATTAATAATAAATGTAGGTGTATTGTTTGCAGAGATGAATAAATATTTGTGTATATAAATCTAATATCTCTTTAATAATAACTCTAATAAATTGTTTACAATGATTAACAGTTTAACTGTTTGGTTTGGCATTATAAAATTGAATATTGATCGATAAATTTAATAAAAGATTCTAGATTGTATTTAATAGTAATTTGATAGGTAATATTTGAAACAACAACAGTGATATAATATCAAAAAAAAAAAAGAACCAACAAAAGAAAGAAAAGGTCGCTCTTTTACATAGTAAAAATTCAAAACAAAACTGGCTCTTGCTTGTAACCATAAATCGAATAAAATAAAAAAAACTACCCTGCTTTCTTTTGTTGGTTCTTTTTTTTTTTTGATATTATATCATATTTTACAATTTTTGATTTAAATTTGATTTATTTTAAATTAAATTTTATTTTCTGTGCTTTACTATTATTTGTCATAAAAAGTCTTAAAGTTATTAAATGTTGTTTTTATATATTAAAAATTTAATTTAGAATGAAAGTACTAATTCTATTTGATCTAAATCTATTTTTCGATCAAAAAAAAAGATTGACTTAAAAAAAAAATTTATTGAATAATTAAATTCCAAAAAAAAAAAATGATCATTTTCAAACAATAACAAATTGAAATTGAATTTTTAATTTTTGTATTCAAACAAAATGATCAAACAATAGTTATTTAATTTGAGATAGTCAACAGTAACAATAACAATAACAGTAACAGTAACAATAACAAAAACAATAACTTCACTTATAGCAATAACAATATTAATTATAATAATAATAATAACAATAATAACAATAATTACTATAACAATAGTTTTTTTAATTTAAACAATCCATTTATTAGTTATTTGGAGAGTCAAGATATGGAGATCGAATATCTTTCTCAGCAGATATTGCTACTAAACCAACAAACACTACAAATACGACCAACGAACCAACAACAATATCAATATCAACAGCAGCAACAACTCAAATTACAGCAACTACAACCACAGCAACAACTATCGTTCGAACTTCTGAAATACAAAAAAGACAAACAACACAAAGAGAGAGAAGAATTATCGATCCATCTGATGTTCACCCATCGTTATTCCAAAAAGGACAAAAGGTCTTTGCTAAATCAAATAGTATGTCATTCCAGTGTATATTTAATTGATGTTTAGAATGTGAAGTAAGATACAAAAGACAAATGAAACTGACATTGTAGAGATCGATGATGCATTGACGATCTTTTGCAATAGTAGATTCAACTATGAGACATGTCTATGAATGCAATTGGTATGTTTACATTTAAAATCTTTAATCTTCAGAAGATACTTGATTAAATACTAACAAAAAAATAAATATTCTCATTTATAATATATATTATCTATAAAATCGTTGCAAGTGTTCTTTTTAAAGTTATTTAACATTTTTTTTATATATAAAAAAATAAATTGTTGCGATAACTACGAATTTAACGTGTATAGCGAATCCCATTCGTAGTATGCTTTTTCATACAAATTTTTTTTTTTTTTGCATTTATTGAGTTGAATATTAACAAGTACTTCTACAACTACAAAACAACAACAATGATAGCATAAACTACCCATAGCAGCAGCGACCAACAGTTATGTATGAGATGATCAAAGCGCGAAACAGTAGTTGGTCAAGTATAGGAAGAAGTCAAACAGCAAGTAGTATACCACTATAGTAGAACCCGACAAGAAGAGGAATTAGTTGTGGAAGAGACCGATGAAATCGTAAGAGAAACCACAAATGGCAATGGAATCGACACCAACATACTATTTTACTTTTAATCAACAGCAATAACAACAACTAAAACAACAACTAATACTACTAACTCCTACTAATACTACAAACCTTTAAATTTAGTGTGAGCTCTTTCCAACTACCATTGCTGCCAGCACTTGACACCCTGTTAGCATAACATTTCCACAACCACCTACACTTCACAACACCAAATTTTTTAATTAAAATAATTTATTTCTTTTTTAAATAATTAGAGGTGTCTATTACTCTATCACATTCTCAATCCTAACAATAATGATAATAATAATATCATATCAATTAAGTAAATGAGGCCCTAACTCCATAGAAGAAATGAAGAGATTACTTAGAGAGTACGATCAAATTATTAACATTTTATTTATTTACAGTAAATGAACAACAATCATATCAAAAATATTATTATTGATATTACTATTATAGGTGCTTGTTGGTCGAGTAACTGTATAATTCTTTCACTCTTTGAATCTCATTCTCTCTGGTAACAGATGCACGTCCAATTTTTATATAGTATCTATCCTCTAACTCTTTGAAACCTTTGTCAAACTCTTCTTTCGTAGCTGAACATACTCTATAAAATGTATCATTGATAGACTTAATTACTTCGACTAGTTTTGGATTATTATTATTGATATCACTATTATTAATACTATTACTTTGTTGTTGTAATTGTTGTAATTGTTGTAATTGTTGTTGTTGTTGTAATTGTTGTAATTGTTGTTGTTGTTGTAATTCTCGTTGCACTATATATTGCTCTTGTAATTTCAAAGGAAATCTTTTTTCATTTGTTTCTTCTGTATCTTTCTCCAATTGCGTTTGTTGTTGCTCATGTAATGAGTTGTCTCTCTCAAATTGTTCATGAGACTCACCCACTTCAGATGTTGTATTCTTGAAAAAGATCAAATCATATTTAAAAGTTATTCACGATTTCTGAGGTACTAGTGTATATACATACGATAGGAGATTCATATTGTTCATAACAATCTATTTCCTCTTTATAGTTATAGTTATTACTATTATTATTACTATTACTATCGGTATTGCTATTGTTATTACTATTACTACCACTATTACTATTACTACCACTATCGTTATTATTGCTATCGTTTTCGTTAATAATATTATTCAATTGTTCTGATTGATCGAATATTTCTAATCTTTTATCTTGATTATTGTTTTGCTTTAAGGTATTCTGTCTCTCTAGCGCACGAGGTGATAACTGAGTAAGTTGTGACTCCCAACTATCACAAAAATCGATAGAGTTTGTATCTGTCATATTGATTTATAATTTTATCTTTTTCAATTATTTAATATGTTAACGTTTGATATATATATATTCCAAAATTGCTGTTTTTTTTGATTCATTCCATAGTGTAATTAACACTTGGCCATTTGACGAGTTCTAAATGATATAGTTAGTAGATCGATTGATTGTTGAGATTGAAGTACATTTCTTTGGTTCTCATATCATTGTGTAGCTCCAATATGGCCTGACTATTATTTTTATTTTATTTGTGAATTTTATGATTGAAAATTGTTATATATATTTATTAAATAATCCTACATAGATAAAAATGGGAATTTCTCTCCAAAATCACTCTAATCAATGGTTGAAGTATATTGAATGCCAGACTCATCATGTGTCTCAATTAAAAGGTATCCTGTTTGATTGTAACAATTTATTTAAATGAAGAGGTACCTTTGTCTAATTTTTATATGGAGAAGCAAAAGTTAGTGTGAATGATGCCCTAAAAAATAATATAAATAAATAAAAAAATTGTTTTTTGTGTGCACATAAGTACCAATTCAAATTTTTTTTACGTAAACGTTTTTTGAGAACACAAAAAAATGAATTTTCAATGATTTATTCAAAAAAAAAAAACATGAAAAAAAAAAAACCACTTTACACCTAAAAATTAAAAAACCACTCGCGACTTTTTTTTGATCGAGACTTTAGCGCGCAATCTTTTTTCATTTTACGAACGATATATATAGTGTTTATATAACATTTACAAAAGCTACCTTAAAGTTTAAAGTTGCTGAGTTGTGTATAGTTATTTATGTATTATATATATCGAACAACGTGTTTTATCCATATACAACAGTTATGTATGTATAAAAGATATCCGTATGGTGAGTATTTCATCCATGTGAGAAATCAGCATGAATTAGAACGATGCAGTTTTGCGCTTTTGCCCCAAAAAATGAGACCTGTTTTCCACGGAAACAGCGGCCTGGTCTGCTAACAGGCGTAGCCAATAGTGATCACCAAATGAAGGACCAATATTCAGATATTCTAATCGAATTTTGTTCCAAAAAGTTGGTAGATACACTATCAAAAAAAAGGTGATCTGTCGCAGTTAACATTGACTTGAATCACCTTTTTTGGCACCTTTATGTCTTGTTAAGCCGGGCTGAGGTATTTTCTCTATTCCTTAAACTCTTTGCTTCTTTCATTTCTTTAATTAATATTAAATTAAACCAATAGTAAATAAAAAATAATCAAACTAGTTGTTTTTTTTTTTAGAACGAAAGGTCGTGTCCTTCAAAATCTTTGGTGCTAACTATTTTTTTATTTTATTTTGGTGGTTTGTATTATTGTATTCAGTAAGGATTATAAGAAAAGATGTCATCTAAAGACGTACCAAAAGATGTACGAGTATATAGAACACATGAATGTTGGGAGGAGCGTTACCAAAAGTAATATTTGAATATACATACATCTCACAACATAACGAAAAAAGATCTTTATAAATAAATATTATAATAGCTTTTTCTCTAAAATCTATCTAACTTTTAGGTTCTCTCTTTTTTGTTTATTTTATAAATATTAATATTTTGACTATTTGATCAAATCAATCATCAGAGAGTCTGATACTACATATGATTGGTTAAAAACATACAAGGATCTACAGCCTTACTTCAGTAAAGTCATTCCCGACAAGAATATGTCAATTCTGATGTTGGGATGTGGAAACAGTACACTTGGCGATGACATGTACGACGACGGCTATCATCACAGAACAAATGTAGATTACTCTGCCAATGTAATTAATTCAATGTCTGAGAAATCCAAAGATAAAGTTAATATGAAATGTAAGTAGGATATAGATAGATAGATTGTTTGTTATTAGAGTGATATAAAAGAACATGGTTATTTATTATTAATACATTGTATATATATACAGGGTTAGAAATGGATATTAGAGATATGAAAGCATTTGAAAATGAATCTTTCGAGGTAGTTTTGGATAAGGCTACTATGGATACGTTTTTTAGTGGTGCAGATGTGTGGAGTCCAGCAGAGAATGTTTTATCTGACGTAAAGCAAGAAGTAGATGAAGTAGTTCGTATATTGAAGGTCGGTGGTGTCTTTATCTATATTTCATTTGGTCAGCCTCATTTCCGTCGTCAATATATAACACGTGAGAACTGGGATGAAATCAAAGTTACTACAATCGGTGAATTCTTTGGTTATTTCATTTACGAAATGAAGAAAATCAAATAATCAACTATATTCTTAATCATCTAATTATTTAATCATTTAAACAAATAATCAACTAGTCAATCAATTGATTGATTGATTAACAACCCTTCCCCCTTTTCTTTCACAAGTACCACGTCCAAATACAATGTCAAATCCAAAGTCATCGACACTACAACCACATAGCAACAGCAATAGCAGCAGTAATAGCAACACAACCAATCAATCAAATGTACAAAACATCAAGTCAAGTATCCACTCATGGGTAGAAGTGCATTTTACAGTTTCGTACCAGAGTATGTCAGAGAAATGAAGAATCGAACCGACATGTGTCCAATGTGTGTTCAGTATCAGGCTCTCGAGTCAAAACGAATTAAGTTTGGGCAACTTTCAGATCAAGATCATAAACTGTTTGAAATCTTGACTATTCACAAGATGTTTGTTCAGCAAAGAAAGAATGATTATTTGACATGTGTAATTATAATTTTATTAATACATTTAGTTAATGATTTATTTATTAATGAAAATTTTTTTTTTTTTTTTATTTAGAAAAATGAGTTAAAGGTAGGAGAGTGTATTATTCTCTGTGATTTTAAAGAGAATATATCATTAGGTAAATCCAAAGTGCAAGTAAGCCATCAATTTTACCAACAACCTGCTCGTACCTTCTTTGGAATGGTCCTCTTCTATAAGCAAGGTGACAAGCTGAAGACTCACTACTATGACTGTCTTTCACAAGTACTTAATCACTGTTCGACATTTGCAACTTCATGTCTCGACAAATTAATCAATGATCCATTATTCACCAGTCTAAATATCAACAAAATTACATTTTGGTGTGATAATGCTAGACATTTCAAGTCAAATGAAATACTTTCATATATGCATACATTGTCAAAGTTGCAAGTAGCTGATCCAAACACTCCAAACAAAACCAAAAGAAAGTATCTCGTCGAATTGAATACTTTTGCACCCTATCACGGAAAGAGTGAATGCGATCAACATTTTTCAATGGTTTCTAGAGCGATAGCAGACAAGTCGAGTTTCAAAGATTCAATCTATACAGATCAAGATGTTATCAATGCAATCAAGAGTACCACTGACAACAACAACTATCAAAGAACATACAAATTGACTTCTGAATCAGAGAAGGAAGCTGTTACCATCAAAGTAACAGTCGAAATTCATAACCCAAAGGAATTGAAACAAAAAGAAATAAAGATCTTTCCTGGTTTTACAGAGTATCATCGTTTCCAGTTTTTAGATAATAGATCAGTAAGTTAATCAATTATATAATTTGTATTCAAAACAATTATTAATCAATATTTTTTTATAAAAAAAAGATGCGTGCCAATAAACATTATATTAAATTCATGGGTGGAAATGAAGTTGACAAAATGACTATCTACAAATATTCTGCTATGAAAAGTCAAGTTGGTAAAGAGACTACAATTTCCAGAGGCTACGAATCGACCACCAAGGAGGAGGCACAGTCTTGGAAACCAGCTCGAGATAAGGCACATACCACCTATCTAAACACCTGACAATGTTTTAATATTTAAAGAAAGTAATCCCGGATTGTCATAGAAAACTTTACTTACAACTAAATAAATAATTTATTTTATAATTTTATAATATTGTTTTACATTTATTTAAAAATAAGTCAAAATACACATATTTTATCTTAATAAAAAAAATCAGTCTACACATTTCTTATGATCTTTTTAAATTAAAATTTAATCTATTAATTTAAATAATGATTTAATTAATTTTTTTTGGTAAAAATTTTTTTGCAAAAAAATATAACCATCTTTTTTTTTTTTTTTTTTTTTGTAATAAAGTTTATGATGTTCATAGTAATATAACATATTTAAATTACAACAACATAATACAATGGTATTTATTTAGTAGTTACACTTTAGTAGTGTATTTGATGATTATTAGATTCTCACACCAAGATTCATCTTTCATATTTTAGATACATTATATATTAATACAGAATAGACAAGGAAAAACAAGACTATCGAAATGGTATACACCCTATGACGATGTCGAAAAGAGAAAGCTCTCCAATGAAATACATAAGATCGTTAACTCAAGAGAAACTAAATTCACAAATTTCGTAGAGGTATATATGAAATCAATCAATGAACATGGTGTGTAACTATCTTTGAATACAAAATACTAATATGATTTCACACTCCTACAATGATGATGATGATGATAATAATGATGATGATTATCTTTATAAATATTTAGTTTAGAACACATAGAATTATATATAGAAGATATGCAGGATTATTCTTTTGTATGTGTGTAGATCCAACCGATAACGAATTATTCTGTCTCGAAGCTATTCATTTGTTTGTAGAGGTATTGGATGCTTACTTTGGAAATGTATGCGAATTGGATTTGGTATTCAATTTCTACAAAGTATATGCTATTCTCGATGAAGTGTTCTTGGCTGGTGAACTAATGGAACCAAGTAAACATATCATCCTACAAAGAATGGACTTTTTAGATAATCTACCATAATAATCAATCAATCATTGTTAATAATTGATCAATAATAGGTACACATAAAGTAAAATCTAAAAATAACAACAACAGACAACAACAACATAATAATAATAATAATAATAACAAAAAAATAAAAAATAAAATAGATGTACATTATATATATATATAAAATTTAATAAATTAACCAACAATAATTAAAAGAAAAAAGATTGTCAATATATTGATGTTTGTTGTTGTTGTTGTTACTTTTTACACCTTATGTATATTATATTTTTATTAAATGGATTTTATTAGATTTGGTAAATCACCAAATGTCTGTTTAAAAGAATTACAAAGTTTATCTTTGTTCTTCTCATGGTAGAGTTCGAACAGGTAGAGTTGAGGATACAATGTGTTGTAAGCGTTGCACAGTGCAATGCGGAACAATTTCAATGAATCATAAATTACACCTAGCGAAGCGATCGAAGAGGTTGAATAGATAACATAATGAACTTGTCCTAAAACACCACTTAGTAGATTGGCTGCTTCTAATACCATTTCTGATAACTAATAATTATTATAACGTTTGTTTATAGTGATTAGTATTATTATTATTATTATATTAAGTAAGTAAAACAATTTCAATTCGATTTCACCCAATATCCATAGTAGTAGTATACTTACATAATCTATCAAAATAAAAATAGTGTAAATCTTGTAGAGTGTCAACAATGCGAAATCACCACTTGGTAAACTTTGATAGTTGCCACTCTTTTGTTCCAATATGAAGCTGTTCAAAGAGTTTATGAATGGTAGCAATGTTGATTGTTGTATATTGTTATTGCCAAATAGTATCTTTAGTTTTTGTCCAATCTGATTATTATTATTATTATAAGGATAAAGAATATTATTAATAATTGTTGAACGTATTGAACATATTTATTGAATTCATACCATTTGTAATAGTTTCATATGTTTCGTTCGTTTCAAAATGAATTTATATTTAGATTTCATTACATCTTTATAATGATTGTATTCTTGTTGCAATGCTGATGATATCGATAGTTTATTATTGATATTTGAAAGTGATTGATACAATGATTTAATATTATCAATGTGGAAACTGTTGTTGTTGTTGTTGTTTGCATTTGATTTAGATGATGATTTAGATGACGATTTAGATGAAGAAGTTGTTGATGTTGGTGTTTTGAATAACAATGGTTTTATAGGATGATTGAATGTATCGATGAATGGATTGGCAGGAAGTGATGTTTTAGTTAATAGCTCTGGTATGATTGACAACAAATGATTCTTATCTCTACTAGGTATTACAACTATAGAATCTAAAATTGAATTACAATTCTTTTCACTATGATCTCTATTATTATTGTTATTATTATCATCTTTTATGTCATTATTTATTATTATTGATGTTATTTTTTGTTTCTTTTTTTCTTTATCTACTTTATCTTTTTTATCTTCTTTTACTTCTTTTTCTTTTGATTTCTCTACTATTGAACTATCATCATTGTTCTTTCTCTTTTTACTACTATTACTACTATTTATATTGTTGTTTTCATTTGTTTTTGATTGTTGTTCTTTTACAACTTTGATTGATTCAGTATATTTTATATCTTTCTTTTGTTTTTTAATGATTTTCTTTGGTTCATGCTCTGTATTATTATCAGTATTGATTATATCTTTTCTCTTTTTATTAACAATCGATTGTTTTTCGCTCTTTTCTGTTTCTTTTTCGGATTTATCTTTATTAACAATACTTTTCTTCTTTACTTGATCTGTTTGATCATTCTTTTTCTTTGATTTAGTTGAACTGCTCATTATATAATAGAAAAACAAATAATCATAATCTTAATTTGTTAAAAAAAAAAAAAAAAAAAAAATTGATGTATACTAAAAAAAAAAAAAACGATTACCGATAGTGGTCAATCATAATATGGAGTTGTAGCTTCATAATTGTCATTGTAGGTGTCTGGATCCACCACCACCACCGTGCTATGTGTTCTCTTCTCAGCAGTAGCAATTTTTTTTTTAATCTAGTATTTGCAATATGTAGTATAGATATTTTAACTGTATGTGGTTTTTCTACTTCTTGCAGGAGCAAATCAACAGCTGATTGTGGATATATTGCAAAAGACTAATAATATCAAAAGTGGATCATCAATATAGTTATTGCTAAAACTAAGTGCAGAGTGCCAAAATCATATTTTGAGTAGGCGTGTTATATTTTCAAACTTTATCAATAGCAAATCAACAGCTGATTGTGGATCATATTTTAAAGATAAAAACATTGTAGCGGTTGAATTTTTTATAGATGAGTGGACCGCGGGAAACAATTCATCAATAAATAGTAAGTTCAACAAGCATATATATCAAATCAAGAATATTAATTCATTTATTCTTCAAATAGGTGTTTACAATTTCATCATATTTTTATATTTTATTATTCAATCACTATAAATTCAGAAGAACCTGACGATTTTAATACAAAAATAAAATAATCATGAGAAAGTAAGGTCGAAACAACAAATCATCTAAGTAAGTATTTCTTCTATATTACCAACCACACAATCTTTCATACTAATTTCAACATAGAGTCTCATAAGATAAACTCCAGCGTGATACTTTAGATACTTTTTTATTCGATAACATAAATACAAAAACTATTACTTTTAAAATTGCTTATCGCGATTGGAATACTAGAAATGTTCTAGGATTACCATAAATATTGACCGACGTGTCACAGTCACCGAATCACCTTTTTCACAGCATTACTTAACTTTATTATAATAAACTTGTCGAGCGTATTGCAAATGCTGGATTAAAACTAATAATGGAAAAGAATACATTGCAACAATCAATGTGGTTGGTTGATCCAGACACCTACAACCAAATGACCAATAATAGAAATTATACTTATAAATAAAGAGAATCAATCTACTATTCAAGACTTAATAGATTGTATCAATTAACAAATGTATTGCATTATAATTATGGTGAATTTTAAATTTTAAGTTCATGGGTGGGGAGGGGGAATTCATTTTAATTAATTGAAGTTTAGTGGTGGTATTGATAATTATGTGAAAATTGTACAAAGATTAAATTGTATTCATATAGTATTAAAAACAATAGTAATAATAAGAATAATAGAAAGATAGATAGATATGATTTCAATTATATTTGTAGGATTTTTAGTGTTTTGGTACTTTGTTATCTATATAACTTTGAATTTCTTATTATATCATTTTAAATTTAGATCAAACAAATTCATTTTCGATGAAATCGTATGTATTTACAATGATAAAGATAATAATTATTAATTAATAACTAATTGGTTGGCTAAATACAATTGTTAACAAAAAAAAAAAAACAAAACACATTTTATGTTGATCATGATGATAAAGGCATTGTTAAAATTGATAAAAGATAATGTTCAATCTCAACAACAACAACCACAATCATTGAGTGGTAGTAGTGATAGCGATGATATTGTTGGTTCAACACCGACTCTGACCAACAGTAGTGAACATGTAAAGGATGCTGCCGATACCGACAAGGTGTTGGCTGCTCTAGCCACAAAGTATCCGGGTCACATCGTCAAGACAAGCAACAGCGGTGGCGGTGGCGATTTCATTTGGTTCAACTACGGTGGATCGATCTCAAAGATCATGGTGGTTCACGCTTCCTTCACAGAGCTAGTGGCGATCGTCAAGTTCCCATTCGGCAACAGCTCACTCTATAGCGCTCCGCTGCCACAGGAAACCTATTCGTTCATCATGAAGGGCGAGTGTCTCACCTGCACCGATGTATCTACACTGGCACTGAAGCGTAATCAATTCGAACACTTCTTCATACCAACGATGAACTCATTCGCTGTCACCGTGCCACAGCAATGCACCATGCTCGTATACGCTCGTGGCATCCTCCCATTCGCAATACCAAGATTACTGCTAGATTGTTTCTTTAAATCACTGGATTTCGCACAACTCTTCCGTCTTCTTTATTGCATCTCAAAGTGTACTCTCACCGAACTATTATTGAATCAAAAAGTTTAAACAACTATGTAATATAAATTCAATCATTGTTGGTAATGTTTTGTATATATATTCTCATTCATCGTAATGTTTCATTTTAATTTGATTTGATATTGTTTTGTTTTGATGATTTTACAGAAGTTGTTTATTTAATGATGATATTTAATAAATAACAATATTGTTTTTTGTTTTTGTTTTGTTTTTACTTATTGAATATGATATGTGATTGTTGGATTTGGCATTGTTTATGAAGATGGTTTCTTTCCCCAAGAAATAATATAATAGATCAAAAAGAATACGAATACAACGAAAAATATTAAATACATCATGTGTCTACTGGTTGCAGTCTGTGCCAACTGCGATAGTTTCTTCATAGAGTTTGAAAGTAAAGCCTGTGCATTTGATAGATCGCCTGTTAAATCATCCAGCAATGAATTACTTTCTCTGACCTGTGATTCAATATCTATACTAATCTGTAGATTTTATTCAACCATGATAGATAATATAATGTTTGTATTAATAATCAAATTGAAATCACTTTAATATAATAACATAATATAACATAATAATAATAATAATAATAATAATAATAATAATAATAATAATAATAATAAAAACACATACTCTCTTTAATGTCTCTGTTTTCTCTTTTAACATTACACCTTGTTCATCGTTTCTTTGTTCGACCAATTGTTCAGAGTTGAATGTATTCGGCGATGATTTAAAGTCATTCTGATCATCTAATCCCAATACATTTCTATTCGATCTATTTTTATTTATTGTACTATTGCTATAATGAATGGGAATAGTAACAATTATTAATTATTCGATTCGATTCGATTTCAATGCCATGTGTGTATCATCATTCATGTTTAATCTTACAATCTATCCATATCATATGATTTATTATCTCGTTTCATTGGAGTAGAGGGTGGTATGACGTCGTTGTAGAATCTACTTTAAAATTTAAATTTAAAATGTAAAATAGCTATAAATAATCTTTGTAAAAATATTAATAAAAAGAATATTAAAATTTATTTCATTAAATAACCAAATAAATTAAAAAAAAATAGAAATATTTGAAATTTTAAAAAAATAAAAATCATTACTTATTGACGTGGTTTTAGTTAGTGTTATTCTTGTCAATTATAATTATAACTATTTTCTCCTCCTTTTTTTTCCACCATTTCCATTATATATTATAGTTAATTTTTGTTGTAAAATAATTAATCCTAGATTTTGTTGAATTTTGAGAAAGAGGATTGCTCTTTGTCGAAAAAGTAGTTTGATTGTTCATACTGCTTGGTTAGCGATATATTAAAGTTTTTTATTTATTTTTTTGAAATGGAAACAAACTGTTACATGGATTTCAAATTTTAAACAAATAAATTATTATAATATTCAAGCGTTTATCATACTTATTATGCTTAAAAACTATAGATTTTATTGTGAAATTTCTATTCTTGATTGTATCTCTGAGCACAAATCTAGGTGATTTACTAATTCTCTTGGGATGACTGAACATTAATTCCTATTGACTCATCTGGCACTGCTGAAAATTGCTGCTCACTATCTGTTAAAATGTTTGTTTTTGGTGAGGAGCAATAAGTTCAATATAAGAAAGACTACAAGAACTATAATGCTTAGTTTCTTCATTTTGTTTTTTTTTTTTTTCTTTTTATTTTTTATATTAATAAATTAAAA